>NW_023416323.1:31135717-32548217 GCF_014108235.1 Myotis myotis | reverse complement strand
TACCCACACATACAATTTTTAAACATAAAACCAATTGTAAAATTGTGTGTGTGTGTGTGTGTGTAATTAAATTGAAATATGAAGAGAGACTGTTAGAGGGTTCTCAAAACTTGGGATTGTTTTTTAAATTTTATTTTATTGTTTAAAGTATTACAAAAAGTAGTGCATGTGCCGGAGGGTAGGGGAGGCCGGGGCAAGGTCAATGGGGAAGAAAGGGAGATAAATTTGGATTATTTATAATAGGGCATGTACATGGAAAGATGTTGAGCATTCTGTACACATTATATCTAATAAAATGTGACAGAATACTGTCTCTACTTTATAGATGAGCCAACTGAGGGTTAGTGAGTCTGCATAACGTGCTCCAGGGTCACCCCTCTCATAAGCCCACATTGGTCTGATGCCCAACTCTTCCCTTTCCCACGGACACTCTCAGCAGAACTGCCCGTGTCTAAGAATCAAACCAAGCTGAAGCAAATACAAAACTGAGAGACTTATTAGACAGTGATCTGCCTGGTGAGTCACATTAGGTGGGGAATACCTAAAGGTCCTGTGACCTTTTAGGAAGATTGATAACTCTACCCAAGTCAAGGACCTGAGCTCCGAGTCTCTCTGTTTCCTGTCACTTTACTAAACTCCCCTCGAACCCCCGTGACCCTCTGAAGATTCTGATTAAACAGCTTCTTCTTTTGATCCCACGGGTTTTCAGGGTCCAGGCAGCCAGCCTCTGGGTCACTGAGTGGGGGACATCATTAAGGGACTCCCCCTACTCTCCAAGCCAGGGGGAGTGGAATATAGTAGTCGCCTGTTTGCTCCTGATGTGTGGTAGTCACATCGCAGAACAGCTGAAAAAGGAGAATAGCTTCCCCATTGTACAGAAGAGCAACGTGAGGACTGCAGGAGATAATGCTTCTCCCAGAGTTCCAGGCGAAAGCTGAGACTCTGAACCTGCACTGCCTGACTCCAAAGCCAGGCTTCTCTTCCCAACACCATGCATTCCTCATTGTTCCCTTTAAGCATTCAGGACCTTTCTGGTGTCTCAGCCCAAACACAATGGCCCTCTCCCTGAAGCTAAGAATAAACTCTGAAGAGCTCCTGTTGCCCTCTGGGAGGAGTCCTCTCTTGGCTCTCAGATGCAGAGTTTGGTGGCAAAGCTGGATCCGTGTGCAATGGAGGCCGCGGCGTTGCCGGGAGTGGTGGGACGTTCACTGGTCAGGCGCCAGCTGGCTCGGGACTGGCTCCCTTCCCTTTTCTGGAGCATGAACGTTAAGTCTGGCCATGCTCCGCTGCTTCGGTGCCCAATTCTACAGCCATTTCAAGCCTTTCCTCTCCCCAAAATGAGCATTTACACTCCCATGGATCACCCCTTGGATGTTTCTAACCATGGAGCTCCGGCTCAGAAAACAAATTAGGAGTGACATTCCGTTCCTGTGTTTTCGGCTGTAGCTCATAATTTGGTGTAACGCGGGTCATTGTCTAAGAAGCAGGTCCCCGCACAGGGAACCCATTGGACACCAGAATGAAATTGACTAAATAAAAGCAGTTTCACTGAACAATTTGCAAATATCACTGCTTCTTGCCAAGCCTTTTTGGCAAAACCGTCTTCAGTGACTCGAGATCTGTTCCAGCCAGAAAGGGATTTGGGTTACCTTCTGTTTTCCTCTTGCATTTTTCTGATACAAATACTTCCATTAAAGCCACATTAAGTCGCAGACAATAGAAACGCCATTCAGGAAAAACATTTGCATTTATTTCTCCAGAAACATTATTCAGTTTTTGGGTGTTTTTTTTCCCTTTTCACAGGGAGGGGAGGGACCTTATTTTAGCCCAAAGTAATATATGCTAGAGGCAGTTTGTACTGTATACGGAAGGGAAGGGGGTGTGTGTCGGGGCAGGGGTAGGGGCGGTGGGGGTGGGGGGGTGATAGGTAGGAGGGGAGGTGGCAACAGGGCAGAATGTGTGGCTGGAGCCTTGTTTCTAAGGAAAAGTGTATGAGGTTCTCTTTCTCTTACAGCAAGCATGTCAAACTCAAAGGCTAACACGGGCCAAATAAACAAGTTATAAGTTTATGTGGGCCAGAAAATAACAAAAGCTTCAATTTTCAGTGTATAACTTTGGCACACTAATAGCATCATTACATATCAAGCAGATTATTTTATTTCTTACTTCACAGCAAAAATACTCCAATTCCTACTTTTCTTGGAAATTTCGATGCTCGTCAACAATTTTTCGTTTATTTTTACTACCACTTGATTTCGATAGAGACATGCTAAATACAAAGGGCTGAAATAAATGAGTAATCGTTAACATAAAATAATAGAACATTTTAATAAAAATTAATATTTTTTCTTGAACATTAACTTACCAGACACTGAATAACTGCACAAATTAATAAGCGTAATGCAAATAAACCTATTTTTCTTGTCCACTGAAAGCGAAATATTCTCTGTTGCGCACACCAAACAAGTCAGTACAAGACTAATGACCTGGTGATCAGCTGCTAAAATATTCGCTGCTAGTATTAGTGGAGAGAAATGGTGCACCTGGGCATAAGGTATAAAAGGGAAATGAATGCAACACGATTACTAGTAATCAGTCATTAGCGACTGTTGTAGTTCATTACTAATAATTATATATAACAGGATATTATAAAAATTAAGTTATGAAATAGTTATTAAAACGTTTCTTACATACCATTATATTGGCTGGGCCGCAAAAAATATTTGTTGTTTGACATGCTTGTCTTACAGCGCTTAAGATTGCAGGAAGGATCTCTTAGGGAGAGGAAAGAAGTATGGCGTGAGTGATAATTGTAAAAAGCCCTCAATGGCCATGGATTCTAGTTCAAAACTAACCAAAAACTAGTAGCATAGTCTCATAAATTAAAGATGTAAATATATAGACCGTGACATTAAATTTAAAAATTGAGTGGAAAGATTGCCTTACGGGAAAGGACCCTTAGTGAGCATACTTGGCCTAGGAGCCAGAGCTTGCAAGGGCTGCTGACTCTCAAGGGGGAGGGGCCTGTGGAAGTCACTCTGGCTCACTGAGCCTGGCTTCCCTGGGCCTGCTGGGAGGCTGGGCTCTTTAGGGCGAGATTCTGAGATTCCACCCTTCAGGACTGAGTTCCACTGTTTGGGTTGGGTTTGGCCCTTCGGGGGTAGACTCCACCCTTCCGGAGTAGGTTCCACTGTTTGGAAAATAAAATAAAAATTGAGTGGAAAACATTTTTTTTTTTTTTAAGGAAAATGAAAAAAAGTAGACAAACATCACAACTCACATGGAGCTTAGACATGTCACTTAACTTCTCTGAGCCTTGGACTTTTCGTCTATAAAATTGGGGGAAAAAGAAGCAACAACTCAAATTGATATTGATGTGATCATACGCCGGATTCCACATGTAACTTAATATAGCATTAGCACAGTTTTCTACTGGACAAAAGGAAAGCCCTGCCAGTTGCTCATTCTTTTGAAAAAATGTTTCAGTGGTGGCTTACTGAAGGAAGATGCCATTATGAATACAACAATATCTCCCTTCCTTTATGGAGTTTATAGACTAGTGACTGAGATCCCAAGTAAAATGTGAGAGTCTTGGACTAGGAACCAGCCCCCCTACCCCCTTCCCCCCACTCCCTCAGAAGCCTGGCCCCTCCCTGGTGTCCCCCTGCAACCAGAACAGTCCCCATTGACAGTTGGTCTTCAAGAATCATTGTTAAAGGCCAGTGTGCTAATTTGGATGATAAATTGTACACTCACCCAACCAATGATGCCCTGGGCTCTTCCTAAGACATAGCTGGGCAATTTTTTAGGACACCCAAGTGAACGTAAGGGTAAGAGCAAGACAACAGCCAAAACTTGCAGTTCAGGAGAGTTTGAAAAAGTTTTCTGGAATAAGCAATTTACTGACCCATAGAATTGGGATAGGAGACAGGAGTTACTCATGACTCAGACATGGAAGGTTAGAGCTTTTGAAGGGCTCTTAGGAGAAGATCTAAGTCAGCCCTGTTTGCAGATGAGAAGAGAGGCCAGGAAGGGGCGCTGACTCAACAAAGTTTCCTCTAGTGTGAAAATAAACAGCAAACCCAGGACGATAACCATGTTTTGGGGGCTCTGGCCCAGTCTTCTCTCCATTTTCCTACTGTCTCTCTCGGAGTGTGGTCCTGAGAGGCATGAGATTGCAAAGTAAAGGAAGGAAAGAGAAGCCAGAGCCATAGGGGACGGGTCTTGCTGACAGAGCTGCTACTGCTTTGAAGGGGTTTGCAGAAAAGAGCCAAACCTCCTGCAAAGAATAGTCCATAGGACCGATTGGCCTATTTTCCTTTCATCTTTCCAGTTACTTTAAAATCCTTGTATTTTTGCCTGGCTGGCGTGGCTCAGTGGTTGAGCGTCGACCTATGAACCAGGAGGTCACAGTTCCATTCCCCATCAGGGTGCATGCCTGGGTTATGGGCTCGATCCCCAGTGCGAGGTGTGCAGGAGGTAGTGGATCATTGATTCCTTCTTATCATAGATGTTTCTAGCTCTCCCTCTCCCTTCCTTTCTGAAATCAATAAAAATACATTTTAAAATAATATTAATAAAATTCTTATTCTTTTCCTTTGTCAAAAGCACCATAGGACTTTTTGAGAGTATAACATGTGCAAATATGTAATGATATAAATATATAATACATATTAAAACCCTAATTTCACCCCTAACCTGTAAGCCTGATTAAACTCCTGGGGATATATCCTTCCAGACATTATCTGTGCATACATATGTATTCTTTGTTATCATAATAAGATCACTGATGCTCATATTATCAGGTAGTCTGTTTGATTTGTGTGGGTTTTTTATTTGTTTTAACCCACTTTCCTATAGTCTAGCCTTGCTGATAAAATTCCTTGAGATCCCAGAGGTGATTTGAGGAGAGCAGAAAAGTTTTTCTTCCCACCCCCAACTCCCAAGATCTCCCTCCCCAATCTCCTAGTGATAGTGGGAATTCCATCAGCGACCCAATACCTGCTTGTGGATGCATGGATTAGCATGTCAATGCCTGCAAGAAGGGGCAAGCTTGGAGGCCCTTATCAGTAATTGAAATCATAGCCCTAGCCAGCTGGTTGGCTCCTCCTCCCCAGGCTGCCAGAGAGATTTCTAGCAGGAGGGAGAAAGGATTGAAGAAAGGGGGGTGGTGTGCGAGTCACTGGGAGGAAGGAAAGACCTCCAGACACTGCTTCCCAGGAGAGCCCATGGGGAAAGGTGAATGAGCCACAGGAAAGAAACTTGCACAAGTGACACAACAGGATGGAGAGGGGAGGGGAACAGGGGCTGCCTCTGCCAAATATGTCCTCATCCTCAGGATTGAAAATGTAGTGGTAATAATGCTGCCTATCTCCCTTCCCTTCCCTTCCCTTCCCTTCCCTTCCCTTCCCTTCCCTTCCCTTCCCTTCCCTTCCCTTCCCTTCCCTTCCCTTCCCTTCCCTTCCCTTCCTTCTCTCTCTCTCTCTCTCTCTCTCTCTCTCTCTCTCTCTCTCTCTCTCTCTCTCTCTCTCTCTCTCTCAATGAAATCATTCATTCGCCAGTATTTGTTGAAAGCCTGCCACATCCCTGCGTGCTGGCCTGTGATGATGGCCACAGTAGGCTCAGACATGGTCTGGCCCCCACGAACTTGACAACTCAGTGATGGAGTCCGACTTTTCACACACAGATAATTACATAATTAAATCTTGTTATCTAAGTGCCAAGTGCAAAAGAAGAAAATAGCAGCGCTGTGTAAGGGAGAAGAACAGAGCAGGGCTTTAATTAGTCTGCAGGCCCAGGGGTGGCCCATTGACACTATGGTATTGAAAGGAAATCTGAAGGAGTAGGAATCAGGCAGGGAGACCAGAAAAGGGCTTTCCTGGTGGGAGAACAGCAGGAACAAAGGCCTGGAGGCTGGAAGGAGCCAGGGGAGCAATGGGAAGACCAGAAAGCCGGTGCCCTGTGGCTGGAACTTCTGCAGTTGGAGGGGGAGTCAGGGGTGAAGGCTTGATATGATCTGGTAGGGATTTTACATGTTTGAAGAATTTCATGCAGAAAAGTGACACTGTCCTATTTATTTATTTTTGTTTCCGAAATATCCTGACTGCTCTGTAGAGAATGTTTGTCTCATTAAAAAAAAAATCTTTTTTTTAATAACCATTATATAATCAAGGTAAGAAAACAAAAACACCCATTAAAATAATTTTTTTTTAAAAGACCAGAATTTGGGTGTTGGCTCTCTGAGGCTAGAACAGTCCATACTCCTTGGAGATTCCCTGAAATTCTGAAGAGATAAACCAATTCTCAGCAAGGCCAAAGCCTTGCTTCTGCCTGGCAGTGGCTCATGGCTTTGGAGTACTTATTGTTTGTCACACAACTCAGTAAGGCATTTCTATAGAAATTTGTTTCTGTACTTTTAAAAACAATTAAGTTCTTGTAGCAACTTTATGCAGGAAAGGTAGTGATAATTCCCATTTGACAATGTTAAGGTTCTAACAGACTCACTTGATTGCCCCCACTAAACCAGAATTGGATCTCGGCTCCAGATCTGCACTGGTGCTGACTGGGCCCCATGTCCTAAAATGGCTTAAATCTGGACCCAAATAGTTTGAGCTCCAGGTCAAATTGTGAGCCTTCAGAGACAGCTTTTCTCTTGTCTTTAGAAAAAGACAAAGCCCTTCAGTGAATGGGAATTTCTGGGTGTCTGCAAAATCTCATCAGGATGGGGCTAGGGCAGTGGTCGGCAAACTCATTAGTCAACAGAGCCAAATATCAACAGTACAACAATTGAAATTTCTTTTGAGAGCCAAATTTTTTAAACTTAAACTATATAGATAGGTACATTGTTATTAACTTAATTAGGGTACTCCTAAGCTGGTCTTTGCTAAAAACGTCCTCAATCTGAGGGGTCAACCTCAGCGAATGTACCCCACTTCTTCTAACGCCACTTCTTCAAAATAGACTCGCCCAGGCCGAAAACCGACTTCTGCGCACGGGCCACAAAGTTTCAATCGCACTGTACGTACGCCCCCGCATGTGGTCTTTTGTGGAAGAGCCACACTCAAGGAGCCAAAGAGCCATATGTGGCTCGCGAGCCGCGGTTTGCTGACCACTGGGCTAGGGGAACAACTTTTATCAGCTGCATCCTTCCACTACTGTCCGGGCTCCTGTAACTTCTGATGTCTTACAGAGGGACAGCATCTGTTGTGATTCTCACTGACAGAGGCATGATTGGCTGAGCTGGGAGCTCAACCTCTGGGATGCAGGGCCCTTCAGGGGGCATCTGGCCCAGCCCTTTGCCCTCACACCTGGGGAAAGCTAATCAATCATCCCACCCACCAATGTACGGGCAAGAGGGTCAGGATCTAGTTTAAGGTAACATATAGTTTCAAAGAACAATGGGGGGGGGGTACTGTAGCATTTGTTAGATAGCAAAGCAAACATTCTTTTCAGGCCCAACACACACACACACATACACACACACACACACACACACACACCAACAATTTATAATTGTAAATTTTATAATTAGAAAAAATATGGACTGCAAATATTGAATTATAAAGCAACACAAGAACTTTTAAAAACACAATTTGATCCTCTGCCTTCTTCACACACCCAGACAGGGGATCCAGCCCGCAACCTGGGCATGTGACCTGACCAGGAATCAAATGGCGACCTTCTGGTGCATGAGACGGCACTCAACCAATTGAGCCACATGCGCCAGGGCAAAAACCACAGTTTTTAAGAAATAATCTTTTTATGGCTCCACACAGATCTCTTTATATTCCTCATGCATGCTCACTCTGCCTTACAGATAAGCTCAGTAGATCTCAAGCTGACAGATGGTCATTTCTTTTCACTTTTCTAAACTTTTCTCCATTTTGTACAAATCGGATCTGGTAGACACATTAAGCATATCAGTTCTTTGGGTGTTTACTTTTATAGATAATATTTATACATATCTAATTCTAATGCAACACCTACTCACTAAAGAAAACAGGGAAGCTATAGATAAGCAGAAATAAACATCTCAAAGCCCTATGTGCCAAATACAACGGATTTTACTCTTATGAGAAATTGAAATTTCGTCTTCATCTTCTCTCTAATCTCTTATTTTTCTGCTCAAATACAATGCATGTTCATATATTAAAATTTAGGAGTGTTTAAGAACAAAAGTGGCAACTAGTTCCAAAATGCAAGTGAAGCTCTATAAATCCCTTTCCTTCCTAGGGCATTAGCTCTGATTCTTTCGAAAGAGAAGGTGGGGATGTCCAGTTCTAGTCAAGATGGAGTAAGATCAGTATGTCCTGTCTCTCCTATGATTACACTAAAATCTACAAACTGAGTGCCAAAAGCAACTACCTGAAGTCTCCACAGAGGAAGGTCTTGCCGGTTGATTGGGGAGGAGAGTGAGAATTTGAAGAATGAGTATGGCAGTGATATTTTTATTTCTCCTTTATCTCCCAGCATTGACCTGAGGACATTGGCCTAAGTATGGGGTCACTGTGAGCCGGAGAGCCACTTTTTAGTCATCCTTTTCTCTCCAATTTTATGGAGATGTTAAGGTAGAACATAGGTAAGCTTAAGGTGTAGCATGAGATGATTCCATGCACATATATATTGCAAAATGATTGTCACAATAAGATTAGTTAACAACTCTATCCCTTCTCATAATTACTCTTTTTGATGTGATGATACTACTTGAGATGTACTCTCTTAACAACTCTCAAGTAGATAGTGCCTTTGTTTCATTCCTTTCTTCTCTCCTGCCTATGTCCAGAGGCAAGTGTGCTGGTGATGGCAACAGTGCAAAGATATGGGCAATTAAATCCCAAGAGAAAAACCCACAGCTGTGTTCAGATAACCTATGCTGTGAAGGCAATATGTGTGAGGGGAGCCACTTTTTAAAAAATTATTTTTCTCTCTGGTTCTCTCTCTGCTTTGCCCCAAGGTCAGCCCCAGGTATATGCAAATGGCCAACAGTAGATAAACTCTGAGAAAAAATGGTTCTTGCTGGTCAGAGGAGCACGAACAGGGAAAAGGGTCTCTTGAGAGCTGGAGGGTGTGGGGGAGTCCAGGAGAGAAGAGAGCTGGGCGAAGGGGATCCCCTACACCTGGGAGTGAGCATCAGACATCCCAAGTTCGCCTGTGAGCTGCAGACCCAAAGCATAACAGAGCTAGAATATAAGGCATCACCCACAGTTGGTGATGGTCTAGATGGCCACACTAACTTCCAGTGGTGTGTGTATGGATGAGGTGCATGCAAGGAACTTAGCAAAGACTTGGGAAGTTTAACTGATGCTGGAAACTCTGTCCAGAAAAAAGCAAATCAGAACTTGTGATCCGTACATAACCAAGCCTGTTAAAACACAGTGACATGGACCAAAGGATTTTAGCAGCAACCAGAGTCTCACAGCATATGTAACCCATCCAGGATACAGTCCTAAATTAATTACACAAAAGACACTAGAAAATCATGACACTATATTCCATGGGACAAATCTGCCTCACCACCTCTTTGGTATGGCTCATACTGTGGGAAGAGATTTTATGTTCATAAACAGTTGAAAATAATCAGAAGAATATCTGAAAAATGTGAAAATGTTATGCAATTCAAGTGATGGTGTCCATATATACAGTTTGGTTGGAAATACAGCCACATCAATTCATTTCCCTACTGTCTGTAGCAGCTTTAATGCTACAGTTTTAAAGCCTGTATGGCTATGCCACACAGCCTAAGACAAATACTCTCTGATTCTTAGAAGGGGAAAAGTGTTCTGACTCCTGTTAAGGGAAAGCATAATCCAAATACCAAATTTTTAAGATGACCTAGGTATTGGAATTATCAGTAAAGATTTTAATGCAGATATTATAATCATAGTCAATAAGGTAAGAATTAGCACTCTTAAAATGGATGGAAAGAGAAATAAAAAGTATAAAAACAAAAACCAAATGGAAAAATACAACATCCAAAATAAAAAATTCGCTAAATAGTTGAATGGAGATGACAGAGGAAAATATCAAGGAACTTGAAGATATAAAAACAAAACTATCCAAACAGAAGAACACAGAGAAAAAGATGGGTGAAGGAAGCAAAAGAGAACCTCAGAAACCTAAGAGACAACACAAAAAAATCCAGTATCTGTGGCACTGTCCCAGAGGAAAGAAGAGAGTGGATGAAGCACAAAATATATGAAGAAATAATGGCTGAAAACTTCCCAAATATGGTAAAAGAGATAAATTTATAGGTTCAAGAAACTCAGGAAACTACAAACAGGATAAGCTCAAATAAAATTATGTCCAGACACATCATAATAAAACTTAAGAAAATGGAAAATGAAAGGAAGGGTGGTACCAGCTAGTTACTAAAATATCAATAAAGTTTACATTAAATGATAAAGAGATCAGTCACGGGGAGAGAAATTTGAAATAAATAGTTGTAAGAAAATGTAAATATTGTGACCCTCTGCATATTTTCTTGCACATGATATTTTTACCTGAGGGAACTGAAGCCCAGGGAGATTGAATGACTTGGCCAGACCAAAGTAATTCTGAGGCAAGTACTTTCAGAAAACAGTAAGGAAGGAAGGACAGAAGGAAGGATAGAAGAGGAAGGGGAGGAAGAGAAAGGAAAAGAAAAAAAAATGGTAATCTGTGTTGAGTGGATGGAGTTAGAAGGAATCTTAACACTGACTATTACCATCATACTAGAGGCCTGGTGCACGAAATTAGTGCACTCGGGGGGAGAGGGTCCCTCAGCCAGACCTGTGCTCGCTAGCCATGAGCCCGGCTTCTGGCTGACCAGTGCTCCCCCTGTGGGAGCACACTGACCACCAGGGTGCAGCTCCTGCATTGAGTGTCTGCCCCCTGGTGGTCAGTGCGCATCATAGTCACCAGTCATTCTGCCATTTGGTCAATTGCATATTAGCCTTTGATTATATAGGATGTTTTTCCTTAGGGAGGAGAAGGAAATTATGATTTTTAATGAAGTAATTTAGGAGAATGCAGTGCTCACTGAAGCATCTTAGTCAGGGACTCGGGATATCCAGGTTGCCAGTGGGCAGTGGTAGGGATCCCAGAGATGAGGCAAATGCTTGAAAGCAAAAGTGGAAAGGAGCCAGTAAGATATTTTGCTTACTTGGAGATTTTCACTGAAGTCATGCTTGAAAGGGCAGGGGTTGGGGACAGTGCCCTTTCTACACAAGGACAAAACCATCAAAAAAAAAAATCAAGTTGCAAAAGATAACTCATTTCTGTGCCAAGACAATCAGATAAATTGTTTGTTTATATTATGTAGCCAGAAAAAGAAAAGTGAGGCAATAGATTCTTGGCTGAACTCACAAATGCTTTGGCAGAGTGTCAATATGGCATTTCCTTCTCCACATCCTCCTCTTTCCCCTCCTCCTCTTCCTCTCAATCCACTCCCTCCTACTTCTCCACCACTTCCTTCTCTTCCCCTCATTCCTCCTCTTCCTTCTTATCCTTATCTTCCCCTTCCTCCTCCACCTCATTGCCCCTCATCTTCCCTGTATCTCTCTCCCTTAAACATGCAAACACACACACACACACACACACACACACACACACACACACACACCTTAAATGAGGACCCAAGGGGTGGGCTTTCATCTTGACACCCACCTTGGGAACTTTGACATGTGAGAGATGTCCAAAAGGAATGTAGATTTCATGAGGGCCTGATAGATCTTCTTGAAGACACATTGAGGAAGCTCTTGAAACTATCCAGGACCTAAAATTTTAGGGCTTAAGATAATGAAATGACGACAGAGGAGAAAGTCTATTTGGAAAAACGTATTCTGAGATCATGAGATTTACTCTAAGATGCAGAGAATTGAAATCTTGTCAAGGTCCCTGACTGTGTGTCACAGAGTATAGAAACTCAATTGATGTCCAATGAAGACACAGAGTAGTTGATCTAAATTTCTTAGGAAAGGTGAGCAAGAAATCCAGGAGAGTGCTGCCACTTGTTGACTAACTTCCAGGTGGGAAGTGGACTCTTTAGGCACAGCCCGGTCAGCATTAAAAGCCACAGGTGCAGCAAGGCGAGCATCAGAGCAGCCACTGGAGTGGCAGCTTCCGGTTGAGTTGTCAGGTGGCCGCCAGTCTCTGAGCAGAGTGAGCAAGAGTAATAGAATGCGTAGCAGAGGGAAGGCACCTTTAAGCTTAGTCAAGTAGAAGGCTCCGGGGTTCTCAGATTGCTTTCAGGATGATAGAGGGGCAGAGTGTCCTTGAGTCCCCTGAGGTTTGAACCCTGCTATCAATGAGAGACCTATTCTTTTTTTAAAAAAAACATATGGTTTTATTGAATTTTAGAGAGAGAAGAAGGGAGAGGTAGAGAGAGATAGAAACATCGATGAGAGAGAAACATTGACCGGCTGTCTCCCACGTCCTCCTTGCTGGGGAGCCTGCAACCCGGGTATGTGTCCTGACTGGGAATTAAACCAGTGACCTCTTGGTGCATGGGATGTCACTCAACCACTGAGCAACACTGGCCAGGCCAGAGACCTATTCTTACTGCTGCTGTGGTCTAGAAAAGGAAGGACCATGTCTGGGTCATTGTTCCTTGTGAAGACCAACTAAAACGGCACACCTTCTGGAAAGTAAAGACATTTTGAACATGACCAGTATTTCAGAAAAGTCCCTGCAACCTCTGCTGTTTTTCAAACCTGGGTTGATCTGGTCTTAATCTTTCTGCATCTGACATTTTTCTTTGTTCTGTCATTTTTGGTCTCTAGACTCAATATTAAAAAATGCTCTTTTGAAAAATGAAATGGATGGCTGACATGGAAAAGGAAACAGCCCCGGAGGTTTCTTGCAAAGGAAGATAGAGACCCACAGATTGTTTTGAAAGCTCTGCTGCTCTGGCCCCTCAGGACCCAAACTGGGAGCGGGGAGGAGGTGATATAAAACTGATTAGAATTTGGCAGGAGAAAAAATTCCTGGCAGACAGTCACACACATTCTTTTACATAGACTTGGCAAGAAAAAAAAAAAAAAAGGCTTGTTTCTCCCGTTTCGTTCAGATCTCCGATTTCATTTTATCATGATTATTATTATTATTGTTATTATTGCAGAGAGCTTAACTGGAAGGCTGTGCCTTGAGGAATAATTCTAAGGATAAAACAAGACACTCATCTAGCTGACTTCCAGTGAGAAGAGCCTATGTAATTGTTCTATTGACAGTGTTTTGAGAGACATGACTCTGAAAAATAAGCAGATCTAAAAGTTATTGGGCACGATTGCTTGCCAATTAGATGTTAATTCATTCTAAATGGGGTGATCAGCTTCAAAGGAAATTTGCAGATGCGCCATGCCATTGCCTTGGTTTTGTGCTCAGTACCGATGAGGGAAGGTCAGGCTGGGTGCCTACCAGGGAAGATACCTTCCACACTATTGCAGCAGCTATTGGGAATGAAGAGGCCCCAGCCCAGAGCTGGGAAGGGGCTGCCCAACTGACATGGCTCAGGGGTTGAGCATCGACCTATGAACCCGGAGGTCATGGTTTGATTCCCAGTCAGGGCACAGACCCGGGCTGTGAGCTGAATTTTCAGTGGGGGCGTGCAGGAAGCAGCCAGTCAATGATTCTCTGTCATCATTGATGTTTCTATCTCTCTCACCCTCTCCCTCCCTCTCTGAAATTAATAAAAATGTATTTAAAAAGAAAGGGGAAGGGGGATTCTAAGGTACTCACTGGTGAATAAGCAACATGTCCACAGGCTACAAGACTGGTGATGAGTGGAGGAGAATCAGGAATCCTATTTTAAGTCTCAACTCATAAAAATGTAAGCATCATCAGCCCTTTTTGTAAAATAAATGAGGTGCCAGGGCTCACATCTGATAAATTATGAAACACCTCCTTCTCTCTTCCTGTCTTCATTTACTCCTCCCCTGATTCTTTCTTCACATTAACTTGTGAACTTGTTTCCACAATGGAATCAGTAGAGATGGGAACGTTAATTTATTTAAGGTCATCCCAGGGAACATTCTTCTCACTGTGTTGGGGAGCTGAATGGGTGTGCAGAGTGCAATTAATCCAGAGCCCAGTAGGCACCATGGGTAGGAATTTTTCAGAGTCTTGTCTTAATTCATTTCAGCAGAAGAGTTCTTTCTTCTTCATTAATAACTGGAGTCACCAACTTCTGACTTCTTTCAAGTTAAACCAATTTATTGAATATTAAGTAGCTACTACTGTGTGCCAGGTAATAGTTGCAGCTAAAAGAGAAGCAAATAAGGCAGGGTGTGCTCTCAAGAAATACACTCCAAGATGAAAGACAGACATACAAACAAAGACATTGTCATGCCCAGTGATACGTGTAATCCTAGAAAAATATATAAGCACAGAAGAGAGGAAAAATTAACTCTATGTGGTGATGGGATTACTTGGAGAAGGCTTTTTAAATGCTTAAAACTTGAGCTCATTGTTGAATAAGGAAATACATTTGTTTGCATTTTGAACAAAGGGCAAGGTACAATCCAGGAAGCAATGATCACATTTGCAAGGCATGGAAATAGTGAATGTCTGATGTGTTATAAAAAAATCTAAGTAAGCCTGGCTGGCATGGCTCAGTAGTTGAACACTGACCTATGAGCCAGGAGGTCGCAGTTTGACTCCCAAGTCAGGGCACGTTGCAGGCTTGATCCCCAGTGGAGGGTGTGCATGAGGTGGCCAGTCAATGATTCTCTCTCATCATTGATGTTTCTATCACTCGCTCCCTTTCCCTTCCTCTCTGACATCAATAAAAAATATTTTTGAAAAATCTAAGTGGCTTGGTATTGGTAGAGCGTAAAGGTGTGTGCAAGCAGGTAATAAGGTGCAGCTCTGCGGAAAGCCACAGCCAGCAGGATCTTCTCTGAAGACAGAACAAACAGTGGAGTTTGGTGAACTCCATCCCCAGGGAGCAGGGAGGACAGGAACTCAGCGCAGCTCCTGTTACACACGGAGCTTATCAAAGACAAGAGGACCAGGATGGATAAAGAAGTTGTCAGCTGCAGAACTTCTTCACTTTTCCACGCATGCCAATCCCCACTTGTTTCCTCAATGAGTGTAACCTTTAAAAGAATATCGGTCTTACCCTAGCTGGTTTTGCTCAGTGGATAGAGCATCAGCCCATGGACTGAAGGGTCCTGGGTTTGATTCTGATCAAGGACACATACCTTGGCTGCAGGTTCAATCTCCAGTCCTGGTCAAGGCGTGTGCAGAAGGCAACCAGTAGGTATGTCTCTCTCACATCCATGTTTCTCTCTGTCTCTCCCCTTCCCTTCCACTCTCTCTAAAAAAATTTTAATAAAAAAATAAGGCTCTTTGAGCTTTTCTATTCAAGAGAAGTCAGAAATAGAGGAACTTGGGGTGATTCTATGGAGGCTGAGGTACAGAGCTCCGTGGGGGAGAATGGGTCAGGACAGCTACAGAAAAAGACATGCAGGAAGGCGGAAGTGGTGAGGCCTGGTCAGAGAGAGAGAAGCAGTAGAGTGTGTGAGCCACCTGCCTGGGTCTGAGAAAGGGCCCAGGGCTGTGGGATGGAGGGTTACCCAGGAGGGTCTTTTCTCTCACATGAAAGTCAGGCCAAAGCTAGCTTTTTTCCCAGTTGGAACAAGAAGTCCCCTGCCCCCAGGAGATGGTATGAGGCTGCGTCCCACACTCCATCCCACGGTCTGGAAAGTATTAACAGGCATGGGATTCTCTGACCTTGGTGACACACAATGCCATCTTGTAAACTATCTGAGAATGGTGTGGGGCTATTCATTTTGATAGTCAGGAGAATCAGCCCTTTTGGAAGCAAAGTAAAAATGTACAGCTTATGGGTTTTGGAAGCAAAATGAATCTCTCAGAAAGAAAATGGAATGCGAAACAAAGGCTCATACTCAGACTCATTGGGTCCTGAAAATGAAAAACCAGTTTAGAGGACAGAATCTAAGGGCTGCTCATGAAATTGAATCCTCTCTCGCACCTCCCGCATGAGTGGAAGCAGTGGAGTATGGCGGGTACATGTGTAGGATGGAGAGTTGGCATGATTTATCTGCAAAGTGGGGTAACAGTGCTATCTACCACATGGGGTCTAGTTACTGAAAACATCTTCCTTCTCAAGTGTCTGACATCCAGTAACTTTTCCATGTGAATGCTCCCTGAATAACTGCTGAAGGATGTGCAGTGGCTAACGGGCTCCCTACTTATTTAAACTCACAGTGTTGGAATTGATCATTTGACTCCAGCAAGATGTTCAGAGGTGTGGGACATTGGATAGCAGATGAGTAACTGTGGGGATAGTATAAGGGACTCAGTATGGAGATGTCTGTCTCTTTGTGACAGCAGCATGGAGATGTAAGTTTTTTACTAGCCTCACAGATAAGGAAACTGAAGTTGAGAAATTTGTTCAAGCTGCCCCTCCCCCAGCACTGCTACTACATGGCAAAGGAAAAATGAATCACCAGGACTGTCTCATGCCAGAAATCACGGTCTTCTCAATAAATGGTGCTGGAGCAACAGGCTGTCCACACGCAGAAGAATCAAGTTGGACTCCTACTTCACCCCATACTCACAGATTAACTCAAAATGGATCATGGACTTAAAAATAAGAACCAAAACTATAAAAATCTTAAAAGAAAACATAAGAGTCATTCTTCATGACCTTGGGTTAGGTGGTGGCTTTTTAGATCTGACACTTAAAGTGTAAGTGACAAAAAGAAAAAAAAATTCAATAAATTGGGTAACATCAAAGTTAAAAAATTTTGTGCTGCAAGAGATACCATTAACTGAAAAGACAACTACAATTCAGTAATAAAAGGACTACTTATTGAAAAACTGAGCAAAGGATTTGAATAGACATTTCTCCAAAAAGGTATATAAATGCCCAATAAACACTTGAAAAGATGTTCAACATTCTAAGTCATTAGGGAAATGCAAAAATCAAAATTATGAGCTACCATTTCATACCCATTAAGATGGCTCACAATAAAAGGACAGACAAGTGTTGGTGAGAAGATGGATAAATTGGAACCCTCGTACAATCCTGGTGGGGACGTAAAATGGTGCCGTAACTTTGGGAAAAAGTTTGAAAGTCCCTTACTATGTTAAACATAGAGTTGTTATATGAGTCAGCAATTCTACTGGAGGCCAGATGCACAAATTCATGCACTAGTGGGGTCCCTTGGCCTGGCCTGCGGGATCAGGCTGAAACTGGCTCTCCAACATCCCCCAAAGGGTCCTGGATTTTGAGAGGGTGCAGGCCAGGCTGAGGGACCCCACTGGTGCATAATCAGGACCAGGGACGGATGCAGGAGGTTGGCCAGCTGGGGCGGGACCGCGGGAGGGCTTCGGGGTGTGTCTGGCTCATCTCGCTCAGTCCTGATCGGCCAAACCCAGCAGCAAGCTCACTACCAGTCAGAGCGTCTGGCCCATGGTGATCAGTGCATGTCATAGCGAGCAGTTGAGTGGCCTTAGCATATCATTAGCATATTATGCTTTGATTGGTTGAACGGCCAACTGGATGACCAGACACAGCATATTAGGCTTTTATTATATAGGATAATGTGTATAAAACACTTTATTCATAACTAGAGGGGCCTGGTGCATGGATTGGTGCACCAGAGGGGTCCCTTGGCCTGGCCTGTGGGGATTGGGCCAAAACCGGCTCTCCAGCATCCCTTGAGGGGTCCCAGATTGCGAGAGGGCAGTTCTCGAGTGACGCACCCCGGAATTGGGCTCCTTCCTCTCTGGTTCCAGGTGGGTCACCTGAGAACTGCAGCTGCCAGGTCACCGCAGCTCGGCAGCTCCTGCATTGAGCATCTGCTCCCTGGTGGTCATTGCGTGTCATAGCTACTGGTCAGATGATCGCTTAGGCTTTTATATATATAGATAGTTAAGAAGTGGAAACAACTCAGATATCCACCAATTGGTGATCGGTTAAATAAAATGGCGATATAACCCTGTAAAGGATTATTATTTGGCAGTAAAAAGGAATGAAGCACTGATACATGCTGCAGCCTGGAAGAATTTTGAAAACATTCTTCTAAGTAAAAGAACCATATATTGTATGATTTATAGGAAATGTCCGGAATAGGCAAATCCATAGAGACACAAAGTAGATTAGTGGTTACGTAGGCCTGGGAATTTAGGCAGACTGGCAGGCTGTGGATTAACTGCTAATAGGTATAGGGTTTCTTTACAGAAAAAATACAACCCTGTGAATTTACTTAAAACATTAAAATTTAGACTTTAAGTGATATGTGTATCATAAGGGAATTATACCTTAATAAAATGGTTTAAAAATATAAGTAAAGCTCAACTGGTGTGGTTCAGTGGTTGAGTGTTGACCTATGAACCAGGAGGTCATGGTTCGATTCCTGGTCAGGGCACAAGCCCGGGTTGCGGGCTTAATCGCCAGTGTGGGGCGTGCAGGAGGCAGCCGATCCATGATTCTCTTTCATCCGTGCTGTTTCTATCTCTCTCTCTTCCTCTCTCTGAAATCAATAAAAATATATTTTTTTAAAAAAGTAAACTAGGAAACAAACAGAAACTGCAGGCTACTTTACTCGGTAGCATTTAAACAGTACACTGTGCTCCTAGTGTGGGCCCTGGGTTCATGTAACCAAGGTCTCTCTCAATTCTACCCTTTGCTGGCTCTGACTTTCAGCAGCCTATCTCTCTGTAAGCCTCAGTTTTTCTCATCTTGTGACACAGGAATAACAGTGCCCAGCTCATAGGATTGTGATGAGCATGACATGAGATAATGTGTGTAACGTGCTTAGGAGAGTCTCTTATTTACCTAAGTATTTTGTGAGTGTTGCTTTCCTCTCCACCCCCTCTTCTCACCCCTCACCTTCTTTCATTTTGCAAGAAAGGATCCAGGCTTAGTCACTTGCTAATTTCCTGACATCTGCTACCAACGCTGCCCCATAAACAGCAGTCCCAGTGTTTTGTGACTTTCTGGTGGATGCTTTCTGTTGGCACATGTGTGACACTCAGTGAAACAGCAGAATATAGTGGAAAACGTATGGACTTGTTCAAGGTAGAAGTCAGTTCAAAATCTGCTTCTACCACGATTGCCTATTAGTTTATTGTTTGGATCAATTGATGAATGAGTCAGCGTGTCTTCCTGGAGAGGTTGTTATGAGGATCAAATGCCACGAACTGTGACCACACGGAGAACACCAAGCACGTTACTTGGCACTGAACCGCCACAGCCAGTGTCAGCTCCCTTCTCTCCCCTTCCCTGTCTTGCTCTCAGCCTCAATAAAATGAAATGATCTAATAAGAGGACAGAATGTAGTTTGACATGAAGGGGAGGAAAAACACCACCTCGGCTGATGTTTCTCTCTGCCAGGAAGATCTTACCCGTAGCTTCCGAAATGACTCCAATTAAGAGGCATTTTCTCTGTGAAGGCACAAGCATGTACGCTGTTTTCTATTCCCTCTATCTCCAGTGATCAGGTTAGACAGAAAGAAATAGATGGCCTGCTTCCATTTCACATGGAATTTCATGAAAAATTTAGAGCTCGAACCACTCCTGCTCCCCAAATTGGCCTTTATTAGAGTTACGAGGAGGGCTCGCAAGCGAGAACAGCATCAAAAACACGCGCAGCGCTCTCGGAGAGGCGCTGAGAGCGATGCTGCCTTGCTGTCAGTCTTTGAAAGAAACATCGCCAAGGTAATGCGAGCTGAAGCTTAAGATTTCTCAATATGTCCATTTGAGTTACAAAGGATTTTTATGCTCCATTGCAGACATTATTTAAACATTGTTATTCCTGCAAACATGCCACACAGAGATAAGGTTTTGCTCTAAACCACATCGAAATGCAGATTGGTCTAGGAAGCCGGCTTCATCCTGCCTTCTTGGAGGTAGCTGCTTATTAAGCCTTGGAGGAATCTCAGTTGCAAACCCTTAGCAGATGGGGCGGGGGGAGCCGTAAGGTTTGTAATATTCTCCTTAATCATGCAATTTGCACAACACTGGTACAGTTATAACCTAAATAAAGTTTCTGGAGCCGTCAGGGCATTATACTGTAGCTGCTTCATTTAATCTAATGGTCCACATTTAGGTAATTCTTATGCATTTTAATCTATTTAATGATCACCTTTCTCAGGTGATTTATAACAGCTGGGTGTCTAGTGCTCCGGTACCTAAGAGCCAAGCACTGCACAATAAACCGGGAGAAAATACTGCTGGAAAATGCATGTTTTGTGTAGATCTGCCCTCATTAAACAGCACCATCATATTTGCTGAGGATGTCTATCTGCCTCAGGAGGTTAGTAATGGACGTTGCAGAGGCACCCAAAGAACAGTATTGATCTTAGGTTATTTTTCCAAATAATGAAGAATACACTGAAATACTGGACGCTTTAGTGGAACAGATGGACACTTACAGATTATTTCCCTAGGTTAGGGTATCCAGAGTGTGCTATAGAAGACGATCAAATATAGCAGTTCCCTCCCACTGTTGGAGATTTAGGGTTAACTCCATTAAATCATTCAAGGCTCTGAGAAGTCCTACAAACAGAGGATACTCAGGGTGGACAAAAGTAGATTTGCCGTGTGAGTGACATTCTTTTGAGGCAATAAAGCTATTGTAGTAATCATTACCTACATGTCTTTTTTTCCATAGGAACAACTGTAAGCCTACTTTGGCCCACCCCTGTGTTGTGTTTGTTTTTGTAATCTAACGTCTTCCAAACTAAGTTAATCACAGAAACTACCCCATCTTGCAACCCCTTCTAATGTCCTATAGAATGTACCTCAGGGAAGAGAATCTTTTTTTTTAATTAAGTTATTACATACGTGTCCTTATCCCCACGTTACCCCCTATCCCCCCCGCCCCCCCTCCCCCCCACTCATGCCCTCGGAAGAGAATCTTAATCTACACCCAGTGTCAGTTTTACTTTGGAAAAATAAGCCATACACTTGGAGACAGACACATCTGGGCTTCTGTCTGGCACTTAACAAACATTGTGATCTCACATCATACATCATTTCAGCTCTCAGAGCCTTGCTTTTACCTTTTGAAAAGTGAGGATAATAACAGCTACCTTTTAGGATTACTGGGCAGTTTAAGTGAGAAAATATATACAAAATGATTAGAGAAGTACTTGGCACTTCGTAGATTTAATTCCAAATTAGCTCCTTTCTTCTCTCTACTCTATTTAGCGCAGTTTCTAAAAGGCTGGAAATGCAACCAAGAATAGCATGGTTCCTGCTTTGCAGAATCTTAGATTTTCCCAAATGTAAGTGTGGTCCCTGTTTCAGATGGCTCTCTGGACAGGCATTTTGGAAAACAAATAATAGAGATCTGACCTTAAGTGAGCACTTATTATATGTCAGATGCCAGGTGCCGCACATTTGCTGTATCTCATTTAATCATCATGGTAGTCCCATGAAGTGAATAATTGCAGATGAAAAAACTAAGCCTGCTGGAAGGTATGCAACTGTCTCTAAAATCACACAGCCGGTGCTGATGAAGGGGGACATAAACCCGGTAGTATCATATTAAAAATAACTTGTTCTTAGATTAAGAAGGACAAATTGGCAGTTACAAAATAATCATGGGGATGTGAAGTACAGTGTAGGGAATATAGTCAGTAATATTGTAAGAACTATGTATGGTGCCAGGTGGGTACTAGAGTTATGGGGAAGATCGCTTTGTAAGATATATGAATGTCTAATCACTGTTATACACCTGAAACATATAATATTGTATGTCAACTGTAATTGAAGAATACAGCATTATTTTAAAGAATTGCAAGGAAGAGAAAAGAAGAGTAACCCATGGATTAAGAGATATAACTCCAAATGCAGTACGTGTGTGTGTGGTGGGGGTGTGTCTTAAAAATGAGTAGTCCTTATTTTACTTAATAACAACCTCACAGTGCAAGGGTAGTCATGCTTGCAAATTGGGTATGCCAAAGAGAAGTCATAAAATGCTTTCTTTAAGTGACAAGGTATGCATGTATAGCAAACAAACAAACAAACAAACAAACAAAAAAACCATAGTTCAGCACTGGCCGGTTTGGCTCAGTGGATAGAGTGTTGGCCTGCGGACTAAAGGGTCTCAGGTTTGATTCCGGTCAAGGGCACATGCCTGGGTTGCAGGCTTGATTCCCATGGGGGGCGTGCAGGAGGCAGCCGATCAATGATTCTCTCTCATCATTGATGTTTCTATCTCTCTCTCCCTCTTCCTTTCTCTCTGAAATCAATAAAAATATATTAAGAAGCAACGACACATAGTACATATAGGGTTTGGTACTATCTGCACTTTCGGGCATCCTCAGGGGTCCTGGAATGCATTCCCCTAGATAAGAGGGGACTACTACATAAGAAATTCCCCATAGACTTTTGTCCTAACGACCTCAAGTGATCCTATCATTTCTTAGGAGTTTGTGGGCTATAATTTAGACTTCTGTGGAACACTATCAGTAAAGGTTAAGAAGGTCATACGAGCTTAATTAACTTTGAAGATATTGAAGGTGATGAGGAGGAAATAATGTCTTGGTGACATACATTTGACATTGAGAGTCATTTCGAGGGAATAAAGAAAAGTCTTTGAGGACATTAAGTTCAACTAATTTTAAAAAGTGATGAAATCGTTATTTTTTAATATGTAGAGTGATGTCCTGTGAAACAGGCAAGAAATCTTTACTTTTGAACATCTTTTGCCCATCACTGTATTGACTGGGGAATCTTTGGAAAGTTGGTTTACATAAAAATACCTATGTTCATCTCATTTACTTAATGAATTAACATGTTCATTCAACTTACATCTATCATGAACTTCCTAGGGCCTGGAATTGGGATGGATAAAGGAGATAGAGATATGAATGAGACTTGGACTTCTGGGTACGGCACATGGAGATAAAGAGCCACACAAAAATAATACCAACTCAGTAGATGAGCTCCAAGAGAGGCCAGGTGTGATGGGAGCCTAGAGAGTGAAAGAACTGATTTTTATATAAAGGGAGACAAGTTGGGTTAAAAAGATTTCCAAAAGGAAGTGATTCAAGTTAACCATTGAGGAAGGGTAGGTGTTTGGGCAATAGTGGGCAAGGAGAATCCAAAGCAGAGGGAACCTTAAGGGGAGAGCCGAAAAGGGGTGAGGTAGTTTAATGTGGTCCCTGAAGCACAGTGAGCTTGGAGTGCCCAAGGCTGTGCTTGATGTGGGGGCATTGCAGGAGCTGAAACCGCTGGGTGAGGAGGGACCCTGTCCTCTTGGAATTTGTATATTGTCCACCGGGGAACAGAACGCTATATAGAAGGACTTCAGCAAGAGAAGAAGGAATGCCTTTTGCCTCGACCATCTCAGCATGTCCATGGAGAAGCCTCGGTGATTAGGTAAATCATCTTGTGAGGTACGAATAGTCAGAAAGGATCCCTCAGATACTCAAATATGCAGCCATCCTCACTGAAAACCTGCCCTCGGGGAAACATGATTCAGTCCCTCTATTTAGTGAGGGACAGAATCCTCGTGTGTAAATTTCGAATGGCATCTCAGATCCTTGAGTAAAGTTTTGAATCACATTGCATAAAATAGCATGGCTTAGGCAAACATTGACTCCTACATATGTCAAGGGGGCATAGTTCATATAGTTGGAAGTTCAAGATTAAAAGAGGCATCAAAGACAAGTTAATCTGATCTTTCAGCTGAGGCTTGAATCACTTCTATAAAATCCCTGTCACTGGTTGTTCAGTCTCTGGTTATGTACAGGACTTCAGCAAGAGAAGAAGGGATGTACAGCGACAGAGAACTCACTATGTGCCCAAATAAAAGTGCTAATCAGACCAATGGGGACATAGGAGAGATGGGGACAGGACTATGGGCAAGGAGGTATTCGGCTCTTGGACATGAGTCTGACGTGGAAAGGGCAGGGTGAGTGTGACCAGGTGGCTGATTGAGCACTGTGCTTGGAACTTGGTAAACGTGGGGAGATCTCAGTTTGTCGGGGGAAGATTGTGTCTACAGAGTGGGAGCCACATTCTGAGCAGAAATCAGCATCCACATCCCCAGGATTCAGAGGCAAATGCTGGAAAGTAAAGAGGTAGGGTTCAGTGTCAGGTCTAAGGGGTCTATGGGACCCAAATACCAGAAGCTGCCAGGCCAAGGTTGGGGGTTTGTGAGTGCAGATTGGCCATGGGGTGAGTTTGCAAGTATGGGATTGGTTAAGGCAAAGGATCAGGAGAAGGACCATAAAATGTGAGAATCTTCAGTGCCCAGTTTTATGAATGAGGTCCATAGAGTGAAGAGGAGTAGGATTTATTTTATTTTTTAAAATATATTTTTATTCATTTCAGAGAGGAAAGGAGAGGGAGAGAGAGATAGAAACATCAATGATGAGAGAGAATCATTGACCAGCTGCCTCCTGCACACCCCACACTGGGGATTGAGCCCACAACCCGGAATCGAGCCATGACCTCCTGGTTCATAGGTTGATGCTTAACCACTGAGCCAAGCGTGTTGGGCAGGAGTGGGGTTTCAAAGAAGCCTGTGAACCCGGAAGAGCCTGGATGAACCAGAGACAGGAAGGCGTAACTGGGACCAGGTATAGCTTCATTCACAATTCAGCATTGGGTGAGTGACTGATTATACAACACAGTGCGCCAGGGCTGCCACCATGGCGGTGAGCTGGACAGACTCAGCCTTCCCCTGCAGGCAGCTGACAATGTACCTAGCCTATTACTAGTGCCCATGGTATTTAGCTACCTGCAGATTTGGTTTGACCTTCAACTCCATGCTGAATTCTTTCAATGCAGAGGACCCTCTCATTTTCCTGCTGCTGCTTTAATTGAACATGTGTAATATGGGGGACAAAAATAACCTGTCTGATAAGATGAAGAAGGTGCATGTGAGCAGTGAGGGGTGGGGTGGAGTGGGCTTATGTGGGCTGCAGGGAGGGTAGGGGGCAAAGCATATCCCAGAACTGATCTTTTTGGGGGAAATTATAGAATGAAAAACAAAGGACAGATTTTCAGACTAGATTTCCTCTCTGAAAGAACATCCTGAGACGTTGCTATTAGTCATAGGTACATAATTTAAGGGTTCAAAAGAAGTGTCAGGAAACAATTTTCATGCCAATTTTTCAAACTCAAAACGGAGGGATGAAAAATAGAGGAGACACGGAGGTCGTGAATATGCATATTTCTCAGGCTTAATGCCCCAATGAAGCAATTATAAAAATCTGGTAATTGGGCAGTTACTTTGTCAAGATACCTGACTGGTTAAATCAACTCGGCAGGTAAGGGTCTGGGAGCTTGGTTGTGAGCAAAAACTCATTAAATAAGACTTTTTTAAAAAAGCATAAACATGGGAAAACAAGATCCTTCTCAAAAGAAAACCAAATTGAAGCAAATCAACTTATATTCTCTCTCTTGCTCTCTCAACACACACACATAACACACACACATGGACACACACTGTCAGGAGAAGTATTTTGGCTTTGCTAGCATTAATGAGTCGTTGAACATCAAGATCCATGATGGGCACGTGGGCTGTTTCCAAATCTTAGCTATTATAAATAATGCTGCTATGAACATAAGGTGCATATATTCTTTCTGATTGGTGTTTTGGGGTTTTTAGGAAGTGGAATTCCTGGGTCATAAGACAGTTCCATTTTTTAAATTTTGAGGAAACTCCATACTGTTTTCCACAGCAGCTGCACCAGCCTACAATCCCACCAACAGTGCCTTTTCTCCACAGCCTCGCCAACACTTGTCTTTTGGATGATAACCATTCTGACAGGTCTGATGTGATATCTCATTGTGGTTTTGATGTTCAGTTCCTGATTATTAATGAGGTTGAGCATCTTTTCATGGGTCTATTGGCTCCTGGGTATCCCTTTTATGGTTGTTGAACATAGTTGTTTAAAATCTCTATAAAAGATGTGTGCTTTTAAGCAATGTATCCCCGGAGCCTTGAAGCAGCATCTCAAACTACTAGTAAGTCCTAAAAAAAATTTAGAAAACTGACCAGTACATTTCTTGGGTGATCTCTGTTCTCTTGGAATCACAGTGGATTATACTGATAAACCAGATGGACCCGAAGTAAATGTGAGTTTCTGAAACTGGGCCTCAAAAGTCAACTTCCCAAGTATAGATGGAGGAAAAGGAACGGAAGAGTCTGGCTGACTATAAATGTAGTTAAAACGACTTGCTGCGAGGCGTAGCTGCTGAAAAAGTGATTGTGCTCATGGGCTTTGTAACGAGAAGTCCACTATCAAGAACAAGAGACACAGTTTTTCTCTTTCTCTCTGCACCATGCAGGCTGCTCCTGAAATACTTCAGTCCGATCTGGAACCTTGCACATTTAGACAGTCTAGAGGCGAGAGAAGAGGATGCTGAGGGGCTGGAAACTATGGAAACCATGAGGTACCCTTGAAATTGCTGGGGAAGTACCTGAGAACTCTATTTAAAAACCTGAATACCTCATCTGCTTATAATCAAAGTGTCTTTTATGGACTAAAAGAGAAAGAGAGTGACAAGAGCCCATGAGTGAATTTTGTCTGTCAGCCTAGATGGCTGTTTATATACTGGTGTGTGTGTGTGTGTGAATCCTCACCCAAGGATATCTTTCCATTGATTTTTAGAAAGAGTAGAAGGGAGAGGGAGAAACACACAGAGAGAAACATCGATGTGAGAGAGACATATTAATTGGTTGCCTCTCACACAAGCCCCGACCAGGGCTGGGGGCCGAGCCTGCAACCGAAGTAGCTGTATGGAACCTGGGACCCTTCATTCGAGGGCTGCTCTATCCACTGAGCCAAACCAGCAAGGGTAGGTAGAGAACAGTTTTGACTAAACTTCCTGAGCTGTGTTAAAGACCCTGCCCCAAACTGAAAGAACATTTTAGCAGTCGGCATTTTCTGAAGGCAGAATGGGCACACCTGGCAAGTTGTGAGGTTTCTGCCTCTTGCCTTGGTCCAGCATAGACTGGCTGAGCATGTGGTGCTGCCATTCAAGGCCAGCTGGGCAGTATGGCGGTACTAGCTTCCTATGTCATTGGCATTCATTTGAGAAGACACTGCGTGCCTGGAATTATATTGGACCTATCCCCGCATGCTGACTCTTTGGTGCCACACCACACACACCACGGCTCCGTAAGGTAGATCGGTATCTACTTTTGTCATCCTGTTGTGCAGAGGGTACAAGTGAGACTTAGCAAAATCAGGGACTTCTTCAAAAGAGCAGCGATGGTAAAAAAATGGTCCTTTCTGCGTTCATTTTTTAAAAATTCTACAATCTTGTGCCACTTTTTCAAAATGGCACTCAAAGGCCCTTCCAGGGCTCATGTTCTCTAATTCCACCATTCTGAACACCAAACATCACCAGCACACTCAGAACCTAAGCACAGTGGCAACTCCTTTTCACAATGGAGCAGAAAACAAAGGTCTTCAAACTGGGTCACTTCTAATGACCGAGGGTCGCTGAGATGGCAAAGAATGAAGGGAAGGAACCGCGGCCGAGAATTTGTGATATAGGGCAAGATGGCTTTCTAATTGAATATTTTATTCATGCTTCTAGGGGGTAAAAGTAACGGACTTGGCAACTAGGGAGGTTATGATTCAAGCCGTTGAAGGGGAAAACCTGGAAAATCATGATCAGCGCTTCATTACGCTCATAATTAGGCTAAAAATAAGAGCGCACGGCAGCTAAGGGAAAACATGAACTGCAGATACTGGATTTCCGGTAGACGCGTTGGAAGAGGAATGAATATGTGAAGTCATATTATTGCAGGTGAAGACAGGAAAGAAATGGATGGAGTTAATAACTTAATGCGTCTGGAAAATAGGGGAGCTACGCAGTGAAAAACAGAAGTAGGAGAAAATAAATGGATAAATAAAGCTAAGGATAAGTGGTCAATAATGCAAGATACTAAAGTGTTAAGCTGCTATTAAAAAGGATGAAAATATGAGGATGGGGCACGTAAAAAAAAGGGGAGTCACAGAATGCATATGGCATAAAATGGGGGTAAGAAAGCTCTAATAAATTGGCTAAAGACAAATAGCTCATAAAACCCTTATGGAATTAGAGACATTGACTAGAGGTTCGGAGCAACTTGAACTGTTTGTTATGTGCTGTTAAGTCGGCTCCAACTACTGGCTAGCCGATGAATGACTGACGTCCCCAATGTCCTGCCCTCAACATCCCTGCACAGATTCTGTAGGTACATGCCTGTGGCTTGCTTTCTTTTCTTTCTTTCTTTCTTTATTTTTTTACAAATATGATTTTATTGATTGTTCGAGAGAGAGGAAGGGAGAGGGATAGAAACATCATTGATCTTGATTGGCTACCTCCTGCACGCCCCCTACTGCGGATCAAGCCACAAGCCCAGCATGGGTGACCAGGAATAGAACCATGACCTCCTGGCTCATGGGTCACTCAACCACTGAGCCACACCAGCCGGGCACCAGTGGCTTCTTTTATGGAGTCAATCCCAGCACGATTGTCTTTTCCAGAGAACCCTGCATTCTCAGGATGTGCTCTGAGTCGGACAGCTTCAGTTTTGTCATTTTTGCCTATGCTGGGGTCCAACCCCAGCAGGTCCAGTGGTTCCCAAAGGCGTAGACGGAGTCGGCGAAGAAGGAAGGACACGGAGACAGTGTTCAGTTGATCAGCAGCCTAGCCAGGATCTCCAGCCAGGATCTCCAGCCAAGTTCTGGTCTGGATCTCTAGCGAAGTTCTGGTTAGGATCTCCTGCCAGGGTCTGTGTCCATGTTCTCTTGCTAGGTTCTCCAGCCAGGTTCTGTCCAGGTTCTCCAGCCAGGTTCAGTTACCAGGTTCTAGTCAGGTTCTCTTGCCAATTTCTGTAGTCAGGTTCAGTGCAGGATCTTTTGCCATGTTCTCTCCAGCGAAGTTCTTCTGTCTGTGTAGGTTCCTTCTTCTGAGTTCTGTCTTCTTCGTTCTGTGTTCTGAGTTCTGTCTTATTACATCTGTATTTATACCAGTTGATTCAATCCTATCAATCTCTATTACAAAGGTTAGGGCGTTTCTTATCTCCATTCCAGGGAGTAAAGATTATGTAGCTTAAGCATGATTGTTCATAGTTAAAGTGATTAATTTCCCGCCTGGCACTTAGTTAAGAGGTTTTATTCCCTCCCTGACTTCAGGGAAAAATTCCTACCTGGGGAAACAACCTTTCTCGGAGAGGTGACCTTGGTTAAAACACATAGTGCCAAGAAGGTGAGCAAACATATTAAGAACAGTATGCCATATGTGCCAGGTCCCTTGAAACAGCAAGCATGGACCGGCTCCCGGCATGCCTACAGCAGTGTTTCGGGCTTCATTTGCTCTTGGATCTCTTTGTTCGTCTTTCTGACGGTCCAGGGTATTACTCTCCTCCACCATATTACTAATGACTTTTCCCCATCAGCCGTCTTCATTGGCCAACTTCCCCATCCGCATGGAGTAGTTGGGACTATGTGGGTGATTTTAGCAATGACACATCTCTGCTCTGGATGATCTATCCTAATTCTTCTCAGCTTTATTTTGATGTCATGGCCATAGTCTCCACTTAAATTGATGGTTGAACCAAGATGCACAAAATCTTTGACAATTTCTTTGTCTTCGTTATCTAAGTTCGAATTGTGTATTTCTTCTGTAGTCGTGATTTTTGTCTTCTTGATGTTCAATTCCAGGCCTGCTTTGGCAACCAGAGATAGTGCCATAATATAGTTCAAAAATAAGTGAGAGGTTATATTCTGGGATTTTTCCCCTGCAGAATAAAGGCCAAATAATGTGAGAAGAATGGGGAGGCATGTTTGAAAGAACAGAGATGGATTTGGGAAATCATACCATAGGGTTTAGAATCTTGGCATTATGATGTGGGGTGTGCCCTGTGCCAATTTTTCTAGACTCTGAAACTTCAGTATTTCCTCTGTGGAGTGGGAATACTAATGCCCACTGTGGTGTACTGTTGTGAGCATCAGATATGAAAAATGTGTGTTACTGACCTGCCCAACAGCTCCCCACATGAAAACTCTCTGATTGCAAAATAGGGTGAGATCGTGGAAAGATCCATCCAGAAAATGAACGAGGGGGGGGAGGGAGGAAGTTAAGCTTGACTGAGCACTTGCAGAGTTCTAGGCACACAGACACATTAATTCTTCTATTCCTCACAATAGCCTCTGACAGTGACATTAATTTCCCCAAACTTCAGAAGGGCAAAGGGAGGCACAGAAAGCTTAAAAGGAATGTCTTCGGTCTCACCACTCATGATTGGCAAATCTGGAAATCAGACCCCAGTTTCCGAAAACAAAAGTCCTGTTCTTTGCATCACACCAGCCAATAAAATTACCTGAGCCATTTTAATCTGTCCAATTCAGGTGCCTGAGAACTATGACCTTACACTTACTGTTTGGAATCCCATAATCTCTTTAGTATTTAAGGGGCTTTGTTTTCATGCTTTTGTCTTCACCTCCAATCCATTCAGTGGGGAAAAGACCCTCCTGGTGTCTTAGGAGCCCATGAAGTTGAAAAATTACCCCAGCTTCAGTTTCTCCACCCAGGAAATGTGCCAGGGGGCAGAGTCACGAGGACAAGTTACAAAGACTCCAGAAGCCATCGGCAGCAAAGGAGGGAAGCAATGGGTGAGGAACAGAGCCCTGGTGGGACTCTTAGGCTCCATCACTCTATCCGTTCAGCCAGTAAATGTTTAATTTAGTTCGAAAACTTCAGCTCCAGATGGACGTGGGCAGCCCTTAAAAACATATTCTTAGCAAAGGCAGCATCAGGATGGATTCATGAGAGGTACTGCATGCCTCACAAATCGCCCTGAATATTTCATGTACATTAAAAAATTAGTAGACCAAACTGGAGCCGTGGCGTATAATTTACCTAGATGCCGCGAGATGGCTTCGATGCAGAGGAGGGCAGAGGATTCATCTCTGGGCACATTAAGCTGCGCTTGGATCCAAATGCATTGGCTCTGCATTAGTGCCCGTCAGAGAGGGGAGCAGAAAGAGCTGCGTGGTGCTGAGGCAATAAATATGGGCGCGCCGAGGAGAAATATTACCTTCGTTTTTCTTGATCTTCTGCACAATGGATCGGTGAGCTTCTGCTCTTTGAAGGACGAGGGAGCATTGCCCCTGTAGGAATGCATTTCAAAGGCACAAACAAGGGAGTCCAGTGGCCTGATTTGGAGGGTCCAGTGGGAACCTGCCTCCTTGTAGATAATGAGATCACATTTGGAGTAGATGTGCCACCAAGTGAGAAAATGAGTTTAATAGAAATATCACTGCTATTTACAACGGAAGGAATATCGGTGAAATATGCTGAAAAGAGAATGAATTCGTGGCCTGGGACCTTTTTTTATGATCAGAAAAGCACTTAGTGTGTGACCCTCATCCTGTGGATAAATGCAATGTGAGTTTGTAAGAATTCAGACCTCTGAGTTATATTTAGCTAAGGTTGAAAGGATGCAGCCTTGAGCTACAATTACTGGCAGGAGAATCAGCATCTTGTATTTACTCTCCTACCTTCCCAGGCTCTAAGTTCCTCAGCGCTTGGCTCCCGTCTTCTTTCGCTCAACAGGGGATGTGGCCCACAGCTGATGCTACAAGGACCCTGGTTTGCCCAGGACTCTGGACAATGACTGCTTCTCCATCGATGAGGAAAAGCAGCACTATTTCTTCTGCTGATGGGGAATTGTGTAACCACAGAGAAGTTTAATTTCTTCCTTTCGGCCCTTGGGCTTTTCTGCACGCAAGTGTACGTTTTCTCAAAGACCTCGTGTTGGTGATGAACTCAGTGATTATTGATGTACACTTAGGGAACACGCAGGTTAATCTCTACAAGTAAGCCCCAGTGAAAGGAGATGTGTATACGGAGCAGCCCTGAGTGTGTGCACTCCCAGCTCTGTGAATGCTGATCTCCCTGGAATGTGGCCACTTTGTAAACATTAGGAATGGAATAGATAGCAACCAGTTCTTTATTACAACTGTAGAGAGCAGAGGAAAGAGAAATGGTAGGCGAGAAAGGAGAGGTGGACAGGAAATGCTAATGATGGGTTTTTGGAGTGTGTGTGTGTGTGTGTGTGTGTGTGTGTGTGTGTGTGTATGTCATGTAAACATCTCTCAGTGTTCAGGAAATGGTCTATTTTTTAAAATATGTATTTATTGATTTCAGAGAGAGGAAGGGAGAGGGGGAGAAAGACAGAAACATAAATGATGAGAATTATCCATAGGCTGCCTCCTGCATGCACCCTGCTGGGGATCAAGCCAGCAACCTGGGCATGTGCCCTGACCTGGAATTGAACCATGACCTCCTGGTTCATGGGTCAACAGTCAACCACTGAGACACACTGGCTGGGCGAAATAATTTGTTTTTGAGTTCCTCACCTTCTAGGGCATTTTCACATGCTTTCTCGTTTGAGTCCTACAACATTTCTGTAACATTTCTTTCCATTTTGCAAATGAAAAAACTGATGGTCAGTGTTTCAATGACTTCTGAAGGAATTAGAGTATGGGCATAGGATTGACTATTCCCTAGTCCAGAATGCTGAAGCGCAGATGCCTCAAAGGTGTGGAATTCTAGGTAGAGTAGCAACCAGTCAGAGACTTGGGAATCTGCCCCTGCCTTCCGGTACCTGATTCCCTTTCTCTCCCCTGGGGAGAACCCCGGGCTCCTTTTGTAGATGTGGGAAATAAAATGAGATGAATTAGCTAGAGACTTAAATTGTCATAAAACTATTAAAGAGAAATCTGTCTTAAGTGATCACCTAAGGGGCCAGTCATAAAGGTGGATTTTTAAATAAAGGTTGAACAAAATTACACTCAGATCCCACGAGATGTTTCTAAATAATCTTTTAAAACTGGGGGTTACACAGTGAGGTGACCTTCCTGCCTCGTTGTGTGCAAGTTTTACACCAAGTAGCCTGCGTCTGAGCAAGGCTTGAAGAACCTGCACATCTTCTGTGGATACTTTTGTCCCCTAGGTCTTCTATTGTGTTGCCAAGAGCAGCAACACTAATCTTGAGAAAAGAGTAGTCAGTGCTCCCCTCAAATCTGGGGGCTCACCTGAAATTTCTACCTTTGAAAATCAAGTATCCATTGGAGAATCTTTTACTTCAGCAAATGTCTATATGTCTAGTAATCTCTAACCCCCTCCCATCTCCAATATATTATTCTCTGGCTTATAAACCTGTAGTGCTTATCCTATCTTCAGCACCATTTCCTGACACTCTGTGTTATGTTCTACTAGACTCCCACCATACACCCATGAGTTAAAACCACATCAACAATCACTTCCTATGTTAAGATTTTCTAAGTGTTGTGCAACAGACCTAGGTGTCTGCTTCTTCACACCCTGCACCTACCCTACATCTACTCAACACACAGGTTTGCCATTGCCTGTTCCCGAGTCTATAAGCCTGGGAGAGTCTTGAAGGCAGAGACTGTGGCTTGGAGGAGTTTCTGATCCTCTGTAGGAAGAGAGTAACGGTTTATTGAATGAAGGAATAAAAATGCATGAATGGGTGAGTGGACAGCTTATTCTAGAAAGGCAGGTGGAAGTCTTGCCTGTCCCCAAGGCACATAGGTTATTTCCTGGGCTGTCCCCTGCTCTTCCCTGACAGTTCAAATCTTCCCAGCCCATTTAAGACCCTGCTGTAGCTTGCTCCCTCTGTGAACGAATCTCTAATAACTTCCAATAGAGATGCTTAGTCAGTGAGTCAACATTTATGGGTTGTTGGATGAGTGTGGGGACTGATGGGAAAGAGAATCTGCTTCAGGAAGGTTTGCATCAGGATAAGGCTGCTTACATGGAAAAATCTCTTTCCTGACATCACTTTCAGCCAGTCATCTTGAGAAACGTAAAAGAGGAAAGATAGTGGGTTTGGATGGTGTCAAAAAGGAGATGCAGCAAGGCTGGCGTGACTCATGGCTTGAGCATTGACCTATGAACCAGGAGGTCAAGGTTCGATTCCCGGTCAGAGCACATGCCCGGGGTTGCAGACTTGATCTCCTGTGTGGGGCATGCGGGAAGCAGCTGATCAATGATTCTCTCTCTCACCATTGTTGATTCTGTCTTTCTCTCCCTCTCTGAAATCAATTCAAATATATGTAAACATAAAAAAAGGAGCTGCAGATTGGTGAGCTTTATCTCCCAGGTGTGGGAACAGGACTGTAATAATAGGTGGGTCCCAACTCACTTTAGACCACGTTTGTTTGCCTGCTGAGAGGCAAGAGGAAATGATCCCACCCACCCATTTCAGAGGGGTGCCTGTTCTCAAGCATTCCTGTCCTCAAACAAAGTTCAATGATTGAGAATTACCTGAAAGGTAAGATGTACACCCTCAGAGACAGCAAGACAACAAGACAGCCACAGAGATTAGCCCCTCACCTGCCACTGTCCTCCAGAAGATAGACATTGCCCATCCCAGAGAGTCCAAGACGGACAGCAATCGCTTGCCCAAGCAGGCAGTCCAGGTGTGCAGAGATGAATGAGACCCACTACATCCTTCTGTCTGCGCTTGCCTAAGAAGAAAATTGTTTCTAGGCTTCAGGCAGGGTAATTGTTCTTAGTCTCGATACCACATTATATCAGGATGGGGCTTTTGTCAAAGCTCTTTATGACCCCGGTTCCATTAAGCTTCCTTATACCTGTATTAGAGGAAACGTCTTGCTTCCTTCACAGATGGGCAAAGTGAGGCTTAAGAAATGCGATGTCTCCGCAAAGGGAGTGGGGGGTGGGTAGTGAGTCCCAGCATCCTGATTCCTCACTCACCTGGCAACCCAAGCTCAGCTTTTCTCTCTGCATCTTTTAAAAAATCTCCACAATCAGCCGAAAGATTTATATTTTCTTATTACCTTAGCAGCTTTTTCCGAATAAATCTTTTTTTTTCCTCCCCCAGCACAAGGAATGAATTTAAAGGAATATATTAAATTTTTAAAAATGGGCTTGCAAAGCAAGATTCTACTTTGACCCTAATATCTCCCTGAGACTCCCTTCTGCACACATCCCCCTTATCAAAAGCGATTCACATCCTCCTCTGGAAAGGGGATGAGATTAGTTAGAGTCATGGCCAAAAGCAGGAAGGGAGGTATGGGCTTTATCACAGCAAATCACAAGCCAGTGATGATGGCTGGGAGGAATTTCAGGAATGCCAGACCACTAATTGCTGATAGTCTTCCAAGAGTAGAGGAACTTGGGCAGATCATAATTTTTTAATACAATTACATAGAGAAATATGTTTTGAAGAATGAATTTTAAAAATCGAGGTCGCTGTTGCTTTTGCATTTTTCTCCCATTAGAGGAAATAAAAGCAATCTTATTAACATCATCGCCTCCTGCCAGATCATTCTCTTGGCTTCATGAGATTTTACACATAGGCGTCCCATACATCTGGAAATCAAGCAATGAGGACAGGCACACGCTGTTTTTCTTAAATCATGGAATACATTTCTTTTTCTTTTTTAAAATAGTTTTATTGATTTCAAAGAGGAAGGGAGGGGGAGATAGAAGCAACAATGATGAGAGAGGATCATTGAGCAGCTGCCTCCTGCACTTCCCCCACTGGGGACTGAGCCCTGAGCCCACAACCAGCATGTACCATGACCAGGAATCTAACCTTGACCTCCAGGCCTGTAGGTTGACGCCCAACCACTGAGCCACACCGGCCGGGCTGGAATACATTCCTTACATGAAATTGATCTCAAAGGAATGATATAGAAAAGCTAACAAACAAACAAACAAAATAGGCTCTTTGTGCTATCCTGATTTGATTCAAAATAACACCCAATTTAAATGAACAGTAACTTATTTGAAAAAAAAGTGCTTTATTTCCCCTGATGAGAATACACAGTCACTTGAGGAATTTTGGAACTAATGCAAAAAGCAAACAAAACAAAAAGCACACATAATCTTACCTCTCAGAAATAGCTATTTAGTAAATTCCCTTTTTCTGTCTTGACTTCATTTATCATGTTTTCCCACTTATCAAGTGTCATAGTGCACACAGAACTTGATATAATTTGTTATATTTCTTTTAAGACTCTTTGACACCTGTTTTCCCATGTGGATGAAAATCTTCATAAACAGTTTTAATAGCTATTCAATATTTTATGACATGGATAACTTTACTCCCTTATGCTGTGAATTCAGGTGTTCTGAATGCATTTGTTAATGAAAGAAGGATATAAGCAAAGCGAGTTTGAATTTAATTTGGAAGAAGAGTGTACAAAAGCATAGAATTTTAAAGCTACGACATATTTGGAAGCTCAAGTGCCTGATCACCTCATCTTATTCAGAGATCTGAAAATCCCAACCCAAAGAAAAGAGACTTTTGTAAAATTACACTTGGACAAGTAACTGAGGGAAGACTAGAAATTCTAGCGATCTTTTCCCAGTTCCTCATCCTTCCTGTATAAGGCAATTTTTTTTTCAGAAGGCTGATGCCCCGATCTACTCTTTGAGAAGGCTTACTTATGAAACCAGCACCTGGGGTCCCACAGGAAATAAAGGTCGAACTACACCGTGAGCCAATATAGGACACTGTTGTTTTTTTCAGGCTTGTTTAAACAAGCCTTCTGCCAACCCAGATCAGAACAATGCCCTGGAATAATGGGCTCCAAAAAGTTTCAGGCGCCAGCATCAAAAAGAGTACCAATGATCCCGTGTTCTGAGACTCCCCACATCTCACATGCTTTGTATCTAAGTGGTGATGTTCAAGCAAAGGACCTACTTAACAATCTTATCACATTTGTCAAGTGTCTCAGTTCTGTATCTGTTGTGCCCTCAAAGTTGAGGTAAGCAGTTGGAGGGAAAGAGTTGCATCATCCTGGTGCTATGGAATCAGAGAGAGGTAGACAGGTAGGGCTGTAATTTTGGAATTTTTATTAAAATTAATTGCTAAGCAACCAAGAGAGACAGAATGGGCAGAGTGAGAGAAAGAGAAAGGTACTGGTAAGAAAGAGAAAAGAAGCAAAGAGACTTGGAGGAGGAAAATAATAAGAGAAAAAGGACACAGCACCTTCAAATGCTGAAAATGTGAACAAGTACTCCAATTGTACCTAAGGATGCCAGCTGTGTGGCCAGTCATCTTCCAGCTTCATACTTTCACTAATGAAAATGTAAACAATTAATAAATAAATTCTGGATGATTATGGAGAGACATGGTTTTAATAATACCTTAATTGTAACCTAGAGCCTGACTAGAGGGAGTTTTGTAGGTTGCAACCTTGAAAGCTTAAGTATTTTATTTACTAAAATATCACACAGGAAAAGTTTTGGAGAAATTTTGTAATAAGATTCATTCACAAGTCACCTGTAAAACATACTTTTAAAGATGTTGGTTCATAACCTATATGCATCTCTATTTATAGACATACTAGAGGCCGGGTGCACAAAAATTCTTGCATGGGTAGGGTCCCTAGGCCTGGCCGTTGATCAGGGCCAATCAGGGCCTTTTGGCTGCTGGCCAGGGCCTCCCTTCCCTGGCTACCGGCTGCCAGCTGGGACCTTCCTCCGTTCTGCGCCACCCGCTGGTGGTCAGCACATGTCATAGCAAGTGATAGAACTCCTGGTCTCCCGGTCAAACTCCCGTGGGGACACTTTGCATATTAGCCTTTTATATATATATATAGATGACTGTACATCTGGGTCTGTACATGAAATCCTAAAAGCTTTTGAAAGTTTGGAATACTTTCACCAACTTTATGAATTTAATTAAGCTTTCCTCCACATGGCATCTTGGAAGAGACAGCAGTTTATACAAAAACCATAATCTAGAAAAAAAATATTTATTTTTCAGGAAGAAAACCAGGTCTACAGGGCAACTAGGACATTTTGCTTGTCAGCAGCATAAATTTATTCTGAATTTATGAATTGATAATAAGCCACCTTCTCATAATGATTAATGGTAATTAACCTTTTAAAGCCCCATCACTTACCCAGCCTTCTCTGGCTGACAGCCTTTGGAGGCAGGACAGAATGCTGATGGCGCAAAAGACCTTCCTCTGGACTCAAGGTCCTGGAAGGTAGAAAACACCATTTCTCTATAGAGGTGTCACAAGTATGATGCAGGCCCTGAGAATTTCGAACAAAAAATAAATACACATCATGGGCCATCAGGGTGAGACATTTTTATCCTGAAAGGACCATTGGAAGCCAGAGTCAGCCAACTCTACTGTTTAAAGTCATAGGACTTCGGTTAAATCCTTTCGCCTCTGCGAACCCAACTTCCTTCATCTATAAATGGATGAACAGTGGTTATATCAACACTGAGCATTTTTAATGACCTGTGGACCAGCACAGGACAAAGGGCAAGCCCCCTTATCAAGCAGTCCACACCACATCAAAGCTGTCTTCCAACAAGTGAGCATTTATCACACATCCTAACACTAACCTCCACATCTTTGTCTGTCCTAGGCCCCACCGCTTCTGACGTTGATAATATGAGCATCAGAGATAGCTGGGAAGTGGGTTCTGGATAGGGGTTTAGCCTACAAGAGGTTTATCCTGGGGTTCCCTTAAAACCAAAACCTGTGGAAGAGAGGGAAAGGAAGTGAGGTTCAACAGGGAAAAAAAAACTGAAGCATGATGATGGACTTGCCTGACCCCAAGTTGAACCTTAGAGCTAGAACGGCTCCATCAGAGTTGTTTAAATCAGGGCTAGTGACGGAGTCTTTATATCCCTGCAGTGATCAATCACTAGATGTGTGCTGCCCCAGAAAAGGTTATGTCCTTGACCAAGGTGACGTTCTATACATGAGAGAATCCCTGACAGGTGACAGCTGACGGGCATTTGCAGACAGTATTCCAAGCTGCGGTGGCTGCCAGTCCTTCATTGAAGGGGGTCCTGAGCTTCCACACCAACCTTTATTGAGCATTTACTGTATTCCAGAAGGACTCTGCCAGGGCTAGTATCTGCTTTATCATATTTAATTTTCATCACAACTCTCTCAGATTGTGAGTATGCACATGTATCACGTGATGAAATTGAGGCTCAAGGCCTCACAATCAGTAAGTCGTGCAACTAGAAATCAAGTTATTAATTCTATGTCATGTTAATTTTTAATGAGTGCAAGGGTTTGTCGTAAGCTGAGAGCCCGCCCAGACCACCAATTCCTTCCAGTACATCTCCGATTTTTACTTGGGGATTGGTTCTACTTTCCCCTTTCAAATTCCACTTCTCTGCAGGATTCATTCTAAACCATGACCCCATCCTTTCTCAGGTAGGTGGAAATAACTGTTCCTTCATCTTTTTCTCTGAGTATATGACTTGCTCTGTAAACTTGCAGGAGTTACTCTTTTTCAGAAGTATAAACAAATGCTTATTGTCTTGCATTGGAAAATTGCGCATTCCCTATAACCCAATTTCCGAGTAATTAAATGGAAAGAATGGCAACTAGGAAGAGAAAACCATGATGTGCAGATTCTAGTAGTGACACAGCCTTCAGCGTAACATGGGAATTTAGGGAATTACTCAACTACTTAAAAATAGATATGGTCCAGAGAAGAATCCCCATATCTAAATGCAGGAGTTACTTATATTCCCTGATCCCTGGCCTTCTGGTTCCCTCATCTGTGATATGGAAGTGATAGTAGCACCTATCACATCAACTTTCTGAGATTTAAAAAATAACTGCATAGGTGCCACACTTACAAGCATACCTGGTGTATGTTAAGGGCCATCTAAGTGTCTGCTAGTACGGGAGTCCCCTTATCTGTGGTCTCCCCTTTTTACGATTTCGGTTACCTGTGGTCAGCTGCAGCCCAAAAATACTAAATGGAAATCCAGAAAGAACAATTCATAAGTTTTAAATTGTACCATATTCTGAGTTAGCGTGATGCAATCTCACTCCATCCTGTCCAGGTTATCAGATCAACTGTCACATATCACAGCACTTATGCTCAAGTAACCCTAATTTTACTTAATAATGGACCCAAAGCACACGTGTAGTGATGCTTGCAATTCCGATAAACCAAAGAGAAGCCGTAAAGTGGTCCTTTAAGTGACAAGGTGAAAGTTCTCTATGTAATAAGGAAAATAATCATATGCTAAAGTCGTTAAGATCTCCAGTAAGAACAAATCTATTCATGAACTTGCCTAATATATAAATTAAATTTTATCAATGGGATGTATGTATAGAAATAAAATAGTATTTATAGGGTTGGGCACTATCTACAGTTTTAGGCATCTAGTGGAAGTCTTGGAACGTATCCCCTGCAGATAAAGTTGGACTAATATATTATTATTTGTCAGCAATATATTTTTTCATGTGTCTCTTGATTTTCTTGTTTATAAGCATCTTGTTTATAAGGATAAAGTCTTGTAATATTTACCTTAATATACTTAGATCTTAGCATAATGCTTCATAGAGGTAGGTACCCAAAAGGCTGTTAAATTGAATTGTGTACATTTAAACAAAAAACAACCATGTTCTATCAATTCTAATCCACTAATACCTTTCTAAACTAGAGGACTGGTGCACAAAAATTTGTGCACTGGTGGGGGGGAGGGGAAAGGGGTGGGGGATGTCCCTTAGCCGGACCTGTTCCCTCTCACAGTCTGGGACCCCTTGGGAGATAACTACCTGCTGGCTTAGGCTGGCTCCCCTGGTGGCAGATGGCAGGACCGGATTCCGCACTGGGTCGCAGATGGCAGGCCCTCTGCCACGCTGCCCTGCCCTGCCCCACTGCCCATCGCACATGGCAGGCCCGACAGGCAGTGGGATGTGGGCGGCGGGGCGGGACGGGGCGTGGGGCAGGCGGAATGCGATCCGCAGCGACCCGCCCCACCGCCCGCCAGGCCGCACATGTGAACAGCAGGCCTGGTGGGCAGCGGGGCAGGCGGCAGTTGGCAGCGGGGTGGGCAGATCGCATTGTCCCACCCTGCCTGCAGTATGCAAATTAGCCACCATCTTTGTTGGCAGTTAATTTGCATATCACACTGATTAGCCAATGGGAGGTGTAGCAAAGGTACGGTCAATTACCATGTTTGTCTATTATTAGATAGTATGGTTCACTCGTCCCCATGCATCACCTTAGTTCAAGTCCCCATCATCCTTCCTTCTGGTTTGAAGTCAGACAGACCTGGGGTCAAAGGCCGCCTGAGGTTGGTGACTTAACTAGCTTAAGACTTGTTTATACTTTGGTAAAATGGGAGCAGAGTACCTCCTTCCTGGGATGATAGGAGAATTAAGTGAGATATATAAGTAGAGTAATTAGTCCAGGATGTGGCATGGAGCAAACCTTCAGCAAGTGCTGGTTCCGGCAATGATGACAGGAACCGCAAGAACCACCAAATCATTCTTCTCATTGAATGCATTCTGTGCTATGCTTCTTAGTCTTTTGTGGAGATGCAAGCACCCGATTAGGAGAAGAATAGTGCAGCAGTGAGAGGGTACACATCAGAGTCTGGTTGCATCAAATACCATCTATTAACCTTTGAACAAGGTCATTAACCCACCTTTGTCTTGCATTTCCACTTGCAAATGGCAACAGTAATAATGCATAGATCATAAAGTTTCTTAGGGTTAAAAGAGGTGACGTATCAAGCATTTCATACAGTGACCGAGACCCAGTAAGTGCATAGGAAATGATTGCTTTCTGACTCATTCTATGGTGTGCATGCATGTGAAGTGACACGCAGTGAACATCACAGAGCTATGGAGAGAGCATGGGAAAACCCGGCACACACTGGGCCCCCCACACCCACTGAAGTCTTCCCATTGTGTGTACTGTTCTCCTCTGGAGGAGGCAGGAGTCCCCCTGGCCCCACATCCTGCACAATGCTCAGGAGGATGTTAAATGGTGGGGAAAATGCTCTGACAAAGTCTGTTTTAATGAGACATCCCGTGAGCTCAGGCGGCTCCTGGGTCAAGCCGCCTGTGTCGGAACAAGGATGCTAATGGACTGGGTGGCCATGCCTTTTCCTCAGACTGGGCTCTGGGTGCTTAATGAAGCAAGAGACCCCCACACCCAGGCAGTTTGTGTGTGTGTGTGTGTGTGTGTGTGTGTGTGTGTGTGTGTGTCTTGAATGACAGAGGATTTTCTTGCTAAAAAGAGTGGAGAAAAACAGAAAGACATGAAGGCTTAACATGTCTCCTGATTGGCATCAGTATGAAAAGCTGGCCAGGTTTTCCAACACAAGAAGATGGCCCTTGCACAAGGTAGAGAGACATAAAAAGGCACAGTTTTCTGGGGGTGTATAGTACCCTCAGTAGCTTTACCAAAGGCTGGTGTCAGCTGCTTGACTTTTTTTTTTCGATCACATTAGCTCACTTTCTTGATTTTTTAAAAAAATTATTGGAATGATTTGGGTTAATGTAATTATATAGGTTTCAGGTGTGCAATTCTGTAACACATCATCTGTATATTGTATTATGTGTTCACCACCCCAAGCAAAGTTTCCTTCTATCACCATTTATCCACCCTTCACCCTCTTCCACCTCCTCCCCTACCCCTGTCCCTCTGGTAATCACCTTACTGTTATCTGTGTCTATGAGTTGTTTTTTTCCTTTGCTTAATCCCTTCACCTTTTTCACCCATCCCCCCAACCCCCTCCCCTCTGACAGCTGTCAATCACTTAATTATCTGTATCTATGAGTCTGTTTATCTATTTTTTATTAGTTTATTTTGTTCATTAGATTCTGTGTATAAATGAGGTCATATGGTGTTTGTCTTTCTCTGACTGACTTCTCTTAGCATAATATTCTCTAAGTCCATCCATACTGTCACAAAAGTTAAGATTTCCTTCTTCTTATGGCCAAGTAGTATACCATTGTCTAAATGTACCACAGATTTTATCCACTCATCTACTGATGAACACATGGGCTGCTTCCAAATCTTGGCTATCCTATATAATAAAAGGTTAATATGCAAATCGACTGAACTGCAGAACAACTGGTTACTATGATGTCCACTGACCACCAGGGGGCAGATGCTCAACACAGGAGCTACCCCTGGTGGTCAGTGAACTCCCACAGGGGGAGCACTGCTCAGCCAGAAGCCAGGCTCATGGCTGGCAAGTGCAGCAGCAGTGGTGGGAGCCTATCCTGCCTCCGCAGCAGTGCTAAGTATGTCTGATTGATGGCTTAGGCCCGAGTGGATATTCCCCAAGAGCTCCCAGATTGCGAGAGGGCACAGGCTGGGCTGAGGGACGCGCCCCCCCCCCCCAAGTGCATGAATTTTGTGCACTGGGCCTCTAGTTGTTAATACTGCAATGAACATAGGGGTGCATATATTCTTTTGAATTAGTCTTTTAAGTTTCTTTGGATATAGTCTCAGAAGTGGAGTTGCTGGGTCATAAGCCAGTTTCATTTGTAATTTCTTAAGGAAACTCCATACTGTTTTCCACAGTGGCTGGAACAGTCACTGTGGAAACTATTGGTGGGAATGCAACTGAGGGTGCATTCCCACCAGCAGTTCACGAGTGTTCCCTTTTCTGCACATCTTCACCAGCCCTTGTTTGTTGACTTATTGATGATAGCCACTCTGAAAGGTGTGAGGTGAAACCTCATTGTGGCTTCAATTTATATTTCTCTGATGACTAGAGACATTGAGCATCTTTTCATATGTCTGTTGGCCATCTGTGTGTCCTCTTTGGAGAAGTGTCTTTGGAGGTCCTTTGCCCATTTTTTAATTGGATTGACTTCTTAAAGATGAATCATTCATATTCATCAAAGTGGCCCTCAGAGTATGTTTACCTTCCACCTTAAAAACAATGAAACAACAGCAAAGAGGCCAAAATGGGCAAGTTTTTATTCAAATCACTTCCTCTCTAGTATCTTTCTCCCCTATTCTATAATTTTCATACACTGGACTTTATTGAAATCAACTGCAGTATTATTTTACAAAAACATTTCTAAATCTCTTGCTTTGCTTTTGATCCTAGATTAGTGATAGCGAACTTTTGAGCTCGGCGTGTCAGCATTTTGAAAAACCCTAACTTAACTCTGGTGTCCTGTCACATATAGAAATTTTTGATATTTGCAACGATAGTAAAACAAAGATTTATATTTTTGATATTTATTTTATATATTTAATTGCCATTTAACAAAGAAAAATCAACCAAAAAAATGAGTTTGCATGTCACCTCTGACACACGTGTCATAGGTTCACCATCACTGTCCTAGATCATGGAAAACTCCTAATCAGCCTTCAAAGACCAGTTCAAAAGTCACCATGTTTTGAAGTCGACTCTGCTACCCACCTTCCCAGCAGGGTCAGCCGAATCTTTCCCCTCAGACTAAACACACTCCCTTTAACCTCTGGCTCAGACGTAGAACTATTTAAGGTCAGTATCTGTCTTTTATATTTAAGAGTCACTAGCACCCAACACAGAGCCTGAGATACAGTAGACACTCAATAAATGCTCATGAGATAGAAATGACTCGAGTTCTTGAAATAAATAAAGAACATACTTAAAGTGAAACATTGAAATACTAATAGACATCAAGTCTATAGAAACCAAAAGTAGATGAAAGAGTCTTTCCAGAACGTCAGGAACATCACGGAGCATTATTTTTTATCATTTCACATTATCCGAGAATGTGAATCAAAGGCTTAGAGATGCAACGAGTTGGGGGAATCTGTTTGGGGGGTCTTATCAGCACTAGTTAGGAGAGCAAGTGCTTCGAAAGAGAAATGTTGTCAGAACTGAGATAAAATTAAAATGGCAGAATCAATAACCCAGGTTATTTTTATAGTCTGTGTTAAAACATAGACTCCTTCAACTCCCTTTCTTTTTGATCATCATAAATGAAAATTTACTACAGATAGACCCACATCAAAATGCAGATGGTACCCCCTCCTCGTATTTCTCAACTGGCTGCTGCCTCAACAAAACGCCACTTCACTGTCAGGGGAGAACATATTTCTTTTGTGGAGTAAATGCTTGTTATCCAAGGAAAATGGTTATATTTTAAGCGAAACTATTTATTCACTGACTATGTTATCATGCTTATGATGTGCTAGATATCGGGCGAGTAACAAAGGGAATGTTTGGGTTATAAGACATAGATCTCACACTCACAGACCTCAGGGTCCATCAGAGGAGAGAGTTGCAAAAAAGATAATTATTTTAAAATGTATTTTTTTTTCTATTCAGTGTATGAAGAGAGGTATGGTTTTGCAGACAGCACGGAAAGGGATAGACCAGGGAGACTGCAGAAACCACAAGATGCCCATTGCTAGGAGCCCTGATTTGCACATCAGTAAGCATAGTATTTTCATTTTAAGATGATCCTATCAGATTCTTTGGTGGTGGAATGGGGGGAAGGGGATAGGAGCATGAGTTACTCATTTCTATGCAATGAGTAAAGTGATGACAGTTTGAACCAAGACTATGGAATAGGATGAAGAAAAATAGAGTAGGTCCTGGCTGGTGTTTCTCAGTGGTTATAGCATTGGCCCACACACCCAAGGGTTATGGATTTGATTCCCAGTCAAGAGCACGTACCTGGGTTTCAGGTTCCATGCGTGGCCCCAGTCAGGGTTCATTCAAGAGGCAACCAATCAATGCGTCTCTCTCACATCAATGTTTCTCTCTTTCTCTCTCCCTCTCCACCCCATTCCCTTCCACTCTCTTTAAAAATCAATGGAAAAAATATCCTTGGGTGAGGATTAACAAAAAAAAAAAAGAAAGAAAGAAAGGTCAGGCTATTGAAGTTTATTGAGATCTTTCTGAGAAGTCAAATGCATGGAGAGATTGGGCTTGACATTGAGGGTGAGGAGGAGTAGAGAGTGACTGAGTGCAGGCGGGATGTTTCACAGAGTTTTTAATGAAAGTATGTAATTTCCAGAAAGCTGGGAACATAGCCCAGTTCATTTAAAATGGATATGTTGAAACCGGAGATAACAGGACCATTGCAAATTGAAAAACATAATAAGTTTTGGGGGTGTGTGGAGGGTGGGGGGAGGGAAATAGCCTGAGTGAAAGAGTCTGGAACAAAGGTTAATCTACCTATGACCACTGTTAGCTTGTCTTGCTCTGTGTTGGCAGCAAAGGCACAATACAGCTTCTTAAACAGCCATTAAGTGACGTGGCAGAAAAAATGCTTAATAAACACATATAAAAGTCTGCCGTTGGTTGAACCTAATGAATAAAGAATTCTCATTCCTTATCAGGCAACTAAAGTTGTTTTGCATCCACTTCTTAAATGTAAGTTTCTGTCTCTTCTTTTATTAATTTGTTAATGAAGGCTTATTGAGCACTTGCTATGTGTTAAGCATTAAGAATGCAAGGGAGAGAGAGAGAGAGAGAGAGAGAGAGAGAGAGAGAGAGAGAGAGAGAGAGAGAGAGAGAGGAGAGAGAGAGAAAATGATCTCTGTTTCCAGAGAATTTATAGTTTCCTGGGGAATAATAAATATTAATTAAATAATCACAACACTAAGTAATTAATTAAATTGAGATTAAGTCTCAAAAGGGGCAGAACAAATTTCTTTGAGTGCAAATAAGAAGCAGACACACCTAGACAGAGAGCAGCCTCTGCAAAGGCCCTGTGGTCAGAGGCACTGAAAGATTTCTTTTGTGACTGTGAGAACAGAAAACAGGTGGCAGGGGGGAGTGTATCCCCACTGCCACGCTCCTTTGAAGAGGCTAATAATCAAAAGAGGGGCCATATAGGTGCCTTGCTAAGGTGTTAGACTCTCTTACTTTTTTTTTTATTTTCAAAGAGCAGTGAGTTTTCATAGCCAAGTATGCTCCATGATTTTGTTGCTTTAATATACGTACTTTCATTACTTCATCACAATACTCTTTGACCCGAGCTATGTATCTGGGTCTGAGAAGGAAGCTAGAGATGGAGAACGAAATTAGACAGATTTGCAACTTCTGGAGAAACCCACAGTTTACGAGAGATACAAGTAACCAAATAATTATGAAACACTATACACAGTGATAGGAGAAAGAAAAGCCAGGTGTGGCTAACCTCAGGGGGCAAGGATAGATTCCCAGGTGGTTAACTCCTAAACTCAAAGAACAAGTAGAATTTTTCTAAAATATTTAGAAGAACAGCTAATCTATATTAAGAGCTTCCTGTGTGCCAGGCTCTAGGATAAGTGCTTTTCATCTATATTTCTAATATAATTCTGGCTGTTATTGTTCAGTGGTTGGGCGTTGACCTATGAACCAGGAGGTCACGGTTTGAATTGCCAGTCAAGGCACATGCCTGGGTTGCAGGCTCAATCCCCAGTGTGGAGCTTGCAGGAGGCAGCTGATCAATGATTCTCATCGTTGATGTTTTTATCTCTCCCCCTTCCTTTCTCTCTGAAATCAATAAAAAATATTACATATATTAGAGGCCTGATGCACGAAATTCATTCAAGAGTAGGCCTTCCTTCCCCCAGCTGCCGGTAATGGCTTCCGTCTGGCACCCGGCACCCAGGCTTCCCTCACAGCCCCAGCTTCGTCTGGAAGGTTGTCCGGAAAGTCATCCGGAAGGGTCCGGAAGGTCGTCCGGAAGGATGTCCCGTCTAATTAGCATATTATGCTTTTATTATTATAGCTATGCCAATAAGGTATGTTCTATAATCACATCCTATTAAACATGCAGAAGCTGAGGGTCAGAAACCTTAAGCAATTCTTTCAGGATTACACAGATAAAACATGGGAGAGCCAAGATTTGAACAAAGATGTGAGCTTAAACCAAGAGCTGGAGGGCACAAGCTTACCTTGGAAATTTCAGTTAAAAATATTAAAACACGAGACATGCTGATTTAGGATGATTACAATCTTTGAGACATTTTGGAGAGGCACCATCTTTGCCCAAATTTGTGCATAAGAGCTTGCACCCAAATAACACTAATCTCCACCCTTTAAAGAGCAGAACGTTCTGTGCAGCAGGCAGATCAGAAACCAGTAACGCATATGCATCAGAGAGCACATCAGCACTTAGACAGCCCGAAAGGACATGTGTTTATACCATTCGCCTTCTCTTTTCTTCCCCTCTAATTACCTCATTCCAGCTAAATCACACTCTATTATGATCTAACAACTGGAACAGTCACTTGAACATGGATATTTGCAAGCACCTCTCCAGCATTCCCACCAAGCTATCCAGGCTCCCAAGGAGAACAGTGAGAGATCACGTAGGGCCCCCGACAAGCCACGCAGACGCGCCCAGTGGTCAGGCCTGCTGCTTCAGTCCTGCCCTGGCTAACAGCTTCCTATATTCTGGTGGGAAATTTTGAGATGAACTGACCACAAGGCTAAGCAGGAAAGAGATGGCAGCGCTTAACGCCAAGAGCAGTCAGCATTGGGTTGGGAGAGGGCAGGGATATTCTTTACCTAACCTTTAAAAACTCACGCCTCCCCTCCTCAGCCCATCCTAAAATTCTGTACGTGTACATGTTACCCAGTCGCCTCCATATGCAGACACAAAATGCATCCTGGAGCCGCAAGATGAAACGCAGAACTCTAATTGTCCCCATGCTTCTGCAGATTTCAAATTCCAGACTGTTTCATCCTCATGCAATTTTTTGTTAACTCCACGCACATGTGTAGATACTCAAATGTATCTAGTAGTCCAGGGGTGTTTCCCGGTAAAATGCATATCTGCTAGGAGGAGGCGGAGCCCTAACTAAGCATAGTGACCTGCAGTTGCAGAATTACGGACAGTTAGTCACGGAAGGGGTCTTGGAAACGGCCTTCCCGGCCCTGATGCTTGATAAATGAGGGGTCTTGGGCCCTGACGGTGGATGAGAGCTGCCCACGCTGGCAGAATGGAAACCTTGGCTTCCTGCGCTTAAACCACGCTGTTCCCACTGTGCCCCACTGACCTAACCCAGCACTGCGTTTCACACTAAGCCGTGTGCCCCCTTCCTCATCAAAGGCCTAATCAATCATCATTTGCAAGACACTCATTTCAAGAAGTAGAAAATGAAGTTCCCCACTGGAGTTACACTTCAATTTACACTAAGGTGGGAAACAGAACCTCTTAAGGATAAGGTCAGCGGAATGCATGCTGGCATCCACCATGCCACTCACACTCGCGGGGAGTCTGAAACGGTGGTCAGCGGACCTTTTCCTACAAGGTTCCAGGTAATGGACATCGTGGGCTTTGTGGGCCATGTGTAGCAACGACTCAGCTCTGCTCCCTGGCAAGAAAGCAGCAATAGACAGTGCATAGGGGCACTGCCTTCAGCAATGCGGGGAGGGAAGTCTGTGCCCTACCTGAATGGGGGCTGGGAGAACATCAGCCTTTTGCAGAGTCCAGCCGAACCAGCCTAACACATTACCCTCCGTCAAGAAATGACAGCATTTAACCCTAATTAACGCACATCTTAAGTTCAAGGCTTCCGGTTTACTAACATGAATCAATACCTTACTTAATCAATTACGTAAAGTCTAACCAGCGACATCCCTTGACAGTTGGAATCAGCATCCAAACCCTGCCTCGTGGGGCCTTGCTGGGAGCGAGGTGATGCTCCTGTCTGGAAATGTTGCAAGTTCATCTTATTTTGCCTCTTTTTTTTTTTTGTAAGGTTGGAAAAAAAATTACTCGATGGTTTTTTGAGAGAGTGAAGAAGACAAAGTGCATGCCCAGATTCTTCAAGTTGTTCTTTTAGGCTGTTATTTGTGAAAATTAATGAGAAACCACTTAAGAGATTATAAATAAGCCACTGAACATAGACTTGGAAAACACCTCACTCTTTCCCTACTTCCTGTGAGAAGATTCTGGTCTCACGAGGGTAGGCAGCATGCTCAGACTGCCACAGAAAGTGGGAGGGCAGTGGTTTTGGGGAGCATGACTTTGGACTTGGACTCAAACGCGGGGCTGTTTGTTTCTATAAACTAGCAGGTGATTTACCTCGTCTAAAAGCCCAGTCTTCTTCAACCATAACATGGAGATATGACTCCCTACAGCAAAGACTCTTGTGGATATTGTGCAAAAGATGTAAAAATATCATCTGTGGAGTGCTTGGTGCCTGGAGCATAGTAGATGCTCAATAAAGATTAGTATACATTAGTGTCACACTCACGACTAGATGTTTCTTTTTTAAAAAAATACATTTTTTGTTGATTTCAGAGAGAAGGAAGAGAGGGGGAGAGAGAGATAGAAAAAAATCAATGATGAAAGAGAATCATTGATCGGCTGCTTCCTGCATGCCCCATACTATGGATTGAGCCTGTAACATGGCCCTGTGCCCTGACCAGGAATCGAACTGCAACCTCCGGGTTCATAGGTCGATGTTCAACCACTGAGTCACCTTGGCCGGGCACAACTAGATGTTTCAGTGTTTCGTGACTCCTAGTCCAGTCTCAGTGTTTCTTTGAATTTTATTTTGTTCATTCCTTCATTGGTTCCATAAATATCTGTTAAGCAACTGCAAGGTGCCGGCAGCTGTACTACATCTTCAGGGAGGAAGTGATGCATGTGCAAGGCACAGACCCCTGTCTCATGAAGCCCCTGCTGCTGCTCCCTAACCAACCACAGGCAGCTATGCCCTTTTTCCAATTCAGACATTCTGTTGCAAGCTTTCTCTGATGTAAGCAATTAGTCCACCAAGAGTTCTCCTTCTGTGCTGGGCACAGAGTAGTTGCTCAGTAAATGCCAGTCGAATGAATAAAGGTCAGTTGACTGCAGAGATGCTTAATGGCAATGAATGGCCCCTATTCTCAAGCACTAGGGTGTGAGTAGAGGGCTGTGGGCTTAAGGTTTCTGAGAGATTGTGTTATGTGTGCATGCACAGGCTTCCCTTGATTGACTCTCAAAGCAAGTATCCCGTGGAGATTGTAGCATGTTTAGATTCAGATTCTGGAACCAAACTTTATATCCAGTTGTCATGACAACTGTGTTATTGAGATAATTAGATGCTAACCTGAGTGTTTGGAAGGGCCCATTGTTTCTGGAGAGAAGTTTGATAGGAAAAAGATTCCTGTTGAACTTCAGGTCCTACACTTCACAGTCTCCCTCTCAGGAGGAGACCCTGAATCCACCAGCCCTCCCGTATTCATTGGCTGGCACGTTTGCCGTGACAGCGTACCACAACCTGGGTGGCTTAAGCAACATGGATGCATTGTCTCACAGGGGAGGTCTGGAGGCTCTGGGTCCAAATGCGTTGTTGGCAGGGTTGGTCCCGCCTGAGGACTGTGAGGGCAGCATGTGGTCCAGGCGCCACCCCTTGGCTTGTGGATGGCCGCCTTCATGTTCCCATGGCATCTCTCTGTAGGGATCCCATCATCCTCCCACTGTGTGTGTGTCTCTGTCCTAATTTCTCCTTTTTATAGGGACCGCAGACAAGCTGCACTAAGGTCCCCCCTAACGACCTCATTGTAACGTGATGACCACTGTAAAGGACCTACTTGTAAATAAGGTCGCTTTCAAAGGTACCGGGAGTTAGGACTGCAGCATATGAATTTTGGGGAGACACAGTTCAATCCAGAACACCTTCTCCCTGGATCTCACTCACGTGCTGTGACCGCCCAGGCAATATAAACATGCTGTCAGCAGTCCCCTTTTACTTAGAAGAAAAATGAGGTCCAGGGTGGGGAAGCTACTTGCATCAGGTCATACAGCTCAGAGGATGGGAACATTCTCATCATAGATGACACCCCTATTTTTTAAAATTAGTTAACACCTATTTTTTAAAATTATTTATTGCCGAAACCGGTTTGGCTCAGTGGATAGAGCGTCGGCCTGCGGACTGAGGGGTCCCAGGTTCGATTCTGGTCAAGGGCATGTACCTGGGTTGCGGGCACATCCCCAGTAGGAGATGTGCAGGAGGCAGCTGATCGATGTTTCTCTCTCATCGATGTTTCTAACTCTCTATCTCTCTCCCTTCCTCTCTGTAAAAAATCAATAAAATATATTAAAAAAATAAATAAATAAAATTATTTAATCCTTACCTAAGGATATCTTTTTCCATTGATTTCTAGAGAGAAAGTGGAAGGGAGGGAGAGAGAGAGAGAAGGAAACAGCAACATGAGAGAGACACATTGACCAGAATTGAACCTTCCTGTTCAAGATTTTATGTTGATGTGTATAGACGCAACCTTGAACAGGAAGTTGAATCTAAAGGAAGCTCAGTATATGATCCAACCCTCCAATGGGGCATCTGACAAGGACAATGAAATTTCTGAGGTGCTTCTCTGTGCCACAGGAAGACCAGGGCCACTGGTGTCCATGGCCAGGCAAAGGGAATGAGGTCTTAGTCTTCCAAAACGCCTTGAACTTGAAGGTGTCCAGGGAGAGTAGAACAGGAAGTCTCCAGGTTCACATACAGAATTTGTTTTCACTCTCATGAGTAGAACGCTATAGCTCATCTCCAACCACCTCACCTGCCTTGAAACTTTGGCTTGTTATCCATAAACCTGCTACACAAATTTTCCAGTTCCCCATTTGACTACAGTTCCACTTTTCTGGCTATGATTTCCTGCAGGGAAAATTTATGTCTTGGCCTAAACAAACAACTGTGACCACAGCCTACCCTTGCTTCCCAGCTGGGGAGAGTCCACCTTTAAAAGTGTGTGTGGGTGTGTGTTGAGGGGTGGGGTGGGGGGGGGTTGATTATTTTTGGTAACCTCATCAGTTACTAATTTGTATATATTTCATTTTAGTCAGATATTTTGTTGTAAAACAAAACCAAAAATACTTTACGCTCTTTCTGGAAAGAGGAGGGTTCAAATTGTTTAGGAATAAATAAACAATTTATTGGGTTAAAGATGGGGAGAGTAGGTCTCCTCACCAGAGCAGAACCACCAACACAAATGATGTCTTTCTATAATTGTGTAGTTCTAAAATTATTTCTCCATGTTTTTATCTTTGCCAGATGCATAGGCCCTTCTCATTTCACACTGCAACTGGAATATTTATCCAGTAGTCATAAATTAAGCACTTATCAAGGGGTAGATAGAATAATATGTAGAACAGGGACTCCGCGAACCTCAAGCTCATGACGTGAGACACAGACGTGAAAAGTGGGCTAATGCAATATATTATAGAGAATCGTGACCGCCTCTCCTGGTGGGACGGAGACATGAATCTTAGACATGCTCCATTTCACTTAATTTGATATTTCCCCATCTTTTGTGGCACACTTCACATTTCCATTAATTCCGAGACTCAGGTCATCTCCCTTAAATAACAGATCAAACATTTTCTCTACAGCCTCTCCCGATCTACTCATGTAAAAGTTGTCCAGGGCTCTCTGTTATTTGTAGAATCAAGAATAAATCCTAAGGATGCCCTGGATGCTCGAGGCCCATGTTCTGCATCAAGACTTGTCTTCCGCCGTCCCCTCCGTAAACGGCATCCCACAAGCTGGTTTCCTTCCTCTCCTCATGCTCACGGGGAAGCTCATTCTTACTCATTGCTTCTGCTGCTTCTCTCACCTCACATGCCCTCTACCTGCGAATCCCTAATCATCACTTGCACCCCAGCTCTGGGCTCAAGGCTCTCCAGATCTCCCCAGTCGGAACCATGGGATTTCAGAGTTGACCGAGTCATCGATGGTCACACTCACACAGTTCAGTCATCTCAGGGCCCACTTCCGAGAGGATGAAGACGCTGTCCCCAGGAAGCATAGTGAGCCGCAGAGAGTCAGGGAGCCGTACCCATTGTTGAGTTGTTCTCCTCTCTGGGAATTTCTTTCTAAGCAGCCAAAATTTACTTCTCAGGAACCATCTCCACTTTGGCTCTGCTCTGCCTTTTGGAAGAGAAGAGCTCACTTGTCAGGTATTTCATGGGCTCACCCTCCACCTGATTGAAGGCAGCCAGGTGGCTACCTTTGCCACTGTGCTCAGCTCTCTGCTTCTCCAGCCTCACTATCCCCATGGCCTCATCTCTTCTGGGTCATCTCTCAATCCCCCATTCCAATGCAATACCCACTGCAGTGTTCAACTTCAGCTGCTGTCTTTTTTTTAAAAAATAAGTTTTCTTTTAAAATACATATTTTTATTGATTTCAGAGAGGAAGGGAAAGGGAGAGAGAGAGAGAAACATCAAGATGAGAGATCAACCGAAGGACTTGTATGCATGCATATAAGCATAACCAATGGACATAAGACACTGGGGAGTAGGGGAGGCCAGGAGATTGTCAAGGGGGGGGGGAGGACACATATGTAATACCCTTTGTAATACTTTAAGCAATAAAAAATATATATATAAATAAATAAATAAAGATGAGAATCATCTATGGGCTGCCTCCTGCACACCCCACAGGAGATGGAGCCCGCAACCTGGACAGGTACCCCGACTGAAAATCAAACCATGACCTCCTGGTTCATAGTTCGATGCTCAACCACTGAGCAACACTGGCCAGGCTCAGCTGCCATCTTTATGTACAGGACGATCCACCTCTCTAGTCTCTTCTCTTTGATTGTGTTACTCAAACTCAGTTCATAATGGTTTTTTCCCCTCAGTAGCTATTTCATGCTGGTGGCCATTGGGAGAACAAGGTCCCCGGAAGCAGCCCACTTGGTCTGCAGAGGCTGCTGTCTACCCGGTCCTATCCCTCCGGGGCGTGAACAGTAGAATGTAAAACTTCATCTCTACGGACTCATGAAGCTCCCACCCCACCCTGCTATGGGGAAACTGCTCCACTAGGGTTTCAAACACTGAAAAATTCCAAAGCCTGGGCAAAAACTGTAGGTTTTGAGAGCTGGCCTATGACATTTAAACGTCACCTAATTCCAACAGACCAAGCTAACAGGAGTAATAGTTAAGTTTTACATGTCAGCATAATAATAGTTAATAATGATGCTTTGCATTAATCCGCTGCCTTTCTTCTGGAGACATTGGCAAAATAAAGGAAATCTAGCATCGATATTAAAAGTAAACCCCTGAATTAACACCTACATGACACTCCCTGCCCCCCCCTCCCCCCAAAACACACACAGAAAAAACAGATGGCATACTACAGGGCTCTCTGACAGCCTGGAAATGAATGGTTTTGCAAAGCATGAGAATGTGGCCTGTGGCCTGACAAGGAGGTAATCTGTCACCTGTGAGTGGTTCTGACTCCCACCCTCTGGCTGGGTGTGGGTGGAAATTTGAATCTGGAGGGAAGCGAATACACAGTGAAGTTTGGACAGGGGTTGCCACCTGGGAGAAGCCAAGCCGAGAGCAGCAGGGTGGCTGCTGGGGCAGAGGAGAAGGGACCCACAGGAAGGGAATCTTTGGAAGCTGCTCCCAAAGGGTGTGAAGCAATGTTGCGCCCCTGCCTTCTAAGGGGCGCTGAGTGAAATAGGCATTCCTCTCCTAAAGCTTTGGACGTGAAGTAGTGATTTCTGGGAAATGTCCACAGGGGCCAGGTCCTGCAGACACCTGTGGACTTGGATTAGAACTAAGGGAAACAGCAGGAGGAAGAGGAGGGCTGGCGTCTTCATAAGAGAGTTCTGAGGCATTGGCTGGTACCTGTGAGCACCTCATCGGAAACACTGCATCAGAAAAGTAATTTATAGATGAGCCGCTTTAAGGAGTCATAATGCCTTAGACATAGGAGCGAAGTTTTAATGTAAAATGCAGTGGGGCCTTGACTTACGAGTTTAATTCGTTCCGTGATGGAGCTCGTAACTCAAATTACTCGTATGTCAAATCAAAAAGTGAACGAGTGAGACACGTGATGCTGGGCTGATGTTGTGGCGTTCACTGTGACGTTCTCTGCACCAACTAGCAGTGGGGTATCTGAAGCTGGCTTGTAACACGAATTTTGGCTCGCAACTCAAAGCAAAAAATCGGCCGAGAGACGGCTCATATCTTGAAAAACTCATTAGTTGGGACACTCGTAAGTCAAGGCCCCACTGTATTGAGCAGGAACAGTAGACCGAACCGAGATAAAGTATGGACCTTAATTATAAGCAAGTAAACCATGGCATTATTAGTGCAAAATATTTAATAGATTAATAGATTGGCCGTTATTCCTTAAGCCCCGATTTAGTTTCTCCCTCACTCTCTTTTCCCTGTGCCAGTTCCCAAATACTTGTATCTGTTGAGTACCTTAGCGTGGAAGGAAATAAAATATGATTCCTAGACAGGCCCTGCTTTCAAAGAACCAGTGGACTCATCAACACAGATAACCAAAATCTAAGGGGGAAGTTTCTGGATGACACAGAGCGAATGTAGAGTGCCCTGGAGGGTCATTGGGAGGATGACCTCATTGGGGAGTGGGAACAACCAGGAACAAGACCTTGAAGATGTAGGAAGGGCCCCCACGGCTGTGTAAGCACCCACAGCAGCGACAGCTGAAACGCACAGAAGGCAGTGCTGCTGGTCTAGAACACACAGGCATCACTGCCCCTGCTTAGGGAGAGCCTGTGCCATGGTGGATCCTGTCCGTGTACTCCTGGGCATCTCTTTGCATTTCAGTCCCCAATGATCCCATTGGGCAATATCCAATCTGTTGTGATAGCTAACTTTTTTAAAGCAGGTACTATAGGACCACCTGTATGCTCAGTGCTTTGCACTCTGTCCTAGAGTAATTGCACTGTTGGCCCACATTATTGGCCCCCCTTGTACCCATGTCAGGGTAATTCTGAAACGCCCTTCTTTCTGACTTTGGGCTTGCTTTGTGGCAGAATGTTACACTAGATCTGAACCTTGGTCTCAATGGGCTTTGAAAATCTCTCTCCCTCCTCTCTCTCTCTCTCTCTCTCTCTCTCTCTCTCTCTCTCTCTCTCTCAACTCTGCCCAACCACCACAAGAACAAGTCCAGGATAGCCTACCAGAAAATAAGGTGCCATGTAGAAGAAAACCTCATTGTTCCAGCTAAGACCATTCTAGACTGATCTTGGGCTATCCAACTCTCAAACATAAGAAGGAACACGCCCTAGATGAGCAAAGCTTCCTACCCATTTTGCAGGCCGTCCACACAAACATGAGCCCAGTCAAGACAGAGCTGCCCAGCTACCCTATACATTCGTGAGCAATAATAAATGGTTTTTATTTTAAGCCAAGTTTTGTTATGCAGCAACAGCTAGCTGACATACATTTACTCCTCACAATAAACCGTGAAGTAGGTACAAGAATTCCTCCCAATTTTACAGCTGAGGTAACTGAAGCTTAGAAAAATCAAATCACTTGTCCTGAAAGTCGCAGAAAGCATATGAGCCAGTATTTTAATTGCCAGTGTTTTCTCCAGATCTAGAGCTCCTAACCATTTTGCTATACTGACTCTTTCTAAGAATCCAAATTCTGTGGTTAAATTTGAAACAGGCCAAGTCATGAATATACACACTGAAGGGAAACACAGAAATAAATAAATACAGTAGTCCACCCCCCGCCACCCCGGACCCTCTGCCTTTCTTTCTGCTGTTTCAGTTACCCTTGGCAAGCCACAGTCTGGAAATAGTCAATGGGAAGATTCCAGACATAAACAATTCATAACTTTAAATCTGCACACCATTCTGAGTAGCGTGATGAAATCTAGTGCCGTCCTGCCCAGGGTGTGGGTCATTTCTTGGTCCAGCACATCCACACTGTACATGCTACTCGCCTGTTTGTCACTTCGTCGCCGCCTCAGTTATCAAATCAGCTGTCGAGGTATCGCAGTGCTTGTGTTCAAGTCACCCTTCTTTCACGCAATAATGGCCCAAAGCCACTCACATACGTTTATTACAGTCCATGGGTATAATCATTCTGTTTTATGGTTGTTGTTAACTTTTACTGTGCCTAATTTATATTTAAACTTTATCATATGCCGAACCGGTTTGGCTCAATGGATAGAGCGTCGGCCTGCGGACTGAAGGGTCCCAGGTTCGATTCCGGTCAAGGGCATGTACCTTGGTTGCGGGCACATCCCCCATAAGGGGCAAGCCAGAGGCAGCTGATCGATTTCTCTCATTGATGTTTCTAACTCTCTATCCCTCTCCCTTCTTCTCTGTAAAAAATCAATAAAATATATTTTAAAAAAAAACAACTTTATCATAGGTATGTATGTATAGGAAAAGAAAGTTTTGGTACTCTCCGCGTCTTGGTACATAATTCTCAGGATAGAGATGAATGCTGTATCAGGGGAAAGGAAGGCTGAGGTCAGGCTCTGAAGGCTTTTGGACACCAGGCCCAAAGGGCTCTCCTCATGTTTGTAGACATTAAGCATCCTACAATTCTCTGTGCAAGGGCAGTGCCCAGGGAGCCATCTCCTTCAGGAAGTTTCAGACGCAGCAGGGGCTCTTTCAAACAAGAATGAATTTGGTATTTGTGTTTTCTGCCAAGAAAAATATCTCTCTGCAGGAAATGGCCCTCTCTTTAGCTTAAACATAAATGCAGGATGAATAAACCTCCAAAACTTCGGGGGGCTCGGTCAGAAAAGCCTCTTCCGTGCAGAACAGAAACGCCAACTTTGTGGAAACTTGAGGCGTCTATTTTTTTTTTAAATCATACAATATGTTGGCAAACTTCGCTTCCACTAGGTCCCCCACCACGAGGATACTCTCCATGCAGCGCCAAAGAAAAATATTTACAGGAACCGAGGCCGGCAAGTTCCTCTTCCCTGTGCTACGTGATATACTCACTACCCTGATTATGTGACAGTTTGATGGGCATGGAAGAAAAAAAAATTCTCACGAGTATAAATATTAATGCCCAGGCAGTGATTTGTGTAAACTGCATAGCCAAGAGTACGGATATACATTCTTCACATATTTTGCCTTGTCCACCACTTATGTTATTCTCCCCACGTGTGTTCCATCCCTACAGCCTGTCTGTGGGACCAGGCACCACACTGAAGTCTCATATAAGTTTTTTTTTGTTTTTTTTTTTTAAGATCAGAATAAAATGGAAGCTGGTTTACCAACTGGCATTACAATTGAGCTTTAAAGGGTTCTTTAGTAACACAAACAGCAGTGTGGTGGTTGCCAGGGGGAAGGGTCGTGGAGAAGGGGTCCTAATATAAGGTGACAGGAGAAAATTTGACTCAGGGTGGTGGGCACCTGGTGCAATAGACAGATCTTGTAACAGAGAAACCCACACCTGAAACCTACATGTTCATGTTGACCAGTGTCACTCCATTGATTATCTATGTTAGTAAAAGGGGAATATGCTAATTCGGAAGTCCTTTTGGACAAAGCCCTGGTGGTGGGGGCCAAGGCAGAGACATTTAGGGGTGATCAGGCCGGCAGGGGAGAGCAGTTAGGGGCAATCAGGCTGTCAGGCAGAGGCGGTTAGGGGCGATCAGGTAGGCAGGGGAGCAGTTAGGGGCATCAGGCAGGCATGCAGAGTGGTTAGGGGCAATCAGGCAGGCAGGCAGAGGAGTTAGGGGTGATCAGGCAGGCAGGCAGGTGAGCGGTTAGGAGCCAACGGTCCCAGATTGCGAGAGGGATGTCCGACTGCCAGGATCAGGCCTAAACTGGCAGTCAGACATCCCCCAAAGGGTCCCGGATTGGAGAGGATGCAGGCTGGGCTGAAGGACACCCCCGCCCGTGCACAAATTTCATGCACCGAGTCTCTGGTCAATTTAATAAAAAAATAAAATACAAGGTTCTTTAGTGAGTATTATGTAGGATCAAAAGGAATTCAGTGTGGTAATACAGCATTAATGCACTTCGAAAAATATTTTTAAAGATCATTCCAAACTATGCAGGCTTCATCATTTGGGTGAAAAAAATGTCCAAATTCCCTTGTGGATGCCATCTGTAAGTTAGGGGGCAGGGGTGTTATTCTGCTCTCTGAGGAGAATGGCCCCCAAGGATGACATGTGGAAAGAAGTTCTATTCTATACTCGAAGTAGAACAGACATCGAATTCTCTCTCCAGTCCCTGGCATGCTGCACCCTTCACTAACACTGCCACTGGGCACACCTTTGTCCGTGAGCAGCACTAATGTGTATACCGCCTGCTTCCCTTTTCCCACCAGCTATCTGCTCTTAAGTTGCAACATGTAGACAAACCGAGAATGGACTTACTGTGACCTCAATAGAGCTGATATTTTCCCCCGGCTGGTTCGCCCCAGTCAAGTGGGAACTTCTGACCCGGCTGCAGCATTGACTTTGCAGGGTTCATGGTGGGATGAGGTCTGGGGTGTCGTGTTTGTACCCTAAAAGCCCTAACCAACAGGTATTTCTGGAGGACTACTTACCGCCAGTCCTTGTGTGTGGTGGATACATCAGCAGGAATGCAAGACATAATCCCTGGAGAGATGGATTATAAATAGTGAGGTAATAAATGAGCAAAGTGAGTTTTTATTGTGATACTTGCTCCAATGAGAATAACTATGGCGATCCAGAGGAGGTAACTCTAGACTGGAGGGAGTGTGTGAGAAGGTGACTTTGGAGTTGAGATCTGAGTGGTGAGGGGAAAAGGTGGGGCAAAACCAGCGATGTGGGGATGAGCAGGAGTACCTTGCAGTGAGAAGAAAAGGGAAGTGCAAAGGCCCCAAGATGAGAAGGGGCATGGCCTGTGTGAGGAACTGGAGCCGGTAGGAGAAGGTGAGGCTGGGAGAGTAGACAAGATTCAGATCACTGTGTACCATTCGCGGGCTGGCTCAGTGGCAGCATTTACTTTTAGAAAAAGCACACCTCCAAGATGACATCTTTATCAGGGAATGCAATTTGAAAATAAAAATCCAGAAGGTGCTGTATTTTAAACTGTTGATCACCAAAGAAACCGGTCCTATTATCATTTACTTTGTTGTTATCGAATAAGACATCATTGCACAGAGGTATTTATTTAGCGAGGCAGAGTACACAGTGGCATACACACAAAATCATCAGGCACAACGGTCCCTGGGAAATTAGAGTCTGGGAATGAAATACATTATGCTTTAGGGCAGTCTATGTAGCCTAGAGATTGTTTCTAAAAAAAGATACCAACCCTAAAATAACAGCTACCAAATCACTTTTGGTTGCCCTATGAGTAGTCTTTTTTTTTTTTTTAATGATATCTATGTGTTTGGCCAAATAAGGGAGTATACTTTTCTACATAAGTGAATTTTCCAAGTAACCGACACCTAGCATTTACCCCATTGGGAATTGCTTATTTTAACCATCTTAAAGAGGAAACTGTTATTTATTTTTTATTTTTAAATATGTTTTTTAATGATTTCAGAGAGAGAAAGGGAGAGGGAGAGAGAGAGAGAAACATCAATGATGAGAGAGACTCATTGATAGGCTGCCTCCTGCACGCCCCCTATTGGGAATCGAGCCCACAACACGGGCATGTGCCCTGACTGGGAATCCAACCATGACCTCCTGGTTCATAGGTCAACACTCAACCACTGAGCAACCCCGGCTGGGTGGGAAACAATTATTTGATGTATCCCATACCTCTCTGCTTTTGAAACAGAAAATACAAACGCCAAGTTAAACTTTCCTGAATGTCACAGGCTACCATTATCCACCCACCCCAGATCTCCCTGTCCCTCAGTCTGAATTCAGTTGTGGCAGGAGGATAACAGACTATATTTGAAGTCATTTAATGCTACAAACATGTTTCTACTTTGCTTCTTTCACAAGGAATTTGAGGCAGTTTACAAAATTGTACGTAATACAAAAGGAAAAGCGCCAATAATGGAAGGAATCAAGGTGAGGGGTAAATGCAGGCTGGCAGATAGGAGCGCCAGGGAGATACCTGTGAGCAGGGACCCTGCTGTGAAGGAAGGCAATCCAGCCTTGAATTGCTTGAGGACAAACAGGGACTGTATCTCTGCGTATAAAACACTGCAGTCATGCCTGGCCTACGTGGCTCAGTGGTTGAGCATCGACCTATGAACCAGGAGGTGACCGTTCGATTCCGGGTCAGGGCATTGCCCGGGTTACAGGCTCAATCCCCAGTGTGGGGCATGCAGGAGGCAGCCAGTCAATGATTCTCTGTCATCATTGATGTTTCTATCTCTCTCTCCCCTTTCAGAAATCAATGAAAATAAGTTTAAAACACTGCCGTTGTGGGGAGGGGTGGGGATGGCCTTGAGGTTGCCCAGAATGAGCTCCAGAACACTGTTAGCACCCTCATCACAGGTGTCTCGTCTCTCTTTTTCTAGGTCCTGGGTCCTCATTCTTCCACTAAATAAAGGGGGTGAGGTGGCTGGCTAACAGGGATGCATGCATTTCTTTACCAGTTCTGGTGGGGAAATCTCAGAGAAGGACTCTGATTGGCCCAGCTTGGCTCTCATGGACATCCCTGGACAAATCTTTCTTGCTGGAGGGATTTTTATTATAGTCTATCCAGTCTCACTTGCATGCCTATCTCTATAGTTGGTTAAGTGAGTCTTCCCAGATAAGGAAAAGGGAAGATGCTCAGATAAAAGCAGTAGCCACTCTATATTATTTGAGCATCCCAGGTGGCCTTATAACATGCTAAAGTGTTGTTTGTATTTTCATTTAAGCTTCCCAGTGGGCAAAACAAAGCAAGGAACAAGGTTCTCCATGTGATGTCTGTAACACAACAGGAAAGAGAGGGTGCGGAGACACCAGTTTCAAGAGTAATTCGGCTTTTCCTTGCGTGGATATGGGGTACCTCTCATGTAGTGTCTGTGCTAGGGAACGGGGGAATACCTGAGCTCTGAGTATGGGATTTGAAGGCTCTCTGGCCCCAAACCCCAGGGTTAGAGTTGCATTCCCCCATGCTGAGCACTGACACACACCTGCTGCTCCTCACCTCTCAGTCCTCCGCCGATCCCGCTGGGCTCTGGGCAGTCTGCCTTCACCGGGACTCAGAGCTCTCCCTGTTGTAAACAGCAACAAAAATAAATAAATGAAACGTCCTGGATCTCTTACCCATAAGCAGGGAGTCGGTCCATGTCCTAGACACACACATCTGCACAGAGGGAGCCACTCAGGAGTGGTCGGATATACAAAAAAGGCCCCAGGAATAGACGCCAGTGACCCCGAGGAAGCCCTGACCACCCCCACTCAGGCTGCTATTTTTAGACATAACTAACCAGCTCCCGTCAATCCACGTGCAGGGATATTCTCCCAGGTTCCTGGTGTGACAGATGTGGGTTGATTTGCATTCTTCTGCCAGGACAAGCATAAGTGGCCTTTTGTGAAGCCCCCTTGCTGGTGCGTGAAGGGCACTCTGGATTTTTGTCCCTTCGTGACTTACTTCCTCCTGTGATAACTGTGCCAGGGCACAGCCTCATGGACTTGGCTCTCACCTGCAGAGTTGGGATGCTGCTCCAAGGCCCCGGGTCCTGGCTCAGGCAGGTTTTCATCCACTCAGCCAGGTTCACACCCACCTAACCCCTCAGCCTGCAGTTCCCTCTTCTGCCAGCACCAACACCAATTGCAGACTGTCCCTACCCCAGGCTGCCAGTCACGTCTTTCCTTTTTGCTGGTCATCTGTGTGATTGTTTTGGAGGACGGGGTTCCAAGTTCTTTAAACTGGCAGGTCTGCCGAGTGTGCCAAGCAGTTAAGTGGCACCTTTCTAATTGTCCCCTATGGGTTGGAAACCATACAAGGATGTTTATTGGAAGCATTTATAAAGTTGGAACCCATGGGTCCTAAATTCTAGTGTGTGTGTGTGTGTGTGTGTGTGTGTGTGTGTGTGTGTGTGTTCAAAGCACATTTGAAAAGCCATTCCTGCCCATCTCAAGCTCCTCTCCTTTATTTCTAATTTCAGGAATAAATTTTGGTTAAGTTCCTAGAAGTCTGGCATGTAAGTAAGTGGAACATACTGTTCTTAGAGAGATAGCAAATTTCCTACGACTATGTGCTCTGCGTGTCTTACAGTGACTAGTGGGTGTGTTCTGTGAACAGAGAGGGAACCCAGATGACTTGTGCCTGTGCCCACTGCGAGGAACATCACCGCTGCTCTCACACAAACCATTGTTTGCAAAAGAGAGACCCACCTGGAGCTCCTCTCCCAGAGGCCGGTGTGTTTGTTCTGTGTGGATTTGGAGAGACCCACAGCCTTCCCTACACATCGTTGCTTAGAGCAGGGGATGGAGAACCTCTGGCCTGTGGATCGTATAAGGCCCTCAAAATCATTTGGTCTGGCCCTGCCAAGGCAGTAGGGGTGAGTTAATTAAATGTTTGACCATTTATAGCAGGCTAATTTTTTTTTTTTTATTTATTTAAGTCTTTATTGTTCAGATTATTACATTTGTTCCTCTTTTCTTTCCCCCCATAACTCCCCTCATCCCAGTTCCCGCCCCACCCTCCGCCCTCACTCCCCACCCACTGTCCTCATCCATAGGTGCACGATTTTTGTCCAGTCTCTTCCCGCATCTCCCACACCCCTTTCCCCCCCAGGAATAGTCAGTCCATTCCCTTTCTATGTCCCTGATTCTATTATAATCAACAGTTCATTCTGTTCATCAGATTATTTATTCACTTGATTCTTAGATTCACTTGTTGATAGATGCATATTTGTTGTTCATAATTTGTATCTTTACCTTTTTCTTCCTCTTCCTCTTCTTAAAGGATACCTTTCAGCATTTCATATAATCCTGGTTTGGTGGTGATGAACTCCTTTAGCTTTTCCTTATCTGTGAAGCTCTTTATCTGACCTTCAATTCTGAATGATAGCTTTGCTGGATAAAGTAATCTTGGTTGTAGGTTCTTGGTATTCATCACTTTGAATATTTCTTGCCACTCCCTTCTGGCCTGCAAAGTTTCTGTTGAGAAATCAGCTGACAGTCGTATGGGTATTCCCTTGTAGGTAACTGAGTTTCTTTCTCTTGCTGTTTTTAAGATTCTCTCTTTATCTTTTGCTCTTGGCATTTTAATAATGATGTGTCTTGGTGTGGTCCTCTTTGGATTCCTTTTGTTTGGGGTTCTCTGCGTTTCTTGGACCTGTAAGTCCATTTCTTTCACCAGGTGGGGGAAGTTTTCTGTCATTATTTCTTCAAATAGGTTTTCAATATCTTGCTCTCTCTCATCTTCTGGCACCCCTATAATTCTGATGTTGGTACGCTTGAAGCTGTCCCAGAGGCTCCTTACACTATGCTCGCATTTTTGGATTCTTTTTTCATTTTGCTTTTCCGGTTGGGTGTTTTTTGCTTCCTCGCATTTCAAATCATTGACTTGATTCTTGCGCTCCTCTGGTCTGCTGTCGGGAATCTGTATAATATTCGTTATTTCAGTCCGTGTATGCTTAATTTCTAGTTGGTTCCCCAATATAAGATCGAGGGTCTTATTAGTTTTCTTGTAGATCTCATTAAGTTTATCGGCGGCTTCTAAACAGTTCTTGAGAGACCTTAAAAGTGTGGTTCTGAACTCTATATCTTCCATTGACAATTTTGTCCTGTTTCTTTGTCTCCGCATTTTGTTATGCTTCCTTGGTGCACCCCCTAGTGGTCTTTGTTCGAAGTCTTATAGTTAAATCTTGATTGTTGTAGCTAATTCCAGGGAGGGTTTGACCTCCAGGCCAAGTGGCTATGAGAATCAGCTGTGTCAGCAGTGAGAGAACTTCTGTCCTCTAGGGAGGTGCTAATCTAGCCTTTGCCTGAGGCTATCCGGCAAAAGCCTCTGTGCAGGGCTTGGGCAGGGCGGGTCGCACAGGATCAACAGGGTGGGCCGGAGAGAGCAGTTATGGCGGCTCTCAGTCCTGTCCCCAGGGGCTCTGCCTCTCTGAGTCCCAGCACCCGCTGCAAAGCTCAGAGAGAAAGCTGCACTCGCTCTGACCGAAGCCAGACAGTCCCGCTTCTCCCGTTTGAGTCTGGGTCCCTAAAGACTCGCCCGGATCTGGAGCTCAGAGTCTGCGACTCCCTCCCGATTGAAAACGCCAACCGCGCCCTCCGCCGCCAGCCCGCTCGCGCACTCTGCACCTCAGAATCTGACTTCAGCACTGCGCCTCCTCTGAGTGTCTGTATGCGTTTCTCTTTCCTCCTAGTTGTAGGACTTCCACTCAGCCAGCGTTCCTGTGGTTCTGGGTGATGTCCCTTCCGTTTTTTGGTTTCACTTTTGAAGTAGTTGTTCAAAGCAGCAAACTCCGGCGTTAACCTATGCCGCCATCTTGGTTCTCCTATAGCAGGCTAATTTTTAAGTTGATCATTGTGTATGGCCCGAGAATGATGTTATACATACCAAATGGCCCTTGGCAGGAAAAAGGTTCCCCACCCCTGGCTTAGCTGAGCCACCGGAGCGCTCACAGGTGCTGAAGCAGGAAGCTGAGAAGCCAGGTGGTTGCAGAGGGAGAGGCGAGCGGGCGGGGTGGGTGTCACCAAAGGGCGCAGGTGCCCCAGGGGCTCCCTCCAGCTTCTCCTCAAGATGCCCGGGGACTCGCCCAGCTGTGCTCCAGGTGCTGCAAGCACATTTTGTTTTTGTTTTGTTTTTAATTTATTTAGTATTGATTTCAGAGAGGAAGGGAGAGGGAGAAAGAGATAGAAACATCAGTGATGAGAGAGTCACTGATTGGCCGCTTCCTGCACGCCCCACACTGAGGACCAAGGCTTGCAACCCAGGCATGTGCCCTGACCGGGAATGAAACCGCGGCCTCCGGGTTCATAGGTCGGCACTCAACCACTGAGCCACGCCGGCTGGGCTGCAAGCTCATTGTGGTGTGTGCATTTACATCTTCTCTGCCTTCCTCGGGGGAGATGATTGAAAGGCAAGGAGACTGTGAGTTTGAAGTCTCAGAGTTTAGCCAACTCCCCACTAGAGGAAATCATGGGGCAGAATGACAGGATCATTCCCTGGGGTTTAAGTCGGATTAACAAGCCTTCCTGCCCGCCCACTCCCACCCCCACACACCTGCACCCCCCACACCCCCACACCCCACACCCACACACTCAGGGTGTGACTTCAGCAAACTGCTTCATCATCCCACACCTTTCTGTTCCCCTGAGGTAGGAGAGCAGCAATGCCCAGCATCTAGCCAGGGGGGTTATGACAATTAAGTGCAAATTGCCAAACAGGAGCCTGACACACAGTCTGCACTCTTTCTTCTTTCAAAGTGAGAACTATAATTGCTTGTCTGGATACTGTGAGGCAGCTGGGAGTGTCTTCTCTCCATGAGCGCCTTCTGGTTTCTCCAGCTAAGGTGTGTGCAGCTCCCTTGGTGCTCTGCAGGCCCCTGGCAGGTGCAGCCAGGATCTACTCTGTGTCTATGCTGTGTCTGTGCTGTGTGTGTCTGTGCTGTGTGTGTGTGTGTGTGTGTGTGTGTGTGTGTGTGTAGCATGGTGTGTATGCCTGTGCCTGTGCTGATTCTTGGAGTGTTTTGGTCCTTAAATTTATTTATCCCAGCCCTAGTCGGTCCCAGGTTTGATTCTGGTCAAGGGCATGTACCTCATTTGCAGGCTCCTCCCGGGACTGGACCCTGATCAAGGCGCATGCAGGAGACAACCAATCTATGTGTTTCTCTCACATGGATATGTCTCTCTCCGTCTTTCCCTCTCTCTTCCACTTTCTCTAAAAATCATTGGAAAAATATCCTCGGGTGAGGATTTAAAAAAAATTTACTTGTCCCAGACAGAAAATGTAGCTCCGTCTCTTTGTCCCTGTGCTCTGTGCACAGCTAGGATTAATAATTTTATGACGAGTTTATTTATTTGCCATCGTGGGAGAGCTATTATTGTTCCAGGCTACTTATTAGGTACTTTATACATGATATTTTATTTAATCTCCATAACAACTCCATGAGATACATTTTATTAACTGCAGCCTTTTAATGACTATGTGTGCAGTCAATAAGACTATAATGTCTCAGACACCCTCCCCCACCCCCCACTGAGAAGATAAGGAAATGGAAGCTCGGAGAGTTTAAGTGGCTTGCTCAGTCTCACACAACTACCAAGGGACCCAGACCAGTTTTCTGTGACTCCAACTCAGGCCCTGAAGTCTAGGTAACCTGTCGCTCTTAAAATGTGGCCCCAACACCAGCAGCATCAGCATCACAGTTACAGTTGTTACCAACACCCTAACCCAGCCGCGGGGAAACTACAGCCCGCGGGCCGGATACTGCCCGTTTGAAATGAATAAAACTAAAAAAAAAAAAAAAAAAAAAAGACCGTACCCTTTTATGTAATGATGTGTACTTTGAATTTATATTAGTTCACACAAACACTCCATCCATGCTTTTGTTCCGGCCCTCTGGTCCAGTTGAGGAACCCATTGTGGCCCTCGAGTCAAAAAGTTTGCCCACCCCTGCACCCGGTTAACTTTGAGAAAGAGAGAGGAACATGGATTGGTTGCCTCTCCTATGTGCCCTGACCGGGGACTGAGCCCATAACCTTTTGGTGTTCAGAGATGCCCCAACCAACTGTGCCACCCGGCCAGGGCAGCCGAGCCCACATTCTTCACCACAACCACCGTAATGAGTTGTTGAGAGAAATAAGTAAAACACAAAATGGAGCCTGACACATGGAAATGCTTATTACATATTAGCTGGAACAATTAATAAAGAATGATGAATAATAAGTAACAATGCTAATACTCCGAATGGAAGGTCAGGTTTTTACATTTGTCACAGGCGAGCTTTAATCTCCTAAGAGCCAGGCACGGTGGTTTCTCTCTTGCCCAGGAGTTCCATCGGCACTTAGAGAGGGTCCCTGCTCTCCTGTACCCCCCGGTGAACCCCCGTGTCATTAGGACACGGTGAACACCCATCATCTTTGTTAGCTATTTTTGCTGCCTGACATCTGGAGTGTCTGGGCTCTCGTGGATGTGTTCGCACTAAATCAGCAGATGAAAGCATGAACTAATTCCTCCGTTTCAGAGCTGCTCATTTGGGTAACGATGACCTTTAAAACTAGTGCCATCCACCCCATCACCACGCACCATATGGTGGATGTCAGATAATAAAGCATATTTAAACGTGGCAGGCTCCGTAACACCTTCTGGCTGGTTGGCCATTAATTAATAACTTCCTCACAAGCATCCTTAGGGCAGACGCTGACAAGACGTTTTGTTGCCACTGTAGTGTCCTTTTGCATTGGAACCTTTCCAAGCAAACTTCTGGAACATTCCATTGTGTACTGCGCTTTCTCGTTCACGCTTGGCATCGGGGGCCAGCGCATCTTCCACCAAAGGCACTCATTTCCATGCAAAAAGAATGTCCAAATGTTGAGTGCCGAGTACCCAATATTTTACATAGATTCTCATTTGCTGCTCCCAGTAACCTCACAGGACAAGGGTTTCTGTACCCACTTATGTCCACTTAACAGACTAGGAGAGTAAGGGTCGAAGAAGCTGAGCGATGTGCCTGGGTCATTGAAAGAGTTAGATTTGACCCCAGGTCACTGACTCTAGGGGACATGACTCCCTTTTCATTTATTGTGGTTGACCGTCCTATTTTCCTCACACTCCAGGCGTCAAGCTCTGCTCTCTTTCATGTCTGAATCCGAATCAGGGACCTTACAATGTCATTTCCAAGATCCCACCTAGTCTCTTCCCAGCTCCGCCTTCCATCACCTGATGGTCCACATCCAGAGAGCCGAGCAGGGGCCCTATCGTCCCACCTTCGACCTGTGTGTCCTTCCGACTATGTGGACTCTTGGCTTATTGATTTCTTCATTTTAGGATTAGCATCAGAGAATGTGACCTTTCTTAAATCTAAGAAAGGATATTTATAAAAACCCTAATGATGTGCAACCTTCTCTATCACAGAATAACAGTGTCTGTCTATCCACCAACCCATGCATCTGTCTATCCACTCTGTGTTTATATTCATCCCTATATTATTTGCTTACATTCATCCCTATAGTATCCATCCCTATAGTATTTGTTCTCTATTCATCTATTTTTGTGTGATTTTTCAAGGCATGGGTTGGAAATCTCCCTGTCTCTGACTCCCCATTACACCCAACTTCAGGGCAGGGAAGGCTTAAACAACACCCCCTCCCCCATTTAGTTCTGAGCCCCAGGAGACTTGTGGGTATCCAGTTACACTCATCCAGTTGGATTCCCTCCCTTAGGTCCTCAGATCACTAAGCACCAACTCAAGTCTTTGCTTTCTGATTCCTGTCCTGAACTCAGTGCTAGTCCCCGGCAGATACACTTCATCACCAGTTCTCTCTTCACCTGGGGAATTTCCAACCTCCAGGGCAGAACTCAGGGGCACTCAGCTGCCCTGGTAGCCAGACACTACGCCTCCATCAAAGGTTTGAATGGGAGGGGGACTGAGCAGTACCCAGTACCCAGAATCTTCTCTGAGTCCCGGTTTGTAACCATTGGGTTAAGCAGGGTTAACAGGGAACAACCCAGGACTCTCAGGATCATAACCTGTTTGAGTGTGGTTGCCTCACAGTGGGGATCTGAGCGTGGCTGCTATGTAGGTCAAGGTAAAGGAGCCAGTGGAGGATTGAGGGATGGGCAGCCACGCCAGGCAATCAATGGGTAAGATGGGTTCTACTACCCAGGCTGCAGCATCCAAAGGCATGTGGCAACCGGGATATGATTCCATTATTGCTAATGTCCAACAGATCCCCTTGTCAGGGAGGGTGGCACAGGATTAACCCCAAATTTCTTCTCAGGTTAGAGCATATTAGATGTCCAGAGATGCAAAGTAGCAGGGAAAACGTGGCCCGTGTCTTTCTGTCCTGAGCGTCTCTTGTCCACTTGGGAAATAAATGCTGTGTTAAACATGAATATAGAAAGGAGCAGGAACAAAATTTGCATGAAATTTAAAGATAGCAACCCAACAAGAGGCTTCAAAGTGCATTGGTTGTTTCAGTGGACTGCTTTGGGCTATGCCACCAGACCTCACAGACTGAGACGTTTTCATTTATTCCACAAGAGGGATGGAGAACTTGGAGGGACCATGATGTGGCACACCTGCCCCTTCTGACACACATAAAATTCTGTCAAAAGCCTCTGTAGTTGTAGGAGTTATTGCTGTTGTAGAATTTGCCACAATCTGCGTTTATCCAGTGTTGAATATCCCTTAGGTCATGGTTTGCTGCGTCTACCTAACGTATAAGCTCCAGGTAAGCTGAGACCTTGCCTGCCTTGTTCATAAAGACTCAGAGAGACCACTTCATCCACAGGGTCAGCCCATCACCCACCCTGAAGTCCAGGGAGAGAGCCACTGCTGCAATCAGTCTTCTCAGCTCTGAAAGTGACATTATTGTGGCCAGTCCTAGCAGCAAGAGTGTTTGCTGGGCAGGCATAGGAACCCCTGCCTGTGGCTGGGAGTAAAATTACGATGTTAACCAAGCATGGCAGGATGAGGACGCTGATGCTGGGGGTCTTCCCATCTTCACCTGCTCGAGGTCCTCAGTTGAAGGACCAACCGTTGCTCTCCGTGGATATATCTTTCATTGATTTCAGAGAGGAAGGGAGAGGTAGAAATATCAATGATGAGAGAGAATCATCGATCAGCTAGCTGCCTCCTACACACCCCCTACTGGGGATTGAGTATGCAACCTGGGCATGTGTCCTGACCAGGAATTGAACCGTGACCTCCTGGTTCATAAGCCAATACTCAACCACTGAGCCACGCCAGCTGGGCCTCAGTTGGTTTCTTGACTTAGAGAGTAGGTGTAGGAACGTTTCCTGACACCATAGGAAATACCTAAGGACTGAAACAGATTCACACTAAGCATTAGCCCAAAACCCTTCTGGGGTTGGATAGGGTATGTGCAGGGGGAAGGGAGCCCTGATGGTCAACAGGGCTGGCCAACAGGGCTGGCCTGTGTCCCCCTAGGCCAGTGCACAGAAGGAAATGCCCACTTCCCTCGCGGCGAGCTCAGGCCTCCTCCCCCTCGGCTCCTATGAAGCAGTTAATTAAATCCATTGGAATTGAAACTCTGGCTTTTGAGATTCCACTTTTCACTTCTCCATTTACTTTCTGGTATAAAGACACCCTGGGTTTTATTTAGTCAGCCGTCTAAGTAGAAATTGCACTTTTCAGAAAAGATAAAAAATAATGACCATCTAATTCCCTATTTTCCACAGAACCACTTAACTTCCAAGTGCTCAGTACTAATCAATAAAAGCCTTTCATCACAAAACCCAATAAGCAAGATCAGATTCAGAGGGAGCGCTCAACGGAGAGCAACGTTTGGCACCCAGACCGTTTTGTGACGTCAGAATCGCTTCTCCACATGCAGCTAATTCCTGCTCATGGCCCAAAGCCATGCCGCCTCCTGCTCTCTGATCTCTTGCTTTCAAAAGCTGCGTCCACTGGGTCTCCTGCAGAGAACACAGGGTCTCGTACCATCAGCATCAGTAAAAACGTCAAACCGGAATCGACACCAGATACATTGTGTTCTGAGCCCGATGCCCAGTGAGGGCTGTTTCTCATCCAGGAGGCATCAGTTTAGAGACGAAAGCACGTATGAGAAACAGGGCTAAGATTCAGTCTTTCTGATTATGTTAAAGTGGTGTTTGGAGCCGGGCTATCTGGGCTCATTCCCTAAACACTTTCTCCCTTTCCCCCATCTTCTGGAAGGAAGGTGAACACACGGAGAACAGAAGCAAACAAAAGTGGAAGCCTGAAAGGGTCTGTGGGCTTAAGTCTCCAATCTCAGAACAGGAAATTCTGGTGAGCTGGGTTGTAGGTCACGGCCAGTATTAGCACAAATGAGTGGCCTTTCCCACCAAGTCCAAGCCTAGCTTTTGAAAATTACCACCCTCCATTTGGCCACATGGGAAGAAACGACAGAAGAGTGGGAGAAACATCCTGGGTGGGCTTTCCACTCTCACCTCATGAGAGAGAGAGAGAGAGAGAGAGAGAGAGAGAGAGAGAGAGAGAGAGAGAGAGAGAGAGGGAGAGAAGGAGAGAAGGAGAGAGAGAGGAAGAGAGAGAGATTACAGAGATAAAGATATATGCCTCTCATAGACTATTTTTAACCCAAACTGGAAACACATTTTACAACCAAAGAATTAATAATACGTTGAAACACATCCAAAACACAATTCGTTATTAAATAGATTTTTTAAATTGTTTCTGTATTATATATAAAAGATGCTGTTCTTCAGAACAGAATGTTCAATTGCACTACAAATTACTTAAAAATTATATGGAATCTGAGGCTACTTGGAACAGTTTTCTTCTTCAAGTAAGGTCTAGAAATCAAAATAATAAAACCCCACCCATAGGTTGGCCAGTGTTAGTGATTGAGTGTCAACCTATGAACCAGAAGGTCACGGTTCCATTTCCAGTCAGGGCATATGCCCAGGTTGCAGGCTCAACCCCTAGTAGAGGGCATGCAGAAGGCAGCCCGTCAATGATTTTTCTCTCACTGATGTTTCTCTCTTTCCCTTTCCCAACTGAGTCAGTGGGTGGCTGAGTCTCAGTGCACAGATGAGATGAACAGAATATCCCGATTGGGATCTAGCACACGCATTAGTATCCATTTGGAACCACTTCACTGCTTTCCCCCTACACCCTGTGCCTAGGAAGGAAGTCACAAAACTGACATCTCATAGAGGAAACTCAGGAAAGCCCACCGGCAATAAGAGGTCAAACTATTGGTCCCTCTTACTTCATTAGCGTATCTGTTGCTCTCTGGTTGTTAAATGAGACCCATCTATTTGTAAAGAGAGGGAGAATGGAGACAGAAAAGTGAAAAGCCTTTATGAATTTGCAAAGAGCACTCCTGTTTCCCGGGGCAGCTCCTTCCAAGTGCCAGACGTTTATGTGAAAAATAAATGAATGAACAAGTGAATTGCCTCACATTTTATGGGCACAAACAAATAAAAAGAATGCATCTCTCCCTCAGAGAGACTTGGGCATTTTATTTGGAAGAAGTGGGAGCTGAATGGCTTGGCGTTGTACCTGTGAGCTACACTGTTTTCATCATCCACTGTAAAGACTTCCTGAGTCACCAGGTCTTACACTGACTTGAAATGTCTTATGACAGGTTTACGACATTAATTTGCTCCTCTTGGGTGCATGTTCCTTATGTGAGTTTTCTTCAGGGGATAAATTGACTTTCTGGGGCAAGATTGAGGACCCGATATGTGACTTTAAGAAACAGTCTGTAGCGAACAGACGCTAAGGGAATGTGGCCCGCCGTGGAACATCCACTCTGCCAGGTTTTGATGCTAAAAGCCATCAGAACACATAAATAACCAGCTTTTTTAAAAAAGGAGTTTTCATGAAATGATATCTCAGAGCCTTTTTCCTGACACTGTCACTTCTGTTTCTAATGGGTTTTGAGACTTGTTGTTTAGAAGTTAATCCTCTTAATAAGGTTCGAATTTTTTTTTTTCTTGCCTTAATAGTGTACTTGGAAATACTTATGATGAAACCAGGGCATATCTGGTGTGCCGGGTTGCTATGGCGCTGTGCGTAATCTGGGTAAATGGCACTCAGTGGGGAATGACTGGCGAGGGAATGGAGATAAAACGTGGGAAGAAGGACTCCCTTGCAGTTTAAGAAGAAAATAGCTTCTTTCCTTCTGTAAGGCCAGTTCAGTCTTGCCCCACCTCTGATGCATGTGTGATTGTCCAGGGCCTTTACCTGAAGGGGACCAGCCGACTTCTCAGAAGCGGTCTGGCTGCCTGATGCTGCGTGACGGCTGTACACTTGATTTTAAAAATGGCCTGGCATACAGCAGGCCTGCCTGCTCTCCAGATTTACTCCTGGTGAAATTTCCCTGATGAGCTTCAGTATTCTTTATTTTTAAAACATTTTTGGCTGCCTTGGAGATATAAAATCGATGGCTCTTGCACAAAACCAGAAACACAATTTGTCTCATTCACTCATTCAACTGAGATAGACTGTTGAGAACCTACTATGAGCAAGACAGTGAGTAAAGAGCCTAACATCCAACCAAGCCTAGCTGGTGTGGCTCAGTGGTCGAGTATTGACCTATGAACCAGGAGGTCATGGTTTGATTCTAGATCAGGGCACATGCCCGGGTTGCGGGCTCGGTCCCCAGTGGAAGACATGTGGGAGGCAGCCAATCAGTGATTCTCTCTCATCAATCAGTGATTCTCTCTCATCATTGATGTTTCTATTGCTCTCTCCCTCACCCTTCCTCTCTGAAATCATATATATATATATATGGTTTAAAACCCAACCAAAATTTAACTTGGCTCTTTGAGAAAAGCAATGGAACTGGAGAGCATGCCAGTTGAGGGCTGTTGTAGGACACTGCGATGTCCTTGGTTGTCAGGATGTGAGCATGTGCCTGTGCGGAAGGGTGCAGTGTTCGAGAAGAGAGGTGTCGGGAAGGCAACTTGAAAAGTTTATCCAAAGCAAGTACGGCTCTTGAAGGCCAGGCTAAGGAAACACTGACATTATTCTGTGGACAGTGAGAAATGGCGCGTTGTTAGGGAGGAGAGTGGGAGAAATCCATTGTCCTCGCTACAGCTTCCAAACTCAGGTGCAAGTTTTGAATTAGGGACTATTTTCTTAGGTTTCAAAACTACTGTTTCCTAACTTTCCCAGAATTATAATATCTGGTTACTGTTGATGCTCTATTGAACTGAAAAAAAAACCTTTTTATTAATATTTGTGGTTTCATTTTTACAAAATTATCATAACTGATGGATTTACGGTTCTGAAACGGTAACCACATTTTAATAATGAAGCCATTCATACGTACCTTGGCTTGAGGGTATCAGTGACAAGGTAATATTTGCTCTGAAAGTAGCAATCCCCAAACTAATATATTTATATCTCTATGTAAGTTGCACAAATATCTCCCCAGCCAGCGGCACACTGTGACAATCGGAGGCCTTCCACCCATGTTGTTGCCTTCTCCCTCTTTGTGGGAGGAAAAGAAAAAGATGTTTAAAATATAAAAGAAATTAATTATCAAGATGATCTTGAGAGACTTAAAAAATAATTTAAGAAGGAATTTCAATGTGAAAAGCTCACTGTTCCCGGGGCTTCCCGGAGAAGGCTGGTTTCCTAAGACTCACTGCTTCATTTACATTTAAATGAAAATACAGGCATATATGTTTGACAGAGATCATACACTTATGCTCCTTAAAACTATCCCTTCATAAAAGGCACAGAAAATACCTCTCTATGCCAATACACCAAGATACCAATTTATTCTTTGTGGAAAACAATAGCATATCATGCATCAGCCTGGGATATTTATTTATCATTGGTTGATTGATTTAATTTATTCATTATTTTACTGGATTGACCTATATGCTGAGAACCAAATGGCTGAAGAAAGAAATGGCTGGGCTCTATCTGGTTTGGTTCAGTGGATAGAGTGTCGGCCTGTGGACTGAAGGGTCCCAGATTCGATTCTGGTCACGGGCATATGCCCGGGTTGTGGGCTCAATCCCTAGTTGGCGGTGTGCAGAAGGCAGCCGATCAATGAATCTCTCTCATCATTGATGTTTCTATCTCTCTCTTCCTCTCCCTTCCTCTCTGAAATCAATACAAATATATTTTAAAAAAGAAAGAAGAAATGGCAGAGGGCTGTGTTCCTTTAATTTCGGAAAGTGAAAACATGGAGGTTTCTTTGGACTATACCCTGTTCCCCCCACTGCCACCTCTTGTGTTTCCATGAAACTGAGAGCCAATGGTCAGGTGATTTGCCCTAAACTGTACACCGAGGGACAAGTGCTAGGGTTTGGAATGACCGCTGGACTCCTCACCACGTGCTCCTTTTGGACATGTGTCTCTCATGTTCACCAAAGATGCTTATTGGGAGAATGTCAGTAGCAGCTGCAAAGGGTCATTTTTAGAAAAGAATGTTGCCTGTCCCATAGGTTCCTACTTGTTCTAAGCCAACCACTGTCCTGGCTGGGAGGATGCACAGATCGGGGTGTGAGCAATTGATACTGCTATCAGAACTAATTCTGAAAAAGTCTGTCAGGGTGTGTAACTGCTTCCTTCACACGTGTGCCTTTGTTCTAACCCGAATTACTCAACACAGGCAATATCCCAGTATCCGTAGTATTATCTGCATTTTCCATCTCGTGGGACTTGGGGACATCAAGTTGCATGCCTGCTAGTACACAGCTGGTAAGGTTCCGTGCAGAGATTCGAACTCAGAACCCATCATGATCTGTATGGTACCCATGATAACTCTCACTACCCATGGAACCGTAGCCAGAATCAGTCTTAACAAATCCACTAGCTGCTTATCCCTCTGCACATGCTGTCCATTCTTCTGAAGTCCCTATTGATCAAATGCAACAAGCAATCGGAGTTCAAGGACCACGTATGATTATAAAAACATTCTTTCCACTTGGCGAACTCCGGGGTCTTCAGTTTCACCTATCAACGCAAGACTTGCAGGCATGACACAATGATCTCATTGAAGCTGTGGTATAAATCTTACTGAAATGGCTAATGTGGTATAAAGCACTTTGGGAAATTCCCAGAGCTAAATGACTCTCCTGAGTCAAAAGCCAACCTTCTCTTGAGGGGGGGGGGGGGGGGGGGGGGGAGGGCGGCTTAATTATAGCTGAACAGCTACTTATTTTCAGCCCTTTGTGGCCACGTTCCCGACATCACCTGCTTTTCTAAGATGCATAAATATTTCTGTTATCGTGTTTTTTCTCAGGTTTATTTATTTGTTAAGAGAAATACAACTGTATACAAAGCGGGTGAGGTGGCCTCTGGAGGGGATAAAGCTGTTGTTTGTCCGGTATCTGGGACTGAGGGAGATGGGTCCATGTGAACTCACTCCCTGCCCCGGGTGCAGGGGAGGCCCAGGACAGGCGTGGATGCCAGAGGACGGAGTTTGGATTCTTACTCAGCTGCTCACCAGCTGTGATGCTCAGTCTCCTTGTACTGAAACCAGAGACTTGGCAAATGGCAGTTTCAAAGGAACCGAGGTCAAAGGTCAGAGCCAGTGCTTATTTAGGGAGAGATGGCCAGTAGGCAGCCGGAGGTAAACTTTCCTGCCGAGGAGAGAGGGAGCGAGGAGGAGTTCTGGACAAGGTCATGACACGTTGAGGAAGAACACCTGGCCGAGAGAGGGAGCCCCTGGTCCCCCTCACAGGGTGTGTGCAAGCGGCTTGTTGCCACTGGCTCTTCTCTTCTGGTGGGCACCCTGACGTGTTTAAAATTCACTAACTCGTGGCCATTTTTCTGCACTGTGTCCCCTGAGGCTGTACACTCCACAAGGGCAGAGAATAAATCCATCAGCTTTGCCTCTTGTCCTGCTGCAAACTTAGTCCATTGGTTGGCACCTGGCAGGTATGACCTGGAAGTAATGGTTATGGTTATTTCTGAATGTGTTACTATTTTCCCTATTCAGATTTCTGTAATGGACTCTAGATATTTTTTTTTTTTCAGTCTCACTTCACTGGATCATCTTGACTCCTGTGTTGGCAGTTTGTACAATCTGGTTACTGTTTTTTCACTTAAATATATATATATATATATATTGTGTGTGTGTATGTGTGTGTGTGTGTTTATTAATTTTTAGAGAGAGAGGAAGGGAGAGGGAGAGAGAAACATCAGTGTGAAAGAGAAACATCAATTGGTTGCCTCCTGCACACCCCCTACTGGAGATTGAGCCTGCAACCGGGTATGTGCCCTGACTGGGAATCAAACCAGTGACCTTCAGTGCACAGGACTACCTCAACCCGCTGAGCACACCGGCCTGGGCTTCACTTATTTTTGTCTCAGTTAATTTCTGCCAGAACTAGATGCTTTTTTGTTCTTCTGCATCTCACATTCCCCATCTGGACCAGCCTAATATCCTTACACAAGTCACTCAAGTGTCTGAGCCTCCTTGTCTTCCATTTTAAAACAAAAGGTGCTGCATGACTTCATAAGAAAGTGCGTACCAACTATCCAGCACAGCATTCAAGAGGTACCTATTGACTATCCGACCACAAGCCTTATGGCTAATAGTGGGTTCAGTATCTGTTCTGATGGGACAAGCGCTATAGATATTCTGACCTCGGCCTGTAGAGATGTGGTCGCGAGAAATAAACATTTGGGTCATGCTTAGTTGTGTATTTTTTTTCTGTGTTATTTATAAAGGTGGTTTCCAGCAATGAAGAGTTCTTGTGAGCAGTCCTGGCCGGTATGGGTCAGTTGGTTGGGTGTTGTCCCGTGTACCAAAGGGTTGCTGGTTCGATTCCTGGTCAGGGCACATGTTCAGGTTGCAGGCTTGATCCCCCTGTGGGGGCCATGCAGGAGGCAGCTGATCGATGTTGTGCTGTCACATCGATATTTCGCTCCCTTCCTCTCTCTCTAAAAATCAATAAAAAAGGAGTCCTTGTGAGCAAAGTAGAAACATGTATGTGCTGAAGTCCACCTGTGCGCCATTTACAATTGAACAAAAATTTCATTTGCACTTAATAGAAAAAATGGTGCAGGCTATGCTGAAAGTTATTTCAGTGAGAAAGAAAGATATACAGACACAGGCAGGCACGAGCGAGAGTTTACGTTCCCAGTGGCCTTGGTTCTGTGTGATTCATAAGGTCAGACTTTACCATTACACATTTTGAATAGGTTACCCTTTTAGCCTGGGAGCTAATTCTTTCTGAGCCGTGGTCTCTGTTCCGCCCCAGCTCCCTGTGGCCTGTCACACTCTTTAGGTGCAGCACCACAATTCAGCAATGTCGGAGATTCTAAATTTGACCTAAGCGTCGGCAAAATTAAATGCGCCCCAGCTAACTCCAAATCAAAGTCGGTTTTCCGTTGCCGCTTTCAGATATTTGCCCTTTTATAGTGCCATGAATGACTGAACTCATTTATGTCTCGTAAAATGGGCTAACCGCACCCACCTACATATCCAAGGATAATAATAGGCAGCCTTCGGAGCACATCACAAAAAGTAAGTGATATAAAGAGAAATGTTGGAGTCAAATCATATGTGAAATGCATATTCAATTCAATCCACAGCTGAATGGCTGAATGTGCTTGCTATGAAGTAGGATTTAGTCAGGCGATACAAACTTTTGCTCTCGAAAGATCAGGCTAACCGTATTGTTGAAAAAAAAAAAGATCTGGCTCGGAAGCTGAAAAGGGAAGAGAGAGATTAAGAGAAAGACGGGGAAGAGACCCGCTGGAAAGAAAGGCAAGAGTGAGGGTTCACAGGCAGGGGTTCATCACCGCACTCCCGCACTGCCCTCTGGGTGACCCCCTTAGTACCTGGTGTCATCTTCTAAGGCTCCTGCTTGGTCATCTTCATTATTTCCCTTTCACCTAGAGGGAAAAGCCACCTCCCCCTCCATGTTTATCGTTCATTCTTTCCTTTGAAAATCCAGTCCTCATCCAGCCATTCTCAAAGCTTGTCTAGTAGGGAATTGATTGCGGGGGTTTGGGGGGGGAGGTTTATGCTCAGCTTCCCCACTCCTCCTCCTGGCCCCTCATTACGCATTTGAATCCCACACTGACTCCAAGGCTCAGAATGGGCCTTCCTTAGTCTGAGACCTGTCTCAGCCTGCACCCACCATCCCAACCGGAAGGCGGGAGCGCCATGAGCTTCAGGCGTTTGGGGAAGCCTGGTGCTTAAAAGTCACGAGTAACTCCTTCAAAATACCTCTCATCAAGTTTCTTCTTTGAGGAGAGATGAGGGCTGCATGGGAAGTTTGCTGAAAAGGCTGTGTGTGTGTGTGTGTGTGTGTGTGTGTGAGTGTGTGTGTGTGTGTGTGTGGTGTGAGTGTGTGTGTGTGTGATTGTGTGTGTGAGTGTGTGTGTGTGTGTGTGAGTGTGTGTGTGAGTGTGTGTGTGTGAGTGTGTGTGTGAGTGTGTGAGTGTGTGTGTGTGTGAGTGTGTGTGTGATTGTGTGTGTGTTTGTGTGTGTGAGTGTGTGTGTGATTGTGTGTGTGTGTGTGTGTGGTGTGAGTGTGTGTGTGTGTGATTGTGTGTGTGAGTGTGTGTGTGTGTGTGTGTGTGTGTGAGTGTGTGTGTGTGAGTGTGTGTGTAAGTGTGTGTGTGATTGTGTGGTGATTGGTGTGTGTGTGTGTGTGATGTGTGTGTGTGTGTGATGTGTGAGTGTGTGTGTGAGTGTGTGTGATTGTGTGAGTGTGTGTGTGATTGTGTGTGTGAGTGTGTGTGTGAGTGTGTGTGTGTGATTGTGTGTGAGTGTGTGAGTGTGTGTGTGTGATTGTGTGAGTGTGTGTGTGATTGTGTGTGTGAGTGTGTGTGTGTGTTGGTGTGTGTGTGTGTGTGTGTGTGGGTGTGTTTGTGTGTGTGAGTGTGTGTGTGAGTGTGTGTGTGAGTGTGTGTGTGATTGTGTGTGTGTGTGTGTGAGTGTGTGTGATTGTGTGTGTGTGTGTGTGTGTGTGTGTGTGTCTCAAACCACCATCCAAGAAGCCTAACCTGTCCATCAATCTCGGAAGTTTCTGTGTGCCTCTCCCCAGTACTAGCCACCGCAGAAGTTACCACGATTTCTACATTTACCATCATAGCCTAGTTTACTTGTGGCTGAACTTTCTACACATTTTTATGTCCTCTCAGTGTGCATGTCCTCTCAACACTGCATTCAAGAGATTCCCCCAGGATGCTGCGGCATGACATACATTAGGTTTCTCGTGCAAGCTCTCTTCCTTCTACGCCAGTGGTTCTCAACTTTCTGGCCCTTTAAGTACAGTTCCTCGTGTTGTGACCCAACCATAACATTATTTTCGTTGCTACTTCATAACTGTCATGTTGCTACTGTTATGAATCGTCATGTAAATATCTGATACGCAAGATGGTCTTAGGCGACCCCTGTGAAAGGGTCATTCGACCGCCAAACGGGTCGCGACCCACAGGTTGAGAAGCGCTGTTCTACGCGATGAAAGCTGCCTTGCTCAGCAACACCTGGAACTGCCTTTTCATTCTTGAAAACCACAGCCGGGGGCCACGCGTTGCAAGCTGACTCACGGACCAGGTTTGAAATGTGACCTTTCCGAACGATGCCTCTCCTGACAGAAGCACATGTTCTTTCCCAGCCAAGATGTTACATTCAGCACTGAGGGCAGGCAGGAAGGGATGCACGTCCTGGGCACCCTCTGTAATGAAAGATGACATTTACCCCGACTTGGGAAATAAACAACAGCCCGCCCAACAAATCGGGGCAGAGAGCACCGTGAAAGAAATGGACAAAAAGGTGCAGCCCGTTTTCAAATCATGTGCCCCTTGAATTACATAAATAATGTAGCGTGTCTGTCTGGTTTTCAGTCAATTTTATAGAAATTATAGAGAGATTCATTCCTAATTAAGAATAATCTGATGGTTGGGCTTGACCCAGTTAAAGTCTTATCTTGATGACATCAATCATTTATAATGCTTTCAGGAGCCTTGGCAAAGGCTCCGGGTTTTATAAGTAAAAATTAATTAACTGGGACATTAAAGTTGAAGGATGCTTTTATCTTTTCCCCGGTTCATGCCTTCACAACAGAACATAATAATTAACAGTTTTATTCAAATATATAAAATAATTCCTTGAAGGTTTCTAACCACTGTAAGTACTTCAAGAATCAAATGATACTATGTTGAGATAGCAACACGCAAAGAAATGTACATTTTTGTTTGTTATCGAGAGAGTTCTCGTGATAACCAACTCCTACTGGAGTTAGCCGAGGTTGTGAAGTTGACTTGGGACCAAATAGTGCTGCCAAAAACAAATTCCAATTTAATTTTTTTGTGTTTTGTTTTTTTTAAAAAAAGTTGTGTTTGGTCAAGTTTGTCAAGGCTTTGGCTCTGAAAAGTCTACCTAGCTAGATTCATCTAATTTGATGACCAGAAAATAAATTCTTAACCTGCATCTTCAAGTTAGGACTTGAATGCATTGTTTTGAGACTCGTTTCGGATTTGCTGGCCCATCTAGTTTCCATGTGTTTGTTTGCCTGTTGATTCCCTCATCACTGCTTCCTGGAGTGTGCGCACACTTGGAGGAGAATAGTTGCGAGGACCACACAGACTCCCAGAGGCGAGCAGGATTCCTAGTGAATTGAGTAACCGCCACTGGCAAGTATTGGTTGGCCAGTCTGAAGAGAGGCCTCGAAGGGTGTGCCCAGTGCCCTGACCTGTCTGAACGTTTTATTAAAGACTTGGGAGAAGCTGGAGAGGATGGAACTGATTATTTCAGACGAACTGATTAATTCAGATAACACGGATGGAATGGTAACAAACTGAGTGGAGAGGAGGAAGCCAGCTCACACCTCTCGGAAGCCACGGTGGCGGCCCTGGCAGTATCCTGAAAAGATCTATTCAATGATGAACAGTCTATGAATGTTGTCCTATATAGGAGAGGTGATGGAACAATTCACATCCAGCCAGCCAGAACCAGTGAAGTCTAGAGGTTAAACACAAGGACCAAGCCCTGCCGGCAAAGACTCAGTGGTTGAGCATGGACCTATGAGCCAGGAGGTTGCGGTTCGATTCCTGGTCAGGACACATGCTTGGGTTGTGGACTCCATCCCCAGTTGGGGGCGTGCAGGAGGCAGCCGATTAATGATTCTCATCATTGATGTTTCTATCTCTTTCTCTCTCCCTCTTCCTTCCTCTCTGAAATCAGTTAAATATATCTGCATTTTTTAAAATAAATAAACAAACAAGTAAATAAAAACAAGGACCAAGAAGCAGGACTGTGCAAGGAGAGAACATGCACTGTGAAGCCAGAGGCTTGGGTCACCTTAGCCCGGTGGTTTCTGGAGAGTCCTACACTCGCAGACTCTTAACTCAGTTATAAAGGGCACGGGATAATCTCCATGTCCCTCGTGGGCTCGTAGGCAGGAAGTTAGGATTATTGAAGATAACACATAAAAGCACAGTGCGTGGCAGACCCTCAGTACTAACTTGCTGTTAAGAGCAGGCATTTGGATTTTGACTTTATTCTAAAAAATGTACAGCCTGGCCTGTATGGCTCAGTGGTTGAACATCGACTTAGGAACCAGGAGGTCATGGTTCATTGCCCAGTTGGAGGTGCCATTGATGTTTCTATCTCTTTCTCCCTCTCCCTTCCTCTCTAAAATCAATAAAATATATATTTTTTTTTTAAAAAAAGGAGATGTAGCTCATTGGAATGTCTTGCCTTAGAACACAGTAAACCAGCTTCTTCCAAAGGCTGGATGATTACTGATGAGGGGTGTTAGCGACCATTCTGCCCCATGTGGGAGACAGGCCACAGTGACCTCTGTGTTCCCTTTGACCCCTACGCGGTCACACTGACGGCTTCCTTTGGCAGCTCCAGTGCTGGCTCCCTTCATTGCCTCTGTGTCCCAGAAGCCAGTAAGCATCAGCGCTGCTTTAACAGAGGCACATCCTGAGTTCAGTGGCCAGCGGTCCATTCATATTCAGATTTTTGAAGTTTTGCATTCAACTGTCCTTTCCTCCTTCCACCACCAATCCATCTAGAGCACCTTGTTTGAGATTTAAAATATTTTCAGAATTCATGTATGCAGAAAATGTTGTCTATCAGACAAATGCCCCTGCATGAAAGGCGCTAGGAACATTTAATATTCTACACCAAGGGCTGAAACCGAAATTCAAGGGCATTTCGTTCTTTGTTTCAAAGATGTTGTCATGTCCCTTCCTCTTCTGCTATTGTGTCAAGAGTTACTATTACACAGAGAACAGGAGCTGCTTGTAAGGGGATTTAGCTTGAATTTCAGCTGCATCCCTTACTCCAGTGGTTCTCAACCTTCCTAATGCTGCGACCCTTTAATACAGTTCCTCATGTTTTGGTGACCCCCAACCATAAAATTATTTTCGTTGCTACTTCATAACTGTAATTTTGCTACTGTTACAAATCGTAATGTAAATATCTGATATGCAGGATGTATTTTCATTGTTCACAACCCATAGGTTGAGAACCACTGCCTTAGTCGCTCTGCAACCTTGAGCACGTCGCTTAACCTCTCTGGACTCAAGTCTCCATATATACAATGGAAATAATAATAGTTACACCCTGGGAATATTGCAGGAATCAAGTAAGATTAAAATATGCTCTGGAGCCAGAGGCTAGCAGGGAATATCTATAATAATAAAAGCATAATATGCTAATTAGACCCGACAGCCAGATGACCTTCCAGACAACCTTCCGGACACAGCCAGGGCTGAGAGGACTGAGGCAGCAGCCAGGGTGGCTGCGATGGCCGAGGCAGTAGCCGGGGCTGTGAGGGTCTACCCTTGCATGAATTTTGTGCATTGGTCCTCTGGTATATATATATAGGGTGTCCCAAAATTCATGCAAGATTTGAATTTTGCGTGAGCATTAACAACAACAACAACAAATAAAAGCCAAATTTTACTTGGTTTATTGAATCAGATTCTAATATCTGTTGCCCTTTGATTTCAATCCCTTCAATTTGATAAGCATTACCAAGTACCAATTATAGCCCAGGAGCAGGGACAATGAAGACCAATGAAGACCATGGCTTTGCTATTGTGCCAGCAAAGCCATGGAGGTCATTTACCCGATGTGCTATTCCATACATATAGCAGCACCTTTTAGCCCAGTGCTGCTATACTGTATACTTTATGAATCAATAAAAAATTTACAATTTTTAATTATAAACCTGTGTTTTCTATCAAAATTACTTCTTGCATGAATTTTGGGACACCCTATATAAAAGCCTAAGCAACTGGCTGACCATTTGACTGTCCAACTGGTAGCTATGACATGCACTGACGACCAGGGGGCAGATGCTCAATGCAGGAGCTGTGTAGCTGTGATGACTTGGCAGCTGTGGTTCTCGGGTGACACACCCAGAAGCAGAGAGGAGGGAGCCAGATCCTGGGGTGCATCACCCAAGAATCGCCCTCTCACAATCCGGGACCCCTTGGGGGATGTCAGAGAGCTGGTTTCGGCCCAATCCCTGCAGGCCAGACTGAGGGACCCCGCCGGTGCATGAATCTGTGCACCGGGCCTCTAGTTAATACATACTTGCTTCTTTCTGCTGGTTGATTTCTTTGGGCTGCTTCCATGGAGCTGAAAAGAAGGCATCATTTTTCCTCCATCTTTTATTGATTTCAGAGAGGAAGGGAGAAGGAGAGAGAGATAGAAACATTAATGATGAGATAGAATCATTGACTGGCTGCCTTCTGCATGCCCTCTACTGGGGATCAAGCCCACAACCCGGGCATGTGCCCTGACCAGGAATTGAACTGCGACCTCCTGGTTCATAGGTCAACACTCAACCACTGAGCCAATGGGTGTTTTTCTTTTATTTTTATCCAGAATGCTATGGTTGCTAGTTGCCACCTCAAGGCATATTCTCTCTGAACTCTTTAATATCAGAACCTCAGTTTTTAATATCAGAACCTAAGGCATATTGCCTTCTTGGGCTTGAAAAGGGCTATGCTTCTCCACCTCCCTTTTAGCCCAGTGCTGCCATCTGCTTACATTCTGGCCACACAGGTGTATGTGGAAGTGATGTATACGCGTCATCTTGGCTGGGACTGCCTCCAGTGTGCCCTCCTGCCTCCCCCCCTCTTCCAGTCTGAAATGTGTCTGTGCCACTGCAGTGCCAGTATCAATCTTGGACCCTAAAGTGACCTTGAAGTTGTGATTGAGCAGAAAGAGGGGACCCTGGGTCTCTGTGGACCCAGAGCAAACAGCCCCATGGCCTTTTTAAGTGTCCAGTCTCCACTTCTTTCACTTGGGAGAGAAAGATGGCTCTGTCTTGGGTTAAGCCACTGCTGTTGTTTTCCCCTCTTGTATGTGGCTGAATCTCATTGTAACCAAGAAACGTGGAGAGGATGTGAGGGAGGAGACTGGCTGGCCTGCAGGTCCCTGATCCACTCTGCCTCGCAAGGAGCCAGGCAGCCCCTCAGAGCGGGTTACGGAGAACAGACTGTGTGGGCCCAGCGGCAGGTGGGAGCAGGGTGGCGGCGTGGCTCTGTGTCGCAGAGCAGGAAGATGCCTGCTATTAAGAGAGAAATGATGGGGGCTTAACAGAGGTCTCTTCCTTCCCTTCTCCTTCTCCTTCTCTCCTCCCCAGTTATCACTGAACACCTGCTATGAGGCAGCTACTTACATAGGCACCAGGATCTTAAATCCGTCCGCCACTGGTGGAGGCAACAACTCATAGAGGCATCAAGGATTGTCACGGGGTGCAGAGCTCCCTGTGGATGTGGTCAGTGCGCAGGTCTAGAGTAATTTGTCAAGCTCAGGTTGAGAATGGGAGTCAGGGGCGCCTTGGCCAGGAAGATGTCCATGCCGGGTATGGGAGGGTGATGGGTGTCAGCCGGAGGAAGAACGGGTCTGCATTCTGAGGTCTGCAGTCCTGACTGACACTCCCCACACCCCGCAGCTGAGTATCATGTCATCACAAATAACTTCTCTCCAATCCCAGTGTTTCTCTACGTTGGCCGCAATTTACATCTGGCTCAGAGGCCACTCAGAATTTTAGCCACTCCATCAGCGTCGGATACAGACAAGGGGACACTTTGGAAAACCTGCATGTGGTCATTACCAGTGTGATCTGGGCAGCCTTGCGATTGTGGAGCCTCTCTCCCGTGTAACTGACAAATTCGCTGGAGCGTCACTCCTGTCCATCCCCTGGTGGGTGGGGGCAGACGGAGGCTCCAAGTGCCCTTCCAAAGATGGCAGCCCAGCCCTCAGCAGGCAGAGAGCTTGATCTTCATTGCCAAGAGGGCTGGGGCCAAGAGAGGCAGGGAGATGTTAAGGTGAAGTAGGTAATCAGGCAAGATTGCATTGGCTCTGAAGCCATAATGGGCATAGGTTTTACCGCTTGCCTGCAGGGAACGGACAGGCATCACAGGGGGAAAGAGTTGAGGTTGACATTTATGGAGCACCTTCTATGTGCCAGACTATTATTTTAGGCATCAACTTATGAAATCCTCACAGTAACCCAAAAAGGATTATTGGAACCCACACTACAGGTTTTCCACTTCAGATTCGCCCTTTTGAAAAGCAAATTCACCCTTTTGTGAATCATGAGTTTGATTTGCAAAAGGGTGAATTTGAAGTGGAAAACCTGTATATCAATAAGAATTACAAAGGCGCCTCAGGGATTATGAAAGTGTACCCCGGTCCCTCGGGCAATGGAGAATTCAGGAGTCCTCTCCAGTTCGCCTGCCTCCCCAGCCTACCCCACCAACCCTCATTATCCCCTCACACGGGGCACATCCCATACCAGGCTCCAGTTGGAGCCAACTCCCTGTGCGGAGACCACACTGTATGAGTGAAGACAGGGCAGGGTGGAGGCTAAGGATGATGGCGTTTCTCAGCGTTTCTGCACCAGGGGCTGTGGAGACTTCTCCCTGGGGGAGAACAGCTGCCTGACAAGATACTTTCCCTGGAGATGTTTTCTATTCCCTTCCCAACGGGACCGACATCGCTTCTGGTCTCTAACGAGGAGAAATAATCATGGGTGTTCCCTATTTGTCCTCTGCCCAATAATGCTTGTCAAGCTTTTTGCAGTGACTCCAGAAACAACAGGCTCCCAAGAGAAACTAAGAAGTGACCTATTCTCTAGGGTCCTTTCCACTCTGACACTCCCGGTTAGAGCAGAAAAGAGAAGCACACCGGATATTCTCAGGTAATGGGTGACCACACCGGTGACGTGGCAGAGAACAGGAGAGAGACAGAAATACTCGCTCTGTGCCACAGGCAACACATAAACCAACACAGAGCTCAGTGTCACTGTCAGCAGCTCCTGGGAGCTCCCCTGCAGGGACAGCTCGCACTCCGGGTTTGACTTTGTTATAAACTTGAAAGCTGTTTCTCCTTTGCCCCTAAATTATCCCGAGCTATTTCATGTCTGCCTCAGAGGGATCTTGACAACCCCTTTGGCACCTGGGAGATTGCTGGGTACAGCAGGAAGAACACGGAATTTGAAATTATTAGACCAGAGATTAGATCTAGCCCTGCCACTTACTGCCTGTGTAACCCCAGGCGAGTCAGCCTTGGGAGTCTTACAAGAGAGGAACAAACAAGAAATATGTACGTGAAAGCATTTTGCAAACTCTTGGCCACTCTATAATTTAAAAGACCAAAAAAAAAATAAAAAAATAGTAGCCCGGCCAGTGTAGCTCAGTGGTTGAGCATCGACCTATGAATGTGTGATTCCTGGTCCGGGCATAGACTGGGTTGCAATCTCAATCCCCAGTGTGGGATGTGCAGGAGGCAGCCAATCAATGATTCTCTCTCATCACTGATGTTTCTATCTCTTTCTCTCTGAAATCAATAAAAAATATATTTGAAAAAAATAGTAAATGCCAGGTCATATCATCAGGATAAAGAGTGTGAATGTCACCGGAGAACGTTAGTGATCAGCAGAATCACATTCCCCACTCATTGAGCACCTGCTTGCTCATTGCCAGGTGTTGTGCCAAAAGCCTTACCTTCCAGGGAGGAGTTGTCTCATGGCCCTTTCCCTGGTGAAGAGGCTACCAGTCAAGTAAGGTGATTTGCTCACAGTTACAGAGCTGGTACATGGCAGTTAGGATCCAGAGCCTAGTTGGTCTGACCCCAAGGCCCAAGCGCCATTCTGCTGGACCCCATTAGCATATTCATCAAAATTCAAATGGAAACCCAATGTCAGCTGACACCAGTGACATATTATGAAACAAATGATGCTGGATGGCGTTGGCTCATTTCCTGATGGGCACACCACCCAGCTGGAGGTTGGCATGGATTGCTCTAGATTTGTCTGTCTCCTGTTGCCACCCTCTGTGGTGAGGTCACTTCTGCCCTTTGGACATAGAAGGAAACTAACAAGGGTACTGGACGAGGAAGGAGACTTTTGCTTGAATTTTGAACGTTTTTCCTCCCCCCATTCTCTACAAATTGCTGCACGAAAATGCTCAGGTTTTTACAGACATTCATTATAGACAAAGACAAAATGAGTACATATATAAAATGATGGGTTTGGAGTCAGGTCTGTGGAGTGATTATTTTATTGTGCTAATATGGACTTCCTGGCTTTGATAACACAATTGTTATAAAGATTCCACCATTGGGGGGGAACCGGGTGATGTGTCCATGGTCTACTCTCTGTACCATTTTTATTCTTTTTTTATTTTAGAGAGAGAGGAAGGGAGAGGGATCGAGAGATAGAAACATCCATGAAAGAGAAGCACATCCATTGGCTGCCTCCTGCACACCCCCTACTGGGGATCGTGCCGCAACCAGGGCATGTGCTCTGACTGAGAATAGAACTGGTAACCTCTTGGTTCATGGGTCTATGCTCAACCGCTGAGCCACACCAGCTGGGCTCTCTGTACTATTTTGAAGCTGATGCGTACTCTTTCATCTTCTCTGACTCTTCCCTTCTGCAGACTGACCTCTTTCCCCTCTCGTTCTTAGCGGAGGGCCCCAGCCCCTTCACCACCTCACTTAAAGCACTGCTTTCACTTTTTTGATTATTGTATATGCATGATTGCGAGACTCCAAGCTCACAGAAGGCAGGAATATTTCCTTCCTGTCACGGTATCCCAGTGAAGTGTACAGAGTCTGGTCCATACATTTTGGCCGAGTAAACGGAAGTACAGAGGAGTGGAGTGAGCTATAATGAACAGAGTTAGCTCACTAGCGAGAAACCTGTGGATAACCAGGGAGTCACAGGGTAATGTTTCAGGTTTAGGAAATGCTGTAGCTCTGGGGCCCGCACCAGATGCCTGGGCTGCTCCCAGAGGCCCCCTTCCGCAGGTCATTTCAGGCACCGGGCCTGGCAGGTGCATCATGGGATGGACAAATGGCAGGAGCGGAAAGTAAGTGGAAAGCCTTCCCAACCCACGCAGGTGCACCAGAGATTCGGGCAGCAATTTTCAAGGTGAAATAGAAGGGGGAAATGGATGAGGTGGAATATAAAAGCCCGCCGTACTGCATGGACTCTTGCAGTTACTGCTATTGCCAAATGAATGTTCCCATTTTCCCGGAAGGGTCCTGTGGCACCAGGCGGGCCCCCAGGGTGCAGTTGGATCAGCATGAAGGGATGCCGGAGAGCTTGGGGTCCAGAATGGAATTTTAACAGGGACAATAAAAACAGCACGATGGGCCTTTTCTGACTTCATGAAGTGAAATATTGATCCCAGAGTTGAAAATGTGGCTCCTGGTCCATCATTGTACAATTATCCAGGACCCTCGTGAGCGAAATGAGCCCCGGACCGGGTGATGAATGGCAGGCGCACTCGATGCTGCATTTTTACTGTTTTCCAGCCATTCTCAGACACAGGTGCCTTTTTTCTTTCTTTCACATTTTAATTTCTCTGAAATCGGAATGCTTTTGATCTTGATGTAGTTATCACTGCCTGTTCGTTTGTATTAAAAGTTGCAGAATGAGGATCAATAGCTTAGGAAAGAAAAATCCCCATTAAAATAATAATTTCTACTCTGAATATGAAGAAGTCTTATTAATACCTTAGCCAGCTTGTTTTACTGCCTGAAATAAATACACAGGAGTTATAGGTGATAAAAATCTACGTCTAAATAAGTCTAAAGGAGATCCTTCAATGGGTTTAGAAAATAGCAGAGGGATAAGAAATCACTGGGTCGCAGTTTAATTGGCAGACATTTTTCTTTCTGAGTTGTACATACAATAACGGTGCACCTTAAAATTGATAGTTCCTGGATGCAGTGAAGTAGATCGCGCTCTGGGTACAACTGTCAGAATTCACGTTGATAAAGCATATTCCCAAATCAATTATGCAAAACCAATTAGAGGAGTGAGCTAAAACCCCCTCTGCAAGCAATTACTGTCAATATCCAATATTTAGAAAGAGGTTTTTAAAGTTTCATTTCATTGATTATAGAGATTCAAACCATACCTGGCAAAAGTGGAAATCGCTGATGTTGCATTGACGATGCCAATAACAAGTTAATAGTAACTTGGTAAATGTGTCTCTCTCTTGTCCCCTGACCACGTGGGGCCCCTAAACAGTGCTCTCAACTTTACAGTAGAAGCAACTGCCTCAAGGTTGCTTCTGATGCCAAAGCCACTTACAAGGTGGCTTTAAACCAGAAACATGAAAGAAAGATATGTGAACATCAGTATCCGCTGGATCACGGATCATCAGATGACCTCAGTCCACTTCCACTTCCATTGAGGCTCTTCTTGCTGTTGGTGGCTTGCCTGGGAAGTCTCATAAATCTGCATGAACACTCATAGGCCCCATCGCCCACCTTCACAGATGAGGAAACTGAATCTGAGAGGTTAAAGTGTGTAGTGCAAAGTCACATAGCTTGATGGGGGAGGTGGGAACCCATTCAAGTTCTGTGAGATCCACACCTTTTTTTTTTTTTTTGATGTGGGACACTGCCTCAAAGTGCATCCATGGAGGAAATGGTGTCCTGCTCCTCTGTGAGAAATGCTCACCTGTCTGAATTCAAATAACGGACTTGGAGAAAGAAGTATGGCAAAAATGAGACTTAATATGTTCTGGAGAGTGGGTGTCCATCTGATTGTACAGGCACACCTGGGGTAGCCCATTTATTCAGTCCCTCTTCCAGTTCCTCATTGGCTGAGTACTATGAGGTCACCTGTTTCCTCATACCAGGGTCCTCAGACTACGGCCCTCAGGCCACATGCAAATACAAATATTGTATTTGTTCCTGTTTTGTTTTTTTACTTCAAAATAAGATATGTGCAGTGTGCATAGGAATCTGTTCATAGTTTTTTTTTTTTAACTATAGCCCAGCCCTCCAACGGTCTGAGGGATAGTGAACTGGTCCCCTGTTTAAATAGTTTGAGGACTCCTGCCTCATACATTGCCTAGGTCTTGATGTCTTCCATTGGACCATTCAAAAAAATTGGGCTGAGGCCCTTTCTAGTTGCCTCTACCTTTTCCTGTCTAGCTGAGGCAGGGTGCCTCCGGGGTTTCCACCATGATGCTGGCCCACCTCCGTCCACAGTTCCTTGCTTTTACATCTTTCCTCCTCCCTACATTCTGTTTGCCCTGAGTAAATTCAGCAACCATTTCCATCAAAAGCTGACCATGCTGGAGATGGATCACAGAGGCTCATTTCCTACATCCTCTGACACTGAAACTATTAGGGAAGAAAACAACTATAGAGACATAGTTAAGTGCATTTGGCTGAATACTTCAGCGATGATCTGGACAACAGGGAACTAATGCCTCCTCACCTTTGCTTGTGGCTGGAGCGGCCCCTCCCTCATCCTCCCACTTTTTCCTTGGTTAACTCCTGCTCATGACTGGAGCTTATGCACAGGCATCCATTTTTCTAGAGAGAGTCTAAGACCTAGTGAGTCTTCTGCTTCTCTAGACCGCATGTTTCCCTTTATCCTGTCTTTATGTCATTGCATCTCAGATGATCCAATGGGCCATTATGCAGTGAGCGCCCCAGGACAAGGAACAGCCTTTTCATCTTTGGATCCCCTAAGGCTAGCATTCATGCAGGACTGTTGAATGAATACATGCATTATGTTGAACGGCTATATGTCACTTCCTGTAGGAAGTTCTACTTGATCACAGAGGCCTAGGTGGGATCCTGTTATTTGTTCTTTTTGCATCCCATAGTTCTCCACTGCAGCAATTATCACAGTTGAAATTCAATAATTATATGTGTAATAATTAGTTTGGTAACTGTCTCCCCCATTGGGCAATTCCCTAGGGGCAGGGACCACCTATGTCTTTCTCACTACTCTTTGCTCAGCACGTGACATAGTGCCATTAAGCTCAAAATATTTGTTGGACAAAAGAAAAGGAGTAAGTGAATGAATGAATCAATAATGATCCCTCTGTTTCTGTTTTGGGGATTAAATGGGTACCGTACACACAAGATAACTCACGTTCATGATTCTATTCTCCCCATCCTGCTGTTTCCCACCCTGCAGCTGCTTTCTCAAAGACTCCCCGAATCTCTCCTCTTTGAGACGTGCAGGCTTGCTGTTGGGAACACCCACAGATGCACTCTGTAAACACACACAACTCACTCTGAGAAGTCATATTGATTGGGAATTAACGGCCATTCAGATACCTCATTGAAGATACCATCTGGGATGTTACTGCTCTTCAGAGGTAGATCAGATTCTGAGGAAATCTGTCAAAATGTAGAAATCACTCATCAAAATGGCCATTGCAGAACCTAGCTGCGCTTCAGAGCGAAGCAGAGTGTGATGACGCAGGTTTCACTCCCCCTCCGGAAGTTACAGCAGGAGAAAGGGTTGTTTCTTTCTTCTGTTTTCAAGAGTCAACAATTGAAAGGTTAGGTATGTGCACAGAATGGTCCTGGACTCCGTTGCTCATTTAGGAGACATCTCACTGAAAACACACACCTCTCAAGATTATCTCTGTCCTGAGGGTAACGTGCTTAGGCAAAATCGGGTTTCATTTATTGGCGACTCTGCCAATTTCCCTGGTGTAAATATTCCCAGTGTCCTGTTTCAAGCTGCCAAATATCTGAATATGTAGTAGTTGAATCTTACAAGCCAATCCAAGCCAGGTTCAACACACCACAAGAAGAACATGTTCATATCCCATCTGCCCTCCATCTGGGTTGGTGCCAGGTCTCTATTGTGCCTGGAGAAACCCAAAATACAAGCCTCTGCGTAGGTGCCTGCCTCCTCCCCATTCACAGTGGTACCCAGATGCCCCTGCTTCTGCATCACCCCTTTCATCTCCCAAGCAGTCCCTCCCCCGTGGGCAGGAGACCATTGTCTAACTAGGGAAATCCAGCGTTATTTGGCAGGCACTTGTGAATTGAAAATAACATTTGGAGAGGATTATCCCCTGCAAAGTCATCCACTGCTGTGTACTCATTGAACTTAAAACAATGCGAGATTGATTACCTTTGTGGTCTATGCACATTACAAATGGCATTGGTATTAAGTCCTCAGTATTTGACTTTGTCTTCAAGGGCTTCACAATTATTGTTTTTAAATAAAGAAGGGTAATTTTCTTTGTTCTTTTAAAAAAATATCAAGTTATATATGTATGTACACCCTCCTTCAGAAAACAAAAGTGAAAAAAATCATCTTTGAAGTATAACTATCTTAAATGCATATATATATATATATATATACACATATATATGCATATATGTGTGTGTGTGCATATATATATATGTATGTATATATATATATATATATATATATATATATATATATATGTGTGTGTGTGTGTGTGTGTGTGTATGTGTGTGTATATATATATATGAACCCACCTCAGTTATCTGAGATTTCCGACTCCCCCCTGGCACTTATAGTAACATGTCATAGCTATGGTGTGGTTTTCCCATCTCTAGTGGGAGATTTTACCATTTCCCGGGACTGAACTGAATACAGCCCACACTCACAGCTTGGCCTAGTGGATTTATCGCCTTTGCAAGCAGTTTAGAGAATATCATAGATGCTTTGTTAATTTACCTAATAGCCTTTCATCAACACAGACACCTTAAGGATGTTAAACTCTGTGACCTTGGATATGGACAGGGGTATGAAAAGGGATACCTCCTTTAACATAGTCTGGGCAGAAGGGAGTGCAAGTATTTGTATAACATTTACTGAATACCCAAGCAGTGTTCTGAGCATTACATAAATTATCACAACATTTTAGGAAGACATACATCATCTCCCTCATTTTAAAATTGCAAGAACAAATGCAATTATCACAGTTATGAAAACTTTCTCACAGTGGCACATCTGAAAATGGACGAGGTGGGATTTGAAACTGGGTCCTTTTAGCTGCGAAAGCATTGCTCTCTCTGCAGCCCCACTCTGCCTTATGCATTTATGCCCAGAGAGCTGTGTGGAAGCGTGTCTCCTTCTCCCCATCCATTTCAAGTGGAAAGCAAAGGCACCTTCTGTCTCCACCTTGTCTAAAATTTGAACTTGAGATGATGTCATGGGATAGTTGAATTAAATCAGCACAGGTCTATTCGAGCCTACTTCATTAGGAATGTCTTGCTGGGTGAAGGGGAACTCAGAGTCCTTCCCAGCAGGAAATCCGACTCCTCTGCTGGCAAGCCTGAGGAGACAGAACCTGATTCCAGCCAGACCTGAGCTCCTCCCTTTTCCCTTGAGCCCATCTTACCCTGCTCACACCCTGTTCTCCTCCCTCCTCCTTTGTACTGCCCACTCAGTCCCCAGGTAACCTGCGGCCCACCTCTGCCTTAGCTCTAGATCCATCCGTACCCCAACCTCCAACCCTCCACATTCCTCAGCCCCGGGTTCGTGATCTCTTACCTGGTCTATAGAAATGACTTTTAAGTGGATTTTCCTCTTTATGTCATTCTACCCGTACTCCCAGATAAATCTTGTATTTATAGATATAACGTTTATAACGATACCCCCATCTCCAAACAATTCACAGAATTATAAAATTTTAAGGAAGTATTATTTTCTCCAAACAAAACCTTACTTAGAAGCCTAGAAAATAAAACAGGTGAAAGCTGACCATCTCTACTTTAGACTTTAGAAGTGGGGGTCTTTGCCCCTTGGGTCCCTTTCCTCATGCCCCATAGCACCCCAAGGTCCCTCCATAGAGCACCAGGGCAATGCAAAGCAGTTGGAGATCCCTGGCCCGAGGATCCCACCTCCTTAACCAAGTATTCAAGGCCCTTCAGCCCTCTTGTCTGCCAGGCTTGGGAGCACCCTGCAGGGTTGCTTCAGAGTTAAAACATTCAAGCTACTCAGAGCAATCCCAGCACGTGGTGAGTGCTCAGTAAATGTGTTTTGTTTACTTATTGATGCCAGTTCTTCACCCATTTATGAACCCCAAGCTTCAGTTTGTTTGAGCTTCTATGCCCAATGTTTTCAGTCCTTATTTTGCTATCTCTAGTCATGCTCTCAAGCTATTTCCTATGTGTAAAAATCTCTTTCCTAACTAATTTCTATATGTACAAACAGGCCCCTCTTCCAAGGCCAGCTGCCTCTGGGATTATTATCCCTCCTACCTCTGAACACTTGTAGAATCTTACCTGGGTCCCTCCTAGGACCTAGTTGCATCGTTAATGGCGCAACTGTATTTCATTGCTCCTATCCATGCTGAGTCTGAGCCATCTTGCCCCTGCCACGATTCCCACCGGCCACAGCAGCTTCTCTGCAGGTGTACATACAGGAATACAACCTGTGCCATCCCTCGAAATGATGACGCAATGCCACATCTTTGGCGTTGCCTGCTGCTGAGCTAACCAAGAGTATCTACGTCTATGAAATGCCCCTGGATGTTCTTTGAAAGTTAACATGGCATGAAAGTTGAACAACCTTACTTGTCAGAATATTTCCGATTGAATCCTACTCCCCGCGTGCATGTCAGCGTGTATTTTTCTTTCCTGCTGTTGACATGGAGTTTCCTTCGAGCAGGTGCTGACCTTCATGCTTCTGTCGCCCCAGCCAGAGGGATAGGAAAAGTTGTCCATCCTTCTGAGCCTGCATCCATGACACCTCCTCCCTCCCAGCCCTGCCTGGTGCAGGCACCTGCCTGTCTCACCTAGGTGACCGGGTCAGCCTTCTGAGAGCTCCTGCCTTAGCGCCCCTCTTCTAAGCCATCCCCAGGCCCCAGTAGAGGGATTTCATGAAACAGGGGTGTGACCACATTTTTTATTCTAGTCTTTCCTAAAAGCCATAAATAGCCGCGTTTCCCAAAATGGGATCCCCAGGGTATCATCCATCAGAAGCACGGGGATGCTTGCTAACAGGCAGATTCCTGAACTTCCTGGACCTAGTGAGCCCCCAAACATGGTGCATGTTTCAGTAGCTTCAGGGCGAGTGCTATGCACACAAAAGATTAAGCACCCAGACTTAACATAAAGGACCGTTGTCCGTGTCAGCGTCCCCAAAAGCAGCATCGTCTCACATCTCTGTCCTTGCACAGCTGTTGCCTGTGGATCCTCCTCGCTTCCTATTGAAAAGGACTGTGCAACTGCAGTATTTTATTTAGCATTAAATAGCATCGCATTTTGCATCTCAAAAAATTAAGTCGATGTTGAGTCATGTCACACCAAGTACTTTTGAGTTTTACTGCCTCTATTTCCATGGCAGGAGATTAGTGTGTGCCTACATATCCTCGGAGCAGTATTCTATGCCTCTAAGCAGTAGGCTGTGCAAAGAACACCTGTAACTCTATAGTGAGTTGATATATACACGATGAAAACATAACTTCTTCCCCCAAAGCCACAGCATGGTCTGCTCCCCAGCTTTGTAGACCTGGCTCTCTGCCTGCGTCACCTGCATCCAGGTGGACCCAGATTCCTATTTTCTTCGGGGTCTATGGGTGGGGCTTGGTTTAAGGTTCTGGTATTTAAGAGACCCTGGAATGGATTTCCATGGAAAAAGAGACTCTCTGCTACAGTGATAAATGCACACGTAAGTCTCAGAGACAGCACACAATTTAAGGGATTGAAGTGGCAATTTTCATGTTTCAAACATCTTACAGCCACTGTCATAGCCAGAGCCCTCTGTGATATGCTTTCTACCTGGGACACCTGAGATGGAGAGACTCTGAATGACTGGTCCCATCTATCAATCCATGACAGAACAGAGTAAGATCCTCATCACTGAGAAAGCCCCATGCCAGGAACACTGTGGGTGGCCCAGTGCTACACATCTCTCTTCATTCACACCCTTCTTGCACCCACTTCTCTGTGTTTGCACCTGCTGTTCCCCTCGAAGCAGGCCACCCTGCATTTTTCCACTTCCCTCGAGTCTGTTCATGTTGCCATGGTAGCTGGTTCTTACCTCCTCTATGAAGCCCATCTGTTCCACTGGAAGCCTTGCCTGTCTCTGTACCTCCATGGCCTCCAGATGGGCAGGGAGTGGTTCTCAGTTTTGATGAACAACTACTTTCTTCAACTACTATCATGTCCACTTGATAGAGGGAATCATTCACTCCCCCTATATTTATTGAGCATCTACATTATACCAGAAACTGTTTTAGATGCTATAAATCTATAGAGACAGAGCTGAGCCAATTGGACATGGTAACTGTTCTCTTAGAAAGTACAGTAGAGTAATAAAACAGCCATACATTTCCCATCTGCCTCACACACATACATTGTAAGCATTCATTAAATGATTGATTGGTATTGCTCCTTACTCAAAAGCTGTGACTTTGAGATCCTATGCCATGCCAGGCAATGTGCTAAGTCCTAGTGTTTCTGGGTGAATAAAAAATAAACAGTGGCCATGCTCATGAAGCTTTGAACCAAGTTATTTATGGAAAAGTTTCAGTTGAATTATTCATTTATCCCAGGTGGTGTGGCTCAGTGGTTGAGCATCCAACTATGAATCAGGAGGTCATGGATTCCAGGTCAGGGCACATGCCTGGGTTATGGGTTTGACCTTCATTAGGGGGCATGCAGGAGGCAGTCGATCAATAATTCCCTCTCCCTTCCTCTCTGAAATCAATAAAAAATGTATAAATGTATTTTTAAAATATTAAAAATATATATATAGTTTGTAGAAAGACTTCTAGGCAAAGGCATCTTCTCACTAACAGTGTTTTAGCTTCCACACCAACAGAACTCCTTTTACTTCAAAGACTTTATTGAATCTACACAAAGGCATGTGGTTTGTATGACTCTACATTGAAGACCTGACACTCAGAGAGATTCCATGACATTAGGCAGTGACTGAGAGGTAGAGCTGGGAGTCCCACGTGGTCCCCTGAATCCAGTACCCAAAGACCATCCCCAAACATCTGGGAATGATTCCCTTACTTTTGGGCAACAGAACTGTGCACTAGCTTTTACTAAACCAAATGAAATGCAGCTGGACTTAAGATCCTCATGCAAACCGTTGAGTGCTATGGAAAAATAAATGAATAATGGTGTTCGTTATGTCGGTAAGCAGGCTGTTCAGTACGAAAGAAAGAACAAGATGGCTCCAAACTGCAGAGGTCAAGCACAACCTTGTGGTCCAGAATTAGATTTACAATGTATTTTATCCTGTACAAAAATTATTCCTTTGGGGAGATCTAGAAACATTTGGGGAGTGCTTCGTTTTTCGGTTCAAAGTATTTTTCTCAATTTAATTTATGCCCAAAGATGAAAAACTGTCTATTGGGTAGGGTAATTTGTCAGAGAATAGATGGAGACAGGATTTCTGTCAGTCATTAAATAACTTACTTGCTGTTCATAGAATAATGTAGAGAGAAACTCCACAGTGTAATGGAGTATGCTCAAATTACATTTTCATCTCACAATTATATTAAGATTCTACTTTCTAAGATCCTTACAGAGTTTTGATAAAGTAACCCAAGTAGTTTGTCTTACAAACAAAAAAGATCTTTCCGTCTCTGGTACAGGGTAATTACTGTTCCAGTAACCGATCCAAGAGTTCTCCATGCTCTGCCCCCAACCGCAGGAGTAGAGCGTCAATACTAAATTATCTTCGTGTCCTTGCTTCAGCTGAAAAAATACCTAGTTATTAGTTGTGGCTCGGCTTGGTTTTTCCCTGGATTTCTAACTCATTCCTGGGCAGAAGGATGCATTGTATTTTATGTTAGCAATATGTCTTGTTTATTCTCATAACTCCAGTTAATGAAAAATAAAACTTGGTCCAGATTCTCCATGTCCTGTGGCTCTTTGTTGAGAACGAATGGATTTGGGATCCGAATCCACTGCAGCAGTGTGGGAGACCGCCAATATATTCTAAAGTCAGCAGGTAGAGTAGAGAAAATAATGAAAGGCTGCAGACTCAGCCTTGGGTGTTAGTTTCCTCACTTCTAGTGAGTAAACTTCGGAAAATTATTTAACTGCATGGACACTTTGCTTCCTCAGCTAGAGAGTGGCTAATCCTTATAGGAGATGTGGAAGAACTGAAATAAGGTCAGGTGTGCAAAATATTTTCCATATGATAGTACCCAATAAATACGATGTATTCATTTCTCCAGAGTCTGAGCTAATAGTACAACTTTCTGCTAGATTTTTAAAGAGGAGTTCATCCCATCTACCTAGATAGGTACCTCCATACTAGGAACCTATTTATGCATATTTATAGAAATACTAGAGGCCCGGTGCATGAAATGTGTGCACGGGTGGGGTCCCTAGGTCTGGCCGGCGATCAGGGCCGATCAGGGCCTTAGGACTGCGGCCCGGGCCTGCCTGCCTCCTTCCTGCTGGCTGCTAGCTGCTGGCTGGGGCCCCCCAGATGGGGGTAGGGGAGGGACTGTGGGAGGTCAGCTGGCTGTGGGAGGTTGGCTGTGAGAGTGCACTGATCACCAGGGGGAAGCTCCTGCGTTGAGTGTCTGCCCCTTGGTGGTCAATGTGCATCGGCTCAGGTTGTTCTGGAGTTCTGGTCACTTAGGCTTTTATATATATAGATATATGTAAATTTGTAGATTTCCACTACACACAGAATTTCTAAGTGTGTCTGTTTCAAATGCAATGCTCTTTAAAAGCCACCTCTTTCCCTCCACTTATAACAGTTCAACCTGCATAATGTTCTTCCATAACTCACATGAGCAAAGCTTCGATGAATCACGAGTAGTCCTCCCTTTCACCTTCCCAGGCTCGGCAAGGTCCTTTCCCACCATTAATCCTCGGCAAGAGTCCTTGAGGGACAAAGGGAGACAGACCTCAGGCGGAGATGTCTGTGTCCAATCTCAAATCCGCATCAACTCTGTGTTCAAAAGCAGTGCTTTCTCCCATGTACTGCATTTCTGGACATCAAATAAATATTTACTCTATATAGTGTCTTGTCAGTGATGTCTTGAATTTGGACTTCTTTAATTGCTCTTTTCTTAGGTAAAGAATTCCGAGAGTTAGGCAGTAAAATTCTCCTTCACTCTAGACACCTTGGTGAAAAATGCCATGTTACATGCGAAAATTTGTCTGACTCTCCAGTTCCTGTCACTCTCCATTTATTTATTCCTTCTTCCTTTCCTCTTTATTTTTTTCCCCCTTTTATTCTCTGTCTTAAACATTTTTGGAGCTACTGCGATGTGCCAAGACCTTTGAAACACATGGGTAAATAGACTATTCATTTTTAAAAGGTTAATCACCCAAAGTCCGTTTCCAGGTGTTTAAATGTTAATGATTTAGAAAGACAGGAAAATAACATAGACTGTAAATCACTATGTTTTTGATGGTATACAGGCAAAATTGTCATTGGTGGGGTGATAAAATCCTGCCTTTTCTGTCCCCGGTGTCTCAGAAAAACCTTACAAGTCGTAGAAAACTCAAGTGATGTTGTAAATAACTTATGTGGCTCCGTGTGATGCAATAGCTTCTACAGGGCACTTATTTTCCAAGGATTTAAGAAGACTACTTCATTCCTTTTCAACTCCACATCAATATGAAATCTATAATACAAATCTGGCTTAGAAATGGAAAACTATGTATAAATTTCTGTTTGAAAAGGTAGTCACAGATCAAATGACAAAAATGGAAAAAAAATACTTGCAATTGTAATCACACAGGCAGGATTAATATTCCTCATAGAGAAACATTCTTCTGAAATTACAGAATTGCCCTGGCGGGTGTGGCTCAGTTGGTTGGGCTTCCTTCCGTGCACCAAAAGGTTGCTGGTTTGGTTCCCCATTAGGGCATATGCTGGGGTTGCAGGCTCGATCCCTGGTTGGGGCCATGCAGGAGACAGCCCATCCATACTCTGTTGATGTTTCTCTCTCTCTCTCTCTCTCTCTCTCTCTCTCTCTCTCTCTCTCTCTCTCTCTCCCTCCCTCCCCTCTCTCTATAAAAGTTAATTAAAATATTTTTAAAATAAAATGGAAAATAAAAATAACAATAATTCTATGAGAAAAAATATAATTGGGCAGTTCACAGAAAAGATATGCAAAATCCCATAAATACCCTTGATCATAACAGAAATGCAAATCAAAGCTACCATGGGATATTAATTCTCACCTATTTTTGTCATTTTGGCAAAAATCCAAATGACAATATTCTCCTTTGGCAACTCTGTAGAGAAATAGGTGTTGTCTCATGAATTGTTGGAGGAAATGCAGAAATGTATGACCAGTATGGAGGGGAACTTGGTAATATCTCACAAAATTACTTAGCTATTTACCATAGACCCAGTGACCCCACTTCTGAGTCCCTGTATCAAAGACATGCAGGCAAAAATATAAAAAGAAATATGCAAAATACTATTTTTGTAGCATTATTTGTAATACTATAATGGTTGAGGAGAATGGCCATAAGGAATGGATTTTGGGATGTGAGGGCGATCTGGCTGCGACATCTGTCACCCCATTGATCGCCAGGGTTGATTCGGCTGATCTGGCTGGCTAGGCGGGTGGCCCCCTCCTCCCTCACCGATCCATGTGCGTCCCTCCCGAAGCTGCGCGCTCAGTCGAAGAGGACGACCCCCCCCCCCCCCCCCCCCGGGGAAAGGACCGGTCTTCGGTCAAGGGTATACGAGTAGCTGCGCTCCCCTGCTAGAACCTCCAAACAAGCTCTCAAGAATGGATTTTGAATACTAACATATACCCACATAAAGAAGGCATAATGCAAGTGTATACCTGTACACATGGAAGGTATATACAGGTCCACATACAGGTGAAGGCACATACATCATGTATACAGGATAATGCAGAAAGCATTGCTATTTAAAAAGGAGTTGATACGGATTTGAGATTGGACACAGCCATCTCTGCTTGAGAAGGTCTGTCTCCCTTTGTCCGTCAAGGTCAGGTGGAGAAACATGTGACATATAAAATGTACTTTAAAGTGAAAAAAGCAAGGTAACAGAAAAGTTCATTAGTATATAAGAAAGGGAGGGATACACATAATTTGATACACAAGGTGGGGCAAAAGTAGGTCTATAGTTATGAGAGTTTATTGTTGTATAATTATTTATTAATTATTTTCCATATGAAAAACTATAAAACTACTTTTGTCCCACCCTGTATATTTTTCAAAAGCTACAGAAGGGCTCAGTGGTTGAACCTATGAACCAGGAGGTCACAATTTGATTCCCGGTCAGGGCACATGCCCGGGTTGTGGACTCGATCCCCATGGGGCATGCAGGAGGTAGCTGATCGATGAGTCTCTCTCATCACTGATGTTTCTATCCCTCTCTCCCTCTCCCTTCCTCTCTGAAATCAATAAAAATATTTTTTAAATGAAAAGTAAAAAGCTACAGAATGGGGGAGACAGGGAGAAGAGACAGGGATAAAATCTAGAATCTCTCTGGATTGAATAGGCCTTGTTTTTGAGAGGCTTGACTCTGGAAACATATAATTGTCTTAATAATTCAAAAGCAAAACCAGCTTTCAAAAAGGGCTTTCTAAAAGAGGTGTGAAAAATAAAGCAATTTAACCTGATGGTGTATTAAGTTGTTGACATAAGCACCGACAGGAATTATTTCAAACATAGTGATTTAACTGTTCATTCCTGATAAGAAATACAAAGTTAATTCCAAAAAAACTCTTCAATACTTTTTGATAATGATATTTTGTGGCATGTTGGTATTGTTGTTATGAGGCTGTTTGTTGCATATGATAGGAAAAGTTAGATAGATAGATAGATAGATAGATAGATAGATAGATAGATGATAGATTGATTAGCAATGACACTGGGAGCCAGGAGTTTCAGCATAAGAGTGAAGAAATAAAGATACACTCCTGAAGAAATTAAGCAAACACTTTGTAGTCCTAAATTAAAATGTATGGTATATTTCACCTATGAAGTAATATGTAATTCAGTTCTATTCTTTACAAAGAACTAAAAACAGTGGTTAGCTCCATAGCTATGAGGACTTTTGGTATACAGAGTATGGTTTCTGAGTACTGTTTTCCATTTAAAACAACAACAACAACAACAACATAAAACAGAAGAAAGGTTCTTAGTATAAGATGAAGTCTGAATCATCTTATTGTACCAAAAAGCATGGGAACTCTCAAAGGTTACGAGGGTCACGGCAAACAAACTCAGGAGCCAGCTTGAGTCCACTAGTCATAGACAGGGAGGTAATTAGGAGAATAATTTCAAAGGAATGAAATACGTCAAATACACTTACATCCATCCATGAAGTCATAATTATATTTAAGAAAGAACACTTGGGTGTCTTTTGGATGGTGTTAGAGAACTAATTGATTTATTTCGATGGCCGGTAAATAAAGAAAAGGAATGAGCCTTTCCTGTATAAACTGTACCTCAGGGTAATGAAGTACTTGACGAGGAATGATTTCACTTTGTAGACTATTCCAATTAATTAATGAAGACAGAGTAAGGTAATATTAGCAGTTTTGTACCACTAGTGAAATGGTACATCCAAGAAGTGATCATCAGTGCTTGTTAATGGCAGAAAGACCCAATCAGACATTAAGAACCTCCCAGTGGATGTGCACACTACCTTTGAAGTTGTCTTGTCAAAAATAAATAAATAAAAATAAAAGATCTGCCCTAGGTGGTTTGGCTCAGTGGATAGAGCATCAGCCTGTGGACTGGAGGGTCCCAGGTTCTATTCCGGTCAAGGGCACATGTCTGGGTTGTGGGCTCGATCCCCAGTGCGGGGATCGAAATCAAACCTAAGTCTGATCAAACCTCTGGATCTAACTTCCAACTTAGAGGAAATAGAGGAGACATGCTCAATGACACAGTGGAGATACAGTCAACAAAACCTGGGAAATTCTGTAGCAGAAAGTATTTGGTTTCTTCAACAAATCAATTGGAGAAAGATACAAAGAGGTAGAGGGAGAAGAAGAAAGGTAGAAAATGAGAGGGAGGGAGGGAGGGAAGGAGGGAGGGAGGAAGGCTTGATAATGGTATTATGTTATGATGGAATCATAGTCCTTTACTTTTAGAGACACAGGAAGATATTTACAGATGAAATAAAGTGGTGTCTAGAACTTGCTTCAAGTTCCCAGGGCAGGGAAAGTGGGTAGGAATATAAATGAGGCAAATATTACTATGACCTAATATTTTTTGAAACTAAGTGATGGACACATGGGGATTCATTATACTATTCCTTCTACTTTTATATATTCTTCATCTTCTCCGTATTTAAAACAGTTTTTATAAAAATGTAGTCAGAGACCATGTGGCAACATTTATGAATTTGAGAGTAGCAGTTATATGCTTAAACCTCTCTGTGGTTTTCAGGTTGAATTCTAAGTCGTTTTAACAGGGCACACAAGGCTTTTCACAGTCAGGCCATGGCGTGTCTTCCCCGTTGCCTGAAACATCTCTTGTGTTTAGATCTGCCTGGAGAAATTCTGCTCAGCTTTCAAGACCCGGCCCAAAGGCAGCCACTTTCTTGACTGCATGTCTGCCCTTGACTCAGACATAATTAATGGCTTCCTCCTCTCTCTTTTCATCACATTCTGTACATTCAACATTTATTTCTCTGCTTGATTATTTTAAAAATCCTTGTTGAATGCCTAATGCAAGGCAGACATTATGCCAGATACTAAGGTCATTGCAGTGACCTGGTACATTCTCTCACAACCTAGCCTTGCTGGAAAATCCATTAGAGCAGGATGAGTAATGCTGGGAGCGGTGTGGGGAGCTGGGAAAAGCCAACCTCGTCTGGAGCAGGGAAATATTCCTGAATCACCCTCACCCTACACTGCCACTAACTATATAGTTGTGTGTCTCCATTTCCCCCAGTCCACCGTGTAAACTCCTGAAGTTTATCTTAACATTTCATTTTTGTAAATACATTTTTTAAATTTTTTAACTATATTTTATTGATTTCAGAGAGGAAGGGAGAGGGAGAGCGAGATAGAAACATCAATGATGAGAGAGAGTCATTGATCGGCTACCTCTTGCATGCTCCCTAGAGGGGATTGAGCCCGAAACCCAGGTTCATGCCCTGACCAGGAATCGAACCATGAGCTCTTGGTTCGTAGGTCAACGCTCAACCACTAAGCCACGGCAGTTGGGCTATCTTAAGATTTCTTAATGATTTTGCATTGTTTTCTCATCCTCCCTGCAATTTTTCCGAGTACTTATTATTATCCACATGTAACGATGATAAAACTAAGGTTCAAGGAATATCACTCCTACCCAGTAAATGGGGAAACGTGGTCTCCTTGATGCCAGGTTCTCTTCCCTGTGTAGCAGCCCCGAGCTGTCCCTGGGGAATGGACTTCAAAGTGAGACATTCCCAATAGGTCGACTCATCCATGCAAATGTCAAGTGGTCAACTTTCTTTTTTTTTTTTTTTTAATATATTTTATTGATTTTTTACAGAGAGGAAGGGAGAGAGATAGAGAGTTAGAAACATCGATGAGAGAGGAACATCGATCAGCTGCCTCCTGCACATCTCCCACTGGAGATGTGCCCGCAACCCAGGTACATGCCCTTGACCGGAATCGAACCTGGGACCTTTCAGTCCGCAGGCTGACGCTCTATCCACTGAGCCAAACCGGTTTTGGCGTCAAGTGGTCAACTTTCATTGAGAAATAGGAACATCCTTGTCTCAAGGGTTATCCTTGCATTGGCTGGTTAGATGTTCTCTTTCCAAGAGGAAAACCACTCTAGATAACCATAGTGTCCAACGGTCATGAGACCAGAGAGGCCAAAGGAGAGGAAATGAAGACCCAGGGCAGTGGTTCTCAACCAGGGACAATGTTTCCCCCAGGGGATGTTTGGCAATGTCTGGAGATGTTTATGGTTGTCACCATTTGGAGGGAGTGTGCCACTGGTAGTTAATGGATAGGGGTTCTGGATGCTGCTAACCATGCTGCAGTTCCCAGGACAGTCTCCACAACACAAACACATCCAGTTCACAATGTCATAGTGCTGAGATGGAGGTCCCTGTAGTAGGGAAATACACCCTTCTCCAGTATAACACATGGTGGAGGCTGCTGGTTCGAGTTTCTTTTTCCCCAATATCTGGGGAGATTGAATGAGACCAAGCTGCCATTTCCCTTCATTATTATATCCATTTCATGCAAGCATTTGCACCCATCTTCTTTTCCTCAGAATTACGGGTTTTAGAGAATAATTCATGTTATTAGAATGAACATTCAAGAAATCTGAGTGATAATCCCACCAGCTGGATATACTTATTTTAAGTTTTTCATGCTCTTGTCCAGTTCTTCAGGTCTTTTAAAAAGGGTGGTATGGAGTATTGATTGAGAACCCCAGCACCGCCAGAATACCTAACTTGACTTACTAGCTCTGTCCCCTTAGGCAAGTCACTTAATCGTACAAATCAAAGTTTGTTCATCTGCAAATGAGATGCTAACCTCATGGGGCTGTTATGCAAGTTCAATAGGATAATCAATGCAAAGTGCTTAATAAAGTGGCTGGCAATAAAGACTGTATGTAAATGTTCGCTATTATTTTTTTATGTCTGTTATCACAGTAGTCCCCATTAAATATGCTTCTTGTTTATTTTCCACCTAATTGAATGTTATAAATGTTTTTCACATTATAAATGGTCATAATTAGAATGTTTATTCATTCATCTAAGGTTTGGACACATTACCGTTTATTTAAACTGTGTTGGATATTAAGGCTGTCTCCAACTTTAACTTAAACACACACACCTTTAACTTAAAACACACTTTAACGTGCACCTTTTGCATTTTGGGGTTATTCATCTTAAACATAGAAAGGATTCCCAGATGTTGATTATCAGATAGGAATGTATTTATACCTCTTTACAAATTGCTTCCAAAAAGAGATTTACTAAATTTTATTTCCATCAGCAATGTAAGAAAACGGCCATTCCAGTGCACCTTTTGTTTTATCGTTTCCTGTTGAAATAAAGGATGTACAGTGATATTGCATGGCTGTTCTACTTGGCACTGTGGTTACTACTCAGGCTAACCATTTTTAAAATATATTTTTATTGATTTCAGAGAGGAAGGGAGCAGGAGAGAGAGAGAAACATCAATGATGAGAGAGAGAGTCATTGATCAGCTGCCTCCTGCACACCCCCTACTGGGGATGGAGCCCACAACCCAGGCATGTGCCCTGACCGGGAATTGAACCATGACCTTCTGGTGCATAGTTGATGCTCAACCATTGAGCCACACCAGACAGGCCAGGCTAAACCTTTTAAATGTTTATTCACTGGGTGGATTTCCTCTTGGGTAATGTTCAGTGTTTGTGTCATTTCGTGTATCATTAGGATGCTCTTTTAAATTATTTGTAAGCACTGTTTATATATAAATCATATTCATAGTCATTTAACTGATTACTCTGGTGTTACTGTATCTCTTTTAAATCATAGAATGGAGTTATTTCCCCTCCTACATGTTAAGGGCAGGTATGTTCTGCTGCGTTCCTGCCTGTGGCCACGGGGAAGGTATCAGAGCTGACTCTCATTTCTCATGTATTTGTCACATCATTGCTGATCTGCTTTCAGAGTCTAAACCTTTTCATCTGAGTTCGTTCTCTTATAATCCATCCCCCTGAAATTGTACCAAGAACCCATGATCAGATGGTGCCACGACCGCTAAACCCTCTGCTGGGCGTTATTGTTGAGCCGGGCATCTGAAAAAGTTCTGATGTCCAGGTTCCCAGTGTCAGGAGACACTGTGCACCCTTTACTCCCGGGAGATGCTTAGTTTGATGCCCACCGGTGACTTGCTTTTCACTGGCACCAATCCCAACAGGGCACCAATTTTCTTTCATTTTTGTTTCTCAACTCCTGCGGCAAAGTTTAGCACCATAAAATATGTGACATGACTCTGTGATGAAGCAGCCACTTCCTGCTGAAACTTCAGAGCAAGAGGCACTTTTCTTTTTTTTAAGGAAGAAAGAAAGCCATTGAGCTACCAGCTGCTCTCCTAAAAAGATGTGGCAGCATGAGCCACGTGGATATTCTTTAGTTGTTCCCTGGCCATAATGAAAGGGAATTTATCTTTTTTTTTTTTTTTTGTAAGTCTCAGTTGCATGTGGCTTCCAGCAGGAACTGGCCACAAGAAAGAGAATATTAGCCTTGGGATGGATAAACTGAATCTAGGTGCCATACTGTCTTTACTTCTTGATTTTCTTCTTAAGTTACAGAAAGACATATTTTTTTTAATATATTTTATTGATTTTTTACAGAGAGGAAGGGAGAGAGATAGAGAGTTAGAAACATCGATGAGAGAGAAACATCGATCAGCTGCCTCCTGCACATCTCCTACTGGGGATGTGCCCGCAACCAAGGTACGTGCCCTTGACCGGAATCGAACCTGGGACCTTTCAGTCCGCAGGCCGACGCTCTATCCACTGAGCCAAACCGGTTTCGGCAAGACATATTTTTAAAACGTTGAAAATGGTATTTTTGGAAAGTTGCATGACACTGCCTGGCTGGTGTGGCTCAGTGGTTGAACATTGACCTATGAACCAGGAGGTCACGGTTCGATTCCCAGTCAAGGGCACATGCCCTGTTGCAGGCTCAAACCCCAGTAGGGGGCGTGCAAGAGGCAGCCAATCAATGATTCTCTCTCCTCATTGATGTTTCTATCCCTCTCTCCCTCTCCCTTTCTCTCTGTGATATCAAAAAAAAAAATATTAAGAAGTACATGACATTAAATGGTGCTTAATTCTCCTGCCCAATACCAGTAAATGCCACCCAGTGGAAGTGTTGTCCAGATAAGGCAAACAAAACTTCACTGGGTCATACCCTCTCCCCATTCCCTGGCTTTCAGCAATGCTGTCCAATGAGAATGCTCCCCAATTTGGATGCAGAAGTATACTGGGGACAGGATTGATGCTAGGGTGAGTTCTTAAGACCGAAGACAAATGGAATCATGTCTACAGAGGGCATATAGTAGGACTGACTCATTTGCACAGAAAAGGGCATTATTCTGCATTTACATAGTCAACACACGAAATCCCAAGTTATCATCACCTGGTTTACAAGCACCTCAGACAAATGGCAGCTTACTCTCTCTCCCCAGTCTCTTTGAAACTCCAGCTATGGCACTTGGAGAACAGGAAGAATGGAGAGATGATTGCCCAGGCAGGTTTTCTTCACTTTCTTTCCAAAAAACATGAGTACTTCCAGGATCTATCACAACATATTGGGACAATTAAAATAATGAGGGAGGGGAAGAGAGACGGACCCCAGAGAAGTCAGCCAATACTCCGGGAATCATCTCTGCCTTATTCCTGTCTGCCCCTCCCCTACATGCCATCACTGAGGACTGTGATTTCTGTTTCCTGAAAATTATCTCTCCAGTCCTTCCCCCTTCCAATGATGCTTACCTGGCTTTCACAAGTTGGCTACCTGGTTTTCTACCTTCTGGCTGCATGTCCCCTTTAAACCTTTCACTCCAGGCACAGGGGTAATGGTTCTAAAAGGCAAATATAAACATTTCTTTTTATCAGGATTCTTATTTTGCAAAGTAGAATGTGTGCTTTACCTTCTGCCTGGAATAAAACCCTAGTCTTACTCTGGGGGTGGAGGAGAGGAAGTTGTCCAGAGACCATTTAGAAATCAAACTGTGTTACCCTGACCGGTTTGGCTCAGTGGGTAGAACATCCGCCTGCAGACTGAAGGGTCCCAGGTTCGATTCTGGTCAAGGGCATGTACCTTGGTTGCGGGCACATCCCCAGTAGGGAGTGTGCAAGAGGCAGTTGAATCGATGCTTCTCTATCATCGATGTTTCTAACTCTCTATCACTCTCCTCCCTTCCTCTCTGTAAAAAATCAATAAAATATATTTTAGAAATCAAACTGTGTCTCAGGCACACACTGAACCTGGTCCTACTCCTTAAAAGCATCTTCTTATCAATGTCGCCCCAATAAATTCAATTTTTAATAAGCTTCACCTTCCCCTTCACTTCAAATGATCCTGATCCATTTGGAGTGCTATGGTCTAACGGGGGTTGTTTCTCAAGCTATGACCTGCTTGATTCATTCATGTTTCTCAGTACTAGTAAGTGAAGGACTATTTATTCATCTGCCTTTCGGCTTCCAAACTTTTTTTGATGTTTTTTATTAATTTACTTTCCAATTACAGTTGAGAGCTTCCAAAATTTTGTAACTGTTTTCCCCTCTTTTATTCTCCGTTTTTGTATGCCTTTTAAAGAAACCCTATATTGTTGTTTTAATGGGGCTTGGGGAGGGAGAGAAAATATATGTGTGCCTTCAATCTGCCATCTTTATCTGGAATCCACCTGTAGCATTTTCTCTTTTATGTAAATGCAATAAACTACTCACAGTCACACAAATACAATACATATAGTATTTGTGTGAAAATATGAAAGGGATATGACCAAAATTTTTAAAGAATGTGGTGAATCACAGTACCATGCAGAAATGAAATGGCCAGAGAACATATTGTATTTTAATGTGGAACTTTGGAACATAGCCCTAAAAAAGATCATCCATTTTTATGCCACTGAAGCAGTAAGAGCACCCTAACAAAAATTAAAATAAAACCTTAAAGAGTCACCCATAGTGTGACGTGGAAAGTCAGGCTGTTTCTGTTTTCTTTGAAGTTGGTTTCATGTCAGATAGTCTTCCTAACTGCCATTCTAATGGTTGCGGAATGTTCTACTGCATCGCTCTGCCGGGACGTACTGATGCATTTCCAGCTGTTTCCCGCGTCAGTAAAACGTGATGCCTAGCCTTGTGCTGCTGCTGTGGGCGATCTCCCGGTTCTACCATATGTCTTGCAGCATGGGGTGTTACCTTGTTAAGACCATGTTTGTCTAGCAGGGATAGCTTTATTTTTTAGTTATCATTTTCATATATAATTTTTTATTTTATTAATGCCTTTAAGTACTTTATTTCCAATGTTGACTGTAATATTGTGTTATCTATCCTGGGGAGTGTTGATATCTCCTCTCTCCTTGCCAGTTATTACTTTTCTAACCCATTGGAATGAACTCTCCCTTCCTTGGACAGTCACCCACAGCATGTCGCAGGGACACCGAGGAGGGGACCTGGCCTTTGCTCTCCGTGAGTTCATAAGCTACTGGGGTACAGGCTGAAATGAGCTCAAAGAGAGTGGTGTTGCTATGGGGGGACACGGGCTGAGGATACCATGTGCCTATTTGGGGAACGGAGTGGAGGGGCATTCTGGGTAGATGGAACAGGAGAATAAAAGAGAGGGAGGCATATATTCAAAAAATATAAGAAACTGCCCTGGCTGGTGTGGCTCAGTTGGTTGGGCGTTGTCCCATACACCCAAAGGTTGCTGGTTTGATTCTCAGTCAGGGCACATGCCAGGGTACGGGCTCAATCCCCAATCTTTGATCCCTGATCCCCGATAGGGTGTGTGCAGGAGGCAGCTGATCAATGTATTGCCCTCACATCAATGTTTCTCTCTCTCTCCTTCTCCCTTGCTCTCTCTCTAAAAATCAGTAAGACATTTTTTAAAAATATAAGAAATCGATATATTGTCTCATCTACTACATTTGTTGCAAGAAGCTTTTCTCATACTTGCCTTTAAAAATTATTTAATATTTTAAATGCATCTGTGTAGTCAAATCTGTGGATTATATTTTGAGATGTTACTATCCCTCTAAAAATGACTCCAGCAGGATCTGGGTCATCATGGTTGACAAAGACATAGTAAAGCTGCCGCAGCCAACACGTCTCCTGAGGGGCAGTTATGCAAACATGTCTTTTTTTTTTTAACCATAAGCAATCGATAAAGAAGTATTTGATTAAGACAACACTGCATTCAGACCGTATTCTCAAAGTGCCTCTCCGGATGGCTCTGGCTGTCATGTGCTATAATGGCAGTCAGCATCGCTGCTCATTATTCTCAGCAAAGAGTGTAGTCATTTGGCTCCTAATGAAAGACATGAGATGGTCTGCAGGGACTGGGTCTGGCTCCGTTCCTGATGGAGAAATACTTTTAATACGCAGGACTTGGTGAAATGCAATGGTCTTTTCTACATCTTCCTGCATTTAGACATGGAGAGAGTCCCATTTCTACCACAAGCCCCTGAGGGCTTGGTTATTGTTTGAACAACACGTCTTCATTAAACTATATGTGAGTGAAATGGGTGTCAAGGGTATGATTCCCCCCCCTGGGGTATATAGACTGTCTGGGGTGACATTGATACTTCAAAGATCAGTTACTACTGGCCTGTCTGTTGCTCACTAGATTGTCAGCTCTTTGTGGGCAGGGATTGTGGTTGTTCATCCTGCTATACACAGTGCTTCACATATAACAGGAGCTCGGGAAGCTCAAAGGATGTGCCTTAACTGTTGAAAGGAGATATGCATGAATAGGACGTGTGCATGTTACGGCTCTCATCCTTCTGCTTTGTGTGAGTGGTGGTGGATGGAGAGAGGGTTATCAGCTGGGGAGGATGAAAACAGATTGCTGGCCTGGCCGGTGTGGCTCAGTGGTTGAGCACTGACCTCCGAACCAGGAGGTCACAGTTCAATTCCCACTCAGGGCACATGCCTGGATTGCGGCTCAATACCCACTGTGGGGTGTGCAGGAGGCAGCCAGTCAATGATTCTCTCTCATCATTGACGTTTCTATCTCTCTCTCCCTTTCCCTTCCTCTCTGAAATTAATAAAAATATATTCAAAGCAAAAACAGACTGCTGGAGGAGCCAGTCTGTGGGCTTAGGCTATGGTTAAGACCGGGACATCCAGAGCTGGGAAGGGCAGTTAAGGCAGCAGAGACAAAAGCAAGATTGGAAGTTACGGCATTGAATTCCAGCAATGGTGACCACCTCAGACTGGCCATATTGTGGGTGTGTGGAGGAGAAAAGAGGAGAATCAGAGAGGAAATAAGTTCAGAAGGGCTATCAATAAAGCTAAGGGATGTTAGAATACTCTCAGTGCGTAATGGAAAACGATGCTCATTATATAAATAAATAACCGGAAACCATACCCATTAAATTCATGTATACATAACAGGGGGCTGGCAACGTTGGATTTACTCATATGAGAGATCATTCTGATGATGGGGTTGGGAAAGTAAGAAAGAGAAACCTGGGGAAGGGGACGCCAATTACAAGGTGTCCCAGTAATATATGTGCAGTGATATATGTGAAGCTGAAAAATGAATTCATGGAACTATAGGTTTTATGCATTCATTAGGCAAATGATACACAGTAACCTGTGATGGAGGGCCTACTATGTGCTGTACCCGTGGTATGTGTTGAAGATATAATTCTAACAGACAGATTTTTCTGCCTGCATGAGAACAGTTGCAAACTGCATTAAGGGCAGTAAAGCCTGACCCAGCTTAGGGGTTGAAGAAAGAATTTAATAAGAACTGGGCATCTGACTCAATACCTGATGGATGAATGTGCTCTTTTGATAAAGACAGTTGACAGAGGGTGAGGGTGATAGAGGAGGATATTTGGCATAGGATAGGGCTGTGCAAAAGCCTTCTCTCAGTGGGGATCATAGGGCATTCTGTGAACTACACACCATGTCCTGGGTGACCGAAGGCACTGGTGAAAGGGGTACTTCCGGAAGTTGATTCCAGGGCCTGGCCTGATCAGGCATGGCCAACCATGAGGCATTGAATGGCTTCATGAAAGCAAAGAGGGTGACACACCAGAAGGTTATTTTGAGAATATTGTTCTGGCGTGTTTTTGTTTTTTTTTTATTCTGGAAAATGGATTGAAAAGAACGAGAGATAGATAGTGTGGAGACGTCAGCTAGGCGGCCACTAACGGCAACAGGTAGTGGTTACTGCTCAAATCAGGAGGTGACTGGAGCAGCGGAAGTATTCCACAGTGAGTCAGGAGGCAGGTGGCCCATGGGGGCTGAGAGTGACTATTAGTGCCATCAACTGTCATAGGGAGTTCCATGGGGTCCCACAGTGGACCAGGATTTTGCTGGTGGTATGGAAAAGAAAATGAATTTGATCTTGGACACGGCAATTTTGAGATAGATTTGAGTTTTGGATAGACCGAAGCATAAATAAATCTAGATTTCAAGGTTATGTGTAAATTTTAGTCATTGAGTTAAAGTCATCCAAGTCCTCAGTGCTATCTCTTCTCCAGGAAATTAGGGAAGGCATAGCATGTATACAGTGATGTATGAGCCTACGGTCCAGGGGAGTCCAAAGGAGAATGGAGCCTATGGGGTGAGTGGGGGGCTGCTGCATATTTTCTCGATTCCTATGGCACTACGAACCTTTCATACGCAGGCTCACTCTCTCATTCTAAGGAAGACTGCAATGGTGGCATTCTCCCAAGGCCACACAGAAAGGAGTTCTATTGTGAGCATTTGAACCAAGGCTATACTTTTTCTTATGCATCCTGTTTAATACTCTACAGGGGTCCTCAAACTACGGCCCGCGGGCCACATGCAAATACAAATATTGTATTTGTTCCTGTTTTGTTTTTTTACTTTAAAATAAGATATGTGCAGTGTGCGTAGGAATTTGTTCATAGTTTTTTTTTTTAAACTATAGGCCAGCCCTCCAACGGTCTGAGGGACAGTGAACTGGCCCCCTGTTTAAAAAGTTTGAGGACCCCTGCTCTAGTACATAAGATCTCAGGAGACCAGAAGTCTTTCTCAGGACCAGAAGTTGACGAACCTACACCCAGTTCCACTCTAAATACAGAATGCGGCTTTTAATGGGTATATCTCCCGTGGTAGTATTATGGACTGAATGTTTGTGTTCCTCCAAAACTCACACGTTGAAACCCTACTCATCCACCCCTACCTCAGTGTGATGGTATTAGGAGCTGGAGCTTTGGGGAGATGACTAGGATTAGATGAGTTCAGGAGGGTAGAGCCCTCATGAATGGGATTAGTGCCCTTATAAGTACCATGAGAATGCTTGCTTCTCTCTGCTCTTTGTCATGTGAGGATCCAACCAGAAGTCAGCAGTCTGCCACCCAGAAGGAAGAAGCAACCAACAGCTGCTGCTCTTTGCTTGATGTTGGACAAAAAGGGATTGCTATGGGCACCTTGGTTGTAAGAATATTCTAGCTTCATCCATTCCTGGAAAAAGTACTAATTGCTGACGGTATTTGAATAGTATATGAAGTGCTATTTCAATCATGAAATCACTTAGTGTTTGGAAGACTGTGCAAATGGCTCTTAGCTTCTATGTACATGCATTTTGTTCCCGGTGTTTGTTTGCGTTCTTACTGGTTTTCATTGGTTTGGGGAGATGCACTGCGGAGGACACACTCCCTCTCCTCTTTCTGTCTCTCGGGTTCCATCCTGAGCCCTGGTTCAACTCTATGTGTCTTCATGTGATCAGGAGAGACAGTACCCCAGGGAAGTCCTCCTGGGTCCCACCTGGGAAGGCATATGAGTCAGTAACAACGGCAGAGCTTACTGCACATTTCCCTGCAGTTCTCTGGGTGTAGACATTTGATTGTTAGAGTTTTTAAAAGAGTGACGTTTACATTTTTAAATATTTCTTTTACATCAATTATTTGTATGAGTCTGTGTGTCAGGACATTGAAAGACACCCCTTTCACAAGGGGTGAGGCGAGGAAGGTAAAAGCCAATAAAAAAGAAGGGAACCCAGTAGTGGCACATACATAAAAATTTCATATAAATAAATAAGGAAAGATAACTGAAACCAAGACCCAAATAGAAAAGTAAAGGACATGAACAAAAGAATTCACATAAGAGGAATTAGAAATGGCTAACTGACACATATGTGGTACGGGTGGGGGAGGGGGGAATTTTCAACCTCTCTAATAAAAATAAAAAAGGAGGTGATTGCAAAAATGAGAGGCAATTTTTTTTTACCCATCCAATTAACACATTAAAAATTTAAAAGACAGAAGGGAAGAGAAAATGATGACTGAAAGAGTTTGGTTTAACTTACTTTTCTGCATTTCTCTAGGGAGAGTTAATTAGCACAGTCCTTTAGGAACATTTCAACAATATGAATCATGGGCCTTTAAAACATTCCTACCTTTTGACCCATTAATTCTACTTCCAGGCTTCAAATGGAAATCAAATAATCCTGAAAAACACAAGAAGTTCTTGCAAAAATCCTTTGATTGAAATCCTAGTTATGATAGCGATACACTGAAAAATTACTTCCATGTCCAAGGAGCTAAAGTTGTATCCATGAGAAGTATTTTAAAACAAGTTTTTGTTATTGGTAAATTCAAAGTAAAAAATTTTATAATCAAAAATTCATTGAAATATGCATATAAGGAAAGTACCAGAATTATAAAACCACTTTATAGAACTTGGGGTCATGAGTGATGTTACTTGTTTTTTTATTTTCTTTTTCCCCCAATCTATATTAATGTAATAATTAGGAGGAAACTATTTAAAACAACCATGGGGAATTGATTATGGAGGCATTATATGGTAAGTCACTGATGAGGCCCCAGATGAGGAATCTTACATGTATTTTCAGTAGCTTAGGGTGAAAGTAAAAGGCATTGGATGGTGCCACCCAGTCCTACCCACAGAGGTGACCCTGGACCTGGGAGTCATCTGTAATGTGGCAGCACCAAGCAGGTCTCTGAATTCCTCCCTGTACCAGCAGGAGCCAAGCAGAGTCATTTTGGAGGAAACTAGATTCATATCGGATGAGAGCGAGTCACAATCATTGCCAAAGCAAATTGCATCAGAATTGTAGCTGATGAAAGTTTTAAACTCCAAAAACCAGATTTTGAGTGATTGGAGAGAAAAGGAATTCTCTGCAATTAGCCTATCTGCCTTTGTCTGAAGGGATGGATGTTAACTCCCTGAGAACACAACCCTTGCCTGTCTGGTCCATCTTTGTCATATCCAATGTCAGGCATAAATGTTCAAGAAATACAAGGTGGAAGGACACATGAACTCAATCCAGAACCCAGGAGCCTTCTTGAGTTTTCTCTAGCCTAAGTTCCACATCCAATCCATCCTCCTGTTCTTTCTTAAAATGCATCTTCATCATTCCTTTCTCTCCTCTTCCTCGCCCCTTCCTCCTTCCAGGCCACTCTCTCCATTGTCTGGGGGACCTTAAGAGCCATCTGTGAACTCTCCCATCTGTCACCCACTTCCTGTGCATTCTCCACCAATCAGCCAGATTACTGACCTTAAAGCCCAATCAGATCAAGTGTTTCTGTTGCTTAAATTTAGTTTTCCAACTGTTCCACCTTCTATCATGTTCCTCAGTCACCTGTGTTCATTGATACTTCCTATTTCCTCCCAGTTTTTAACACATGCCCCTTATTTATCACATTAATTTTCCAGGTCTCCTAAGCTTCTTTAATATCCAACCTCCTCCCACCTCAAGGACTGTTCTCTCTGCCCAGAAGGCACTTCCCTCCCACGGGGGTTTCAGTTTAAATAACATGTCTTCAAAGACACCTTTCTTGTCTGTAATTAAAGAAGACACCTTTATTTTTTTTTCAAATATCTCTCACTTTTTCTTGCCTTGTATACACTAATGATAATATATATATCCTATATAATAAAAGCCTAATATGCTAAGTGTCCTGTCATCCAGTCAGCCATTCAACCAATCAAAGCATAATATGCTAATGATATGCTAAGGCCGCTCAACCGCTCTCTATGACATGCACTGACCCCCAGGGGGCAGATGCTCCAACCGGTAGGTGTAGCTTGCTGCTGAGGCCTGGCCAATCAGGACTGAGCGAAATGGGCCAGAGATGCCCTGGAGCCCTCCCGCAGTCCCTCCCCAGCTGGACAACCTCCCGCGTCCCTCCCTGGCCCTGATCATGCACCGGTGAGGTACCTCAGCCTGGCCTGTGCCCTCTAGCAAACCAGGACCCCTCAGGGGATGTCAGAGAGCCGGTTTCCGCCCAATTCCACAGGCTAGGCCGAGGGATCCCACTGGTGCATGAATTCATACACTGGGTCTCTAATATAAATATAAATACGTATATATATATATATTTATCTATCTATAGATCTAGATACCTATCTATATATCTATATATATATACACACACATATACATATATACATATATATGTGTGTGTGTATATTTGTGTGTGGGGGGATATATATATATATATAAATCCTTTCCATCTGTTTCTCCCACTCGAACGGCACCCCTTGCACGGGGATGGGTATCAATCTTGTCTGCCACTGGATCCCAGTGTCTTGGTGCGGAGCAGCAGAGGCAGCCCATGCCTGTTTGCTAAAGGCATAAATGAGTCCCCAAAGAGAGAAGTGACCGAGAACACAGACCCATGAATGAGGGAGGGGTTGGTGGACCAATATATTGTTTGGAAGCAGATAAGAGAACGATACTAACAGTCAAGGCATCCCTGGACTATCTGTAATAGTCCGCCCTGGCCAGCGTTCACCGTTGCCCTTGGAAGAAGTGAATGGTGGGGCTTCGCTATGAGGGCTGCAAATCCCCATGAGAGATGAGGTGCTCCTCCCCACCTTTTATAAAAGTTATGTAACCCATGAACATGAATTCTCTCCCTTGTTATAACATCTGTCAAGAGCCTGCACCCTTTGTGTTCAGTAAATCTCACCAATTTTGTTTGTGTGTTTGTTGACATAGTATCTGGAGTTTTAAGGAGACTATTGCACAAAGAGGGATCAGAGACTGAGGCCCAGGTACCCAGAGAGAACAGATCCACTGAGACCCCCTCCCCCTTTGCAGACTGGATCCGAGCAGACACTATTTATATGTGAGGAGGGTGCAGGGCTATCTCTGAAGAGAACACAGATGGCAGAGGACACACACTTTGGGACTTTGCACCGCACATGTTGGGAAAGCAATTATAAAGGGATTTAAGTAGATGGCAGAAATGGAGAGGTTAAGTCTCCATCCCTTCTGTAGTGCATTAAATGATAAAATGAGAAAGCTCTGGAACATCAAACTAAACTCAGCTGGCAAATTGTTTTTGGAAAGAGATGGGCTTGTGCATTTGGATCCCCGTCAGCTGTATAAACACCCTATTATCTGGCTGCTTATCTCCTGGTTCTGTAAACCCCACACAGGCTCTCTGTGCTGTACCTGCCTCAGGCACAGAGCCCCCTGAAAATACCGCCTGTCCCAGATGCCCTTCTGGGTGGCCTGGGCCTGGCTGTCTCCACATCCGGGCCCTTTGAAGCTGCTCACTTTGCGGTCACAATGACCACTTTGGTGGGTAGCCAGCCCTCCGAAGCACAGTTTTCCAAAAAAAAAGAAGGGGTGGTTGACATCCCTGACTGAATGGCAGCCTGCAGAAAAGATGGTCTGTTGGCTGAATAATCATTCTGTTTTCTTTTTAGGTTCCTCCAATTATGTTAATTCGGAAACTGTATCTATTAATTGCCCAATTAGACATCTGGTAATCATGCCTCTACAGAAATATCCCGAATCCTGGTGGCAAGGGCTGGGTGCACTATTTTATTGTATCACAAATAAAAATCCAATTTAGATTTAATAAAAACTAATTCCAGCTAATTTAATACCAATTGATCATTAACGGGGTGCATTTTGTGGTTTATCATGAATATAAGAAGGGGATATAATTAACTGGAAATGGCATCTGCAAGGTTATAATTAAATTCTTGGTAACTTTTAACTTTCAGCAAATGTTTTACCACTTAATTAACATTTCAGAAAATGATTTATAATATGACTTATTAGACGCCAATGGCAGAGTCCTGGACCAACTCATCAGTGCAGTCATGGGGCCTCCTATTTACAAAGTATCTCTTTGTTCTAACGATGTAAATATATTTTTGCAAAGTAAATAAGATATCTACATACCCTTTTCGTAAAAATTAATAATCATTTATGGACTAAAATGATTGGGTTTTTTAAAACATTGTGGTGGTAGTATTCTAATTCACACGTATTTCATATCTATTCGATGGAGACCCAGACAGTCAGCTGGAATAACAAAAGAGTAATACTTTCTTGGCTTGAGTTGTGTCTCCATTAGACTATAGGAGGCAGTTGCATCCCGGCTCTTTGCACATAGCAACCAGACAATTATCAGTTGCTACAAGGACAGAGACAGAGCCACTGTGAGGAGCGCGGGGATGGGAAGGCAACAGGGTCCATGATGTCCAAGCCATCTCAGTTCATGTTCAAATTTCCCTCTCTTCTAAAGTTGGCTGCAATAACGCCAAATTTCATGGGCTTACTGTTTGTATGAACACATCAGTGTGAGACTTAAATAGGATATTGCATATAGAGGGCCTGGTGGGGTAAACACTCCACACGTGTTGGCCATCACCTTCCCCACTGGCATTTATCACAAGTGTAGCTTCACGTTGGTTTGACTGGTGATCTGGTGATTGTCCCTCTTCCTCAACAGATCAGCAGCCTTAGGACTGGAAATGGTTTTGCCCAGCACTGTATCTCCAGCTCATAGAAGAAAAAACAATCCCAATGTTGACCTTCCATGGATATTTGTTTAACCAGTGAATGGATGAATGGAGTCATGATTGTTATTCAAAATGCCCAATGTAGTGGGCCTTCCAAGTCTGTTGCTTCAATAGGAGAAAGGAAAACCAGAACTCCAATTGGGGTGGGTTGCTCATGAAGTCAGCTGATGCTTGGTAACAATTATGGCAGTTTGTTCTCCATGGCAAGACAGATCTCCACAGGACGCAAGCCAGGGGTTCTGCCGGTAACTCCAACAGACCTCCGGTGCGTGTGAAGGTGTGATCGCCATGCGCTCCGTGCTCCTAGAATGGCCATTGGAGCTCCTGGGAGCACCATTTCCCCACAAATATCTCCGGGTGCTCTCATGTGCAGCTGGTCCTGCAGGGACTGTCTCATTTGCATCTGAAGGTATCAGATCTTGCTGAGCAAGTCTTGCATCCCAAACATCTTTCAAGATCTGAGCTCAGCACCATTTTAACGTGATGCTTCTCGCTTTCTCTGAGGCCCGTTCCAGGAAGGTGAGTTATATTTAACTTGCTGTTGTAATGTTTTGGCTTATTGATTTTTTTTAACTTGGCACCAAACATCCAAAAGGCCGTTTAAAAAAACCAATAAGGGAAAGAAACAAGAAGGGGAAAAAAATGCACCCAATTGCAGCTTTTAGCACTGTCCACTGTGCAAGGCATTTCCAAGGGTTTATGCTCCAAAATGTATCAGAACGAGGGCTCTCTCTGTAACGGCCTTTTCAAATGGAGCTGGAAGTTTAAGGCTGGACACGACACCAAAGGTCAGGGATGGGAGTCTGCTGTATATTGTCAGTGCTTGGCTGACTCCTGAAGGTAGAAAACACACTCAGGTGAGACTTCGTGCAAGTAAGAATTCTCTTCTGCCATTAGTTCCCGGGAGCCTCTAAAGTTTGACAGCCAGATTCATTATGGGAATCTTGAGGTTTATAGTATTACCACAAATTCAAAGGCACTCTTTACACAGTTGCCTTTGAGGGTTGTAGGATCAAGTTTGTTCATCGATTAGATTTTATCTTTTTGAGCAGAGCGCAGAAAGCCTTGGGAGGGGTTTTTTAACCCAGTCTGAGGTACAAAATAGTCATCTCAAGCTAAGCCCTAATAATCAATAATCATCACTGGAAAGGAAGTTGAGGCCACAGTAAAATTTATCCATCAATCCATGCATCCATTCATCCATCCATCTATCCATCCCTGCACCCATTCATGTGTTCATCTATATGTCCATGCACCCACCAATGCATCCATGCATCCATCCATGCACCTATTCATGCACCCATCCATCCATGCACCCATTCAGGTGTCCATCCATATATCCATGCACCCACCCATACATCCATGCATCCACCCATCCATTCATCCATCCATCCATCCATTCATCCATCCATCCATCCATCCATCCATCCATCCATCCATCCATCCAACAGTAGTGGGACACTGTTCTAGGCACATGGATTAATAATATCTCTCCATTTCCTAAACCTGTCATGCTCCTCTATCCCCCTTCATACTTTCGCTCTCGCTATTAGTAACCCTGGACTATCCTTTCCTACTAGGAACATTTCTTCTTGTTGTTAAAATTCCAGTCCAAAGGTACCATCACCTGAGAGGTGTTATTCAAATGTCTGAGCCTGAATCCATAGTTTGTGCCTTGCTACTTGATGCATGTATATTCACTAGCTCTTGTCACATTTTTTTAGTCACTTAAAATAATAATAGCAATTCTAAATAGACTTTATTTGGTAAATACTCACTATGACTAGGTACTTTTCCATCAACTTCACATGTATTAGACATCTAGTCCTCACAGTAACACTAGGCAGAGCTACTGTTATCACCCTTATTTTATGGAAGAAAATGAGGCATGGAGAAGTCATTTAGGAGCTGTTATAACTTGGCAGTGAGCTCTCCTTGGAAGATATGGAGGGAGACTGTGTACCACAAAGTTGAGTTAATGCCTATCCCTAAGGCACAAATAGTTACTTTAAAAAAGTATTGAATGAATCTGGGAATAAAAGAATACATGTAATTCAGAAGTTCTAGGTGGTCTCACCTTCCTAAATAACTGGACCAAATTCTGAGAATCACAGAATAGTACAAGGTTAAAGTGGTTCCTATTTGACCACCAACATTTGTCATTGAGGTGTAGAGTAACTGTGGATTTTGGTGCCAATCAAGGATTGTCACTGAGTGCCGAATATGTATCAGGCACCCTCATATGCACTTTGCATAGATTATTTTATTTAAGAACGTACAACCCCCAATTAGGAAGGACATTTGCGGTTCCATTTCACAGGCGCAGAAGCACTGAGGCTTAGAGAGGTTAGGAGGCTAACCCAAGGTCACCAAGATCAGTGTTCAGAGCCATGCAAGCTTTCCCCAGAGCCCTCGAGCCTTAACTGGCATTGTGTGTCTCTGTCAACAAAGAGAAGTGAGGCGATAAATTGGAGGGGGTGGGGTAGGGGAGGCAGGCAGATGCAGAGAAAGCAGGACAGGGACACCAATTCCTGAATATTGTCAATATCTGGGTCACTCCATTCTCCTTTTCAAGGCTCGTTGTTTCTGATAATATCTATTCAGAGTGCCTTGACATATTCAGCACGTGAATAATAGACCCCTGAGAAAAGGCTGAACCACTCCTCGGTGACAATTTATGTACATTATCCTATCCTATATAATAAAGATATAATATGCAAATTAACCCTCATGTCCTCACAAGATGGCAGGGGGGTTAGTGAGGGATGACCAAATGACTGAACAAGCAGGCTGCATGGGGCGACCAGGCTGGCAGGGGGGTTAGTGATGGATGACCAAACAACTGGCCAGCAGGCTATGTGGGGCAACCAGGCCGGCAGGGGTGCTGTGAGGGGCAACCAGACTGGCAAGAGGGGTAGTTGGGGGCTACCAGGTCAGTAGGGGGGGCAGTTGGGGTGACCAGGCCAGCAGGGGGGCACAGTTAGGGGCGTCCAGGCTGGCAGGGCGGGCAGTAAGAGGCGACCAGGCCGGCGGGGGTGGGAGGGGCAGTTAGAGGTGACCAGGCTGGCTGGAGGTGGGGAGAGTGCAGTTGACAGTGAACCGGCCAGCAGGGGGACAGTTGGGGGTGATTAGGCTGGCAGGGAGGGTAGTGAGGGGTGACCAGGCCGACGTGGGGGCAGTTAGAGGTGACCAGGCTGGCTGGGAGGGGGTGCAGTTGAGGGCGACCCTGCCGGCGGGGGACAGTTGGGGGTGATTAGGCTGGCACGCAGAGGCAGTGAGGGGCGATCAGGCTGGCGGGGGCAGGCAGTTAGGGGTGACCAGGCAGGCAGGCAGGTGAGCAATTAGGAGCCAGCGGTCCAGGATTGTGAGAGGGATGTCCTAGATTAGAGAGGATGTAGGCTGGGCTGAGGGGACCCCGCCTCCCCATGCATGAATTTCGTGCACCAGGCCTCTAGTACAATATAAGATTTGAATGTTTATTGGAGCTTTTAGACTTAAAACAAGGATTCTTGATTGCATAGCTATGGTGGCATGGCTGCCCACGGTGTCCCTTTCATCTCTATAGGATGTGGCCTGTTTAGGTTTGTGAATGTATCCTTATATCGCCTGGCCTTGGCATTCAGCGTAGCCCTGCTACTGCCCCTGGAATATCCTACCAAGAGTTTGGCAAAGCTGTGCGCATAGATGGTGTGTCATCATCCTGCAATCACTTACAGTTGTTTATCTGTTCCCACTGCAACCTGGAAATTCCTTTTTCAGAGATCACAAATGACCCTTTGATCACCAATACCAATGGCCTCTTCTTGGCCATGGTTTTCCTGAAACTGCTGACCATTTGATAACACCATTCACTTACCACTCTCTCCATGAAGCTGTCTGCTGCCTGAGCTCCTATCTTTGGCTACTGGGTACCTTTCAACTTTACCATTTCTTTACAGTTTCACCTATGTAACTGGCAAAGATCTCCATATTATCTAGTCTTCAGAACCATCTTCTCTATTGTTATCTCAAATAATGGTTCAGAGCCTCTTCCTGTGATGTAATGGGGAAACCACAAGTTTTACCATCATCCTAAAGTTGTTCACCATCCACGGAGAACCCCTACTTTAAGATTAAAAGCCGCAGAGCCAGTGTCAAAAGCTCATGTTGAAATAGCTCTACATAGAAAAGGAACATCCACCAAGTTTTCCAATGTAGGTTCAGGGCAACTTCATTTCTAGTCACCAGACTCTTGGACCTGTGATTTATCTGGGTTTCCACCTGTGGAGTCTGACAAACTGCATTTCAACACACATAGACTCGTGAGGCTGAGAAATAGACAGTAAGTGAGAAATGCGAAGAAAATGGGAGTCCTCTGTACTTATATAAAGTCAGCATCCTTTCAGACTCTCTGCTAAACAATAGAGAGAGGTGGATGTTTACCACGATAAAAACACACCTATAAATGATAGACGATTGTACAAAAGAGTAAAGAAACAAAAGTTACATTCTGGAGAGGTCCATCTACTTTTTGGGTTTGCAAGGATTGGGGGCAGAGCAGGCAGACACACACACGCACACACGTTCACAGGGCTTTCCCCACAACCACACCACCTGCTGCGATTCTGGTTGAACTGACATAAAAACATAGTTAGAAATATCTGCACTTACCCTGGGGCTGTTCATAAACGTTTTCTAAATGGAGACAGCTTTTGGATTCTCCTCTAGGAGTCTGGAGTTGCAGGTAGAATGGAGAGTCAAGCCTACGCTTGACTGAGGCATCTGCCACAGAGCTACCCGTTATATTAGAAGGATGGTGCCCAAGGATTCCGATTTTAGAAATAGAGGGTGGGAGTGAGTTTATACACAATAACACATATGAATTCAGTTCTTATGTAAGAGGCAGTGTGCTAAGAATTTCACATATAAAATCCTGTTTAATCAGCCACTGGAGGCAGGGACCTGAGTGTGTCCCGGAGTGGAGGCTGCAATCCCCTGGTGTGGGGAGAGCCACCCTTTCACCAGGGATTGGGGCAGGGGGCCCATGGGAAAGGGAGATTTACTTCCCCTCCTCCAATGGGACCCCATTTCTTTTTATTTTTCCACTGGGTCTTGCATATTATGTAATTGACCCTGCATGTTGTCCGTGGAGTTTTCAACTATGCAAAATAATATATTTTCTTTTTTTTGCTTAAGACTCTTTTAAAAATATGTTTTTATTGATATTTATTTATTTATTATTTTTTAAAATTGATTCAGAGAGGAAGTGAGAGAGAGATAGAAACATCCATAAGAGAGAATCATTGACCGGCTGCCTCCTGAGCCCACAACCCAGGCATGTGCCCTTGATTGGAATCGAACCTAGAACCCTTCAGTCTGCAGGCCGATGCTCTATCCACTGAGCCAAACAAGCTAGAGCTGTTTTTATTGATTTTTAGAGAGAGAGGAAGGGAAAGGGATAAAGAGAGAGAAACATCGATTAGAAAGGAACATCACTGATCGGCTGCCTCCTGCACACCCCCTGCTGGGATGGAGCCCACAACCTAGGCATGTGTCCTGACTGGTCATCGAACCAGCATCCTCTTAGTTCCTGGGTCAACACTCAACCACTGAGCCACACCGGCCAGGCAAGACTCTTTGAATTAGATTTTCAATCATAAGCCTCATGGATATCCCAGTGTTTCCTGCTGTCAGCTGACATATGTCCATCTTGCTATTGGCCTCCCCACTCTCTGGACAGCTGTCCCTGTTCTCAGAGACCACCTGTTGCCCCTGCTCTCCCCATTCCATGGAGCCCAGGAGTGGACATTAGACTCTCTTAATCCCCTAACGCACAGCTGAAGCGGCTGTGTGAACATGAGCCTGGGATGCAGGACTGAGAGCAGACAGTGTAATAAAGGCATGTGAAACTCAAGTCGAGATCGTGACTCTGGCCCCTTCAGGTCTCAAGCTTCTGCAGGCAAACACACCGTCCCCATCCTCCCACTCAGCCCCTGGCCAGCCGCCACGGTGCGGGGGCCAGATCAGACCTCCGGTGGACGAAAATGCTTTGGAACCCACATCCCCATTTTCCCAGAGCCCTTGGAAAGAGAAATCTCATCAGATCTTCTCAAGAGCAATAGAGGGGACATTTTAAAGAACAAGTACTGCTTTCTAAATTCAAGTCAGACTCCTTGTTGCTATCAAACTTTTAGAACTATTGTAGTAGTTTAGTCACAGGGCACCTAGTTATATGACATATCTTTTAGTTCATGTTTTAACAACATTAACAATGAAAACCTCTCTGTTTCCAACAATCCAATTAAGTAGAAAATTATAGCCTGATCTTACTCAATTACATAGATGTTAAAGCCTTACATAACATGTTAGCAAAAAGAATCCACACTTGTTATGACCAAATTGGACTTATTGGAGAATGAAACAGTGGTTAAATATTAGAAAATCTAATGTAATTTACTATATTAAATGATCCAAGGAGAAAATTAGATAATTCTTTCAAGAGATACAGAAAAAATTAAATAAAATTTAGCACCTATTCATGATTTAAAAAAAGAAAATCTTTTAGGAAATGAACAATGGAAGGAAGCTCCCTTAACCTGACAGAAGGTAAATGGTAAAGATTTAGAAAGTTTTCATTACACTCAGGATCAAGGTGTGAATTCCCATCATTACATTTTCTATTTAACCCTGTACTGCAGGCCTTAGCCAAGGAAGGAAGGAAGGGAGGAAGGGAGGGAGGGGGGGAGAAAGGGGAAGGGAAGGGAAGGAAAGGGTAGGGAAGGGAAGGGAAAGAGGGAGGGAGGGAGGAAAGGAGGGAGGAAGGGAGGGAGGGAGGGAAGCAACTAAAAAGGAAAAAAGTGTTCACAGATAATGTTGCCTGTGTTAAAAAAAAAAAACCCTCATAGACATAGACAACAGTGTGGTGATTACCAGAGGGAAAGGGGCATGGAGTAGAAGTGGGTAAAGGGAGATAAATGTTGATGGAAGGAGACTTGACTTGGAGTGATGAATACCTGAATTGTACCCCTGAAACCTATATAATTTTATTAAACAACTAGAGGCCCATTGCACGAAGAGATTCATGCAATAGGCCTTCCCTTCCCCTGGCTGCCGGCACTGGTTTTCCTCCGGCACCTGGGACCCAGGCCTTCGCTCCTCCGGCCTAGAGCCTTCTGTCTTCTCTGCTCCGGCCCAGAGCCTTCCATCTTCGCTCCGCCACTTCGCGCCTGTGTATGCAAATTAACAGCCATATTTGTTGGGTTAATTTGCATACTCTCCTGATTGGCTTGTGAGCATAGTGGAGGGACGGTCAAATTACATGTTTGTCTATTATTAGGTAAGATGTCACCCCAATAAATTCAGTAAAAAAAATAAAAGAACATGAACCTGCAGATAATTTATTAGAACAAATGAGAGTGTTTATCAATATCATTAGGTAATAGATCAATGTCAAAATATACAAAAGAATTTTTTAAAAAACCAATGGTGTCCTATAATTAGTAGAAACATAATAGAAAATGGAATTTTTAAGGTTTCATAATAGCAACCAAAATATATAATACTATGAGAAATTTATAAAACTTACAAAAAGACATAAAATAAGACATAATTAAAGGTGAAATATACCATGGTAACCAAAGGGAAGATTTACTGTTTTAAGCATACATGTTTCCTTAAATTAACCTGATGTGAGCCTTCTACTAAAACATTTCAAACATTATCAAAATTTTAAAGGGTTTCTTTTGAGAACTGATAAGCTTAGCATAAAATTAATAGAGATGGGTGAAGGACAGAGAAACAAAAAGGTGGGGATTGTCAACAAAATGTAATATGAATCTGTAACTATTATTTCAGAGGGGCGTTGGTGTAGCAATGATCAGATAGTTTAGTCTTTCTGTGCACCACTATTATGCTGCTGTGATTAGAGTCCAAAAGGTGGCCCCATGGGAATGGGTACTTGCTCATTTCACATTTGGCTTAATGATGAGTGAGCAATGGATTGGAAGCTTACTAGGTGGCATTGAATTGGGGTGGGGAGGTCCAGATTGTCATCCATATACAAATTCAAATATTTAGGTATCTGCCTCACATGAGACACACAAAAATAATTTCCAGAGGTACAAGATGACAAAGACAGATGTCAGTAATCTACATGATAAAAACATAAGAAAAATTCCAAATATAGTTGTAGGGGCACATATATGAAGTTAAAATGTAAAAACATCTATGGGGAGATTTCTCATCAATTTTCAAACTTGAGGAAAGGGGATGAAATGATAGTGAAGGGGTCCTTAGCTGTATCTCTAATATTTTAGCTCTAAAATAATAAGAAACATGGCAGAATACTAACAGTTTCGAATGTAGTCAACCAGCATAGTACTTTCTGATTGTTGCTTTTTATACTTTTCTCTATGCTGAAATATTCTATGATTTAGAAGGCAAAAGAAGCAATTACAATGGATAGGTCAGTTACCATGTATCTAGTCAATTAAATCCACCACTTTAATAGAATTAAAGAGGAGGAAAAATATGAACATTTTGATAAATGCAGAAAAACGTTCTGTTAAAGTCAATACCTATTCATGATAAGAGAAAAATACACTCAGAAAATTAGGAGTAGAGGTAAGCTTTCTAATAGGATGAAGGACATTTAACAAACTGCACTTAATGTAATCCTTCATAGTAAATATTAAATGCTTTACCCTCCACACATAGTAACAAATTGTGCTATATTCAACAGTGAGGAGACTGGAATAGTATTTAGCCATGACAAAGAACAAGCTATTGATAGACACAACAAGATGGACGAACCTTTAAAATATTATGCTAAGCAAAATAAACCAGACAAAACCCAGTAAATACTATATGATTCTAAATATGCTGAAAGTAGAGAAAGGGCAAAGACCTAGTGGTGGGCTGGGCAGGGATGGATGGGGCGGAGCATCACAAGTTAGAACTGGGTGAAGACCAGGGGTGGAGGAAGTTAGAAAGGGAGAGGGGAAGGGTGGGAGATAAGCAGGACAGGTACCAGGGGAGGCAAGAGATCTAATCTGAAATATATGGATGAATGCCAGAGACTAGGAAAACACCCTGAATTCTATATAATAATGATATATGGATGCTTGTTTCTGGGGACATAGTCCATAGTTTTCACCTCATAGATACTTTTCTAAGATGAAGAGGTGGAAAGGGAGGAGGGGAGAGAGAAAAGAAGAAGAAGGGGGGATAAGAAGTTTTGCACATTCCCTACATGTCAGATCTACACTTGTGCCCCCACTCCTTCCAGTCACATGATAAGCTCCACAACTTCCATCGTCCCATTTTGCAGGTAATAGAACTGAGGTTCAAAGGGACAGTGGGTCTCTGAGGATACATAGCTCGTCCAATGGCAGCCAAGATGTCAGCGTGGCTGTAGGACATGCAGGATCTTGCTCTTGATTCTTCTGCTCCTGGAAAGGAGAGATCAAGTGGCGATATCTCCGGAAGGTGTTTGTGTGACCTTCTGAGGCCAGAACAGGGCCAGCAGCAGGCAGAGAGAGGATGGCTGGCGCTGTCCCGTGATCCGCTCCTCTGCTGATTTAGTGTACCAAATCCAGGTTGCTTGGGAACCACGGGCAGGCGCTGGGGCCAGAGCTTACCTTGACAACTTCATTGGAGAAGAAGTCCACAATAATCAAACGCCTATCTCTAGAGAGAGATAGAAAGTTAAAAAGCCATCTCGTGACCTGCGGTCTCCTTTGATTTAACAAGTGTTCTTTATCATTATCTACATTGTTAAAGCTGTCATCTTCAAAGTGTGGTCTCAGAACCAGCAGCGTCACCTGAGAACTTGTTAAAAATACAAATTCTCAGGTGCCACTCCAAGTGCCTATCCAGAAACTCCGGGAGCAGGGCCCAGGAATTTGTTTTAACAAGCCCTCCATGTAATTCCTGTCCGTGTCTGAGAACCACCGTTTTCCAGTGTGCACAGCCCTCTCAGGTTGATTAGCTCATCAGTGCATCCTGGAAACACTGAATACATCTCTCTCATCCCCACTGTACATTTGCAGACCCTGAGGATAAAAAGGAATGCAATGTCCTGGGTGTAAATCCAGGTTGGTTAGCTTTGTAGGACAGCCTACCTGCTCTGTGTATGGTATGTCTCCCATCATGTTCTCATGTTCCTGTGAGATGCCCCAACCCACCCGGAGATTAAAAATGCAGCCTTTCACCTCTGCTCTGAGCATCCACATGCCTCATGACAAACCAGTGGACAAATATTCAGTGTAGGTGCCTTGCATGACCCTAACAGATGTGGGAAGATATATTCAGACAATCCAGTTGACCTGAGGTAGGAAAATAATTTGGATGTCCAAGTAGACTTTTGATCCGTTAGAAATATATGTTGTTCCCAATTTTAAAAAATCTGCAGACAGATGAAATAGCAAGTGTTTAAAACAGTAAAGTGCTATAAAAAATTTAAGAATCACCACCCTTTAGATGAGCGTCTACTGCGCAACATTACTTTGCATATGTCATTTCATTCAGTTCTCAGAGTTGGTCTCTTCTTCCTCATTTTATTAAAGGGAAAAATATTAAGTTTCTAATCACGATCATGATCATTCTCTTGCTTCAAACCCTTCCACTGATCTGCAGCAGCACTTCTCAACTGTGGCTGCACATGAGAACACCTGGGGAGTTTAAAATCCTGGTGAACCCCTACCCCAGACCAATGAAATCAGAATCCCTGGGAGAAGGATGTGGTGTTTTCTAGATACCTCCAGATGGTTCCAGTATGCAGCCCAGCTTGAGAATCGCTGATCTAGAAACGTCAGTGTCCTTAGTGAGGTCTACCCAGAAACCCCAGGGTGCTCTGGCTCCTGCCTACCTGTTCAAAGTGCATCCTATGTCTTATCCCCAGAGCTTAGCACCCTGGCCTCTTTTTGCCCCAGTAACGTCACCACTTCCAGGCCTTTGCATCTGCTGTTTCTCCTGCCAGGATGCTTGTTTTCGCAGCTTTTCTCTTGGTCCACTCATTAGCATCCTTAAGATCTCAGCCTAAACACCTCCTCTTCTGAGAGCACAACTTTGGCCACTTCATCTATAGTCATGCTCAGTGTCATCCTCACCACCCAGTTCATCTCTTTAGAAGCATGTGTTTCAGCCATGATGATATGTGTGTTGAGTTATGTGGTGTTGGTCTTACCACACTTTAATGGGGGATCCAGAGAGCAGAGACCATATCCCCAGTACCTGGAAGGGTGTCAGGCTTAATACATATTGCTTGACTAAGTGAATGAAGGGGAATGAATGAACTCAGAGGGTTTAAGTGATTAATCTTCAGCCCTGTAGTTGTATTCAATAGCTGAACTCCAGTGTTCTGAGTCCAGGTTCATCAATTTTTCCAATCTGACCATTTCTGCTTTCACTCTCTCCACGCATGCTTAAACCAATGAGGTGGGAAGAACCTGGAACTTGAGGACTTGGAGCTCACCTCAGCCCTGTGCAGAACCAGCTGTGTAAATAGCATCACCTCCAGTACAATTTAAATGAAGTCAGTAAATTATGCCTTCAGACCCTACACCATTCACTTCATCACGCTGGAGAAAGAGAAAGAAGTGTTCACAGGAGCAATTTCTCTGCCCAGTTATTTCATTAAAAAACCGAATGGAAGGGGCTCCCTGTGGGAGAAAGTGGCACCTGATGTGATTGTGGGAGACACTTCCTTAAAAAATGGAATAATCAGATGGTGGTTCACCTACTCCACTCGGTTCTCGCCGTTATCAATAACAGAGAGCGGTGAGCTGGGATGAACTCCAGACATAGCGTGCACTGGAGGGCCCCAGCCCTCTGCCTACAGAAACAATAACGCCAACATCCATAATTAGTCACCTCTGTCAACTCTTTGGGGCATAGCTCGTGTGTGTGTGTGTGTGTGTGTGTGTGTGTGTGTGTGTAATAACATTTTTCTCCCTCTCCATTGTTCCTGACAATGGAATAACATTTTGTTGGCTGAACACGCACAATAGACTCAGCGTTTACTCTTTTGCTGCCACAATAAAACAACCTCATCCAATATCAGTATCAGAGAAGGCGAAGTCTGGGCAGCTATGGCTGAGGGTTGACTATCCAATTGACCTAACTAGCACTTGGTCTTAAAGAATGAGTGAGAGGCAGGAGATACAGAGCTTTCAATGACTAGCTTTCAATAACTACCATTTTTTGAGCCTTGTTATAATTCCAAGAACAAACCAAGGGTTCTTGTTTTCATTTGAGAGGAGAGGAATCTGAAAGAGAGGCCATGCAAACAGCCTGGGATCCCTCAGTTACTGAAAAGAGCTGGGATTCTGATCCAGGCACAGTTCCCAGTGCATTAGAGACTGGGGAGCCTTTATGGGTGTCATTAGTAATAAAACTTATTATTAATATTACTAGAGGCCCGGTGCACAAAAATTTGTGCACTCGCGGGGGAGAGGGGTCCCTCAGCCTGGCCTGTGCCCTCTCGCAGTCTGGGACCCCTCGGGAGATAACGACCTGCTGGCTTAGGCCTGCTCCCGGGTGGCAGAGAGCAGGCCCAATCCCTAGGTGCAGCCCCTGGTCGGGCTCAGAGCAGGGCCGATTGGGGAGTTGGGGCACCGCCCCCTGTCATGCACAGAGCAGGGTGATCGGGAGGTTGTGATGCCACCCTCAGTCACGCTCAGGGTAGGGCTGATTGGGGGGTTGGGGCACTGTCCCCTGTCACACTCAAGGCAGGGTCGATGGGGAGGTTGCGGCACCACCCCCTGTCATGCACAGAGCAGGGCCAATCAGGGGGTTTGGGCACTGTCCCCTGTCACTCACAGAGCAGGGCCCATCAGGGGGGTTGGAGCTCCGTACCCTGTCACGCACAGAGCAGGGCCAATCAGGGGGGTGGGGTGCCTTCCCCTGTTATGAACAGAGCAGGGCGGATAGGGAGGTTATGACCCCGCCCCCTGTCACACACAGAGCCGCAGGGCGATCAGGGGGTTTGGGTGCTGCCCCCTGTCACGCTGATCCCAGTGCCGGGAGGCCTCGTGGCTCTGCTGATCCCGGTGCTAGGAGGCATATTACCCTTTTACTATATAGGGTAGAGGCCTGGTGCACTGGTGGGTGCTGACTGGTTTGCCCTGAAGGGTGTCCTGGATCAGGGTGGGGGTCCCCACTGGGGTGCCTGGCCAGCCTGGGTGAGGGGATGATGGCTGTTTGCAGCTGGTCACACATCCTTCAGGGTGGGGGTCCCCACTGGGGTGCCTGGCCAGTCTGGGTGAGGGGCTGAGGGCTGTTTTCAGGCTGGGGGTGACTGAAGCTCCCAACCGCTCCTTTTTTTCTTTTCTTTTTTTTTATTCTGGGCCAGCTTTAGCTTTGAAGCTTGGCTCCAGCTCTTAGGCCTCCGCTGCTGAAAGTAGGTTTCTGGCCTTTGCTTACAATGTTGCGATCCTGCTGGCTGAAGCCCGGCAGACTAAAGCAGGTCTGGGGTTTTGTTTAGCTTCTATATTTGTTACATAGTTGCTTAGAGTTGCAGCTCAGAGGCCTACAGCAGCAGGCGGGGAACGTTGGAGTCCTTCGTCACTGAAGCAAGCAAGCCTCATGTTAGTTTCAAGCTGCCTGGCTGCCAGCCGCCATCTTGGCTGGCAGTTAATTTGCAAATCGCCCTGATTAGCCAATGGGAAGGGTAGCGGTCGTACGCCAATTACCATGTTTCTCTTTTATTAGATAGGATCACTATGATAAGTCCGTGAAGCATATAATGGTGAAGGCCTGGAAGGAGGGAACAGGTGCAGGGTGGAGGGGTTCAGTGGGGAAAAATGAGGGACATTTGTTATACTTTCAACAACAAAGATAAATTTTGACAAATATCAGCACTGTAATAATTGTATGATGCATATAATTTTATTTGAATCTCATAAGTCACTTAATTATCACCATAACTTTACCAAGTAGGGACTGTTACTTTCTCTTTACAGGGACAAATACCAAGGGTCAGAAAATGTACTGGCTTGCCTATGTCCGGTGGCAGAGCTATAATTTGCACACACATCTTTCACCCCCTCTTACTCATCCACAGCATGCCATGTGAGCTAGACTAGAAACCCCCAGGCTCCTCACTGCAACAAGAAGAGTGAACCCAGAGCCAGAGACCTGGTTTGGCAAAGTCATCCTGTGGCCTTGGGATGGTCCTCGTTCTCATCCCAGTGGGGCTGGCCCGGCCCTGCTGCCTCTCATTCCTGCTCTGTGCTCACTCCCTTTGCACACAGATTAGGGCAGCGCACACAGCCCCCGCCTGGCTCTTTCAGACGTGAAGCCATTTAAACATGAACAGTGAAAGCCAGCCCTCCTGGACCCGAGTCTCAGAAAGACAGAGGAGCAGGGGCTGCTGTGGGAAGGTGAGCCAGAGCTGCTCCCGTGTCATTTTGTTGTGGCTCCAGGAAGAGGAGCAAGCGGCTCCTTTCCTCACCCCGAACACGGCTCACAAGGGGCTTGGGGAGGGGAGAGGGGGGAATCTGGAGCTGAGAACATAATTACACGAACTTGAAAATGAGGTAAAGACCAAATTAAAGCACTAAGCCTTAGGCATAAATACAAATGGATGACTATCAGCAAATCTCTCGTGGCAGCTAGTAAAAAAAAAAAGTGAGTGAGATAGTTTTGCTACTAAAGTAAAAGTTGAAAAAAATAAAATGTGGGAGGCATCCAGGGGCTGGGGATTTCCCATCGGGCTCTGAATAGACTCATCATGATAGCAGTAGAGACCTGGGGCCCATGCGATGCCTCATCTCCTTGCATTCTCCCAGGGACCCTCCACTCCCCGCACCTCATAGAAGATGGACTCAGAGGCTCAGAGTCAGAAGGAGGCAGCAGAACTGTGCAGAGAGGAATGGCATTTCATGTAGCCAATGCCTTGTTCCTTCTTAATGCAACCTCCTTTTCTGTTTCCCATCGATTTCCTCCTCACACCCGCTGATTCATCCTCAGATCTCTCCACCCACCGAGTCCTCTTTCATACCAGAGGCACCCATGTCTTATTGCATTTGTTAAAAGAAATACATCAGTAACAATCGCTTAAGGCTATGTGTGTAAACCTACTGAGTGGCTCTACTCAATACACCTTCCTTCCTATTCTCCTGCCTCAGCCAACTAGGGTGCTGGGCCGTGTGGAAGGACAAGGGCCAGGAAATCGATACAGGATTTAACGGGAAGGCGCTGAAGCGTGGCCAGCCCGGAGCAATCTGCTGACTCGGAGGTATCTGGAAGGCTTCTGGTCGGACAGCAGCCTGCCTAGGCCGCAGTGGACGCCCCAGAAAGAGAAATTGCAATCATCAATCCCAGGAAAGAAGGCCGGGCGTCACAACCTGGGAGCTCTGTTTCTGAGCTGGTAATGAGGAGCTTTCAGATGCTGGGTGGCGGGGCTCCAAGCAAGTTGGAAATCACCGTTTCCTGAGAGCAGCCTGACGTTGTGTGCTGTGGGTCAGCTCGGGCCAGGCCTGTCGCTGTGACTTTGCGGAGAAGGTGGTCCGATCCCATTAATATGGACTCTGCTTCCTTCGACCCTAACAGGGCAAGCACGCTGCCATCCACTGCACGGAGAGAGAGCAGATACAAAGAGACACGACAAACAGACACAACAGGTTCGCACTGGCACCAGCTTCATTCACTACACTCTCCTCATAGGATACGATCCTGGTGTTGGGCATCGTTACATGTCATCACTGAAAAATCCCATGATGGGCACCCCTCAGTAGGAACCAAAGTAACAAGATAAAACTGTGGTCTCTGAAGTCACGCAAATCCAAGTTTAACTCTGGGCTCCACCACTTCCTGGTTGAGTGACCTTGGGGAGGTTCCTTGTCTGGACAATGGACACAAGGGTATCCGGGAGCTACTGGGAGTTAATGATATGCGTGTGTTAAGATGACCTATGACGCCTGGGTGTTGGGGAAGGACTTGCCCATAACACGGTGCCTGTGTACAGCCAATGTTTAATCACTTTTAACTCTTGCTGTGATTGGAATATTGTTTTATGCAGAAACAGTAATTCCATTGCTGTACTGATCTCACCCAGGAGGAGGGGAGCAAATGTCAATTATAAACGACTAGCTTACCTTGTGCTCAACCTTTCCCTCACCAGAACCCACTTTCAATACTGGTTGGAGGATGGAGATGTTGAGGAGGCCACGCAGGTGGGCGGCGGGAGCGTGGAAAGCCCTCTTCAGAGGAAGGCAAGAGGAGCCCCGATCTCTAGAAGGCGGGGGCTGCCATGTGCGCACCACCGAGCCAGGGTAAGAACATGCCTCAGCACTTGGGGAGGAGGGATGATGCACTGGAGTAGCATGTCTCCTGACAGACCCCGCCTCCAGCCCCACAGGGCCCTCCTCCTCCACCCTAACCTAGCACAGGCCCCGCTCCAGATCCACAGGCTTCTCCTCCATCTCCCTGACCCACCACAGACCCTGCCTCCAGCCCCACAGGCCTCTTCTTCTCCACCCTGACGCACCCACAGGCCCTTCCTCCCTCACCCTGACCCATCCACAGACCCTACCTTCAGCCCTACAGACCCCTCCTTCTCCACCCTGACCCACCCCAGGCCCCGCCTCCAGCCCCCAAGGACCCCTGCTCTCTGAAGGCCCCCAACTCCTCCATCCCCACCTCCCCTACCCATCAAAGGTCCCTTCCCACCACCTCCACCGCCAGCTGCCCCTCTTCCCCCATCAGCACCTGACGGCCTAGCCCTCCCCACCAAGAGGAAGACAGTCAAACTCTTCTGGCGGGAGCTAAAGTTGGCTGGGGGCCATGGAAGCTCTGGGAGCCGCTCTGGGAGCCGCTATGGGCCCAGCTCCACCCTGTGGGCCTCCCTGGAGCCTGTCTCCGTGGACACAGCCCAGCTGGAACACCTGTTTGAGTCCCGTGCCAAGGACGTATTACCTTCCAAGGTAAACGTACCCTCATCTGCAAGGTAACCCCAGTGGCGAGGGGAGGGAATCAGAGCTCAAGGGTCCTAACTATTGGGGCTGCTGCTCATTTCCCACATGGGGAAAGTGAGGCAAAGAGAGGAGCGGGGACTTGTCTGAGGTCTCAACAGGGATCAGCAGAGGCCTAACTGGGGGCATCCCAAGGCTCATCCCAAGGCTCTAAACATCCCAGGTTCATGGTTGTGGGGAGACCCCGCCATTTGGCCGGTGAAGGAGAAAGACAAGTAGTACGATATTGTGTGTTCATTGCCTGCCCCTCAGACTGCCCTCCAGCATGACTCCCATGAGTTTTTGATCCGTTGCATACGTCTCAACCCAATGGGGAAGGTGCTTTTCCCTGAGACCCTTTCAAAGGACATGCGCAGTGGGACACATTGCTCAGAAAGCTGGGTTACCGCTGGAAGAGTGGTGACTTCCAGGGGCCTGCTGTCCAGGAGGGGCAGGGCTAGACAGAGGTTGCATCTGTGAAAGCTTTCGCTGCAAGGAAAACCTAAAGGCTGGGGCAAGCGAAACAATGTTTATATCAACTTGATTTATAATGGGCCCGGGCTGGAAATATCTAAATGTCCATCAACAGTAGAGTGATTAATATGCTACGTGATTTCATTTCTACGAAGTTCAAAAATAAACCAAACCAGTTGACAGGGGTAACTCTGAGAATAGTGGTTACCTTCTGGGGGAAGGGACTGGGAAGAGGTCTGAAAAGAGTGCTGGAATGTTCTATTTCTTGATTCAAGAGGTGGTTACACAGGTGTTTTCATTTTGTGGAACTTCCTTGGGCTCTAAGTTTATGATTCATGCACTTTTCCATATATGTGTTATTCTTTTTTTTTTTAAGTAAGGTTTACTTAAGTCTGAGGCACTGGCTTCCCCACATTTCCTTGAGACATTGAACAGATTCAGAACATGTGGCTTCGGCAGATGTGCATCATGGTACCCCAAGACCAGCATCCTCAGCACCACTCCGAGGAGGTTTTGGCGGGGGGGGGGGGGGACAGCAGCACCCCAGGTCACAGAAGCCAGGGCACTGGGAGATGCTGTGTGAGCTGGATGAGGCACTTGGTGGAGCCCACATCTGTAGGCACCCCTCATTGGAAGATTCCCAGGAAATATTTAGGGAGGGTCTGGAAGACCTTGACCTTCTACACAATGGGGTAGTGCACATACAAAAAGCAATTTTTAAGAAGTTACTGCTTTCCCCTGCTTTCACGCTGAGGCTGGTGACAACTAAGAACCACACTTTGAAATGTTCTATGAAGACTTCATTCCAAAGTGGATGTAAGAAAGTGTCGGATAAGAAGTAGACAAGGAATGTTCATTCCCCTTCCTATGTCAGGCCAAGTTGAAGTCACTGAGAAACAATAAAATAAGTTCCTCAAGTTTAATATAATTAAGTAGAGAATCTTAAATTTCTGAGATGTGGACACATCTTTGCTTTCGCTTCTGGATGAAAATTCTTTAAAATTTCCTTTCCTGCTCAAACAATATTAAGGTAGTGTTAATGGCTATGAAACTGAATGAAAATTATCCACTCATGACACCAGTGTGCCAATAAAAAAATTTTTGTCTTTTATCAATCAGTGGGCATGTGTTAAATTTTGTAACCATTCCTATTTCATTGCATATCGAGATCTTTCTAAAATTTGATGTTAAAAAAAATCACTAGGCCCTAGCTGGTTTAGCTCAGTGGATAGAGCATTAGCCTGTGGACCGAAGGGTCCAGGGTTTGATTCCAGTCAAGGGCACATGCCCGGATTGTGTGCTTGATCCCCAGTAGGGGGTGTGCAGGGGGCAGCCGATCAATGATTCTCATCATTAATGTTTCTATCTCTCTCTCCCTCTCCCTTCCTCGCTGAAATCAATAAAAATACATCTAAAATATATATATATCACTAGCAATGAAATGTCTATGCATAGTTTGTTGTTTTTTCTTTTTTTTTTTACTATCTTTGATAAGTTAATGGAATTAATTCCTATAAATAGAATTAATTTGAGCATATTTAAGGCCTGTGATCAATGCTTCCTAAGGTCTTTCTTTTTAAAATTGTAAATTTCACTCCCAGGGTTTACTTTCCACTGTTGTTCTTTCATTTTATTTCATCCATTCATTTATTACTGTGTGCCAAAGTTCTTTGGCAAAAGGTCAGAAAAGCGTTGGCCATCATGTCCAACACTGGCTTGGGTGAGCACGTTAATTTCAGGGCAGGCACACTTTACGGTTTTGAGCTTCGCTGGGCCCTGGAAATGGGAATAGCCCCCTGCAGCACCCTCTCAATATTTCTAAACCAACTGAAATCAGACTTCATAATCAAATCATATCTGGATGAATTACTTCCAATCTAAAATGGCTTTGAAATTTTTCATATTAATGGATTTGAATATAAAAAGGAATAAAAGAAATCTATAGACCTCTATAATTTTAAAGTTTTATGTGTGGGGACCTGGAAACAGTAGAAACAGAGCTCACGCTGATGAGTAATACTCACAATCTAAGAAGATCTGTGCTGTGACCCGGGTGCCAGCGAAGGGCACAGCTGTTTTTGTAAAGGGCACCAGGAGTTTAAGGCAGGGGACGCATTGCAGCAGACAGAGAAAGGAAGGATGTTCCTCATTGGCCTCTACGAGGGTACTTCCAAAACGTGTACTTCTCTTCCCTCATGTCAGACTGGACTCTCCAAATCCTCAGATTTTGATGTGCTTTTTTCCCTCAAAAACTTCTCAAAGGGTTTATCAAAATGACATTGCTAACATTGAAATTTTCAAATGAAAACAGTGCGGTAAAGAGATAGAAATAGATATAGCAATGATAAGGGTGAAAATGATTCTGTGATTAATTATAAAGTGGGGCTCTGAGCTCCCTAGCATCCCAGATAAAGAAGGAAACGGGTCATTTCTTATGACTTGAGAAATCTTCCCAATTTCTGGAACTGACTCAAGGAGAAACTTGATTTCTGAGCCATTATGCTCAGAAACTTCTTTTCTGGACCATTATGCAAGGGGCACAGGTAATATGAAGGTCAATATTATCTGCCAAATTTTTACTGCAAATGCAGAAGTTGAATTCACTCTTTGAGCTTTTAGCGCAATTTTCAATTAAAGTTAGAGAAGTTGGCTGCCGTCCAGTTCAGCGGTGGCAGTTGTGTGAGGACTGGGATGATATGTTTCAGGTTTGTCATAGAGAACCACAAAGACCTCTGTTACACTCAAGCTTCCGGGGAATGACCCTTTAGCTCAGGGTCTTATCTGGATAAAGGTTGAACGTCAAGGGGCAAGGTCAGCATGACCTTCAGAAGAATCACTTGTGGATTTGATTTTTATTGCTTTTTAAAAAAATTTTCACACACTAAATCTGGGGATAGTACCTGGAAATGGCTAATTTTCTTTTTAACTCACTCTCCAAAGGAATCAACAGCAGACAATTCGTGTCAGCATTAGGAGAACTGCTGGCAATGGCTCTTTGGAAGCCTTTCTGGCCTTTGGCAGAAGCTCAGGTGGCAAAGGCGAGGAGACTGGGATTCCCTGCCGAGCATCTACCCTGCAGGGCACCTCGTGAGGAAGACTAGGGGTGAAGCCTTCCTCTGAGAGCTGTTTATGGAACCTTTATGGTTTGGGAAAGAAAGAACAAGAGTCAAGGCCATGAGTCTATTCTGGCTGGCCCCATTCTTGCATTCATGGGACTCAGGTAGTCCCTGCAAGGCACAGGGGCCCATTAGAGGTATTCTTTTTGCTGGTGATGCCTGTCTGCTCTGGCAAATTTTGATAAATGCAATGCCAACTTGAGCAGTGCGTAACCACCTCTAGCAATATTAATCAAAGAAGGCCTGGTAGATCTCTCGGGGACTTTTGCAGTGAGGGCAAAATAATCACATGTCTGATTGCTTCAAATGGACACGCTCTTTGGTGCTTTTTTTTTTTTTTTTCAACCTAACAGGCAGCTGTCTGCAGTCAAACAGTTAGACTGGTGTCACCAGCTCGTGTGTAAAAAGTTGTGCCCTAGAGGCCTCTTTCTGATCGGTACTCTCTCCAGGTCCCCGAAACACTAAATAAATAAAAGCGGATGGCTTTTAATGAAAGCCTTAGCCTCCTCACTTTAGCTTTTAACTGTGTGGCAGCCAAACACACACACACACACACACACACACACACACACACACACACCACATCCCAAGCTGTTTATTGGAATTGCAAACCCTCAGCCTAAATGTCAAGCAATGCCACAGAGAAATGTGAACGGCTCAGTTTATTGATGGCAAGCGTGAAGGTTGGTCCCATCATTTACTGAGATGGGGTCTCAGCTTGCTGGGCTCTCAGCTTCTAGAGCGATCAACATGATCACAGTGTTGACTTAGAGCAGACTGGAGGCCAAGATCCGGGATGATGAAACCCCGAGGCAGGCTCCGAGTATAATTTGCATGTGGAAACTTAAAGCATAAAGACGAGGTGCACCTGTGTTGGATAACAGCCTTTCCAGGTTGCCCTGGTTTAGATCCATTCACTATAGATTTGGTGCCGAGCAATATCTAAGCCTCCTTATTTTCATAAGAAAGTAGCCATAATACCATCTGCCTTTATAGGGTTTCTGTGACGTTTCAGTAGAACATGTTTTAGTGTCTACTGAACACATAGTCAGTTGTCAAAACAATAGCAGCTAGGCCCCGCCGGCATGGCTCAGTGGTTGAGCGTCGACCTATGAACCAGGAGGTCATGGTTTGATTCCTGGTCAGGGTACATGCCCGGGTTGCAGGCTTAATCCCCAGTGAGGTGCATGCAAGAGGCAGCTGATCAATGATTCTCTCTCATCGTTGATGTTTCCCTCTTAATCAGCTAGTTTAATTGATAGAATTTTTAAAAAATGTCTAGGGTATGGTCTTGAGTTGAACCGTTAATTCTTTCAACTTGCAACTTCAAGACAACCATTTATGATAAAGACCACATGCAGATGAAAGCCCATGATGTACATACAATAACGCAGTTGAAAGTTCAACTCCAAGGCAAGCTGGACACATTATAATGCTGACTCCTACACTCTGACTGGCACCCCCCAGGTCACAACAGGTCTGCCTGGATCAGGAGCAGGAGTCACTTTCTCTTGTCGGGTCATTAAGGTGACAACAGGCCAAGGGACAGGAAGCTGTGGAGAAAGAACAGTGCCAGCAGCCAGCCACGGGGCCTTGAGCATCCTCCCCTAATGCTAATATGCTGGCTACTATTAGTTTGTCACACATTCTTCTCCATGAAAAAAAAAAAAGAGAGAAAGACTAAAATAAATAACCTTAGGTCAGTAAACAACTATAACCCCAGAAGCATGTCAGTGCTTATAAACCCCTTAACATTTCATCAAGGGGAATGGAATAGTTGACACTGGAAAAACAAGCAGCCCAGTAAAGATGGGTATCTTCATGTTTTCTTAAGAAATTCCTCAAGGAGAGTTCATTCTCTTGACCTGCTATTTCTAGACCAGAAGCTTTGCTTTATATGGTCCCAGCCCACATCTCCAGTACATGCCATCTCTCCTTGGGTCCCAAAGGGTGGGAACCCCTTTACCATAAGGAAGAAGAGATACCTGGCTGCTACTAGTAAATTAACAGCAGCTACTAAAGATGACTCAGCTATATGCTTGTCCAATCAATTTAACCAGTTTAAAAAAATATATGTTTTTATTGATTTCAGTGAGGAAGGGAGAGGAAGAAAAATAAAAACATCTATGAGAGAGAACGATTGATCGGCTGCTTCCTGCATGCCCCTTACTGGGGATTGAGCCCACAACCTGGGCATGTGGCCTGACTGGGAATTGAACTCCTGGTTCATGGGTGGATTCTCACCCACTGAGCCACACTGGCCAGGAGATTTTACCAGTTTTGAGATGGAAGCAGAGAAGGGGTTTCTGGATGTGTTGGGATCCCCAATCTACCTTGGTGACCTGGAATTGATTTTCCTCTTATTATGACAAGAGGGGAATAGGAAGATCTTAACTGATGCCACCACATATGCCAATGTACTACCAAAGAATGGTCGAGTTAAGACTGTTAGCTCAACCATAAGCATTTGCTCCAGACCTAAGTCTGTGCAATCCTGAATGTCACACCTTGAGGGCAAAAGACATGTCTGTGAGCAACCCAGGACTGGGAGCATAGCACCTGCCTGCACTGGGCACAAGGCTCCCCGAGTCCATGCCTCGCAGCATTCCCCTCCCACTTTACAGTTGAGGAAACGGATTCAGAGTGATTACCTGATTTACCTAATGATGTGTGGCCAGTGAGTGGCAAAACCAAGATTTGAACCTCGCTAAACACCACCTTTATTCTGCTTCTCCACGCACTACTGTTGGAATGTAGCGCCACTGAGCGGGTGAGTGGTCTTCAGCCCAGGACCCGCTTTGAACATGTGCTCAATGCGTGGCTGATGTCCAAGGCTGGTATTCTTCACTCCTCATCTACTTACCTCTTTTTACGCTTGGTGCCAAATTGGACACTCTTCAAATATTGTTTTCTTCTGGAACTTGTCTTGGCTTTACCATGCAATTTTGGCTTTGCTTGCTCTCTGCCCCCAGTCTTCCATTTCATATATATATATATATATATATATATATATATATATATATATATATATATATAGTTGATAGTATTACAGATATCTTCCATTCCACCGCTCTTTACCTCCCTCCTCCCATCCCCAACCTCCCCCGCCCCCCAGTCTCCCATTTCTCAGGGGAGCATTTAGGAATTGAATTTTACAACCCACCTCCCACCTCTGTGTCATCAACTCTGACTCCAGATTGGTCTTTGGTTGGCAGCTCCTTTTGCAAACCCATGAGAGGAAAGAAAGGAGAGATCATGTAGACTAGAGGAAGGATTTAATGTCCTTAAGTCAGGGGTGGGGAACCTTTTCCCTGCCAAGGGCCATTTGGATATTTATAACATCATTCTCGGGCCATACACAATGATCAACTTAAAAATTAGCCTGCTATATTTGATCAAACATTTATTTAACTCACCCCTAATGCCTTGGCAGGGCCAACCCAAATGATTTTGTAGGCTTTATATGGACCATGGGCCAGAGGTTCCCCACCCCTACCTTAGGGCAAGAGAATAGAACGATTAGGACAAGTCTCTGAACTTGGCAAAATCGGAGGATGTGTGCATTGGAGTTAATAAGCCCTTTTCAGAACAAAACCTACGTTATTTTCCTAAAGGTATAAAGCTCCAAAATCCAGGGGAGGAGTCACCTTCCCCTTCCTAGGTCCCTTCTTTGGTGGCCTCAGAGAAAACAGATAGCAGCGATCCCAGGACCACACAGCAGCATACTTGAGGAATGGACAAATACTGCTGCCTCATTTAATACTGAGCTATGACTTGGCAGTTCTTCATTTGGAATCGTATGTTTTCTGCAAAATCTGATAGGATTGAATTCTAAGTAAAGACAGGTAGAGCAGGTGACAGTTTCTGATCATATCCAGGCTCTTTAGGTGCTGAGGGTTTCTTTGAGAACAGGAGGGTGCTTTTCAGGGTCTTCCCAGGGCCTTGTTCCGCTGGTTTGGAAGTCGTGGAATGTCCAGCAACTCCGTCTACTTACATTTAGTGTGGGAAGTGCATGCTACAAGAGCAGTGAATCCCTGAGTCAAACCTGGCCGAGCAGGACTTGTGTCCTCCTTGCTGCTGTGGGCCCCCTGGAGCCTTTCTCTGATTGCTCTGTGGCTACTGATTGCTTTTTCTGGGGACCTGGCTAATGATTGCAGTGAAATGTGACTTGGGAGAGCTTCCTGTTCCATCAGGACCAGCCTTAATGGTGATCAATCTTGACCTCACTGTGACCCAGGCAGCACAGGTATAGAAGAGAAGGGATGAGAGTGTGGGTGTGTGTGTGCATGTGTGTGTGTGTGTGTGTGTGGTGGTGGTGGTGGTGGTAGTGATATAAGGCAAGGCAGGGAAACAAAATAATTGGATCTGTTTAATTTTGGCTAGCACATACTACCAAGGGAAGATGGGGACAGAAATAATGGGTTTTCTGTGGGTTTTCCGTGAAATAAATCCACTTCTGCCCCCAAAGTATCCAAAGGCTCCAGAGACTCTCTGTTGACAAGAGCTACAGTCAAGCTGAGGCCGTTCTTCACGATGACTTTAGGCAGCCAGGTCCAGGGGCCAGCTGCATCCTTGCAGCACCCATGCCCCTGCCAGCTCCATCCTCTTCCCGTCTTACATTTCAGCAGCAGCTCCGTTATGAGGCTTCTATTCGACGCTATTTTTACTCCTCTGTCAAATCTCTTCCTGAACCCCCTCCTTTGACAGGGACCCTTATAAATCCCAACAAAATGGCAGGAATGCACGAAACTGCAAGGGACTGGGTGGCACATGGCCCTACAGCTGTTACTATTTTGGGATCAGAAAGCGAGTGACATTTGTTTTAAAGGCAGCCACAGTGCCATATATCTCAACGCATCAGTCTTACATATGTTTTCATTGTCGATCTTAACAAGACTGTCCATGTATTTTCCCTTCATAAATACATAGGTGCATTGTTAAAAGTTAAGTCTTTTTAAAGCAAGCTCCATGACCCTTGGAACATAAGCCAACTCAAATGCTGCATTTATTTATTCACAGGATCCCAGTCCTCAAGAGCTCACAGCCCCTTTATAGTGGCAATGATGAGGGGAAGAGGGAGATAGACTGCAGATAAAGCGTGGAGCAGTGACATGCAGTGTGACATTGAAGAAGAGCCAAGGACCTGAGCCAAGAGCCCAGTGCAGGGGTCCTAACTCAAATTCATTGAATCAAATAATACCTTTGGGAGGAAGTAGCAGCAAAGCTTAACTGGGAAGGATGTGTGAAGAGCCAGATACAGAGGGAAGAGCGTAGTAGAGCCCACACTCCAGAGTGTGTGCAAGTCCGGAGGCCAAAGATAGTGCAGTGAAAGAAATCTATGATCTGTGCTTGGAATCCAGGGAGACCACGATAAGGCATGAAGCTGTAGAGCTGACCGGGCCCCCATCTTGAAGATTGTTGATAGCAGCTTTTAATCTCCCTCATAGTCCACTCCAGCTCTGAATCTGGAAGCTGGAGTCCCTTGATCTCTCTTCCTGGACCTTTGGAACTTTGGGGCCTCTCTATAAAGTCCAGACTATAAAGTTCCCATTTCTTTAGATACCTCTAACTCACGAATTCCAACTCTCATCCATCCTCATTCCCCCACACCTCTTTTTTTTATTTTTATCTTTATTGTTGGAAGTATTACAGATGTCCCCCTTTCCTCCCATCGACCCCCTTCCTCTTGATATTGTAATTCTACCTCTTCATTTCCTAACACTTCATACTCTTTTCCTAACACCATTCCTCTGCCCACGGCACTTCGTCTTCCTGGAATTGCCTCCTTGCACTCACTTTCTACTAGTGCGTGCCAGCCCAATATTTTAGGATCCAACTCAATGACAACCCCACCTTTATTTCCTCAGCCAGAATGAGCCACCCCTTCATCAGCACTTCCACACACTGTCCTCTCTCTTCTCCAGACCTTTGTTTGTAAGACTATATCACAAGCCCTCAGTGTCTTCACACAGTAATTAGGTAAGTCCAAAGCACTGCACTATTTTTAATATCAGGAAATGACAATTAGTTGAGTAGTCACTTGATAAACTGCATAGAACAAGTCATAATTATAATTTGTGATTACTTTCTATATAGTCATGCTGACTTGTTTGTATGGTCTCCATTCCCAAATAGACTAAGCTCTTTCAAAAAAGGAAGTACAATTTTCTTGTTTATGTCTATATTCCCAGTGTTTAATTCAAGAGCATGGGACATATTAACTGCACTCATGACTATTTGTTGAAAAAAGAAATGAGAAAACCAATATAAGTAAGCATTGGACTCCCCACCCCTAAAACACACAGAAAACACACACACACACACACACACACACACACACACAAAAAAACAAAACACACAAAAACAAAAAAAACCTTAATCCTTTTTCATTTCCTGCTAAGAATTCCTTGATCAAGACTGAAGACAGCAGTTGAATGTCCAAAATGCCTTTTTGGGATGTCCAAGAAAAACTGAAACTTTTTTTGTGGTGAATTATTCAGCCTGGTGGAATTCAATAAGACACAGAGAGTCGCTGGGGTTTTATTCTTGACTTTACCACTGACCTTTGAAAGGCACTCAACATACCAATTAGAAACTGCACATTTGCACAACTCAGTAAATTGATAGATGACCAAAAAATACCCCTTTTCTCCAATTCGCTGTCAACTTTCTAATCGAGTGCCCAAATTGCTGTACACTCTTTCAATAGAAAAACAATGAAAGTCCATTTTTCATCATCAGCTTTCTTTGTTTTTTAACCCTGTGGCATATGCAAAATTTACTGCCCCCGAAAAAAGGAAATGGCTTCCGGGTGAGCCAGCAGGCTTCTGCAACCCCATGATGTCTGTGCCCACGTGCACTCCTATGTTTGCCAAACTTGTGGCAGGGAGAAGAATGGTGTATTCCACAGACTCTGCATCTGTTTTTAGTCTGGCCAAGGTCCAGGGAGTGCTAACATGAAATTTGTCCAATTAAAATTCCTGAAATCGTCAGTGGAGTAGACTCCTTTCTGAAGGCAATGGCCTAAAGGGTCCATCTGGTCAACCCTGTTCTTCTGCAAGATGGAGAAGACCTTCAGGAGTTCAATGAGCTTTCTCCTAGTTATGGGAATAGAAAATGAACTCATGGATTTTATTTGGTTCAGCATCTGTTCTAGGTGCCTTTAAAAAATTACTTATCCAAGAATAGGGCCCAGCAAGGGTGGCTCAGTGGTTGAGCATCAATCTATGAACCAGAAGGTTATGGTTTGATTCCAGGTCAGGGCATATGCCCAAGTTGCAGGCTCAATCCCCTGTGTGGGGCACGCAGGAGGCAACCGATCAGTGATTCTCTCTCATCATTGATGTTTCTCTCTCTCTCTCTCTCTCTCTCTCTCTCTCTCTCTCTCTCCCTCCCTCCCTCCCTCTCTCTCTCCCTCTCTCTCCCTCCCTCCCTTCCTCCCTCCCCTCCTTCCCTCGCTCTCTCCCTTTCTCTCTGAATATATATATATATATATATATATATATATATATATATATATTTTAAATAATATTTACATTACACCTGCTGGAAACTTCCTTTTATTGAGGTCTATTTATAAACAGAAAATTTTGAAGATTTATGGTACTAGTAACATTAATATTATCATAGTGTATTATATAAATCTCAAAGCTGTTACACCTTACTCAGTTCCAATTGCATTGTGCAAATTGGCCTAATAATGCAAAGCCATTTATTTTTATTAGTGCAGTGGTCCTGTCTGCTGATGGCTGACATTCTAACTTTGGATAAACTGCTGATTTTGCAATTCAGAGCTATCCACTAAATAGAAATTTGATTTCTGAATCTCACTGATAATAACTCCTCTTTGAAGATGTTCTAAAATTATAGGCATGTCCTTTAAGAGCACTCAAAATGGCTACTTCCTGTTTATAAACTGTCTTGTCTCATTTGTAAAATGTGCACAGTAATGCATTTTAGAGGGCCATTCATTCATTTCTTTATTCTTTTGATGGACAGTTGCTGATTGACAACTATTTACCTGATCTGTATACTAGGTGTTAGGAGGTTGCAATAACATGAACAGCCAGTGGCTGGTGCATAATATAAATTCAGAAAGTGGCAAAGCCTTTTCCTCTTTCTACAAGAGTCTAGATGAAATGGATGATAGTCAGAGGTTTTCATTATAGTCAACGTGTTGGCCAAGGAATTATCATCTTTCATGGGAAAGACTTAGATTTTGAGAGTGAGACATGCCCCTTGATACCCTCAAGCTGTGCCCCTAATCCATGCTGGGGTTTCTCCACTGCATGGCTTGTGTTTCCATCCCATCAGAAAAAAAGTCCAGAACCGACTCCCCTACCTACAAGGCAGACCTTTCCATCAATAGACAGTTTGAGCCATTAGGTCATAAAATATGCCTGGAATAATGCTTCTCCCATTCTCAAGTTTCTCTCAGAAGCAGAAAAGACAAGCCACCACCATTTCCTATATTCTAATACGGTTCTATTTCTAAGCTTTCTCTCAAAGTTAATCACTCACTTTTCTTTCACTGCTTGAAGTTGTAGATGTAAGTTTTAGCTTCTTTTCCCTGTTGTTCACTTACCTCTGAATGTCAGCCACTGAGCCTCTTAAAGTAAAAGATTGATATCGATTTGACTCAAAGAGGTTGAGAAATAGTATCAACAGAATTTCTCATGGACATAGGGCTCACAGACCACTATGCATTCAACTACTTGGTCGCAACTACGAGGTTCCTGTTTTACAGCCGAGGAAACTGTGATTCAGAAAAGTACTGATTGTCACACAGATCCTAAATGGCAAAGTCAACACTCAGAGTCAACACTCAATAGCTCACTCCCCAAAATTCATTTGATTTTTTCCCCCTGCTCTGCAAATCCCGGTAGTGGAGTGTTTAAAAGCTATTCGCCTCTGCATTATTTACAGAAGAGCTTTCTCTTGCTAACATTGGACCTAAAGAGCGAATACAGAGGAAGGACTTGTATGGAGCAGCTATATTACCCCCTGAATGAAACTGTAATGTATAAGACAAGCAAGCAGACAACAGAGAATTATGTAGAATCCAGAGGGCTTTAGATGACATATGAAGGCATTAATAGAAAAGTGGCTATTCACGGGTTTATGATTGATTACGTATTTAAAATAAACACAGTTGCCTTTCTTTACTTTGGCTTGGAGAGGGGCTGAACTTTAGCACCCATAATGGCCCACTGTTGTCTGCATGGCAGATGGCTGGTGCATAAATCCCAGAGAGTGGCAGGCTGAGGGGCCAATGTATGGATCGATCTATAGGCGTTGTGTACCCTGCATTTTTGCAAGAGAAACAAACCAGCAGTGTCTATGTCCCCAGGTCTTCGCCCCCGCTTTGTGAGGAAGCAGTGAGGACCTGCCTCCCCTTTTGCTTAAAAACTAGAGATGACTACTAGTAAGAGCAATTAAAAGTTAATTGTGGCAGTTTCTCATGTGGAACATCTTTCCAAAGTAAGGAAGGAGCATTTTCATGAACTCTGAGGTTCCAAGAGGGCTCTCTGGGGTTATCAAGTGCAATCCCCAATGGGATACTTTAAGCATCTTTACAAGAACTCAGAGGCACCATAATGCCTGGTGGGTTCTGTCAGGGGAGGCAAACTCATTGTTTTCCAAAGTAGCTCACTCTTCCATAGATAACCACACATTTCTTCAATATAGCAACTTTGCAGAACATCAAATATTTGTATAAAAGAGGTCCCCTGTAATATGTATATTCACTGGAGTATAGAAAATGGGAAAACTATCTAAAGAAAAGGGCTCTTCATTAGAAATCCATACCCGTGCCAGTGGCAGATGTAGGGGAAAAGAAGGAACTCGCAGAGCTGTAATTGGCTCTGCAGATATCTGGTCTACCATCCAGATGTGCACATGAGAACACCAAAGGCCTTGGCAGGCACACCTTTGTATATCAAACTGTTTTGAACCATTTCTGTTCTACTGAACCAATAATAGTCTGACTTAAGGTCACGACTACTCCATTGCCCTCATCATCAGACACATATTTAGGCAGCATCAGGTGTTGGTTAAAAATGAGTGCAAATTCCTCTCTGTTACACACACATATTCTGACCTCTAATTGAAAGATCGGACATTTGTTCAATTATTTTCAGAAACACAGGCACCTTTACTATGCCATCTCTTTTTATCCTTCTGTAAACAAAAATGATTGATAAAAAACACATTATGCAGGAGTGAACCATATTTTATGATGATAGCTATGAGGTTTTTATTTTTTATCTTTATTGTTGAAAGTATTATAAATGTCCCCTCCCCCCTCCACTTACCCCTTCCACCCCACTCCCACCCCCTCCTCAGGCCTTCCCTGATATTGTTTGTCCATGGGCTATGCATAAATGCATATAAGTTCTTTGATTAATTTATTCTTGCACCACCTTCCCTCTGAAATACATAAACTACCATTTTCTTTTGCCTATAACAACAGTAATAATAAAATCATTAGCACTGATCTATTAGTATGTTCTGGGCATGATGCTTAGACTCTTTCTCAATTATATTTAAAATTTTAATAATAATAATATTTAGTAAATATTAGTATTAGACCCATTTTATGGAAGAGGAAACTGAGGTTTTGAGAAATTAAGTAACTTCACTAATGTCACAGATCTGGAGAGTGCTGAGCTAGGATTTTAACACAGATAGTTGGATGTCAAAACCTATATTTGTACTTATGGCCTCATTCTTTAAGAAGGCAAGTGTGAAGAATATGATATGCAGCAATGGGACATCACTCAGACTGTGGAAAAGGAAATACAAGAATCTGCCTTAAACACTTGGAAGGACTAGGTGAAGGGAAAAATCAGTAAATTCTTTAAAATTTGAGAACAGTAAAACATCTGATTGTATGTGGCTCATGGCCACAGTTATGTAAAAACATATATCTATATGGACAACCATTGGAAAGATAAAATGATTGGTTTCTGGGAAGACTTGGTATTTACTTATTTTGACAACTATGCTTCAATTGATTACTATTTTATCAATATAATTTTTTCAAAGTCAATGGTAATAAAGTGGTCTTTTTCATGTGGGCCTTTGGTCCTATCCTCTATGGAACTTCACATATTGGATGAGAATTATGATGAAACTACCCACAAAATCCCTTGTTCTTGCCCCCAGCACCTCCTCCTGCCAACAGGGAGTACCTGTCTGTCTTGCTGGGTTGTGTTTCATTCAGCACATATTGTTAGGCACCTACTACATGCCTGAGCGGAGACCTGCTGGGCTTTTAGGATAGTTTATTGAAGTATAACCCCTTCCTCTTGCCCCCCCCCCCCGCCCCTCACTCACACAGATGTAGAGAGACACTAATAGAGGACTGCAGGGATGGGAGGAGGGATGCATTATCTAAGTTAGGGGCTTTACAAAGAAGGGCTTTTCTAAGTAGAACCTTTAAGGATGATCAAGAGCGTGCTAGACAGGGAAGCAGATGATGGCGTGTAGGGGAACTGTTTGTGCAGAGGCATGGAGGTGCAAAACCAATACAAACAGATAAGGTGTGGCTAGGGGTTGCTGGTGGGGTGGCTAGGAATGAAGAAAGATGGGTAGCAGGGCCATTTCTCAGAGGGCTTTATGAGCCACGCTTAGGACCTGGGTGCATTTTGAGTAGACAAGTACCAGGACAGAGCATAGACCTTTCTGTTCACAGAGTTATAGTGGTCCCCATTCCTCAAGGTGCTGTTCATGGGTGTGAAGGAGAACTGAGACCGAAGAGCCACTGTGGAAGGAGGCCGGCTGGCTGGCCCGCTGGAGGCACAGTTTGGAGCACCTTGGGAGCACCTCCTCCTGAGACGCTCTGTGTCTGTGTCAGTAAACACTTCACACGCAGATCAGTTAGCACACGATGTCTAGAGCCCTGGGGACAGAGTAAAACACACACAGCCCCACTTTCAGGAAATCTCTTTTCCAGGAATGGTTAGTGTGTGTGTGTGTCTGTGTGTGTGTTTTATATATACATATTTTTATTGATTTCAGAGAGGAAGGGAGAGGGAGAGAGAGATAGAAACATCAATAATGAGAGAGAATCATTGATCAGCTGCCTTCTGCACCCAGCCCCCCCCCCCCCCCCACCACCACCACCACCAGGGATCAAGCCTGCAACCCAGACATGTCCCCTTGCCTGGAATCAAACCCGGGACCCTTCAGTCCATAAGCCGATGCTTTATCCACTGAGCCAAATCAGCCAGGGCAATTATTGTTTTGTTTTTAAGAAGAGAATAAGGAGCAAGGACCATGTACACGGGATCAGTTGAATGGCATCCCAATGTCCTGCTATACTCCTCTTTCTTGTCTTAAAAAGCTCAACAGTGAACACAACTCAATGTTATTAAAAAAGAAACAGCTATGACCGTTTCTTCCCAGTCATCCTATAAATGTTCTTCCCTCTGTTATTTCCAAAGTATTAAAAGCTAATTGTTTTATTTTTCAATTAAGACCGCATATGCGAGAGTCTGTGTCCATATGTCTTCCCAGCACCATTGCGTCTCCGCGGTGCCCTGGCCCTCCCTCCCTTGGGTGGCTGGTTTCCCTTTCATGGTACATGATGGTAATTCAAATCCAGTTCTGGTGAGCAGTTGGCAGATTCTGAGCTAAAACACCCAAGGATTGTGCTGCCTGGGTGATTGTCAGTGAGGAAATAGGAATAATTGAAAGCAACGGAGAGCAAGGATGACATTTCTGGAGCTGAGTTCGACTAAAGGAGATAAAATGGCTTTGATTTAGGGGGAGAGAAAACGACACCATCATGAACTCCAGGATCTTCTAGGTGAATTTTGCCATTTTATCAAGGGAACAGGCAAAACCCATAAGGTAACTCAAAGTGCTGACTGCCTTGCTTCTGTGGTATGCAAGGTAGTAACCCCCGGGATCAGGGAGACAAATTGGAATAAGTTTTCAGAGAAAATGATTGGGCTGCTCTCATTTAAAACCACCCCCTCCCCCCAATCCTGCCCCAGCAAAAATGCAAATGCAAACTGCCTGGCAGCTCTTTCTAATCCATCTGCCTCTGGAGGTAGCAAATTCTCCTTGGCCTTCTCTGAACTGAGCCCTGCTCCGCGAGAGCACGATAGATCCTCCGCCTTTGGCCGCCTCCGTTTGTGACACTTCTGGGAATTAGAATCTGCAAATTGGCCACAAGGAGAGTGTGGCGCCCAGTATAAGCCCACCAATCTTAAGTTGAATTGTTTCTCCCTGAAAAGCCAGCTTATTAAGAGTCATAATATTTCATTCAGTTGCAGCTCATCAGAAATTATTCAATGAAGGGTGTTCTCTTCACAAATAAACTGTGATGATAGACAATGATGGTAGGGTTTGTGAATTCCAGGGCACCTCTCCCAAATTAACATCATTGCATTATATTATATTTACCTGTTTGAAGTCAATCTGGCTTATTCATCTCCCTATACCCCTTGTCAGATTAAGGGACTGGCATATGATAGCTACTCAATCAGTACTTCGTTCATTCATTCATTCATTCATTCATCCATTCAGCAAGTCAACAGAGGGCCTGTTCTGACCCAGGCACCATGCAAGTCCTTGGGCTCTGACAACAAGCAAATAGGCATGGCTTTTGGACTCACAGGGCTTATAGTATGCAGAGGAGACTTGAATGAGCAGATAGTTGTGGGAACTCCAAAAAGGGAACCCACAGGCACCATGAGAGCAACTATTGAGAGGGGGCACTGCATTCAGTTTGGGGTCAGGAAAAGCATTTCTGAAAGCAGACCTTCCAGTTGATCCTGGAGGAGTGAGAGGGACCCATGCATGCACAGAGTGAGAGGGGAGCACTCAGGCACCAAGGAGGTGCTGCTGGGCCAGAATGTGGCACACTTGGCAAACTTGGTGCATTAGTTGGCTAGGGCTGCTGTAACCAAGTGCCCCAGACCAGGTGGCTTAAAGGACAAAAATGTATTGTCTCACAGCTCTGGAGGCCGGAAGTCTAAGATTAAGGTGTCAGCTGAGTTGGTTTCTTCTGACGTCTCTCTCTCCTTGGTTTGTGGGCGGCCATCTTCTCCCCGTGTCCTCAATGATCTTCCCTCTGCATTCATCTGTGTCCAAATTTCCTCTTCTTATAAGGATGCCAGTCATATTGGAGTAGGGCCCACTGAAATAAATGACCTCATTTTAGCTTAATCATCTCCTTACAGGCCCGTCTCCAAATACAGTCCCATTCTGGATTATGGGGGTAAAGACTTCAGCATATGAATTTGGGGAACACAACTCCAACTATAAAGCTTGGCGAACAATCCAATTGGGATGGATATTTCCATCTAGGTATGAAAGAGCCATGGAAGGGTAATAAGTTTTTTTCAAATCCACTACTTTGAAAGAAGTATGGAGAACAGGTTGCGGTATGGCTAAAATAGATGACAAGAGAGGCTGATGGAAATGAGGTTAGAGAGGAGGATAGAGTGTCGAGACAGAACTGGCAATAGAAAGCCATTTTTTGAATGAGTGAAAGAATGAACGAATGAATGCATAAGCCAATGAAATCCACTGAATGAATGAGTCCAGCTCCAAACTCATTGTGAAAACCCTGGCTTTGCCCTAAAGTCAACAGAAGGAGGCCTCTCTTCTTTCTATGTCTGTCCCCAGTAGGTGAGAAACTTTCCTATATAAAGTGTGGGTGTGCTTGTGTGGGGGACCCTCTTACTCTGCATGTAAGGGAATAAACACTCTATTTTCCTCTTACCTGTTACTGTAGATTTCCCACATGTACTGTTTTGGCGAGAAGAATACAAGAAAAGGGCCTCCATTCACCTGGCTGAATCTTACTGGGGACACTGTTGGTATTTCTAATTCACCAGCATTTCTGCTTTTTAGACAAACCCCTGTCTTTGAGCATGACTTTGTAATTGCAAAGTAGCTTTTTTTTTTTAAAGGAAGTGGTTTTACTTGGTTAGGTTTGTGACATTAGCCAAGCACCATTTTCCACAGTATTTATAATGTGGGTTTTCTTCATTCACCTCACATGTGCACACACAGGACAAGGGAGTCATTCCTTGCGAGAGAGGTCCAAGTGATTGATTAATTAGTGCAATCAGGGATTCACAGAACCGCTCAATTGCAGCTCTGGATGGGGCCTTTGTGGCATTGAAGTTCACCACCCACTCCCCACCCCATCCCCACAGGAATGTCCTTTAGAAAAGTCATGATAGGTACCCCGGCGTCTTCTTGTACCTTCCTTGGAACAAGGAGCTCACCACTTTACAACACCCTCTTCCATCCCACTGCCTATCTATTCCAACTGTTAGTTTTGATGTAAAGAAGGAAAATTAGGTTGGGCTCCCCATATTCACATGGCTTTACCCCTCCATTCCTGTGGCAGCTATTCATGGGTGTGTGGCTCCTTGCTCAGTAACTCCATTTCCTTTAGTTGATTATTTCAGTGTCTTAACCAGCCTGGACATTTATCTTCTTGAAGGCCCAAGTTGGTCATTGTCTCTCTTAAAATGATTGTGTGTGTGTGTGTGTGTGTGTGTGTGTGTGTGGTGTGGTGAGGGGACAGGTGTTCAGTGGCTCTACAACACCTTAAAGTTCAAGTTCAAACTTCAAATTCTTATTCTGCCCTTTATGATATATCCATCCCCTGCTTCCCTAGCTAGCCCTATCTCCCATCCCCATCTCCACACTGCACTTTTTAAATTCTGTATTAATCCCCAACCTCATCAGATTCTTCTACTTTATCTGACTTGCTCTGCTAAGACTGACCTTCCCCACTTCTGTGGGGGGCCAACACCTATTTGTCTGTCAAGGTTTAGAGTCCCATTCTTCATGGGGCTGGTCCCGACTGCCCAAGTCAAGCTAACACACCACCCACCCTTCCTCATGAGGCTTTTTCCTGGCCTTGAAGGATAAACACATCACAGTGGACTGGGCATGTCTGGTGTCGAGTATGCCTCCCATTAAACCGCAGAGCCCAGGTCATCTGCATCCTTGTCTGGGACCATGCCAGGAATGGAAGAGACACTCAGTGCATGTTTGTTGAGCTAGACTTTTTGAGCTAGACTGTGGCCCTGAACATTGGCCTGCCCTGGTGCACATGGGGAGGCCATATCACATTTCACATATTTATTTCTTGAGTGGCATTGGGCACAGGGAAGATGCAGTCCTGTTCCTCACAAACTCATCCGGAAGCCCAAGAGTCACCAGGAATGGGTAAAAGCCCTCCATCTAAGTAGTTATGATTTATACTGCAGTTGGAAAACCAGGTCAAAGACACCCCAGAAATTCCTCATCTCAAGATACTTGGGAATTTGTCATGGACAAGCACGGCCTAAACTCTCATCACTAACAACCTCTTACTGCCTCAGCCCAACACTGAGCATGTATTAAACTGATTTTCTAACTGTCCCACTCAAGTATTAAGGAAGAAAAGTGCACCCACATTCCAATTGGTAATTTAAAAAAGTAATTTTATACATACTTTTATGATCAAACAATGCAATCTAAAACAAATATTTAAGACTTATCTTAAAAGATAGCTACCCTGATAAGGGTAATTTAGAAGTCTTTAATGAAGTCACCTCAATTAGCCTTTAATTAAATAGCTCATTAAAAGCTGTTTTGAATATTGCTCATGGAGAAATCCTTGCTCCACTGTTGTGACAGAACAGGAAGTTAATGCAGTTAAAATTAAGCACCATTTGGGGGGAACAGTCTGAAAGTCATAAAGCTACAAAGAGGAAATAAAATCTCTGAACTTCGCCTGACACATGGGTCTTTTCAACATAAACAAAGGCTCAGGTAAATGGTAAACTTGAGGCCCCGGATAGGGACCATGTCTTTCTACCCCTTGTTCTGAGCTTGGGGCTTACAACCTTGGATGCAGAGGTCATGGTTGATAAATGCGCAAATAAATGGACAAACGGACAAGTGAACTAATGCATGAATGAAAGTCAAAACATTCTAAACTCAAGCAAAAGATAACATTATATAAAAGAAACTTACATTTGTGGAGCACCTACCATACGCCAAATGTTTCAAATGAATTTTTAAAAAATGTATTTCCCCTACATGCTTGGGGCTAAAATATTATTTCTATTTGACAGGTAAAGAAACAGGAGAACAAAGTGGTTAATAATCATAGGTAGTCAATAATCTGAGCTGAAATTTTAGCTCAGTTGGAGATAAAAGAACCCCAAACATTTAAAAAATTTCAAGCCTTTCTCGACTGACCTGAAAAAAAATATATATAATGGGAGCAGCCTTCACCTTCTCCTCCTCCCCCATGGCTAACTCCTTCCAAAGTACATGTCCCCAAATCACTGGCTTTTGTTACCATAGCTCCATCATTCCTGGGATGTCATCTGTTAACTGGTTACTCTAGGGAATGGGAACTGGATTTTAACGAGGTGACATCGAGGGCAGAAGCAGGCTACTAAGGGCCCTTGGGGTCCCTGCACTGCCGGGGGATATTATACCCTCATATGAGGGAGGAAAGAGAGACAAGGTTACCATTTCCCTCCTCTTGATCATTCAGGGATGAATCTGGTAGATTTTAAGGCAAGAAAGCACTCAAGGAACCACTCTGACCTGAAATTCCCAGCACCAATACAGATGTTCCCAGACCTACACTCAGGTGTGCTGCTGGGATGAGCTACTTGGCCGGTCAGAGGCAGTAAGATCTTGGGTCCACAGGTTCGGAAGAAAAGCCAAATGGAGCAGGAGGAAGAGGGCCCTGTGTCCTCACCCCAGCAAGAAGCAATAGTTGGCCTGACTGGGGCAGGAAAACCAACACTCAACCCTCACAGCTGGTACTGCCTGCCCAGGCCACTCTGGCCCTGATACAGGCTTGAATAGAACTGGAGCAAATAAGATCCCAGGAAGTGGGGGCTGGAGGCACAAGGATTTCTAGCATCTCCATAAGGGCTACTATGGGAAGACAGGGAGGCTGTGGCGGGAGGAAGGTGGGGCTGACAAGCAGGGATCTAGTTCCTTCCCCTTCCCTTCCCCACCACCCCCCGTGGTCAGAATAGCTGTGTTTTCCTTTGTATATATCAGGCTGCTACTAGAACTGTTTTTAAGACAAACGGTTTCCTGACTTAAGAATAAAGTAACACTTGGAAGGTGCTGATATGGCCCAACTCCCATCCATACCAACCCCATGGAGTGCTTCTACACTTTCTGTTTGAATACATGTAGAGCTAGGCTAGAAATCTCCTGACTTCCAAGAGCAGCCTTTTCCATTCTCAAACAGGTATGAGCTTGAGAACAATCGTGCTTGTGTCACACCATGAGACCATGCTTGTAGCTTAGAGCCTATAGCCCTGTTTATATTCTCCGTGGTCTCATGGAAAAATCCATTGTCAACATTCACAGTAATAGCATTTACTAAGTACCAGCTATTGGGCCTGCCAGGCTCTTCCACTCTCCCTCTCCTCACACACACAGAGATTATATCAGGTAAAGATGATCAGTAAGGATTATCAGATCTCTCCACTTCATAGAGATTAGGGAAGCTCAGTGGGTTAGGATAGCTAAGTCACCTGATGGTGTGAACAGAAATGAGATTCAAACGGGTTCTCTGACTCAGTGTCGCATACTGGCTCGTATAAGGTCTGAAGGGCATGGGAAGAAGGCAGATGGTTTCTCTGATCCTCAGGGTCCCCTGAAAGCTCAGGTTGGGACATGGGAGCCCTGTGTCTGTGGCCTCTGGACTACAGCATACACCTACCCATCTACCCTCTTCTTACCCCAGTGCCCGTCCTGGACCCAGCACATGAAGGGCACTCGGTAGATGTGTGCTGCCAAAATAAATGAATGCAGAGGGCAGGGAATTCCCTGAGACGCCTTCTGTTACTTTTGTGCAAGTGTTTACTGGACCTCAGTTTGTTAATCTATAAAATCTACTTAATCTACTGCCCCTGGATAAGTTTTGAAATACGTGAAACACCATAGACAGGAATCACTGCGTATCTGTCCCTGTCCATCTCTCTGGCTTCACCTCCTGCCAAGTTCTTGCTGCCTTTCTGTGCTCCTGCCTCCCCACGTTTTGCCTCATCCTTGAATGGACCATAATCCTCTCCTCCTGGTGGGCTTGGCATGAGCTCCTCCCACTGGCGAGGCACTTCTGTGTTCTGTTCCTCTTTTACTTGCTACTTCCTATCCACCCACCCCCTTTTCAAGGAAGCTTTTTTTTTCTTTGCAGTTAGAGTAAGTGCCCCATGCGTGCTCTCATGGCACTCTACTCTTCCCAGCTGTACAGTATCACAGTTGTATAGATGTCCTGAAATCTTCAGTCTCCCCTGGGGGACCTCTCAGAAGCAGAGGTGGTATCTCCTATGCACCATTGGGATTGCCAGCACCTTTTATTAGTAGATGCTTGATGATAATTTACTAATGAATAAATCAAGATGAATGCATGGCTGTTTAATATGTGTATATGGACAGTTCCAAGGTGGGAAACGAATATTTAAATGCTCACATCTGAGTGAACATCTCACTCTTCTGCCCTATCCAGGCAACCCTGGGTGGGTCCTTGCATTCCTTTCTCCACCTGCCAACATGGGCCCATGTGCAGGCCTGGCTGATCTGTGGTAGCATTCATGGGACGGCTAAGCGACTTCCTGGGAAGGCTGAGTTAAAGCCACAAGTTCCGTTTACAGACCATGAGGGGCATACCGGATGCAGCATCGTTAAAAGGATGGGAATTGGTTCTCAATAAATTTGAGATTTCTTCAAAGGCCCACCTGCGTGCATGAGAAAACTCAGGCTGGGCTTGCATCTCCCTCCATGTGTGACTAGCACATTCCTATTCTCATGCAGCTCCCAGTGCAGTAGTACCGTGTGGGCAATACCAGGCACTCCCCAGCGGAGGCCAGTGGATTTCATCACGCATCCATCAACCATTCACTCTCCATCCAGGCCTAGTTTCCTGCTCCATTGCCTCCTTTAATTTTTCAGTTAGACCCTAGCATGCAGGATCCATCCATCCAACCATCCATCCATCCATCCATCCATCCATCCATCCATCCATCCAAGCATTTGTATTTCTAAGCATCTTATCTTTGCCTAAGCATGCTGTCTTGCCCCCAGGAGGGCTGAGCTTCAGATGCCCACAGCATTAATCTGCTCCTTACTATGACCTTCATTGGCTTTCCTCAACTCCTTCCCACCCCACTCTCTACTGCACTCCATGAAATCACTTCCCAATGAAACAACTTGCACCCAAACCCTTGTCTAAGGGTCTGTTGGGGAAAGACAGAGTAAGACATCATCACAGAACCCAGCTCGTTTTCATCCAGGTCAGCTCAGCCACTGATAATCATGCATTTATTAGAGCCAATCTTTCCTAACTGTCCATCTCCCTCTTTAGACCATTAGCTCTGTGAGCACCGGGACCCTGGCGGCGTTTAGTTTTCCATCCTGGCACAAAGTGAGTGCTCTGTGAATCTTTCCTAAATGAATAAAAGGATACACTAGGCTGTGTCCTCAGCACTGGAAATACAATTATTATGACTTAATCCCTGCCCTGAAGGGGCTCACAGTCTGAGAGAAGCAAATGGAAATATTGATAATATACTCTCCTTGGAATGTGCCTCCATTGGCATCAAATGTTAAGAGGTCTTAGGAAAGGGTACAGAAGCCCGCTAGGGGGTGGTCAGTGAGGCTGCCCAGGGAAGTGATCCTGAAGACTGGTCACACAGGGTACGTAGCCCAAAGGAAGAAGGGTCTGTACGCTGAGTCTGAGGGGTAATTGAGAGTCAATACAATGCAATAGTTGGGAAAGTTCTTATACCCCGTGACTCTGCGGCTCAGAATCAGACTAATTACATGACAGCAAATATTAATAATAGAAATTGAACAGCAAAGGCATCAGTAACAGCAGGCACATCCAGTGTGAGTTGTCAGAAGTGGCTGTTCTAAAAGTGAGGCTGATCTAAAAATACTCTCTTGGTGGTGCTCCGTTTCCAGAAGCAGCGATTAGGGCAGCAGGGGGGTTTGGCCTGGGAACGTTCCTGTCTGTCAGAACTTCCTCCGTCCCCAGGGGCTGGGAGTCTTGTTCAGGGAGCAGGTGCCTCCCCAGCAGAGCTGCTGAGTTCTGAACTCCACTTCTGTCCTTCATGACCCATACCTGCAATTGTCAACAAGCTCCATTGTCATTGATCAGTGTGCTTAATGCGGGGAGGGATTTGCCAAAAGGTCTCCTCAGTGTCATCACTGAGCGGGATCCATGTCTGTCTTTCGTATTATGGTGAGGCTGAATGCTGGAACCAACAACCCCAGGGCCTCAGTGGTTGATTATACTACATGTGTACTTGTTGTTTACAAAAAAGTAGAATTGGGCATGTGATGGGTGGTCCTATGGCCTGAGATCCTGAGACACAGACCTCTTCGGGGTCTCAGAGTCCTGCCCGCATGCTGTGCACCCTGCCAGCCGCTGGGCCAGAGCCCCTCAGGTTGCACAGAGGTCAGACGGGGGAGGTTTGCTTGTCTGTTCACATACCATTGGCCGTAACTCAGCTTCGAGTTCCACTGAAATGCGAGGGAGCCTGAGAAACAGGGCCCCGCTGTGTTCCCAGGCAGGATGTTGTGAAGACCTCGAGTTCTCCCCCATCCATTTTCAGGGCATGTTTTGAAAGGATGGGGCCCTGAGAAGCTAACCAAAGATGCTGTTTTCTTTGCGACTAATGGAGTGCAGTCCACCCTTATCTTTCTTGATGAGATCATCTCTTCTGTTCAACTGACAGGGAGGAGCTGGGTCTGTTGGACCTAGTGTCCTGGAAATTGACGGACAAGTGTGTTGCCGGTTAGGACTTGCTGGAGAATAGTAACGAATCACCTTTTTTGTTTTAGGAGATATAAGGTCCAAAAATTAGAGATATTTAAGGAATTAACTTGTTCCTGGGCAAAGAAGTGACTTTAGTTCTCAGGAGAAGTTCTGAGAAACGGTGTGTGTGTGTGTATATGTCCAAAAACCCTGGCAGAGATGACGTCAAGATCTACCAAGTGAGAATGAGAACGTCCCCCAATATCAGTGTCCTAGAAAAGCTCTAGATTAGAATCATAGGAGCTAAAATTATTTTCTCCTCGTTAACAATAGAGTTAGACTCTAAGCTCAGCAAACACATTAGGTAGTTATTATAATCATCTCCATTTTAAAGATGAGTAAACCAAGTCTGAGAGGCATTAAGAACCCCCTCCCCCCCCCCCAGTTTATACTACTAAGTGGTGGAGGTAGGACTGAAACCCCCAAAATCCAGTGTGAGAGCCCACATTCAACAGTATGCTTTCCCAAGCCTCTTGGAGGGATTTGCCACGTACAGGGAAAATACTGCTTTCTAAAATGCATGTAACTCACACATAATCATTACATGCAACAGCCTCAAAATTCAAAAAAAGTGGAATAATCAAAAATCCATAGCACTTCTATTCAACTACAACCATGGTCAAAATTTTAGAAAGATGAAAACCAATAATATTTATTACCTACCCTACCTCATGTCCCACCTTCAGAGGTCTTCCTTACTAAATGACTAACTCTGTCCAGTCCTTCTCCTGTATGCTTTTGAATCATCCTTAAGGTCTTCTCTTCTAACCTTGGACATGGAGAATCCAAATAGACCTCAGGGTCAATCCAGACTGCGCTTTCACTGGTAAGTCTGTTTTCCAACACAAAATAGCAATTGGACCACTACAGACTCAGGGATGCTGATGCTCCTAGTAGCTCCATCTCAGAAAAGGTGGTGTGGCCAGGGACGTGTCCTAGTGATGTTGCAATTCTCCAGAAGGGACCAAACTCCAGGCAACTGGATGCTCTCAGTGCACCGTTTCGAATGTGTGCATTGTCTCCAAGTATTATGACATCTCGCCTTTCCATCTGACTATGGAATAATAGGAAGCCTTGAAGAGAATTCAACCGGAGTTCAATAAGCATGCCATTCATTCCCCCAGTACTAATTGGCGTGTCCTCTGCACAAAGCACCATGGCAGGTCTGAGGGAAAAGGTTGTATATTTTGCTATTTGGAGCCTGGGAAAAGAGAGATGGGCGCTGAGTCCTTGCTCACCAACATTACGTTTGTTCCTAAGTGTGAGAGTCCAAAGAGATACCTCGGTATTACCTTTGCGCTGAGGAGGAAACTGAGGCCGTAAAGCATTTAGTGAAGTTCTAAGGGTGAGGCACAGGTAGAACATTAACCAACCACAAACTGGCACCTGTGTTTGTGATGGATAATATAAACAAGGGCATTGTAAGGAGTTACTCGTGGTCATGAAGACACGCATTACCTAAAATACCGCAAGACCCGTCCTGCCCAATATGGCTTTCCTGACCACCAGCTGGGAGGGTCATGATGACAGTCATGTGTCAGGCAGGGTGTTCTTCTACTTATAAGTCCCCAAAAAGCCCACGTTTTCTCTGCCTCTGAGACTCTGCTTTTTTAAAAGATACTTTTATTGATTTCAGAGAGAAGAGGAGAGGGAGAGAGAAATGGAAACATCAATGATGAGAGAGAATCATTGATCGGCTGCCTCCTGCACACCCCCCACTGGGGACTGAGCCTGCAACTCAGGCATGTGCCCTTGACCAGAATCGAACCTGGGTCCTTTCAGTCTGCAAGCTGACGCTCTACCCACTGAGTTAAATTGGCTAGGGGTCGGAGACTGTGCTTTAAGTGCCTACCATAGTGCTTGCTCTTGACAAGGGCTTGGCACGCATCCTAAATTCTCGCTCTTGTCACATCTGATACGATGATTACGTGACTGCCAAATTACCTGCTTTTCAAATGTGACCCCCCCCGCCCCCAAGAAAAAAAATATCTGGACACTGTTTATTTTGGTCCCTGAGACATTTACATAAGTTATTGAGGAAAAAGTACCAATTTACTTAGCAAAATAGAATTTAAACCTTGGCACAAATCTGCTGTAACCACAACATGTTTAAAAAGGCGCCTTTGTCCTTTGTCCCGTTACTAACAATGACTGCCCTTACGTCTTGGGCTGACGTTTTTTAACAAGAAATTGCTTTGAATCGAGTAAGAGTAGGCAATGTGGCCCAGGAGGTAAGCATTCAAAGAAGCTTTTCTTCTTGGCCATATAGCATGTGGGTAAATTACCTTCAGCAGGCGGACTTTTATTATTAATCATGTGTGCCAATAAATGTCTCATTAAATCTAACTTTCACTTCTAGAGAATGCAATTGTCATTATATAAATATTATTTAATTGCCTAATGGCTCAACTATTAAGAAATCTGTATTTAACGAATATTCAAACCATATTCATAAAATGCTCTATCCTAGGGACTCTGTGAGAATCCCATAATCTTTTGATTAAAGGCCGTAATACTTTACTGATGGTGTTTGAATAAGCCATGTTGTATTATAATAAGGTGTGTTGATATTTAAAAAAAAATGTTAACCATTTTTCAAGGGCAGAGTCACATCATATGCCCCCCACCTTTCATCTCCATATTATGAATTATATATCATTCTCCCACTTCTATATCCTTAATCCCTTTTTCTCTCCCTTTATGCAATTATACAGTGACCCATCCATATAGCTCATGAGGTTGCTTAATTTTTTATGACTGTCTGTAAATAGGGAGGAAATGATTACAAAATTTATAACCAGTTGGACCATATTAATTTTTTTTTTCTGTTGGGGGATATAGTCATCGCACTGCACTGTTGGAATTTAGGAGGAAATTATTTCAGAGTCGCATGGGGAGTGATGGATGTTGAAATCTAGAAAGTTTCTTGAGCCTCTATGTTTCTTGAGCCGAATTCCACTTAAGTTGAGGGCCTGGGAGGCCTGACTTGAGCGGGGAGGATTTCTGGAGGAAGCGCAACTTGGAGGGAACAGCATTGAAAGAGACTGACATGCAAGATGGGGAGCCTGTTGAGAAAGTTAGCAAGGGGGGTGGAGGCAAGAGACGATGACCTTCCACTTTTAAAAAACCCTATCAGGGGCAGCAATTGCAGAGGATCTTGAGTTCAGAGCGACTTAGCTACTTTGCCCCTGCCTCTGGTGCTCAGAAGGGAGCCTCTGAGACCTCACCTAGGAGATAGTCACGGCTTCTCTGTGGATCCTATTACTGATCACACTTGTGTGATCCTCGATGTTGATCCTCCAACCCAACCCAGCTTCTCTCCGCTATCAGCAGCTGTGTAGGTTTAACTAAATTCTAAGACGTCTCCACACCAACGTGCTTTGTGAAGCGCTTGTGAAAAGGCCCTTTATGCATCTCTATAATAATGAATTATGAACAAAGAAAAAGGGCTCAGCACCCCCTCCCGCTCCTCCAGGGCAGAGCTGCGCCTGATTCATATATTCCGCTTCATCTGGCCTCGTTTTCCTTCCAAGACAAGAGAACATCATAACCTTGAGATCTCGGGTAGAAATAAAAGATTGATGCAAAGTTTCCCGTGTAAAATTTGGGGTCTTTTCATCCTGACGTGAAGGCAATTGAGTAATATAAAAGCACACAACACACTGGAGGGAAACTTATTTTTTTTTTTTCAAACATGAAGAACCTTCACCCTGAGAGAAACCCCTTTATGTGCAAATAAATAAATTATTGCGTGCCTTCATGAGAAATAGATGTCTCTGGCAGTTTCAAATCTTGAAGCTAAAAAGTCCAACTGCCTCATTTTAGAAGTGTGGAAACAGCCCTGGCCGGGTTGCTCAGTGGGTTGGAGTGTCCTCCTGTACACCAAAATGTTGCAGGTTCGATGGGCTGTGGGAATTGGGCTGAAACTGGCAGTCCGACATCCTCAGAGGAGTCCCGGAGTGCGAGAGAGCACTCTGCAAAGTTCCTGTGGCTCAGCAGCTCCTGCGTTGAGCATCTGTCCCCTGGTGGTCAGTGCCCATCATAGCTACCGATCAGAGTGTCTGTCGCCTGGTGGTCATTGCACGCCATAGCTACTGGTTGGACTGTTGTTTAGGCTTTTATATAGAGAGATTACTAACACTTTAAAGGACAAATCCACAAACAAGCAAAACCCTAACAATCTCAAAGTGCATGGAGAAGATTATGGATATGGAAGGTGGCAGCTGTATTCCATTATCCCAGGATAAACCACTCTCATCAGCAACGGTGTTAATATTAGCAGTGCTGTAATATTAACAATACTATCATTATGATAATCATCTGCCATTTTATTGAGTGTCAAGCACTCTGCTAAACAAGTCCAATGGATTCGATTATAATTTATAAATCTTCCCAGCAGCCTTTGAGATGGGTGTTTTTATCCTCCTTTTATAAATAAAGACAAGGAGGCTTAGTGAGCATGTCTGAAGGCACAGGACTGTAGAAGACAGAAGCTGAGAGTGAGAGGCTTACTGACATTCGGCGATCTGCGTCCCCGTCCCCAGTCAGTCAGCTTGTCCCGAAAAGGCTGCATTCCATGCAGACAGTAATGTCTGGAGGCAGAAAAGGGGCTTCTCTCGCCCTCTATTAAGAATAAGAAAGCTTTTGGTCATCTGCCATCATAGTCCATTGACCAGGCATGGCTCGCAAGCAGGTTATCCCAGTGGAGATATAGTTTAAAAGCTCCTGGATGGTTCTCATATGCAGACTGGATGACACCCATAGTAGACACGAATTTAGGTTCACTTGCTGGGCACACACTCCCCTGCCACGGACCAGCTTGGCTCACGTTGGGGAGGCAGAAGGGGTGGGTACTGGTCAGCCAGCCCCCGTCCCCACAGTCAGCATGGGGATGGGCTGTGATCTCATCCCAGTCGGATGGGCATGGGATCCCAGATGGCCACCCTGCTCTGTGGGACGGTCCCATTGCAATCCCAGGTTTCCAGGGTTCTGCGCTAGCAAGGGGGTGATTACAGATCCTAGGGAACCCTGTTGCGTTGGAGGAAAATGTGCTGACAGCAGGAGAAGGAGGGCCTTTCCATCAAAGAGGAATCCACTGAGCAGGGAGGAGGCTGGAGCTCCAGCAGGTTCTGCTTCCAAACTGTCCCGAGACATTCATCCAAGGCACGTGTAACAGCTCCGTATGCAGACTCTTTTAGGGACCAATGTCTAGCCAGTGTTTTCTCGGGTTTCCTTCCCTCTCTCCCTCCTTCTTCGCTCCCTCCCTCCTCTCTCACCCTCTGTCCTTCATCCTTCCTCTTCTCTGAATAACAGTGAACTGAATCATGCTGAACTGAGTTGGGGTGGGTCCTCCTGCTAGACACTACATTGCCCCTCTTCTCCGTTAGGCCGACAGCTCACAGATCACATGCTTAATATCTATTATTTTTAATAATATCTACTATTCTGGCCAGGCTCTTAGTTCCACCAAGTGGGCACTACTGCCTTTCTCACTTTCCTCAACTTCTCTACCATGATGCTTGGGCCACACAAGGCACTTAGTATCCGATTAACAATGGATTGTTGGGCCTTCCATATCATATCCTTTAAAAACACACACACACCATATTTTTATTGATTTCAGAGAGTAAGGGAGAGATAGAAACACATCAATGATGAGAGACAATCATCGATCGCCCACCACCTGCATGTCCTACACTGGGGATTGAGCCCACAACCCAGGCATGTGCCCTGACCTGGAATTGAATTGTGACCCCCTGGTTCATAGGTTGACACTCAACCCCTGAGCCACGTCGGTTGGGCTATATCACAGCCTTGATGGGAGAGGCAACCCACCTGGTCTGGGGAAGCTGAGACATGCAGGGCTTCTGTGATTAGATGAACTTGGGGAATATAGGCTTGTGTAAGGTTCAGGGGGCACTTGGCACTGCCTCCCTAGGGAGGACAGTGTTTCTCAAACACGCATCAGAGCACCTGGAAGGTTTGTTAAGACAGAAACAGTGATCCCCTACTCACTTGTGATTCAGCCTGTGGGAACTCGCATTTCTAGCAAGTTCCTAGGTGATGGTGACCTGCTGATCAGACACCATGAGAACCGCTGCTCCATAACGTCTCAGAGATGTTATCTCAGGAATTCACAAGCACTCCTTTGGGTTCTTGGGAAGGACCACGTCGGCCCACATCTCTTTTCTTTGTAATATGTTTTTATGTATTTCAGAGAGAGGGAGAGAGAAATAGAAACATCAGTGATGAGAGAGAATCATTGATCAGCTGCCTCCTGCACACCCCCCACCGGGGATCAAGCCCTGACCAGGAATCAAACCCTGACCTCCTGGTTCATAGGTTGATGTTCAACCACTGAAACACACTGGCCAGACAAGAGGCTGACACCGTGTGGACATCAAGTCAAGGGTAGACAGCCCCTGGGCCATGCTGCCTCATTAATGCAGCTGGCGAGAACCATGACCCTGAGGCTGGGAACAGTCTGGAGTAGTGGAGTTCGGGTCTGCGGTTTACCCAGATGGGGACCCACAGGACTCAGCCCTAGAGACGCTCACTTCTGGCTGTAGGACGTGTGTCTCGATCAGACAAAGCATCTCAGCAGAGGTTAAGCTCCCCCCTGAGATCCCCAGACCCGCTCAGCTTGGGGCCTCACTCTGCCTGGGTTGTCCACGTCCACATGTGAGTCCTCTTTGGGCTGATCCGGGTTTTCCACTGTGCGTGGCAATGGGGTATATGCACTTGAAAAAAAAATTGACAGGAATAATTATGCCCGGCTGGATTTCTGAGCTAAAAATAGATTCCCTGCATTGTGGAGAAGCTAAGAGGCCAAAAGCATCCAGAGCAAACACCTGGAATCGCTGCTTAATGTTTCAGGAGCCATGGCCGCCACTTAGAGGTTTCAGGAGGGAACTTCTCTTGTGGTTTCTGCAGCTGCCAATCACAGCAGGATGTGGCCCAGAGGCTGAGGCTACACAGAGCCCATCACTCTGAGCTGTGTGACCTTGGGCATGTTCTCTCTCCTCCCGGGGGCCCCTTTCCTTGTAGGTAAGTCAGGGGGAAAACTGTGGGACTTAGTTTTCAGAGCCAATGGGCAAGTCCCTGAGAAAGTATTTGTGAAAAGGGTCAGGGCTTGGGAGACAAGGAACCCCTGGGGCTGAGGAGGAGGACATCCCAGAGGAGGAGAGCGGGGCAGAGCTATAAAAGACGGACAAGAAAGGAGCGGTGAGTGAGGTTTCCTGACAAAATGAAGCAAGGGGCTGGGGAAAAGAAACACACGCTGAGAGCTGGCGGGGGTTAGAGGGAGACAGAGATAAAATGGGATCTGACACAGACAGTTTTCTGTGGTTGAGGGTGTGTTACCAGAAGCGTTTAGACGTCAGAGTTGCATTTTAGGAAATGCTGGGGTGACAGGAATAGCCTGGATGTACAGAGTACAGGACAGGAGGCTTTGGTAAAAAAATAAAATTTAAAAAAAGTCCAAAACAGTGCAGAGGGGGTGAGGGTGCAAAGTAGAGACACGAAGGTTTTCTTTGTAAGGCTAAAAAACTGGGCCTATTCCAGATTAGAAAGAGCTTGAAACTGGCATATGCAAATGAGGCCTCCTTCCCAGTGGCTGAGCCCTTCTCAAGCCATGCCTGCCCCTGGTGAAGCCCAGGGCTGTAAGTCAGACTGAACCCTCTCAGCCACACACCTCCTCCGGCCCCTGCTGTTCCTTGTCCTGCTGGAGGACTTTGGACTATTGACGACTGCTCTCCTGCCGACAGCAGCCGGGGAGAAAGCACTGCCAAATGGGAGGAAACCACAGAATTTTCTGTTTTCTTCTGCAGGAGAAAGCAAGGTTATTTTTGGCCCCTTTCAGTACAAATCAGTTTCTGTGTGTGTGTTTTTCATTTGCAAAACCCTGTGTCTGGCAGGCTTCAGGCACAACGTGAAAATCAGAGCTCTCCTTCTGAATACCTCTGCATTTTTGCCTGGTATCAACTTTGTTTGTCTTCCCCTGCCTGACCGTCTCCCGTGTCTATCTCCGGATTGTTGACTCCTCACAAACGAGTTTCTCCAGCCAAAGAAAGTAAAACCCCACTCCAGGATGGGGCACTTGGGCCAGAGAGGAAGCAAGGACTCAAAGGAAACACCCACAGTCTGAATCAGGCTGTGTACCCCCGTTTTTCACACATAGCTCCACCCTCGGTCTCCAGCTAGGGGACACTTGCCACCCTGGGAGTCACACAGCTGGTAGGGCATGGCCAGAACTGACTCTGGGCAACCTTCTCTCCAGTGTCACCTCTGCTTCCTTGTGGGTTATAAAGTTTGCCAGTGTCCCCCGTGACAACCAAACTGCCAAGTGGGTTAGAACCCTGACTGAGCCAGAAATTCAGCCTCCATAAACCTCAGTTTTCCCGACCGATGAAATAGGGACATTAACTGTGCACTGCTGAACTGATGTGAGGGTGAGAAGAGCTGGTCCTCATGGAGAACTTGAGGAACTGCCTGGGACTCCTGTAGTGCTGACTATCTGAGTGTGTGTCGTGTGCACCTCTGAAAACCACGCCATCATTTTTAGCTGACGGCCATCCAGTTTTATTAAAACCCTGCTTTTGGCATTCGGCAAAAGCTGTAGATTATTTTCAGTCTTTGTGTTAGAAGAGTCTTTTCTTTTTCTCCTTCTGTCCCGATGGAATCTTTCACTTAAGACAGTTTAGGTTCATGTAAGAAGGTGACAAACAGCCATTGGAAGGATTTTCCTATTGAATTCCACACATCATTGAGCCCATTTGGATCCAGAGTCATTTGTGGGTAGTACTTGCAACTCTTTTTCCTTAAATGAAAGGTAATGCAGGCGTGTGCCCTCACACACATGCACACCCCATCCTGGGGAGCAGTTACTCATAACTTTTCTTTCTCATTTAGAAAAGAAATTCATCTGCTTGCTCTCTGGGAGACCCTTCAAAATTTCTAGCTCTTTATCTTTTATTTTTTATTTTTCTAGATTAAATTTATTGGGGGGGGGACATTGGTTAATAAGATCATACAGGTTTCAAGAGTACATTTCTATGACACATGATCTGTGTGTTGCATTGTGTGTCCATCACCTAAAGTCAAATCCTCTTCCATCACCATATATTTGGCCTCCTTTTCCCTTTCCTACCTCCCCTATAATGCTGGCTAGCACTAAATGACAATTGATATAATAATGATTAATAAGCACCATTGAATGAATACCTGCTATGTTTTGGGAGCTGTGTTTACATTATCTCCAATCTTTACAACAACCCTGAAATTTATAGACAATTTTTTTAGTTGAGAAAAGTAAGGCACAGGGCGTGAAGGGTCAGTCCATCAACCAAAGTAATGAAACAGGACTGAAAATAGAAGGCATGCCTCTCTGGGCTCAACTGCAGTGTTTTTTATTATTATACCAAGACGCTTCTCTGTTAGGACAAGAGGATGCCTGCCTCATTCCCTCTTGTGTCCCCTGTCACTGGAACATATTTGCAAATATTCGTTGAATGCCTGCAAAAACAAACAGATACACAGATAACACACACCCTGGCTTTGGCGGTCATGCATCGGAGCAGTGGCGGGCACGTGTGGTTTCGGCAGCTGCTAGTCACAGCAGGATCCAGCCCAGAAGTTGGGGTGCATCAAGTCCCTCACTGATAAGCGATGCGGGATGCCCTTGTACACGTTCTCTCTCCTCTCTGGATTCCTCATCAGTAAGTTGGGGGGATCTCTGCACAAGGTGGAGGGCAGCTTTCCGAGGGACCTGGTGCCACGGAGACAGTGCAGTCCTGCCTGGTGTTCCTCACGCCCCAGAGGCCACTGGGCCTCCTGGAACTGGTCTCCACCTTTGACCATGAACCAATACATTGCTTCTGACATAAACGAATAGCTGGCATCCAGTCAGCCTCAGGTGCCCTACATCAAACATTCTCAGTGGCCCAGGTCTGCAGCATAGCATACGTGAAGCAGCAGCTCTCCTCACCGCCCTCACATGCGCCATGTTAGCCCAGTAGCCTTCACTGCACCAAGTTTGAGAAGCATGTGCACCCGACTCTTGGCACCTGCTTCATGCTTCTCGCCCTGACTCACGGAGTTCATGGGAAGGCATTGAACACTGACCCTGGGGAACCTTTCCTGGTCAGGTTAGGCTGTCTGGGGAGTAGGGACTGTCCAGAGGCAGAGAACACTGTGTGTGTGTGTGTGTGTGTGTGTGTGTGTGTGTGTGTGTGTGTGTGTGTAACAGGGCATTGCTGTGAGCTTGTGGATTCACTCATCAGTTGAATGAAGGACTATTTCTCCTAGGAAAGTGTTTCCCAATGTGTCCCCTGGAGGAACATTGTCTCCGTGGTCTGCTAATGAATTAAAGAAAGCGGGGCAGAGGGGAGAAGAGAGCATTCCTTAGTCAAATCATTTGGGGACATCTTGGAATAAGTCATGCTAGGCATCTTTTATTGCAGAATTGCTCAGCTCCTTTAAGAGGCTAATGTGCATGATGACTGCGCAGAAGATAAATATGGTTTCTTACCATCGCCATGCCCTGCTGACAGCAGAGTGTTTTCCCCCCTGCAGACATCCCGGGAATCCACAGTCTGCCCTGCACTTTGGGAAAAAGAGCTTCCGTAGAAGAGGAACCGGACCCTGGGTCTTACGCCAAGTGTTCTATGCAGATTGGAGTCATTACAGTGAATCAGGACAGGTCAGTATAAAGGCCTCTGTCGGGGACCAGTCTTTCTTTCAACAGCCCTTCATGGGGACTGCATCTGCAAGCTCCCCTTGCAGATCCTGCCCAGCCAGGTTTCCTGGGCTCCATGCAGGTGGGTCTGTGCTATGTCTGCAGGGTGGGTGGGCATCCAGGCTCCGCAGACAGACATCGGGGATCCTGACCAGGATGGAGAGGGAATCGTAGTAACACAGGCCACAGCCCGACTTCCTTCGCTGGTCTTTGCTTCTTGCACTTAGATAAACTACAGGCATCACACTCTGGGAAAGGCTTACAAAAGGGACTTCCAGGTGTGTGAGTAGAGGTGTTGCCGGGGGTGTGTGTGGGGGGTGGAGGGAGGGGCATGTTCAAGACCAGGGTCCTAGGCCAACCTGCAGTGATTGTACCTTGAAGGGACACAGTGTGAGGCCCTGTGTGGGCTGTATGGAAGCTGTGAGGGCATGTAGCTGTTGTCAGGGATGGTGTATACCGGTGGGTGATGGCTGCTGGTGCAGGTGTGACCACGATCATCCACATGGATTTGGTGGTTCAGATGATCTCCCCAAACGGGGCAGTTGGCCGCAAATCATTGTAAGCTTCCCTATATTTGTGATTATTCTTGATTTATTACTCACAGGCTAATTTATTTTTAATCTTTACTGTTGAAAGTAGTACATATGTCCCCTTTTTTTCCTCATAGACCCCATCTAGCCCCCCCACCCCCCACCCCAGGCCTTCACCACCTATTGTCTGTGTCCATGGGTTATGCATGTATGCATACAAGGTCTTTGGTTGATCTCCTCCTGCCCACCCTCCTCTGCCTTCCCTCTGAGATTCTATAGTCTGTTCCATGCTTCTATGTCTCTGGATCTATTTTATTCATCAGTTCATTTGGTTCATTAGATTCCACATGTAATAATTTTTAACTTTAAGCAACCAACTGGTAAAGTTGACTTTTGGAGGTGAAACCGATTAAGGGGGCGTGGAGTCAGCAGGGTTGTGAGCCCTGCATGGGGACTGCATCCAAGGCCCTGCCTGTGCCCAGCAGCTGCATGTTAGGGGGCCTCTCACTCAGCACCCTCTCTGAGGAAGAGATTGGCTCAGAGCTGAGCTGATTCAGGGATGGAGATAAGAGGGGAGGGCGGGAATTTCAGGAACACCATTGCCTCACTTTCCAGAAACTTCTGAAAAAATCAAACCCTGGCCCCACACCACCCTTGCTCGCAGAAAGCCCAGATGACCAGCCAGGGGACTTCCCTGAGATGCAGCCTGGCCCCTCCCGGGCTAGTTGGCTTCCTTAATGTGCCAGAGGTTTCTCAAAGGGCCTGGGCCTTCACCCTTTCTCTGGGTTTTAGGGAAGAGTGGGTAGTTCTTAGCGCCTGTTGAGTGAGGACCGTTGGGGGCAGGCACTGCACTGGGTCTCAGGTCCTCAGACTCAGCTGCACACTGGGATCCCTGGGGGGTGGGTTGTTTGTTTTATAAACACTGATTTCTGCCCCCTCCCCACCCAGGTTCTGATGTAACTGACCTGGGACGTGGCCTGGGCATCCGGGTTTGTGAGGACCCCCTAAGCCCCATTTTGTCAACAACCCAACAATGACAGGTTAGTGAAAGCTCTGGCTGAAGAAACAGAGGCTCAGAGAGCGAGGGACTTTCCCAGGATTACAATCTCAGAGTCTGGCACACGGGGTCCACGGCCAGTGTTACATCACCCTGACTCCATACATGCAGCAACACCCTATTGGAGCCAACCATGAGGCCAGTCAGAGGCTCGGATGAGTTGGCATCTGCTGGAGCCACAAACTCCCCGTGTACTCTTCTCCTCTGCCCATTGGAAAGCACAGGAAGTCGTAGCCAGGGCCATGAGTAACCAGGGACCTGAGCCACAGCTCTTAGGCCCGCTCAGGAATCAGGATGGCTAAGCCCCGGGCAAGTTTATTTTTCTTTTCCCTGGGAGTGTGAGAGCCAGGAGAGAGGACGCCTCAGGAAGTAATGCAGACACATGTGGGCCCCTGAGGGTGTGGGGGTCACAGGCCATGGAGAAGCCAGTCAGGCTTGACATATTCCCCCGCTGCCCCCTCCGCGCCTCACCCCCCCCCCCCCCGTCCCCCCTTCTCCCGGCACTTACTCAGGCATGAGGATGTTTGAATCCCTGGTCTCAGGAACAAGAATCGACTGGGGAAGAAACCAGACAGGATGCCAGGGCTGGAACCAAAAGGGCGTGGTTTGTATCAAATTGTCAAAGGAAATTTGCATAAATGCCCCACCCCTGTGAACCTCAGTTTCCCTGTCTTCATATCAGAGATGAAAAATTCTGTTCCTATCTCTAAAGTAAGGATAACAGCCCCCCCCCCCCCGAGTGATAGAATTAAGTGTGGCTGTAGATGCATGTATAATAAGATGTCATGTATGTTGTTATGTAATATATGTATAAACAACACCATATGTACTTAGTATGTTATATATATTTATATTTGCTATAGGCATCCACTGCAGTGGAAGGAGCCTGGGGCTGAGCCTTGTATATAACTCGCTCCTCAGAAGCCAGTGGCAGTAGCTTACAAATGACAGTCCATACAGTGACTGGAGTTCTCGTAGCTTTTAAAAATGAGTTGTGCCCACACATGGAAGTGAGCTGTTCAGGGTAGATCCTTAGGAAGCAAAGCCCTGTGGAGGCACGAGAAAGGACAGCCCTTGTCCATAGTGAAAAGCATTGACTATGAATAGGTACATGTATAAACAGTAAAAATATACACCAAAAATCCCTCTCTGGCTGCGCATACTTTTTGGTGGATGTGTGTATTTGCAGGAGAAAATTCAGTTCTGGAGCAAGTACCTTTAAGAGTGGGATTTAACAAGAAGAAAAGGGAAAAGGGATTTTTCATTTTATTTCCTACTCCTCTGAACCGTTTGCATGTTTACAATATGTGTGTGTCTGTCCGTGTCTGTGTTTCAGTAACAGAAACAAAAGGAATTTTAGTTAAAACACAAAAGAAAACAAAAGCTGGACAGCCCAAGCCTTGAGCCTTGAGCTCCTTCCTCTTTGTTCTGGGCCAAGCCCTCAGACGGGGCTGTTTTTCCAGCTGGGACCCATTTGGTTCTCTTGCCCTGTGTCCTGGGCGAGCCCAGGTCCAGGGAGGCAGACAGGAGCCTGGTCCCAGGGAGGACAGCCCCCCCCCCCCCGCCAACCCCCATCCTGGGAACAGGGTCTGTGGCTTCTGCTCAGGGGTGGGCAGGTTTGGGGCGGGCTCAGGAGAGGCCGAACGAACAAGCCTTCGGAGGAGGAGCGGAAACGGACAGTGCCAATAAGGAAACCCAGTGGTATGGCACCGAAGTCGAAATGCCTTCAACTGAAACCAGAACTAAATAGAACACGAAGTCAAAAGCTGATGAAAATCCAGGCAGAGAAGCTGGGATCCTTGGGGTGAGCAATACTGATGTCGGGTTGGTCCCTCCTCTCACCTGCTGTAATGTGTTGACTGATGACACACCCCCCCCCAAAAAAAAACAAAACAAAAAAACGCTATGTCCAGACCCTCACCTCCAGAACCTGTGAACACAGCCTATTGCGGAAAAGGTCTCTGCAGGTATAATTGAGGATTTCAAGAGGAGATTGTCTTGGATGATCCAATGGGCCCTACATCCTAAGACAAGTGTTCTTATAAGACGCTTGGGAGGGACAGGAGGGGAGCAGAGGAGGGGGCTGGTGAGGACGGAGGCAGATTGGAATGATCCAGCCACAGGCTAGGAATGCCTGGAGCCCCTGGAAATGGAAAGAAGCTGGGAAGGATGATTTTCTAGAGCCTTTGGGGGGGGTGGGGGGTGGGGGGAGCCTGGCCCTGCCAGCACCTTAGTTTCAGACCTCTGGCCCCTAGAGCTGTGAGAGAATGAATTTCTGTGGTTTTAAGCCTCCAAGAATGTGGCAATTGATTGCAGCAGCCCCAGGAAACCAGCAGGCTTGCCGAAGAGACAGGGTTGGAAGTCTTGGATGAACTTCCCAGCAGGAGAGGCAGACGCTGGGATCTGGGAAGAGTGGCGGGTAGTCTTAGGGGAGAGGCCTCCATGTCCGCCTGGGGCACCAGGCCAAGCCTCCAGACATACCCTGCTGCTCCCTTCTCTAAAACAGCTTCCCCAGACGCTCCCTATGGGCTTATTCTGTTTATTTTCCTGCGTGGAGCCTGTCAGGCCCTGCGTGTATCTAATCTGTTGGTTGGGTGGATTCTGGATAGCTGCTGTCTTCCCCAGGGAACCGGAGCTCCCCAAGAGCAGGGCTCAGTCTGGCTCCGCTTGGAGTCCAGCCTGGCACAGTGCTTGGCATGGAAGGGTGCAAGACAGTAGGGTCTTTGCTAATCCTCACCCGAGGATATTTTTCCATTGCTTTTTAGAGGGAGAGGGAGAGAGAGAGAAACATCTGTGTGAAAGACACACATGGATTGGTTGCCTCCTGCACACATCGAGACCAAGGTCTGGGATTGAGCCTGCAACCGAGGTATGTGCCCTTGACCGGAATTGAACCGGGAGCCCTTCATTCCACGGGCTGATGCTCTATCCACTGAGCCAAAGCAGCTAGGGCAAGACAATAGGTCTTAGTGGAAGGGACAGAGGAGAAGGGGGGCTCTGACAGGGTATGGAGGGTCCCCACTCAGCCCAGCTCCTCTGAGCTCGCAGTCTGTGCAGGTGGATGCAGCAAGTGCTGGGGAAGCTGTAACAGGAGGGAGAAGAGGACGAGGTAAGACGGTGTAGGAAATCAGCAGATGGCCATAAGAGAGCAGAGAGATGCAGGGGTGACCTCTGCCAATAGGGATGGGGAGGCTCGGCCCCAGGGGCACCGGAGGAGTCTCCCAGGTGTGATGGGTCCCCTGAATGGAGATTGAAAGCCTGCTCCCTGCCAGGCCTCAGTGAGAGGCACGGAGGGGCGTGAAGAGGAAGGGGCAGCACCGAGAGAAGACCCAGGGGCAGCAGGCTGCTGCTGATGCTCTGGGTGCTGGGATGCAGGGGCCACCAGGCTGCAAGCCGGGGCCTGCAGGGCGGGTCACAGGATCGAGGGGCACGGGTCCCTGGACACCAGCACCTCAGCCTCCAGATTGGTCTGCGGTCCTCTCCCTCCACATCTTCCCCAAGTTCACAGTTTCATTAGTCACTGCAGCTGCGCATTGAGTCAGGACTGGGCTGAGAACCTTTCTGTCTGTGAGTTTCCAGTCCTTTCCACTCATGCATGTGGTAGGCATGATCCTCCCCAGTCCATAGATGAGAACATGGCGGCTCAGAGCCAGTAATTAGGGGGATCAAGATTTAACCCCAAATCTCCTGATCCCTGGTGCCAGGCCTGTGCCTCCACCATGGCCCAAGAGCCTCCCTGACAGCAAAGAGCGCCACCATTTCCAGAGTAGTTCACACGCAGCACTCTCCTTTGACCTGCAGGCAGAATTTGAGAGAGCCTGGGCAGGGATTACTGACCCATTTTCCAGACGTGGAAGCTGAGGCCCCACATCGTGGAGGCTGCATGTAAGGAGCCACAGCCCTAGGCGCAGAGCACCAGTGTTTCCCACTGAAATCAAGGTGGTGTCAATACAACATGCAAGGTCAGGGCAGCAGGAAATGGGGTGCAATTTGCTCCAGACCCGATGCCTCTGGGAGGGACCCTTACCCGGAGTCCACATTTGCAGGCAGTGAGGCAGCGCATCCATCTGCACAGGCCTTCCGGGGGCAGTCGTACCTGTGCGAGGGGCTGCTGCATCCATCTTGTAGGACAGTGCGCTATTTTTGCCAGAGAGCTACAAGGCATAAAAACAAATTCCTGAACATTTTTTATGAGCCGACATCATGGCCTCTGGACACTTCTTCACAAAATCATAAAAAGCCAGACAGCCCTTTCCAGAAATTACGCATCCACCTGGGTCCCAGGTAGCGCTGGGCGTCTGCAGCCGCATAGCAGAAAGGGCTCCTCTTTGCTGGGGAAACAAACAAACAAACAATGGCCAGTTGTCTTGGTGAGACCTTGGAGATAGTGAAGTAGTCATCAGGGGGCCTTGTTTGTATCTCCTACTGCCACATCTCTTTCCTTGGGCCCTACAACCAGGTCAAATCCAGGGATGCAGAGCAAACCGTGACTCAGCCTCCCTCAGCCACCACCTGCCTTCCCAGCATCCCTGTGCCCGCTGGGCTCCTGTCTGCCATGGGGCCTTTGCAGGTGCTCTTACCTCCAGTCCGACCTCCCTGAGCCCACCACCTACGTCAGGCTCCTGTGTTCCTAGAGCCACAGTCCTTTTCCTCGGGGCATGTAGCTCAGTGGGTAGGGGTTGTGTGATTATCTGATCAGCGTCAGTGCTCCCCACTCTACTGTAAGTTCATGGGCATGACGACTGTGCTTCCTTGGCATTTCCAGAGCCTGCGAAGATACCTGGTGCACACTCACCTCCAAGTACACTGTTGCCAAATAGAAACAAATGTACCAGTCAACGCATACAGGAATAGATGAAAAAATAAACGACCGAACAAGCAGACAATCGCTTCTCTCAATGGTTCTCCGCCAGGGCAGGTTTGGCCCCCCAGCGGATATCTGGCAGTTTTTAGAGACATTTTCATTTGTCATAACTGAGGGTGTTGATACTACCAGCTCGACATCCAACAGTGCACAGAACAGCCTCCCCTGTCCCAGCCAAGCATCATCCTCCCCAAATGCCAGCAGCACCGAGAGTGAGAAACCCTGTGAAGTCATGCCTCGGGCTATGTAACAAACTGGTTGGCTACAAACAACAGAAATGTGCCGGGCTGGTGTGGCTCAGTGGTTGAGCATCCACCAATGAACCAGGAGGTCACAGTTCAATTCCCCGTCAGGGCACGTGCCGGGGTTGCAGGCTTGATCCCCAGTGTGGGGCGTGCAGGAGGCAGTGGATCAATGATTCTCTCTCATCATTGGTGTTTCTCTCACTCCCTCTCCCTTCCTTTCTGAAATCAATAAAAATATATATATTTTTTAAAAGCCCAAGGGATACTACCCATACTATGAACAAAGCTGGGGTGTGCTGGGGTGCACCACGCCCCCCCCCCCCGTTACTCTCCCTCAAAGCTCCGGAGGAAGGGCTTCCCTCTGGAGCTGGAGGTGCCCTCGCCAGTGGGTACCTCACCCCGCAGTCTCCCGTGACCCTCTGCATCCTTGGTTTTGGTTGATTTCCCCTCCTCTCATCGGAGCGCACGTCCCCTGCACTGAAAATGAAAGTATGGCCCAGAGCTCCCTGTACCTCATTAACCCCCACATTATCTCAGGGAAATTATGCCAATTATCACACCGGGGCTCAGGATTGAAAGGCCACCTCTTCTGGGCCGACGGTGATGGATGCTACCAATTTAAGGAGAGGAGGGGCGGCCCCTCCGGTGGCGGAGGGATCATTTGTTTTGCCAAGAGAAGCTGTCCCGAGGCGGGCAGAGTGCAGCTCTCTGGAGAAGGGGCTCTCCTGGCCTCCGTCTGTAAGCCGCACGTTTCTCCGGGGGTTTTTTTTTTTTTTTCAGGGAAAAAAAAAATAGCCTGTATTGCTTAATCTTGTTTTCTTATTATCTTAATATACAGAAGTATAGAGAAAACACAAACACACAAAAAAACAGCCCATAATTCCCCGACCAAGTTATTTCTGTTGACCTTTAAAACCAATCAAAATGAAAGTAATACAATATAGGTAGGTCCAGACAATCCAGAGTTCAATAAGTAACAAAGTTAAAGTGAGTATTTTCCTTGCCCTCCCTCCCATTTCCAAGCTCAGTCTTTTGGCAGCTAATAGAGTTTCCTGGCTCCTTTAGAAGCAGTGCAGTGGGGCGGGGGAGGGGGGGGGCGGGGGGGGGGGGAGCTCATCGTGGTTCAAAGCAGTGCCTCTCAGACCTGGGTGGACATTGGAATCGTGGGAGAAAGCTGGCAACATCCCGACTCCCTGGGCCCCCATCCTCAGAGATTCTGGCTCAGCTGGTCTGGGTGGGGTCCTGCATTGGCATACTTCACAGTGTCCTGATGCACTACTGTTTAGCTGTGTGACTTTGAACAAATTACTTAGCCTTTATTTGCCTTATCTTCCTCTTCTGTAAGATGGGGCTACTAACAGAGTTGTTGTGTGGATTCAATGAATTAAAATATTTAAAAGGGTCTCTATATTAAGAAGGATGCAGTTTAGCTACTATCGTGCATGCACCAGGCTGCGTGTATCCAGCGGCATCTGTGATCTTTAAAGTTAACAGAAGAGATTATTCTATGTACATTCCATTCCTCTGCTTTGTGCGCAGTAATGATTTTCATATACTTTCACACAGGTGGAACTAGTCCTTCTGATTCTGCTTGACGTGACCTCATAGTCCAGATGTACATTCTGGAGGATGTGCCCGCCCTCCGTAGGTGATCACCCTGGTGGTCTCCAGGCTGGATCTAATGTACGTTGTGCAGCAAGGAGAGTCCTTGCACATGTTACTTCCTTATACAGAGATGCCATTCCCTGGCCTATGGTCCTCAGTGCCACTGAGAAAAAGAACTGCGGTCACGTATGAGATGCCTCACCCCCCTTGTAGGTTGGGTGGCCTATAAGCTCATCCCTTAAGTATGAGTTTCATGATGACCTCACATGGGTACTAATGTGCTAATAAGAGTTAAGGAAAATAAAATGACTGGATTAACTAGGACATTTTTGGTGCTGGCAAAGCTAAACCCAGCTTGAGCAGGCGTAAGGAAAAAAATGCAGGTGGTGTATTAGGAATAGTGATGTTTCACGAAATGATGGGATGGAAAAATGGGACTGAACCTAGTGAGGGAAGGGCCTGGCCACCACAAGTAGATCTGATGATTGACTCTCTCCACTTACAGTCCCTACTTCCCTTCCTGTGCCCAAGTCACTGGGTCTTCAGCCTTTCTCTGCTCCTAGTTCCCAGGGTGGAACATACAGCCTCCCAGATCCTGTCTTCACCTATTAGAGGACCAGCCGTAAGCTGAGACCAGCAATCCTGCTCCTGGTCCCAGTTTCAAAGTCCTAGAAGATAGAATGTGACGTGTCCGCTTGAGTCTGTACTTGGCTCTAGTCATCGCTGGGTGGTGAGTAGAGTGTTAGAAAGACTGAAGATTATCGGGGGCTCTTTTGTGTCACGGTTGGAAGATGGAAGGAGTCTATGATAGAGGGACAGATGGATAATTTTAGGGAGAGAGGAAAAGGGGAGAGGTTTAGGAAGAAGTAGTAGATTGAATGTTGCTCGCTCCCCAGTCTCTATTAAGCATTGTTGAATATCCAGATGTGTACATCCCGCTTCGGAGAAGTATCTGTTTTCACATGAGAACACAATTAGATCAGTGGTTCTCAGCCTTGGTTTATCATTGCAATGATGTGGGGAGGTTTTAAAAATCTTTAATATCCAGGCACCATTCCTAGACCAAAGAAATCAGAATCTCTGTCTATAGGATTCCAGTACTATCGAATTTTTTTAAATGTTCTTCAGATAATCCCAGTCTTCAGCTAAGGTGAAAAACCATCGGGCAAGATCGGTGATTCCCAAAAGAGGATCTATTAAGAATGAAGGTTGTTCATTGAGATTCAAGGGGAGTCATGGGAGTCAGGGGTGCAAATAAGCTTGTAGGTGTTGTCAGTGCTGCTCCATGGGTTATACTTTGAGTAGCAAAGTGCTAAATTATCTCTGAGTCCTACTCTAGTCCCAAAATTCTTAAGAAAGGGAATATTTACTCTGGAAATATTTATTTTCCGCTCTGAACCAGACTCTGTGCTAAAAGCTAAGACACAGAAATCCATGAAGTTTCTGCCAAAGAGGGGTTCTCATGTAGTCCACCGAGCTTGAGAGAGGTTAGAGAAAACATCCTGTGTATACTTCTTCCTAGTTGTGTTTGGAGATGTATTCATCAGGGATTTTGGTTGTTTTGTTTGTAAGAAAATGTCCTTATTGAAAGGCTTGCTTGCCTTATGGGAGGAATGATAGCTCACGTCTTGGGCTAAGGCCATTTGACATAGAAAGAAGTGACTTTTACATGTAGCCATGTAGGGTAATCATGAAAACCATGAAGCCTATAAAGCAGTTTGACCCTGAGCACAAAGGACAACATAGAAACTATAACTGGGAATAAGGAAATGATCTATATGATGATTGATTGATAGGTAGGTAGGTAGATAGGTGGTCCACAAAAGGACCTCCTTGGTGTTCAGTGCATTGAATGATTAATGAGCCCCTAAGGGATCGTGAACATGTTTTAGGACATATTTAGAGTCCCCCATAATAACAGAACCCAAGTTGGTTGAGTGCTTATGGTATAAGTCTGCTCACATTTCATTAAGCTGTTCTGTGCCAGGAAGCCAGGAAGGCACACATAAATTAATGATGCCTTGTTTCCGTATCACAGAGTGTGCATCTAAATAATAGGGAGGGGATAATAACTGATCTGATTTTCATCCAGCAAATATTCCCTGAATGCCTACTATGTGCCAGACACTGAATTTGACCAAAGTCTCGGCGTTGCAATTTTGGAGATTATTCTTCAGCGATTATCTTTCGATGACAAGTGCAAGCTGCTTTTCTATACATGGTTATATTTCATCCTCACCACAACCAGAGACGGAAGAGTCAGGGTTGGTGCGGTTGATTTTGATGCTGATGGTGGTGATGAGGGTGACTGTGTGGTGGTATTGGTGGATGTTTTCTATTGTACAATATTTAAAAGACTGGGCTCCAAAGTGTCACAGGATCATAGAAAGTCCCACAACTGGTAAGCAGCCAACCTGGGGCAAGAACTCAGATGACCAAACTCCAATCTTGCTTTGCTATTCATTCAACCACACTGAGTAACAAGAATATTAATTGGGGGAGGGGGTGGCAATTGGGGAAAAAAGAATATTAATCAGTTGCTAAAGTTTATTTTGGGCTTTGCCATCCTTAATACTTGTGGAAAGATGAACTGAACATTTAGGGTCTACAAAAGACCATGGCTTCAAGTGCAAGAGAGGGGGAGCTTCAACATGGCAACTCCAGAAGTCTCAGCTTTTTCATTTCTAGGCTAGAACAAGACATGGTCGTATAGGAAACGTTCCTCTCTGCCTTCCAGATGCATTTCTGGACCAAAATTGGCTTCTACCTTTCTAGCTAATGCACATAAAAAGAGAAAATTTAGACTGGCACTTCACAAAAGTGTGGTTAGCTTTTAGGAAGTCAGAGGGTTACAACTGCCCCCAAGAAGACCCCAAGCCTTTCCGATGGCTTCAGGCTCGTTGGCCCTGCAGCATCCTGCCTGGTCACCCTTGCATCCCACTCCATGCTGCAGCCAGAGTGAGTCCTTCCAATGCAAACGTGGCTGCCTCTCTGCAGGGCTGGAGATTCTCAGTGGCTCCCCATCCTCTGCAGAAGAAAGCCTTTGACATGCCATTGCTGACCACTCCACCTCTTTCCCTTCCCTCCTCTCAGCCTTCCATGAAGTGCTTCTGCAAAAGCAAACTATGTCTAATTGCAGTCCTTCTCCTGGCCTCTAGGTGTGATGATGCTGGGCATTTGATTATGCTGGTTTGGCTGTAAATTGTTTCTCACCCTTAAGGACTCGCCTTATCCAAAAACACTTCCTAGACCAGCCTCATCCTAGAAGAGACAGGCCGCCCTCTGCATACTTCTATCAAAGTGTGCCATATCTGTGAGCTTTTTAAAGCAAACCCAGTTCTCATCATCACCATCATCATCATCATCATCATCATCATCACCATCACCACCACCCCCACCCCCACCAAAAAATCGCTGACGGTCTACTAGTTTCCAGCCATTGTTCTAGTCACTTGACATGTCTTCTCATTGTTAATATCCATAACAGCTCCATTGGGATTTGAAATTAAATCAATTGAGAAACAAACAAACAAAAAATCTTCCCAAATGTAACCGTGCCTGGAACATAGTAAGCATAGCAACTAATCAATGTATAAAGCTAAGTTGATACTTGCTTATTCATTCGCTTTAAAAAATGAGCTTTATTTTTAGAGCAGTTTTAGATTTATAAAAATATGGAAAATATAACACAGAGGTCCCATAAACACCACATCTAGTTGTTTCTATTATTAACATTGTGCACTAGTAATATACATTTATTACAATTAGTGGACCAGTATTAGTACAGTATTATTAACTAAAGTTCAAAGCTTATTTGGATATCCTTAGATTTTTGTTTTGTTTCTGTTGTTGTTAATCCTCATCCGAGGATATTTTTCCACTGATTTTTAGGGGGAGTGGAAAAGAGAGAGGGAAAGACAGAGAAAACATTGATGTGAGAGAAACACATTGATTGGTTGCCTCCTGCATGAGCCCTGACCAGGGCCCGGGCCAGGGAGGAGCCTGCAACCAAGGTACGTGCCCTTGACCAGAATCAAACCTGGAACCCTTTGGTCCCCAGGCTGATGCTCTATTCACTGAGCCAAACCGGCTAGGGTGGATTTGCTTAGTTTGTATCTATTGTCCTTCTACTGCTCCAGGAACCCATCCAGGACACCACATGACATTTAGTCGTCATGTCTCCTTAGGCTCCTCATGACTGTGACAATTTATCAGACTTCTTTTTTTTGATGACCTTAATCCTTCTGAGGAGTACCAGTCACATATTGTATACGATGCCCGTCTAGTCAGTTATCCCTGACTAGTATAGGGTTATTGGTTCTTTTTTACTTTTTTAATTATATTGAATTTATTGGGGTGACATTGAAGTTATATAGATTTCAGGTGGACAGTTCTATAATACATCATCTGTACACTGTATTATGTGTTCACCACCCCAAACCAAGTCTCCTCCCATCACCGTTTATCGTCCTTGATCTTTGTCTAATTCCCCCGCCTCCTTTCGCTCTGGCATTCGCCATAGGGTTGTCTGTATCTATGAGGTTCTTTTTTCCTTTGGTTCTTAAGAGGAGGACGACAGTGGTAAAGGGCCATTTCCATCACATCGTAGCAAAGGTGCCTACTGTCAACGCGTTTGTTGACTGATGGTGACTTGATCCCTCTGTTGAGGTTGTATTTGTCAGGTATCTCTACTGTGAATTCCTAGTGCTTTCCCTTCTCACTTAGTCTTTGGAGGAAAACCCCTGCATGGACCAAACTGAAGGATCTGGAATTACTCATCCCCCTTCCTTAAAGGCACAGTCTCTACATCATCCTTTGGGCTTCTTCCACATGGGGGATTTGTTTCTCCCTCCTGATTTATTCACTCATGCAATTGTTTGTTTATATAAGTATGGACTCACGGATGCTTATTTTCTGCATTGGGTTGTAATCCAATACTACTTCATTTTGTTGCTTAAATTGTTCCGGCTCTGGCCAGGCTAGTGTAGCTCAGTGGTTGAGGCTCGACCTATGAACCAGGAGGTCATGGTTCGATTCCAGGCCAGGGCACATACCCAGGTTGTGGGCTCGAGCCCCAGTGGAGGACCTGCAGGAAGCAAATAATCAATGATTCTCTCTCATCATTGATGTTTCTATCTCTCTATCCCTCTCTCTCTCTAAAATCAATAAAAATTTTTAAAAAGAAAAGCACAGCAGCATCTCAGGACAGACAGGCCCTTTTCTGGCCCCGAACACTAAGGGCCAGCGATGAGGGCTCTAGAAGAGGGTGAGATGGACTGAGGTTAACTTCAGATCTGCACGCAGATTCCCCGATAGAAGGTGTTCAGGTTTAAGCCTTCTGTCCAGAGAGAGCTGCATTTCAAGTTCCCCGTGGTCGTCCTAGGACTCTCTCCCCTAGAAGTTCCCGCGAGCAAAGGAGCTTCGCTGCCAGCGCTGGAAATGAGCCTTGATGGTCACCTTCATCATGAGGCACATTTAGCCTTTAGGTTACATTTGTGTTTACAAACAATTCCATTTGGTCTTCCTGTTCTCATCATGTTCATGTCCACCTGCGAATTCTTACCAGGCATATGGTCATTCCCATTTTTCAGATTAGCAAGCTGAGGGTCAGAGAGGGCATGATTTCCAGGTGACACACAGTGAGGACAAAGGACTCGATCCCAGAATCCAGCTTTCTCCTCATTCCGCCAGAGCAACTCTGGACATTTCCATCACCCTTGACAACTTTGGGACAGAACCCCCAGCTAAAGCTCATCTGAACCTGGGACATACAAATGGGCCTCCTCATTTCTGACTCCTGGGAGAATTCACATTAGAAGGACTGAGATTTCAATAGGGACTTGGGCGCGTTAGGCCCAGATGTTATTTCAGAGTTTCCCAGTGGTCTCTGGCCTTCGTTGGCAAAGAAAGCAGATGTTCCCTTTTGCCTTCTAAAGTCATTCATAGGTATCAGTGTTTTCTCATACCTAACATCATTTTTTAATTCATTTTATGTTTGTTAATCCTCACCCGAGGATATGTTTCCATTGATTTTTACAGAGAGTGAGGAGGGAGGGGGAGAGACACAGAGAGAGAAATATCGATGTGAGAGAGACACATCAATTGGTTGCCTACTAGATAACACCCCTGACCTGGGCCAGGATCAAGCCTGCAACCGAGGTACGTGCCCTTGACCGGAATCAAACCCTTGACCCTTCAAGGGCCAACGCTCTATCCACGGGAGCCAAACTGGCTAAGGCCCTAACATCATTTCTTAAATACCCAGAAACTAAGGATAAAGAATAGAAGCTTCCAGGTGCTGCTTGTTTTGTTTCCTCTTTATTTGCACACATTTCTTCCAGAGCTTTTTCAAGCTTATTTTACACAGAATTCAAATGTCTATAATTGCTGGATGTCCAGGCCCACCGTTGGAAACAGCAATGTGGAGAGAGGAGAGCGAGTGAATGCTAGAAGAAGTAGCAGTTAGGGATTTAAAACAGGAAACCATCCGGGAGCATGTAGCTCAGGGCCAAGAACCTCAGGGTGCTCCGCTGCCTTTGATGGCGCTGGTTCATTTAAATGCAGTGACATCATCTGTGCTTGAAAGATGTTTCCAAATTATTGTTTAAAATACAAATAATGTCTTGTATACCTACTTGAAATGGTGGCGACTTTTAAATCATATTTTTTTTTCATTCAAAATGATTGCGGAAAAATAGGTAACTATGTCAGCAGGAAAGCTTTAAATCTGAGGAAAGCAAGATTACCAGTATGATTCATTAACTCAGTAAACATTTACTGTGTATAAACTGTCCATCAGGAGCTGGGGAAAGGGAAATAAATAATATCGACCCCTGTCTTCAGGAACCTCCACATCTCATTTGAGAATCTGTCCCTGGGGGTCTGGCTTGCTGAGTCTTTCACAGCATAAGAGGCTGATGGCTAAATCCTTTCTGCTCCATGAGTCCTCCAGGACTTGAGGTGAGAGCCACTAAGTCGTAGATTTAAGGCTTGAGAAGAAGTGACAAGATTCATGTTAAGGAAGGGAGGGAGGACGCAAAGAGGGAAGGACGGACAGAGGAAGGAAGGAAGGAAGGAAGGAAGGAAGGAAGGAAGGAAGGAAGGAAGGAAGGAAGGAAGGGAGGGAGAAAGGAGGAAGGGAGGGAGGCTGCTACTCTGCTGAATTTGGGAAGATGGGAAAAACACACTCAACCCAAAACTTCTACTCTGTGGATCCATGTAACCTTAGCCAAATGCTATAAATAAAAGGGTTAGGTTACAGATGTCATCTCTTCCACCATCAATAACTTAGCAATGTAGGTGTTATTTTCCCAGTTTTGGGGGAGTAGGAAACTGAGGCCTCAGGAATCTAACCATCCTACCCAAGACTAGAGCTTGGACAGCCAGGCCTGGGTAGGGCTCGATATGAATCCACGCCTGCGCCATCTGGTGTAAAATCTCAGGTACTCTTCACTGTGCAATATTGCCTCCAACCAAAGGAGAAGTGTCTTAAATAACATACTACCAAAGAGCGAGAGAGAGAGAGAGAGAGAGAAAGAGAGAGAGAGAGAGAGAGAGAGAGAGAGAGAGAGAGAGAGAGAGAGAAGAAAAAGAAAAAATGCCTTTAGGATTCCCTTTCCAAGAGCAGCAGATTCTGACTCCCTATTTATCCATGACTGGGTTTCTGATACATCCCATGGGATATGGCCACTCTGTCAGTCAGGGTATGCACACTCCAGTTGGGTAACTTGGGAGTTTAAAAAATAGACCATTTACTAGAGATACAGCACCATGTAAGAACCCCCAAGACCTGTGCAGTGAACCCAGGGCTAGTAAAGGAGAAGAGGGAGGAGTACAGTGATTGAGATCAGGAAAGAGAGCTGAGACTTGACAAAACCCATATGTTCAGAAAGGAAGGGAGGGAGGAAGGAACAAAGGACAGAAGGAAGGAATGTGACAGGAGCTGTGACCTTCCCCCAAGCAGCTACAGCAGCCACAGTGAACCCAGGGCGGGAATCGGGAATAATCACAACCTCATCTCTTCTCTCCTTGCAATCTCCCGATGGCTTTTCCACTGACCAAACCCACCCAGAAATTGAAGGGTAAGGGCCCCCTGTGGTATAGACCATAGAGGTCAAGCATGGGGCAGAGTGAAAGGGGTACATACATTTTGGAGAGGCAGATAAAAGATATCCATCCCAGCTCCCTTATACATTCCAACATGGAATCCACTTCGCCCAATATCAAAGGATGCTTTCCCATGAGGCCCAGAAGCAACCTCGTGGTCCTTCTCATGATCCTTCTTGCACACCAGGGGGCAAAGAATACAGATGGGAACTGGCCCAGAAGGAGGGGTGCATGTGCCATCCTTGCTCTAAACCAAGCTTGGATCTTCTTCCTTAGTCTTCTCTGGTTGGGTTGGATCATTGTGATGCCAGGAAAGCCTTATAACTTCTTGTGGCTTGCTAGAACCACAGCATCGATGAACACTTTATGAATTTAAAATATTTAGTGAGACAAATGTTGTCATGAAAGAAGCATTGGATTAGTTTCTATAAATCTCTATATCGGACAAACGGGTGACCTTAGACAAGTCAGTTGCCTTAGCAGAGCCTCAGATCTCCCCCGTGTGACACAGGAGTGATGAAGTTACTTCTCAGGATGGTACAATTTTGAAAGGCTAAGAAAGAGTACAAGGCAAATGCATAAAAATGTGTTGCATCACACACAAGAAGGTGATGAGTTTTTAATTCACTTACTATATTTTAGTAAGCAACATAGTAATCAGGAAATCGAGCGCTAGGTCAGAAAATAAGGCTTTGAACCTTGGTCTTGGAACTTCCTACATGGGTGACAAGGAGCAAACATCATTCTTTCCAAACATCAGTTTCCTTATCTGTCAAATGGGACTAACTAAAGCATCCACCTCACAGGCTGTTATTGACTGATTCATGACAAATACTCAGTAAGGATGACCGTGGGTGGTAGTTGTTATTGCATTGCCACATTTGCAGAGGATGAGAGGATGCCATTCATCAATTCAACAACACTTAACTGTTCCCTGTCAGTCTTCCAGATGTGTGATCGAGCTAGAGGCAGGCATCTACAGACACCTTGACTTCTCCTGAGCCCACAGCCCTAAAAAGAATTAAACTCCCGAGTGCTGCTCCTTTGGGACATTCCTCATTTTGTTTACCCAGACTTCAGGGAACTTGACTTGAGTCTTGTGATTTCGATGTGAGCTGATTGAACCTACTGGCCTGGAGTCAGAGAGGTTGGTACATCTTCTGTTTCTCCTAATAACTTGCTGACTGATTGTATATAAATCTCAATTTCTCTGGGTCTCATTAGACTAGATAGATAGATAGATAGATAGATAGATAGATAGATAGATAGATAGACAGATGATAGATGATAGATGGATGATAGATAGATAGACAGATGATAGATAGATGATAGATGATAGATAGATATGATGGATGGATGGATGATAGATAGATAGATAGATAGATAGATAGATAGATAGATAGATAGATAGATAGAGATAGATAGATAAGGGTTATAGTAGACAGTCCACCCAAGTTTCCATTTCAAAGTTTCCATTCCATTGACTCCATCAATGATTCTTTGAAAGCAAATCCATTTGCTTCCAGACTTCCTTCATCACTCTTCACACATGCAAAAGAATGCACAAATATCACGTGCCTACTACGTGCCTGACACCAGATGTATATTTAGTAAAGTCTGGCTATTTTCTGATGTTTTCCATAATCGATTTCCCACACCAAGCAGGGGCAACTGTCTCCAGCAGGCTAAGTGAGTAACGTGAAACTCACCTCGGTTAAATTCCGAAATGGATCTAAAGGCACCAAGTTCCACATGGACTCACAACGCTGAGCTCTGATTCACACTTAATTTCCTAAAATGGGAAAGAGAGGATTCGCTGAGTGAAGGGCTTCAGTCTAAAGAACCACACACATGTCTTCCTGGCTAATGTCTGCTCTTTTTCCCCCAGTTATTAGAGTTAATGCCGGCCCAGGAAGGGAGCATTAGGGGCCAGGGCTGTTTCCCCCTTAGAACAACAGTGGGGGATGTACTGCAGATAAGAGGCGCCGGGTGCGCCGGAGTGTTTTGGCTTTTGCAGACGGAAATAGAATTGCAATATACACGCCGGCTTGATCTGGGAAGCCTGGCAGCCCTCCCCCTGCCCCTTGTCTTCATTCTGATGGCTGCCAGACAGATCTCTCCGTCGGATCTGAGTGCTCTTCGGAGGAAGGTACCCTGTGAGGGCGGGCGGCTGGCCTTATTTCACCAGCGGAGCCCATTATCTTGCAGCAGCTGTTTATAGTTAACTGCAGCCCATACTTACAGCCTGAACGCAGAGCCTCTTTTAGTGCCTGTGGATTTGGATTTGCGGTGAGCAGAGCGAGGCTTAACCCTGTCCTCCCCCTGCGGCTGGTGACTTCAGTGGGCATCGGGGATGGAGGGAGTCTGCTAACAAGGAGGGTTAGATGGAAGGTTGCAAGGAGAGCAAAAAGCTCTTCCCAAAGGCGGTGCATACACATCCAGGTGTGACTGCATGTCAGGGATGTGTTGGGCGACTTGTAGACATTCTCTCAGTGTTTGTGGACCATCAGGGCTCTGAGGATACGGTTCCGCTCATCTCACAGGGGAGGAGATGGAGGCTCAAGCCATGAATGGTGGGATTCAAATCCACATGAACCCGGATAGAGCTGCAGCGCTCATCTCCTGTGTTATGCTGCAGTGGGCCTCCTGGTGATCCAGAAGCATCCCCAGAGGACAGTCTGTGTGCCCCACACAGTGCCGGGTCACCTATTATGGAGAGAGGGTCTCCGCCCCAGAGGGCTCTCAGGTTGGCCAGAGAGATGAGCAAGAACAGATGATACACCTGGAATAAAGAAAAGCAGGGGAAACCACAGAAACCTCTCACCCTACTAAGGTAGAGAAAGGAGATCTAGATCCAGAGGAATTTAAGGAAGAGGCGAGTTTACCTTAAAAAAAAAAAAAAAAAAAAAACTAGGGCCCGGCTGGTGTGGGTCAGTGGTTGAGGTTCAACCTATGAACCAGGAGGTCACGGCTCAATTCCAGGTCAGGGCACATCCCCCGGTTGCAGGCTCAGTCTCCAGTAGGGGGCATGCAAAAGGCAGCTAATCAATGATTCTCTCTCATTATTGATGTTTCTATGTCTCGCCCCCTCTCTTTTCCTCTCTGAAATCAACAAAAATATATTTAAAAACAAAACCTAGGGAGCACAGCTGGGAAGAAATAATAAGAAAAGGGGAAAAGAGGGACTAACTGAATCAGAGTTGAGAGATCTGGGGCGGGGGGAGGGGGGGGGGCGGTGGCAGGCATCCAGTGAGAACCCCGGAAGCACACTGGCTGCCCAGGGAGCACACATTTGGTTTAGCCAGATGAAAGAGCACGCTGGCTGCTGAGAGTGGGGCGGGGGGGGGGGGGGTGTTTTGGAGGGAGCAAGAGAGAGGATGTGCAAATCCAGGCTGCAATGACCCAGGAGGAGGAACTGGCCCTGGCCCCAGGGATGAGCAGCTTGTGGCTGCAGCCAGATGTGTCTCAGGGAAGAGCAAATACAAATGGCTTCCTCGCCTCACTCCAGACTAGAAAGAGGTTAACTTTTCCAGCAGGAAGTTGGAAGGAACATTGCTCAAACCGCTAACTCAGCCCCAAATGACATACATTCCTGAGTCCTGAGGGTTACAAAGCTAATCACTGGAGATGGGGGTGGCGATGAAACTGCACACACGCACACACACACACACACTCATTTTCTCAGCACGTCTGGAACTTTTGTTCTCCCTTTGTTTGACTCCAGCATCTTTCCTGAGGACAAAGAAAACCAAAGTTTTTGAAATCCACTGTTAAGCACAAAGAGGGGCGGAGTCAGGAGCTTGTGGGGGAAAGTTGGCTGCCTGGGAACCTTATTCTCCGCCTTGGTACCCAACCATCCACAGTGGGGGAGAGAGTGGCTTGCCAAAGGGCTCCGTGGGACTGGGCTCAACTAGAAGAATGTGTAAAGTTCTGTAAGAAAAGACAGCCCCCGCCCCTGAAAACCGAGCTGGAGCTGCTGAAGCCCGGGAAAGGGGCCTTTACAAAGAAAAGTGCTTATTTGCAATCACGGTTCTTGGCAACAAAGGCTCCCGACCTCTGGCTGGAGGAATTCCTGGACCAGGGCCTTTCTGTGGAGCTGTTAGTGATCTGAGCTTAATTACCTCTCCCCAGGCTCCTGCCCCAGCCAGCCCTTGGGGGAGGGAGGGCAGCAGAGGTCTGGGGCGGAGGTTTTGCCCTTTTAATTCCAATGTTCAACAAAGTGAAAGCCTCCTAACTGCAAAGCTAAAAGCACCCTTCCTCCTGCTGCTCTGAATTCCTAATCTTTATGCTGCAGGAGTGGCAGGTTGGACATGGCAGGGAGAGGGCAAGGCCACCTGGGGAGGCCTGTGGGTCAGCAGTGGTCCAGGAGCCAGGTGTGTACCTCCTGCTGAGGGTCGCCCAGGAGACCTGACTGCCACTCAGCTGGAAGACCAGCCCTGGTGACTGGCTGCTACTGCCTTGTTGCTTCCACTGCCAAGCAGGTGAAGGCCACTTCCAGCTGCCATGCGAGGCCCCGCTGTCGCATTGTTTCATGTCAGAAATGCAAACCTTTCCTGAAAAGAGGGCATGATAGTGAGCCAGTGTTCTCCCAAAAAGTGTGTGTGTGCGCATGTGGTGTTTGTGTGGTAAGTGTGTGTGTGTGTGTGGAGAGAGAGAGAGAGAGAGAGAGAGAGAGAGAGAGAGAGAGAGAGAGATTGATTTATTTTGAAGAGTTGGCTCATGAGATTATAGGGGCTGGCATGTCTGAAAGTTACAGATCAGGTTAGCCTGCTGGAGATTCAGGTCAGAGTGGTGAGGTCTTGAGTATGAATCCGAGGGGTAGCATGCCCAAAACTCAGGCATGGTTTCTTTTCCTTTCTTTCTGTCAGTCAAAATCTTTCTTTTCTATGTGGCAATAGGTAGATTTTATTCCATAATCATTTTTAATTCTTATTTTTCTATTGCAGTTTATGTTCAGTGTGATTTGGTATTAGTTTCGTGTACATAGCAGAGTGGTTGGGCAATCATATACTTGCCAAAGTGCCCCCGCCCCGATATTTCAAGGACCCATCTGATACCATACGTAGTCATAATCTTATTGACCATATTCCTTATGCTGTACTTTATTATCCTGGGACTATTTTGTGACTACCAATTTGTAGTTCTTGATCCCTAGGCCTGACTCAAAAGAATATATGCACCCCTATGTTCATCGCAGCATTATTTGCAATAGCCAAGATTTGGAAGCAGCCCAAGTGTCCATCAGTAGATGAATGGAAAAAAACAACAACTGTGGTACATTTACACGATGGAATACTATTCAGTCATAAAAACAGAAGGATATCTTAACTTTGGGGACAGCATGGATGGACCTAGAGAGTATTATGCTAAATGAAATAAGTCAGAGAAAGGCAAATACCGTGCGGCTTCACTTACATGTGGAATCTAAAGAACAATACAAACAAACAAAATAGAGATAGACCCAAACATGGTTTCTAATGACGCTGTCTTGAGGAGAATCTCTTCACCATTGGGAAACCTGTCTTTCCTCTCACCTGATTGGACGAGGCCCATCACACTATGGATAATCTGCTTTACCTAAAGTCCACGGATTTAAATGTTAATCACCCTTGAAAAAAAACATCTAAAGCAACATCTAAACTATTGTTTGACCAAACACCTGGATACCGAGGCCCACCCAAGTTAATGCATAAAATTAACCATCAAAGAAATGATTTCAACAGTGTCCAAAATGTGCCAGTAGTTTCTATTGGGAGACCCTGTGTTGCAGTCCCTGTTCAGGCATTTCCATCCTTCCCTCCCTGACCAGAGTTTAACTCATGCCATTTTTAAAATAATGCATCATTATTGTTGTTGTTTTTATTGCCGTTGTTATCATCATTAATATCCTCTGTGTGTCTTTGTCTTTGAGCATCTCCTATATGCCAGGGACTGTAAGCCCGAAGGAAGATTCGAGTGCAGAAGAGGCTGAGGGCTGGCTGTCTACTGAGAAAAGGAGGCAGGAGCCCAGAGCCCAGGGCAGCTGGAGAGGGGCCATCTGGGTCTGAGGAACAAGGAGGGAGCTCTCAGTGGCTGGAAGCAAATGGAAGTGGAAGACATTGGCCAAAACCCCCTATAATTTCATCTCCCTCTGTTGCTTTATTATCCTCTTCTTATGCCCCTTCCCGCCATTGTACAACAGTACAAATAGAGACATGGAATCTAGACATGGGGTCAGGAGAAAGGCAGTAAGAATTCGTGGAGAACCAGACAGCCATGGTCTCAGCCCTGATGAGTTTACACTTGTTAGAAGATGAACTGAGACATACTCAAATTTCTAAGTGTTTATTTGAGCAAAAATCTATTAGAATTGGGCAGCACCAAATCAGAAGTGCTCGGAGTGCTCCTCCCACAGAAGCCAGGGGAAAGACTTCTAGAACATCTTTGCAGAAGCAAAGACTGGAAATTATGTGATTGGCTAGAGCTTATACCCAAGTTGGCTGTGGGTAATTGGTTTTCCGTGGTGTTTTGATCTTGTAACGTTGAGGCATTTGCAGGCTTAGAGTTTGGTGTGCTTACCTAGCCTGCCATGGATTAGAGCCACATCGGCCTAATGGCCTCTTCATTCAATTAATGTAACACACTAGACTGGGGGAGGCAGGCCTTATGCAAGGATGTTGAGTGTAATGAAAGTTAACAGCAAGGAATTAAGTGTGATGGGAGCATAAATCATAGTATTGAATCAAATTGTGTCAAGATAGGCCAACCTAAGAACAGAATGCGTAAGATGAGAATTAAAGGAATGGGCCAGAGCTAGCCAAGTGAGCAGAGTTGGGTTGGGGATGCATTATAGGCAGGAGGAAGCGGGAAGAAGGAGACTCAACCATGAGGAAGAACATGTTGTATTCCAGAAAATGAAAGGATGAGGGAATGAGTTCTCCCAACACAAGAGACAGAAAATGTTGTGCCCCTTCGCTTCTTCACTCCTGCTGTTCCCTTGGCTGTGAATGCTATTCCCCTTCAAAATCTAGTGCATACTTGGCTCAATTGTTATCTGTCCTGAAGTTGGCCCACCTCTCCCCTGATGGACTCACTTCTTTTCCCCCACAACTCTTTGTACAAATGTCTACCATGGTGCTCTTCTATGTGCAATTCTGCTCTCTCACTGTGCCCACCTTTGTACACCTTATTCCCTGGACTTACCCGAAGGCCATTGCCAAAAAGAAATCAATGCTTTTCCCAAAATAAACTGAATTCAGTTGATTTAACAACTTTTCAGCAGGGAGAATATCCCCAGAAAGTGTCTAGCCGCAATCCCACCTAATACTGAGATGCTTTCTTCAGTATTTCTTTTTTTTTTTTTTTTTTTTTTTAAATATATTTTATTGATTTTTTACAGAGAGGAAGGGAGAGAGATAGAGAGTTAGAAACATCGATGAGAGAGAAACATCGATCAGCTGCCTCCTGCACATCTCCTACTGGGGATGTGCCCGCAACCCAGGTACATGCCCTTGACCGGAATCGAACCTGGGACCTTTCAGTCCGCAGGCCGACGCTCTATCCACTGAGCCAAACCGGTTCCGGCTCTTCAGTATTTCTAACTCACAACAAGACTTTCCAGCTAACTATTGTCCTCCAGAAAGCCCCCAGAGGGCAATGAATGTCAGTCATCTGTGTTCAGAAATATCTATGGCAGAACAGACTGGGAGAAAGGGTTGACTCCGGCAAAAAGATTAATAGTCTGGACTTAAAAAATTATTAAGAAGATGTGAGGGAGGAATTAGGTTTGAATAAACAAAGCCATGTCTAATGAAACTTTTTTTATATCAAAGGAAAATTATGAGCAGTGGGGCTGACATTGAGTTTATAAACATCATAGAGTGTCATAAATATTGTGAGCGGGAAAGCCTGTCACAATAAGATGAGGTCACAAAAAGTAGGTCAGCACTAAAGATCTGAGAACAATCCAAGGGTTGCTCTAAATGGGGGAAGGGGAGCCTGGGCACCCAGCTGGTGTGGCTCAGTGGTTGATCATCAACCACTGAACCAGAAGGTCATGGTTCGATCCCACTCAGGGCACTTTCCCGGGTTACAGGCTCGATCCCCAGTGTGGGGGCGTGCAGGAGGCAGCTGATCAAAGATACTTTCTCATCATTGATGTTTCTCTCTCCCTCTCCTTTCCTCTATGAAATCAATAAAAAAATTTTAAAAAATGGGGAGGGGAGCTGCAGGCTCAGTAACTGAGAGCTTCCTGCTTATTCCTCAGACCCAGTGGCCCTCTCCAGCTGTCCTGGGCTCTGGGCTCCTGCCTCCTTTTCTCAGTAGGCAGCCAGCCCTCAGCCTCTTCTGCACTTGAGTCTTCCTTTGGGCTCACAGTCCCTGGCATATAGGAGATGCTCAAAGGCAAAGGCACACAGAGGAAAATAATGATGATAACAGCGGCAATAAAAACAACCGCAGCAGCAACAGTACTGATGCATTATTTTTTAAAAATCTTTTCACCTCTGCGAACTGCCTTCCTCCCTCCGCTGATCTTACTGTTCATCTTTGGTCACAGGCTGTCATCAGGAAGGGGCTTAAACTGTAGTGCGGACACATGGATCACTGGGAGTAGACAGAGGCATCACGTTGTGGTAGAAAGGCGACAGTTTTTCCTGATGAACTTGGAGCAACCTTACTTAATTATAGTCGTGCATTTATCCGACCATGTGTTCATTCCTTCATCAGCAAATGTTTATTCCACGACTTAGCTGAGAAAAACCATTATCCATAATGCACCGCATTTGCTACCTGCCAGTAAGCATGCTTTCTAGAGTTGCCAAGGTGAGAAGCTTTAATTGCAAGTCAAGGCATATAGTCTTTTGATTAGCGCTTGCATTGGAAATCACAGTGTGTTTGTGGTTTTAGATCTCGTAGAATGAAGGAGTTTTCTCTTCCGTCCGGCTGTCCTGGACATCTTGTTGCATCTCAGGGTCAACTGCTCAGGAATGCTGTTGTCTGGTTCTTTATGAAGCCCCTGGAGTCACCCAGTAGTGGCTTTGACCAACAGTTTCTGTGTTATCTTAGACGATTCCAACTTGCCAGTATTCTATCAGGAGTACGTGTAAAACGTGGTAACAAACAATCAGAGATGAAATTTTATTTATATGGACACTCTCCTAAATCTTGAGCATGTAATCCTATCCAAGAAAGGCCCAGCACCTCCCTCCTATAGCCGGAAATCTACAAGGGAAGACGGATGTTACGTAAGAAATCACAGTCTGCGTGGTGAGTGCTAAAACAGGGGAAGGATAGAGGAATGTACCAACATAGAGCAGAGACCTACCCCAGTTCAGGGTCTGTGACATTTAATGAATAGTAAGAATGCGTAATCTTCAGCAATTCCTAGGCAGAGATGGGGTTCGCAGAGAAAGCAGTCAGGACCAAGAGTGCTCCAGGTGTCTAAATAAGATGGCATGTTACGTGTGGCACCTAAAGCCCAGCGTTTCATACCAGGTGCTAAGGTTCACATACCTTTGCAACTTACTACATGACTCTGGGCAAGCTCCATAAGCTCCCTGTGCCTTCTCACTTATAAAATGTAAAACTGCAATGCCCAGCCTTGTAGCATTTATTTTGATAAAGTCATACATGACAAGCTCTTAGAAGAGTGCATGGCTCATAATGAGAGCTTACAGAAATGTTAGCAGTTATGATCATGATCATAATCGTAATGGTTACTGTTGCTATTGCTAGCTATATCATTTCTTTTTAAAAATATATTTTTATTGATTTCAGAGAGGAAGGGAATAGGGAGAGAGAGAGAGAGAGAGAGAGAGAGAGAGAGAGAGAGAGAGAGAGAGAGAAATACCAATGATGAGAGAGAATCATTGATGGGCTGCCTCCTGTACACCCCCCACTGGGGATCAAGCCCGCAACTCGGGCATGTGCCCTAACCAGGAATTGAACCATGACCTTCTGGTTCATAGGTTGACACCCAGCCACTGAGCCACACCAGCTGGACGAGCTATGTCATTACAAAGAGCCTCAAGTTCCTTATCCACAAAGTGGGATACTAATAACTTCATTGCAGGGGGATTCTTAACTAAATTGATAAAAAGCACATGCCTCTTCTAGGTATCCTGTAGATCAGGGGTCCTCAAACTTTTTAAACAGGGGGCCAGTTCACTGTCCCTCAGACCGTTGGCGGGCCGGACTATATTTTTAAGAAAAACGATGAACAAATTCCTATGCACACTGCACACATCTTATTTTGAAGTAAAAAAACAAAACGGGAACAAGTACAATATTTGTATTTGCATGTGGCCTGCGGGTCGTAGTTTGAGGACCCCTGCTATAGATGTATGATAGACACTATCTGGTATTCACAGGAAGAGCCCAAACCTCATGGTGTGCCTTGGCCTTGACCTTGGCCCTGGCTGCTGTTTGCAGCTGTGTTCATGTGTACATACTGACAGGTATTCCTTCTCCAGGTGTGCCTAAGGCAACAGAGCTCATGTAGAGGATGGGTCAGGTGGACCACCCCCATCCAGATATAAAGATAGGCCACCCTTGCCTGGCCTGCATGGCTCAGTGATTGAGTGTCAACCTATGAACCAGGAGGTCACAGTTCGATTCCCTATCAGGACACATGCGTGGGTTGCAGGCTTGATCCCCAGTAAGGGACATGGAGAAGGCAGCTGATTATTATTCTCTCTCATCATTGATATTTCTATCTCTCTCTCCCTCTCCCTTCCTTTCTGAAATCAATAAAGATATATTAAAAAAAAAAATGATGGGCCACCCTTCCTAAGCCTTCCTTGCTTGGCAAGGGCCGTGTGAGTGACAACTCCCTGATGCCTACACGCATGAGTTGTTTAATGATGGTGCTTTCAACCTCCCGACCCATCCATGTCTCTTACTCGGAGTGTGCGTTCAATGGGGAAAGGTCAGCAACAAAGAGGAGGTGGTCACAACTAGGAAATTCTTGAGCCAACGTCTGTCACAGAGAGGTGCAGTGACCTTTCAGGGGCTCCCCTTGGCTCCCCTGGATTCGGGTCTGGGAGGAAGAAGATGGGGCTGCTCTCTGCACAAAGAAATCATCACCCAGCCCTTTTCCCAGGACCCATTAAAATGCTGACACCATTCATCTGCGCTACTTTACTTCTCATTATGCAGAAATGTGCTCTTGATCAAAAGTCCCCTTGTGGAGCAGACCAATTCATCACCAATAGCTGTGGGCCACACACCAGAAATTCATAATCAGCAAACACTGTTCACCCAGATCATTCCCAGGACTTGCAAGCTCAGAGCCATGTCTGTCACTGGGAAGAGGCAACCATCCGGGGTGCAGTCTGAAAATAGCCCTGGGAGCTACCCTTCAAACACAGTTCAATTAAGGACAGAACTGCATCTTCCTCGTACATGTTCAGGTCATCTACTTCCTGAGAACTTGACCCCACATGGGAACTAACAACAGCCTAGAATTTGGAGAGAAAGGGGACTTCAGAGAGAGATATAGACCCAGTGATACAAAGGTACCAGCTCAGGGGCATAAAGACACTGGTAGATGACAGAGACATTTTGACTCTTAACTATAGTTTGTTTAATCTCGTTATAAAGAACATTTACTTGTAGGTTAAGTAGATTGATTCCAAAATTTTTAATTGCATTGATATATTATACACACACACACACACATACATACACACATCTATATATAAAAGGCTAATATGCAAAGTGTCCCCTCAGGAGTTTGACCGGGAAACCGGGAGTTCGATCGTTTGCTATGATGTGAGCTAACTACCAGGGGGCGGTGGCGCTCGGGTGGCAAGAGAAGGAGGAGGCAGGGGAGGAGGGTAACCTGATTGGCCCTGATCGCTAGCCAGGCTAGGGACCCTATCCATACACTAATTTCATGCACTGGACCTCTAGTTTTTATATAAACCTGTAAGTGGAATGGCTGTGTTATAGAATGCGCACATCTACAGCATTATTGGACATTGACAAATTGTCCTCCTAAATCACAATGCCAATTTTTATTACCACTATCAATATATGAAATCATATACTTGATCTCAAAAAAATTAATAAAATTAAAGAGAAGAGATTATATAGGTCACATTTCCTAAATATAATCCAATAAAACTAAAAATAATTACCAAAAGCCAGCAAAAACAAAATTACTTGAAAATTAAGATGCCTACTCCTAAGTAATTGAGTTATAAATGTAGGAAGCAGTGAAGAGATAAACACATACCAAAATCTAAGGAAGTTAATAAAAAAAACTGTACTCAGGGGAAAATGTATCTCCACAAGTTAAATTCATAAATTAAAAAATGCATTTATTTCAGAGTTAAAGAACAAGGAAACATTAAGAAATGTAATACTCATCTTAATACATTAGAAAAAGAAAATATAAGAAAAGGAAATAGAAATTAATATGGTATATAATTAATATAATTGTAACAGTGGTAATGACATTGACATCTGAAAAATGTTACCTTAAAAATACCAATAAAATTGACAAGGAGTATTGTTAAGGGGGATGGGGAGAGACAGAGAAAAATACGCAAGATTTTGAAAAAGAAGACGTGACTGCAAACAGAAAAAAAGATTAAAAGAATTAAGGGAATCATTCCTATAACTTTATGGAATCAATACAATAACTTAGAGGAAATATATGATTTCCTAGAAAAACATAAATTATCAAAATTGACTCAGGGAGAGAAAAACGAGAATACTATATTACTTTAGATAATATTGAAAAGGCAATATAAAATTTATCACTGAAAAAGGCAAGATAGACTAGTTTAAAGCTGACTTTCATACATCATTTACAAAATAGACAATTTAAATGTTATATGAGCTAGTTCAGATCATATGAGAGAAAATATTTGCAAATCGTGTATTTGATAAAGGACATATCCACAATATATAAAAAACTCTTCTAATTCAATAACGAAAGGACAGATAGCCCAATTTTAAAATGGGCAAGGGGTCTGACTATGTATGTCTCTAATGAAGTTAAACAAAAGGTCAATAAGCTCATGAAAACATGTTCAATATCCTAATCATCGGGGAAATGCAAACCAAAGCCTTAATGTGATACCACTTCATGTAGTATGATTGTAACAGGAAAGATAATAGCAACAAGTACTGGCAAATATGTAGAGAAATTGGAACTCTTATGCAATGTTGGTGGGAATGGAAAAAAATATGCAGCCACTTTAGAAAACGGTTTGGCAATTTCTGAAACTGTTAAACGCAGAGTTAGCATAGGACCCAGTAATTCCACTCCTAGGTATAGTCTTAAGAGACATAAATACATACATCCAAAAAGAAAAAAGAAAAAGAAAAGCATGAATATGAATGTTCACAGCAGAATCATTCACAAAGCCAAAATGAGAAGCATCTCAAATGTTCAACAAATGGATGGATGAATAAAATGTGATACACGCATGCGATAAAAAGCAACAGAAAGGAATGAAGCTCTAAGACATGCTACAATTTTGATGAGGCCTGAAAATATGATGCTAAGTGCAAAGTCAGAAAAGGCCACATATTGCATGATTCCATTTCTATGAAATGTTCAGAATAAACAATTAGACCGAGTCAGGAAGTAGATTAAGGGTTGTCTAAGAAAGTGGAGAGAGAATGAGGAGAGACCACAAATGGCTATGGGGTTTCTTTTTGGAGGTGATGAGTAGATCCTAAAATTAGACTGTAGTGATGGTGGCACAATACTGTACTGGAAATATTGAATTGTGCACTTTAAATGGGGAAACTATATAGTATGTAAATTATATCTAAATAACCATTAAAAAAGGGAAAGGATGGATTGAAAGTCTGAAGGTGAATCTGACAGGCCCACACTTGGTCTCTCCTCATCTATAATACTCCAGGCTCTTTACCTGTTCCGATGTTCACTTTAACATGAAGTAATAAAGAATTCAGCCTTTTATTCTTTGATAGAAATTTATATCACATGAACATTACCATTCTGCTCTAGAATATAAGGAAATAGCTAAAAACATCTAAAAATCATGTTCCAAAAGTTTTAAACCTAATAAGTTCATGGAAAAATATATTTATAACATCAACAACCTGGATGCTTAAATGAGAAAATTAATTATAAAGCAATTTGACAGAGCTGGATCAATGAAAGAATTTGAAAACCATACACATAATCTGTATAATTCTCATGTATTAATTACTTTATGTAGCAAACTGATATTCTGAAATGTGCTAGTTACAAAAATGAATGTTAACTCAGGGACTCCCTTCACAGAGTTCAACGTTGAGTGTAAGTTTTGTCATGAATATTCATTCGGGAACAAGTTATTGACTCAAACTTAATGCATATAGGCCTTTTTCTAGACGTGTTCTGGGAAGTTAGCTAATAATTATTAAGCATGACGAATACTGGACAAGGAGAAAACATCATGTGTAGGGGTTGATACACAAGGTCTTTCTGGAGACCATGATACTGTCTGTATGTCTGCAGCCACCACATAAACTTGTGGCTACCCTCTCCTGGCCTCTTTAAAGGAGCCCAGCGGGCAGTGGGAAATCGCAGTGGGATCTCCAGAGGTCTCTACGGTGTGCTGCTTTTGGAGTTTCTCCACAGCATCTGCTGCCAGCATGTCCTGATTCTCTTCCCCGGCTGTGAGACGTGAGAAGCCCTCGTCCAGCTCCAGGCCCTGGCCTCTGGCGTTACCATGTAGATCTGTGACTTCCATCCCATACATCTCTGCTGCCCGTGTTATGTCTGGGAACTGTCAGTGAGTGATCGCTACACCCCAGAACCTCCATCTTTCTCCCTGGAGTGGAGGTGATCGGGATAATTATTATTAAGCACAAAGTGTGAGAGGAGAGTGATGTAGGCCCTTTAGATAGATGAACGTTCAGTCTTCATGGCCATTCTCTCCCATGGGATTTCAGTGGGAAGTGCTTTAACTGTTTTAGGACCTTGGATGCAATTGAGCAACTGATAGGGGCAGATTTCGAGGACTTCACCCCTGCACCAATGTTTCCGTCAGCCTGGCCCAAGGACACGTGTGAGGTCACCTGGAGAGGCTGTTAAACACATAGACTCTCTGGGCCCAGCCCAGTCCGACAGAATCAGACTGGGTGGATGGGAGGGTATTTCCCCGAATCTTAATACTTCACAATTTCCAGTGGTGATTCGGATACACACAGATTTGAAAACCACTGCATTATTCTTCTTTGATCATTTAGTTCCGCCTTTCAGCAATTTCCTAAACACATTCAATCCCCTGATGGCCAAAATGCACATTATCAGCATCATTTCCACCGTGGATGGGGGAAGATTTTCTTATACTTTTTGATCCCCATTTGTTATACTGTTTATGATGCATCATCTGCTGGAAATCCCAAACGGGGAAGAAAAAAAAAACTACTAATAAAAAATTACTCAGTGTGTTTGTGGCACCACTTGGCTGAAGAAATGAGCTCAAGAATCTGGATTTGACCTGCCATTATTCAAACACCTGTAGAGGATCCCTGCTCCCCCAAAGCTCACATGGCTGAGCTGCAGGCTTGTACCAGAGCTGCTAAACCCTCTTGCTAATGACTTGACATTGGGTTCCCAATCATAGTCCTCTTGCTCCTGTTTAGATGCAAGCTCCATGGCATGAGAATAAGGCTCCTCAGAATGGGAAGGGTCTTCTTGGGTGCTTGGTACAAAGGATGTGTTTAGGCTTTGGCTAACCAGTTGTATGTACTGTCTCCACATTTAATCTTCTCCCACACAATGCCGTGTTAATGGTGAGTTGCTTCGTAATTATTTACCAGGTGAATGAGTCAAGATACTAACCATTTATGTGTGAGAATCAAAACCAGCAGAGGCCTTTGATGAACTTGATTCGAAGTTCTCTATCTCCTCTTACAGTTGAGAAGACACGATCCCTGGGATTATTGATTGGAACTCAATTCCTTTCCCCAGTAGGATGAGGTCATTTCACCTCATTTCTTATACTTGAGAGCACCTGGTTGATGGTATGTTGTCCCATCTCAGGAAAGGTCTCCCTGAGTTTCTGACCTTTTATAGATTCCTCAGTTATAACATGGTTTCCTGAAGTCACTGTGACTTTAGGCCAGGGGTGGGGAACGTCCAGCCCATGGGCCATATAAGGCCCTCGAAGTCATTTGGTCTGGCCCTGTCAAGGCATAAGCGGTGAGTTAATTAAATGTCTGTCTGAGCAAATATAGCAGGCTAATGTTTAATATGATAATTTTGTTTGGCTTGCGAATGGTGTTATAAATACTCAAGTGGCCTCTGGCAGAACAAAGGTTCCCCACCCCTGTGCTACGTGGTGTGATTTTTCCTCTCATTCTTTATTGAATATTGATACTTGCCATATGCCTGACCAAAAAAGGGGGGGGGCAGAAGAAAGAGAGAACAAGATGATGTTTATTGAAAGACAAGTGGAGAGAAGAGAAGGCTGTAGATGATCATTTCAAGCAAAAAAAAAAAAAAAAAAAAAAAAAATTCTCACTGAGCTGAGAATGTTGAATCCTTAGAATACCCCTCTCAGGGTAAAGTTTCATTCTCACTGATATGACAAACATTTTCCCTACAGAAGTTTAACACATTATATAAATACCCACCGCGCATATGCAGTGGTAGTAATAATTAGTTTTCTCCCCTTTCCTCTCTGTTGTTTCTGCCCACACAGATCTCCTATTTCGAGCTTTGGTGAAACAAATGCATCTTTCAAACTGGAAGCCCACGCCTGTTTGCACAGACACAGGTCTCTTTATCGCCACGTGCAGTCTCCCCAGCTAGCGGGAACTGAACAATGAGGCATTTTCTTCTCTGGCCGGCCCCGAGCTCTGACAGCATTCATTTAATTTCCACATAAAATGTAACCTGCACATAATCATAGGTCACTCACAACAATACGGGCCCGCCCGCCCTGACCACCCACTGCCCTGCTAATTGTGGGAGAATGAAATCCACAGCGAAGGCTCACAGATGGAATTCGACGAGCATTTGCTTTTGTGATGCTGGGAAGGAGGCTATAAGTAAAGTGCCCACAATGCCATAGACGTTGCCTTTCTCTCCTGACTTTGCTCAAGAAACAAAGATAAGCCTGGCCTGGCCAGCGTGGCTCAGTGGTCGAGCGTCGATCTATGAACCAGGAGGTCACGGTTTGATTCACGGTCAGGGCACATGCCCATGTTGCGGGCTCAGTCCCCAGTGTGCAGGAGGCAGCTGATGAAGGATTCTCTCTCATCGTTGATGTTTCTCTCTCTCTCTCTCTCTCTCTCTCTCTCTCTCTCTCTCTCTCTCTCTCTCTCCCTTCCTCTCTGAAGTCAATACAAATATTTTTGAAAAGAAAAAGGAACAAAGGCAAGGCTCCTCGTGTGCAGGCATTTCTGGTCGCCCTGATGCCCCTGGCATGGCTGGGCCACTTACCTTCTTGGGAGAGAAGCTGAGATAGACAAATGGTCGCTTGGGCAGGGACAGTTACTCACTGATTCATTGCTCTTGCTGTGGAATATTTCTAAAATATTGACTTCAAACCTTAGATTCTTCCTTCTAAGCCTGAAAGAGAAGCAGAAGTTCCTTTTGTGTAGAATGGGGTTCTGAAGTGAGGAAACCTACATTTGCCCGTGGGTCCTACATTCTTTTGTGTTTGAAGAGGCAGAATCGGGAGTTACCAAAGAACATCGGACCAGAAAGCTGATGACCAATCTTGACAAACTCATTGTTTATCTCATAACATCTTTTTCTTTTTACGAAGATAAATCATGGTCATTGCAAATTGTTTGCAAAGAGTGAAGACAGCAGAAACAAGCCCATGTTCAGCAAGGATTGAAAGAGAGCAACCTGGGATGAGTCAGGAATGAAATAGAAACCAGCGTGAGTGCTGTGTGCTTCAGGGGAGAGAGGGGTCCCTCAACCAGACTGAGCCCCAAGCTGGGGTCGCAGGTGTGTGTGTGTATGTGTGTGTGAGGCAAGTGTATGCACATGTATGTGTGCTAGTGTGTGTATGTGAGTGTGATGAACGGATGTGTACAAGAGTGCATGTGTGTGCATGTGACAGGTGTATGTGTGGGACAGTGTATGTGTGAGTGTGTGTGACAGGTGTATGCATATGTGCATGGGTGGGAGTGTGTGCATATGAGAGTGTGTGTATGTGTGTGGAGGTGTGGGGGGGGGCTGTGAGAGCCAGGCCAGGCCTTGGACAGGCTCAGGATTGGAAAGCGCTCTCACTTTTATAAGGCACTCCCCCACATCTACCCCTAAAGATTTGGGGCTCCTCCGTAAACCTCAAAAGAGCTTTCCCTATACTCTCCCTCTCTTCCTTAAAAAGCATCCATTTTCCCTCCTCCAACCATGTTGCCAGTAACTCTGGTTTGTGCCCACCCTGAGCGGTGGCCTGGGTTCGCTCTGGAGGAGTGAGGAGAGGGAGTGGGGCTCATGGGTGGGAGGGCGGCCCCGGGCAGGAGTCCGGCCCAGCCTCCAAGGGCGCTGAGGCAGAGGCATGTTCCTTGCTCTGAGTCACTGGACAGGCAGGGAGAAAGCGGGTGGATCCTAGCTGTCAGTGAGTGGCCATTCTCCATCCGGGTTTCCGGGGGGCCATGAGCAGAGGGCAGCAGGCCCGGGGATGGAGGGACACAGGGTCCTGGGCACAAACATAGGACAGAAGTCTAGAAGCCAATATGGGGCATGGAAGAGAAAGCTGCCTGAGGCAGGCAGCCCGAGGGGCCCCAGCTTCTGAGAATGAAGGGAAGTGCAGGGGACCCACGAAGGCAAGTGGGATCCCCAGCAGGTGTGGCCGGGCTTCTCCATCCCAGGTCACAGCGGGTGACTTGGTTCAAGGCCTCGCCAGGGGGATGGAGGAAGCAGCCGGTGCCTGCGGCCTGCGAATGTTGCTCGAGTCCTCCATAGTGGTGGGCCCCGCTGTGAGGAATGGAGAGAAGGAGTCAGGCATGGTCCCTGTCCCAGGGGTGGGCCAGGTGCATGGGAGACACACACACACACATGCATGCATATCCACAGGTGCGTGCACACACACACACACACACACACACACATACACACCCCTGGAAGCGTGTTGATTGACTTGACATCCATGCTACTCAAAGTGTGGTCCCTGGCCCGACAGGGGCAGCGTCCGCCGGCACCTGTTAGACGTGCAGAGTCTCAGGCCCCGTCATGGACACGGTGAATGCGAGTAAGAGTTTTAACAAGAGCACATCGGAGCCGGAGCAGCCCCTCTCCACGTGGCGGGGATCAGGGAGGGCCTCCGGAGGCGGGCTTTGCTTCCTTGGTCTCGCAAGTGAGGAAAATGAAGGTGGGCAGGTTCTGTATCAGGAGCTCAAGGCAGCATAGCTATTAACAGCCTCAAGCTGGTCTCAAGCCCAGGTGTCACGACTCAAAATTAAACCGGTTAAACCGAGACACCATTGAGTCCCGGCTCCTCTGGGCCAATCCCAGCGCTGCGTGCTCCTCGTCTCCATTATCTGCAGGCGCCCCTCATTGTACCGAGCTTCGCTTTGTTGTGCTTCACAGATGCTGTGTGTTTTATAAATTGAAGACAAGAGCCTCCCTCAGCAAACACATGGCGACTCGCTGCATTGCGGTGACGTGGAGCCGACCTGCCGTGTCTCCAAGGCACGCCTGGACTCGGATTGTCACAGCAACCTGGGAGATATATTCCCCCCATCCACCGAGGAGGAAACAACGGGCCCAGAGAGGGCGGTAACTTTTTCCAAAGCCACACAGCTAGCGGGAGGCAGAGCAGGATTCCGATGAACCACAGTCTCACTCCTGAGCCTGCGCTTGATTTTCGCTGATGGCTTCCTGCTGCAACGTCTAAAGGTGGGAAGTCTGTCCCCTCTCGGCTGGCATCCTGCTTCCCTCTCTGGGGACAGCCGGCCCACGGCAGCCGGGCCTGGGGCCACAGGCAAGGACCCCTGCAGGCCCGTGTGAGGGCAGGCACACAGCACGAGGACGCCTGGCCAGCCAGCATTTGGTGCACCCATTGGGGTCAAAACTGGAAATGTGTGTGCTTTCTGCCTGAGCCACACAGCTCATGTCTTCCCGTGGACACAGCCCCTGGAGCCGCCAGCCTGGGAAAAAAATTCAAGGAAATCAGATTCCCGGAATGTCTCCAGGTTTCCAGGTAGCAGAAAGGCGAGGGGACATGACTGCTCGCCTGTTTCTCTAGTTGAAACAAGACATCCTTCCCGTGCAAACTCGGGTAACATTTCCCGTCCTCACAAGCCCTCGCCTTGGACGCAGGCAGCCGGATCCCTGCCCTTCAGCATCGATCTGCAAGGAGCTGACAAAGGTTTGCAGGTGAAACCGCCGCAGGCTGTTTTCCTGAGTCCCAAACTCCCCGCCCGCGTGCGAGGGCCTCCCAAGGCAACCCTCCCACCTAAACTCTCGAGCCCATTGCACTCCAAAGACCAGCAAAATCCAAAAATCAGTTTAAATCGCGGGCTCTGAAAACCTGCCCCGACCATAACGGGTCCCCTGGGGCAGGGGCATCAGAAGCCTCTGCCACCCCCGGTCCTGGTGTTCTGAGCTGCCTCTGAGCCGTCCCTCTCCTGGGCTCAGCTTGCCCGGGGCAGGCCGGAGGCCACGGGCCCCTCAGGTGCCGCTGCTGAGGGGAGCAGGCTCCTGATGAGGCAGGTGTCAGGCCAGAGAGAAGAATCATCAGTGATTGTGTGTGAAGGAGGAACTGCTCAGATGGTGGCTGGGAAGGGAGGTGACTGTCTGCCCACAGGGCCTGTGCTCGGGATGCAAAGTCCTCGGTTCCCGTGTGGCTGATGGGGATTGAGGAAGCCAGACCGCTCCTCTCCCTTCCCCGGAAAGCAAGGAGCTCAGGACCACCCGCCACCCTGTGACCCAGGTTCAAGATCACCGAACAGGTACAGAGACGTCTCAGGGAAACGGTGCCTTTTTGGCTGCTCTCACTGTGAAAGTGTGACGAGGCGGCCGGGGCGATTGTGGGAAGGGTACCCCCGGGACGAAAACAAGGCTTTCAGCTCTACAAATGCTTTTGAGATTAGAGGAGCCCCTTGGTGGCTTCGGCTTTAAGCGGAGATTGTTCCCTTGAGAGGAATCAGCCTCAAATTTGCCAGCGCTCATGGGCTTAAGGAAGGAAATTGTTCCAGCCGGGAGAGAGGCTTTTATCCAAGGCCCTGCTGCTGAGTCAGAAGTGGAGAGAGATGCTCTGTGTTAGATGTCAGAGGATGGGCTGCGGGCGCCCTGTGGGCAGAGAGGGGCTGAGAATCAAACAGTTGGTATGATTTTTGCATCCGGCGGCATCTTTCACCCCGAAGCCTGCTTTTAAGATTGGTCTCTGCTGCTGTGCCTAGTGGGAGCTGGCTCCATTGTGTTGCTGAGTGGTTTTCCAGTAGAAGCACATAGCACGGTTTGTTTATCCATTTACCTATAGCTGGATTTCGGGACTAATCACAGTTTTGGTTATTATGCGTAAAGCTATCATGAACGTTCTTGTGCAAATCTGTTGGTGGAAATACCCATGCATTTCACTCAGGTAAATTTCTGAGAGTGGGATATCTGAGGCATCGGGTAGGTGTATTTGCAGCTTTCTGAAAATCTACCAAATCGCTTCTCAACATAGCCGAACCATTTCCCATTCCCCTCGGCGATACAGGCGAGTTCCAGGAGGCTCTGCGTCCTTACAGGTGCCCGGGATGGCCGGTGTTTCCTGTTTTAGCCCGTAGGGCGTCTGCCTGTTAAGGGGGAATTGCATGGCGAGACCGATTGGCATTCTCTGATCACAAACCCAGGGTTGCATCTACACTTATTGGCTAAGTGCATATTTGCTTTTGCAAATATCTGTCTATTTCCTTATCGGGGTATTTGCTGTTTTATTATTGAACTGGGCGAGTTCTTAGTATATCCTCGGTTAGAGTCCTTTGTAAATATTTTTCCCAGCCAGTGACTTTTTTGATGGTGGTGTTGTCAATTTAGTACAATTTGGTAATTTTACTCGTCTTTAATTTATCTTTTTTTTCATTGATGATTAGTGCTGTTTGAGTCCTATCTAAGAAATTTTCGTCCACCACTTCCTCTAAAGTTGTCTAGTTTCAGCTTTTGTGCTTAGGGATGTGCTTTCTTCTCAGATTAATTTTTGTGGCGGGTATGGGGCAAGGACTGAAATCCCCCTCTTTTCCATACAGGCATCTCCTTGCTCCAATGCTGGTTTTTAAAAGCCTTCTTAGAAACATCTCTGCACACTATTTCTTGAATACCTCCCTTTTCCCATAGACTTGCCTTGGCACCTATAGATGTGAGTGTATTTATGGAATCCCCATTCTGTTCCAGTTGCTTTATTCATCTGTCCTCACAGTACAACCACCCAATATCAATACTGAAGCTTTCGTACATCTTAAAATCGGGTACTGTGACTCCTCCGTCTCTCTGTCAAGATGGTTTTGTCTAGTCTACGTCCTTTGTATTTGCATGTAAATTTTAGAATCATCTTGTCACTTAGTGCAAACAAGCCTGCTGGGATTTAATTAGAAAGATATTTAATCTATAGAACAGTTGGGAGAGGAATGACATCTTAGTATTGACTCTTCCAATCCCTGAACATAGTAAATCTTTTAACTTTTTCTCAACAGCCTATTGTAATTGTCAGTATAGAGGCCTGGTTTATGTTTTTAAATATATATATCTGTCCTCAAATATTTTGTTAGTGTTGTCAATATTACCTTCAGTTTTACTTTCCAATGGCTATATTAATTATCAATCACTGTACAGTAAACCACCCAATAATTTAGTGCCTTGAAATAACAGTGACCATTTATTATCACTCATAGTTGCTATCGGTCAGGGATTTGGAGCCAATTAAATGGGACATTCCAGCTTGGGGTCTCCCCTAAGGTTGCAGTAAAAAATCATATAGGGCTGCAGTCACCTTGCCCAGGACCAGAGGACCCCCACTGCAAATCAGCTCACTCACCTGGTTAGCAATTTGGTGTCAACCATGTTGCCATGGCAGCCCCTCCATGGGGTTGCTTGGCGGTCCTCACTGGCCTCCTCCACAGTGACTGACCCAAAGGACCAGGGAAAGCCGCCATGCCTTCCTGATGAGCCTCAGGAGCCCCACTTTGTTCCCTTCAGCTTATGCTATTGGTCACTTAGGCAGCCCTCCTTCAGTGTCTGCGGGGGATACACAGGAATCAAGAGAAAGAGGCAAGCAAGCATCACTGGGGAGCATCTTACACCAGCTACCCATCGAGTCTGTAGAGACAGAACTGATTTCTGGATGCTGATTTGTATGCCTGTGACCTTGCTAAATTGACATTAATTTAAGTAGGTATGTGTGTTTTCTAAAATACCTTAGGATTTTTCTATGTAAACAGTCATGCCATCTGTGAATAAAGATACTATTTCTTTTGAATCTTATGCCTTCTACTAGTACTTCTCTTTCTTTAGAGCACTGGCTAAAATATGTAGTGCAATGTTGACTAAAAGTGGTAAGAACAGGCCTGGCCAGTGTGGTTCAGTGGTTGAGCATCCTCCCATGCACCACAAGGTCACTAGTTCGATTTCCAGTCACGGCACATGCCTGGGTTGCAGGCTCAATCCCCAGTCTTTCTCTTTCCCTCTCCCTTCCTCTCACTCTGTAAAAATCAATAAAAACATTTTTTTTTAAAAAAAAAAAGAACTATAGACTATAGTTAACTACTTTAAAAAAAAGTCTTGTCTTCCAGTCCCAGGAAGAACACATCCAATATTTGACCTTCAGGTTGGCTATAGGTTCTTAATGGATATCCTTTATTGGCTTGAAAAAGTTTTCCTCTGTTCCTAGATTGCAGAGTTGTCCCCCCTACCACCCACCACCACCACCACTACCCCCCCGCCCACCACAGGAACATTGAATTTTGTCAAATTATTTTTCCCACATCTATTAAGGTAATCACATAAATTTCTCCTTTATTTTGTTAATGTGGTTCATTACATTGGTTGAGCATGCCCAAATCAATCAATCTTGCATTCCTGGAATGAATCCCAATGACGAATTATCCCGTTTACATATTTCTGGATTAATTTTTTAACACACTTTTAAGTACTTCTGCATTTATATTCATGAGGGCTGTTAGACCATAATTTTATTTGCCAATAATATGCTTGTCAAGTTTTGGTATCAGTAATATTGACCTTATCAAACAGGTCAAATGTCTTTCCTAATCCTCTATGTTCCGAAAGCGTGTGTATGAAATCAGTGTCATTTCTTCCTTAAATGCTTTATAAAATTTACAGTAGCAACCATATGGATCTTGAGTTTTCATGTCAGTAGATTTTTTCCCCCTAATTTGATTTCTTTAAAAGATATATTACTATTCATAATTTTTCTTGTGCTAGTTTTGGTATATTGTCACTTCCAAGAAATTTGCCACTTTGTTTTCGTTGACAAATATATTGGTGCTAACTTGTACCTCTCATAATATTTATAGGACCTGGCATTATTTCCCCGTTGTCATTCTGATATTGGCATAAGGTCGCCAGTTCTGTAATATTTGTAGGGCACGTTGTTGTGTAGAGAGTTGACACAGTGGGTATCACTGCTCTGCTGTCGTTTGAGAGAACTGATCCCTGCCTGGTACTGTCATTCTTCTCTGGTTCTCCTCTATGTCTCCCCACCCCTCTACCCTCCCCACACCCCATGCCATGCTCTACGGCAGCGGTTCTCAACCTGTGGGTCACGACCCCTTTGGGGGTCGAACAACCCTTTCACAGGGGTCGCCTAAGACCATCGGAAAACACATATATAATTACATATTGTTTTTGTGATTAATCACTATGCTTTAATTATGTTCAATTTGTAACAATGAAAATACATCCTGCATATCAGATCTTTACATTACGATTCATCACAGTAGCAAAATGACAGTTATGAAGTAGCAACGAAAATAATGTTATGGTTGGGGGTCACCATAACATGAGGAACTGTGTTAAAGGGTCGCGGTGTTAGGAAGGTTGAGAACCACTGCTCTAAGGGCTTTATTTTGTTTAACCTTTGACAGCAGTTTCACTATAATGCACTCAGGTGTGGTTTTCTTGGTATTTGTTCTGCCTGGGTTTACTGGGCTTCTTGGATCTCTGGGTTGATGATTTTGCTTAAACTTTGAAAGTTTGGCCAATATTTCTTCAAATACACTTTTTTCCTAATTCACACTTTCATCTCCTTATGAACACAAGAACAGGTTTTATTCTTTGTTTTTGTTTTTGTTTTTTTAGTCCTTCTCTTTCCTCTGCTCTTAGTCTGGATGGATACTATTAATATATCTTTAAGTTTATAAATACCTTTTTGGGGGATGATTTCTTTGTAACAGTATTCTGTTAATTCATCCAGTGGTTCTTTTTAAATTTTAGAAATAGTACTTGACCATTTAAAAATCTATATTTGGCCTGGCCGATGTTGCTCAGTGGTTGAGAGCCGACCCATGTCCCAAAAGGTCACCAGGCTCGATCCCCGGTAGGGGGCATGCAGGAGACATCTGATCGAAGTTTCTCTCTCATAGATGTTTCTCTTTCTCTCCCGCTCCCTTCCTCTCTTTCTTAAGTCAATAAAAACATATTTAACATCTCGATTTGATTCCTCTCTTTTTCAAGTTTTCATCTCTCTTCTCGAGTTATCCATTTTTAATTTATTATATGTCTCTAAACTTTCATATTGGTATTTAATTTTTTAATAAAGTGCAGATACTTTTTCCCAGATTTATTGAGATAAAAGTGGCAGGTAACACAGTATAAGTTTAAGATGTACATACAGCATATTGATTTAATATATTTATCAATTGCAAAATGTATAAATTACCACCATAATATTAGCTACCACCCCCACCCATTACCTAGTAACCATTCCTTTTTTTGTGATGAGAACACTTAAGTCTATTCCGTTGGCAATATTCAAGTACGTGATACAGTATTATTAGCTACAATCACCATGCCATATATTAGATCCCCAGACTTGTGTGTTGGGCATCATTAATATGTTATAGAGACTGAGTTTTGTTAGCATACTTGGAACCATGTAGCTCCCCTCCCACCCAGTAGTCAAGTGTATTTAGTCACAGATCTTCTTGGTTGAGGCCTTGTTAGGGTGGTTCTGTGATGGTTTTGTCCCCAGTCCTAGGGCCAGCGTATGGTCTCTGTGTGAATGAGTCCCAGTTGAGGTGACAGTGCAGCTTGCATTGAAGGAGTCATTCCAAGGAAAATCTCGTAGTTCTCAGAAAGAGTCATTCTAAGTCGTGGCCTTTCTGGAGTCCCAAGGAAAAGCCACAGATATTTACCAAGTCCCTCCCCGTTGGAGGGACTCTAACTCCGAACTCATACCTCTTTGGTGGGCAGTGAATTAAATCTCTGCTTAGCTGTCTCATCCTTACAGCTGTTAATACTAGTACCTCTGGGCTCCATAGAGTCTCATCCAAACATGCAAAGTTAAGGATTCAGGCTAAGATTAGAGAAGAATTCATATTTGGGTTTTTGGAGCTTCTTTGTGATTTTATTCTTAGAATTTTCCTCTTCTATGATCCAGGATGTCTGGAAATCCAAAAACACTGCCATCTGATTCCTCAGGACTGGAGACTGTGGCTTGAGCTCTGGCTGTTACACCTCATAACTATTAGAGCATCTTCAAGGGGAAAATAAATCTGGCTCTCACCTGATGTGGCTCCCTTTTTTAGAGATTACATCCCTACAGGCTTACTAGTACACCTATGGGGCATTCTTTGATTCTTCTAGGTTTTTCTTATGTTGTGTCCATACTTCCCTCCCCACCCCACCCCCGTCAGGGAACGATTAGTTCAATGCTAGCTGCACTGTTACCTCAACTGGAACTCCTTGAGTAATCTTTATATATTCATGTATTCCACAAGTGTTTGCTGAAACATTACCATGTGCCTTGCGCTGGGTCGCACATTGGAGATAAAATGGTTAATAAAAACATAAAAGGAGGGCCCTGGCCACTGTGGCTCAGTTGGTTGGGTGTCATCCCATGCACCAAAAGGTTGCTGGTTCAATTCCAGGTCAGGGCACATGCCCAGGCTGCATGCTCAGTCTCCAGTAAGGGGCGTGCAGGAGGCAGCTGATTGATGTTTCTCACACGGATGTTTCTTTCTCTCCCTCTCCCTTCCCCTCTCTCTCTCAAAATCAATACAGAAATTTAAAAACCAATAAAGGGAGGAAGTGAAAGAATAAAGAAGGCTGTAATTACCATCTTCATGGAACTTATAGTCTAACAAGAGATAGACACAAAGAAATCACCCAAATAAATGTATAATGAGAGCCTGTGGTTATGAGAGTCTATAAGAGTGCAATTTGAGCTGATGAAGGAGCTCTAAGAATAGGTCCCTGGGGAAGTAATAATGGGCTATCGTGTACATCTGCTGGCACCTGCAAAGTGTTCATGTGGTTATAGCACCCGAGTCTCCTCTGCCGAGACCATGGGCACCAGCTTGGAATCCTCTGACCAGTGCACTGCTCAGCCACGCGCAGCAGAATCCAGGGATGTGCTGGATTCTGTAAGGCAAAGCTGCGTCCTGGGTATCAGCCTCTGGGACAGCATCCTCTAGGATGGAGCCAGGGCTCAGGAGGCTGTGATTGGAGATGGGAGGGAGGAGGGAGGAACCATCAGACACCCCACTCCAGGGCAGGGACAGGTGTGAATGTGACTGGCCACTTCCAGCACTTTTGTATAATTGTGAATAGATTTAAATAACATGGATGGGCCCTTACCGGTTTGGCTCAGTGGATAGAGCATCGGCCTGCGGACTGAAGGGTCCAGGGTTTGATTCTGGTCAAGGGCATGTGCCTTGGTTGCAGACTCAATCCCAAGTAGGGGCTGTGCAGGAGGCAGCTGATCTGCGTTTCTCTTTCATCCATGTTTCTCTCTATCCCTCTCCCTTCCCCTCTGTAAAGTCAATAAAAAATATATATTTATTTTATTGACTTTAAATAAAATACATATATTTATTCCCTGAAGGGGTAGGGGTGGGGGAGGGAAGTATGGACACAACATTTTTATTTAAAAATGACATGGATAGGATAGGATTGCTTTCTTTGCTGAATTAAAAATACAAAAAAAGAAAAAGAAGATGTTCATTTAGATTAAAAATACTGTTGCAGCAGCCTGTGAGACCCGAGGGGTGTGACTCCCTCATTGGGACCCTGGGGGTACACCCCCAGGGAGTCATGTTAAGGTTGCCTGGGGGTGGAAGGCAGGGGCTGCAGCATGAGCTTTGGGAGGCACAGGTGAGCACATCCCCCAGAAATCGTGAAGGAGGGGAAGGCACGCTCACTCCTTCTCTCTTGTCATTGCAGCTGCTTAATGTTCCTTTATGAAGATTTATTCTGAGTCCTGTCAGCCTTATGGTAATATTTTCTCAGCTTATTCTATAATAATGAAATAATTATAAATGGGCGACTCAGATCCTCGGTCCCTACTTTGCTTTCCCTGCCGTGGCAGACAGGATGCCTGAAATTCCTATTCCCATTAGCCAGCCCTTGGAGTAATTTGCCTTTTGTAAACCCTCCTAATCTAATGGGAACATGGAAAATATCTCTTAGAAGGCATTCATTCTTTTAATATGAATTGTACTTTAGTTAAAGAGGTTCTTATTCTATGAAGAATTAAAAAAATAAAAAGATCACAGTGCCTGGCCGGCATGGCTCAGTGGTTGAGCATCGACCTATGTACCAGGAGGTCATAGTTTGATCCCTGGTCAGGGCACATGCCCGGGTTGTGTGCTTGATCTCCAGTAGGGGGCATGCAGGAGGCAGCCAATCAATGATTCTCTCTTATTATTGATGTTTCTATCTCTTTCTCCCTCTCCCTTCCTCTCTGAACTATATATATATATATATTAAAGATCACAATGGTAGGAGAAAAAATGTAAAAATATGCAAAGCCTGTTAACAGAAGCCAGGACTGACTGGGGTCCCCAGAGTGGCTGGGGAGACCGGCAAGAGAGGACAAGATTGGAGAGGTTTGCGGTGGCCAAATGACTCATTGCCTTTTAAGGCCCATTGAAGGTTTTAGAACTTGTCCTTTAATGAAAAGCCATTGAAGGGTTTTACGCAAGGAAAATTCTATAATGAAATTCATATTCAAGAATCCCTCTGACTGCAGAATCCCTAAGATGCATCTGCATGGGTCAGGGTCATGGGTAGAGGTGGATAGAGGCTGTCACCCTGATGAGAGTCAACAATGGCTGGGAGGAAGATGGTAGTGATGATGAAAGAGAGAAATTCACAGATTCCGGGGATATTTAGGAAGAGCAAATGGCCAGGTTTGGTCATTGATTGAATATGGGATTTGTTCCAGGCTTTTCTTTCTCGTGTATAGGTTTCTCCTTATCGCAATAGTGTTATCTCCTGGACATATTAATACCCTGGTTCTTTTTCCATAACATTTTCATTATATGCTGTTATTAAATGTTGCATAACAATTTATTGAGCTGACACACCATGATTTAATCCCCTTCTCCCCATTATAAGACGCTGAGATTGTTCTCCAGGTTTTGCTAATATTTGTAATTCCATGATTGATGCGTTTGGGCATAAAGCACTTTCTTTATAGCTGATTAATTACAATAAATCCCCACCAAAGGATTGACTAGGCTAAGATATACGATCATATTAAGATGTGTATGGCAGTAGATAGATTCTCCTGCAGTAACATTGCAATGACTTCATTTCTTTGGGGAAACAGTCCTATCAGGTTGGTTCCATTGAGATGCTTTCATTATGGAAGTAACAGCAACAGATACACATTTTGGATACAGATTTATCTTTCCTGCCCACAATGCACTGTCAGAGCCACCATCCATGGACTCACAGAACATTTTATTTGCCATCATGGAAGAACACACAACATTGCTTCTGAACATGGAACTCAGTGTGACATTGGCTTAACCTCATATAATTCAATAGTCTTATAATATATCCCATTCCCATCAAAAGTACCTAGAGTCCTAGAATGATGGAATGGCCTACTGATGAGTCAGGTATGGTGACTATTATCAAAAAAACACAAACAAAACAAAACACATTGAAAGTTTGGAGTTATATCTGAAAATATGCAGGATATGCTTTGAATAAGCAGCTAGCAACGTGGTGTTATTTCTCCCACAATCAGAATATATGGTTCTGAGGATGAAGAGGTCAAAGTGTGAACTTCTCTCATTATTATATCCATTCACAGAATATTCGCTCCCTCTCCTCCCAATGGTGAGCTCTTCTGATCGGAAGGCTTTTGTTCCTAAAGGAGAAATATTTCTGTCAGGGGACACAATGTCCCATGAATTGGTGGTCTCTAGGGCCACCTGTCCATTTCAGGCTTGTGCCACCATGAAGCCAATAGTGGGGAAAGTGACCACCTAGCTAGACATCTGCTCTGAACAGCAAGAGGAAATTTGAGTTGCTGCTCCGAAGGGACTAGGTCTGAAACCTAGGGGACTCTCTTGGACAAATTTTAATATCCCTATGTATGATACCAAGAATGAATAGAAAGCTACAGCAACCAAAATAGAAGGCAACGCAACTAAGAATTTAGACAGTCTGCCCAACCAGAGTGGCTCAGTGGTTGAGCATCAACCTATAAACCAAGAGTTCACAGTTCGATTCCCGGTCAGGGCACATGCCCAAGTTGCGGGGACTCGATCCCCAGTGTGGGGTGTGCAGGAGGCAGCTGATCAATGATTCTCTCATCATTGATTTTTCTATCTCTCCCTCTCCCTTCCTCTCTGAAATCAATAAATATATATATATATATATATATATATATATATATATATATATATATATATATATATATATATAAAAGAATTTCAACAGTCTAAGAATGAAGACTTGGTCCCCCACATGGTAAAGAACACTGCTTAGTGGAGGTTATGGATGAGGGGAAATTTCATGTGGAACCAGTACTGGAGGACAGCAATCATCAGCAGCCACCATGAGCAGCTGCAGACATGAAGACTGTAATACAGGCACAAGTGCACACACTGCTTTTTTTTCTATTCCATTTATCTTCGTCCTGTCCCCTTATTTTTTTTTTCTTTATTGATTAAGGTATTATATGTGTCCTTATCCCCCTATTCATACCCTCACCCACCCTGGTGTCTGTGTCCATTGGTTAGGCTTATATGCTTGCATAAAGTCCTTTGGTTGATCTCTTCCTCTTATCCCCTGCCTTCCCTCTGAGGTTTGACAGTCTGATTGATGCTTCTCTGTCTCTGGATCTGTTTTTGTTCATCAGTTTATGTTGCTCATTATATTCCACAAATGAGTGCAATCATGTGATATTTATTTTCCTCTGACTGGCTTATTTCACTCCTTGTTATTTTATACAAGACTTATTAGCAGTAGTTGAGAGCATAAGTGGTATCCAGTTCGGTTCTTTTTAAATATTTCCAGAGCTTCTTTCTTGTCCTACTCTTTTTTAAAAAAATGTTTTTATTGATTTTAGAGAGAGAGGAAGGGGAGAGGGAGAAAGAAACATCAATCAGCCACCTCCCGCATCGCCCCCACCAGGGATCAAGCCCTTGATTTTTCCTTTGTCCCATTGATTGTCTGGGAGGGTGTTGTGTAATGTCCATGTAGTTGTCAGTTTTTGTTTTATTTCTAGTTTTATACCATTGTGGTCAGAGGATATCGTGGGTATGCGTTTAATCTTCCTGAAGAAGATACTTAATGGCCCAACATGTGGTCTGTCCCAGAAAATGTTCCACGTGCGATTGAGAAGATTGTATATTTGGTGGTTGTTGGGTAGAATATTCTGTATATGTGTGTGTTCATACTCACCCTTTCTTTTCTTTAAAATTTCTACTTACCTTTCAAAATTCAAACCAGCCACTTCGTCTTTCTCCGCAAAGCCTCCCACCCGAGCCTGTTTGGGATGTATTTGATACTGTGTTTTAATTCCCTCTTGACTTGACCTTCATCACCAGTAAAATCTGAAGTCTTTGAGGTCAGAGAATCAGTCTCATTAATTCTGTGTCATGAGACGTAATATGCCAGTCATGTAAGTACAGGAGGGAAGGGAGAGCCCGAGGGAGGAAGGAAAAGGAGGAGGAAGGAAAGAACAAAACAAGAAGGAAGGGAAGAAAGAAAAAAAAGAAAATAATATAATACCAGCTCTCACGTTTTTTTGATCAAAAGTCCTTTCTCCCATTGCATGACTATTTTGGCAATATTTATAAATAAAATAAAATGTGCCCGTAGAGATATTTTTATAGCTAATGAAAATTATAGTCCTATATCATTTCATTCAAATTCTTGAAGAATAGTTAACATGGAAGTAATAGAATTTCTACAGCGAGGCGTTATTTAGAGGTATTGCAAACTCAAAAATTGATGGTTGAGGGTGGATGTTGAAATAAAATGACCGTGAAAAGATGACAACAAAATAGTTTGTTATAGAGTCATACAACCTGTAAATAGCATCCCTGGGCAATATCTTATGTGGTATTCAAAAATACTTGAAACTTTATGCCGGGTAGATATTACTGTTTCCATTCCATAGAAGAGGCAGTGGAGGTACCAGGCAGTGGTTCCCCAAGGTGACCTTGTCACTCCTTGGCAGAACAGGAGACCAAATGCAAACCTCTGAACTTCACATCATTAAAATCCACTTCCCATACACCCTGCCGAGCCACTTTGCTTTAAGTAAAGAGGCGAGGAAATTTCCTTGCCTTAAATGCTGCCCTCGGTTTGACTGCCCTTTGTTTGGGAATTTATATTCCGCTTTCTGTGCAAGTTGTTACCACTCAGCACTTAACCTAGTAATCTTCTCCGAGGGAAAGAATAACAGTAGTTTTCTTGGGTTTATACTATTTTTTCCCTGAGAAATCAAAATTAACTGTTGCCCAAATATCTTACCTGAAGTTTAGAGTCTATAAAACAAGAGTGTGGAACTGACAGCTGTCAGGGGAGAGGGAGGTTATGGTGCTGGGAGAAAAAAGATGAAGCAAAGAAAACCAACGTCATAGACACAGGCAACAGTCTGGTCATTTCCAGGGGCTGGAGGTGGGGCCAGTAGAAATGGGTGAAGGGGGAATAAATGGTGATGAAAGGAGACTTGATTTGGTGTACACGTTATACAATATATGGATGATGTGAATTGTAACCTGAAACCTATATAATTTTATTAATCAATGTCACTCCAGTAAGTTCAATAAAAAGTTTTTAAAGAGTGTATAAAAGAGAGGGGGGAAAGCCACTGGTCCCATGAAGGCAAGGACTCTTTCCATAACTAAAACCCAACTTCACATGAAGATCTAAACCAGTGGTTCTCAACCTGTGGGTCGCGACCCCTTTGGCGGTCAAACGACCCTTTCCCAGGGGTCGCCTAAGACCATCCTGCATATCAGATATTTACATGATGATTCATAACAGTAGCAACATTACAGTTATGAAGTAGCAACGAAAATACAGTGGGGCCTTGTCTTACGAGTTTAATTCGTTCCGTGACGGAGCTCGTAACTCAAATTACTCGTATGTCAAATCAAAAAGTGAACGAGTGAGACATGATGCTGGGCTGATGTCGTGGCGTTCACTGTGACGTTCGCTGTGCCAACTAGCAGTGGGGTATCTGAAGCTGGCTCGTAACCCGAATTTTAGCTCGCAACTTAAAGCAAAAAATCGGCCGAGAGACGGCTCGTATCTCGAAAAACTCGTTAGTCGGGACACTCGTAAGTCAAGGCCCCACTGTAATTTTATGGTTGGGTCACAACATGAGGAACTGTATTTAAAGGGCCAGCAGGTTGAGAACCGCTGCTCTAAACCCTAACTTAAAAGCATTGGAAGAATGTTGCATGAGGATGGGACACTTATGCTAAAATGCCGACTCCTTAAGTGTCCCCGGGGCCTTGGGGCCACAAAATTATTCTTTCGTTTGTCCATTCAATCCATCATTTAGTGAACATGGAGCTCCTGCGCTGTACCCGGCATTTTTACTCACAGGACTTAGTTATAAGCTTACAGAGCTCAGCTCTGGGGAGCATCTTCAATCTAGTGGAATCTCTGCCCTCCCCCTCTCTGAAGTTCATTCTCGAATCCTGTTTCCATGCCATGAGACTCCTCTGCCCAGGTTTGAATTGCCCTGCTGGTGAGAATCTCATTACTTCCAGTGGTTCCTCAAGTTCAGTAGGAACTGATCTTTTGGGGGCACCCAGACATTTCTCCCACCCTTGGGGCATGACAGAAACACAAGGAGGCCCATTCACTGGGAGACTTTGAAAGCCTCCCCCTGGTACTGCTTTGGACTTGCAGACTCTCGGCTCTGTTTTAAGACAGAGGAGACCCAACCTTCATTAAGTAGCCACACAAAGTCCTTGTGGGGTTCTGCCTTCACGCATTGAGAAGGACGCGAATTAGGTGGTGAGCCCCTGTGTGCCAACCTCTCCAGGCACAGGGGGGCCGACCTTGGAGGGTTCCTGTCTGACCAGCAGCCGTGTTTGGCCCCCTTGCTGAGTCTGTAAATTCTGTTGGCCCCACTAATAAAGCCCTAATGGTGGTGGGAGCAGGCAGACTCCATCCAGAGGACTCTGCCTCCCCCCATGTGGGCTGCTGGGCATGAAGGACCCCTTTGTCTTCATCTCCAAGACTCTGGCAGCGCTTCTGAAAACAGTGGTGAATGAAAAAACCACACGCGGCAAATTGTTTTCTCTGGGCTCAGACGGAAGCCTTTAGGGCATCCACCACACACATGGGCTTGGGAGCACACTGTCCTTGGACTTCCCAGCCAATATCCCAAACTGTAATTTTTATTTTTACTTATTTTTAAAAATTTTTTATTGATGTTAGAGGAATAAAGATAGAAACATGGATGAGAGAGAAACATCCAACGGCTGCCTCCTGCACACCCCACACTGGGGATCAAGCCTGCAACCCGGGCATGTGCCCTGAATGGGAATGAAACTGCAACCTCCTGGTTCATGGGCTGATGCTCAACCACTGAGCCACACCAGCTAGGCCCAAACTAACTTTTTTTTTTAAAGTATTAACATATGCCCAATTGGTTTCAGAGAGACATCCTTCTCTAGCCAAGTTTAGTTATCAACCAGGTGCAAACAACAGGGTGTGATTTCGTTTCCATTTAAGAGGGACACTGAGCCAAGACAAGCTACCTGTTGACATCACAGAAAGTAGCAAGACCTTCAGAAAAGGAGTGCGATCTATATATATAAAAGCCTACGCAACTGTCCGCTCCAACCAGTAGCTATGACATGCACTGACCACCAGGGGGCAGACGCTCAACACAGGAGCTGCCAAGCTGCAGTGACTTTGCAGCGGCAGTTCTTGGGTGATGCACCCGGAACCAGAGGGGGAGAGGCCAATTCCGGGGTGCGTTAACCAAGAACCACCCTCTTGCAAACCGGGACCCCTTGGGGGATGTTGGAGAGCCGGTTTCGGCCCGATCCCTGTAGGCCAGGCTGAGGGACCCCACTGGTGCACGAATCCATGCACTGGGCCTCTAGTTTCTCAATGAAAGAACAAATGAATAAACACCTGAGTGAAGAAGAAAGGAAAGGAAGAGGGGGAAGGAAAGTGTTGACTCCAAAACCATGCAAATGCTGATTGGATGTCTACCTGCACCCATCACTGGATTGGGTTGTCTGCACTATTGACATGTAGGGCTGGATAATGATTTGCGTTAGCAGTTGGTCTGTGCATCATGTGATGTTTAGTAGCATCTCTGCTTCTACCGAGTAGATGCCTAGAAACACCGCACCCCCTCCCCCTATCGTAGCGATCAGAAATGTCTCAGGTGTGGGAGATGGGGACCCAAATCATCCCTGGTTGAAAACCATTGAATTAGATGAATCCAAAGGACAAGAGTAGTGGAAACATTAAAAGAGAGTGGGCTCTAGAGCTGGCAGCTGGGTAAGAACCTCAGCTTTGCCTATTCCTGGCCCTGTACCCACCCTCCCTGAATCCCCCTTATAAAGTCCTGAGGATTAAATGAGAAACCACATGATGTGCTTAGTGCAATGTCAGGTCCACAGTGACTGTGCGGCAACGTTGCCTGGGATCAGCATCGCCCCCATGGTTATGTCTGTCCTTCAACACCGAGACAGACCTGCTGCCTGCATACAGATGCTCTGCTCATGCATCCGCTGGGCTCATTTAGTGCTCCTCAGTCTCACCATCAATCTGCGGTTTCCTGCCTCTGTATTTCAGACTCAGCAGCAGCAGGGGGCCAGGATTCTGGCACGACCCTTGACCCTGTGCCTCCCTCCTGGGGTCACCACATGCGAGGGGCTGAGAAAGAGAGATTTTCCCATGGAAGGAATGGCTGCTGACATTTTAACAAGCACAGTCAGCAGGCCCTGACCCGCCAGGGACAGAGGTCAGATTCCTGGCCCTCACATTTCCCTTCCTCCAAACGGAAATGCCCCGTGGCGCTAATGGATACCTTCAGCCTCCAGTTGCAGCCTGGGAGGAATGGGTGTCCCGGCAGCCTGGTTGTCAGCAAGGTTCCCACCCATCCCACAGATGCTCACCCGCAGCCCCCTACTCAGCATGGCTTACATCCTGCGCCCCAGACCCGCCTCCTCCCCGGCCTCGGCGGCCCAGTCTGCTTTCCATCAGCTTCTCTCCATCCCCACCTCTGCGTGCTCATAATTCTCTCCACTACTCCTTGGATTAGAGATTTGCAGCAGCCTCCTCACCACCCCTATCTCCAGGGCATTCTCCAAACCATCAGGCAGTATTTTATTTTTTTCCTAAATAATGATGTAACTATGATCGCCACCCCTGCTTGTAAGTCTTCCGTGGTTCTCCATTTCCTTTGACTAAAGGCCTCTGTTCTATGCACAAGAGCCTGAGTGTCCTGGCCCTTTCCTACCAGCCTCATCTTTCAGGAACTAAGTCTTCCTCTCCACCCCACCCACTGCTTTTTGAGCAAAAAAACTACACACAATTCCCCCAAAAGGCCCTATACCTTGTCAGAGCTCATTTACCCTCAGCATTCTGGACACGGTGCTGAGGGCCAATGGCATGGTCAGAGGCCTGCAAACGTGCTTGAGGTCTGGGAAGCAGAGATGTATTGGACTATAAATGTTAAAAGAAAACTGAGAGCCCTAACTGGTTTGGCTCAGTGGATAGAGCATCGGCCTTTGGACTTAAGGGTCCCAGGTTCGATTCCAGTCAAGGGCATGTACTTTGGTTGTGGGCACATTCCCAATAGGGGATGTGCAGGAGGCAGCTGATCAATGTTTCTCTCTCATCAATGTTTCTAACTCTCTATCCCTCTCCCTTCCTCTCTGTAAAAAAATCAATAAAATATATTTTAAAAAAATACCAATCAAGAGGAATAAAAAAATCACTTCTTAAAAAAAAAAGAAAACTGAGAAATCAAAATGAATAAGTATTTAATTAAACATCCACAAAACAGTATAGTCAAGTGGAACTCAATTCATATAAATTGAAATAACACATTAAATTATATAAAGAACTAGAGGCCCGGTGCACAAAATCATGCACGGGTACAGTCCCTAGGCCTAGCCTGTGATCAGGGCCATCTTCCCCAGCTGCCGGCAGCTGGCCCTGCCCCCCACTGCCACCCACCCTGGTTCCCCGTTCCCCATCTAGCAATGGGAGCCTGAAGGCCGGGGGAGGGACTGAGAGGTCAGCCAGCCCCACCCCCACCACCGGTCACCCTCTGTGTGTGGGGCAACCGGCAGGGCGGAGGTTTTGTACTTACTGGTGCCACCCGCATCCCCTGCCACCAACCCTGGGTCCCCATTCGCCATCGGCAATCAGAGCCTGCCAACCAGGAAAAGGGACAGAGAGGTGGTCAGTGCACCTCATAGTGACTGGCCGAGCAGTCATTCTGGTTGTTCTGCCATTATGGTCACTGGGCTCTTATTATATAGGATGTTATTTTGCCAAAACTGAGAAAATAAAGTGTAATGTGAGCTGTGTGTATGTATATTTGATACAAAACAAGGTGGGCCTTTCATCATCAGGGGAGGCTTGAGTGTGAAAAGGTTTTAAAATGTCTCTTTCAGTCATGGATCTCTGCATGTATTTTCTCCCCCCACCCCCGTTTTATTGAGACATAATTGACATACAAAAGAATGCAATGTAAGGTGTATGGCATAATGACTTGAGATTTGGCTATATTGTGAAATGATTACCAGAACAAACTTAGTTAATATCCATCAACTCATATGGTTACAAAGGAAATGTGTTTTTTTTCTTGTGATGAGAACTTTCAGAATTTACTCTCATAGAATTTACTCTCATCGTAACTTTCAGCTATACCACAGCATCGTGAACTATAGTCATCATGTTGTACATTACATCATTAGGGCTTATTTATCTTATAAATAGAAGTTTGTATGTTTTGAATACCTTCACCAAATTCCCCGTTCCCTAGCCCTGCCCCTGGCAACCATAAATCTGCTTTCTGTGAGTTAGGGTGTTTGCTTTTTTTAGATCCTACATGTATGTGAGAGCATCCAGTACTTGTCTGTCTCTAACTGACTTGTTTAGCATAATGCCCTCAATTTTTCATCTACGCTGTCACAAATGGCAGGATTTCCTTTTTTTTTCTTTTAAATATATTTTATTGATTTTTTACAGAGAGGAAGGGAGAGGGATAGAGAGTTAGAAACATCAATGAGAGAGAAACATCGATCAGCCGCCTCCTGCACACTCCCCACTGGGGATGTGCCCGCAACCAAGGTACATGCCCTTGACCAGAATCAAACCTGGGACCCTTGAGTCCGCGGGCTGACGCTCTATCCACTGAGCCAAACCGGCCAGGGCGGATTTCCTTTTTTAAGAGCTAATAGTATTCCACTGTGCGTGTTTGACACACACATACTTGACACACACACGCACACTTTATTCATCTGTTGATGGACACAGGATTACAAGTAGTGGCTATTGCTCTGTTGGCTATGTAGATGTTTACCAAGAGTTATATCCTCTTGTTGGGTTGATCCCTTTATCATGGGATCAGTACCCTTCTTTGTCTCTTGTTTCAGCCCTTGTTTGGAAGTCTATTTTGTGTGCTATAACTACTGTGACTCCAGAGGCTCTTCCAACTCTTCTATATTTTTTCATATCATTTTTCCTGTTTGCTGTTCTGATTGGGTATTTTCTGCTACCTTATCTTCCCAATGCTGATTCAATCCTTTGATTCATCTAATCTGCCATCTAATGTGTTTTTTCATTTCAGTTCTTGTATTTTTAATATCTGACTTGTTATTTTTATGGTTTCTATCTCTTTGTAGAAGTTCTCACTGAGTTCATCTATTCTTCCCCTAAGTTCACTGAGTATAACCAGTACTTGGAGCTCTGTAGATTGCTCATTTCTATTTCATTTAGATCTTTTTCTGGAGTTTTGACCTAATCTTTAATTTGAAAAATATTTGTCTCCTCATTTTGGATGACTCCTTGTGTTTGTTTCCATGTATTAGGTAGACCTGTTACATCTCCCTGGCTTGGCAGAGTGGCCTACAGAGTAGCTGTTCTGTGAGGCCCGGTGGTAGTCCCCCTGTTCACCTGAGCTGGGTGCTCCAGGAGTGTCCCTTGTGTGGGTTGTGTGTGCCCTCCTGTTGAGTCTTTTGTATGATTGATATTTTTGAGAGAGACATGGGCAGAAAGAGAGAAACATCAATGTGTTGTTCCACTTACTTATGCATTCACTGGTTGATTCTTGTATGTGCTCTGACCAGGGATCAAACCCACAACCTTGGTGTATAGACTGTTGATTGCTGTTGGCATTGACTTTCAGGCTGACTGGCTGGGAGAGCTGGCCATGACTACACAGGACAAGCTGTTGTGCAGGGATTTACTTACACCACGGAGCTACACCATGGGTGTAGGACCTGCCCATTCTGCCCCTCTTACTAGTCTCGTCGTGGCTTCTTTTTAATATCCTTAGTTATAGGACTTCTGTTCAGCTAGTCTGCATGTGGCTCTGAATGAAGTTGCTCTATAATTTAGTTGTAATTTGATGTGCTCATGGGAGGAGGCGAGCACAGGGTTACCTACTCTGGAAGTGCCCAGACAACTGTTCTAGGATTTTTACAAGGGTGTTTCCTCCACAAATATTGACGGTTGGCTTTCTTTTAAAAGGGACTAAAGCCTGTGTCACCATCCTGATGACATTCCTTTCTGCACGTACTCTCTTTCTGCAGAATCTCCACGTGGAACCTTGTTTCTTTAAGACTCGACTTAGACATTGTCTGCTCTAAGAAGCTCCTGAGGTCTGTCTCTCCCGGCCAGCTCTCTCTCTCTTCTCTCTCGCACGTCTCAGATTGACTGTGTGTCTTTTTCTCTCACCTGATCTGGGGCCTAAGGGAGAAGGATTGTACTTTATTCCCATTTAAGCAGTTTTAGTGTCTGGAATGTATTGTACAATGAATAAGTGTGAACTGCCTGCGATGTTAATGATGATGACAGTTAGCCTGGTGCATCCAACGGCCGACTCGGAATCTCAGGTCTCAGACTTTGAGAGACGTGCTCTTGCCTCCGTTGCTGTGGCCAGATCAGGGCGCCCTGTGCTCTCAGTGTGGGTCAGTCTTGTCACAGCAGGTAACCATTAGCTGGACAGCTAGGTCATGAGTCACCAGCATGACCAGCGTTTCTCTCTCCAGACACGGCATGATAAGGAGTGAGACAGGCCTGCCTCAGATCCCCGGGACCTGGCCCAGCCCCAGCCCCTTTCCTGTGAGGCAATATCCTTAGAGGATTTATGAGGCTTACAGCAAGGCACCAGCTATACTGGGGCCAAGGTGGCAATGCGTGGCTCGGGAATGTGGGAGGTGAAACTCTGAGCATTTCAGGCCTGTGTCCAGCCCTGAAGCATCCCTGGCTGTAACCCCCAAGGGCATTGTAGTAATTTCACAATGTGCTGTTTCTTTCTCCCTTTTCAGGAACTGTGGGTGGAGGGCGGGGAGCCATATTCTTGGCTTATGAACCAAACGCTTTGTTTATTATTGCTCAGGACAACTGGGGAAAAAAGAGAAAGCGGAAGTGGCGGTGGGCCGTGGAAAAGAAATGGCTTTCGGTGTGTCAGGCTTGGGTTTGAAACCCAGGTTGGCCACTTATAGGCTGTGTGACTTGGGGGGAGCTGACATCACCCCACAAAGCCTCCATTGTCCCTTTTGTAAACTGGGCATAGCACACACCTTCCAAATTTCACGTGAGTCTGGAGTTTCTATGCAGAGTGCCAAGCAGGAGCGCCACCTTAACTGTTCACGAGCAATGACTGGACTGTCGTACAACCCGTGTGCTGGGTGAGGCTGACTCTGGCTTCAACGCCACCACACCCCTCCTTCTTTTACCTAAGACTGATTTCCCACCTTTGGAAACAATCATGAAAGATAAAAATGCTTTCCTGGGGAATCCTGCTCTCCAGGACCTTGCCGTTAAGGACGCCATAGCAATGGGTCGGGTGGCAAAGGCTGGGAATACAGTTTATCTCGAGTCTGTCTTCAGCTGACTGAGGACAACACTGACTCGTGTGGGAAAGGCTTCAAGAGAGGAGGGGGGTCACCGAGAGGCCTTGGGTGGGAGCTGAACACTCTGATTTATGCTCTCAGAAGTACCACCTACGCGTTGGGTGGCCCTGGGCAAAAATAGCAATGATGAGCCTGTACGGTTTCCGGGAGGTGCACTATTTATAACGCGCTTTAAACAAGCAGCACAGAGAGTTACTTTATCTGATGTGACTTCTGTTAGGCACGGGGACATGTGGCAGCCACACCGGCTGATGTTATCTCACATTATCTGTCCAGGAACTATGAGAGGCGTGTCTTCATCTGTAAACATCCTGGTTCTCCAAGAAGTGAAAGGTTTTACCACCAGTAAGTGACTGAATGAGGATCTGAAATCCCCCCAACCCTCTGATAAAACTGATCGTCTCTCCCCCTGAGCTCACTGCACCGTAGACATAGGGTCATCAGACATGGCACTGGGCAGCATGTGTATTTCTATTTGCTATTTGCATTTTGGACAGGCACTTTTTTTTTTTAGCATACGTACATTCCAAATATTTCTTATACTTAAAAATATTTCTGATTCATCTTAAATGTAAACTTAACTGGGCATCATGCGTTTCATCTGGTCCCCGCCTCAGGAGGCTCATGTCGGGTGAGCAGGTGGGAAGTGGTACCTCCGAGCCTGTCCCCAGGCAGCTGAGGTGGTTTTCCCCACAGCGTGTCCTTCAGAAGCTGTGAGCACCCTGGTCCTCCAGGATAGGAGCTGTGAGCCTTTCAGAAAAAGGCAGGGAAAGGAAATCTCTGGAAATGAGGCTGTGTGTTCTAGATCAACTCAATATGGGTGTGGAGACTACGAGGGGGTGCTGACAGCGACGTGTACCGGGACAGACAGCCTTGGCTGGGCAAACTCAAGTTCACCGAGCAGCTCTCACTCGGAGCTCCCACGGGTCTTACCTGGAAGCCAGGGCAAGGACCTGACCTGAGAGCCAGGGCTTCCTGAGACCCTGCTATAGGCCGCTCCTGGGAGGGACTTTACGATGGCATCTTGTTTAGTGTTACGCCAGTGCCGTGAGGGGTGCTGACCCCACGTACTGACAGACTGAGGCAGAGAGGTCAAGGTCATGAATGGTCATGAGTGGTGGAGCTGAATGCGATGCAGGTCTGTCTGGGCCCTACCCCAGCATCATGCTGTATGTAGTTCAGGGGAGGCAAGTGGGCCACAACCTGATGATTGACATTTTGTGGGTACCTGTTGAGCAGTCCTGCGTAACAGTTCAAATTGTTCTTATGGTCATGCTACCTGCCTCTTCCCGTCTGTTCACCTGCCTCGATCTTGACTCCTCCTTCAAGGCCCATCTCAAACCCTATGTCTGCTTCCTCCCAATCATTATTTTGTTAGGAAGCCAGATCTCCCAAGTATTCATCTTACCCTCATTCACAGCGCAGGTATTTCAAATGTGGGGAAATAATGATTTTTTTGGTATCCATCTGGTAACTACTGTGGCCGTTGAAATTCAAAGACTCTCAATCCTTCACTACTTAATGGCACTGATTTGCTGGCTTTCCCCTCCTTACCCACTCGGAGTTCTGTTATCTGAGGGAAAGGACCAAGCAGAGCTATAAAAATGTGATTGCACGGCCGCTACGAGTTCCCACACTCAGATGGTTATAACCTGATGCGGGACATTCCGATTTTAACCACCTCCTACTGTTTTTATTTCATAAAGCCACTCAAAACATCCTGCACTGCGTTTGTATACATCACTGCCTTTATGGCTTCCGTGTCATAATAAAAGGCAGTTCATTGGAAGCTTAGCGTTTGGGGTTTTTTTCGTGTATTTTTTTTTCCCCAATAGAAAAATAGCCCACTTGGAATAAGACATTCCTGGCTAGTTTCTCTGCCTTCTATCTCTGTCCCGTGCAACCAACCCATGTTCCTCCAAGCTGCCAGGCTCTTTTCCCCAAGAAGCTATGTATAAGGCCTCGCCCTGTTCAACCTTCAGAGGCTTCCTGTCACATTCATTCATTCATTGGGAGGCCCTACCCCCTGAGCCTGGCATTTAAAGATGTCCGGTATCTGGCCTCCCAAACGCACCCATGTGAAACAAAACACCTTGTTTGCCCTTCACCTTGTTTAAGACTTAGGATTTGATGCACAATGTTCCTTCCCCACCATTGCTGGGAAGCCCTTCTGCCTGGTTTGTCCCCATTAGTTTCATTCTTTTTTAAACATAAAACCCCAGCTATCTGCCCAACATTTCCAGGAACTCTTCCCTGGACTGCCCTCCTTCTAACTGTTAGTAGAACTCACTGTCGCCCCTTTTCTTTCAACACAGCCAAGGTCTGCCAGTCATGTGGTCTCGGTTGTTGCTGTGCGTTCTCACTTATGTGAACCTCCAGATCTAGACCCAAGTTCCCGAAATTGGAAAATGGGTCTTTTATCTTTATTTATCCTGCACGGTGCCTGGTGCACACTGTGTCCAAGATACATTAGAAAAGGAAGGGACTCGAGGAGGAAACTCAAAGGATCCCTCCTTTTACACAGGTTACCTGACTTGGCCACAGTCACCTGGAAGTTCATGGTGCTCACCTGAAGCCCTGCAGTGCACCTTTCAGGAATGAGGAAGAGCGAGATGGATGCAAGGTAAGGAGATATCTGTCAAACTCTTAGGGCAGGGTAAAACCTGATAATAGGGAAATGATAACAATTATGTCTAGTTGGTAGAGGTGGAAGTACTCTCTGACCCACCAGGCTCAGCAAAAGATGACCCACGGAGACCTTGGCAGGGCAGCTGGACAGTTTCTCGGGGAAAGACATTAGGTCTTGGCAACATTAGAATCCAATTGTTGTAAAGGCACATATTTAATCAGGAACCTGGACTCCCCTCCCCAGCTAATCCTCTCCTCCCACTTCAGAGGCTTGCCCTTCAGACCCCAAACCCACTTCAGCTCCAAGGACTGATAGTTAATGGTATAGATTACGATGTGTCCATTAGTTATCATTATTTATTTATATCACTGTGGCATCTCTCACATGGACAAATCACCTGACAGGTGACTATCCCGGACTCTGATAATAAATATCTAGTGACAGAACTTATAACCAACCCAGGAAGCCCTTATGCTTCTCAGACTATTCTGATTCCCCTAAAGGTCCCTCATCTGATAAGGTTAGTGACTTTGTTCAGTTCATGTCAACCAACACTTGTTGATACTGGATGGTGTGGTTGACACAGAGCCACACACAGAGGTTACGAAACAGGTGGCCCCTTGTCCTCAGGGCACTCTGTCTAGGTAAACTATCACCCATGTATCCCTTCTATAAAATCTTGTATCAAACTGAACACTTGGATTATCATTGAATTATCAGCCCTAATGGCATCTAAACAATTTTCTCCCTCCCCATGAGCATCTGTCCCCTTAGCTAACCATCACAGTGCCTCCCAATCCTTGCTAATGTGCCGTCATCTGAGTCCTCCACATGCCTGGTCACCCCACCCCCCTTTTGACTGCCTCTTCCTCTTGGGAATATGTGAGTTATAAGCAAGAGTCATGTGAGCTCAGCCCTTGATATTGGTAGAAAGTCTCCAGTATAACCATCCTTTATAGATCATACAGTAGGTCAGGTATATCAGGACCTAAGCCTTATGAGTCATCCCAGCACTGGGATATCAGCAAAGTCATTGTTTATCTAGAAAGCCTACCATCCCACCTTCATAGTGGGTGGCTGTCCATCTCCAAGATAGCCTGCAGCTGAGTGGTACCTTCAGGTGTGCTTGCCCTCAGAGTCCCCCACCTGCATCTTCAACGTGGGTTTCCCATATGTTCACCTGGCTTGGCCTGTTCTAAAAATTCCCACGAGGCCGCCGATATATCAGAACCTTATGGTGGGAATACCATTTTGGTCCAAATACAGGGTCTTCCTTAGCCACCCAGCTCAAGTGACAGTGGTTCTGTAACCTTTAATGAGATAACCTGAATGCTTGTTAACCTGCATTCACATGTAATATCTAAGTAGTGCTTTCCAGGAGAACAGTGCGTGTGTGCTTATCTGTTAGCAATATCAGGGCTCAGAATGATTCATGCGTCCGACAGATTCCACTGTGTCTGGCTCTGAGCTTGGTAATGTAGTACAAAGATAAATAAGGTGCATTCTATCAGATACAATGCAGTGAGTGGGAGAGCAATTATCCGCCCCAGTTAGAAAAGCCATGGCATTTAAGTGTTAACATCAGATAGGAAATGTCTAAGAGAAGCTGGTGTCTTTGAGGCCTACCTCCCACTGGGCCTGTGACGTTGCCACCATCACATTGGGGCTTTCAAGTCCTATGACATACCCAGTGCACACAGGGCTCCTCCTCTTCAGGTGGTACCAGTGAAACAAAGATGTTTATTAAAGAGTCATAATCTCATCACTTGAGCTCTGTGGTCAGGGTGATCTCAGGTGTGAAGTTTGGCCAACTTTCACTTCTGTGATCTTAGGCAAGTCATTTAACCTTTCTGTAGCAAACCTGCTTACGGGAAGGCCTGCTCCAGATTCCGCCGTAATAGTCTATTTTTTATCCTGTAGGCATTATCCCACCACACAATGTAGACTCCCCCGCCCCCTAAATGACACTCTTGCCCTTCTCATCTCTTAAAATGCAATCTTTAATTTGCTTCACATTTTTTTCTCCAAACATATGTTATTTCAACTGTGTCCACACAATTGTAAAGCAGATGTTCTCTAAGGGTTAGACTTAGAAGACCTGGTTGTGAATTCTGTTGTCTCCTCTTCTTAACAGTGGGATCTGCATCAGCTGGCTTCCGTTGTCCCCGCCTGCGAAGAAGAGCAAGGAAGTGTTGATGACAATGATGGCAAGACAAGGACATCTACCTCGCAAGCTCCTTAGGAGGGTGGTAAGACTATGATGTGATAATGGGTACAATGTTTAAGCTGGAACGTTCCCATTCGTTTTATTGGGGGAGGGGGGAATCAAATGGCATGAAGTGGCTCCAGATCACTGACAATCAGACTGTGCCCACAAATGTCAAGCTAGGACACTTTTAAAGGAATGAGCACCTGTACATCCAAATCTGGTCCAGCTTCAAGATGAAGCTTCCCATCTGCCCTCTAGACCAGATCCGAGGAAACACATTGATTTTTATCATACAGGAGTGGGCAAAAGTAGGTTTACAGTAGCAAATATGTGAAATTTTATTCTTATTAATTATTGTATTAAATTACCATATGACCAACTGTAGACCTACTTTTGCCCACCCCTGTATCCACCTGCAACAAGAGTGTATTCCACAGTGGGAAGGCTCTCACTGCTTCTAGCTTATTATGGTCTAGTGCAGTGGTCAACAAACTGCGGCCCCTTGAGTGTGGCTCTTCCACAAAATACCACGTGCGGGCACGCACATACAGTGCGATTGAAACTTCGTGGCCACACTGAAGGAGCCAAAGAGCCGCAGTTTGCCAACCACGGGTCTAGTGGGACGATACTCTACTTTTAAAGCCTCCTCATTATAATCACATGGCTATTGAGGCTCAGTGACAACATAGCTTCTCACCTAGACTAAGGGTAGAACATGAGCTCAGATTTCCAGCTCCCCAGGCTGATGCTCCATGAGTGTCATGGAACTGTCACATAAATAAGTCACCTTCATCATGCCATGGATTCTTTCATATTTAAACAGGATTGCCTGTGACGTGGTAAGGTAGTTTGCTCAGGGTACTAGGTGGGCAATAAGAGGCCCAACATCTTCGCCTCTGTGTGGCTCACTGTGATGGACAGACATCCCTCCACAAAAGAATAGTAGTTAAGCTCTTACTTCAGAGCTGTCTTAAGTCTCCTTTGCCTAGTGGAAATAAATGGGGGCATTTATTAAAGAGCTCCTGGGGTGTCTCATGAAATTGATGTAACAGTTGAACAGCCAAAATTAGGCAAAGGACATAAGAGGCTCTTGGGATTTCCCTAGATGCCCAAGGCCATAAGACGACTCTAGAGCAGTGCCGTCCAATGTAATTTAGTCCCTCAGTCACACTAGTCACATGTGGCTATGCTATTGGGTAGTTTTCGCTCTAGAAGTCCCGTTGCAGAGCACTGTTCGAGATGGAGGCCCTTGGAGTGCCTCTATCCATAGCACAACCAGACTCTGGGTCTATATTTCTGGACAATCAACTGTGACCCAGGAGGGCAGAATCATGTCTCCTTGACTGGGGTGAGGATACAAGGGGTCCTTCTCAGAAAAGGGATGTATGGTCGTCTCTAAACAGCATTATTTTGCCTCCTAGAACTTTCCCGTTCAGCCCTCATGATGCTGCCAGCAACCTGGGATGATGAACAGAGATGCAGGGACTTAGAGAAAAGCTTCACCCAAGACTACAGAACAAGTGAGTGATAGACTCAGGGTTACAACCCACTTCCTGTCTCTTGTTTGTGACGTTCACATTCCTCGTTTTAAAATCGAATGCATTAGGAAGGGTACTTACATGTGTTTCCTCGTGGTTCATTTTGGATAGTGTTCTTGACACATCGACCCTCTGTAAGAAGTCCCACTGGGCATGTTAATAAGAACAAAAGCCCAAATCAGACAGCACTTTTATACATCTTCATCCCAAAGTAGAGCCTAACATAGCTTGGGCTGTGTACGCCGAAATTAAAGCATTTTCACCGACATCAAAGGAACTGAACGCACAAACCTAATTATTGGAGTCGTTTTTACATAACCTGGCCAGGTACACTCATCCCTGGAACATCTGTTTTCCCCTAGGAGCGGTATCTTCAGGATGAAAACTGCCATTGGTATTTGCGCCCATAGATCGACCATCAAGAAATCCTTGAATCAAGTTGCTGTGCTTGCATATCTAGGTACGTGGCCTGAGGGACTTACAGCTTCTCCTTGAGTTTGTCAAATGCATTTCCTAAGGTTTCCTACACTGTCTAGTAACTTCTGTCTCATACACAACTTCAAATGGGGTTCACCCAAGAGGTTGTTACAAATGCAGGGTCTCGGGGCCCATCCCAGGCCTCTGGATCAGCTCCTGTACAGTGGAACCGCGTTTCTCAAACGTCATGAGCTCAGGAAGGCTGTTCGGAATCATTTTTTCCCATTAGAAATAATGTAAGTTGAATTAATCCATTCCAGGCCCCCAAATGATTCCCTGTTGTAACCTTTCTTATATACAGTACATGTCTATTGTACTGTTTAATCTATCAATCAAGACTTTAAAAACAAAGAAATGTACAGTAAAAAATGAGAATTTAACAATTATAACCCACAAAAATATTCACAGCACAATATCCTGAGATGTTAACAGTGGTAAACTGCCTCATACTCATGCATCAGCATGAAAGGGTTGTCACGTTGAGAAGCGAATTGTTCAAGAAACAAGGTTCCACTGTATTTTAAGAAGATCTTCAGATGGTGCCCGCAGACACTACAATTTGGTGCTCAGGGAACACGTCAGCCCAGAGAAGCTCACCCACCCTCTGTCTGCTCGCCTTCTTTGCTGATAACGGCGGTGGCTCCCGATTGAAATGCAGGAGACCTGGCTCTCTTAAATAAAAGGGAGTCTGCCTCATGTTCCTGTGCCATATTTCATTGTCAAACAGGGAGAATCATTCCGTTAATTAACGTAGAAAGCAAAATTACTCTAAATGACCCAACGCAGGTTCATTTTGCCGCTGAAAAACCAGCCGTGCCAGGAACGATAACTTCCTGAAGGCTTCTTATTGCCCCACAAAGGAAGTCATTCTTGAGAGCTTGTTTGGAGGTTCTAGCAGGGGAGCGCAGCTACTCGTATACCCTTGACCGAAGACTGGTCCTCTCCTCTGGGGGGAAGGCCGTCCTCTTCGACGGAGCAAGCGCACATGGATTGGTGAGGGAGGAGGGGGACACCGGCCTAGCAAGCCAGATCAGCCGAATCAACCCTGGCGATCAATGGGGTGACAGATGTCGCAGCCAGATCGCCCTCACATCCAGGAAGTCATTCTTGAAGGAAAAAATCACAGCCCTCATAGAATCGTGTTTCGTCTGCACTCACCCGTCAAAAAGTTCCTTTCCAGGCATAATTAACCCTTTTCGGTCCAACCTCGAGGCTGACATGACAGACCAGGCGCTAGAAGCAGGTCCAACATCGAGCAATAAGAACATTAAAAAGTTCACCATTCAACCCCGTCAATTAATTTGGACCAGACTGTTTGAATTCCAAAAATAACATTGGACCGCAAAGGGTTTTAAAATACAGAGTAGCTGCTCCACGCACCAAGAATTTCCCACCTCACACCCCTTCTCCCATTGAAACGCTGATAGGCTTTGTATGCACATATCGTGTGTTTCTATACACACACACAGGGAGGAGTCAAGCTGGAATTCCATCACAAATCCCTCAACTCTGAACACGGCCTCTTTTCAAAAATATCAACATTTCCTTGATCAAGAGGAAAGATTGGAAGTTGAAAAAAACAGCTCATTCTAGCCCTACGTATTTAGCTCCTGTTCTTCCTATCAGCAGTTTTAAAAAACACACAACACTTTTACGTGTAAATTCTGCACATCATGACATTGGGGATTGTTCATTCCTTTGCATAACTTCTCGTTCCCGACCATATTTTTAATTTGGGTTCAGAAAGGGGAGAACTCGGCCCCAGGAACCACCCCCGGGGGCTTCTGGGGTTGGTCTATTCTAGCTCCTATAAATCAACCACTTCTTCTGAGACAGAAACCTGCCTATTGCTATTCGCCACGTCACAGGGGGGAAGGAAAGGCCTAGGGCCACACGACTCCATCACAAACCCCCTAATACGGGCAAGTCCGACACCTTCCATTCCCTTCCATGGAAAAGCACAGGTTAGGCTCAGAGAGAAGGGACCCATTGCCTGGGAGGCCCCTGTCCCAATGATCCCGTCCCAATGATCCTGACCTCCAGGAGCACATCCCATGAGGCTGCACAGGGCCCGGGAAGCAGGGCTTCAGTCAGTGCTACGGAACTCCATTATTTAAGATGTAAACTTGAAGTTCTAGGCTGTGGAACTAACTCCTTTTAAACTCACACACGTGCAGCCCACTTGACCACTAAGACATTGTGAGACCTTCAAAGCAAATCCCCACAAATGGAAGTTGCTCTTAAATTATTCAAAGATATGACAAAACCCATCATCCCTACCCAGGTCTGAGTCACCTGGGGACCCCAGCAGCAGTTCAGGCATTGACTCCTCAGCCCTGGCCACTGGCCAAGAGCAGCAGCAGGTGCCCAAGTATCCTTGGCAGCCAAGCCAGGCTCCACCCACCCGCGCGGGTCTGTCCCTCTGTCTGTGGCATGCTGGGAAGACAAGGGTGCTCAATGGGTACTGGGAGGCCAGGGAACCCCCTCCCCAATACATACACATGTTCACATACTCACCCACAGTATTTAAGAAGCAGACTAAGACGAAAGATCTTTAAGCCACTACCCCTGCCCCTGCTTGGTAATCACAAGGCTAAGCCTATTTGCCCACTGCTCTCAACCAGTGACGGCACTGTTCCTGGTGATGGGCAGAGACCCTGCATTCGCCTTGTTGCATCCTCCCTCACATCCCTCTATTCTGAGCACTTGGTTTCCACCGAACCCTGCAGTGGACACTGGAGTGAACAAGGACATCAGCAGCCCCTTCCCTGAAAGAGACAGCCATCTTGACCTTGTGCGAGACGCTAAAAATAGTAGCTGGGGTGGCCCATGCTCTGGCCATCCTGCTGTAGAGACGTAACCACAGGCTATTGGAGGGGCCTACATGGAGATGGGCAGAGGTCGGCGCAGGAAGCTGTCCTTGAAAGGCAATTCCTTAGGTCAGTGATGAAAGGGAGGTGGAAGCAGCACCAGTAGGTGGGGGGCAAGAAGGGGCAGAGCAGCCTCAGGAAGGAATTGCTCAGCCACAGGAGGCAGTGATGGGGTGGGGGACCAAGTCCCACAGAAGAGCAAGGTGGACAATTTCTAGGATCCTATGTGTCATGGCTCTGCCCCTGCCACACATACCTGAGCAGGCCGACCTGAAGGAGGACCGCATCTGCCTCTGAGAAGGGCACCCCAGCCTTCCCCTCCTGGTCAATAACACACAGGCCTGCCCTCGGTCCTCACATTCCAAATGCTGACCTGCACGTGTTCCTGGAAGCTCCTGGCGCAGTCCGTCTGCAATGCGCTCTAAGTGAGCGTGAAAGAGCAGCTGACAGTTTGAGGTCGTGGGCACCATCCCCCGGGGAGAGGCGGGGAGATGCAGGCAGCATGACATGAGAAGACCGAGGAAGAGGTGGGTCCAGAGGAGAGAAGGAGGGTTCGCCCCACCAGGATGAAGACCGCACTGTTTGGGGGGTGACAGGACAGAGGCGGCAATGGGAGAAGGGACTGCAGCTTCCCCTTGCCCACCCGGAAGGCTTAGGAAAGTGAGCCAGGATGCAGGTCCCCAGCAGAGGTCAACCTGCCTGGGTTCCAGAGGAAATGAGACAGAAGTACAAACTGAGACCCAGGAAAGAGGAGGAGAGCGAGGATAGGGGTCAGGCACAGAGCAGCCAGGTCCCTGAGCCATCCTGACGGAACCGCATGTCCCGGCAGGGAGGCTGGGGAGACCACCTATGCGTCACTTAGGGGTTGTCTCCTCAATGCCAGCACCCACTGTGCCTGGGGAGCCCCCTCTTTCTAATATGGGGGGACCCATACTCACGCACTCTCTGTTCAAACCCCCCACATGGGCTCTGACAACACGGACCTTCAAGCCCACCTACCAGGAGGGCGAGGCTGGACCCACACCACAGCACCGGGTCCTCTGCTGGGCCAGGCTCTGAGGGAGAAGAGACCACGGGGGGCGATGATGTCACTGTGTGCCCGAAGCCATCCGGACACCGACTCCACTCCCTAATGCTGAGCACACCCAGGGTATGGCTGCTGTTCTAGCTGGAGCCAGTCTCCCCCCTAGACAGCAAAACTCATGCCCTGGGGGCCTCATCCATGCCCTTCGCCCCTGGGACTCCAACCTGGCCCCCAAACATGTGACTGGGTGGGCACTCCATGTTCTAACCCCAAACATGTCTTCCCTCCGCAAGCTGCCTGCCTCTAGGGAGACGCCCCAGGCCTCCCAGGGGTGCACAGCTGTCGGTAGTCCGAGTCTGCCACCTGCCTCCTTGACTCCCACCTCCATCACAGGGTATGTCATCCTCCCTCCCAAGTCCTGTCATGCATCAGAGCTTGCACTTTCCGGTCATCATCCACATCACTGACAAGTACCAACATAGACCTTCCACTGTGACCATTTTTAGAGGCCCTACCAGCCCACACACTGAGAATTCTCTCTATAGGAGACAGCAAGACCAAGGTTCCCAGCTGCCTCCAAAGCTTGATGGGGAAGGAGGAGCTAGCAGAGAGAGAGGGGGCAGACAGGAGAGGGGTGAAAGCCCCATTCAGAGACATCCCGGCTAAATGCTGCCTCTCACATGTACTGTTGTAAGACTGAACGGTTTCCTTGTGGATGAAAACAATGTCATGAGAGCTACTTAAGTTCTTACCATGACCCATGATGACCTACTGTGTTCAGCCTGTGTCATCCCTGGGATGTAGGAGTTATTCCCATTTCACAAAGGAGGACAATCAGGCGTGGGGACAGGAGACCTGAGCAAGAGCACACGAGGGCAACACCAGCACCAGGACTGGGTCTGGACATGCCAGGGCCTGTGGTCTCCTCTGCTTCACAGTGTCCTCCTCTGCGTCTCTTTGGCCCAAATTGAGAGGAAATGTCACGTACAATTCCTGAATCTTGAGCTTGGGAAGTCAGGCCAAGAAGTGCAGCAAATATAGTACGCGTGACATATCGGGTGGGAAGCTAAAAAATGTCAGGTTTGGAAACCACGAATTATTTTCCTTCTGTTTCCTCAAATCAGCACAAGCCCATCTGGGAGAGGCTTTCCTAAGGCAGCGTGCTGGGAACAGCTGCCTTGCAGGCCTGGCCACCCCCTGGAGCCTCCCGGGACACCATTGAAGCAGCACGGGGAACACAAGGGTCAGGGAAAGGGAACCACCTGTGGTCCATTTCATCAGCCCTGGCAGGACCTGGAACCCCGCTCCTCGGTGCCCAGCCTCACTGAACGCCTCCCTACTTCCTTTAATAAGAACATAAGCTTTAGGAAGAGTCAAGTCCCCAGGACGACGCACTCGAAATTTCTTGCAAAGTTGTGCGTGACAGGTATTAGGAGGAGGACGAGAAGAAGGCATGCTCTGCGCTTTCTATACGCTTGTCTGGGAATGTTCACATCACCCTGCAGGGCGTGTGCCGTTAGGGCTCCATTTCGCAGCTGAGGCTCAGCAGGTGTAACCGAGTTATAATCATGACTCCTAAAAACACAGACCACTCCTTGGGGCAAACACAGACTCATCAGAGGGAAAGCTCGTTTGGACTAAGGCAGTTGCACTATAGAACATCGGTGCAGTGGTAGATGCCTTAGAAAGAAAGAAAAACGTGATCCAGTTTCCCATTTCCAAGATATTGACACTGCGTCCCAGACAAGATGTGCCCTGCAAGTGCTCTGAGAACAAGGTGCCTGCAGTAGGCCCCTTCAGAATGTTGCCCAAACTCTCTCCCAAGTGGGTGTAGCCATGCCCAGCTGCTGGGAATGCTGGTTGCTAACAGCTCCCAGCTGCAACCTGCTCAGAACGGCCCTCGAATGATGGGAGTCCATGACAACCGTGGGCTGAGGGGGTATGCCCACGCTGTGGCCCCCACAGTGGCAGCACAGGGCCAATGAATGAGAGTCATTGGGCCCCAAAGCTCAGACCCCTTACTTCATGATGGGACAACTTTGCAGAGCCCCCCCCAGAGATCCAGCTAAAACAAGTCTTTCCCCACTGGGGAAAACGCACTCCTTAGCTCATTTTCTTTGCCCTGTCCTACTTCCCTTCAACCCTCTTTTCTAAGAAACACTCCTTCAGTAAGTAAGTGACTTGCACAAGATTCACCCCTGTCAGAGGCTCCATCACTCCTAGGGAACCTCTCCTAACACACTATCTAAGGAAAGAGGGAGGATGTTACACGGACGAAGGCCGTTGAGCGTGGACACTGAAATCTCTGCCTTGCAACTCTTCTGCGGAGAATGTGTTGCAGGTTCTCAAGACCTAAGTGCTGCTGAAACTCAATGGGGCTTTAAAGACATCTGGTCAACCCCTTCATTCTAGCAGTGGGGTGGCCCACACCCAGGGAGGGGAAGCAACTGACCCAGACCACACAGATATCTTCCCCACAAATAATAGGTGAGAGTACAGCCAGACCAAAGACATATCCCCACTCCTATGACGGCATGTGTATCCCCAGCTCCAGTCCACATGGCAGGACTCTCTGCAGTGGAGGGAGGTGGGGTTGGTGCTCAGAGGTTTGGCAGGTCCTGATCTGGCTACTCCCCTACTTATAAACCACCGCTCCCAGAATGGAAGCCACACTCTTTGCCCTTAGGTACTTTCACATGGCAATGCCCTCGAGCCTTTGAGCTTGACCTCCCATGCCCCCCAGGGCAGCCTGAGTCCCGTACCCCTCACTTATAAGCATGCTCTACTCTTCCTGGTCCACACTAGGGTATACGTAGAATCACCAGAGGAAATACAAATGCCCAGTTAAATACACATTTCACATAAACAATAAATTCATGTTGGCAATAAGTAGGTCCCAAATATTGCATGTCCCTCTGTTGTTCTCTAATATGGCATATTCTTTACTTCCTCTGCCTGAAACTCCCTCCCCTGCAATCTTGAAAAACTCTGCATCCCCCAAACCAACTCAAATGGACCCTCTTCTAGATGCCTCTCACTCACTCTGTAGGAGTCATGTTCCCTTAGGGGCCGAGTGCCCTGCCCTGCTCAGCTAGAGGGCACTGTGACAGGATCATCATGTGTTACCAGGATTGGTCTCAGTGCCAGGTCCTTAGGTACCACAGGGAGGGGAGGGGCTGTGCTTCCACTCACACATTTACTCATGCTCACAGGCATGCGTTCGTTCGTTCATTCATTCATAAATTCATTTAATAGATATGTACTTGGCATCTCGGGGTCCAGCACATACATGTGGTATAGGAGTCACATATCAATAAAGTCGACATCTGCCAGCCATAATATGAGGAAGGCGTTGGGCAAGTAAATAATTGATTTTAAATTCTTATCAGTCCTACAGAAGGAGCAGGCGAGGTGCTCTGACAAAGAGGTGAATGGTAGCTAGAGAGTGGTCATGGAGGCCTTTTAGGGAGATACCACTGTTGACCTAAAGCAGTGCACCAATTGTAGGAAGAGCAGAGGAAAGGGTTTCAGTAGGAAAGCACAGCCTGTGAGGAGGGCCAGATGCCAGAAAAAGCTTGTCATGTTTGAAGTTATTAGAGGAACTGAGTGGACAAGACAGACAAGAAGCCTAAGTATGGAGCCATACGTCGTGGCCAGGTCACACAGGACCTTACCAGCTATGTTAAGGAGGTTAAAGTCAAGCGGGAGGCTGTTAAAGGGGCTTAACCAGAGAAAGGACACAATCGGATTTGTATGTTTGAAAGATCACTTACTGTTATGAGCCTCTGTCATCTCTGAACCCACATTGTTCACAGTGAATATACTTAATAAATACTTATTAGTAAATACTTACTAAATAAATGAGCCCATTCCCTTATTTTCCCCTTGATCCCCATCTGTAAGAGGACCGTTGGAACTTCCGCCTGACACTAAGAAAGTCCCCAGAGAGGAAACTTCAAACTCTCAGAATGCCCGTGTTCTTTGGAAGGAGCTTCGTTCTAGAGGCAGAACTGAGACACAGCCGAGCAAACTTGTACCAAGTAGCATGTTGGCTTTTAAATTAAATGTCAGCGCTGCTTTTCCACTGGGAATCTGGCCCAGGCTTCTGGAAGGCAAGTTCTGATCAACAACACAGACCAGACCCCCAGGAGGGGGCAGGAGACACAGCCTTCAGGAGACATGGGGACTGGCACGTGCCCACTCCAAGCATGGGTGGCCCATCCCTGGGGTGTGGGCATGTGTGTGTGGCCAGTGGTGGAGCTCCCCACTCCTCCCCCACAGTCTGCCCTCTTTAGCCAGGAGAGAGCCCACACTGAGCAGCTCACAGGGATCTCCTGGTGAGGACCTGACTCACAAATATCAAGCAAGTTCCAAGGCCGGGGGAGGAAGGGAAGAAACAAGGAGGGACAGTCTCCTCTCCTCCTTTCTTCTTTTTGGCTGGGGTTTTTCTGGGCCTCCATAAGTCTGTATCCCTTATCTCAGGATGTGAGGGTCTCCCAAACTTCCCCCAGTATATCTGAGGTGTTACAGCCTACTGTTCCCCTTCTTTCTCAACCCACCTCACCCCAAAACACCTTACACTGCTGTCAAACGCAAATGCCCTTTGCTCAAAAAAATTGCTCCCTCTCCCCCTTTTCAGATCCAAATATTAAAATTTTCAGCCCCTGCCTGGACCCCAGGGTCTCTGGCCCACCTTACCCTCCCCTGTGCCAGTGGGAAGGCTGACCACACCTTCCCCTGCATCCAGACCTTGGCTATTGTCACCTCCTGCGACAGTCAATGCCACCCCACCATGGAGATCAGCTCCTTTAAGAACCAGAAATACCAGCCTTTCCTCTGAATGCAAGGTCAAGGCCCATTTTTGAAGGAAGGAGAGGGAGGGGGAGCAAGACTTAGTGACTAGCATTTGCACAAGCACCTCACTTCAATTGCACAAATACCCTGATGGGTGCTATGATCCACATTGTTCAGATGGAAAAACTGAGGTTCAGCAAGGTTCAGCAAAACCCCCAACCACCTCGGTATTAGGTGACAAAGTCTGAATTTAAGTCCAAGTCCATCAAACCCCAATGCTGATGCCCCGCCCCCCAGTGCAGTCAAGTCTACCCCAAAGTTCCTTAGCTTTTCAAGGATATTTGCCTCCCATTCCCATCTGCAACAAACTCTTCCCCTGCAATTTCTGCAAAGATCACTTGTCCCCACATCTCACACCTCTTGCCCAGCCCTTCCCTGAAATCTGGTGTTTAATGGGAAGGCCCTCACTCCGCCTCCTGCAAACACGGCGGGAACGCAGGCACCATTTGGATTCCAAGGGACCAGATTGGACCAGACGTGCCAGAGCGACTACAGCTGCCACGGGTACGATGAGACATTTCAGTCTCCCCTCGTTGGACAAACTCATCTGGAACATTCACAGCCTCAGAGAAGGCAAATAGCATAGCCGTGAGCAAGGATGTCCCTTCACGCCCTTCTCTGCAGGTCAGACGTGGTTAACTACAGCACGAAGTCCCCTTCTGGCTGCCCACTGCCATAAGGTAAAGTCTCCTTTGCAAGGCTGACACTTGCATGACCAAGCCCTGGTCTTCCCCCTGCTGTTCCAGCCCACCCACCCATGGGCCCTGACCCCGCAGAGGACCAAGCAGGTCCCTGTCCCAGGACCTTGGCATGAGTGCAAGGGCCAGACTCTGGGGGTGCCATTTCCACCACCCAGAATACTCTCCTGTCTGCATTTCCTTGTGAACAACTTCTCACCCTCCAAGATCCATCTCCCCACCCACCCTCTCTTGAGCGTCATCGGAACCCCTGTGGCTTTCTCAGCAGCATGAATCACTTTCCAACGTGATGAGAACACAGCATCTTGTACAAGCCTCTGCTCACCATCCGTGCAGCAAATACCGATGCATCACCTACTGTGTACCAGGCACCATGTCTGGCCGTGGGGACACAGCAACAGGCCTCAAGAAACCAAACACCTCCCTTCACAGGACGATGTTCTGGTGCACACATTTCCCCACCAGGGGAGGCTCCCCCAATGCAGTGTGCGCGCCTCCAGCAAGAACCCTGAATGCCCAGCTTTGTTTCCCCCCTTGGTAGACATCTGATCACTGTCTTTTATATATATATATTTCAGAAAGGGAGAGAGAGATAGAAACATCAATGATGAGAGAGAACCATTGATCGGCTGCCTCCGGCACACCCCACATGGGGGATTGAGCCCACAATCCAGGCATGTGCCCGGACTGGGAATCGAACCGGGACCTCCTGGTTTATAAGTCGATGCTCAACCACTGAGCCACACTGGCCAGGCCAATCATTATAGTCACTGAGGAAGACATATGCTACCACTTGTCAGAAAGCCAGGGTGCCTGGCTCTGCCACAAACAACCAGTTCCCACTCTCAGGCATGGTTTCCTTGTTGGAACTGAGAGCCAGGGAGGAGATGCACTCAGGGACGTAAAGCAATAGGCTTCTAATGAACTATATAACCACAGCACATTTCTCACAGCAAAGGGGCAAATATTAACAGCTCTGGGCAGGCCTAACTGGATGTGGACCCAGAGTTACCAGCAACTCCCGAAGCTGCAGCCAATTCCTTCTGATCCTCCGCCCTGGCAATGCGATAGCCCATCGGCAGATCAATCCCATTGATCCTGCTCTGTAATAAAGCCACTTCCCGTCAGACCACAGGTGCCTGCGGGGCCGTGTGTCTATCTTTATGGGGAGATGGAGGCTGTGGGAGCCGTGTCTTGGTCATGAAGGTTTGACCCTCTGTGTTCATGGTGTGACAGCGGTGTTTCTTCCTGCCACAAACAGACCCAGGTGTGAAGGAAAACCTGAGGTCTCCCCAATCCATCATCCAGAGGCCTGTCATTTATCTCGCGAGAGATGGGGAAAGGGGCACCTTGGTGGGTGTTGTGACCAGGATGGAAGAACCCCTCAAAGTCTGTTCTCCTCACCTGGAAAGGTCAGTGGGTTAGGACCTAACGATGATCAGTGTGTGCAGAAATCCCTCTTCCCAGGTTGAAAGAGGAGGAGCGCCCGCCCACATGGGAGGAGTGGCCGGACCGCAGAACGAAATCTCATCTCCATCCTCCAATAATGGGGGGAAGGGGAGAGATCAACCAAAGGACTTGTATGCATGCATATAGCACAACCAATGGGCACAGACACTAGGGGTGTGGGGGAGATTGGGGGGATAAGGACACATATGCAATACCTTAATCAATAAAGAAAAATAAATAAAATTTAAAAAAAGAGACTTCACACCACCCCCGCTGCCACCTCTACACTGGCCTCAGGGGGGCGCTGTGCCAGACACCCAGTGCCAAGCACAACCTTTTGCAACCTTTTCCTCCATCTTTCCTTGCCCCCCTCTCTTGCCAAGCCCTGGTGGCATTATCCTTGCAATGTCACAACTGTCCTTGCTCTCCACCTCCACGCTTTGTCCTCTTTCACACACTGTCACTGCATCCCGGAACTGCTGGGACATCCTGGGGCCGACACATGGGCAGATGGTGGGCACTACGGGCGCCCATCCCCAGCCTCCCCTTCCTGCCTCACTCACACGGCATGCGGGTCCCTCCTGAGCTGGGCCTCGGTGACGCCTCATTCAGAGAAAAGACGTCAAGCACGGAGACAGCGGAGCCCCAAAGGCTCATGATGAGGACTCAGGGGAGCAGAGCTGACATGGCAACAGGGGCTCCCCGCTCCCTCTCGTCAGCCAGACGCCTGCCCTTGCACAAGTGGGCTCTTCCCGGAAACTGCTCCCAGAGGACACCGTGCACAGGCAGAGTCAGCTCTGGGAGGGGTCGCCCTTCCCCTCCATCCCCTCTCCTCTCTTCCCTTTGGAGCTTACCCTGATGGACAAGCTGAAGGGACCCTTTTGTCAGAATCGGCAAAGCAGAGAGGGTACAAGCACGGACTCCAGACCCACACAACCAGGCTCCCAGCCCGCTCTGCTCCTCGCCAGCGCTGCGCTCAGACAAGTTGCTCACACATTGTGTGCTTTGCGCCTCACTTTCATCATCCATAAAATGGGAATTGCAGCAAATGGTAAAGATGCAAAGATTTAATAAGTAGAATTTATTTCCCTTCAAATAAGTGCCCAGATATATAGATACAGATATATAGATATACAAATATATAGATATATAGATAGAGCATAGATACAAAGTGCTTAAACAGTGGCCCCTAGTAATCTCCCAGGAGGCCTCAGCTTTTTCTATTGGCCATATACCCATCACCAGGCTATATCTCCCCCAAATGCTCCAGCCCGAGACACAATGGAGCACCCTCTGCTCCCTACACGTGGTGCAGTGCCCACCCCTGCACCTTCACCCAGGTTCCTCCCTCCCCCAGACTGCCCTTCCCCAATCCAATGCCCAGGTGCCCAAATCCTTCTCTCCCTCAAAAGCTCGGCTCAGTGGTACCCCCATTATAAAGCCTTCCAGATTCTCGCCTCTCCTCCAGGACCCCCAAAGCGCCCTCTCTCCTCCCCTATTTCAAGGCAGCTTCCTCCTTAGTCCAGTCACCCTCCGCCCTGGCTCAAGGCCACCTATGCCCTTGACTTTCTCTCATTCTGACTGCAAATTCCTTGACAGCGTGGTTGGAATTCACACATCTCCCTCGCTGACTGCCACGGTGACTCACACCGTGATGCTAAACACATACTGGCCAAGGGAGCGGGGCCATCTTAAGGACCCTCTGCAGTGACAATGTCCCTGCCCCTCTTTGCTGTCCATTCCGCTGCTGCATGATCACGGAGGCTTCCTCTCAACAGGTAGATAGACAGGCGGACACATGGCACCCCGGTGTCTGCAACAGAGCCCGGGGGAAGGCAGGAGGGCCGTGCAGCCTGGGAATGTGGCCGCTCAGGTGGGCAGGAGCGGGAACCCAGGCACTGATCCCGCTGCTCACGGGGCAGCGGAAGCCCCAGCCCTCCGTGCTCACATGCCCGCACACCTCGCACACCTCCCCAGGTCCTCAGCCGTCTCAGGGTTCAGGTTTTTAATTTGAAGTACAGTGTCTGACCCAACTGAAATGGAATCCAGGGACGGTCGAATCCTATTAAGTCACCAGACCAGAAAGGTATAAAGTTGACAAATTGCTTCTCCCAGTGGTGGCAGCGGGAGGCACACAGTGAGGCTGGGCTCTGACCCAGCAGCAATCCCCTCCTGGGTCCCAGGCTGGTCCCGCTGGGCAGCATCCTCTCCGGGGCGGGGCGTGGGGGATTCTGTGTTTAACAAGTATGCATTTCACATGCTTCCTTATATGTTGTTTTCCAAAGCAAACAGGGCCCGGGGGTACCAGGTCATCCCAGTCTGCAGAATAATAAGTCCACAGTAATCGTTTTTATAAAGGATTTCTGCTGGTTGTGCACTAAGTTAAAACTGCACGAGCCCCCGAATCCCACCCGTCCCCTGGCAGATAGTCCTGGGAGGAGCGGAGGGTGTCAATCATGTGTTCCTCAAAGGAGTTCTCCTGGCGCCACCGGAGTAAGCGCTGTGCTCCCTTATTTATACTTGTCAGCCCCGGAGACCGCATCCAGGAGAGGAGGGGGAAGCGGGAGGCGTACGCTGTGGCCATTGTATCTAGGTTAGCCCGCAGAATCCTCCCTACCACATGCATGTGGGTACTATGGTCGCCATTGTGAAAATGAGCAGAGAGAGCGCCAGCAAGGAGAGTTACTTATCCAAGGTCAAAGAGCTAGCATAAGGTCAAGTTGGGATGCAAGGATTAGTCTTCCCCATCGAAGATATTTTCAGTCCATCACACAACACGCTTTCCTTCTCTGCCTCCAAAGCCCCTCCTCTGGTCCAGGGCTGCCTCGCTGAAGCCTGAGAAGCAGCATTCTCCATCTGCCACGGACCTGTTCTCACGGTGAAATGACCTGCTGCATTCTAGAACCTTCCATGGACTGTGCAGCTCTGCAGAAACATGCTGCCCGGGGTTCTGTGACCAGAGCCGTGCTGTTGGTCCCTGGCTTCTATACTTCTCCAGAGGCACCTGCCTATGTGACCCAGATAGTTTTCTGTGTTGGTTTTGTTTGTTCGGTTGTTTGTTTTTGTTGTGTTGCTAATCTTCACCTGAGGACATTCTTCCATTGATTTTTAGAGAGAAAGGCAAGAGGAAAGACACAGAGAGAGAAACATTGATTGGTTGCCTTCTGCATCTCAGGGCCAGGGATCCAGCCTGGAACCAAGGTACATGCCCCCAACCAGAATCAAACCCATGACCCTTCAGTCTGTGGGCCAGCGCTCTACCCACTGAGCCAAACCGGCCAGGGTGACCCAGATAGTTCTTGCTCTTCCCTGCAGTGCTATGCGGATTGCCCCACCCCTACCCATCTCGGCTCCTACACATGACTCCAGTTCTCATCTCAGATGCCTTGGTCTGATGAGCTATTAGAGAAAGCTCCATGCTGTGAACAACAAATATTATTGCTCAAATAAAACTTTAAAATGAGGCTTATATACCGTAGCCCAGTGGTGTGTCTTCCTTCTATTTAAGCACATTAGTGAACCCCTGTGCGACTTAGCTTCCTCATATAACCCTAACCATGCCTCCCTCCTGGGATGCTCTGTAGATAACATGCTGTCCTGACCTGTGCCTAGATCAGTGATGGCGAACCTATGACATGCGTGTCAGAGGTGACATGTGAACTCATTTTTTTGGCTGATTTTTCTTTGTTACATGGCATTTAAATGTATAAAATAAATATCAAAAATATAAGTCTTTGTTTTACTATGGTTGCAAATATCAAAAAATTTCTATATGTGACACGTCACCAGAGTTAAGTTAGGGTTTTTCAAAATGCTGACGCGCCGAGCTCAAAAGGTTCGCCATCACTGGCCTAGAAAGTGCTTAGAGAAGAGGAACTACAACAGAACAGAAGCTCTATAAATGTTGGCCCGATCCTCCTCCTCAGCTGCTCTATCTGGTCCTGAGTTGCCAGTGTTGGCAGGACCTGCAAGCATCACCTCTGGCTACAGTGGCAGCTGAAGGGTGTGTTGAGGACGAGGGGCTTACTCAGAGCAGAGTCCCCCTGGGCTCTCCGCATAGTGCCGAGAAGCTGCGAGTCCCTTCTGACCTGGGCCCAAGCAAGGACCCAACCACAGCTGCTCTCTCAGAGGCCCTACCTACTGATGTCAAGCTGCTCACACTGAAAGAGGCTAATGTGCCCACTCTCTTCCTTTGGGGCCCACATGTTTCCAGGGACTCCACATTCCTCAGGCAAAGACTCAAGATGACCCATCCTTCCGGCCCTCCAGACAATGAATCCACTGGGAATAAGTTATTTTTCTCAAAGAAAATAGAGACAGAATTCAGGCCACTACTCTACTAACTGGATCTTCATCCCTTCCTACTTCTTCAATGGAACTTAGTTATTACCATTGACAACTGCATTCATTCATACTCATTAACTGGTTATTTAAATAGATGGCTTGACACTACACAGGAGATTCCAAAATCCTGAGTCCTTTCAGGATCATATCTTAATTTCTAACAGCGTAATATGCTACTTAGACCAAATGTCCTTCCAAACAACCTTCCAGACGAAGCCTGGGCTGCGAGGGCCGAGGCGGCTGCTGCGGTGGTGGGGGCCAAGTCCCTTGCATGAATTTCATGCATCGGGCCTCTAGTAGACTTCATAATAAAGAATACTATTACAAGTCTGATAGATATTTTGGATAAAAGTTGGTCTCTCTTATCTTTTCAGCTATATTCTTAAATGTTATTTTTAATATAATTTTATTGATTTCAGAGAGGATAGGAGAAGCAGAGAGAAATAGAAACATCAATGATGAGAGAGAATCATTGATCAGCTGCCTCCCGCATGCCCAGTACTGGGGATCAAGCCCGTAACTCAGGCATGTACCCTGACCAGGAATGGAGCTGTGACCTCTTGGTTCATAGATCTATGCTCAACCATTGAGCCACAGTGGTGGGCACAGCCACATTCTTTACATTCCCTTAAGCCATAAGAATCTACCAGAGACCTCTTATATGCCAGGCACTTTGCTAGGCATCAAGGACCCAGACATTTGACAAATAAATCCAACACAGATCCCAGAATTGTACTGTGTGGTGCAAGGGAAGCACAGAGCACGCTGAGCTCAGCTCCTCCAGAAAGAAGAGTAACCTGGTGCCACTCTACTCCTTCAAGCTGTGGCTCCACTCCATTCCGGGGAGTTGGGTTTGGGAAGTAACTAGATTTAGAATCTGGAAAGCCATGCAGATATACACATTTTCCATCACTGAGAACAAGGGAGAACAAGGAAGAATCTAGGACATTCCTCAGCAGCCTAAGGAATGTCAATGAGCACCTTCTCCACCCTTTGGGGTTTCTATCCCATCAATGGCCTTGAGAATTTCCAACAGAGCACTCTGTGATGCACCCCCACTTCCATTGTGAGGGTTTTCATTCTGTATGTGGAGGATGTGGTCTTTCGCTGGGAGAAGCTCAGAAAAAAGGCATGTCATTTGTGATCTGTGAAGTCAATTACCCCATTCAGCTCGTGACTGGGGATGAGACTAATTAGCAACCATTTCACTGAGGGACTGCTTTTCTTCAGAGAGCAGCCAGGAGGTTCTTCGTTTCCCTCAGTGTGTCCTATCAGGGCTTCATTTCATGCCAGAAGGCATCCAGCACAATCCCTTCTCAGCTGCACCTTTCCCATGACTGCGCAGGCCCAAGAATCCAGAGAGATGAGGGAGGCACTGATCTCTAGTTCTCAACGTTCCTAATTGAATTTCAGGAGACGTGACCATTTTCATTTTGTTTCTCTCTACTAAATGCAAAAGGAGGGTCAGGAGTCGAGTCAGGGTTTCAGCTTCTCACACAATGGATCTAAAGCAGCCATGGGCAAACTACGGCCCGCAGGCTGGGTCCAGCCCATTTGAAATGAATAAAACTAAAAAAAAAAAAAAGACCGTACCCTTTTATGTAATGATGTTTACTTTGATTTTATATTAGTTCACACAAACACTCCATCCATGCTTTTGTTCCGGCCCTCCGGTCCAGTTTAAGAACCCATTGTGGCCCTCGAGTCAAAAAGTTTGCCCACCCCTGATCTAAAGAATAGTACGTCAGCCCGGCCAATGTTGCTCAGTGGTTGAGTGTCGACCCATGAACCAAGAGGTCACTGGTTTGATTCCCAGTCAGGGCACATGCCCAGGTTGCAGGCTTGATCCCCAGTAAGGGAGTGGGGGTACAGGAGGCAGCCGATCGATGTTTCTCTCTATCCCTTTCCCTTCCTCTATCTATAAAAATCAATAAAAACCTACTTTAAAAATATAAAGAATAGTACTGTACTTTATATGGGCAAGTCCAGCTCTATTTATGAATTCACAATGACTCCTTCCACCAGTGAGACAGTGGCTCCAAGACTTACACATCCAGTCAAAATCTGTATGCCGAGATCCAGTCATCAATGAACAACCCACAGGACCAAAACCCAAGCTCATCATCTCTCCCCCAGCTACGTCTTCCTCCCTGTCCACGTCCCCATATTGGTGAGGGAGGCCACCCAGTCATTCACTTCAGAAACCTGAGTGCCATCTTTCATGTCCTCCCTTCATCTTTAGTCTTTTTGAGTCTATCTTCTTAAAATCACTTTACCTACCACCTTTCCTCCTCCCCACTGCTTCAACAGGTGTTAGCCCCTTATCACTTCATGCATGAAGTCCTTCAACATCCCCTAAGTGTTCTCTCACCACAGGCTTGACCTGACCCCCAAACTTTCCCAAAAGCCATAGTAATCTTTCTCCATGTGAATCTCATGAACCACTAAATTCTTGACATTATTGCTCACTTCCCTTTAGGAAAAATTCCAAGCTACTCCCTGAAGAGCCCTGCATAATCTGTAGGTGGTCCTACACTCTGGCTGCCCCTCCCCTAAATACACTCTATTCACTGCTCTATGAAAGCATCTATAGCCCTTAGTCAACAACTTCCTGTTACTATTTGGATTTAGTTTTTCTCTGGCAAATTTATCTCTCAATCTGAGAATCACCCTCTTAACAAGTGAAAGTGTTATCATTTCTAATATACTTGGCCTTATGTCTGCTCAAGTATATTAGTAATTACAATACCAAGAAGGAGTTCATTCATTCTCTATTTTCTGCTCTTTTGGGTCATTTCCTTAATTATCCTTTGTTCCTTCACTGACTTCTGGTGGATTGACTGAGGTTCTTCTGTTCTGCTTTCCCTGACCAGAATGAACAGTGGTTTAGGGGCGTGTACGCTAGATCTATTTTGCTAATTGTTTCCTTATGCTTTTGATAAACATATTTGATCATGGATTATTCTGAACAATTTTAGAATAATCAGCATCTATCTTCTCCACATAACAAGAATCTCAGCATGCTTTCAATTCCATCTGCCTCCTTTTTGCATCCCTAGCATACTGCATTTGGAATCAGCTGAAATATTTTAGTTAGAAACTTAATTTTTCAAAATCAACACATTTAGCTCTAGCCGGTATGGCTCGGTTGGATGGAACATTGTCTCATTCACCAAAGGCTGTGGGTTCAATTCCCAGTCAGAGCACATACCTAGGTTACGGATTCGTTTCCCAGTCAGGGCACATACCTAGGTTATGGGTTCGATTCCCAGTCAGGGCACATACCTAGGTTATGGGTTCAATTCCCCAGATGAAGAAGGTATGGGAAAGAAACCAATCAAGGTATTTCTCTCACATTAATCTTTCTTTCTTTCTCTCTCTCTCTCCCTCCCCCTCTCTCTAAAGTCAATAAGCATGTCCTTGGATGAAGATTTTTTTTTAAATCAACACATTTAAATTTAAGAACAGAGTTTTTTTCTGGTAGATTTTCTCATATTGTTTATTTTTCTTCTTGGATTTATTTTTGGTTTTGCTTATAATTCTTTTCAAGGGATCTGTGCATGGCAAATTGTCCAAATCTGTGCATTTCAAAAAATTTATTGATTTTTATCCTCAAACTTGAATTAAACTTTATTGGGTTCTGCCATCAGATTCAAAGTTAATCATCTGCCTGACATTAGAAAACATGGTTTAATTATCTGCGGCATTCATTGCTACTGCTGAGAAGTCTGGTGTCTATCTGATCCACATTCCCCCCTAGGTAACCAGTCTTCCCTCCCCACTGTGCCTCAAGCTTTTGGAATTTCCTTAATGACTAAAATTTCACCATATAGTGTCTTGTATGGACTTAATTTTTCATTTATTTATTCTGTGTTTGAATTATGGCTGGGTTCCTTCTGCTACTCAATGCATGCACTAGTGCTTCTTCTTGCAGCAATCTAGCTTTTAATACCTTGGATCTCTAGTGATTCTGCTTGGGGTTGTGAAGAGCTACCAAACTAAGCTCTCAAAGGTGTTCTCATGACGTGGAAAAATGATGCCGAACTGAGCCGTTATCTGGATTGAATAGATTGAAAACAGACTTGCCCAAGTTAATAAATCTCGTTTTCACTACCGAAGTTTCTGGAAGGCCTGGGCAATTCAGGATTTAAATCCTCAGATGGATGAAGGGAAGCAAGGCACCCATAGCTCTAGGTAAATGTCTGACCATGTTCCTCTGTGCTGCTCTTCCAAAGACACCCCCCCACCACCACCCCAATCACATCCGTGACGTCAAGGCAGCCCTGGTTATACGTGTACAATCTCTGAGACAAGCGAATGACTTCAACATACCCTAACAACAACAGTCAACGTCCCCATAGCAACTGTAATGTACACACTCTGCACAATTAACAGTTGAATGGGCACCTCCCAGTGACACGTGATGCATAGGAAGCAGGGGGAGCACAGGTAAGTCTTCACTTTGTGTATTCTGTGACCTTGGGTATTTACATTCTCAACGAAACTGTTATCTTACCCTAGGGTCTGCATTTCAGACCTAGTCTCATATTGAAGACATGTACCTGGGGAATGACTGTGACCTCCTTGAAAAGGCAAGGAGCCCCAATTAATGTGTGTTAGAAGATGTTGTTATGAACTCCCTAGCCATCCTTTTGAGTATCAAAGGCACCCTCCCGAGGAGCAGGGAGTCTAATGTTGGTACACATTCCCTGGGTCTTGATGTACATCTTCAGAGTATTCTTTGAACCTAGACTCACACATCATGTGTCCCAAGAAAGACAACAGTACCTGCAAGATCTTGTCACCACCTTCCCCCTACACTGTGAGACTCCGGGGACTCCCAGGGGAAGGCGGAGAGGTGCCATCAGATCATTAGCACCCTGCTTTCAAGGGCCCTCTGCAAGGTGGACACCACAGTATTGGCCTGAGTCTGATTGAGAACCTAGGCTGTCTATTGAGGACACACATTCTGGAAAGTTTCTTCTTTAGAAAAGAAAAACCCATGTGTTCATAGTTCTGGTCTAGGCATTACCCTTCTCCTGACGAAAGAGGAGAAAGTAAGAATAGCTCAGACAGCTATAGTGTCCTAACACAAAAGGGAGGGAAAGGAACTAATATTGATTCAGAAAATCATGTGTTTATCAGTTGACTTCACTTACACACACACACACTCAAATAGATACACAGTTCACCTGTGAACAATGTGGACATTAGGGGCACAAGTCCCCACAGAGTCAAAAATCTGCATATAACTTCTGACACGCCCACAACTTAAGTTGTCCCTCGGTATCCGCAGAGGACCCCCTCCAGATGCCAAAATCCGAAGAAGCTCAAATATAAAATAGACCCATGCATATAGGCAGCCATCCATAGCCAGGGACTCTCAACTGCAATAAAAAAACAGCACAGTCATTCATTGAAAAAAAAATCTACATATAAATGGACCCACACAGTTCAAACCAGTGTTGTTCAAAGGTCAACTGTAGATAGATATAGAGACAGAGACAGACATGGACATGGACATATATTTTCTCAAAGTAATCTTTTCAATTAGGTGCAATTATCTCATTACTAGATGTGTAAATTGAGACAGAGTAATAAAAGCCAAAAAAAAAAAAAATGCGTGTATTTCTCCTTAGCCCTCCTCCAGATAATAAGGCACCCTCAGTCAGGTACCATATTGGTTTTATTCATTCCAGCATCCCTCTGCCTAGCGGAGCGATACAGGAATGAATGGAACAGAAATCATTTCGGGCCACCTAATGGGATAAGTAACCACTAAGAATATTATTACCTATTTGAGGGCAAAAGGAAAAAAAGGAAGGTTGTTGTGAAGGAGATGAACTCAGATGTGGGAGAAGGAGTGCAGGGCGAGAAGCTGATAGCTAACCCTCCATTAGATTTCAGAGGCAGGAAAATCCTATTTCTCTCAAGGTCATCATGACCTTTTGTCACGCCCACGCACGTCAAACTTTATGATCAAGATGTGCTGCCTTTGGAATGCAATCCGATATCATATTTCCTAGGGTCTGAGGTTGCCAGATTGAGCAAATGAAAACACAGGATTCCCAGTTAAATTGTCCTTTCAGGTAAACAATGGTTTTTGTAAGTATTTCCCAAATATGGCTTGGGCCATACTCATACTAAAATATTTTTGTTTGTGACTCTGAAGTTAAAAATTAACCAGGTGTCTTGTATTTTACCTGTCAAACTCACCAGAGAATCAGTGAATAATTTTCAAGTTCAATAGAATAAAATGTTATTTTATTGAAATAAGTTAGAGATCCGAGGCTGGGAATTCATCATATATATAAATTCTTGAGAAGAGTGACCTTTCAGAGACGTGAACAGAATCGGCCACCCTTTTACCTGCTGGCTTAATTCAGCCCACGCAGACCACAGCACACTAAGTGTGGGACACACAGACACTCGGCATCCACCGTGGTTGTTTACCCTCATCATTGCTGGCAGTGTGCTCACCCATCCCTTATGCTAATATCTAATAAACCTTATTATTTCTCCAGGCACTGTACGGGGGTTTTCACATAATGACCTCTCTCAATCCTGTCAGCACCCTTATGAGAAAATGATTACTACCTGAGACTGCCGATCAGGAAACTGAGGCTAATTGGTATGGTCTCTTGCCCAAGGTAAGAGGATCCAGGTTTCAACCCAATATTCCCCCAACCCTCCCCGGTTCCCAGTCCTGCTGCTTCTCCATGACAGTGAATACAAATATGGAGTGTTTGGGTTTTCATTCAAAACCTCACCATTGCCCAGCCTGCGTGGCTCAGGGGTTGAGTGCCAACCTATGAACCAGGAGGTCACTGTTTGATTCCAGGTCAGGGTACATGCCCGGGTTGTGGGCTCCCTCCCCAGTAGGGGGGTGTGCAGGAGGCAGCTGATCAATGTTTCTCTCTCTCCCTCACCTTTCCTCTCTGAAGTCAATAAAAAAATATATTTTTAAAAATCCTCACCATAATGAAAGGGAAGTGAAGTCAAGATAGCTCCTTCTCATTAAGCAGTGCTAAATATAGCTACTGTACTTTTTTAGCAAGACTTTCTTTGCTCCATGTGGTGACTTGACAGGTCACCCACCTATCTTCTCTGCAGACATAAATAACTGCAAGCATAAGGAAGGCGGCGTGCGGAGCTGCAGAAAGAACAAAGGAACTCTGGCATAAAATGCCACACTTGCTAGAATACACAGGAGCCAAACACAGACAACGAATTGCAGGCCATCAACTTTGCTCTACTGACTGAAGACAAAGAGAAGGGAGGACAGAGGAATGAGAGACTGGTATTGCCCAATATCATTGGCCTCAGCTGCAGGGACTAGACACCACCACAAGGCAGAATGAACTCAAGTCCTCTAGGACACTCCCAGGCTCCTTGTCCTCCAGTACAATGTTGGTCCATCCACCAAACGTTAGGGGCCCTTAATGGGGACAAAGTCTGTGAAGTCCTAGGTTGTTCATCAGTATCTGAGAATCTCCAGGGAGAAGGTACTATACACAGTGGGAGGCAGAGCTGCAACCGCCTGCAAAGCCGTTCTTCTAAGTATGCATAATAAAAATCCCAATAAAACCTACATCCCCAGTGCAGAAGCTCCACAGCTCCCTGTAGTGAACATATGATATCCATAATTATGCTCATTTCACTGCTGAGCTCCCAGAAGACCCCAGAGGTTGGTTATGCTGCTCTCCCCGCCTTCCCAGCTGGAAACAGAGGCATATCCACAGTGAGGGCTGAGGTGCTGGGTCCCAGGCACTCCTTCCACAGCACATGTAATATCCTGATGCACGTTCTCCTGGATCCGGCCACGTTCTCCACCCTCTCTTCCATCACCATAGGTAAGCCTACCTGAGGCCAGTTCCTCCGCTGATGCTCCAAAGCTCATACTCCCTCTTCTACCCAAAGACATCATTTGAAATATTAACTCGTCCAGTATCATCAATCATGCCTTTGCTGGTCTTCCTCATCAGCACATAAACACATACTGCCCATGTAAAATCATTCATACACACACATACACACACAGATACAGAGAGACAGAGAGAGAGAGAGAGAGAGATTCCTTCAGCCCATCTCACTCCAATTCCACCCCATTTCTATTTCTTTAACATAAAAATGATGGGTTACTAAATGGATATAGGATTGACTATATGGAGAGGCATGAGAAGGCACATCTGTTAAAAGGTTCATTATAGAACCTTGGCGGGGATATCCACTTTACACATCTTGCAACCTTTCTGTATATTTGAAAATTTTCAAAGTAAAACATTAGAAGAAAATCAATTTCCTTTCAAATTCTTTCTTCCTATTCTCTCCAGAAACGACTCATATAGGCTTTCCTCATCAAAGTCACCAATGACCTTCACATTGCTAAATGTACTGGTCACTCCTAGTCCTCTTACTTGATCTGCTGGTAGCATTTGACTCTCTCCTTCTTTCAACACTCTCTGTTGCATTTTCTCCTAGGTCATTGGCTTCTTCTTATTATTCTCTCTATCTGTTTTTTTCTCACCTCCCCAACATCTAAATAGTAGGGAGCTATAGTACTTATTCCTCAGATTTATTTTCTACTCACACTCCCATGTTGAGTTCATCTAGCCTCATGGCCTTAAATGATATCTTTGCAAATGACTTCCACAGAGTATATATATATATATATATATATATATCCTTAGCCCAGACCTTGTTCCTGAACTTGACTCCTATATCCAAGTGCATATTCTATATTTCTCCCTGGAGATGTAGTCGACATTCCAATCTTAAAATATTCCAAGTCCAGCTCCTGGTTTTATACCAACACCCCTAATCTCACCAAAATCTGCAAATACCTGGTGAGCAAGCCCAACCTAGCCAACTGAAGAGAGGCCTTACAAGAAAACCAAAGCACCCCAGTTGACATTCTGTCAAGTGTGAGACAATTGAGTGAGACCATCCTAGATCAGCTGGTCACTGGCCAACAAAACAGCTAATGATAGAGGTATGTGCAGGCTCAGGAGAAATCAGGTGAGAGATCAGCCAACCCACAGAATGTTGAAACCAATAAAAGGTTGTTTATTTTTAAGCCATGAAGACTTGGGATGGTTTGTTCTTGATGAAGAATTCCAGAATGCTTAAATTATCCCAGAAAGTATATGTAATTTTAAGCAGACCGAGTCTCTTGAAGAAAGACAATTACCTAATTCTTCAAATGCAGGAATTGGGATTTGGACTTGTCCTTTGCCCTTATTTCCTTGAACATGGTCCCTTAAACTGCCCCAATCTCCCTGCCTAGGACTATTTTCATGGAAGGACAGAGATTCTTGGGAAAAACTCTTTGCACGGTGTCTCTGAGCAGATATACTCCCTTCTCACTGAAGACAAGAGAGAGAGACCGGTCTACAGAAGTGTGTCCTCTGTTTCTTTGTACTCTAACGCCCTGTGCTATTCCCTGGGTTTAAATCTGATCAGTGTGGTTTATGTGGTTAACACTCCTCCATTTTGTATTGAACCTTTAGAGCGAATCAAAGTGCGCTGAATTATTAAAAACTTAATTTTGGACTCTGGGGTGAATGCAAATATGTCTTCAAAATTTATTATATTTCTCAAATTCTTCCATAAATTTTATTAGGATGCTCTGGAGATCTACCAAATTTGGATTTGATTGGCTAGAAAGAGTGGCCCAAGGACTTAGCAACCACCTAGACCCCAAATCCTGACGCCGAGCAGTTATATTTGACTTAACAAATTACTACAAAAAATCAGCAGCCTGCTCCGATTGCTAGAGTAATGTAAAAGATTCCGAAGGGCCTAATGAAACCCTAAAGAGAGTTATTTCCACTTCTTTTTCCTCTTCTCGTTTGCTTGGTTCCCTTCTATAATACTCTGATCACATGTAGGGGGCCAGACCCACTAAAAAACCCTGCTGAATTCCTCCCACCTAGCCTCATGCACATATTGGAATCCATGCCACTCCCTACCTCACTTTATTATATCTCGTAAACTTAATGAATGGCTTAGCCATGGTGAGTTTATCAGTCCTTGAGATCAAACACTGATTCCTATTTATATCTGCATGCCTCGAACCCAGCACAATGTTGGTGCTCCAAATAGGTTCATTGACGAAATGAAGTGAACAGCTTCATGTCTATCAAGTGTAGCTCTTCCCTAAGAGCCTTGAGAACTGATGAAGACTATCCAAGTGTTTATTACCATTACCACCATCATCACTATCATCATCATCATTGTCACTCACTTCATTTAAGTGGCTGTGTTTCCTGGCTTTCATCTGTTTTCCTAATCCTTACTGTATTGCAAGCAGTGGGAAGCTGGGAAGAAATCCAGGCTTCCCGGTGCCCAGTCAGTTCATCTTTCTTCAAAACATGGTTGCCATTACCCTGGTGAAGGCCCAGAAGTCAATATAGCAAGAGTGCTAGAGAGAAGTCCAGAACAGTCCATCAGGCCATTGCCCCAATGAATGAGTGAGAAGTAGTTACCATGCAGGAAACACTAACTGTCCTAGCACTGTTCTCATCACTCCATGTTTCGCCTCTTTTCTTTTAGTATTTCAAACAGTTTTAGGTTCATTAAAATTTTAGATAAAACGAAGAGGCAGGGATAGAGATTTCCCATATATTCTCTGACCCCATAGATGCCTCACTTCCCCAATATCAACAGTCCCCCATGCCCGGAGTTGAATATTCGTTAAAACTGATAAAGCTACATTGAAACACCGTAATCACCCAAAGTCCATAGTTAACACTGGGAGTCAGTCTTGGTTTTAGACATTCTATGCATTTGAAAAAAAATGTACAATGACATGTATGCACCTTTATAGAATCACACAGAATTATTTCCACTGCCCTAATAATCATCTGTGCTCTGCCTATTCATCCCCCCCCCAACTCCCCAGCCCCTGGCAGGCACTAGTCTTTACTGCCCCCCAGTTTGTCTCTCCCAGGATGTCAGATAATTGGACTCATACAGGATGTAGCCTATTCAGATTGGCTTCTTTCATTTACTAAAATGCATTTAAGTTTTCCCCGTGCCTTTTCATGGCTTCAGAGCTCATTTCATTTCGGCACTGAATAATATTCCATTGTCTGATGGCCTAGTTTATTTATCCATTCATCTGCAGAAGGACATCTTGGTTGCTTCTAAGTTTTGGCGATTACAAAGGAAGCTGCTATAAACATCTGAGCGCAGATGTTTTTGTGTGAATATAAGTTTTCAACTCCTTTGGGTAAATAGCAAGGAGTACAACTGCTAGACTGTGTTGTAAGAATAGTTTTAAAGACAATCTTCCGAGGTAGCTGTGCCTTTTGCACGTTTCACCTTTTTAAAGTTCTCCCAACAATCCTACGCAACCAGGAATGATTGTGCAGAGGGGCCCTCAGCTGCAGTCAATTTCCTAGGCCAGGCAGTGAACCAGAAAGCGACCACACTTCAGCTTGCTGCCCTGGATGCTCTACATGTTTGTACAATCCCTCAAAGCCCCTCCCAGCCCTATCTCTGGGTAATAGAGAAAGTCTGTGACCTCTACTAGCATGGCCAAAGTCAATGAGGCTGGATAAAGAGGAGAATGCTCTTAGGGGGAAAAACACACCTAAATAAAACTATGGCTCTTGAGGACCAAACAGCCTTTTAAGACAGAAGCAGGCATGTTTAGTGAACATAAATACATCACTATCCAAAGTGCCTGAGCCCCGGGACGGCCACATCGGCTGTGTGGCTCTGCTCCCAGACCCAGACTGGGCACGTCCCAGGCAAACACCATTGAGAGCTCGGATGTTTCTGGAGGAAGAGACCTCAAGATGGTTGCACAGGGCGCTCAAATATTGCCTGGAACATACTTAGACTAAAAACATGTCAGTTACCTGAAATTCACATTTAACTGGGTGCCCTGTGTTTTCATTTGCTAGATTTGGCGATCCTACCTACATAGGTCTCTTTCCACTGTGAGAACTTCCACGAGGAGACCGGCACCCCTGTGACCTGCGGCCATGCCTACGCCGACCCTCAGCGAGGGGTGGACCTTCCAGGCAGGACATGGCTCGGTGGGTGATCCCTCTGCAGCAGGAGGCTGTGGTGCAGAGCAGGGCTCTGTGCCCGGGGAAAAGGGCTGGGGGTTGGAAGGGTGACCAGTCAGCCCCACCATGATCCTTATGACATGGTTCAGGGGCCGACACCCTTTCGGTCCCAGCCAAGCACGCACATTCATAGGACTTAGTCCAGCACAGCTACGGGGGAGGCTGGACGCACCAGTGAGGTGGCCTCAAGTCCGCTTCACGCTGCTGCCGGCGGGTCCTTGGGGAGCGGCCACTTCCTGCCCCTCACTTCCCACAGGACAAGGCCTCCGAGGCCGTGCCATTCAGAGAAGACTCCCCGCACAAGGAAGAAGATGCTTGGCCAAGGGATAGATCCTGCTCTGGATCCCATGTAAAAGGGAGGGGTTCCCTTCCCACTCCACCTTTTATCTCAGCCACAGCCCCCCCCCCACCCCGTCCCCCCAGTCTGTACCAGCTTTAGCATTTCTGACCTCCCACATTTTTTTTTTATCCTCACCCAAGGATATTTTTTCCATTAATTTTTTTTTGAAGAAACAGTGGAGGGGAAGGAGAAAGGGGGAAGGTGAGAGAGAAAGAGAAAGAGAGAGAGAGAGAGAGAGAGAGAGAGAGAGAGAGAGAGAGAGATCCATTAGTTGCCTCCCATACATGCCTGACTGGGGCCAGGGATCGACCCTGAAACAGAGGTACCTGCCCTTGACCAGGAATCGAACCTGTGACCCTTCGGTCCACCGGCCCACACTCTAACCACTGAGCCAAATCAGCCAAATCATTCATTTTTTTAAATCAGAGTTCTAATAAGTGTCAGATATACCCTAGGCACTATCAGGCAGGTGCCGCTGATGAAAGGTGAATTAAAGGTGCCCCCACTGCTACCCCGAGCTCACTGTCCAAGACAAGAAGTAGACAGGCGAACAGCCACGTGCCATGGAGTGTGTGGAGCTATAAAGACAGAACTGGAGGATGTATGGGGAAGGGGGGAGCGGGTGCCCATGGTAGGGGATCCGGGAAGAGTGTGGGCCTGAGGCAGCTTCGGAACCGGGTCCTGAGAGATGAGATGAGTAGGGTTTCCCCACTCAGTGAGGAGCCTGAACTCTCAGGAGCAGCGAGAGGCTCCGTGTGGACGAGAGACGGTCCGTGATGGTGAATGACGCTGAGAGAGTGGAGGGGCTGCCTCCGCAGCAATAGCGCCAAAGAGCAAGATGGATCCATGGAGTTTTGTGAGCACCTAGCAGACAATTACGCCGAATGCAGCAATTCTTCAAGTGCCTTTCCTGGCAACAGGAATTCACTCAGCTGATACCGAAGCTCTTAAAATGCAGGGCTTCCCGCAGTGCATTTCGGGTGGAGAGCAGCGCTTACATGCAATGAGGATGAGTCGCCCGCGGGGTATTGCCTCCTTCCTATGCAGATCCCAGCAGGGCGGACGTTCCGCAGGTGGACTCACCTGCCTTCCCCTCACGGTGTTTTATAGCATCCCCGACCCAAATGAGGCGCCTAAGAGGACCAGCGGCGGGTTTTCAGGTGGAGAATCACATCTAGTCCTCACAGGGGAGGCTGACATCGTTTTTAAGGGTGACCGGCCACTGCAGAGGCGCACAGAGAGGTTATGATTCCAGCGCGCGCTGGAACATTCTAGGTGGCCGGGAGCTGGAAGGGGCTCTCTCGTTAGGTGCCACGGTATACACATGCCACGGAATATTATCCAGCCCTTAAAAAGGAAGACAATTCTGACACATGCTACACCATGGATAGACCTTGAGACCTGTCATCTGAAGACAAATACTGTAGGATTCCACTTATAGGAGGTGGATAGAAGAGTCAAATTCATAGACACAGAAAGTAAGTAGAATGGTGGTTGCCAGTGGCTGGGGACGAGGAGGAATAGAAAGCTGTTTCATGGGCAGGATTTCAGTTTTGCCAGATGAAGAGAGTACTGGAGATGGGTGGTGGTGACAGGTACGCAAAATGCCAATGTACTTAGTACCACTGGACTTCATACTTACAATGGTTAAGGTAGCGAATGTTACACTGTGTGCCGTTTACCACAATCAAACATTCTAAGAGAAGTTTTAAAATCTGGGTGACAACGAACATCACACTCAATGAAGAAAAGCGAAAAGCTTTTCCTCCAAGATTAGGGACAAGACTAGGATGGCCCTTCTCATCACTTGTTTTCCTCACAGTGCTGAGAGTTGTAGCCAGAGCAATTAGGTAAGAAAAAGAAAGGAAAGCATCTGAATTGGAAAGGAAGAAGAAAAACTGTCACTATTTACAGATGACAAGGTATTATTAATAGAAAACTCTCTTTAAAAAAAAAAAACACACCAAAACTACTGTTAGAACTAAAACAAATTCAGTAAAGCTGTAAAATACAAAACCACAATACAACTTTCTGTTGCATCTCCATACATTAATAACAAATTATTGGAAAGAGAAATTAAGAAAGCAATCTCATGTACAATTGCATCAAAAATAATAAAATGTATATGAATAAATGTAAGGAGGTGAGAGACCTGTGCACTGAAAACTATGAGATATTGATGAAAAAAATTGAAGACACAGATCCTGTAAATGGAAAGATATTTAATGCTCATGAACTGGAAGATGTAATATTGTTAAAATGTCCATACTACCCAAGCGGTCTCCAGATTCAACATCATCCCTACCGAATTCCAGTGATTGAACCTGCCACCTAGGCATGTTCCTTGACCAGGAATCGAACCTGCAACCTTTGGATGTACAGGACGATGCTGACCCACCCCGCCAGGGCAAGGTTTTAACTAGACTTGCTGTGGAGACCATTTAGCAATATATACACATATCACAGCATGATGTCATACCGCTGAAGCTAATGTAAGGTTATATGTCAATGACATCTCAATTTTTTTTTTTTAAAAAGGGTGCATTTCAAACATGATTTTGCCTTTTTGACCTGGTTCCACTGCTTTCACTGACCTGGGAATGTTTAGAGGCTGCTACTGGGCTTATAAACTGAAAGGTATTTTCTTGACTTTGCTGGAGACAAATGAGACTCTACAACAAACAGACTTCTTGTTTCATTGTGTGTTTTTTTTGGTGTGTGTGTGTGTGTGTGTGTGTGTGTGTGTGTGTTAGTCCTTGCCAGAGGATATTTCTCCATTGATTTGTAGAGAGAGTGGAAGGGAAAGGGAGAGACAGAGAGAGAGAAACATGGATGCGAGAGGGACACAGCGATTGGTTGCCTCCCACATGCCCCTGACCTGGGCTGGGGACCGAGCCTGCAACTGAGGCACGTGCCCTTGAACAGAAATCAAACCTGCGACTCCAGTCTGCGGATCAAGGCTCCATCCACTGAACCAAACTGGCTAGGGCACACGCTGACTTTTTTTGCCAACGAACTTTAAGGTTCAAATAGACCAAACTCACTCATCCCGAGCGCTCGTTTCATTTAAACGAAGAGCTCAGGGTGCTGTCAGAGTGAGGGAGCAGCAGCCCCGGGCACCGCAGCATAAGCAGCCTCAGGAACGCAAGGCGAACAGATGAGCAGCTGCGAGCGGCGAGCTCAGCCCCTTCCTGTCACTTCTCGCACCCACTCATTCTCCCTGTCATTCAACACATAACATTCTGCTCATCCACCTTTTTCAAACTCTGAGAATAAGACATGAGTTCTCACAACTCCCTCTCGTAGGGGAAAAAATAAAGGACACATGCACAACCGATCAACAATGGCTTCAGCTGCATTCGCGAAGCTCCTCTACAATAGACCAGGAATCTGGCGAAATAAAACGACGTGGCCATGAGCTTCTAATTTAATTCTGCATCTAATCCAAAAAGAATCAAAGAGCTACTGTTATGCCTCCGCTGGCAACAATTCATTTAATTCCTGTCTCAATCTACCTCGGCGATTGTCAACCCGTGTGCAGCAATAATTTTTAAAACATGCAAAACCTGACTATTTTGTCGGGGACACTGACCTTTTCCCTTAGATTGTTGAATAAAAAATAATAATAACAACAGCCAACACAACAATAGCCATCCGGTGTGAATGAACCAAAAGTATGCCTATCTTCTTGGTCAGAGAGGCGAAAACGTATTTTGGGTGTGTGGCAGAATTTTAGTAGTTAGGCCACGTGTGCCACGAGATGAAGAGCGTTGAGCTGCTCTCTTTCTGAAGCGGCCAAGCTAGCAGTGTGGAATCCTGGCTCACCTGAGCCATCGGCCCTGCCCTGCAGCCACCCCTCCGTGCGAAGTTCCACGTGGAGCTCAGGAGCCAGGGGTTTTGGTGTCATCAGTGTCTAGGTAGATGGCAGGCAACCATGAGATGCCAGGGGATTGCTCGAGTAGAACACAGATAGTGAGATTGGGGGGGGGGGGAGACCTTGGGGGAGAAGTGTGGGGAGGGACCAGCAGCAGAAAGGGGCTGGGAGCAGAAGTGGTGGTCCCACAGCTACTGTGGTCTCGGCGGAAGGAAGGCGGTGTCATTAGGCCGCGTACTAGGAGGCCCCTGGTGGTGCTTTCAGAAGAGCATTGCTGCAGCGTTGGGCGGTGAAAGCGAGGGTGACACCTGAATAAGAGGGAACGTGATGGGGGCAGATCAATGTCGAGTTCTCTTAAGGGGACTGATCAGGAAGCGAACGGGCACAGGAGGGGAGCCCCAGAGGCGGTGGGGGAGGGGGTCCCCATGTGGAGGCTGCGTGATGTCTGCTGGTATTGAACGTGGGTTGGTGTTGAGCACTTGTGCAGATTGTGGTGAGAGTGATTCTGTGTGTGTGTGTGTGTGTGTGTGTGTGAGAGAGAGAGAGAGAGAAAGAGAGAGAGAGAGAGAGAGAGAGAGAGAGAGAGAGAGAGAGAGATTGATTTTGACTGAAATTGAGATTTAAGACTCAAAAAAGGGTGATCAGAAGAGGGATGGTCCTGAGCTCCTAGGGTGGTGATACTTGAGAGCCAGAACCAGGCAGGAGGATGTGCCTCAGTAAGGGAAAACCTTTTCACAAAGGAAAAGCAGGCCAGGCTCAGTGCCACCTCTTCCACGGAGCCCTCGATCCAGACCCCAGCTAGCCGGGGGCCAATGCCCTCCCTCCCCGTGGCAGGGCCCGTGCAGCGTGGGTGCGGAGCAGCTATCTATCTGCAGCCACAAGGACAGAGACCTGGTCTACATGGGTCCGAACGGGTCCTGCCCAGAAGCCTGAAGCTCCACTGTGGCCTGGGCAGCGGGTGCTGGGCCCAGTGATGTCCACCGCTCTCTTTGATGCTCTTCTTTGCCTCTCCTTCCACTTCACCCCGCCCCCCTGCCCCAGCTCACGTTTCCTGTGCGTGTCTCCTCCTGTGGACAGAGACACCGTGACCTTCTGTGACAAACACCCAGAGCCCGATGACAAGGAGGCCGAGCCTTTGTCCCTCCCTAAGGAAACCTGAGCAGTGCAGGCGGGCCAGCGTGGGAAGGGCTGGCTCCTCCTCCTCCTCATTCCCTCCTGTCCCTGTCCCTGTCCCACAGGGGGCACCTTCCCAGAAGCACTAATCAGCTCCAGTCCATGCAGTGCCCAGACCTGAAATGGGCTGAGCATCTGCAAAAGAGTCAGCAGCCCCGAGCTCTGCGGGACAGGGGGAGAAAGCAAACACCCAGCAGACAGGTGGTGGGTGACACGGTCTGCTGCCAGGCCTCCCTCCCACAGAGAGGCTCCGCCCAGCCCATGGCCGGGCTGGTTTCTCCGAGGGCTGACTTCCCTGCTTGTCCATGCTCAGCCCTCAACATCACTCCCTGCAGGTGGGCCCTGGCCCAGGCCTCCTGGTGAGCACCCAGCTCCTACCTCATCCCCAAAGGCAGCCCCGCCCTATGCCCCAGACACAGTCCTGGCGATAACGCACCTGCGTCCCCTGGCCTTCATGTCCCCAGCCTTTGGCCCCCGTGCCTTCCATGACCGCTGGTGGAAATGCACTCGGCTCCTGCACACGGCCTAGTTCATGAGCCCCTGGTTCATGAGCCCCCTTCCACTCCCAGGTCCCCAGACCACAGCACAGCGGCCGCCTCAGGCATTTGCCTGCCACCCGCCACCTGCTGGACACCGTGGAGGAGACCACCCATGGAGACCACTCCCAGCGCCACCAGAAAGTACCCATGGCCCAGGCTTTCTGCTTCCACACTGGCCTCAACTCCCTCCTTTATCCAATGAGCACATGACAGCACAGCTTTCCAGGGTGGCGCTGCGGCCCCGGTGACACAGGGAGGCAGAGGCAGCCCACACCCAGCCCATCATCAGTGAGTGTGGGCCCGCCCTCCCGCTTCGATCACAGCAGAGTACAGGACGCCGCCCAGCTGGAAGCAGCCAGACGAGCGCCTATGAGTCCATCAGACCTCCCGTGAATCTAGACTCCAGCACTTACTCTCTGTGTGACACACAAAGCCATCAGCCCCCTGTAGCCTCGGCGCGCTCATCTACAAAGCCTTTCCCCCGGTTTTGTGGGATAATGAGATGAGACCAGGAGGAACACACCTGTATTCAGAAGCGTTGAATAGAAGTCTGCTCTCCTGCCCGATCCTCTCTGGAACACGCAGGCGGGGCGGCGGGCTTTGCTCCAACCACCTCTGGATTTCCCAGGAGGCACCGGATCCTCCCCCGTCTGCTCCAGGCCTCAGCTCCTCTGCAGGCCCGGGGTGTGTGATGCAGGCACAACCGCCCTTACCTGTTCGCTGAATCCAGGTGCCAGCTTGCATCTGAGAAGCCCACAGTTGTTCGTCCAAACTAAACGGGGACCTGGGGAGAGAGTGACTTTGTCAGGAGTGGGGTCAAGAACAGCCCTCCTGTTTTGCTACAATGGTTATTTACAACTGTGTGTTTCTCCCCGTGCCGCCTGTCGGCTGCTGACTGCACCGTAGTAAAGAGGGCTGGAAGGAGCAGGAAAAGAGGATCCCTCCTCCCAGCCCCTGCCCACTGAGCCGCCCAGGAGGGACGGAGAGGGGTGCAGGGAGGGGTCGAGGCAGAAGGCCAGAGCCTGATTCCCAGCTTAGTGGTTTGGGACTCTGGGAAAGTAACTTGACCCCCGTGAGCCTCAGTTGCCTCATCTATAAAATGGGCGTGATAACATGGCCCGAGAACGCAGTGTGGCCCAGGGAATGGCACAGTGCTGACCTTGCGTGCTTGCACTATAATTAGCTCGAGTTGAAGGAGCAGGGCTTGAGTTCTGGACAGAAAGGAAGGGAAACAAACGGTGATATAAAGTGCCTACTATGTGCTGCTATTGCATAGACTTTTGTATTTCCTCCTCCAAACAAGCCGAGGTGGGTGTACTCCCATTCTAAGGGAAAGTCTGAAAGCCTTGGAGAGGGGAAGTGACAGGCTGCGGTCTGCATCAATGGCAAGGGACCCAGCCACCTGTGCCTGCCTCCTAAGTACTGTGTCACGCCAGGACGCCTGGAGCTGTGGGAGGTGAGGCGTTCACAGTGGGCTGGGTTGCTGGCCAACGTTCAGAGGGGGAGGATGTCCCTTCAGGACACATAGTGTGGCTGTCACCCCAGCCCCAGAGCGGAGGGGCTTCCTCCTGCCCTCCATCACCAGCTCAAGGGGGTGGAGGAGAGGCACAAGGTAAGACAGATGCAGGTTAGTCTTCCGTAACCACCCAGATCAAAGGAGCCGGCCCTCCAGCCCTAACACCAGCAGAGTCCTTTCTACATCCGTCCCCAGCCTGGAATGCTCTCGCCTGGCCACTTCCTCCCTGCGCCTCAGGTCTGTGTGTAACACGCCCTTCCTCGAGCATCCCTCCTGGGTCTCCTGTCCTGGGACCCTGCCGTCTGCCGGCCCTGGCACTTATGCCCGCACTCACACGCTGCCCAATAACTGCCCCTCCCGGATGATGCTCTAAGAGGGCAAGGGCTGCCAGTTTTACTCCCGGATGAGACAGCCCCAAACACAGAGTCGTGGACATCAACACCAGTATGATGGCATCATCACTAAGCAGGACGATGTAGGTGGAATTCGGAGAACACCACCCAGTGACGCACAGGTGGGCAGGGGGTACCGATGTGGGCTTGTCACCATCTGCACAGGCAGTGGGCTCTGGTGGTGTCTGCATATGCTCCTGCATTGGTTCCTGCATGTGTTCATTAAGTCAGCACACCGTCTTGGAGCCAGGAAATCCTGTGCCCAGAAGATCCAAAAGTCATGAAGACTTGCCCGGCTGGCATGGCTCAGGAGTTGAGCTTCGGCCTATGAACCAGGAGATCCCGGTTCAATTCTTGGTCAGGGCACATGCCTGGTTTACAGACTCTGCTCCCAGTGTGGGAACTGCCACTCAATGATTCTCTCTCATCATTGATGTTTCTTTCTCTCCCTCTTCTTTCCTCTCTGAACTCAATAAAAATAGATGTACAAAGAAAGCCATTAAGACTGAAGAGCCTGACCTCGCTGGGCATGGAAATGCGTGAACTCCACCACGAGTGGCAGGGGCTGTGCTAGAGGTGAAGGCGGGTGGATAATTCCAGCCTTTCCGGCAGGTTTGGGAGACCAGCCGGAAGGGAGAAGGCAGGGCCTGCTGAGCATGGGGGACCACGACAGACCCAGGACTCCGGTGCCATTAGTGGAGCTAGAAGCAGTTCAGTCCAGAATTAGGGAGCGTTGGAGTATTTTACTAAGCCCCCCAGGAACTTGGCAGGCTGACCACGGGGAGAGGGTGCAGGACAAGGTCTTGCGGATCCAGCCTCAGCCCGATTTCTTTCCCGGGTGGGTATCTAGGCCGGGTGTAGTCGCCTCCACCTAACGTTTAAGCCCCGAGACCTCATGAGAGTCAGCATCGCTGAGAGCTGCCAGGACAGTCCGGGCAGCAGCTCTCAGCTTCCCGATGTGGTTGAAACAGGACCTTGGTTGGGGAGGGGTTTGCCTCTGGGGCTGGGGCTGTCTTCATCAAACCTACCCCCCCCCCCCCAAAATGCCCTTCCTTCTTACTCAGGTAGCATTAGCAAAACGACCAGGCTTTGAGCTAAAAATACCAATGCTTTATGCTCCTCCACGGGGGGAAAAGGAGACAAGAGGATCTATGAACGTAACAAGGAATTTCATCCTTCAGTGGCCTTCGGAATGGGTATTTTGGACTCAGCCATCCATAAACACTGGGTGATATCAGACTCTCTAGAGCAGAATGGATCCCACAGAGCGAGCCCAGCCCCGCATGAGGCCAGGGCGGGGGCTCTCTGGGAGCGTCTGACACTCTAAGTGATGGCGAGCGTCCTCTGTGCCCAGGCGGAAGGACCGCACGGTCAAGGGTGAGCAATGGAGGGCGACGTGCAGGGCCATGGGCGCAGAGGGGAGCTCAGGCCCTGAGCTCAGGCAACTGTGAGTCAGCTGGGGCCTGGGGGCTACCAGTCAAAATCCCGGTGACACCAGACCCTGCCTGTGACCTGCCTGGATCCTAGAGACCACAGGATTTGTGAGGCGCTGCACCGGGGGCCCTTGCATTAGCTCCCACTACGCCCAATTCATTCTCACCCTCCACTCCAGCCTGAGAGGTCAGAGCTGTCTGTCTCTCTCTCTGTCCTTCTCCCCGCGCCTTCTGCAGGCCCTAGGCCTCTGCACTTGCTCTTCTCCTGGCCTGGTCGGCCCTCCAAGTTGTCTCAGCTTGAACATTACACCTTCTGGAAGCCCCACCCTCTCAGGAAGATCACCTGCCTTTTCTGCAGTGGCTTGTGGATTCCAGGCAGTCCATGCTACGCCTGCCCCTGCTTGCTGCCACCTCTCCTCCAGTCCCAGCCCCGCCAGGGCCCTCCCCATCCTGCTGCGCTGACCAAGCTCCTCTCAACGCACCTGCCTCCCCCATGCATCCCTCCCCTGAGCAGCCAAGACCCTTCTCCTATCCGACCCTCCATCCCTGAAGTTTCCCCCACGGACTCTCCCCGTCTGAGTCAAACTGAACGAAAGACTCAGAACCTCCTCATTCCAGGGTCAGCCCAAATGTCACCTCCTCCCTGAAGCCTGCCTGGCCAGAACCTGCAGCACTGCCCTCGCACACACTGCCCCTTGGCCCCAGTGCCCCTCCAGCCTCCTCGGAAATGAGTGTCTATCTCAGCCAAGTCGAGAACATGGGGTCTGAGCCACCTTTAGCTCCCCTGGAATCTGCACGGCTCCCGACACATGGGCCCCGGCCTCCCTCCAAAACTGGGATCAGGAGAAGTGAAATAAAGGGGCTTCCATCCCTCATGTTAGGAGCTAGTTACCTGGGTCACAAGAGGCAGGGGCACGTCTCTGCGATCAGCAAATAGCAAGGCAAATTCTCCCCCGGAAGGCTGTGCCATGTGCACCCGTCTCTGCCCACTGGAGGTTTGGGGGAAGACGGGGCGGCGTGCTTAACAGAAGCCACGTCACCGAGGATGCACAGGGGATCCCCCCAGTCCTGTGCTGAGTGGTTGACATTCCTTGTCTCCTCCAACCCCCACAACAAGCTGACGAACTACCTTCAGCTACCTGCCTTGGACAGAACGGAAAACCAAGACGGTATTTAAGTCCCGGCCTGGCCAGTCCCACGGATTTCAAGGGGTCAAGCCTCCCTCCAGGTTTAAGCTCCAGGGGCCTGGGCCCAGAGCCAGAGCTCAGAGCCACCACGCTTCCCCCAAGTCTCGGCAGCACCTACTTGGCCTCGGGTGGGCGCGTGGAGGGGAAGCACAGCTCCCTAACATGCAGATGGACTCTTCAGCTGCAGGCTTGCTCACCCCAGACCTTTTCATCCCCCACCCCAACTCCCCAGGGTTCCTGAGACTGACAGAGTGGAGCACTGCATTTCCAAAGATGTCCCTCATTATGTCCTTTGGATCACCCTCTGTCTTCCCAACGTTGCAAAGGCTGGAGATCGAGATGCCAAGTGGAATTGCATTCATCACGGAGACAGCCATTGGCCGCCTCCCACCTGACCCCCAGGCCTCTCCCAGCCCCATGTCCTCACGAGCTGACCCCCAGGCCTCTCCCAGCCCCACGTCCTCACGAGCTGACCCCCAGGCCTCTCCCAGCCCCACGTCCTCACACCTGACCCCCAGGCCTCTCCCAGTCCCACATCCCCATGAGCTGACCCCCAGGCCTCTCCCAGTCCCACACTCTCTGGCTCACAAACAGTCCCTGTGAATAATAGGTCTGGTCTCAGACACTATGCATGATAAAGTGACCTGGTGCAGAGTCCTATTAAGATAAATCACATTTAAGTTTGGGAAATTGGATGTTTGAATCCTGTAATTTAACGTCACTGTGACACTTCAGAGGAAGGAGAAGGAACTCAATTAGAGTTTAATTAGCCCGGGCGACTGGCGCGGCCTGGGCTGCCTTCCTGCCTCTGGAACGGGAGTTCAGCAGAGCGTCCCATAACGCCAGCCCCTGCGCCTTAGTTTCCCCACCTGTAAAAGGGGGACAGTCCTCTGGCAAAGAAGAGCAGCCTTGAATAAGACAGAGAAGCCCCGCCCAGTGCCCACCCGCGCCCTCTCAACCCTGCTCGCGATCCCCCGCCAGCTTCTGCTCGGGGCCTGGGTGGGCTCAGAGTTTCTATGGGCTCCACCCCACATGCTGCAAATCTCCCAGGGAAGCGGGTTTGCAGGGGAGCGGGCTCCCACGGCTTCCACCAGGTCTTCAGAGGTGCTCGGAGCTCAGCACACCACCAGCCACAGGCCTCTCAGACCTCTCCTTCCACTACAACTACTCTCTGATTGCTCCCTTCCTAGCACCCTCACCGCTCCCACACCTGGCTGCTTTATTAGCCTGCTGTGCCCATCACACTGAAGGGTGGGCTATAGTCACCACCCTAAGCCCTCCCTCCCCAATGTCCACCATCACCCCCACCCTCCCCACTCTGCCCTTTCCAGGGTCACCACTGGCCTCCCGGGAGCCCCCTCCTGCAGTCCATGCTCCCCTGGGCATCTCTCCGGCATCAGCAGCTCTTTGCCCCTACACTGAGTCCTTGTCCCCATCCTTCCGGAATCATCGGCAGACAAGCATGTCTTTCTCCTGGACTCCATCCTCTCCCTCCAGACTGAGGCTGCCCAGTCTCCCCACCAGCCCCTCAACTGAGGACGCCCAGGTGTGATGCAGCCTGGTCTTTTCCTTAGAGGCTCAGACCCGCTACCCATCTATCTCCTGGGTCTCACAGAGAACCATGGCACGAGCTCTGAGGGTGGAGGGGGGCATGCCCCGCTGGGACCAGGGGTGTGATAGGAACAGGACATGGTCCCTGGTCCCCAGTAATTAGTATCACCCAAGGGTTTCCATGGTGATTGCTGTGACCAAATGGTGGTGGCCATGACCATGACGATGTCAAAGAAAAAAAGCTTCTCTTCTGTAACTCTTCCCAAACCTTAGTGCAGTTTTCAGCTTCAATAACTTCAGAGGTATGAATGCTATAGATTCCCACCTCACTTGAAAGATTCCCTAACTTTCTTCCCATTTATTCACTTTTGGAAGTTTTTTAAAATCAGTCTTTAAATTCTCATTCTCTCTCTCTCTTTTTTTTTTTTTTTAAGCTCCTCTCACTGAACAGGGCAAATATGGACTGACACAAAAATTAAAGTTGGCCCTAACCGGTTTGGCTCAGTGGACAGAGCATCGGCCTGTGGACTGAAAGGTCCCAGGTTCGATTCCGGTCAAGGGCATGTACCTTGGTTGTGGGCACATCCCCAGTAGGAGGTGTGCAGGAGGCAGCTGATCAATGTTTCTCTTTCATTGATGCTTCTCTCTATTCCTCTCCCTTCCTCTCTGTAAAAAATCAATAAAATATATTTTTAAAAAATTAAAGTTGAAAACGTATAAATTCACAAGACTAAATACTTTTTAAAAAATGGAAATACTTTAATTTTCAAATGATGCATTCGACAAGTCTATAGCATTTCTGCTTCTGACGTTATTAAAGCTTAAAATCGCACTAAAGCCCTGGCTGGTGTGCTCAGTTGGTTGACGTCACCCATGCACTGAAAGGTTGCAAGATGGATTCCTGGTCAGGGCACATACTCAGGTTGCGGGTTCAATCCCCGGTTGGGGTGTGTGTGCAAGGCAGCCGATCAATGTTTCCCTCTCACATTGATCTCTCTCTCTTTCTCTCTCCCTTCCCCTCCCTTCCTCCTTCCCTCTTCTTCTCCCTCTCCCTGAAATCAATAAAAACACATTTTTTTAAAAAAATTGCACTGCCCTGGCCAGTTTGGTTCAGTGGATAGAGCATCGGCCTGCAGACTAGGGGGTCCCAGGTTCGATTCTGGTCGGGGGCACATGCCCTGGTTGCGGGCTTGATCCCCAGTGTGGGGCGTGCAGGAGGCAGCTGATCGATGGTTCTCTCTCATTGATGTTTCTAATTCTCTCTCCCTCTCCCCTCCTCTCTGAAATCAATAAAAATATTTGAAAAATAATTTGCACTAAAGCTTTCAGGACACTGTATGTAAAAGCATCTTCGCCCATCTCCCCAGAATCCCGTGAAGTTAGATCCTGTCACCACCCCCGTTTTAGAGACAGAAGCACTGAGGTCCGTGAGGTTGGAAGACTGGCCTGAGGTCACAATTTCTTGATTCAGCTCCGCCATCCACAGAACACGGCAGAGCATTGAAACACAGGTGCTCATCTCTACCTCCAAGCCGACTCCCTCCGTCACCCAGCATTCTTCAGACATGAATGTGTGTGAATCGCTGGAAAATGTTGTTCAATGCAGATGTGGGTGGGGGTGGGAGATCTGGGGAGTAGGAGAGGAGGGGTGCTGGGATCCCACATTTCTGACACTCTGCACAGACCTGCATGGCGGGGCGGAGAGGGCTGTTTCGGGGGCCGCACCCTGAGGAGCAGATGGGTAAGGCCCAGGGCACCTGGGTTGGCATGGGGCGGGCTCTGCTCCTTCCTGGTTTGCTGAGGACCAGCTCAAAGTGATGGGTGGTCAAACGAGCTCCCAGCGGCCAAATCTAGCGGCCGCCTCTTTCGTGAATAAAGTTTCATTCCCCGATAGACATATTGTGGGTGGAGTTATTTAGGAGAGGGCCATGCCCATCTATTCGCATAGCGCCTGTGGCTGCTTTCACGTGATGGCAGCAGAGTTGAGCGGTTGTGACAAAGACTATGGTCCGCAAAGTGAAAATATTTACTATGTGGTTCTTTTTTTTTTTTTTTCCAGAGAGAGGAAGGAGGAGGGGGGTGAGGGAGAGAGAGAGAGAGAGAGAGAGAGAAACGAGAGAAACACCAATGATGAGAGAGAATCGGCTGCCTCCTGCACACCCCCCATTTGGGGATGGAGCCCGCAACCCAGGCATGTGCCCTGACCGGGAATCGAACCGTGACCTCCTGGTTCATAGGTCGACGCTCAACCACTGAGCCACACCGGCCGGGCTACTATGTGGTCCTTTAAGCAGAAGCTGTCAGGGCCCTGAACGAGATGGCCAAGCCGTTAGAGTGAGACAGACTTGTGTTGAGTGGGGGCAGGGGGGGGAGAGAGGGAGAGAAAGAGAGAGGGAGAGAGGGAGGGAGGGAGGGAGAGGGGAGGGGGGGAGAGGGAGAGAGGGAGAGAGAGAGAGAGGAAGGGGGGGAGAGAGAGAGAGAGAGAGGGAGGGAGAGAGGGAGGGAGAGGGGAAGGGGGGGAGAGAGAGAGAGAGAAAGAGAGAGGGAGAGAGGGAGAGAGGGAGGGAGGGAGGGAGAGGGGAGGGGGGGAGAGAGGGAGAGAGAGAGAGAGAGAGAGAGAGAGAGAGAGAGAGAGAGAGAGAGAGAGGTGAGAATACACTGAATGTAAAGTAGGGCATGGCTCATCCTGCCGTGCCTTTGGCCCCGGGACCGGCCAGCTCTATCCCAGAGGGTCGGCTCCTAGAGGTCCTGCTCCACAGTGTGTGACAGATTCGCTCTCCTCAGGTTTCGACGGTGGAGAAACCCCACAGACCCCAGGAAGCCACGGAGAAGCCACCGGAGCCTCCATCCCGGGGCTCACGTAGGGTGACATGATTCGTTTACCGTGGCCCAAGGTGCTCTAGGAAGCCCAGCTGGCCCGGGCTGTGTCCCCCCAGAGGGGCAAGTCATCCGGACGTTGCGCCACCAGAGCCACCAAGAGAAGGATCTGTCAGGAACAGTTTGGCCTTAACTAGCAGAACAGCCCCTTGTGGCTATTCCAGTATTTGCTCCTGAAACGTAAGTTTTTGGGTCCGAAGTGCTCAGAGCCAGGCTGTACCTCAGAGGCCGTCTGCTCTGATCCCTCACATGAGCTGAAAGTTCCCCCGACCATGTTTCTGAACAGGTAACTCCAGCCTCTGCTTGAATACTTCTGATGACGAGGAGCTCACTACCACACATTCTTGTGGAATTCTATTTGCAAGACAGAACTGAGTTTAAACCGGCTTCTGCGGGGCACCCATCCACTGTCTGAGTGCTGTGCGATACGCCCACCTGCGTCACCATCACAGGACGCCAAACCTCTTCTCAGAGCTGGCCTGGGAGAAGTTGCTCTACCTAGGGAGCCTCTGTTCTCTTGTATTTATTTTTATTTATTTTTTTAACCCTCACCTGAGGATATTTTTCCATTGATTTTTAGAGAGAGTGGAAGAGAGAAAGACAGAAATATCGATGTGAGAGAAATACTTAAGACTAAAACTATGTCAGTTATCTGCAATGCACATTCAACTGGGTGCCCTGTATTTCCATTTGCTAGATGTGGTGGTCCTACCTACAGGGCCGGGGCCAGGGAGGACCCTGCGGCCGAGGTACATGCCCTTGACCAGAACTGAACCTGGGCCAACTCTCTGTCCACTGAACCAAACTGGCTGGGGCTGTTCCCTCGCATTTAAGTTGCACACGTGGGAAGGCTGTGAGGGTCCACAAGGCGGGACTGCGGTGCTTCCATGGACGCCCTACGCCAACTGTGGAAGGTGGAAATCCGTCATTCTCATTTTAAAAATAAAACAAAGCAGCTCTGTTGGTGACAGGAGGAGAGGGTTTCAAATGCAAGCACCCCTGACTTAAGCTCCATGCTCTGTGGCTCTCAACAATGACCCCTCGGGAAAGCTGGGGACCGTGATGGGGACAGGAGACCCTCGGACCTCCAAGCTCTGGGCTGGAGATTCCGAGATGGGCCCCCGCAGGCTTGAGACACATCAGGTCAACCCCAGACTCTCTGTTTGGAGAAATGAAACATTTTATCAGCTCCCGCACCAGGAAATCTGATTTCCGCCCCGGTCGCACTCCATCATCTCCTCCCGTTGCTATCGGGATCGCGGCCTCAGAGACGTTAAATGTTTGTCACATTTCATATTATTGCCCCCATTTTTCACATTCGGGACACTGACGGATGCTTGTAGGCTATGCCGGGATGACAACGCAGCCGCTGTGGGACCGTGCGCTCCGGGCCAGGCGCCCACATGGCCACCCGGGCAGCTGATTTGTGGGGGCAGGGGCTGGGCTGTGCTGGCCCATGGGGACTGGGAGCAGGACAAGCATGACAGGAGGCTGGCCAGCCGGGGGCAGCGGCATGTCCTCCGTGTGTCCAGGTACCCAATGTCCCCACATCTCTCTGGTTCCTCCACCCACTGCCCCTCCCCTGAAGCGTCCACACCTGTCAGCTGAGTTATTTCAATCCCTTCCTTCACGCAGTGCCTAGGGCTCCAAGCAGACCCTGTGCAAACCTTCCCCAGCCCCCCCAGTCACTGGGAGTCGTTCTCCGCTGCAAATCTGATCATGTCACATCCCTTCAATGCGTCCCATGGTCCCTAGGACGCAGGACATGCCTCAGCAGGGCCGGCGCTGCCTCGCTTCGGTGCATTTGGAAGCCTTGTGCGTTACCATGGCCCCTTGGTCTCGGGTCCCCCCACCTGGGCAGGTCCTTCGAACCTCCCCGGTGACCCCTCTCTCCGACTCCCCAGCACAGCGTATGAGAGATGCCACGGGTCCTCTGATACCTTCCCATCAACAAGTGGAGGTCTGGTCTCTGTCCCTCCCCTGAACCCGGGAAGGCTCTGGGATGCCCTGACCAGTGGGGCCCAGGGGAGTCACACCCGGAGGGCTGGGAGCCCCAGGACCCAGAAGACCAGAAGCTGCCACGGCCTCTGTGTTGGAGACCCGAGGGGACGTGGAGAAACCCGACTGCCTGGGTAAGGACAGGAGGGGACAGGTGGAGCTCCTCGAGGCTGCCTGGAGGAGAGAGGCTGTCCTCACGCCCCCACCGAGGCCCCCGGCAAGCGAGGAGCGCCCTCAAACCCAGGACCCGATTGTCTCCCAGCTGACTGTGATCAAGCCACCTCAATGAGCACCACATGGAGGAGTCGCCCAAAGAACGCACTCCAGCTCCTGACTCACAGGTGGTGAGGCGCCACGGAACACTGGTGGCCACACACCCTCAGCTCTGCGGCCCGAGCCGTACAGACACCCCACTTCCTCTCGGCCCTCCTGCTGACCAACGCACACGCACCCTCAGCTCAGAGGTCCCTGCCTCTTCTGCGGGCACTAGTCAGTCCTCGTGCCCCCACGCGGGCTCCATGGGAATCGACAGGCCTCCCACCAGGTGTGCCCCGCTGCTGCCTTCTCCCTGCCCGACCCTACGTGGTCCCCGGAGGCGAGGACCCTTGTCTGTCTGTCTGTCTCTATCTTAGCAGCTTATCTCCAGCAGGGAGCACAGTAGTGACTCAGTACCAGGGGCAAGAAAAGGGTCCCTACTCAGGGGTGGGGGACAAGCGGAGAACAGGACCACCTTCTGAAAGTAGTGCCACTCCACGGGGTGAAATGACTCCATCGAGGCTGTGATGGAAGCGGCCCCTCCGTCATGCCCGGCCCAGGGAGGCCGGGGACACAGGCATCCCAACAAAAAACACGACGCATTGGCCACTGGGCCACCAGGAGACATCCTTACACGCCTTCCTATGCGAGAAGCAATTCCGAATAACATTACGCGACAAGATAGTGGACAGCGCCCCACCCCGGCCCCCGCCACCAGACACCCACACTCACCGGAACGCCGGACCGTGTGTCTTCCTGCCTCCACCTGCTCAAGACGCAGACACCTAGCGTCTCCCTGTACCCGATGCTTCGCCCGTGGCTGCAGACGTAAAGCCAAAAAGCGCCAGGTCACAGGGGCCATGGGAGCTGGACCAGAGCGCCCCACACAGACTCCGTGCTGACCCGGGGTGGGGGCTGCACCCCAAAGGTGCCTTGGGGGGAGTTTCTCAGGAAGAGTAAGTGTCGCAGGAGGAAGGAGCTCAGGTAGAGAAACCCCCGCATCCCTGGCTCCAGGCGGGTAATTATAAGACTCAGAGCAGCTGGGGGCGGGCTAACTGAGCGAGGCCTCCTCGGGGCTGGGGCCGAACAGATGCTTTGCGGGAAGCAGCAAAGAGGCAGAGCCCGAGGCCCGTGCTGATGGAGAAAGACTGAGGCCTGTTAAAGAGGGGAAAAATGAAAAGCTGGAGGCGAGACCCAGAGTTAAGGCTTAATTAAGAAAGCAGGCATTTTAGGTTCATACAAATAAGCAAAGAGAATCCCCCCGGCCCCTCCCGATCATCCCCCAGTAATTGCTTCGAAGCTGAGGTTTGCTCTGCTTGGACGATCCTTAAATACACGGTGATAAAAGTAACAGCCATACGAGTGAGTGGAGTGCAGGCAGCTCCTTGACAGTCCAGCTCCCAGCTTGTCCTTGGCTGTGTCACCTGGGCAGGTCCCCTCTTCATCTGCGGGGCCTCTGTGTTTCTCACCGTCCCAAAGCACTAAGGTGTGTGGGAATTGAACACATGGATCCTGGGAAGTGTGTGACCCAGTCTGATGTAAAACTCTCACTTTGATGCCAATTCATTGGGGTTCACATCTGACCTCCATCATTTACTACCTGTCTGACCGTGGGCACAGCAGGTGAGCACTTTGAACTTTGCTTTTTCTCACCTTAAAATTGGAGTTTTGAATGTGGACCCCCTACTTCTGTGAGAATTAGGGGAGAACCGGGCCAAATCGGCAGCACTGAGGAAAGCTCATCTCATTCTCCACAGGACAGCTCACTGCCCAGACCAATCGCTACAAACAGCTCAGGAGGGCGGAGCCGTGCACTTGATACAGAACCCAGGTTCAGCTGCCTGCAGCTGAAAGGCAATAATTCAGAGGCAAGGGTTGATGGAAGAAAGTAGGTCTATTCAAGAGCCTGCAGCTGGACAAGATGGAGGGCTCACATCACAACGAGCATCTTAACAATTGGACAGGGGCGGGGATTTTTATAAGGAGGGAAGAGCAAGAAAAAAACAAAAACAGAACAAAGGAAACAAAATGAGGGGATTGAGAGTTGTCCACTGAGGAGACCATGTGCAAGTCAACAGTCCGTTCAGATAACTGGTTGAAGGTCAGAAAATCTCCCGGAGCTGGAATGTCTGAAGGTCGGAGTCAGTTCCTAGAAATCCTGAGCACGCAGGCTGTTTGTCTGCAGTCACGTGTGAGTGAGCAGGCCATCCCTTGCTGAAATGATGTTAATTATTTAACATGGAATTAATATTAACTATTTCTACAAAGGATGACCTGTTCACTCACATGTGACTGCAGATGGGGTGGGTTGCACACTCAGAAAGGATGCTGGTGGAACTCGCTGTCCTGCTGTGTGGACAACTCTCCCGCCACATACCCCTTCTGCTTAATGACCCTCCTCACTCTTCAGACCAGGGCTTGGGAGCTCCTTCCTCCTGGAGCCCCATGTTCGGGGTTGGTTCTCTTGCCTTCAACAGATCCTTCAGGATGTATCACAGCCACCTGCCCCCGGGTCCCACTGTGTCCCCTGTACCCCCAGGATTGGAAGCTCTGGGGGAGCAGAGACTACACGTTTCCCTCACTGCTGGGTCTCCCAGACACTGTCTGGCACTTGGAAGCAACTCCATGGCTGTTATTTAAGTCATTTCGGAGACATTGCATCCCTGCTCCCCGCACCACCACTAACAAACCACACGACCTCAGGAAAAGCAAACCACCAGTCTCTCTAGTTCCCCCGTCACTGCAGGACACCATCAATTGCAGGACACCTGTTTTCTTATGCATCACTAAGAAAGGATACTTCTGAATAACGTTGACCCGATGTTTTTCATCTCACGAGATTTTGAATTTTATAATTAGTTTCAAAGTTCTTTTAGACTTAATTGGCATAGATTTTTATCCCCAGTCGTTCTTGGGCACATATAAAAAGGATAAATGAATGAAATGGGTTGAAGTAGCTGGCAACCTTGTTCATATTCAGTCACGTTGAGATTCAAAATCATCACACAGATAATGCCCCCAGCAGTATGGCTCTGTGTCACCAAGATGATCGGTGATGCAGCTTTTCTTAAAATTATTCTGAAAAGAACCAAGAGTCATCTTGGCAGCGTGGAATGCTGGTCTACTGTTAACGTCCACTTCCGGAATACTGCTAAATGCCTCTGATTTCCCAACTCTTTCCCCCTTTCCCGAAACCAGTGGATTCTGGGAGATGAAAAAAAGGCTCTGTCTGCTTCCGGGGTTCTCTCCCACGCTGCTGACACCCATTCTGTGTTTCCATGCTGGTACAGCAGGGACCATGACGAGGACATCACGATGCAGGGTGTCCCACCGCAATTATGAGATGACATCAATGATAAGGCACAGCCCAATTCTGAGATATTGACTAATGCATGTTGATATTGATGAACGATGGTACTTCATGGGGTTGTTCTTAGAGTAAAAGCATGACTGTTTGGAAAGGCATCTAGCAGAGTGCTTTGCCCAGGGTGGCAACTGAAGTCCTCTTTGTTTCTCTCTTTTCCGCCAGCCTGGCGACGTCGCCACTGATGATGGTAAGTCTCCTGACTGGGATGAGTGGTTGATGGAGGAAACAGCAGGTTTCAATACACAGAATGAGCATCTGATATGGGATATAGGGGGCGGGGGCGGGGTGTAGGGGAGGAGGGATGAGAGGCACTGCAGGCACTAAGCCTTCACTGTATAGTGACATGTAAGGAATCATGCAAACCAGACCCAGGGCACTTCTGAGGGTCAAAGAGGTCCTTCTCGGTAGTGTCACCGGGACCACATGATAAAAGTGGGGCTGCCCCGGAAGAGCCCCACCTTCCATCCAGAAAGGGAGGCTGAAACAAGATGTAAATGTCTCTCTGCTCGGACGTGGTTTGCCTTTGTTCCAAAGGAGGAAGGCCATCCGATGACGGAGGGGGATGCAGGCATCCTTGGTTCCCAGCCCAAGAAGGCTTCGCAGTGAATTCCAAAAACTGGTTAAAATCCAACGGTGCGGAGTTGGTGGAGTGGTTGCCACCCCTCCAGCTGTTATTGATGGCGCAGAGAGAAGGAACCGCATGGATGATGGAGCTGCTCCTATCGCCTCACAGTGACAGGCAAAGTGGAAGATCGCGGCGAGATGCTGCGCGGGAATTCAGCGGGACACTTGAAAAACGAATGCTAGAGAAAACGGATTTTTCACGGGCGAGCATGTGCCCCTTTGCAGTCTGAGCATTGTTTATTTATGAGTGTTTTAAGCACTTCAAATAGTAACCCAGGACAGAATAACAGTCGGTCTCCTAATAGCCCTAATTTATCAGACTCAGCAGTTTAAGAAAAATAAATAAAAATAGGAATGTAGGGGGTGGGGGAGGGAGAGAGGCAAAATGGGAGGAGGAAAATACTGGAAACGGTACTGCTCCAAAGGTTACTCCACGTCTGTCTTCTTAAAAGAATGAATCTTAGCCCGGTCGGAATGGCTCAGTGCTTGACCGTCGACCTATGAACCAGGAGGTCATGAGGTCATAGTTCGATTCCCAGTCAGGGCACATGCCTGGGTTGTGGGCTCCATCCCCAGTGTGGGGCGTGCAGGAGGCAGCCAATCAATGATTCTCTCTCATTGTTGTGTTTCTATGTCTCTCTCCCTCTCCCTTCCTCTCTGAAATCAATAAAAATATGTCCCCCCCCAAAAAATGAATCTTAGAGCTTACCCAAAGAAAGCCAACAAGGCCCTTAGAGTCACCCAGGGTTGGGTCCTGATGGGGGTGATGCAAGGGGGGGGGGGGATGAAGAAAGCAAGTTCATGAACTTGGAGAAAAGACCCCCCCAGTTCTAAGAAATTGTACTATTGCTATCACTACCACTAAAAGCAACAGCAAGAACAAACCTGACCAAAGCCACACTGCACGCTTCCTAATGTTATCTTTCCTCCAAGCTGATCTGTATTTGGTAACGGACACCGTATAAACAGCCCTTCCCTGGCAGCCCTAAGGGATCTGCGTGGTTTTCTTTTCTCTCTTTGTTCAATTCATTCAAAGAAACAGGAGAAGAAAGTATTCCTTGTGAAGGATGGTCCCGGATTGCAGAGGGCACCGGGTACAAGGATTTTAGGAAGGAGCATCCTCCCTACCCCCCTTCCCTCTTCCATTATTCAAGCCCGATTTTTAAAACTTTCTCTCAACTTGGGGGTTGTTTACAAAAAAATGAGACCAAGCCCTCTCTCTTCAGCCAGGACTGGCCATGTTTAGCCTGACTCCTTTTCACTCCTTCGGCAGCATTTGCATAAACAAATGAGTTTTGCTCTGAGGAAACAGACCTCAGAGTGGTGCGCTCCCCTCTCTATTGTCCTTGGTTAAGGTTAAATTCTCAGTAGGGTGTGACCTCCAGCGGGACCTTTCAGAATGTTCCAGAAGCATCAGAACATTCTTGTGGTCAGGGTCTGAACACAACAGAGTGGAAGTGGACATGGGTTCTGAGATGCCTCAAGCTAGTCAGGTGGTGGCTGCGAGGGTAAAGGCGTAAAGAGATGGCAAAAGGGACGCCCAAGGATGAGTCAAGGTGAATGGCATCCTTGCACGGAGCCACTTGTCAGGTCGATGGGGAAGGAGCTCTGACCCTCTCCCTCACCCTCTTAGAACCACAGTTTCCCAAATGATAAGATGATGGGGTGGGCAAGCATCTTGCCCCTCAATGTGTGGTCCATAGCCAGGCTGCCTCAGCATCACCGGTGGGCTTGTTGGAGCTGCAGAATCTCAGGTCTTGCCCAGACATGCTGTGTTTTACAAAGATCTCCCAGAGCAGTGGTCGCCAACCTTTCGGATCTAAGGGACCACCGGTTGGCGACCGCTGTCCCAGAGAGTTCGTGTCACATTAAAGCTTGAAAAACCCTGGGAGAACATACACGCCTGACATACTTCTCTGACCCTGTCTCAAAAGCCAATCCCCAAATGAACACAGTCCCCCAGATCCCTGTGGCAAATGTTTGTGACCTCAGATGGATGCCACCGGGAGTGCTGTATGGATAGAGAATAATTAGGCAGCATCAAGGCCCAGCAGGAAAAAACTCTGTGATCAATTAGTGATGCCTGCCATGGGCACAGGCTCGGAGTAGTGGGTATGATTGATTATATCCCAACGAATTTACATCTTAAAAGAGGATTTGGAGGCAGGGGTGGGTTATGGAGAGAAGCCCCGGGATCTGGGTTCCTGGACTCGATACTTGGCTGCAGACCTCAACACAGATCACAGAAGGGCTTTCCTACCCTGACATTCTCTAATCCCACCCATCTATGCTCGCAAGTAAACAGACACATTTCACACATGCTTATGGAAGCAGGTTCTGTTCCTATGTCACAACAACCCCAGCTTCCCTTAAACCAGCCTTCCCACCCCTCACCCCCGCCCCTTTCAGTGATAATCCAGTGGTGCTTGCACAAAGGAGGGGGAAGGAGAGGAGAGGTTGAGGGATGTGGGGAGAAGAAGCTGCCAAGCACGCTCTCCTGCCGCAGAGCCCAGCCCTCCACCTCTGCTAGGCATCTGTTTCCAATGAAGCCACGGACATTCCTGACCCACTCCTGCATTCTCTTGCCGCTGCCTCGCTCTCGCCTCCACAGCGGCCTCTCCCTCCCTGGGCTCTGGTCCAGGCCAAAAATCCCCAGGGGCTCTCAGGGGCCAGGAAGCTGAGCAAGGCCTGGCGCCCGGACTCCCCTGCCAGGGGCCAGCTGCCAGCGCTGATCCTCCGAGAGGTGCCTCCGAGGGAACCTGGCCTTGTGGGGTCCGTGAAGCCTGCGGGAGGGGAGCCAGCCCCTCAGCATGGCTGGGGGTAGGACAGTTCTACCCTGAACTCTGAGGGATGTGGCTCTTCTAGAGATGCCTGCTGACAGGTGGCCAGGAACTACATGCTAGGACCAGCCCTGCCAGCCAGAGGGGAAGTATGCCTAGAAACCCACTGCTCTCAGCTGTGGGCACTGGGCAGTGTCTGGAGACCCTGGGAGTGTCACCAGGGAAGGGGCAGTGTGACTGGCCAGGGATGCGGCTCCACATCCCACTATGAACAGGAAGTCTCCCCACAACAAAGAATGGTCCGGTCCCAGATGTCAAGAGGTTGAGGAATCTTGGTGGGAGGAAACGTGGGGATCACCATGCCATCCCTCTGGTTTACGGATAGCAAACTGCAGGTTACAGAGGAGCGCGGGCTGGACGGGAGGCACAGGGAGCTGGGGTAGGGCTAACCACAATGCTCTGGCCCATTATCCCCAGCTTCACCCTCAGAGAAGCAGAGAACTGGCTCTGAGCACGGGGGCCTGCCCAGGCGCGTAGCAGGGAGCTGCAGAGAAAGAATGGACTGTGGAAATGATGAGCCTTCCGATGCAGTCCCCACACACAACAGCAAAACATGTCTCCGATTTAGCATGGCCTTGCTCCTTATTGAGAATTAAAAGGGGCGTGGAGAGTAAAATGGGGAGGGGGTAAGCGTGGAGGGGGGAGGTTGAGGCCACCTACATATACTATGAGCCATAAAGAAGCCCAGCCACAGGTAATTTGGTTCTTCGTTATTTGCAGAGGAGCCATACTTTTATTTTTTCATGGCCCCGGGTCACTGTTTTGAGATGCATGCAGGCAGATGACCGGTTAGTGTCAGGGAGCAAGTACCATGGTCATTCTGGGCCTTTACCGTACGACCTCCATCACCAAGCAGACAAGGGGCCGGCTGGCCCGCACTCCTGACCCTGACTCCGTGCTGAAGTCTGCAGGCTGTGCCACAGCAGCTTCCCTGTCATCCTGCTTCAAGGTCATCCTAACTGCCCACCTGTTGTGGGTGGCTTTGGAAGAAGATGACGCCGATGGAAGCACAGACGGGAGCCTCTGCCCCATGGGCTCCATTCAGTTAAGACTGTCCATGGGCAGTCTGTCCAACCCAACCGACTATTCCATGTCATCCAAGGAAATCCCTATTACAGCTACCCTCAGCCTAATGTGCTTGAAACGCCCATTTCCAAATGGCCCAAACGAATGTCAAAGTCGGGGTTCATTCGGGCTCTCTAACGCCCAGGGCCTCAAAATCTCTTTTATGACTCTGCCAACTAGCCCTCACCATTGCCATCCCTGTAGTGTGTCCAGAAGCCAGTTCCATTTTTTCAAATATATATATATATACATATTTTTTTATTTCAGAGAGGGGGTGGGGAGAGAAAGAAACATCAATGATGAAAGAGAATCACTGATTGGTTGCCTCCTACATCCCCCTACTGGGGATCGAGGCTGCAATCCGGGCATGTGCCCTGCTTGGGAATTGAACTATGACCTGGTTTAGAGGTTGATGCTCAAGCATTGAGTCACGCTGGCCAGGCAAGGCCAGTTTCATTTTTAAGACAACATATCTTCTGATATTACAATCAATACCTACATAGTGCTGAATACATGCACAAAAATAAAATGTCCCCTGAAACAACCCCACCAGCAAATGCCCAGTGTTGAGTAATAGTGCACATACACCTGTATTTTTTTTAATATATCTCTGTACCTGTACCTGTACCTATAACTACCACTGTATAGCACACACACACACACACACACACACACACACACACACATTTGAATTTAGTGTCATGGCCTACAGAATTTCATCACCTGTTTTTATCAAATTGTATATCATAAATTTCTCTCCCTGCCATTAACTCCTTTTCTAGATCACTGCTGCATGGCATCCCATCATATCAGTCTATCATAATTCATTACATTCATACCTTAAAATTAGCTATTTTTCTTCTCTTGATATTATAAAGAACTCTATAATAAGTATGCATACAACACACCTTTGAGGGAAGTACACCTATGGCTTCTTAGGGTGAATTCCTTGAAGAGAAATTATTCCTTGAAGAGAAAGTTCATGTACCATTTTTCTGATTCCTGAGACATACCTTCAAATTGATAGGTTAAACTTCTGAAAATACTGGAAACCTCTGCTCCAAACATGCAGGTATGTAAACTTCCACATTGGAAAATGAATGGAGAAACATTTCTTTGCCAAGACTTGAGAAGTGAAGATCTAATTCTAGTCCTAAAGCCATTGGTTCTATACCTGCAATTCAGAAATTGACCACTAGTGGCCACTCTTTGGCCTGGGCAGAGTAGGGCACGACTTAAGAGTCATAGAAGTAGCTGATATGGTAAATCCACCAAAACTATAACATGCATTATGTACAACTCTGTTTCTCCCATCAGATTGAGAGCCTCAGGGAAGGGGCCACATATCTTTAATGTCAGAAAACCTAAAGATAAGCAGTGTCGGCCACTGAGTACACATTTTTTGATCGGTCTGTAAGTTGCGATAACCATCAAAACAAAGCCCTCAATAAAATTCACATAGCAAGGGTGCCACGGAGGACCCAGTGAGATTTCGCTCAATCAAAAAAGGTCCACCGCCCTGGCCAGCATTGCTCAGAGGTTAGAGAATTGGACCGTACTCCAAAGGATCATGGATTCAATTCCCAGTCAAGGGTACATACCCGGGTTGTAGCTTTGATCCCTGGCGCTGGCCAGGGCACATGCAAGAGGCAGCCAATCGATGTGTCTGTCTCACTTCGATGTTTCTCTCTCTCTCTGTCTTTCTCCCCACTCCCTTTCACTCGCTATGAAAATCAGTGGGAAAAATGTCCTTGGGTGAGGATTAACACACAAAAAGGATCACCATCTCTAGCGTTGACCTCAGTATCATCCCAGGAATAAGCGCCCGTTCCACCTCCCAGAGAGAGAAATATGTTTCGATAAAGATATTTCCTGGAAAATGATCATTTGAAATGTAGTAAAAAATAAGAAGAAAAAAAAAGGTAGCTTATGGCATCACAGGGTAACCAGCCAAAGAGTGACATTTCTTTCCTGGTTTCCAGTGTCTATTTCTGGGAACAGATTAGGCTGCAAATAGAGAGAAGAGCGTGTATCGTTCCAGGTCCTGGAAAACAGACGGTGAGAGGCACGTTGGTTCATCTCGGAAACAGAGGGTCTCACTTTGAACTGCTCGGCGGTGCCTGAACCAACCTTCCCTGCGATATCTGGCGGAGCCTTCCGTCTGCACCGACTGCCAAGGACATTTAAAGGTGTGATATTTGGTTCGCTGGGTGCAGAGCTCAGCAGAGGCCTGGAAAACCCATCTGCACTCGCCGAGCTTTTCAAAGGGAAACAAGGTTATTAACATTTTCGCAGGCTTTGGTATCAGAGATCGGGCACCAGAGTGTAAGAACTCATCCTGTCAGTGGGGTGGATCCTGTTATAAGCTCTGAGCACAGTAAGAAGATGACAAATGTTAGCTGGGCCTGGAGGCCCATCAGGATCCTACTCTTTAGGTTGGAGAAAGTAGCCCCACGCAAGGAAAGTGACTCACACAGCTAGTCAGGGGCCTGGCCAAAGCAGACAAATATGCCAAGACCAGGTACTGACTTGAAGGTTAATGTCTGTTTCTTGTCTCAATTCTATTCTGGTCTTGAGTCTCCTTGTGTGTTTCATTTTATGGAAAAATACAAATCGGTGATTAAAGCATTCGTGGCTGACTAGGCATCATTCAGTACAGTCTCAGGGACATGACAAGGGCATAACAGACCAATGATACTTGAGATCCAGTGGACAGTGTTCCAAATGGTGGGAACAGCCTTGGGGTCCAGGAGACAAGGAATTGCAACCCTGGGTAGGATGCTGGTCAAGGGTATCTCTGAACCATCTCCTCTCCTCCAGCCCTGGTACAACACCCTTCTGTAGACCTTCACTTATTTTACACGGATGACTTCAGCAGACTTCTGCTTCAGTCAGGACCCAAACAGGAAAACAGAAAGCACCCTAAGTATCTAAACAGGAGGAACTAAATGCAGGAGTTTGGTTACACCAGTGTTGGAAGAGCCGAGAACCCAAATAGGTGAGGGAGAGATTCACAGTGTCAGGGGCAAAGGGATGAGTGACATTACTGGGGTCCAGGGTCTGAAATCTCACGTGGGAGACTGAAACCATGGCAGGCCTATTTAGCAAAGAGATGGGGGGAGGGAGAGAGGAAATGAGGGAGGGAAGGAAGGAGGGCGGGAGAGAGGGAGGGAGGAAACAACCCCTGGCTTCCCTCTGAAGCTAGGGAGCAGAGATGATGAGAAAGGTAAGAGATGAGCTTGAGCGCCAATAGATTCCAACCAGATTCAACTCCTATATTATTCCATTGCCCCTCATCTCTCCCTGCACAATCTCCCATCACAGCGCTGCCTGGGTGATCTGGCACATGCCTGACACCGTCATTCCCTGTTTGCAATGCCTCCTTGGCTTCTACTGCATCCTCACCTCCAGCACCACACACAAGGTCCGTCTCCATCCAAATGAATGGCAGGCAGACCTAAGCTACTAAAGCTTTTACTCTGCTAAGGCAAATCTGTCTGGCTTCCCGGAGGAGGGGGCATGTGTGAGCCCTGTCATGCTGGCACATGATAATGAAGGGGGCGAGTGGAGATCATGGCAGTGGGAGGCAGGTGATCACAAGCAGAGAGGATGCGCCCACAGGTGGGACTCACCAAAGGCTGGAGCTGGACTTCATCAACCCAAAAGCCACCATAGAGAAATGGATGTTCTGGGTTTCAGGAAGAGGAAATTCCTTCTTCGCATCTCTCATATGAATGCATCAAGCTGTGCCACCCACACTCCAGGCACGCGACAGATACAGTGTGGGGCCAAAGTTGAAAGTATAACTTAGGCCAAAGAATCCTTGAGTGCCCTACCAGGAACTTGGATTTCATTCAGGGGGCCGGGGATGTAAGCACCCCAGTGTGACAGCCAGGCATGGCCTGGGGTGCGGGGAGGCTGGAGCGAGGAGCCCACCCTGGCGCTGGCTGCTGCCTGCTGCCCAGCCCGTGCAGCTGTGCCTCTGCAGCCCCGGCCAGGCTCGCAGCCCTGCACTGAGAGCTGCACCCCGCGCTCTTCTGAAGCAGAAATGTCGATAAACTCATTTTCTCACAGAAAGAGCAAGTCCTCGGGAAGGCCCTGGGGAGATCGTCTGCAAAGTTTCATTTCTGTTGAAGGGTCTTGAGTAGGCAAAGAGCATGGCAGGAGGGGGAGTGTGAGGAGGAAGCGAAGGGGGTGGCCCCTGTTTGCTGAGAACTTGCACCAGGACTTGTAGGAGCATCATCTCACTGGATGCTTGCAGCGGCCTTCTGATGAGAAGAGATCCCGGGAGCACGAGTAGGAATCAGGGAGAGCCTCTGACCTCTAATACTCAATTCCTTCAGCAAATAATTACCAAGTGACTCTGGGCACGAGGCATCATCCAGGTGCGAGGGACCCAGCACCGGACATGGCATTGTCCTTTGCCACAAAGAGCTCTCAGTCTCATGTTGGAGGCAGACACCCCAATGGGCCGTCAGGCTTTTTCTAGTGTGTGGACCTCCATCCATGTTTCCGCCTGTCGCCTTTGGGAACTGAGAGCTTTCGCCTCTCAAGAAGTTCACCAAGCATCCTGAAGTACAGGGCAACCATTTCTTTCCCGTTTTCATGACGTTTTGACAAGTCTGAATGCCTCTTACAACTGAAACAAAAATGTCCTATAGTTGATTTTTTTTCCCCCTAAAGTAATAATTAGTGCTATTCAATCAGTGATGTGGATCGATAGAGTCTTAAATCTGAGTAAGCATGGGAAATGTGTATAATTGAGATACTAATAGGGCCCATTGGGGAGGCATTATGTGGAGTATTTGGGGCGGGGGAAGGTAATGGGGGGTGAAATTTACATTCCAACTGTCTGACGCACTGAGGCATGACCGTCTCATATCCACGATCTTAGCCACTGTCCCGTGTGAGCCCATGAATGGCACCATGCCAAGCAAGCCAAACGCAAATCTGCTCCTTAATGTTACTTACTATGAAGGGGCAGCTCTTGGAGGAGGACGGGTGTGGATCGGTCCAGACTGGAGTGTCTGGCCACTGGCTCAGTCAAGATGAGACCGCAGGGGCCCTGAGGAGCTGGTCAGTGCCTCCCTGGGCAAGGAGCCACCACAAAACACCCCATGTTTTCATCTGTGAAGCCACAGTCACCCCATCCAACATCTCAACCTCTTCCTTGGTTGAACCAAGGCTCAATCCCATGTAACTGACATAAATATCCCTGGAGTCTGAAGATTGACAACAGTATACAGGTTTTTTGTTTTGTTTTGTTTCTTTAATCCTCACCCGAGGATATTTTTCCATTGATTTCTAGAGAGAATGGAAGGGAGCAGGAGAGAGGGAAAGAGGGAGGGGTGAGGAGGAGGAGGAGGAGGAGGAGAGAGAGAGAGAGAGAGAGAGAGAGAGAGAGAGAGAGAGAGAGAGAGAGAGAGAAATGTGAGAGAGACACATGGATTAGTTGCCCCTGCATGCTCCCGGACCGGGGCCAGGAATCGAGTCTGCAATCGAGGTATGTGCCCTTGACCAAAATCAAACCCAGGACCCTTCAATCCATGGGCTGACGCTCTACCCACTGACCAAAACCGGCCAGAGCAGTATACAGGTTTTAAAAGGATGCAGAACGCATCCCAGTTACCCTTTGGAGCGGTTCTGAATTAAGTGTTTTGGGAGGGTTTTTTAGATGAGACTTACTGGAAGATTTGCAAAAGGTTACCTAACAGGCTGGGTGTGTGTTTGGGAATGAGGCGGCTTCAGAAACACATCGGGTGGATCAGAAAGTACGGTCACCCAGGAGAGGGGAGCAGGAGGGACCTGATCCAATGGGTTCATGACGTGCAGCCTTCTCTCCTCTCCTAAATGGGACAAGAGAAAAATGTGATTTAAAAAGAAATGATTTTTCCCAGCTCCGGGGAAGGAATCTCCAGGGGACGTTTGTTTTGATAAGATTTCAGGCCTGGTTTTCAAGAATGAGGAGGTGCCAACTGTCTGTAAAAGCTCCTAAAACAGCATGATCTCTGGCCCTTGGGATATTTATCTTTTATTTACACACAGTACTTTTAAAAGTCTGTTACTCTGACGATGTCACCGAGAGGCATCACGTAAAAGGCAACATAATGTTTTTAGAGCCTAAATGTCAAGAAAATCGGTTTGCAATATTATAAATCAAAGAAGTGATGGGCAGCAGGCTTCGGCCACCCACTTACATACACTGACTGTGGCACTGGCGGGCACGGGTAGATGACCCTGAACACAAAACACTGTCTTCAAGAAATGAATGGCCCTGAACGGCCATGTGGCTCAGTGGTTGGGCACTGATCTATGAACCAGGAGGTCATGGTTCCATTCCCGGTCAGGGCATATGCCAGGGTTGTGGGCTCAATCCCCAGTAGGGGGTGGGGGGGTGCAGGAGGCAGCCGATTGATGATTCTCTCTCATCATTGATATTTCTGTCTCTCTCCCTCCCCTTTCTCTCTCTGAAATCATTTTTTAAAAAACAGAAAGAAATGAATAGTCTGGAGAAGAAAACAGATTTGTAAAAATACAAATTTCAACCTCGAGTGACACCAGATGGGATAAAGGAACCAGGACACAGAGGAAAGAGGAGTGTCTGGCCCTGATCCAGGTGGGCTGGCTGGACCCCACCTGTGCATGAATTCGTGCACTGTGCCTCTAGTAGTTAATTAAAATTATTGTGAAATATAGTGACATGAAATAAAAATAAACGTTTACCATCTCACCCAGTTTCTATGAGGCAGGAATTTGGGTGGGTGCAGCTTTGCCAATGGATTCTGGTTCAGGGATTCTGAGTTATGTTCAAGATCGGGCTGGGCTACGGTTCTCTGAAGGCTTGACTGAGTCTGAAGGATCTGCTCCCCAGGCAGATCACTCACTGGCTGGCCGGTTGGTGCTGGGTGCTGGTGGGAGGCCGCAGTTCCTCCCCACACAGACCTCCACTAGGCTTCTTGAGTGTCCTCACAGCATGGCAGCTGCCTTCCCCAGAGCTGGTCATCCTAGAGAAAGCACTGAGCAGAAATCACAATGTCTTTGGGGACGTCGTCTCTTCAAAAGTTATTCAGTATCACATCCATGATACCCTGTTGACTACACAGGTCAGCCTCATCCAGGGAGGGCAGGAACACGCAAGGGCAGGAGTAGCAGGAGCCATGTGGGAGGGTGGCCCCCAGGACTGATGAGGCTCCTGAGACGGCAGCAGTTCGTTTATTATGTTTGGTCTGTACTGATCAGGGGTGGGAGTAATGGGGGATGTTGTTAGCTCAGTGGTTAGTGAACAACAGACTTTTGGATCGCACGAGCCTTGGTTCAAATCTGCATCCCATCATTTATGGCTGCGTGGCTGCTCTGCTGGCTGAGAGCTGATAGGAACTAGAAAGGCCACATTGGAAGCAGGGAGGGAAGCCATGTGGTGGGAGGGGCCCAGCCACACCCAGCACTCCTATGGGCTGTTGCATGAGGAAGAAGGGAACGGCTGCTCTATTTATTTTTATTTTAAAACATTTTTTTATTGATTTTAGAGAGGGAGATATTAACATCAATGATGAGAGAGAATCACTGATTGGCTGCCTCCTGCATGCCCCCTACTGGGAATCGAGGCCACAACCCGGGCATATGTCCTAACCATCTGGTTCACAGGTCGACATTCAACCACTGAGCCACGTCAGCTGGCTGGCTGTTGTATTTAAGACCTGGTGTGTGAGAGTCTCCCTGTTATAAGACCCTCATCTGTATCCTAATATAGTCGTTGGTTCAAAAAGTTCAGCCTCTGAATCTAGTTTTTCCCATCTGTGAAGTAGCGATAGAAAAACAAACCTCGTATGTCCCCTGTGAAGAAAAATGAAATAAGGCATGAAAGTGTTTGTCCAGTGTCTGGCCCAGAATTCACACACTCCTCATTGTCACTCTTGTCCTGCTGGATTTACGATCAGTGTCAACACACTGGCTGAAACGGAAACATTCAGTGAGCTCAGCCCATGTGCGTACCCACCCACCAACCACGCCGCTCCCTGGGGTTTACAGCAACTTGCTTCAGAGACCCCTTTAATGGGGACATGTGAATGCCAATGAACAGGGCAGTGATTCACAGGAAGATCAGCCAGAGGCTGGTTTGGGGCCAAGATCGGCCAAGACCATCTTGCTCTCTCTAGTCCTCAGTTTCCAACTCTGAAAAATGGAAGGGAAAAAAGAAAAAAGAGAAAAGAAATAAGGAGGAAGAGAGCAAAGGAGAAAAATAAATAAATAAGGGACAAGGTCAATGTTTCTGAAACCCCAAGGGCTCCAGAAAGCATCTACCCTGGTCGTTGTGCTGTTTCCCATGTCATGAATCCAGCTCTGCAGAACATTTTGCCGGGGGAAGCATTTTCCTCTATAAACAAGTATGTAAACCACAAGGCAGACGAGATGATCTACCAGGCACCGTCTGGCTCTCCGAGTCTTGGCTAATCCAGTTGGCAGACACGTCACCTCCAGCAGTAACTCCTGCTTCAAATCAAAGAACCCCTCCAGGTCTTATACCCTCAGGGTCATGCTGTCTGTCCCAAATGAAATTAGCAAAAGACAGTTGGCAGTCCACTGAGAACTTCCTGCCTTCCTTCATTGGGCTGAACCCATGCAACTCGCAGGCCCGAGCCTTGCCATCTAGTGAACAAACTGGGCAGCGAAGCCTCCCCGGCTCCTGCACGTTCGTTCCAAGAGGAGCCCTCCTCCCAGATGCAGTGGCCACGTCAATCAGGCAGTAAAATGAGGACATGAATTAGAAGGCGCAGATGTCATCTCTGCCTAACACCCTGGGCCTGAAATGATCGAAACTGTCATTTCATTTTCTCCTCCTTTAAAATTACTACTTTTCATTTTAATTTCCCTATTGAAGTTTCTCTGGCCAATTCACCACATTTCCTCTCAAAATTATGACAGAAATAATTTGTGTGCATTGCCACAAAAGAATGGCTGCCAAGATGAACCACATCAGAGTGAAAAGGAAATAAAACAAAACAAATAAACAAACAAACAAACAATAACAAATACACCCCTCACCCCAACCATATGGATATAAGTGATGGAATAGTGAAGTGGGTGACTGGTGTGATGTCCCCAAAATTCTACACACGTTGGCTGAATCCTTGGTTCCCTCATGAGCATCAGTGTCAGATGGATAGACAGCCTCAAGTAGCAGTTCTCTTTGCAGAAGCTTTTCCTTGGAGGACCCGGTTCTGATGCCAATACTGTGTCTTCTGGGCCCTCCTCTGCAGGTAGAATGTGGTTTATGAATGAACCCCTGAGGCAGCTTTGGATGCACCAGGAAATCCAGAGGGCATGATGACAAAAAGGAAAGATGGTATAAAAAATAGAGTTGAGCCCTGCTAATGTCATTTCAGTAATGACCGTACATGTAAGGTCACACACATGTTTAGTCCATCAAAGATACAGATATATATCAGGCACTTCGCTGAGGCAGGGAGAGAGAAATGAATGCAAGATGATCAGTGCCTAATGGAATGTGTAAAGCTTCAGAGCAGAGTCCTGGGCTGTGTTTCTGGTGATTTCCAAATATGCAATGAATAGATGAAGGAACTTGGGCCAATGATAACTTCTCTACAACTCAATTTCTTCATTTGTAAAACAGAACTTAGACCGCCCATGTCCAGGATACAATATGATTCACCTCTTTTGATCTTTTCTAAAACAGTATGAGGTATAGAAAAAACACACACAACAAAAACAAGATAAGTGAAGTATGGAGAGCAGGCCGTGACAGCTGCCTAATAAAGTGTGGTCTCCTAGCCCTTGGGCCGGGCTCTCCCGTCCCCTGAAATCTTGCTCTCGGACATGCTCAGGAGTCAGGAATCAGCTGAGAAAGTGTCAGGGACCAGTGAGGAGCTGGTGTGTCTCAGTTCCGACCATGTCCGGATCTGGGTGATGGCGACTCGCTCTGTGCTCTGACACCCACAGGTGCCACACAATGCCTGGACATGGAGGTGGCCCAGCAATGCTTGTAGAATCCATTAGAAAGTGCTGTTTTTCGTAAACTTGATCTCTGTATGCAGTTTTATACTTATGTGTCTGGTGCCACCATCCACTCCAAAACCATTTGCTTTGCATTTGCTTTGTGCAGGCACTGGGCAAGGATTGGGAGGAACAGACAAAGACCAGTCAGGGCTAGTGCGGGAAACACAGCTGTAAAAAGGAAGTCCTCTTGCCCTGCCTGGTGTTGCTCACTGTTTAGAGCATCAGCCCATGTACATAAGGGTGGAGAGTTCAATTCCTGGCCAAGGGCATGTATCTGTGTTGCAGATTTGATCCCTGGTCCCCATTGGGGCACGGGTGGGAGTAGGCAGCCAGTTAATGTCTCTCTCTCTCTCTCTCTCCCCCCCTTCCCTCTTTCCCTTCCACCCTCTATAAAAGTTAATGGAAAAAATATCCTCGGGTGAGAATTAACAAAAAATAAGTAAATAAATGAAGTGCTCTTACAATGGCTTACTGCCACACAGGATGAGGTCAATGTAGGTTTACAGTTGTGTGTATGGAAGAGTACGATACTTTATAAATGATAGAATAAACTCTGTTTCCTAGGCACATAGCTGTAAACCTACTTTGGCCCCACCCTGTACCATAAGTGAGAACTACAGAGATGGGAACAGAGCGAGCTCTCCTGATTGGAGGAGGTGGTGCGTTCTGATTGGAGAAGGAGGTGCATCCTGATTGGAGGAGGTGGTGCATTCTGATTGGAGAAGGAGGTGCATCCTGATTGGAGGAGGTGGTGCATTCTGATTGGAGGAGGTGGTGCGTTCTGATTGGAGGAGGTGGTGCGTTCTGATTGGAGAAGGAGGTGCATCCTGATTGGAGGAGGTGGTGCATTCTGATTGGAGAAGGAGGTGAATACTGATTGGAGGAGGTGGTGCATTCTGATTGGAGAAGGAGGTGCATCCTGATTGGAGGAGGTGGTGCATTCTGATTGGAGGAGATGGTGTGTTCTGATTGGAGGAGGTGGTGCGTTCTGATTGGAGGAGGTGGTGTGTTCTGATTGGAGGTTTGGTTTGAAACTTTGTTCCCATTGTGCCGTCTCCTCCTAACAATTACAGGGCCAGGTGCAAAGTAGAGACTCAGTCCAAGTCTAGGGTGTTCCAACAAATTGCGTCCCCAGCATAATAGGAAATCTTTCACTAAGTTGCATAAATTTACATAAATATGCCGAGGCCCTTTAGTTGAACAGATGCTAAGTAAACTTGCAAAACTAAAATGTGCGTCCCTGGACATTTTCTCATATGTTGTACAAAAAAGAAAAAAAAAATCACCTGAAAGGTTATTTTCAGAGAAAACAAAGTGGGACCCGGAGGTCTGATTCTCTGAGTCTTAGTCCAACTCAGGTGAGCCCCAGGCCCTACCCCGGCCTGGCGATGGATGGAGAAGTCACCTCCATGGCCACAGGCTGAGCAGCTTCCTGGATTCCGTCCGCTTCTACCATGTTAGGAAATTCACCCAGAGAAAGCACATTCCTCCGAGTTCACCCATGATTAACATTCGGTACAAAAAACCCACAAAACAACCTTGAAGCTGAATTTTCTTCTGTTGCCTCCGCCCACCTCAGTCCAGTTGGTTTTCATTTGTTTCCGTGTGTACTTTGGAATCAGAGCCCTGCGCATTCCCAGCAAATCCCACCACCTGGGGTCTGTTATTCTGAGGGGGCAGGGACACTGGCTCGCCCCCCCTCCCTCCACACCGTGCTCCCCACTCTTTCTCCACATTGTAAAACAGATTGTTAAAAAGGTGGCCCCTGTCTGCAGAGAGAGAGGGGGTGAGAGCCCGAACCCCTTCTGCCGGGCAGTGTCAAGCACAGGGCTTGGGGGCAGCCACCACCTTGAGGCAGGAACTACAGACTCAGCCCAAGAGAGAGTGGGCAGGGTGAGGGGTCCCCGAAAAAAAACCCTCTATTTGGATCACTTTTGGGGGCGAGTCTGATCAAGATGGGACGTGTGACTTCCAAACAGCTGGGAAGCATTACAGGTCAAAAGTTTAAGTCCAGTTAAGCAGCGTTGGAATGTGCAGGCCCCTTGTTCCCAACCTCTGTCTCTCCCTCTGACCTGCACAGCTCTCCGTGCAGACGAAATGCCTGGGTCAGGGCTGGTGCTGACACGGGGGTCGGGAAGACTCGTTTGTGAGGACAGGGCTGGACAGGCTGTCTGAGAGGGAGCTATTTCCTGGCAAAATAAACGAGGGATCAACCCCAGGTGAAAATATAAACCAGGGACAGAGTCAGAACACTGAAGCTGGAAATGTCATTGCAAATCACTCAACCCCTTCATTACAAGTGTGAAAATAGGCCCAGAGAGGTTCATTTCCAGCTAAAAGTCACACAGCATTTAGTCACTAATCCACTGGAGGGGTAGATATTCAGATCATGCTACATCCAGGTTCCCCATCACCAAAGGGAAAACCCCAATTGGATCATTCTGATTTGCAAAGCTCATGCCCTGCTTATTTTCAGAGCCTGCCCCCGGCACCCCCTCCTCTCAAATCCTGTTCTGAGCCATACCTGTCACCCACACACATGCATGCTGCCTACAGCGACAGGAAAGAAAAGGATAAATATGTCCACAGTGAGTTTTTCTGATTAGGAAATTTATAGGCATATTTCTCCCTTCCCTGTGATTCTTTTTTTGTATTTTCTAAATCTTCTGCAGCTAACACTTTGCTTTCATAAAATATAGTAAAAATTACTAAAAATAGGAAAAGACCATTTCTTCTACTTGAAGACTAAGATGCTATTCTATTTCTCTCTTCCTCATGGGATCTGCCTGAATGTCTCTTGTAGTGTTGAATGAATGAATGAATGAATGAGCTAAAAAGTAGTGCAAAGTTCAGTATGTGTACATTAGGAAGAGTGGCCTCAATTTATACACGGAATATAGTTGAAAAGTTCTGTCTTTGTTTTTTGTTTATTCTTTTTAAAAGATCTTCATGGTGAAGCCTTTTAACAAACAAAATGAAGAAACCCTTTTATAAAGTGACCCATCATTCTGTAATTAATTTTTTTAAAGGCCAGAAAGCCAGTTTCATAAAATGAGTTTCTCCTCTGTATCTATGTTCATAACTGAATGACAGGCTCTTAACCATTCACTTGACGATGAGAAAGTTCCAAGGCGCTGTGCTATATTCTGGTTAGAAAGATTCAGTTAAACCGAATGTATGGAAATCGCCGGCCCACCGAAGCGAGATGAGGTCTCAGGGACATTAAACTACACGACACAGGTCTGTCCTCACCAATACTTCTTCTCCTGGGGCAGCGAGGGAGCTGCCTGGAGGCGGCTATAGCCTCCTGGGCTTAGACACGGCAAAAAGCACCCACCTCTCAGAAATCCTTCGCTCCCTCTGCGTTTCTCTCACTAGCCTCGCTTGTGGACTCAAAGGCCTTCCTCCTCCAACTCGTTCACACATTCTCTAAATAGGTTACCAGTTCATGTGCTGGATTTTTGTGATCAAGTCGAATCACCAGCGCAGTGAAACCCAAGTCAGCCCAGCCTGCATGACATGAGCTCAGGGAACGTGGAAATTGCCTCCACGTCCTGCCTGCCTCCCCTGCACACAGTCTCAGATTTGGATTCCTTCTGCATTAGCAGCTCCGAGCACGCCAGCCCCACCGCCTCCCCCTTCTCGCCTGGATCATCTCAGGGTGTTTTTTTTTTTTTTTACTAAGTCAGCCCAACAGGCTCCTTTTCTGCTCATTTCTCATCACTCAGATCTATAAATATTAATTACCAGCCTCATATTTTAAAGCCCCTTTGAACACATGAACTATTTAGCCACATACATCAATCCTAAACTAATCTTGGTGGTTCATCATAATTTCACAAGTTCTAGAACTTTCTATTTTAGGTACGGCTCATCATTGTTTTTGCCACCCAAGTTATTTAATGCCTTTTCAATCTCCTAGACCAGTGGTCGGCAAACTGCGGCTTGCGAGCCACATGCAGCTCTTTGGCCCCTTGAGTGTGGCCATGAAGTTTCAATCGCACTGTACGTGCGCGCCCGCATGTGGTATTTTGTGAAAGAGCCACACTCAAGGGGCCGCAGTTTGCTGACCACTGTCCTAGACCTAAAAAGGAACAGAACAGGAAGGAGACTAGAGGGAGGAAGAGAGAGAAAGAAGTAGGGGAGAAGTAGAGGAGAAGGAGGTTAAGAGAAAGGAGAAAGGAAGGAGGCACATTGGAGAGGGATAAACCCTCTGGGGACTGAAGACCAGGGACCTAGTTCTGATTCTCGATCTGGCCCTGGGACTCCTGAGCAGTCACCTAGCCCCTCTGGGCTTGGCATGCTTAGAAGCTAACCCCAGCATCTCTTCCTGGCAAACCCTACGCTACAGTACGACCCACAGTTTTCTCTTTGTTACCAGAACATCCTTCTGAATGGATGACCTCCAGGTAGCACAAAGGTTGCTTTTGCACTGCTTTCCTTTCTTTTTAAAAATACTTTTAAATATTTTTTCTTAATTGATTTTTAGAGAGAGAGGAAGGAAGAGGGATATAGAGATAGAAGCACTGATGAGAGAGAAACATCATCGATCCCCTGCCTCCTGCACACCCTGCACTGGGGATCGAGCCCGTAACCCGGGCATGTGCCCTGACCTGGAATCAAACCGTGACTTCTTGGTTCCTAGGTCGACGCTCAACCACTGAGCCACACTGGCCAGGCTGCTCCTCTTCTCACAGTGCTCACCTGAACAAGTTGAGGCACTTCAAGATCACTGACCAAGGAGGGTCCCCAGTCCGTGCTTCCAGATTCACCGGGGGATAAAGCTCTGTGGGTGCTGTCCGTGTGGCGTGCTTCTACACATGTGTCAACGAACCCTCAGGATGTACCTCCTCATGTGGAAACCACGCAGCTGCGCTAGGGGTACCTGGGAAATGCTGACAGCAGTGACTGCTTTGCACCAGCTGGCTCAAGAAGGTATTGGGGGGTGGGAGGTGAAGATTGGGGTTGGGTGGGGTGGGAGGCAGAATAACAGAGTCACTAGGAGAGCAGTCAGACAAGCAGTCAAATCCTGGCCCCAACAGGGGTTCAACATTAAACCTCCTGCCTCACCTCCATTTCCCTCTCCTGGGAAGTAGAGAGCCTTCTACATGCTTCATCGGGCTGCTACGCAGAAACCAGAGACAATGCTCCAATACGCATCGCTCAGCACCTGCCTCATGCTCGGCGTTCAATAAACGTGAGTTTCATTATGACCATATTTCCTCCACTCGGAGACATCATCGATCGGGAGTCAAAGCATCAATTGAATAACTTCTCGGGGGGAAAAACAATACATTAAACACACATTCCCATTTTAGGACATCACATTTCCAACAATATTAAAAGGTGAGGAGAAATGTGCCTTAGAAATCAGTGGATTTTGGGAACATTGTGAGTCCTTTGCTTGTTTACCTGCCTTGTTCCTGTTTTGTCTGGCTTCTCCCCAGAGGCACGTGAGTTCCCTGGGAATAAAGAAATAGATTCTTGTTTCCCACGGCGCTCCCAGGGCTCAGTACAGGTGTCAAATGAATATTTGTGTTATTTTTTAAATATATTTTATTGATTTTTTAACAGAGAGGAAGGGAGAGGGATAGAGAGTTAGAAACATTGATGAGAGAGAAGCATCGATCAGCTGCCTCCCGCACACCCCCTACTGGCGATGTGCCCGCAACCAAGGTACATGCCCTTGACCAGAATCAAACCTGGGACCCTTCAGTCCCCAGGCCGACACTCTATCCAGTGAGCCAAACCAGCTAGGATTGAATATTTGTTTGATAAGATGGTTTCATATCATCTTAATATGAGGGGCTACTGGTTAAAACCCCACTAATGTTACGGTTGGTTCAGATCATAAAACTTGCCCTCATGTTCTTCTAAACCCAACCATTCCATTCATTCCTCACCAGCCTTGGGAGAAGGGTTAGTTTGTTTGTGTATTTGTTGAGAATTGGTATTTTCCTTGAACTATACACACAGAGAATGAGATGAAAGCTGATAACAAAGGCAGAGCACCCACCATGACCCCTGACCCAGAGGTAGCCATCATAAGTCCCATGTGGAATTGCATTCAAAGCAAGGGCCGGGCACGGGTCCGAGTCAGCTTCACACGTGCTGCCAATCGGAATGTCCTTAGATCTGCATAAATGCATTAGAAATGAACCAATATCGGTTTGTAGAGTCAACTAAAATTTCCTCCTTCACTTTGCAAACCAGAAAAGTAAACATCGAAGCAATCTGCCCAGTGCAAATGGCTTTGAATTGCTCATTCAAAAATGAAATCAAACTATTCCTTCATCCAATCAGCAATCATGTAAGCAGGACCTACTGTGTGTGTTGGGGGGGGGGGGGGGGTGCCAGGTACTGAGGGTAAGAGTCAGGAGGGAAGACAGAGGAGGGGCACTCCTGTGTGCACAGGTAACTCTGCATGTCAGGTGGGAAAAGGCGGGCCCTGAGGAAGAAGAGTGAATACTCTTCTTCAGAATCATTCCTGCTGTGTCCCAAAAGCCTGGCCAGGAGACCGCCCATCTTTCCTCACTCCTGCCCTTCCAGAAGATTCCCTGCAGCCAGGGCCCAATTCCCCCTGCCAGACTCCAGCTAATGCTCTGGGGTCTTGTTGAAAATGCAATGGCTTCTCATAGAGAGAAAAGCAAATTTTGCTCATTCAATTGCCTTGCCCGGAGGAGGGTGTTCATTATACAAATAAAAGTTACTTGGAACATCTGATTAGTATTTCTCCAATAATTAGCATAAACAAAAAATTGGGCCCACTTACCCCAATCAGGAGGCGTTTGTTTGACAAGAGCCTGCCCTGGCGAGGCTCTCTAACGAGGCAGAGGCTCTTCTGCCCTAAGAGCCTGCTCTAACGCGGTGTGGACAGTTTCTGAGAGCACAAGCAAGCCGCTGCACCATTAGAGCAGGGAAGCAAGGGGACTGAGCAGCGGGCAGAGCCGCCAGCCACGATCTCAGACCCAGCACTCCAAAGGCCAGGGCCTGGCAGACGAGGATGGACAACATGAGTCCCGGGATGTCGGGCTGGGCTTCATGGAGACTAAGCGAGAAGTGCTGTTGGCCTGGCCCATGTGGCTCACTGGTTGAGTGTTGACCCCTGAACCAAGAGGTCGCTGGTTCTGTTCCCTGTCAGGGCACATGCCCGGATTTGGGGGCTCAATCCCCAGTATGGGGCATACAGGAAGCAGCTGATTGATGATGTTTCTCTCTTTCATCGATGTTTCTCTCTATCCCTCTCCCTTCTTCTCTCTAAAATTCAATAAAAATTTTTTTTTTTCAAGTGGACATGACAGACCTGGGCTGATCTTCAACCGTGAGAAGAAATTCATTATGGACAGGAAGGGAGGAAGGTCATGCCAGGTGGAGAGAGCACGGGGACACAAAGGGGTGAGTCCAAGCCTGCACCGGTACCCAGGGAGGAAGCGGAAGTGGGGGCTGCAGAGGACAGACTGGCAGGAGCTGGTTCAAGGTCGATCCTGTTTGCACAAGGAGCTCAGAGCTGTACTGTGTTGATTTTTTTTCAGGCAGCATTGAGGATGTGAGTTTTGAGGAGGCAAAGGACACAATCAGATGTATATTTCAGGGAGGCAATTTGGGGGTGATGTTCAGCTGGGGGAGATGAGCGACAGGGGGAAGAATCCAGTCACTGCAATGGTGTCGGCCACAGATGGCAGAGTTGGACCTGGGACACAGAGGAGGCGGATGGATGGGCCTTGGAGGTCAGCTGGATGGAGAAGAAGAGGGTGAGGAAAACCACCGTGGCTTGCTAACTCATTAGAATGAAGACTATGGTCCCCTTATGTTCCCCTAAAAGAACGTTCTGGAACACACCACAGCACCCTCCATAAGGGAGCATTCTTGACACCACAGAGCACCCTATGGCTCAGAGAGGGGAAAATCTCCAGCAGAACGATCAGTATGGCTGAGTCATCCCCATTCTGAGTGAGAGAAACCAGAAACCCCATTCACCCACCCAGCTAACAAACAAAGCATGTCCATTGCATCCACTTACAAATTCAAAACCAGGCGTGACAATTGGATGCTCAGAAGTTATAATACGGATTACACTTTGGTGGGGGTAGTGATCCAGGACACATGGGGACCCTTAGGGCAGTGCTAGTGCCCCCCATTCCATGTTCTGTTAGGTGTGTCTACCAGGCAAAAATCCAGATACATACTATCTGTGTGCATGTTTATGCAAATATACTTAAATTAAAAATTTACCCCTAGATTATTATTTGCAGTCCCTGTTGTACATAAAAACAATTTCAATAATAATAATAACAACAAGAGCTTCCATTCTGGAATGCGAATCCTATGTGCTAGAAACTGGTAGGTGCTGCTGACAGAAACACAGTTAGAGAAAGGAAGGGAAGGTGAGAGAGAGAGAGAGAGAGAGAGAGAGAGAGAGAGAGAGAGAGAGAGAAACATCGATGTGAGAAGGAAACATCAATCAGTTGCTTTCCATATGTGCCCTGACTGACGATCGAACACACCACCCAGATATGTGCCCTGACCAGGAATCGAACGGGCAACCTTTTGGTGCACAGGACAATGCTCAACCAGCTGAGCCACTGGGGCCGGGCATGAGATCAATTTAAAACCCCCGTTTGACAGATAAGAAAATGGAGGCCCCGAGATGTTAAATCGCTTGCCCAAAGCACCATCATCCTTTAGGGACGGAGAGGGACTGGACCCCAGGAAGCCCTCATGATTCCAGAGACTGTTTCAAGAAGGGCAGCCAGATGTGGCTTGTGTGGAAAAGCAGAGCCACGTGGACAGAGCAGAGTCCATGCCTGGAGGAGAGTGAACATCTGGGTTATCAGGGAACCGTTTCAGGCGCGGCACCGAGCCTGTTTCCACAATCCCAGGTGTCTCCGGCGCACACCTTCCTTATGAAACTTTCAATCAAACAAATGAATTCAACCCAGAAAAGCAAACACATTTTGGGTAGAACAGTCATCTTTTTTAAATCAGTTTTCGTGTTTCCGATATAAACCAGCAGCCCAGAGGTACTATTTCTGAAAGCATCTCCTAATGGAAGATTTTACCTGAGTGCCACTTAGCATTATCATTATTATCCTTGCTATTAATAATAATGATTTATGGAGCCGGGTGAGGAGGCACCGCTACTTGGAGACTGGGAATGCCGTGCCTGCTTGGATACTTAAGGCAGCACATGCAACAGGAAGACGCCAAGGCAAGGCGGCTGATGAAACGGACGGCTCTATCTCGGGCAGACATCTAGCTTCAGGGACCAAGAGGCAGGTACTATGAAGGGAAGATTCAGCAGAAATGGGGCCCAAGGGCAAACATTTCCTGCACTTGGTCAGCCAGAGCCCAGCCCGAGTGCGCCGTGCCAGGGCCCAGGAACGTTTTCAGAGCAGCCCTGCATACAGGATGGCACGAGACCTTGGTGAGAACGCTGTAAGTCACACAGGGGTAGCCGGGCTTCACACCTCCACCCATGCCGAGCCGGGGAAGGTGACGAAACCTGCAGGCACACGGCACCACGTGATGACATCGCAACACGGGGTCGCAGCCGCTCCACCCCGTGAAAGTGCTGCAGCCGGAAAGCGACCTCAGGGGCCCCCCTATTGGGTGGGTCACAGACATCACTGACTCATAAAAGGAAGTTGTTTTGTTTGTTTGTTTTTCAGGTGTTTTTCATTGATTTTTTAAAGAGAAAGGAAGGGAGAGGGAGAGAGAAACATGGATCAGCTGCTTTCTGCATGCCCCCAACTGGGAGTCAAGCCCACAGCCCAGGCATGTGCCCTGACCGGGAATCAAACCAGCAACCTTTCGGTGCACGGGATGATGCCCAAGCAACTGAGCCACACCGGCCAGGGCAATACAGCTGTTTTGGAATCTTATTAGGATCCAAATTCCTGAGCCCCATCCTAGACCTGAGGGGAAACCAGGAACTTACATTTAAAAAACAAATCTTCCCCAGACAGTAATCATAGAAATAAAAGACCTCAGGTCTTCACAATGACAGACTCCCTGGGAATGTCACAGAGCATGAATACACCGAAAACTCTCGCCTGGTACCCTGGTGAGCAAGCAAACAGCAAAGGCGAAGGGCAGACCCCGAGAGCTTAAAGGGAAGCAGGCCTTATCTTCAACAGGACGCTAATCAGAGTCACACGGTTCTCACCCTCGGAGGGAAAGGCATTTCAATCACACACCCAGACAACATACATCGAGGACACTGACGTTTCTGCAAAGAATATTTTTCTGCAAAACAACAAAAACAATGAGCATGTACTTCATCCAAATGAAAAAGAAATCCAAGAGAAATACATAAGGAGTCAAGGAAATCCAAACAAAAATGGAAACTCAACCCGGGGGGGGGGAATAAATGAAATCTCAGGATGACACACACGTGGCAAAAAGCAATCAGCCCACATGGGAACAGGAAGTCGACGGTGCCCGGAATAAGATCTTGAAGAGGGAAGCCTCTGCTTCGTTTGTATGATGAAGACGCTGCCACCTCTTACAAGGGAAACAAAGACATTGATATTTTGTTGTTGTCAGTTAGAAAAAAATAAAGGAACAAGGAAAAAACAAAACCAAAAAAGCATATACATGAAAGGCATGGGAAGACGACGAAAAACTCAAATGAGGCCTATTTTTGAGGAATTCGCTGGGTTTAAGTAAGGAGAGAAAGTTTTGTGATTGTCCCACATTCCTTCGCGAGGTGTGAGCTGAGAGGCACAGCCTTGCGTTCTGTTCCCTGTGACATTCAGGCCACGTGACTGTGGGGAGGGACCTGACAGGAGAGGCCCCGGAACGTACTGGCTCTGGGAAGGGCTCTGACGTCACGGACTGGGCCCCGGCTCTGCCTCCGCCACCTGCTTGCTCTCTGACCTGGGAAAAGCTACTTAACTAACTCTCTGTCCTCAGTGCTCTCCTCTGTAATGGCACCTACCGCACAGGACTGTGACAGAGATTAAATGAGCTAATACAGGCAGTGCATGTAGAACGGTAATTGACTTATAGTGAACATGCAAAGAGCACGTATTATTACTGTTATTATTACACTAGTAAAATGCTGAAGAATAGCTCATTTTCCATGCAAAGGCTCTTATAAAATTAGCCTCTTAAAACACAGAACACTAAATGAGAATAAATGAAATAAATATAAAACTCGAGGAAAGAAAAATAAAGCTATAGATGACAAAACAGGGCAACAGGAGGAGGAAGGGAAGTGTTAATTTCTTCTAAGATGAAAGTAACCAGATACCATACAAATGAAACAGACTGAGCAATAGTTTTGAGCATAAATATAAAATTCAAAGTAATTTAATTATTAAACTAATTTAATTCACTTGAATGTGTTAGTTCTTTGATTTCTCATGAATTATAATTACACATGTCTATGTTTATATGTATTGTACTTATAATTTATATCATATTAATACTTAATTGTAATCATAATGAATAATTACTCCTTTAACTTAAAGGTGATATAAAATAACAAAACAAATAATAGACAAAACGTTTATAAATGCCAGAAAGTGGGTCATGGAGAGAGAAGGTGAAGTATCCATTCCCAGTCCATGTGCCCAGATTTCAGGTTCAATCCCCAGTAGGGGGCGTGCAGGAGGAAGCCAATCAATGATTTTCTCTTGTCATTGATGTTTCTATCTCTATCTCCTTTCCTCTTTGAAGTCAATTTAAAAAAACGAACAACTATTATGTGTTAATCTTTGTGGTGGGAAGATTCAAAAGTGGGCCACCTGACTCCTCCTGGAGCTCACACCATGCGTAATCTCTCCTATTGAGTGTGAGTGGGACCTGTGACTTGTTTCTGACCAACAGAATACAGCAAAGGTGGCAGGGTGCTACTCTGTGATTGCATTGGGTAAGACTGTAAAGCACGTCTTGTAGATTCCCTCCCTTGCTGGCTTTCATGAAGCAGGTAGTCACAGTGGGGAGGCCCATCTGGCACAGAGGCAAATCTCTGGCCAAAAATTATCTAAAAACTGAGGGAGGGTGGCCTCGCACCCACAAACCAGCAAGAAACTAGGCCTCCAGTCCAACGGGCTGAAAGGAACTGAATTCTGCCAACAAGCACTGAAGGCTGGAAACACAGCCTGCCCCAGTCCAGCCTCAGATGAGACCACAGCCCCATCTGCCACTTTGTTGCCTTGGGAGACCATGAAACAGAAGACTCAGCCAAGCTGTGCATGAACCCCTGACCCACGGAAACCGATACAATAAAGATAATAAAGACATGTTGTTTTTAGCCACTAGATTTGTGATAATATTGTTATGCATCAATAGATAACTAATATCCCCCTGTAATTAAAAATAGCAATAACATAATACTTGGAAGTGCTTTGCAATTAGCCAGAGTGTGCTCCAAACAAAAATCAATCTAAGATAAATTATTCTGAAGATCAGTCAGGTCTGGGTACAGCTCCCTCATTAAACTAATAAGGAAACCAAAGCCCAGAGAAGTGGAACGGCCTGGACAGGGTCAGAGAAGTTCAACGGCCCGGACAGGTTCACACATTAATAAACTGCAATGTCACTGAAGAGCACACATCCCCAGAGACCCTCCTTCTCCAGCCCACGGCTGCCTCCAGAATGACAACTGGAATATTAACAGGAAAAAAAAATATTAGCAAAGAGCAAGATCACTGCTCCAATCAAGGCCAAAGGTTCCGTTTTGTCTTAGATCATATTCATGGCAAGCCCTGTTCCCAACACTACCCCCAGTTCCTGGGAGGGCGGATGTGTTAAACAGGCACTTATTAGACAAATTTTTTGACAGCTGCTGCCTTTGCAATTACTATAACATAATCTTTTTTCCCTTCCGAATAGCTCCAGATTTGTTTTTGTCTGAGCTGAGGTGAAAAATTGAGAAATAACGGATTCAACAATAATTGACTTTATTAGGAATACGAATGTATTACACACGCCCGTATATTAAAAACTCATCGCTTTTATATTGGCCTCGTACACTGTGCACCACTTTTATGGTTCCCTGGTCTCCGGCGTTCCCCCTCTTTGCTGTTCCCATCAGCTTTATGTGCCTCATTCCCTGTCAGGCAGAGGGAATAAATGGTTAAACATCTAAGAGCTCATCAGACACCAGCCAGGGTATGTGAGTGAAAGTGGGCAGGCTTGGGTAATTTAAGATATTGCTGTGAGCTGGTGTTGGCAAAACGAGGCACTTATTGAACCATAAACAAAAGCAATTAAGATGAGATGTTGATTACTGTGAAGGAAAGTTCCCCAATAATATAGAGAAGCGTGGGCCGCAGAGGGGTCTCGTTTGCATCAGCATCTCTGCAGTCCCAGGATGTCCCAGGCAAAAGGATCCTGAGAAGAACCCCGAGAAAGGCCCTAGAGCATTCATTCTGCACAGGGATTCACAACTACCAGGCCTAGAGGAGAGAAAAGACGGATGATTTCTTTTTTCATTTGTTAATATATTTTTATTGATTTCAGAGAGGAAAGGAGAGGGAGAGAGAGATAGAAACATCAGTGATGAGAGAGAACCATTGGCCAGCTGCCTTCTGCACGCTCCAGATTTGGGGATCAAGCTTGCAAACCAGGCATGTGTCTTGACTGGCAATTGAACCGTGACCTCCTGGTTCATAGGTTGATGCTCAACCACTGAGCCACACCATCTGGGCCTGACTATGTCTTTATTACACAGGAAGGAAGTCCCCCAGAGGAAGCTGGGAGAGAGAAGGCATGCGGCAAACCCCAGCTGGAATGTGATGCTGTGGAAGTCCACCTAGGAAAGCCTCACATCAGCCGAGGTTGAAGAACTCTGGAGAAGGCTGTGAACTCGGAGAAAGAGGAGACCTCTGGCTGATCTCTTAAAGGCCTGGACCCTCCCGGGTAGCCCAAAGGCAGCTCTGATTTGAAGAGCTGAGCAACAAAAACCTGGATCAAGAGTCGGCAGAGCTCTGGCTGATCGTGGCTGCAGAAATGGCAAGAAACACAGAAGCAAGAATGCACCTGATCTGCGGCAGAGGTGGGAAGGATGCAGGGATGGTTAGAAACCTGGGACCAAAACTCGGTGACAGGTCTGGACAAATACATAGCAAGAACCAACCCCCAGCCCACCCAGCCCTAAGCCCGCAGCCACAACCCCCCAGCTGGTGCGGTACAGACGATGATCCCAATATAAGTAAACCTCTGAACCCCCTGTTTGGGTGGCGCCTCCTTCTAGAGTGGAAAGGCAATCCATTCATGGAGAATTGCACCTCACAATCTCCCAGAGCGAGGCACATGGGAGGTGCTCGACATTTTCTTATGGGCTGGGGGTGTGGGAGGGGGAGGAGAGCAGGAGCGAATGGATGAACAGACGGAGGGAATAAGTGAATGTGTCTCTGAGATGGACGTTGAGGCCAGCACTGACACTGAGAGTCGCCTGGAGGAGGCTGAGTGAGGAGAAAGCACGCAGAGCAAAGCACCCTGAGACGCCTCCTGAGCACGGAGCAGGAGTAAGACAGGCAGGAGAAGAAAAAGGAGCGCCCAGCCAGACCAACGAGGCTGGGTCAGCGCAGCCCCGTCCCCTTCTGTCTGGGAGGACTCTGCAGGCACGGTTACCGCATGCCGATCAGCCGCTGCCAGCGGTGATTGGCATCCGGGAGCCCAGCACTCGAGAAAAGGCTGGCATGCGGGCAGACAGGTCCAAATGTCACTGGCCAAAGGCCAGAGCACCCCTGCGGCCTGGCTGGGGACACTCAGACAGGTGAGTGGCTGCAGTCACCCTGAGGAGCGGTTTAAATTCACTGCCATTTAACCAGGAGGCCTATCGGTGCTGGTGCAGATGTGGTTTATGAAGGGGTGGGGACCCAGGGAAAAGGAACAAACGTGCAGAGGCCACCCATAGTCTATCTGCTAAGGGCGCAACACCAGCTTGCCAAAGAGCGAAAGGCTGACTAGGAGTTATTAGTCCAATTTTACAGATAAAGTACCCCAGGATCAGAGGAAGCAAGCGGTCTTTTAAAATTCACACAGCTGATAAGATAAAGAACCAGGATCAAACTATGATTTCCTAACCCGTGGACTCTTCCTCTTCCTCCTACTCTACACTTGGACATGGACACCAAGCGATACAGAGGCATGCGAGGTGAGACCGCGTCCAAGGCAAAGAGGCAGAGGTGGAGGGATATTTGAAAGTGTTTCTCTCTGAATATCGCTGTTGCTATTCTGCAACTGAGAGAGAAATAACTCATGAGGCAGATGGAGAGAGAGATGGTCGGCAGGGGTAGCAGGAAGAGAAAGATGTATCGCTTCTTCATTGGGCTTGTATACACCGCCCAGTGTTCCAGGATGGATCAGCAGGAGGCTGAGGGCATGTCACTGCTTCTGTCAGGACTAGGGTCCCAGGGCAGGTGCTAAAGGGTCCCTGGGAAGGTACACTAGGTTATGTACGGAGCATGGAAAATTCTGATACATTGTGTGGATTGGGGCAAAAAAAAAAAGGCAAGGGACTCAGTGGTCCAGGATTCATTCAGCAAACATCGATGAGTATGGCATCCACTGCCCTCATCCCCATAAGAGGAAGTCCGTTCACACAGCTGTCAGAACCAAGGAGGACAGACATGTGGGAAGACATTGACAAGGTCATAATATGATGCTCTCTTTAAATATGTTTTTTATTGATGAGAAAGAGAGAGAGAGAGAGAGAGAGAAACATCAATGATGAGAGAGAATCATTGATTGGGTGCCTCCTGCATGCCCCCTACTGGTGATTGAGCCGGCAACCCGGGCATGCACCCTGACTAGGAATCAAACCGTGACCTCCTAGTTCATGGGTCGATGCTCAACCACTGAGCCAGGCTGGCCAGGCAATGATGCTCTCTTTAGAGTATTATAGCTTCCAAGATCAAGTTTTTGGGGTTTTGTAATTTAATTCGTTTCCTCAATAAACAGCTATTGAGCGGCTCCCTGGGAACAGAATAAAATAGGTACTAAACTCTCTATCTCCTTGTGCTTGTTTCTAGGGAAGTGCACTCTGTCTGCCCAGTCCCACCACGTTTCTTCTCCACGTGTCCATCAGAATAGTCCTGCTGCCTCGCTGCTCAGAGCAGTGGGTGGCGGGGACCAACGGTGGGATTTCTGTACACAGGGAGCCTTAGGTTTGAATCTTGGATTGGTCCCATTCTCACGAAGAGATCATCCAAACTAACCATTTGCAAGCGCGTTTTCTCACTTGGAAGATGCAGGACAATAGCCTTTTCCGTGAAGGGATTTAGGAGAGTTGGTTTCAGTAAGCTGTCATCCAGCCAGATGCACAGACACTAAACACAGGAGTATTCTTTACTTTTTTAGTTGAGGCCTCTCTCTCCCCCACAAAACCTTAATGGCTGTATCGGATTGTAAACCACGTAGCCCTGTTTCCTGTCCTAACTGTGCCCACAGCGGCTCCTGCAGACTGCTCACCCCTGCATCCAGGGGATGTGCTACCTATGTTAGTGCCACCATCGCACGCGGAGAACCCCAAGTCATTCACTGTGGACGACAGGGAGGAAGGAAGGGAGAGCCTAGAGGCAAGGAGACCAAAGGAAGGCATTCCTGGGGTCAAAGACCATGAGCCCTTCATGGGGGTGCATCCTGATGGACCAGGAGCAAGTGCGTGGGAGAGTTGTAGGAAGTTCTTCATTCCTCACTGATGAGACGATGAGGCTGAGAGACGGGGAAGCAGTCAGCAATGCCACTGGGTGGAGAACAGTGTTACCTAGATGACTCCGAGGACCGAGGCAGGGTTATGAGCCGCAGCAGGTATGTTAACTTTCGTGTGTCTGATGGACAGTTAGTGACGGCAACCAGGAGTTAAATATAAAACTCTGCACTTCTTCGGAGAAGCCTGGGCAGGAGGTGTAGGTGGGGGAGTCATTGACACGTAGGTGGTATATGTCACCATGGAAGTCAATGAGATGACTGGGGAGAGGGAAACGAGGGAGAGGAGGGTGCTGGGGGAAGAAGATCAGGGACCCGGCTGTTTAAAAGCAGACAAGAAAGTGAAGTCAATAAGAGGTGAGCAGAGTTCAGCCAGTGTGGCTCAGTGGTTAAGTGTCAACCTATGAAGCAGGAAGTGCCCAGTTTGATTCCTAGTCAGGACGCATGCCCAGGTTGCAGGTTCAATCCCTGGTAGAGGGTGTGCAGGAGGCAGCCGATCAATGATGTTTCTCTCATCATTGATATTTCTACCTCCCTCTCCCTCTCCTTCCCTCTTTGAAATCAATAAAAATATATTTAAAAAGAAGAGGTGAGAAAAACAAAATAAACGAATAAATAAATAAAAAGGAGAGGTGAGCAGAACCAGAAGCTAACAAATTCTGGGACTGATGGTCCACCCACCCTCATAAGGACTGACGTCAGGACCAAAAGTGGAGAAACCCTGCCGAGTCCTCTCCCCTAGCCCATAACAGGCAGGACCGCCACCAACAGCTCCCTAAGACATACCCTTCTCCACGGCCTTGAGAGACAGGGCGCTACAAATTCCAGCAACAGCCATGAGCTCTGCCTGAAGGAATGCCACGAGGGAGGAGCCCCAGACCCAGAGGGGCAGGGACCCAGGGCAGCAGGGCCCCAGAGGGTACCTGAACTGGAACTCGGAGAGTAACAGTGCGAAGTTGGTTTCCTGGAACCTTCTAGATGATCCATCCTTCCCCTCCTTCTGTGAGGCAGAAATGCTTCAGAAGGAAATCTTCCCGGGCTCTAAATTCTCTGGGTTCCTTCTCACCCAGTCAGGCAAGATGGATGGGCTGAGCCGGTTGACACAGAAGCAGTTGGGAATGTCATTCTCTGCCTTGTATTTATCTGCATTTATGCTAATGGCTTTGTTCTGGATCACAGCGGCTACTGAACGGGGGGATTATTGCACTCGGTTTCCCTGTGATGAATGGTGTGGGAGTCACAGAACAGCCAATGCATACAGTGTGTGGAAAACATTTCCTTCTTTTCCCTTTCTTTTTTTTTTTTCGCCTGATCGCAACAGCACGGGTTTCCTGCATTTGAGGGACTGAACCAACTCAATTTTTCATATCCGCCTTGTCATCTGACTGATTTAGTGCTTCCTATGGTCAGACTTTGCAGAGAAAAAGAACCACGTACTATTTCTCTCTCCAGCATATTCTCTCTCTCTCTCTCTCTCTCTTCTCTCTCTCTTTTTCATGATGGGAAATTTTATAAAAGCCACAGGGCTGGGAAGGATCCGTGTGCCTTTCCTCCTCACTCCTCACCGCCAGAAGGCCTGGGAGAAAAAGGGAACGAAAAGGCAAGAAGTCATGTTGGGGCTCTTTCCCAGGCCGGGCTGTGAGCTCAGAGGCTTCCGGGTGCACCCTGCTTGTTCTTCATGGAACTCTGTCCCCTGGGCTGAAGATGAGGGCTGATGACGCTGCGGCTTGGAAACCTGGGCCAGCAGCTGCCTGTGGTCAAACCGAGCCCGCCCGCTGCTTTGTAAATCAAGTTTTCTGGGGACACAACCACACTCATTCATTTGTTCACGTGTCCTCTACAGCTGCCTTCACGCCACAGCGGCAGGGTTGGGGGTTTGCAATCAAAGCCACAGGGCCCACCGAGCCTAAGTAGTTACTGTTCGTAGCCCCTGGGTTAGGGGAACTGCCCTGGTTAGGCAGAGAGCATGTGTCTACGCATAATTGAGACCCGGTTCTGTCTGCCTCCAAACCCTCTGCTCTTCCTCCGTGTCGCTGCCATGCCTGTTCCCAATGTCCCCTCTCAGGGGACCCTCGGTGTCTGCAAACTCAAAAAGGGCACCTGCCCTCGTGCTTGCAAACAGTGAGGCTTCCAGCAAAGTGCAGGCAGCGCGAGGCTATGTCCGCGTGGGAGACGGAGGGATGAAGCAGGGACTTGGGTCTTCCTTGCCCTCCCCCATAGTGAGGTCCCTTTTCTGTTGGACAGAAAGGAAACCATAATGAATATTAGCTTAATATCGCTTAATATGGATATTAATATCCTTGATCACTTCCTTTATTAGACAAGGCTTCCTGGAAGAGGTAGAATTTGATATACATTTTTCATGTCACCAGTCATAAAAGTTTCTCAGAAAGCTTCTGAAGGAAATGAGAAGAGATGAGAAATGATCTCGAAGACCGTAAGCCAGCCAAAAAGGGGACGCTGAGGCGGGCGAGCCAAGGGGACCGCGGGAGGAGCAGCCGTTCCCGGCACATCTGTGACCCGGCCTGGGATCTTCATCAAGGTCTTCCAACCCCACACAACCCTTGAAAAGGTAGCTAATTTTGTGAGACGAGGAAAAGGAGACCCTAAACTGTGGAGGGACTTACCCAAGATTTGACAGTTAGCAAGTGGTAGAGATGGGATTTGAACTCAGGTCTGCATGTAAAGTCCAGTCTCATCCCCATGGGCCACTTCTTTGACGAAGCCAGCAGATAAAAAAGTAACTTTCAGAATTGGTCCCAAAGGAAGGGAAAGGGGGGGGAGAGAGAAACATTGATGTGTGTTCGAGTTTTCTCAGAATTTGCTTTTCTTAGAGGCCGAGTAATCTTGAAGGAATGGAAGCCCATGAAAGGCAGAGATATTCCCGGTCCTGATGGGAGTTAGACATCTGAAAGTGGGAGCAAATGTGGTGGTGGTTGTTGGGGGGGGGGGGGGGGGGGGGTGCGATGGCAATGGAGGGTGTGCAGAGCAAGGGCCTACAGAGAACTGACATGGAGAGAGAAAACTGGAAGTGCAGGCTCCCTGGTGCAGGAGCCTGCAGGGTCAGTCAGAGCCAGGAGGGGACCCAGGAGAGACCACGGTCCATCCATGGGGGTCAAGTCTATGAGGCATCAGGACAGACACATCTGGCCTAGGGATCTGATGTGAGATGCAACCTCAACCCAATTAGAGGATCAGATTAATCAGAATTTCAGAACATCAGGCAAGGACGGGAGTTACGGGTCACCTAGTCTGATCTCGCATCTGATCTTGACACGTGTCTACAACCCTCACCCCTGGGGATGCCAGGCCCAGCTTGATCACCTCCAGTGACAGGGAATGAAGTTCCCACAACACCAGGCAGCTTGAGTGAGACAGGTGACTTCCTGTGACTTACACCAATCGATTCCAATTCTACTCCCTCCCTCTGCCCACCCCCAGGAGACGATCAGGACAAACATAACCACTCTTTCACATAAAATTTCTTAAAATACATGATCCTCTCCAAGTTAGATATGAAAATCACTATTTATAGGCGCCTGTACATAGCTTTCTAAGTTATAGCCCTACGAGGTTTTCATCACTTCCTCCACATTACAGGAGAGGAAACTGAGGCTCAGAGAGCAGAAGTGATGTTCCCTATGGTTCCAACACCAGGGAGTACAAGAGACGGATTTCCAACACGGGGCATCCTTCAACTCCTGGGCAATTCCTACCCCCAGGCTTCTGAGTTCCCTCAACACTATGGTAATTTTACTCTAGACTTAAGAGTAGAGCCCTGCCAGTGTGGCTCAGTTGGGTGAGCATCATCCCTTGCACCAGGAGGTCACTGTTCCATTCCCATTCAGGGTACATGCCCAATTGTGGGCTCAACCCCCAGTAAGGGGCGAGCAGGAGACAGGCAATCAATGTCTCTCTCATCATTGATGTTTCTATCTCTCTCCCTCCCTCTCCCTTCCTCTCCCTGAGATCAATAAAAACATTTTTGTTTAAAGTAGAAAAGTGTGAATGGGCCTGTTTTTATTTATTTATTATTATTATCCTGACATGGAGGAGAAAAAGTAAGTTATAAGTAGAATTGAGTCAGAGCTATATAAGAAAGGCAATTGACCAGTTGATGAATGTGGTTTTTTTTAATCAAATTCCTTCTGAGGTTGTTTCTGATGTTTAAAATGAAATTCAGTGGTGATTGTCTCTGTAAATCCAGGAAAGAAATTCACCAGGACAGTCAATAAATTCAGATTTCCTTCCATCTATCAAATGGTGGGAATATATATTTCGTAATTAGGTAAACTTCTTCTCTTTGTCATTTTAAAATTAATAACATGTTTAAAATGTATTTTCATGATAATCTCCTCTAATAAAAGAAATGTCAGGCCGTTTCATGGACTATAACTTTATAGACAAGGAGGTTAATCAAGGTGGGTACGTTTTTTAAAATGACTATGAAGTCTCAAGCCTCCAAGGTCGAAAGACCGAAGTTGTCTATAAAATTTTCATTTTAAATGACACCATAAAGGCCAATGCCAGTTACAATTTCCAGCTCTTCTTCCTTTAAATCTTATGCCCAACATCATTTCAAATTAGGAACAGACCTTCAGTGAGCATCTTAAAAAAAAAAAGTTTTATTGACTTTTAGAGAAAGAGGAAAGGAAAGGGAGAGAGCAAGAAACGTCGATGAGAGAGAAACATCAAGGATTAACTGACTCCTGCACGTCCCCTCCTGCAACCTTGACCGGGAATCAAACCGTGATCTCTTGGTTCCTTGGACAAAGCTCAACCACTGAGCCACTCTGGCCATGGTTTCCATGAGCATCTTAAGGAAGCTGTAACTCCCGTGACTTTTTCGTCTGGACCAACTTCCTCGTGTTGCATACAGATGAAATCACCCACAGCCACGTGAGCTAAAAGTTTGACTTTCAAAGGCCCAGGGCACTCACAGTCTGACATCTACTTACTTTTTGAATATTTTAAAAACAAGGCGATTATATACTTCAAAAATAACAGATTCTGCTTTGCATGAAAATATAATGTTTCCATCTTAATGATGTAAAAGAATAGCTTGTTATCACGGTGCATCTGAAGAAAAAATAAATTACATATGCAAATGTTTTGGGGCTAATTAATTCAATTCTGAAGATAAAATTGGGACAGTACAGAATTTCAAGCAGACTCCTAATAAGTTCTGGAATCAAGCAAGTTTTAAGATACCAGACCATCTATTTCCAGGAGCTGAAGCCTTAGGTATGTTGGTGTCTGATTCATTCCAGGTTTTCAAAAAGCCTTAATGAACCAATCAGTTATTTGTCCCATGGCTCTGACAATGTAGACATTTTAGGGTCAAAATTTAGACTAAATACAGGGTGTCCTCAAAAAAAATGTATGCACACTTTAACAGCTGATAGCTCATTGTGAAAATGACATTTATTTTAATAAAGCACTGCCTTTATAATCATTCAAAGGTCTGTATACATTTTTGGGGACACCCTATAGGTGAAAATTCTAGTTGCCCAAAGTAAAAATTCCTCCCAGAAAACGACTGTGTCTATACAGTGATGCAAAGATGACATTATAAAGCCCATGTCTGTCACACAATTAAACTGGTCTTGGAACCTGAAGGCCCAACACCCTTTCAAATTAGTGGAAAGAACATGGGTTTGGAGTCTTACAGACCCGGATTTGCATAATGAATCTTCGAGCTATTTGTTATATGAGAGAAGATGGCAGAGTTACAATCCCTAATTCTTTTCCTCTGTAAAGTGGGATTAAAAATGTTTGCCCTCGGGGTTGTTGTTGTTTTTTCCCCTCTTAGTGAGAATTAGAACCAAAAATGTATTTTGTGTGAAAGAAAAAAATAGATCTTTACAACCCCAGCTGCCTTTTGTGTGTGTCCGCTTCCCCCATCCCTTCCTCCACCCCCTGAAAGTAAGAATGGTTTTGTAGGGTCATGAGACCAAGATCCCTTGAAAAATCACAAAATTCTTGAGGAAGCCATAGGGCTTCCCCAAGGCATGGACAGAGGAGGCGACTGAGCCTGTCTCATTGAGGATTCAGGAATCAGGAGAGACTAACACAGAAACCATCTCCGAACTTGGGAGACAGTAGGGGCTCAAGAAACCTCTCTTTCTTTGGCCCTGGAGGCACTGCTTCTGTGCAAAAACATCCCAATTTTCTAGGAAATGCACCAAAAAGTTGCTGGTCTCCTGACAGGAGCACCAGATCCCTTCAGCCCAGTGGCAAAGAGAAAGAGTGTCTAACTGGCACCTGGTGGACAAACTATTTCGGTTGACCTGGACGTTCTTTGTCTTTCACATCGAAATCATTACTTTTAAAGCATTTAAACCAGCGTTCACAAGTATCTTGAGATGGATCATGTTCACCATAAGATTCCCGAAGTATACAATAACTTTCAGCAGCACATTTCTTCAAAATAAAGTAATGAATTAAAACTTCCCACAAATGCTCTTTTTTTTGGCATGAAATTCGACATTTTTAAGCATAAAAATATCTATGATATTAACACCTTCAGAAAATTTGACATGAAGTTTTGAAGCTTGTTGTCAATACAACAAAATAGCATACATATCAAATCGCATATATAGCAACGTATGTGTAACTCCATCTATGGAAAAAATCCGCATTATTAACGGGTACACCTAGAATATCTCAAAAAGTGATGGCTGCATGTGCCCGTAAGGCTTAATTATTAGGGAAGAACTTGGAGGAAAATATCTGACTCCCCATCCTCTCCATTTTCCACTTGTCAGGATAGATGGGCCTTGATGGTAATAGTATTAACAGCTAACATTTATTGAATATTTGCTATCTGTCAGGTATGCTCAAATGTATTATATAAATCATCTCCTTATTTCAACCTTAGGAGATGAGAACTATTGTTTAGCCCAGCCGTGGGCAAACTGCGGCCCCGCAGGCCGAATCCGGCCCGTTTGAAATGAATAAAACTATTGAAAAAAAGACCGTGCCCTTTTATGTAATGATGTTTACTTTGAATTTATATGAGTTCACACAAACACTCCATCCATGCTTTTGTTCCGGCCCTCCGGTCCAGTTTAAGAACCCATTGTGGCCCTCGAGTCAAAAAGTTTGCCCACCCCTGGTTTAGCCTCATTTTAATGATAAGACCACTGAGTGATGGGGGAGTATGGGTAAAGCAACTTGCCCAAGGTTCCCCAGCTGTGAAGTGGTGAAGTCAGTATTTGCCAAGTGGTCATTCCAGACCCAAGCTTTAAGCTTCTGTGTATTCTGTTTCCAGAATTAGGGAGGTTATGATCAGTGGAGGAGAGGAGGGTTGATTTCAATAGGCACTGGTCACAATGCTTTCCTTGATGCTGAGGTTTAGACACCATGATGCCAAGGGGCACAAAATTAATAATTGAGCCCAGCCGGTGTGGGTCAGTGGTTGAACATCGACCCCTGAACCAAGAGGTCATTGGTTTGAATCCCAGCCAGGGCACATGCCCAAATTGCGGGCTCAATCCCCAGCAGGGGGTGTGCAGGAGACAGCCAATCTATGGTTCTCTTTCATCGATGTTTCTTATCTCTCTATCCTTCTCCTTCCTCTCTAAAATCATTATAAACAGATTTTTTTTTAAAGATTTTTATTGATTTTAGAGAGGAAGGGAGAGGAAGAGAAATATGGAAACACCAATGATGAGAGAGAATCACTGATTGGCTGCCTTCTGCATGCCCCACACTGGGGATCTTGCCGGCAACTCAGGCATGTGCCCTGGACCACAGTTGAACCTGGGACTCTTCAGTCCGCAGGCCAACACTCTATCCATTAAGGCAAGCCAGGTAGGGCGATAAAACATATTTTTTAAAAAATTTAATAATTGGCTATATCAGAGTCAGCCCTGTTCTGATCTTCTCTGTGTGACCCCAGCTCCCCAGGGGAAGTGAGAGGAGAGGAGGAAGCAGAAGAGGAGAACTCTGACCATCTTACTGAACCCCCTGGGGCAGAGCCAGAGTCTGTGGAGGGCACAACTCCAGGCCCAGCCCCATCTAATCTTCTAATTGCATTGATTTGTAAATTCCCAAAGCCCCACCCAGGCTGGATTATAAGGGGGAAGATCTCTGCCTTGCCTTTTAATTCCGTTTTTCATCTTCTTATCACAAGTTCTTTGGTAATTTTCCGATTTCAAAGGAACTATCTGGAAGGATATCTGAGGACTGGCTGCGTTCATGTTTTACACCAAAAGCTTTCCACATGAGAGTCTGCCTAGTCATATCTAATAAAAATATCCTTCCTGAGCTGGTACCGGGAGGTTTCATTAAAACAGCGGTCGATAAGCAGAGCTAATTTGGCAACAGGGAGAAAAAAAAGCGGAGGTGTATCAGGCCTGTGGAATGCACCAGTACATCTGAGCCCAGGACCTTGCTAGTTGTCTTAAGACCACAATCTACATTTGGCCTCATCAGATACTGAGAAACGTACAATACCAACCCCACCGACCCATCAACTGAGATCTGGTCTCTCTTCATCCCCAGAGGCAGAGAAACCTGAAGTGGTCCCTGCTGGGCTCTGAGCTGGAGACCCCCTCCTGCATGAGCTAAAGCCTCTGTGAGCTCTCTCCCGGGGGTCATTCCCAGGGCTCATTTTCCTGGTCACAAGAGCCCTCGCAACAACAAAGCCGGAGTGTGGCCCTGCTTCTGCGGCTCCTTTGGTTGGGTGTTGTCCCGAGCACCAAAGGGTTGTGGGTTCGATACCTGACTGCAGTCTCAATCCCCAATAGGGGGCGTGCAGGCAGCAGTTGGTCTATGTTTCTCTCTCACATCAATGTTTCTCTTTTCTCCCTTTCTCTCTCTCTAGAAATCAATAAACTATCCTTACATAAGAAAGACAAGAAAACCAGAGTGTGGACACAAACACAGTTGTCCCCCTTTTCTGCTAGGAAACTTCCAGAAACAAACAATTCATTAGTTTTAAGGTGTATTCCATTCTGAGTAGGGAAATGAAATCTCACACAGTCCTGCTACGTCCCCCTGGAGACGTGAATCATCCCTTTGTCCAGCCAATCCCACCCCCGTTAGTCACTTAGCAGCCGGCTGGGTTATCGGGTCTGATGCAGTAGCACAGTGCTTGTGTGCAATAACCCTTATTTTACCTAATAATGCCACAGTCATGTAACTTTTATTACAGGATATTGTTATAATTGTTCTAGTTTAGTACTAGTCATTGTTGTTAATCTCTTATAGCGCCCAATTGAAACTTTATCATAAGATGTACGTATAGGAAAAATACATAGCACGTGTAAGGTTTGCTACTATCCACGGTTTCAGGCATCCACTGGGGGTCTTGGGAGGTATTCTGCATGGAGGAGGGAACTACTGTAAGTAATCCCTGTTAACATGTTCGTTGTCATATTTCACCTGCTTGTTGCACTGCTCCATGGGTTAGGTCTGTGAGGTGCTGGCGACTCTGAATTAAACAGTAGGGATCTCAACTGCAAGGAGCTTACCACCCAGTGGGGGAGGTAAGCTGAGCACAGGATGGGAGCCAGGGCGCCATCACTGCCACAGGGAATCAGGAAGAGGAAGGAACTATTCTCAGCTTCGAGAGGCATGGGATGTCGCCTGGAGGAAATGACACCTAAACTGGGCTTTGATTGTGGGTGAGACCTGGCCACCAAAGACGGGAGAAGTCAGAGGGCATGCTTGGAGGAGTAATTAATTTGCACAAGTTAAGAGGATGCCAGACTCGGACTGTGGGTAGAGAGGGGCCTCCAAGTCCAGGCTGCCCAGAGATAAATGTGTGTGGATGGCAGGAGCGGCAAAAATGGTCCAACCATGGTCATTGGCTCTTGCTGTCCTATATAATAAAAGGCTAATGTGCAAATTGACCGAACAGCAGAAGGATGGGTCGCTATGATGCGCACTGACCACCATGGGGCAGACGCTCAAGGCAGGAGCTGCCCCCTGGTGGTCAGTGTGCTCCCACAGGGGGAGCGCCGCTCATCCAGAAGCCCTGAGCGGGTGAGCTCACAGGCAGTGGTGGGAGCCTCTCCTGCCTCTCCCACCACTGCAGCAGTGCTAAGCTGTCAGTTGGACATCCCTTGAGGGCTCCCGGACTGCGAGAAGGCTCAGGTGGGCTGAGGGATTGCCTCTCCCCCCACCCACACCCCTCCCACCCCCCCCACCCCACCCCCTGTCAGTGAATGAATGTCGTGCACCGGGCCTCTAGTCTAGATATAAGTTCACTCATTGACTTAATACCTATGCCGAGGTCCCTTCAGCTCTGACCCTTTCTAATTCTAACTCCATCATTTTGAGGCAGCAGATGAGATTCTGATACAGGGGGTTTCGTCAAGGTGAGGGGTTAATGAGAGGCATAGCAAGCAACAGCATCCATCCTGAGACGCTCCTAATTTGTGTCACTCTAGCTTGACTCCCATGCCTTGGCACATGCTGCTCCCCCGCCTGTCACGCTGATGTCCTTTCTCTCCAGGACATGGTTCTAGAGCAGTGATGGCGAACCTATGGCACGCGTGTCAGAGGTGACACGCGAACTCATTTTTTGGTTTGATTTTTCTTTGTTAAGTAGCATTTAAATATATAAAATAAATATCAAAAATATACATCTTTGTTTTACTATGGTTGCAAATATCAAAAAATTTCTATATGTGACACGGCACCAGAGTTAAGTTAGGGTTTTTCAAAATGCTGACACGCCGAGTTCAAAAGGTTCGCCATCACTGTTCCAGAGACTCAGCTCAAATATCACCTCTCCGGTGAATAAAGGCTAAACTCTTCCTGGCTGCTGGCAGCTCTGAGCCAGAAGTGGGAGGTGGGAGCTGGGAGCCAGGAGCTAGGAGCCAGGAGCCAGGAGCCAGGAGCCAGGAGCCAGGCCACCATTCAGCCTGGCCACGCCACACTGAGTTATCTGTGTGAGCGACAACAGCAATCCCCGAGCCCTGGGGATGAGCTGGGTTTCCCTGCCCCATCCCATCCCTTCCTCAGAGGAACTCGAATTCATTAAGGACAGGATCCTTCCCTCTGGCAAACAGCATGGCCCCCGGAGCCAGCCGGCCTGGGTTAGCATCCTGGCCCTGCCACGCCGTTGCCTGTGTGAACTCGGGCCACCGACCAGCCTCTCTGTGCCTCCATTTTTCTCATCCGAAATATAAAGGATAACTACTATATGTCAACAGTAATTGAAAAAAGAATATTTAACGTTTAAAAATTAAAAAATAAATAAGTAAATAACAAAATATGGGGACAACAATACCATATTTAAATGGCCAGAGGCCACACGAGAAAGCGGAGGCCCCGGAAGTGGTGGCGGCGGCTCGCTGAGTCGACATGTCACATACTTGGTGCTCGGCCCAGCGGAGGTGGTCCATACAGGAATGTTTCTTTTATCGTGTTTATTTTTAAACTCACAGTTCCCTCCGTCTAGCAACTGTGTTGAATACATGACCAAATGTTCCCCAGGCTCCTCCCTGATCCAGCACTTCCTGTCCCAGCTGCCCCTCCTGGGCCCTTGGGCCGAGCATGTCCCCGGGGAAGGCTGTGTTATCCCCATACAGGGCGGCCTCCAGGGCAGGGCGGGGCCTGCCACCCCCCACGGGGTACCCCGTGCCCCGACGTTTCAGGTTATGCCTGGGACCTACAAGCTATGAAAATGCCATCCTTCAAAACGTTCTACTTTTTTTTAAAAAAAAAATATTTTATTGATTTTTTACAGAGAAGAAGGGAGAGGGAATAGAGAGTTAGAAACATCGATGAGAGAGAAACATCTATCAGCTGCCTCCTGCACACCCCCTACTAGGGATGTGCCCGCAACCAAGGCACATGCCCTTGACCGGAATCGAACCTGGAACCCTTCAGTCCACAGGCTGATGCTCTATCCACTGAGCCAAACCGGTCAGGGCACATTCTACTTTTTTGTTTCCAGGACATGAGTTATGTCTTAAAAAAAAAAGAAGAAGAAGAAGAAGAAGAAGAAGAAGAAGAAGAAGAAGAAGAAGAAGAAGAAGAAGAAGAAGAAGAAGAAGAAAGAAAAGTAACAAGTAACGGAATCTGTTTGGTGCCAGAGCTGTCTGGCCTCTCCAAACACTTAATCCAGCAGCTCTCATTGTCTGGGATCAAAGCGCTTCCCCACTCCGTGGCTCTGTGCTGCTGGGAGCCCAGGAGCAGGCAGGAAGGAGAGCTCCTCCAGGCTGCCTGCCCCGCCCCTGAACTCGCCCCTGAACTCAGGGAGAACAAAGAGGTTCACAAGGCAAGGATCCCAACTACAAGGTGCCAGTGATGGGAATCACATGCGCCAGGGCTGGAGGTGGGTTCCAACCTCAGGAGGCTCCCAGGAGGAAGAGGCAGTGGAGGGCGGTACCAGGAGGCAGGAGCTGAATTTGCCTCCTGGAATGCACAGCACTCCCAGGCAAAAGTACACCTCCTCCAGGAAGGATGCTCTTCCCCAGGATTGCTCACTGAGCTCCCAGCCCTCGGGAATCAGGCAGGTTCCACCAACCCCATCCTCTGTTGCAAAAGCCCTGGAAATTGCTGTTTAGTCTTGGCCCGTGCAGACTACGGCAAAAGGGTTTGCTGAGAATGGCAGTGCAGACTCTGGAAGGAGAGCTACATGGCGGGAGTCAGAACCACCTGGGGGCTTGTGAAAATACAGATGGCTGGGCCCCAGGCTCAGCGTTTCTGACTCTGTAGGTTCGGGGAGGGCTTGAAAACGGGCATCTCTAACAGGTCCCAGATGCTGCTGCAATCTGACTTCAGAGTCTGTCCCCTGAACCACCTCGTGTCAATGCATGTGTGGGATCACTACAAAACGATTCTAGGTCCCTGGGAACCTGGCAGTGCTGACCAGCACCCTGTCTGGTGTGCCTTTGGTTGGTACTATGTCACCACTCCCCCCTCCCCTCCCCCCACCCCCCCACCCCCCCCCACCCCCCCCCGCCCAGGCTTCAGCGACTGAGACCCACATCCTCCCAATTCCAGAGACATGAACAGGAGCCAGCTCCGCATTGATGCCAATTCCCTCCAAGTCTGTGTGTCCCACAGTGAGGTCACCGACAAGCCATGGGCAGCCAGGTGGCTGTGAGGACATGCTCAGCCCCTTCCCAAAGCTTGTGACTTGAGGGAGACATAATTCATGGATTTTATTTTAGTTTCTATTTATTTTAGAGAGAGGAAGGGAGAGAGAGGAGAGAGAGGAGAGAGAGAGAGAGAGAGAGAGAGAGAGAGAGAGAGAGAGAGAGAGAAAGAAACCTCAATCGGTTGCCTCCCCACCTGACAGGGTACCAAACTCGCAACCTGGGCATGTAGCCTGATGGGGAATCGAACCGGCGACCTTTCAGTGCACTGGATGACACAACCAACTGAGCCACACCAGACAGGGCGAGGGAGACATAATTCAGATGGAAGCCCAGGGCACACTCTGAGCCTGAGCTTGTCCACTGGAGCTGACATTTCCGAGGGAGAGTGATTGACCGGCTGCTACTGACATTTAGGAGCACTTTAAACACCTAAGGTCCCTTGGAGAGAGGAGCCCAGAGCAGGCCTCACCGTGTCTTACTCTAGTTTTCTACATGCATCCACTTCGCAAACACTTACTGAGCACCTGTTCCTGATCCCCGGGGCTGGGACAACGAAGACAGTAGCTCCAGCATCAAAGAGACAGCTACGTGGGACATGGGACATTCCGGACGTGAGGACCTGGGGTGGGGCCCAGAGAGGAAGTGGCTAGATTTCCTGGGAGGAGCTGAGACGGGTTCCGGAAAACATCCTTAAGGTGGGCCAAGCGGAGAGGGGGGACAGCCCTATCCAGTAGAGAGAGCAGCATGTATAGTCGAGGACTTGAAGATGCTGATGAGAAACGGTGTCAGTGTGGCTAGAACAACGGGTACATGCAGGGGCTGAGTGGGATGCTGGGAATGGGGTCCAGACCCCCGCCTGCCTGGGATGGAGACTACCCGTCAGGCAACTCCAGGGAAATCTCAGGTGGACAGAGCCTGCCACCTTCCCTCCCTCTCGCGCCTCAAACTCTTGAACCTGAACTCTGAAACACGCCACCTCGGTGCTCCCACGTTAATGAGTGAACAGCAAAGCAGCTCATTCTTATGCAAACGCCCTGACACAGACGCTGTATGAGATGAACTCAGATGGAATATGCCAGCACCCTTTTTTTAATCCTTCCAGGGAGTTATGATGTTGCTACGTAAGTTAATGAGAGGAACGGCGGAGGGAACGGCGGAGCGAACGCCGCTCCCGAAACCTGTCAACAGCATGACTACTTAGATGGATATTACAGCCAGACACTGTCATAGGATTTGACGATATGGTTGAAGACATCTTAAGAATATTTTGGTTCTGACAATTGAATCATCATTTTAATAGACATCTCCAAAAAAGAGAAGCGGTGGTAGCAGCCGTGTCACATTTATTTAGGAGCTGCTGAAGATCTTTGATTCAGAGTGCTGGCCGAAATGACAGTATCCAGCTCGCAGAATGTCAGACCTGCCAAAAGACCGGAATTTTATTATAACAGTAAGTGCCCGAGAAATATCAGCTCGGTGCCCGGCACTATGCAAAGCGCTTTACATACATTTTCCATTTAATCCTCACTGCAGCTTTATTATTATTATTATTATTATTATTATTATTACCCTCATTTTTTGGTTGGGTAAACCAGCACAGAAAGGGTAAGTCACTTGCCCAAAATCACACAGCTAATGGGTAGGAGAATCAAGAGTCCAACCTTCCAGTCTGGCTGGAGTCTAGCCCACTGTCCTATCCTCATGGGTAATGAATTCCACTGTCTTATTCTTAAAGGTGAGGAGATGGTGACCTGCCCAGGAGAGCAGTGACCTGGCCAGGCCTCTTCTAGACACTTTGGAATAAAATGATTTCCATTAATCCCCAGTTAAAGGGAGCTTTCATCAAACTTTGCAAAGAGGTGGTGTGATCTTGAGAAAAAGGTAGACTCTTTAGAGAAACTAAAAGCTGGATTAGAATCCCGATGCCCCATTAATTCGAACTGTTCCCTCAGGCAAATATCTAAACTTTCCCAGGCACAGGCTGACCATGTGTACAACTGGGAGACTCTCACCTCCCTTACGGGGCTATCACTGGGGAAACATCAGGTCACAAAAAAATTAAAGTTCACAAAAAGTGTCACTTCTGCAATTGCCCTGAAGTCCCACCCAATGGCTGCCCTGAGCTTTGAGGGGGAGGGGAAGTGGGGAGCGGGGGGAGACTTTTAGGGTAAAGATTCCATGACCATCACAGAAAGTCAATGCCCTGGATTATAAAGAAAACAACCCAGATGCCCATCCACCGTGGAACTGACATGTAATTGTGGTCTGTGTACCCAATGGAATACTATAAGCAATGAGAATAAACCACCTACAACCACACACAACACTGATGATTCCCACAGACGTCACGTCAAGTGGGAAAGGGCAGGTGGAGACGTACATTTATATAAGGTGCAATGCAGACAAGAGCAGCCCACGGAGGTTACCCTGGGGGGTGGGTAACTAGAAGGGACAAGGGGGCGGAGGGCTAACAGGGTGCTGGTAATAATGCTTGTTAAGCGGGGTGCTAATGACATAGGCCTGTTAATTTTGTAAAAATGCAGTAGGCTTCACACTGACAAATACATTTTCACCTTTCTATGTATTCCAATAAAAAAAAAATGTAAGGACTCCAGAAGTTTAAAACTCCTCTCATAGAGGCTTTGATCCCAGGAAACCAAAAAGACATACCCACCTGGGAAGAGGGTGTCTATGCAGTGTAGCCCACTAAGGACCAGGGCTGCCCACACCCCTACAGAGAGAGAGTTCGGGTGATGGACATGCGAGAAGGCAGTTTGGGGGTGGGGATACAGAAATGGGGTGAGCCTGGGAGAGAAGAAAAGCACCAGAAGGGAGACTGGTGACCTGAGACCATCACCACAATAGCATCTTTTCCTGCTGAAGGAGCCCCCATGCATGGGTCCCATATGTGCCAGGCACAGCAAGGCACTCTCTGGTCATCAATTTATCTGGCCTCGCGTGTCTTCTGAGATAGGTCCTTACAAATGGTGGAAACGAGGCTGTAAGCCAAGAAGTTCCCGGCCTAAGTGCCGGCCTCGCAGCAATCTGGATTGGAACCAGTCTGCTTGACTGCAAAGACTGTCCACTGACCCAGGCCCTGGCCCTCCTCTCCGTGGAAAAATAATTCTATCTACTTCCTCACCCTGTGCATGAGCTGGACAGGTATGAGGGCGTGTGGGTGAAGCGAACCGAAGTGCTTTCACCTCGGCCTGATTGATTCTTCATTATTAAACCTCATTAGATCCTAATGGTGGAGAGAAACTGAAATAACAATGTTTATCCCCAACCTCCCCGACGGTAGCTTTTCTCGGTGAATGAATGCATGGAGGAACAGGTGAGCACTTGGCAATGGTCATGTGGCTGACTTACTGCATTTCATCCTCACAGTAAACTGGGAGGCAGTTTTCATCCTCACTGTACAGAGATGAGAAGGTGAGGACGAGAGCCATTGAAATCACTAGCTCCGGAAAGCCCAGGGAGGGAGCAGCCGTACCAGAATCAGGCAGGCCTATTAATACCTACTTCTGCCGGGATGTCAACACCCCGGCCCTCTGTTTAGACAGCGAATCCTCAAAACCGTGTTAAAGAGAAGCCTCGCTTTGCTTAATGAAGCCCAATGAGCCTTTAAAAATAGTGAGCTACTTATTGTATTTCTGGAGAGCAGAGCAGCTGAGCAGAATATTTTAATGCCACGTTCTGAGAAAGATGTGGGCTCAACCACTGATGCAGTTGGCAAGCCTCGAGAACACTGCTGCCTGGATAGTTGCACAAACTCTCCCTCTGCTCACTTCTTTGAGGTCTCTCAATGGCGTGCCACCCCTGTCCAAGACCACAGGTGGGATGACAGGGGTCTGCTTCTTGCTTCTGAGTCTGCATAGCTCAGTTAAAGGGATGTACCAATCACCCAGCTCCAAATCTCTCAATCATCTTCAACCTCTCAGTCAATTAATTCTGACACGAAGGAGGCGTGTCTCTTATGGGTGGGTCCTCCTCTGAAGTTCTCAAGCACTACCCCATGGCCAGCACTTTTGGGGTGTCATGGAGAGAAAGAAGATCGGCAAGGATGTCTTCCTCTTATACCTTGTTCTGTTTTTAAATATATTTTTATTGATTTCAGAGAGGAAGGGAGGAGAGAGGATAGAAACATCAATGATGAGAGAGAATCATTGATTGGCTGCCTCCTACACACCCCACACTGGGGATCGAGCCTGCAACCTGGGCATGTGCCTTGATCGGGAATCAAACCGTGACCTCCTGGTTCATAGGTAGATGCTCAACCACTGAGCCACGCCGGCCGGGCTTCCTTTGCTTTTGAGAGAGATCAGATCATAGGTCTAGAGCACAGATAACAAGGGAACAAATATAGGCCAAATGGAATCTCTGTAGGATCCAGTGGACACCATCACCATCTAAATGGCCCCTTCATTGCATATGACCCTCTCCGAGCATGAACCAATTCCTCCTGTTGCCAGAAGGTAATGAGCCAGGAAGTTGAATCCATTCTCATTACACTGCTGTTTAATTTCTCTCTCTCTCTCTCTCTCTCTCTCTCTCTCCTCTCCTCTCTCTCTCTCTCCTCTCTCTCTCTCTATCTATATATATATTGATGCCACCCTCAGTCATGCTCAGGGTAGGGCCAATTGGGGGGTTGGGGCACCGCCCCCTGTCACACTCAAGGCAGGGTCGATGGGGAGGTTGCGGCGCCACCCCCTGTCACGCACAGAGCAGGGCTGATCAGGCGGTTGGGGCACTGCCAATCTCACACTCAGGGAAGGGCCGATGGGGAGGTTATGGCTCTACCCCATCACACACAGAGCAGGGCCCATGGGGGGGGGGGAGTGGTTTGGGGCGCTGCCCCCTGTCACGCTGATCCCAGTGCCGGGAGGCCTCGTGGCTCCGCTGATCCCAGTGCTGGGAGGCATATTACCCTTTTACTATATAGCATAGAGGCCTGGTGCACAGGTGGGGGCCGGCTGGTTTGCCCTGAAGGGTGTCCTGGATCAGGGTGGGGGTCCCCACTGGGGTGCCTGGCCAGCCTGGGTGAGGGGATGATGGCTGTTTGCAGCTGGTCACACACCCTTCAGGGTGGGGGTCCCCTCCAGGGTGCCTGGCCAGTCTGGGTGAGAGGCTGAGGGCTGTTTTCAGGCTGAGACTGAAGCTCCCAACTGCTCCTTTTTTTCTTTTTATTCTGGGCCAGCTTTAGCTCTGAGGCTCCAGCTCTGAGGCCTCTGCTGCTGAAAGCAGGTATCTGGTTTGTTTGTGTTCTATAATCAAAACTCTGTATCAACTCCAGCTCTGAGATCCCAGCTCGCTGAAAGCAGGTTTCTGGGGTTTTGTTTAGCTTCTATATTTGTTGCAATGTTTCAAACTGCCAGCTCAGAGGCTGGCAAGGCAGGTGGGAAACGTTGGAGTCCGCCGTCACTGAAGCAAGCAAGCCTCATTCATGTTCGCTTTAAGCTGCCTGGCTGCTGGCCACCATCTTGGCTGGCAGTTAATTTGCATACCTTGCTGATTAGCCAATGGGAAGGGTAGCGGTAGTACACCAATTACCATGTTTCTCTTTTATTAGATAGGATATATATATATTATTTTTTGGTTTTCTTTTTATGATCTCTATGCAATAAAAAAATGTTGTCACGGACTTTTAATTTGTACTCTACGGCATAAATCCTGACTCCGATGGCGCTGGCGATGGTCTCCACGGCCACAGTCGAGTCTCATGATGACAACTGCTCTCACCTGCCCCATATACTTTCTCCCTTTCTCTGGGGCCCACTGTGCTTCCCAAAACTGCCTTATCATCCCCATGTTCAGACCTAAGCTGAAATCGTTGAAAATACCAGGCTCCTTTCTCCAAAGACTCCAGCCCCTGCCTCTCTCCCAGTGAACAGAAACTGCAAGGCCCAGGCTTTACGCACCCCCCTCCCCCCCACTTTGTTAATTAGGATCCAATCTCACTCTCTGAAAACCCAAAGAAAGGAGAAGGCAGCCGATCCTGTTGAGAGGCTGTAAAAGAACTTCCTCTAATCCTCCCAACGCACTCAAAAGAGGGCTTTCAACCAAGTCTGGGTCATTGCATGCATTCGGCTCTGGAAAAGATATTAAAAATGATTAAGTTCACTGAAAAGAGAAAGAAAAGAAAATTCGTCTAAAGCAATGACCTCTGCCCAGCAGCTGTGTTAAAACAAGTACCTTGTCTCAGGATCTGATATGTGTTGGAAATTGCAACAAAGCTGTATAGAAGGGCAAACCAGGAGAAGTGCCTCCAAGATCAGAAGCCAAAGCCACCCTAGACTCCATGTTCAAGAGGAACCAGAGACGGTCTTATAGTCTCTGTCCCCAAATATCTTCCAGTCTGGGCAGAGAGGTGACAAATATGTATACAGGAAATTACCTGATGGGCACACAGGAACACAGCGAAAGGATCCCTGGAGAGAGGACTTATGTGCTAACCCCTGCATGAGGAGTTGAATTTTGGAGAGCAGAGAGGACATTCCAGGTAGAGAAGAATATTTTGAGCAAATGCAGGAGGTTTGCAAAAAGGAAAGTTCAAGTTCGGCCCCATGGGACAATGAATAAAACAGATTGAGTCCTTCAGAGCTCAGACACGAACCAGTGAGCTGTGAGGTTGTTCTAAACATCAGAAGGACTGTAATTTTACAGGAAAGAGAATGAGTAAGATCACCTCTTAACTGACTCAGAATCCCAAGGCTCAGAATTCCCGTTTCCATAACACATTTACCTTCCATTGTCTTTCCTCGCTGAATCACCTCAAGGAGTGTTCAGCTGGGGACAATACCCATCAACAGGGCATTTGGAAATGTAAACAGAGCTCTGGGATCATCATGATGATTGAGAGACACATGTGGCTTTTATAGGTAAAGAGCAAGGACATAAAATGTCCTCCATTGTTCCATGAACAGTTGTCTTGACTAAACTGGCAAGAGCCCATCACCAGCTGTGATGATGATGACAATAATAAAACAACAATAACAAAATCACAGATCTAATCAATTGTATGACCGAGAGCTAAATTCAGGTGTGATGGATTCAAAACCTATCTCCTGTCACTAGGATGACAGCCTCTTTAGGTCTTGATGGAGTACATATCTGCTTGTCATTCATGGATGGATGAACAGAAACCACGCCCAGCTGATTTCCTGTTCTTCCTGCAATTTTCAACATGGAGGGTGAGTATCTTAATGGGTGAACCTCTCTAAAAATGGGAAATAAGAGCAAATTGGGTATCATCTTGTCTTCTCCCAATAGTTGTGAACTAGAGCCCCATGAGGACCCTATATTCCAAAGAATGAACCATGGTTTCCTGCCATGGCCCAACAAAGAATGAGTGTGTCTCCTACAAGGATGAGAATCAGGTGGAAGATAAAGAGTGAGTGCCTACATACTGGAATGTCTCCAAAAATGAAGATGTATGGGGACAACGCTAGAGGATAGTTAAAACACGACATTGGTACCTTGACCACTGTTCCTCTCTTGACTTGAAATGGGCTCTGACTCAAGGTTTGCTGATCTTGCTGGGGAAAGAGGCAGCTTCTAATGTTGCAAGCAAGGTGGCCTGAGCATCCTGGAAGAGTTTCAGGAAGCAGCAAAGATTGGCATGGGGATTATGCAGTTATGAACTGCCCATTGAGATTGGGGTAGGACCAGGCAGTGTGACAGCTTTTTTGAAGGGGAAGCTAGTTTTGTTTTTAAGCCAGTACCTCATGACCCTAACCAAACATATTGAACTCCTGGCAAGACCTCCATGTCCCCAATCAACACATACTACTGAGCATCTTACCCGGCGGTAGGAATTTCCACATGCTATCGACACAGTGAATTAGCCTATGCCCCTTGATTCTCAGCAGGAACCCAAGTGTTAAGCTGAAGCTGAGGCCCCTTTAGACGCCCCCAGAGATGTGGTGGGAGCAAGAAAAAACTGATGTCCTAGGTGCCAAGTGAGGGGGCCGTGAGAACCACCCACAGCCACCTGGACAGGCTCGGTCTAATGTCCATGGGCTGGAGAACGCACGTGGAGCAGGGTGGCCAACCATCCTAATTTCTCAGGAACTGAGGGGTTTCCAGGCACAATGGACTGTTTGACTAGGAAAATCCTGGATAAAGTGGGATGAACTGGTCACTGTAGGTGGAAGGCACCACCTTTTGCAGCTGAGCAGGAATGTGGTACAGGAAAGTGGGAGCCCGAGCCCAGCCTGTCCTTTCTGTTTTACTCCAACTCTGTTCGTCCTCCTATTCGTTCCCACATTCACTACGCTCCTCCCCCTGGGCTCCATTGCCCATGAGGTCTGAGGCTTCACTATGTGCTGTGAACTTGGTCTGTCCAGCTGACATCTGAGTCTTCTCGGCCACTATTAAGCAGTCTATGAGCACCCTGACACTGAGATGACTGCCACCTAATACTATGTGTGTACAGCTTATCTGCTGAATCCACACAACTGCTCTGGGAGATAACAATGATCTCAGGGTAGAGATGGGAAGGTGAGACTCAGAGAAATTTAGTGTCCAAGAGACTCACCTCCAGACCGATACGCAAGCAGGACACCACCCCCCCCCCCGCAACCCCGTTCCCCCAGACCTCGGAGGCCTGCAGCCCTGCCCACCAAGATCCTCCTCCCACTTCAATGTAAAAAGGGCTTTGCACCACATCGCCCACATCTGTATGCTTTTCTGATGACTCAGAATGCCCTTGGAAGCTAAACCAAAGAAAGCCACCATATGGTGAAATACTCCCATCTCTACTGGCAATATTCGCTCGTTCATAACCTGCACTGTGAAACATCTTGAAGCCTTTATAAGCGATATGTTCCCTTACAGCAGATTTGGAGAAGTGAAATACTTTCCCAATACCTCACCCCCTTGGGAACAACGTGGAGAATTCCCATCATCACCTCTGCTTTGTACCAGACTTAAATGGAATGCAGTGCAGCCAATGTCTGGGGCTGCTTTCTTGAGAAGACCCTGTCATGCATCTCCTAGTCTGTACCTTTATTTTTTCTTCAATAAAGAAAGGGAGTTAAGGTTGCATCAGAAACTCCTTGCCCTTAGCTCAGTTTCTCTGATTTACAGATGGGGAGATGGTGATTGACAGAGGAAAAGCTCCTTGAGCAGGGTCATGGGCTAGCAAGGAAAGAAGATTGGATTTGAGCTCAGGTTCATCTCTATTAGATAAATTAGCTATATCTCGATATTAGACATATATTAGTTACCTCTCTAGCAATGCGTCTATAACCCATTGCTTTCTCTCCTCCTGCCTATTCCATAGATGGGGTGAAAGATGGGGGGGGTGGGGGCGCGCAAGAAAACCATTTGGGTTTTTTTTAAAAAAAACACCCAGGTCTTAGCCCCATCTCGGTTCTCCCTTCCTGGAGTGACCCCTAGCCTATTACCTGGGGAATATGTGTATTATGAAAAGTTTCAAAGATGAGACTCCTTGCCCTAACTGGTTTGGCTCAGTGGATAGAGCGTCGGCCTGCGGACTGAAGGGTCCCAGGTTCGATTCCGGTCAAGGGCATGTACCTTGGTTGCGGGCACATCCCCAGTAGGGAATGTGCAGAAGGCAGCTGATCGATGTTTCTCTTTCATTGATGTTTCTAACTCTCTATCCCTCTCCCTTCCTCTCTGTAAAAAATCAATAAAAATATATATAAAAAAAAAGATGAGACTCCTCACATCTGTAGTTGGCAACCTGTGCACTAGACCATTCAGCCTCCCAGGGGCAGAGATTCATGACTGGACTCCAGATGGACCCCTCGGAAATGTCAAGTGCTCTGTGCCTGGACACAGATTATTCTAGGAGAGTCTTCATGATACTCACCAGATTCCCAGATTCGTTCCTGAATCAAAACAAGCTCAGAAAGTGTGTTCCTCCCAAAGCAGGAATGTTAAGTCTGCCCTTTCCAGCCTTGACAAGCCCCAGACACACCTCAGTTTAAGCCATTGTTCAGGACACTCACTGAGCTTGCACTTAAGGGAATGACGTTTCCCCCATTTAATGTAATATTGCTATTGGCATATAGATCACTCTTTGAGTCATTGAACGTGCCAACTTCCATATCCACCAAGGTAAAAATGTTCATCAGATTTTGTCTCTTCGTTCTCTCAACCGGCTAATAGATTTCTGTCTGGGATCAAAAGGTTGGCTGAATCCTGGCCATGCATAAAGTTCTGTGGGTTAATTAAGATGATCATTAACTGCTTGAGCTCACTCTTAGCTTCTTGATTTGTAGGTTGAGAGTTTGCTTCTATCAGACACACTTGCTCCACGGGGACCAACCTGTGTGTGCGGAAGGACCCTCATGGGGAACCTGGCTGGTGTTTGAGCACTGGTCTTGGCACTGGTCATCATGAAAAGAAGCTCTATCTTGGTGTTGGTCCCTTTAAACCATCATTTTGTTTAGACATTTGTGGGTAATCTTATCCCTGTTTTAATTTGCTTCCTTATATTCTCTGCTGGTTTATGCTTCTGCTGTCTTCCTCACCAGTGGTGGTAGAGATGTACCCACTGTATCTCTTTCCTTCTGTGCAGTGTACGGCACTGTGCTCATTGATCCAAACACTTACTGAGCACCTAGGGTGTGCCAGGCAGACTGAGGTGGGACATATGGTCTCTGCCCTTAGGGAGCAACTCACAGCCCAGTGAAGAGACAAAGATATGCATCAACACAGTGTAGTAAGAGCTATGGTGGAGGTAGGTTGACAGTAGGAAAAAGCATTGAAGGGCGGGTAGAAATTAGATGGGTGGAAGGGAGTGGGTTGAGAAGGTATTCCAGGCAGAGGGAATGGTTTGTGCTAGAGCAGGGGGATGGAAGATGCCCATTTCCCAATGGCCAAAATAGAGGTTGTTTGTAGATCATGCAGGCATCACCACCCTCTTTTAGACATGCGAGCAGTCTCGGGGAGGTTAGTTGGCTTGCCAAGAAGTGAAACTACTATTATAAGTTAAATGTGTCCTTCCGGGTTCATATGTTGAATCCCTAATCCCATTGTGATGGTATTTTTAGGTAGGACCTTTGGGAGGTAATCAGGTATAGATAAGGTCAGGAGGGTGGGGCCCACATCATAGAATTAGTGCCCATAGCAGCAAGCTGAAGCCATAGCATGAGAAGTATGGGCTTTGAATCCTGACTCTTGATTGTCCAGAGTGAGGATTGAGGGGAAATGTCCATGTCTTGCTTATTTATTGCATTTTCAACAAAATAAGGCTGCTTCTTTTGGAAAACTCAAGATGACCAATGATAGAGGATGACGTGATATGAAGTTTAAGCTACATATTTTATGCCGAGGGTGAATTTCTTATACCTCTTCAGACATTCCTCCTAGGAGGGCTAAGAACCCCCAGGTCTTCCAAAGTTTGGGGTGGGGAGACAGGGAAGCCTGCTTGGACACACTCCCACCCTGAGTGCCTCCAGTAGATCAGTGCCCAGGTGAGTGGCATTCCTCCAGTTGAGACCGTTCGATTTTTAAATTTTTGTCAGCACAGCATTTTCCAAAGATTCTGACCTTGAATCAGGCACCAGCTCTGTTGTTCGTTCCTGTTTTATTGTTTTTGTTATTTTGCTCATAACACTACTTGACACCCCACAGATCCCATTGTAGGGGACCTGTAGGACCAGTGTGAAGACCTCCATCACACATTCACTGGGCAAACATGAGCGGGGGCTGCAAATGGAGGGCTGTTATCTCTGGGTGAGGCACGCCCATTGAATTTGATTTCATTTTTCCACTTTTCTGAATATCTAAATGGAATATTTTTCTCTCATAATTCAGAGGAAATTATTTCTTGGTTTGAAACTAAATAACTGTTTATGGCACTTGGGGACACGACGTGCCGCTGTGCCTGTTGTATACTTTTACAAATATTGAGGAGTATTTTTGAGCAACTTGAAGATGCTGAGATATGGAAATGGGAGATCTGTGGATATTCCTTTTTGACATATCAGTGGTTCTCAAAGTGTGGTTCCCGGACCAAAGCATCACCTGGGAATTTGGAAATACCACAAAACACCCCCACCGCACGCGCACACACACACCCCTCCTGAATCAAAAGGTGTGCGGAGTGTTTTAACAAAATCCAAACAGCAGTTTGAGCACCACCCATTCTAGGCTGAGAGAGGTGACCTGTCGGATCTGACTTCCCCTTTCCAGCCCCCTCCAGCGCCAGCTCGTTTCTGGTCAGAGGAGGACGGGGAAGCAGCCATCTCCTAAGCATGCTCTCCCAGGGGCCTGAGGAGTACCAGCTTGCCTCCCTGCCTTTATCAGCCTTCAGCTGTCACTGCTTTCATTCCTCAAACTGCAGCGATCAGCAAGCAAACCCACAGCTGGGGAACACCAGGCACCGGCCCATAATGACGAATGTCCCTGGCTTCCCCTGATGGCCATGGATTCCACCTCCCCCATCCCCACCACCAGGAAGCCCAGCCCTGCAGACGTGAGGACGTGGTGGCCGTACAACACGAGGTGGTCCCTCTCCTCCCTGTCCTCACCGTGGCCTCATCACGGTGCCTGTACCCACCCACTGGCAGATGGCATGTTTCAGTGGGGATGCGACCCAGAGCCCCTCGTTTTACAGGTAAGAATTTGAGGTGCAAAGGAGGGAAGCATAGGGCCTATCCTACAATGGATCTGAGAATTTCTGTTCCTCGATGCAAGTCCATTTGCAGTGCACCCGATTGTGAGCTGCATATTTTTATGAAATAAATACATGTGGCAAGGAATCAGTCACCACCCGTGACTACCATAAATACAATGTACACAGCAGATATCTATCATATAGAGGGTACCATTTAAATCAAGGCTCCCTCAGAGGACAGACCGCGAATTACACACAGCGGCCCTGGCTGCGCTCCTTCCCTGGGCTGCCCTTGGCTCAAATCGCAGCGATTAGTAACAAGTTTGCCCCTGGTCCCCTCGATCGCTGCCGATTCATGACGGAGGCAGTGGGAGGTTCGGGGGAAAGATGACCGGCTTCCCGCAGTCCCAGACCTATTGCTTATGAACCAGTGTGACCTTGAACATGTCCCTTCACGTCTCCCCGTCCTTGAAACACGGGGGTTAGTGAATGATCTTCAAGAGCCCTCCAAATGACAATCACGTGCCTACCGTGAGCAAACAAAAATGCTTCCGGGGCCCTGGCCAGCGCTGCTCAGTGGTTAGAGCATAGGCCCTTGCACAGTCGGGTTCGACTCCTGGTCAAGGTCACGTCCCTGGGCTGCGGGTTCACTCCCTGCACCCTGCTCGTGCAGGAGGCAACCAGTAGATAGATGTGTCACTCTCACCTCTCTCTCTCTCTCTCTCTCTCTCTCTCTCTCTCTCTCTCTCTCTCTCCCTCCCTCCTTCCCTCCCACTCTCTCTGAAAAGCAATGGAAAAAATATCCTCTGGTGAGGATTAACAAAACAAAACAAAACAAATCAAAATGCTTCCTGTAAAGCCACTGAGATAGGTCCACCTGTCTGTGCCTGGGCCTCCTCGTCCCCTCACCTGTCCGCCTCCCCCCTCACAAGCCTCAACCCTGTCTGAGGCTCCTGGCCATCACAAGTCCTGACTAATTTGCCTGACTGCCCAGCCAGCCTTGGCGGGCTCATTTGGCATTCCGGCGCCATTTGGCTCCGGCTCCAGCAGGAACTGTCCCTGCCCCTCCGAATGGCCGCCTTGGACGCTAGGAAATTACAGATCAGAATACCGAACGGCATTGTGCAGACTCCCCGCAACATTCAGCCGGAGGCAGACTCTCGTGCCATTGACGGCCCTAAAGGAGCTGGTGCCCACTCAGGCGGCCGGAGTCCGTCTTCAATTACCTAAAGAGCCGGAGTGCTGGGCCGGGGCTCCATTTGTTTACCAAACAGGCGCTTTCAAAGGCCCTTTGCTAAGGCCCGGCAATCCCCAGGTCCCCTGCCATCGGCTGATGCATAATGCATAAGACGCCGGCAAATGCGTATGCATGAGGGCGGCTTGGCTTTTGTCAGAAGGAGCTGTGAAATATTATGATGGAACAATTTTCATTTCTGCCACATTGTTTTTATAGTGCATTCATGACTGGGATGGAGGGCTTTCCGAGCTTTGTCTGCGGCAGATGTTGCGGTGCCGAGAGCCGCGTCAGATGTCCTTATTTTCCAACTCTGTTGCTGACAATTACGCGGCGCGGGGAAGGGGGGCTCTCACGGGGAGACAAAGGCTGTATGTCCTCAGTTGATCTTGTCCTGAATTCATTCATTCCTTCATTCAGGAGGGAGGGAGGGACGAAGGGAGAAACAGGCATGGAGCTGCCTCCTGAGAGCCCGGCCTGGGGCTAGGGCCTCCCTCGGGTGCCTCACTCACCCCTGTGACGGAGGCATTACCTCTATTTCACACACAAGGAGAAGGAAGCCCAGCAAGACCGGGGCACTTGTCTGATCTCACAGCCGATGCGTGGCGAGGCCCGGGTTTGCATTCACGTCCACATGCCCGACCTCACATTCTTCTCCAGCCCCGGGGCTACTTGGAGAAGGAAGGAAAGCCGGGGAGGGGCATTCTCCATCGGTGATCCACCCAAGAGATGCTACTGAGACCCGGGCATGACGGGGTGCCAGCGGCCACTGCGTCTCCGAAGGTGGAGAACATGCTGAGGAACCCACTCCGGGGAAGGGGGGCTGGGAACCTGGTCACTGGTCTTGTCTCGGAGAGGCTGAGAAACTCAGCTGGGCCTCCTGGCACCCACATCCTAGCTCAGGCCTCGGGACCACAAATCCCAGCCTTGCCTGCCCACCCCTGGGCTGCCTCTCAGTCCAGGAAATGCTGGCCCCTGCAAGCCCCCAAGCCGGGAAGCCAGGAGGCGTTCCTGCGGGCAGGAATTGTGGCTTAATTTTCCCTGGCTGCCCCGGGCTCACATAGCTCCAGGCAAGCTCCCAGTGCAGGCTCCCACACATGCTTTACATGGATCCAGTGTGAGAGAGGCCAGGCTCCAGGCAAACACTGAGACAGAAGGGCAGGAGAATCTCTGAGAAGAATCCACGCTGGACAGTCAGGGGAACAAGGCACAGGAAGGGAGAGGGGCGTGCCCAGCACCTCACCCTGGAGAAAGGGGTGGGTGGGCATATGCCAGGGGGCGCTCCTACAGCCGCAGTCATGCCTGGAGCACTGGGCTGGTGAAAGCCAGAAGGAGGGCAAGCAGGGAGGCACAGGGAATGCAAGAGCTGTGGGCACAGGCGGGTCCCCTTCCAGGGGCCAGGACAGAGGCAGAGCCCGGGGCCCATGCAGGGGAGAGAAAGGCAGGGCTTCCCCTGGAGGGAGCCCAGGAGCGGGAAGGCCTGAGGCCACTGCTTATGGAAACAACCCAAGAGGGTTTGACAGTCCTGGGAAGAAACAGACACACAGGAGGCACAGACACACACGTGTCTCCTGAGAGCCTGTAAGGCTGGGGTTCCTGAGGGTCCCCGACACAGCCAGGTCCACTTTCTCTTCTCTGCCGCAGAGTTCGCTGTTCTGGAAATCTGCCCAGAGCGCCTCGCTGCACTCCTGGTGGGTCCGCGATGCGGCAGCTGCTCAGGAAGCAGCCACATCCCTCCCTCCTCCGTGGCTGGTGCACCCGCGGGCGACGGCCAGGGTCCATGTGCCTGGGCTGGATGCTCCCTGGGCCTCCTCCATCGGCCGGTGCTCACAGAGCATCTCACCAGAACCCCTGCTGCCTTACACTGTTTGGGCTCCAGACAGGGGTGAGGGAGATGAGGGGAGTTGGGGAAGTGGGGGGAGTGGGGGGAGGGGGCTCACGCAACCAACACTGATTTCTCACAATTTTGGTAGCTGGGAAGTTCAAGGTCAAGGGGCCAGGAGATTTGGTGCACAGACAGCCATCTTTTCCCTGTGTCCGCACATGGTGGGAGGGACAAGGGAACTCCGGGGGGTGGGGTCTCTACTCCCATCACAGAAGCACCACTCTCACTCTCATGACCTACTCACCTCCCGAAGGCCTCACCTCCACATCCCATCGTATTGGGGGTTAGGCTTCAACTCGTGAATTTGGGGAGGATACAAACATTCAGTCCATAGCATCTGTCTTCCAGAGGTTGCTAAGGTCCTACGGTCGCATCTGAATTCAAATCCCACCACCAAGAAGCCTACAACCGTTTCCTTTTTCTTTCTTTTTGTTAATCCTCCCCCCAGGATATTTTTCCATTGATTTTAAGAGAGAATGGAAGTGAGGGAGGAAGGAGAGAGAGAGAGAGAGAGAAAAAAAAACATTGACATGAGAGAGACACATTGATAGATGCCTCCTGCATGAGCCCTGACCCAGGCTGGGGGGGTCGGGCCTACAAACTAAGTTTGTACCCTTGACCAGGAATCAAACCCGAGACCCTTCTGGCCACTGAGCAAAACCAGCTGGGGCCTCCACCTGTTTTCTTGTCTCTTAGTCTTAGTGGTCCTACTGCACTGCCTGTCCCAGCCTGCCTGCACTGAGGCTGTCTCCTTCACTGCCCCTCCCCCAGCCAGTCTGAGGCCTCAGCACAAAGCACTGCCTCCTGGGGCGATGGCTCCATTCACCAAAGAGAGGGTTTCCCAGGTTGGCAAATCCAGAGTCCTAATCGGAAGTCTCCTTCCTACTTGTTTGGCTTCACTCATCTGCAGCATGGGCACCACTGACTCCACGTGCCAGGCTCTCCGTGAGCATCTGAAAGGCCGTCCGTGCCACTGGGCAGAGAGGAGGTGAGGCAACGCCATCATTTCACACGCGGAGCTTAGTGACACCCGAGACGCTGAATGCTAAGGCAGACTCTCTTGGGCAGAGCGGGGTTCTTGTTTCCTAATTCCTCGAGAGCCAAGGATATTTCCAGATTGGTGAGGGGGAGGCATCAGGCTTCAAGGTGTCTCTTTGGAAGGGACCATTTTCTTTCTGAGACATCCCTCTAGTACATCGCGCTCCTGCTTAAAGCCAAAGGAGGGGTTCTCCTTTCAGTCACAGACGTTTGGCAGCGGGAACTGCCCAGCCCTGCTGATCTGATCACACCTGAGATTGAGCTGCCACCTGTGATGAGCACAGGGCACCTGGGAGCCCGCTGTTGCCGCGGCCGCACTCATCTACAGATGCTTGAAATGGTGCTTCCGAGGGCCAGGCGGCCCTCCAGGAGCAACCCCAGACAAAACAAAGGGGCTCAAAGCTCTTCGCACTCCCAGTGGTCATTTCCTGCAGAGTCAGTGAGTCTGGACGCAGAATGTCAAAGGGGAGGGTGGCTCAGAGGGGTGGGCAGGAGACAATTCACCGCCAGCAGCAGCGGTGAGTCCAGCAGCCAGGGAGGGGCATAGATCCCTGCCAGCCCTGGGCCTTCGGGGCCTCCATCTAATTCAGTCACTGGTTTTTATTTGATTTTTTGGTATTTTGTTTGTTTGTTTTTTAATCCCCACTGCAGAATATTTTTTCCATTGATTTTTAGAGAGAATGAAAGGGAGGGAGGGGGAGGGGGGAGACAGGAGAGGAAGAGAGAGAGAGAGAGAGAGAGAGAGAGAGAGAGAGACATTGACTGGTTGCCTCCCACATGCCCGGACCTGCAGGGTTGGTGATCAACCTGCAACCGAGGTACATGCCTTGACTGAGAATCGAATTCGTGACCCTTCTGTCTGTAGGCCAATGCTCTAACCACTGAGAAACCCAGTCACTGGTTTGTGAAGTTGATGCAGAAACACTGAGTGAATAAGCAGTGCTGGGGGCTGGGCAGGGGGCCACCCAGGAGGCCACCCGCAGGTCCCCTTTGTGTATAGTTCTATCTTTAGTGAGAGTGGGGGAGGCTGGTATCCCATCCCTGAACAAATCAATTAACAACGCATGCGTGTTTTCGAGCAGAAGTTGCGTGTCCTGTTCTATTACCAGATTGGGGTTCAGGAGGTCCCAAGTCCTTTCCCTCCTCCCCCACCCGGGAGAGGCCAAGCTCATCTCCACTAAGTCTTGCTCCAGAAGACACGTGACAGCAGGAGACACTGCGAGAACCTGTCAGCTTGCTCTAAAGAAGATCTCGCTGGTGGGGGCCGCTGTCCAAAGGGAGGGGACCCCTCAGGAGGCAGCCGGGCCCCACCTCTGGAACCCACAAGCGGAGGGAGCTAACGATTTAGCAGGAAGCAGAGGTCTGGAGTGGAAACTCGCCCGCAGACACGGGAATGGCCATCTGAGGAGGCCAGCTGACGGGAGCAGCTGAACAATATTTTATTTCAGTGACTCGGAGCTTCACCACTTCAGAGCGGCCAGTCACAACCAAGTCTGATCAGACTTAATATGTAAACCACCCCCCAGACACAAGCCGACGCAGACAGACACCCTCTTCGCCATCACCCTGATGGGTATCGGGGACGACGGACAACCCCGGGTGCACCGGAGACCGGGTTCGATGGGTTGGTCCACTCTTGGCCCCTCTGTGCCTCAGGGTCCCCACGGGTGACAGCTGACAGTCACCTCTGCCTGGCTTATCTCTGGTGACGATCAGAAGAGAGGGAGATGCAGCAAAGGTGAGATAAACCCTGAAAAACGGAAGGAACTAGGAATTATCCTTAGCAGATGAAATTTTTCATATCACTTCTTCCAGAAGCTTCTCAGCTCCTCCCTAACCCCGTCAGTTCTCCCCATTAGCTCTCCTAGCAGCATACCACCCTCCTTCAAAGCACAAACCGTGGTTGTCATCTCATCTTCCTCTAGTTGATCCTTTCGTTAGTCTCTGTCCCACATTTTAGACCTGGGGTGGGGAACCTTTTTTCAGCCAGGGGCCACTTGGATATTTATAACATCACTCGTGGGCCATACAAAATTACCAACTTAAAACTTAGCCTGCTCTACTTGGTCAAACATTTCATTAACTCACCCCTCATGCCTTGGCAGCGCCAGACCAAATGATTTCATGGGCCTTACATGGCCCAGGGGCCGGACGTTCCCCACCCCACCCCGCACTAGACAGTGTGCACCCAGCAGGCAGGAGCTGTGTCTTCTCACTGATTGCTATTGTGTTTGTCCTGACCATGCCTTCCCCGGCAGGCCTTGACATTCACCAACCGCCTGAACAAATGAATACGCCCAACCTCCACGAGGTTCCAAATGAAACTGCCCCCAATCACTACCAATAGGTCACCCCAGCAGTGTCCTCGGGCTCCGTGACCCACGGCCCACCACCCTTAGAGACCACCATCTCTGCCTGAAACTTAGCGAGTGAGTCATGAAGGTGGCTGGTATTGACTCTGTTTCGGAAGGGGCTATGCCATCTTCCCTTCCCTGCAAACAACTTAAAACCGTTGTGCAGACTCCCTGCGACATTCAACCATAAATAAAGAGAAAGAAGAAAAAAGAAATTGGGTTTGGCATTGACAGTTTCCAGCAGCCACAAAAGGCGAAAGCCTGACACTGGACCAGTTGGGGGAGTTTTAAAAGAAACACGAGGACAGTAAGTTATAAACTACTTCGCGCTGGTGGCACAGAGCATGGCCGCTCTCACCCTGCGGAAATCGAAAGCTCCCTGGCCCTTTAATTGCGAGCGCAGAGGTTGCCAGCAAATGTGCCCACTGCAGTGGGCTTGGCACGCTGCTCCAAAGCGGCCAACTCCATTTTCTCCCAACTTTTTAAGCAAAAAAAAAAAAAAAAAAAAAAAAAAAAAAAAAAAAAAAAAAATTTACAAAACAGCATCTTTGTTCTCCTTGTCCCGGGTGTAATGTCGCCTCTTTTCGCAGTGAGCTGGATAATGGCATCATTAACCTGGTTACATACCCACTTGGCAGGGGAACAGGTGGGCAGCCCAGAGGTAATGGAGCTAAAAAAGTGAATTGTTTAAAGGCCCCAGATGATTAACCAGTTACTCCCTTTGCAGCTCATATTTTCGAGCAATTCGCATTTACCCGAGACTGCATGGTTTTGGCCTTGGCCGGAGGCATGTGCGGTGTGGGCCCCTTTCCCCCGATGAAATTTCACCCCCACCCCCGCCCCCAGGGATTCCTCCGTGAGCAGAAGCTGCTGATCTCTGGCCAAACCAGAGAGGCCTGCGCATCTTGCTCCCGGTCCTGCGCCAGGCCCGAATTTCCCAGCGTGACATCCGTTCCTGATAGCCTGCCGCACTCCACTGCTTCTCTCTCCGCGCTCATTCAGAGGTCATAACTCCTCGCTTTGTCGCATTGACCAGGGCTCAGGTGAGATGGCCTCCGCTCTAAGGGGATTTCCAATTTGCAGAGGCCGCTCTCCAGCTCCCGCTTGGATGGCCTCCCCCTCGCGGCTCCTGCGTGTTGGTTACTGGTGACAGTGACGAAACCATGGAGCTGGATGTTCGAGGCAGCTCAGGTGCTTAAACCCCAGCATCTCACTGGCAGTTTGGGGACCGAACGTGGCCCATGTGTCGCTGACCTGGGGACCAATCTGCAAACTTTAACCAGAAATGATGTAGAGTATACAGGGTATCCCCCCAAAATATACTAGTATATGCACTTTAACAGCCGATATCTCCAATTTTGAAAATGAAATGTATTTTAATAAATATGGCCTTTATAATTATTCAAATTGTCTGTATACATTTTGGGGACAACCTATATATGCATGCATGTCTGAAATAACACAGACACTCATGATCTGCAAACAAAAGTGTTTCCATTGAGACACAAAGAACAAATTGGGGCCCAGCCAGCGTAGCTCAGTGGTTGAGCATCGACCTATGAACCAGGAGGTCGATTTGGACCCAGTTCCAGTTCCACGATGAGGGGCGCCCCCAAAATCCAGCCGAAGCAGAATATCACACGCAGCCGGCCGATGCCTGCACCTGCTCCACTCCAGGCCCGAGTCCGGCCTCAGACTCCGGAGGCTGGGCCTCCCGAGGTCTCTATCTGCACTGAGGCGTCTTCATCCCCAGCCGCGGCCCTGAGATGATGAATGGACTTAGTGTGTAAGCTCAAGTTCATGCTCTGGAAGGAGGACTTGATTCATGCCCCTCCACACACAGAAATAAATAGACCGAATAAAAAGCACGATGGGCTTGGAGCCTCGGCTCCGCTGCGGACAGTGAGGGGTGAGGGCCACGACCCGCAGCCTCGGGGGCCCCTGGGACTTGGTGTAAAAGCATAACCTCGGCTCCACATCAGGCTCACCGACATGGCATCTGCGTGTTCATAAGACCCCCGTCTGAAGAGCACTGCTCCAGGGAATGCCTGATCGCCTGCAGCCCGTGGAGGGGAGGGTGCAGCTCACGCTGGCCCGGATCCCCAGCTCCCAGGACGTGGGCCCTCAGAGGGCAGTGAGTTTATCTGCACCCCCTTGCCAGTGATCCTCGGGAAATACGTCTGCAGGGAATGCATAGCTGCCCCTGTGACTCTCGCTCTCTGTGCCTATCTGCACGGGGCTGTCCACTTCTGGCTCCAGGAGCCTTGTTCCTACCCCGTAAAGTTTGCTTGTGAGTTGCTCGCTTATTCTAAACCCAAACTGTGAGGTCCTCGGGTTTGCAGGTTGCACCTCAGGTACTACAGCTCCAACAAGGTCTCTGGGGCAGACCTCAACCCCATGCACTGTTAAACCCTGGTCACTAGCAGGATCACCTCCTGTTTGCTATCAACAGCCCCTAATGCAGAGACAGGACACATTCTGAGCTATTAAACACTATTACACTTCCCCCTAATAGAGCAGTGAGCCAGTCTGTGTAACACTATTAAACTTCCCCTGGATAGAGCAGTGAGCCAGTCTGTGTAACACTATTACACTTCCCCCTTCTACCACTAACTGCGATCTTGATGGTGGTCACGGTGTCCCAGATATCAGTGACGGCAGAACATAAAACAGACTCGCCTGTTTCCTCAGTCACCACCCTCTTCAAAGTGGAGTGGATGTGTCTCTTTCTAGCCAACCTTGGCTTTGTTACAGGCCATCGTAAAACAAAGCAAAGCAACACCAACCCCTCTCCCCACACCCCTGTCTTAAGCTATTGGGAGGGAGGCAGAGAATGTGAAAAGAAGACTCAGGGCAACTATGATAATTGTTCCGTTTCTAAAATTTCATTTATAAGGCGCATAAAAAGCTCAAAGAGAGGTCACCCACTCATTATCTTTACTTATTTATTTTTTTACTGCTCATATGAGGAAATGTTTATTGATTTTTTTAGAGAAAGGAAGGGAAAGGAAGAGATGGAATAAAGGGAGAGGAGGAGAGAAATAGAGAAGGAGAGAGAGAGAGAGAGAGAGAGAGAGAGAGACATCGATGTGAGAGGGAACACTGATCAGTTGCCTCCTGTACATGCCCTGACCAGCCCCAAGCAGAGATTGAACCTGCATCTTAGGAATGTGCCCTGACCAGGAATAGAACCTGCCACCTTTGGTGTAGGGGATGACACTCCAACCACTGGACCATCTGAACAGGGCCCACCCATTACCTTTAGCTCATTCTTTTCTAATGTCCCATACGAATCTGGAGTTTGGCCCTCCCACCACACTGGCCACCTACAAGAGTTTGCTCACCACAGACCAGGATGGCCAAGGCCAGCTCAGCCGTCCCCGATGGCCCTGTGCCCTGACTCCCCTCACACCAGATGGCCTCCTCACATACTGTCCCCTCCCAACCAGCTGCTCATTCCCGTCACCCTCACTTGTTCACATCCCCTCAGAATGTTTCTTCGCTTTCCCATTTGCCCCCAACTAAGAGACATGGTGACCTAGTAGAAAAAGTATGGATTTTGGAGTTAGATGCTAGTGGTTTCAAATCCCTGCCCTGCCTCCTGGTTGTCAGATGATATTGGGTAACTCGTTCCTCATGGTTATGCGTCCGTTTCATCCTCTGTAGAATAGAAGCAATAGGGCTGCTCAGCAAGTTAAAAGAGTGAGCCCACACAAGGTAGATAGGAGGGTGGTTAGTGACAGCCACTGCTCCCATTCCCACCACGCCTTGCTACTTGGGTTCCTGCAGAGAGAGGAGGATGAGAGGTTTATAGGAGGCCACCTCTCCCCGTACACCAGATCAGACCCCACCCGTTTTTAATCCTTTCTCTTTCCAACTGTCACAGAACATGCACAAAAGCAAGCCATCTTGAAAACCAGTGTGTGGAATTCTAAACCTGGCAGGAAAATGTATTACAGAGAAAAGAGACGCCAACCAGACAAATCAAGCTCCACCTTCGTCAAGCCATGTGACCACACTGGAGCTCTGGTCTGTGGATTGAATCCCTCATCTGTAGAATGGGGATACTCATGGCTCCTTGCAGTGGGATTAAATATGTTACAGCATCTAAAACAGCAGGTCCACAACTGGGGATAAATATGTGAAAGGCTGTCCTCTCTCGCGCCTTTTCATAAAACATCAACACAGGAGAGACTGACATCATAACCTGCTCCTCAAGCTGTGACAGCCATTCCTGAGCCAACAGCCCAGGAGTGATCACCTGGCCTATTCATTAGCGTATTCCACATATTGTCATTTTAATGCTCCCCGAAGAGCACCTGTTATTTATCCCCCAAATTGGACCCTCCATGGCATACATCATCGAGAAGCATTTCCCATGTGTCTTCCACGAAGGAGTGCCATGCCAGCCAATAAGGCAAATATTAAACCAAACACAAACAGACAAGGCACAGAGACACCCCACACTGTGACTTTAATACTTGATCAATTGCAGATCAGGAGTTTTAATTTCTCCTAGCTCTGGATTAACTGCAGGAGCTGGGCTCCCACTCACTTAGAGATGATGACTTTGGTAAAAAACAAAGGCTTCATTCATCAGACCTTGGCCAATAAATACCCTCAAACATGGGACTCTCTCCTAGAGAAATATCCAGATAATAAACAGCACCAGAACACTGCTAAATGATCCCCCACCGCAGGGGTATACAATGGCCATCATCTCACCGCATGGCCAACTTGTGAGACTGATTCAGTTTCCTTGAGAAGAACAGGAGTTATTTGAGGATACAGGACAGACGTGTCCATTCCAGGACCTAGGCCCAGCCTAGGTACTTGGTATAAGTCTACTTAATTCCTCGGGCAAATGCGAAGTGGTCAAGCCAAACTCTGCCTCTCCCGCAGGCCTGATGCCCACCACTTAGACCCCTCTGGTGAGCATCATGAGAAGTTTACAGATCTCTCATCCTACCAGGCCCAGCGAATTACCATCTTCTCTTTGAGTCCTCCTCTAATAGTCTTAGAAAAACATAATAATAATTATAATGATAACCCACACTTCCTCCAGTCCCACCTCCAACTCTTTCTGGGTGGCACTCATGGCCCATTTCATAGGACAGCATCTGTGTCCTCGGGTGACAGCGATGGAGATGGTGTCATCTTTGAAAAGTAAGAGAACAAGATGAGACACGGAGACACGGTGCCCACTGGAGTCAACCCTACCAGATTTGAATCCTGCCTCTGCCAGGCAATACTGAATGGTCTTTGTCAAATGACTTAACTTCTCCATAAAATGGTACAATACTCCTATCTCATGTGCTGCTCATTCATTTATTCTACAAACACTACAGAGAGCCTTGTTGGCCAGTCGCTGATTTACGCCCTGGGCATTAGCAGTGAACAAACCAGGCACGGAGCCTGATCCTGCTCACATGCAGTGTAGAGAGGTATCCTCTTTGAAAGCTGCCCATCCATGGAAGTAATTCCACAAAAATACACTTACTTCACTTGTAGCGCCCAGGACCGTGCCTCGACATAACTCCTGCTCCATAAATAATGAGAGACTAAATGAAATGATGGCTTCTGAAGGAGCCGAAGCCAGAGCCGACCTACTTGTAACAACATGCTCATTTCTCTTCCTAGTTGAGTGCAATTCAGTTCGCGGGTCCTGTCACGTTGTGGTGCCTTTTGTGGCCACACTTAGCTCTAGGTTTGAGGAATACCAAGAACGAGTCCAATTCTGCTAGGGTAGAGGCAGAGTGAGATGTAAGCAACTAAATGTAAGTACCACCTAGCACACCTATAAAAGTTACGCAAAGCTGAAAGGCTTGCCGAAACCAGTTTGGCTCAGTGGATAGAGCGTCGGCCTGCGGACTGAAAGGTCCCAGGTTCGATTCCGGTCAAGGGCATGTACCTGGGTTGCGGGCACATCCCCAGTAGGAGATGTGCAGGAGGCAGCTGATCGGTGTTTCTCTCTCATCGATGTTTCTAACTCTCTATCTCTCTCCCTTCCTCTCTGTAAAAAATCAATAAAATATATTTAAAAAAAAAAAGCTGAAAGGCTGTCCATAGAGGCAGGAGTGAACTCTCTAGTTGGAGGCCACCTTTACAAAGCAGTCACACCCGAGGTGTGGGAGGGGGGAGGAGTTTTGTTATTACATGTTCGTTTCATCCTGCTCATTGGACGTGCACTTACTGAGTGACTGTGTATGCCCAGCTCCACGCTGGGTTCTGAAGGTCCGGCTCATAGCAATGACACAAACGCTTAGTCACGCTTCCCATCACTGAGCTCAGCTGTCTCTGAGAGCTCGGGCATGTGTGACAGCTGTGGCACTGCCGGGACAATTCCCCACTCCCCTGTGTGGCCCGATGCCTTTGTCACACGGAAGACGTCCAGCGGGGAGGAAAGGCACTAATTGAAGGCCAGGGTTTCCACCCCTTCAGGCAGCAAACTCCTGCGAAGGCTTCCTACATCTCTGTCCGTAAATCAACGGGCACGTATTGGCAGGCAACGGAGTGCAGGGTGCCCAGGTGGTTGTAGAAAAATACAGAAATTCAAAGACACCAGCACTTGCTGGCAACACTATGAATCACCAAAGGAAAGAAAGTCTGGGGCAAAAAGGACCATTTCTTCCAGGCGATCCTAAATGGAGTGTGCCCCCCACAAAGACAGCCCCTTACTCCATAATGACCAGTTAATTTAGCACAATACTGGGCCTTTATAGCTTGCCTACTTGTTGCTAGGGAGTTAATTCTGATGGACAGTGCTGGGCACTAAACCCAGGTGAGCACCCCACACAGGAGCACCCGGCTGTCTAAACTCATTTCCCTCCCGTGGCTGTAGTCTCAGTGGCTCTCGCCAGCCCTCCTTCCAATCTTCTCTTCAACTCCCACAAAGCATACAGTTGAGTACTTGACATTTCCTCCGAATGCTGCGAGTTAAGTGGACATTTTCCCTAAGATGGAAAGCTATTCCAGGCCTCCCCACAGCAATCGCCAGAGAAGGCTGACTTCACCTGGTCCTTTCATATGCACACTCTCTGCTTGAAATTCTCCAGCAAGTCCTTCATCAAGAAATAGTCCTAATTACTCATCAGGAGCAAGAGAGAAAACAATTAAAATACAAAAGGCAGAGCAAAGCTTACCCACTTGGTATTTGAAAGTTGAGCAAACATTGTGGAAGTGGAGAAGCAATCCTGGAGGGTGTGGGAGGAGGGACTCCAGGGCCCACATCTGCCAAATCACAGATGCAAACAGATGCGGGGGGGAGGGAGAGCAGGCAGCCAGGCCCTGGCAGGGCTGGCGCTGAGCACAACCTTACAGTAGGTGCCCTTACCTGCGGTTTCACTTTCCACGGTCTCAGTTACACACAGTCAACTGAGGTCTGATGCTATGAAATGGAAAATTCCATAAATAAACAATGGATAAGTTTTCAATTGAATGCTGTCCTGAGGAGCAGGATGAAATCTCCTGCCACCCAGTGCTGCCCCACACTGTCTGGCCCAGGACTTGGGCCATCCCTTTGTCCAGCATCTCCAGGCTGGATATGCTACCTGCCCATTTGTCACTTCATGGTCCTCTCAGTTATCAAACTGACTGTCCCAGGATGGCAGTGCTTGTGTTCAACTAACCCTTATTGTTCTTAATGATGGCCCCATAGTCATTCATACAACTGCTATCACAGTATCCTAGCTAATAAAAGAGTAATATGCAAATTAACCATCACTCCATGACAAAGATGGCTGCACCCATGTGGGGAGGAGGGGGAGCACGCTAGAGGTGGCTCCCCAGCGATGTGAGCCCAGCGTCCTGTACCCTGACTGTGCGGAGGGAGGGGCCTCTGGCCAGAGACCAGGGCGCAGGACGTTGGCTTCATTGCAGTTCAGGCTAGGGGACACCCCCTCCCCATGCACGAATTTCGTGCACCAGGCCTCTAGTATTGTTATAATTTTTCTACTTTATTATTAGTGTCGATGAAAGAAATGTCCAAACCCAGAGAGAATTTTTATGAGTTTATTTGAGTCAAACTAATGACAACTGCCGGGAAGTAAAATCTCCATGGATGAAGAAAATGCTCTGGAAAATGGCAGTTTTACCACGTATTTTATGCATCAGAATCAAAGGAGAAGACATAAGGGGGTTACATGAAATCTGGTGGTGATAGGTTAGGGAGGCAGGAAGAAGCAAAGTGGAGAAATCTCTGGGATTGGATAAAGAGCAAAACGAAGAGACACATCCTTCTTTTGCATTGGTGGACATGGGGTAGTTAACAGACAATTGTCACACACAGAGATGGCATGCGGGGGGGGGGGGGGGACGGACAAGATGACAATGAGGAGCTCTGTGGACGCCTATTCTGGAGGAAGACTGTGCCCTGAGGAGACTAGAGAAAGAGGATCACTCTGACATTCCAAAGGTCTGCTGTCGTAGATGCAAAAAGACAACAGACAGGCTCGGTGAAGGTAAAGACTGACCGTTGTCAAGGAAGATATTGGCCTAGACAGGGCTACCCACCATTACTTGCTTTGGGTTGAGAAGTTTTCATTTCAGACCGTTCCATGTAGTTACTTTAGGTCTCTGAGTGTGTAAGGCCCGCCATACAGGCCTCCCCTGAGTTTGTCAGGGTTAGTATGTGGCCCCTTTTTGGTCCCCATTTGGCCCAGCAGTTATTGTTGTTACTCTTGTACTGTGCCTAATTTATTAATTAAACTTTATCATAAGCATTTTCCCTGTGGACAAGGGGAGACTACTATAATTTCATTTCTATTCATTCAAATTCATTCAATTCATTGAAATAAGCTAAATAGAAAATTGTTTTTCCTTTAAAAATTTTTCCCCCTGCCAGGCCAGTGTGGTTGAACTCAGTGGTTGAGCATCGACCCATGAACCAAGGGGTTACTGGCTGTATTCCTGGTCGGGGCACATGCCCGGCTTGTGGGCTCCATCCCCAGAGGGGATGTGCAGGAGGCAGTGATCAATGATGTTTCTCTCTCATTGATGTTTCTATCTCTCTAACCCCTCCCCTTCCTCTCTTTCTAAAATCAACAAAAACATATTTGAAAATGTTCCCCTTCCTTTTTTCTCTACAAGCTCACGTTCAACAGAGAGGGTGGGCTTCTTGAGCCTGTGCCGTGGAACAGGCCTCCTGCTGACAAGGGCCACTCTTGACTTAAGGTTCTCCTATTGCCGTCTTGAACGGATCATTTCTGAACAGGGACCCTGCCTTTTCCTTTGGCACTTCCCTTTGGTAGTAGCCCATCCTGCCACTAGAATACATGAATGCCCAACCCAGGTTGTCCTTTCCAAACCCTTTGCCAGAATCCTGGATGGAACGGACCAACTTCCCAACAGGATCAGGGTTCCCTGGAAAGAGGATCCAGGATTTATGACAGACTGAAGGAAGAATCCTGAGGGCATTTCCTGGGAGGATTTTTGTTGGCCTGAAGTATTTGTGGGGAAGTGAATCTCCCTTCAAATTGTTCTGCTCCCTGAGCAAGTAGCAGGGAACACTTCCAACACAGAACAATTGTCCCAGGCAATGAAAATTCATCCTAGGTGTTAATTAGCTCAATATTTATCTCATCTAATATGCAAATCAAGACACTGCGGTCTCATTAGCATCATCTGTGTTTCCTTTAAGCAAAACTAAATCTCTCGCCAATGCAAGAAAAAAGGAGGAGAACAAATAGCCGGTGTTTCTCTTTGAAGCTAATGAGAGCATGAGTTGGCTCTTCCTTTGTTATGAGGTAGCAAGTTAGGAAGTGCATTTTAAATGTGCCAAGTGTGGCCTGGCCTCATCTATCAGAGGCAAGAACACAACCGGACTGGTGATCAGGCTTTGTGCTTAGCTCGTCCAAAGAACCAGGGCCCACAGAGCAGGTGGGCGAGTCTGCCAGGAACCCCGAACCAGCAGGTGAACAAAGAAGACACACACAGCTTCAAGAGCCCACTCAGAGAACAAATGTGGTGTTACCTCCGTGATAAGGAAAGGGGGGGGGCGGGGGGTGGTGGAAATACATTTACTCAATCCCAAGAGTCTTAAAAGTGAGAAAATGGTTCTCAAATTGAAAAAGAACAAAGAGATTTCAGCTCAAAATATCTGCTCCTTCCACCCTGGCCAGTGTAGCTCAGTGGACTGAGCATCATCCCTTGCACCCAAAGGTCACCGGTCCAATGCCTGGTCTGGGCACATGCCCAGGTTGGGGGTTTGGTCTCTGGAAGGCAACCAATCCATGTTTCTCTCTCACCCTCTCCCTTCCTCACTCTCTAAAAGTCACTAAGAACATATTTTAAAAACATTTGCTGTTCCTTCCAACTCCCCATTTTAAGATTTTTCGAGTTTGTACAAACAATATTCCAAAAGTCATCAAACACCCACACTGTGCCCCCAAAGGCAGGCGTGAGGTGCTGGGGACCCAACGATGTTACTGAACAGTGACTTCAGGGGACACTCGGATGTTCTGGGCCTCGCGGGCCGCTGGGAATTCTGCACGCGTTAGCTCTGGTCTTCGAAATAACTCGGCAAGGCCGCCTTTCTCCTTTCTACAGATGATGGCACCGTGGTTCCGGGTGGGCAGGTCTGCCCAAGGTCATGCAGCTAAAACTTGCAAGGTGGGGTGAAAGATAAAAGGGATGTGACAGGCCACAGGGAACGCAGTCTAATTAGTGAGGTGTCCCGTGTGCGGTGATGGGATGGCGGGGTTGAGAGAGAGAGAGGGTGACCCTCTTGCCCAGAAGGCTGCTGCGCACCGGGGAGCCCAGAATTCTGAGGCCACCAGCCCCCAGGGGGCAGCACGGAGCCCCCCCTTCCCCAATTGTGACCAGTTATTCAAGAGCCATTTAGTGAACACAGTCCCTGTCTGCATCCCAATGCCTTCTGGGGCCTGGGCGCTGCAAACCCTCCACAGGAGGCCAGAGCTGATTATCAGATGTTGCAAATCTTGTCAAGTGACACAGCATGGCCAGGTGCAAGAACTCCCAGCGGACCCGGCCAGGGACTGGCCACGCAGTCAGAGGAGCTGCCCTAGGCTCCCAGGGGGAAACAGGAGAAAGAGACTGTACCTCCCCGGGACCCATGGCCCACATGACAGATCCCCGCAGAACGCCCTCATCTTGTAGGCTTCCCCGCCTGTGAGCCTGACCTTCACCCTGAAGTCGAGCGGCCACGCGGAAGAGAAGGCAAAGGAACGTGTGTGGGCTGGAGGGAGCGGGGAGGCTGCAGTCACCATACCCGACAGGGGACATGTGGGCCATCAGACAGCTGCAGGGAGAGATACCCCAAGTCTCTGGAGACACTTCCATCCTCTGCGGGAACTTCCCAAGGAAGCTTCTCATCTGTTCAAGCACCTTCCCTCCATCCCTGCCCAGGAGCCACACAAACGGGCAGAAGCAGACATCCCCGCTGCCAGACGGGACGCCTGAGGCCCCCAAGGCGAAGTGGCCTGGAGAGGCCAGGCAGCCTGAGAACAGGATCTGCTTCCGGGCTGTCCCCTCCATTCCAGTTCCTGCTAGGGGTGACCACAACGGCTTTCTCCCAGGACTGCCACCCTGTCCGTCTCAGGTGGGTATTGTCCCCATTTTAGGGATGGACAAACTGAGAGTGTCAAGGACGGGGAAAAGGAAATGAGTTTTGTTGAGGGCCTCCCGCTGGGGGTGTTGTACAGGTGACAAGGCCAATGAAGGGGTCACAGAGGGCGGGTGGCATGGGTGCTCCAGGCACAGAAAGAGGCTCAGGACAGCCTGCGTGGCTCCTCTGCTTTATTTTATTTTTTTAAAATATATTTTTATTGATTTCAGAGAGGAAGGGAGAGGGAGAAAGAGAGATAGAAACATCCATGATGAGAGAGAACCATCACTGGCTGCCTCTTACACATCCCACACCGGGGATGGAGCCTGCAATCCAGGCATGTGCCCTGACAGGAATCAAACGGTTACCTCTTGGTTAATGGGTCGACGCTCAACCACTGAGCCACACTGGCCGGCCACTCCTCCTCTTTAGATGGAACAAGTGAGAGAGCAAAGAAAAGCAAACAATGAACTTCCTGTGAAATGAGCACCCTTCATCCCCTGTCCGGGGAGCAGTTCCGGCCCACGCCTGCCGTGCCCGAGAAGGAAAGGGAGAAGCCGCCCCTGCCGAGGGCGATTGTCGCGTGGAGTTCCGTGTCTTTTTTGCTGCCGTCTCTGCATCGGATGATTGATCGCGTGTTTTGGATGTTTCTCCGTGTGCTAAACCTTTGAACGTAAACCTGCTTTTCAGGGAGGTTGCCTTGGGTTTCCTTAAATTTTGTCGTATTTCTTATACAATGAAAGATACATTAGGTACATGCAAGCTGCAAAGCAAAATCATAAAGCCCAGTCCCACGGCCCGACTCGCTGGGCCCGAGAAGCGGTGTTACTGAGGCGCCGAGGCCTCCGGGCCTTCCTCTCGGGCTCCCTCTCTGCCTCCGCCCGCTACCAGCGAGTCTTAGCCGGACTGTGCATTCGCCGATCGCCAGACTGCTTGTCTGTATGTGACATACAGATATACGCATACATGTGTATCCCTTGGTGGAATATTGTTTAGTTTTTCGTGCTTATGTACTTCACAAAAAAGACATCACGCCTCCAACTATTGGGCATGCTGCCCTATTTTTCCAGAGGGTCTCAATAGCCGAAAATAGGTGGGGGGTGGGGGAGCTTACCTAGCAATGTATTCCATCAACTAATTTTTGTTGTTGTTGTTAATCCTTATCCAAGGATATGTCTTTCATTGATATTTACAGAAAGAGAGAGAAGCATCAACCTGAGAGAGACACATGGGTTGGTTACCTCCTGCATGCATCCTAACTGGGAGCCAGGGATCAAACCTGAAACCCAGGTACGTGCCTTTGACCGGGAATCGAAACCAAGACCCCGGGGGCCCGGGCCAATGCTCTAACCACTAAGCAATACCATCAAATAATTTTAATGAGAGTTCATGAAAATAAAAATTTGTATTACAATTGGTGCTATAGATCCTGTTGGTTCATTTAACCCTGCCCCAATTTACAGACAGATGTCAATTCCAGAGGCATTTCGTAATTTAGTCTCAGTTGATGCCCCAGAAAATCAGGATGTGGCCCTGAGGCGTTCTAGCACCCCCTGGAGGTAGCACATTGAACAACTCCAGGAGGTATCATTCGGGCCCTGGCTGTATGATCCGGAGGCCCTACCAAAGCTCCTGCACTTCTATTTCTTTGCTTTGTGGCTGGAATGAGGCTGATATTCAAACCTTTACCGGGTTGGCATGCCTGCTTTTTAAGAAATTTGACACAGCCAGTGCACTGCCTGAGTCTTGTTTTATGTCCTTGTTATTCGATTTGTGACAGTGAGCCTACTAAATATTCCTTTCAACTCAGATGTCCTCCCCATGCAATATCACCCTGGAAAAATCACATTTTGCATTACTGAGAAAGCATCGTGCGCGCCTATTTGATTGTCCCCAGCACCAGGAAGAAACATAAGCTCTGAGCGATATGACAGTTTGGAAGAGGGCAGTAAAGAGCTCTAAATGAGATTTCGGCTGTTCACCAGCATTCCTTCGTGGCTGTATTCATCTGAATGGGAGTTAAGATGCTGCAAGGGTGAGGCAGGGAAGGAAGGAAGGGAACTGTGTTCCTGGATCGCTGACATACACATGACCACATTCAACAGTCACGACAGCACTGAGAGGCGGCAGTTTTTCTCAACCCCCATTCTGCAGATGAGCAAACTGAGGCTCTGAGAATTTAATTTCTGTGCAGAAGGACAATAGCTGGTCAGTTTGTTGACCTGCAATTTAAACTATTTTCTTCTGAACTGAGGTGCTTGCTCTTTCAACATTACAACTTAATGACTTGGGCCTGCAGGAGGCAAAACTCATTAGGCATCTACTGAGTGTGAAATTTGCAGACATGCGAAGAATTCTGAGTGGAAAGACTCCCTCATAGGGCAAATACCGCTGCTATCCCCAAACTGTGGAAGGGGCTTCAGAGATCATCTTCCACCACCTTTCTCCTGTTTTATGGATGAGAAGAATGAGAAGCAACTCCCAAATCAGTGAGGAGTTTTTTGAAAGCCACATACTTCAAAAGCTGCCCCTTCTGGGACACATACACTGACTGCATAAGAGGAGCTCATGACTGCATATTCATTTTTGCATAAATTTTGCATGCTAATTTTTTTTTAATGTTTAAAGATTTTAAACTTGAATAATTTTAGATTTACTGAAAAGTTACAACGGTACTATAGGGAGTTCCCGTGTACCCTTCATCCAGTTTTCCCTAATGTTGACATCTTCCATAATCATGGTAGCCTTGTCAACACTGAGAAATTAACATTGCGACATACTATTAACGAAATGACAGGCTTCATTTGGATAGCAACCATTTTTTACTAATGTCTTTTTCTGTTCCAGGATCCAATCCAGGATTTAAATGTCAATTTAATTACTTCTAAATCTCTCAACCTTGAACACATGTCCAATGCCTGCCCACTCACTAGGCCACCATGAGAGTTCCCGGGAGGCAAGGACTCCTCCCCCACATTTTCATGTAAAGTATGAGTGAAGAGAATCCAGATGTACATATGTATACAAATGTATGTGGGTGTGTCTGTAATGCACGCCCACATATGTACATAAAAACACATACGGGGTGGGCAGAAGTAGGTTTACAGTTGTGAGTACACGAAATATGGGTTGTTCTTATATTATCATTTATTATTATATTACTTCCCAACTGTACACCTATTTTTGCCACCATTCCCCCCTCCAATTATAGGAACATGCTTCATGATGAAGGACACATTTCCAATCAGTTGAGAGATGGTGACAGTTCAATCAATGGGGTGAGAACAATTGGCTATTCGTGTGACATAAGTAAGTAGGTTCCTACCTACTCCTTACATTATATCATGCAGAAAAATGAGTTCCACTTAACACCAAAAAGACAAACAATATAATTAAAAATGGGCAAAGAACCTGAACAGACACTTCTCCAAAGAGGACATACAAATGGACAATAGACATGTGAAAAGATCCTCAATATCACTAATCATCAGAGAGATGAAAAGTAAAGCCACAATGAGATATCACCTCATACCTGTCAGAATGGCTGTCATCAATAAGGCAATAAACAACAACTGTTGGCAAGAATGTGAAAAAGAGGGAACCCTCATGCACTGTTGCTGGAATGCAGACTGGTGCAGCCAATATGGTAAATAATATGGAGGTTTCTCAAAAAATTCACAATGGCACTGCCTTATGACCCAGAGACTCCATTTCTGGGTATGTATTGGAAGAAATACAAAACATTAATTCGAAAGAATACATACACCCCTGTGTTCACTGCAGCATTATTTACTGTAGCGAAGATTTGGAAGAAACCCAGATACCCACCAATAGATAAGTGGATAAAAACGCTGTGGTACATATATACAATGGAATATTCCTCAGCCATAAAAAAGAATGCAATGTTACCACTGGTGACAGCACGGGTGGACCTAGAGCATATTATGCTAAGTGAATAAGTCAATCAGAGAAAGACAAATACCATATAATTTCACTTATATGTGGAATCCAAAGAATAATATGAATAAACAGACTAAACAGCAACAGATACAGAGAGTGGACTGATGGTTGTCAGAGGGGAGGTGGTTGGGGGATGGGTGAAAAAGGTGAAGGGACTGAGAAGTACAGACTGGTAGTTACAAAATAGTCACAGGAATGCAAAGTGCAGCATAGGGAAGATAGTCAATAATATTGTCATAACTATGAATGGGGCCTGGTGGGTACAGGAAATATCAGGGGGGTCACTTTGTAAAATATATGATTGTCTAACATTATGCTGTACACCTATAACTAATGCAAAATAACATTGAATGTAAACTGCAAGTGAAAAGTGTTTAATTAAAAATCAATTCATTTATAAAAATAAGTTTCAGAATTATTAAAGTACCAAACATTGAACAAGTAAAAATATCAACTAATTAGAAAAAAACACAGAGCAATATACTTATAGTATTAGAGCATATCAGGCCTTCTACACACAAATGCTGTGAAGGGAAAGAACTAAATACTGGATGACAGAATTGGATGAGACATATTTTCAATATCTATAACAGAGAAAACACTAATAATGAAAAATTCAATGATGACAATGTCTACAAAACAAATGGTAAAAGATTAAACCAACCCAGAGAAAATGACCTAAGAATGGGAATTGGAAAGTCACAGAAACAAGAAACGTGCACCACAGACAACCTGCCCTCAGGAAGCAGCGACTGAAGCCACAGCAAGATGCCACTCACCCACAGGGTCAGCCGGGTTAAGCAAGTGTGCATTAGCAGTGAGCTTGAGCTGAGCTGTTAGAAGGAATAGCAGCAAGAGCCGCCTTCCCAGGGTTTTGTCATTAGCCCCCAATGCAAATCCCACATCTGTGATCACAATCCTTGCATTTGAACTCCCAACCTGGGCCTAGGTGGCAGGGACTGGAGTCTCACACCTCAGAGACGGGCAGGACCCAGCACTGCAGCCCCGCGCCAGGGAACCAGGAGCATGAGTCAAGGTAGGAACTTGACCTTTCTCTCTGACAGCAAGGTTGGTCTAAAAGAAACATACACACTATTTTTTCCTGGTGGATGCTGCCTTCGTGTCCATCCTCACGCCACGCCAGCCCCAACCCAAATTCATCCCCCCACAATCTGCCCATGAAAACTGCAGGCACAAAGGCAAGAGGCCCGCAGCTGCAGGACCACCGCGGGCATGGCTGGCTGCTCCTGCGGCCTGACCTGGGCGTGCATGATTCACAACCAGGGCTCATTTGAAAAAAGCCTGGTCCCTGCCCTCCTCTGGGCCAGCTGCCAGGTCTGCCCTCTCAGGGGCCGCCTCCAAAGACCCTCAGCTGCTCCCCGACCCCGGTCACTAGGAAGCTTTATTTAAGGTCTTCATAGCGAGAGGCCCTGACACAGCCCCCTCCACGAGTAATATTTCGTATGCTCCCTGTGGATCATTACTGCTGCCCCCAGAGGAAGGCCCAACATTTCAGGGAGTGTTTGCAGGATGCATCGGGTTTATTTAGAGGCCCGGATGCTCAAAGATTTGCTGGCAAGAAGCTGCGAAGCTGTCCCTGCCCTGAAGGCAATGTGGCCTGGAATCTAACGATTTCTCTCTCTCTCTGTGTGTGTGTGTGTGTGTGTGTGTGTGTGTGTGTGTGTGTGTGTCAAAGGGGGGTGGTGTATAAGAGGATAGTGAGGACCTTAAAAACATCCTTTGTTTGTTTTGTAATCCTCGCCCGAGGATATTTTTCCATTGATTTTTAGAGAGAGTGGAAGGGAGGGGGAGAGACAGAGAGAGAGAGAGAAACATCGATGTGAGAGAGAGTGCCTCCCTCAGGAACCCCAGCCAGGCCACCAGGCCGGGGATTGAGCCTGCAACCAAGGTACGTGCCCTTGGCTGGAATCGAACCCATGACCCTTCAGTCCACAGGACGACACTCTAGCCACTGAGCCAAGCCGGCCAGGGTTTTAAAGATATTCTTGAGGAAGGAGCTCAAAGCCCTCTAACCCAGACTTAGGAGCCTGCTAAAGGGAGCCATTCCCAGGGCTTCCAGGAGTGCAACCCAAGGCCGTCTATGACACTGGTTTACATTAGCCAGTAAGTTTGGTGGCTGAATGTTCAAAACCCCTAAATTAAGGCCAGCCAGTGGTGGGAGAGGTCCGCTTGCAAGGGAGGTGTGTTTTATCCCTGTCAGTTTTACAGAATGACCATCGCAAGGTGATAACACAAAGCCTCCTGACTTTCATTGAGTTCTCTGCCAACCAGGCACTCCCTGATGGCCTATGCCCAGCGGGACCCTCTCCACCGTCACCCGCCTGTGGTATGAGACCTGGCCCAACACCATGAATGCTTCGTGATTGAATGTCTGGGAAAAGACTTGCAAAGGTCGAGCCAACAAATCATATTTAATTATGCATTTATTGGCTCATTCTCAGTGGACAGAATAAGATCCCGGGGAAGAGAGGCCGTAGTGTGTTCTGCAGGCGAGCTGGCTGGAGACTGGGAAGCCGACTGGGCCCCCTCCCTCCTCAGCCCCACAGCTGAGCAACCCTCCCTGGCTTTGCCTCAGCTGCACCCCCTCCCAGCACAGTCTCAGTGCCACTCCGCTGTCCAGGCATCACCTGGACAAGGACAGGTGTCTTCTGCTGGCTCCCACTCCTCCCCGGGGGCCCTGCAATGCCTCCTCCCACACGCAGAGGGAGGCGTCACTGGATGTGCATGTATTCATGCCATTCACCCAATCTGCCCCCTCTGAATGGCCTTTTACAATCTCACCCAGCTCCCCACCAGGCTGCTGCTGTTCTTCCCCACAAACCCACGCTCATCCTGGGTTCATGTACACCTCCACCCTTCAGCTAGGCTGCTCCCACCGCCCAGAGTCAGAGCCTCCGCCACCTTCGTGTGAACCCCGCCTCACCCTCAGCATATCTCACTGCCCCTTCGATGAAAGGCACCAGGAACCTAGGACTGTTTGCGTCCCTGGCTCCGTGAGCTGTTAACACAAGCCTGTTCCCAAATAGATGTCTTTCTCCCTTCGGGCTGCTATGCCTAGATGGTTCCCGGCCGCTGGGTCATGCTCAGTGAAAGATGAAACGAATCAATGAATGTGTGGTCTGGGGCTCGCTCAGCCCTGCAGGCAGCTGAACATGTTGGGATTGCGAAGCTGTTGATCAGTGATGGTTCCATGGGAGACGGGGACTGGGTTCTGGAGTCGGGGCTCACAGCCGTGAAAGGCTGGGACCCCTGTGGAAAGAGGTGAGATCACCCACCCCTTGGGATCCTCGGGCAGATTAAGTGAGGGAGGCAGAGAAAGCACCAGCCCCAGAGCCCAGCCCCCAGGAGGCCCCAAGACAAATTCAGTCTCTGCTGTGCTCCAACCTGATGTGGCCTGGGGGACGGGGGCTGTAAGGAAAGCCAGGCAGCAGCCGCACCAGCCATCCCCGAGGTCTATTAATGAGCTTCTATGTGGCAAAAGCAGCCAGGCAGCTTGGTGTGTTTCTGGTGCTAAGGGTCAGAGTTCACGGTCAAGTTCCGTTGGAGACCATCACCACCCAGCCTCCTCACATCTGAACCTGCGGAGCCTCAGGCCCCCACAGGGAGCCAGATCTGACAGGAGCCCAGTCCTGCTCATGGGGCTTGGGTTCCAATGCCGCTCATTGACTTCCTGTTATACTGGGTGAGGCACTCTTTCTCACTGAGAATTTCTCTTTCTCAGTTTCCTCATCTTAAGAAAAAAAAAAAAGCGGGGGGGGGGGGGGACGGGGGGGTCAGGGGGAGTAATCCAGAGAGATTCCTACTGTGACTTTCTGAGGTCATTTCTCTCTTGTCTTCACCATGGGGTCCCCACCTGACCACCCAAACTCCAGAGACTCTTAGTGGAAGGAGAGGGTTGGATGTGCGGGGGCAAGAGGGTGCAAGCATTTTCCAAAGTGAGTTTGGTGGAATATAGGTTCCATGGGACGTTTACAGGAGTGGATGTTCTTTGCTCATATAAGTTTGCAGAACTTCTCAGAGCCCTTAATAAGCAAATTCACACTGTAAGCAAACCGGGAATTGGCAATTATAAGACATGGAAGCCACCATATTCCAGTCTCACCTGAGCATCAGTGCTTTTGTTTCCGCTAGCAGAAACTCTCCTGGGACCAAGGGTTACGTAAAAAACACTTTCAGAAACCCCAGTGGGGAGCAAACCACTACCAAATCTGAGCCAAGTCCTGAACCGTCATGTCTCTGTGTGAACTTGGACACATTTAAAGCTTCGTTTACTTGGATGGAAATGAAAATGTTAATTGTATCTAGCAGGTGGCAGTTTTTTTTTCTTTCCTCCTTTTCCGTATTTCCAAATTTTCAACAATAAGCCTTTTAATGACTACTTCTTCAATTTGTGAGTAATGCATTCAGGGTGTAAAGTGAAAATTCAAAGCCTCCACCAACCTTCTAGGTCCATTTCTCAAAAAAACCCCAAAAAAAACCAAAAAACGAAAAACAGAAACACTTGTTTTGCATAACCTTTTAGGATGTCCATGTGAGCATTTTAAAATAAAAAACAAATAAATACGCTTTGCTTTCGAGTCAGAGTGTCAATGACCCCGGCCGCTTTGAAAGTGGCCACGCAGGTGAGTGAGCCCAGCACCGAGCCTGGCATGTGAGGGGCACCCCACCAATATTAGCTAAAGGCGAGCGCCAGTTTTGGAACTGGCACACCTGCTCAGGGCCCGCTCGCTCAGGGCGCACCGGCTCAGGGACCCTGTGCTGGTTGCTTTCAGAGCTGATGACTTCCAGAAGTTGCTGCCCTGTGCAAATTTAGAAAGCAATTTACACCTTCTTGATTCCAGCCCACTGCAGCCTCTGAAAGCAAACAAACTTCGGGAGAGACAGTCCCAGCTGAGGGCCCACGGAGCGCCCCAGAGGGTCTCCCCTGCCCAGGGCCGCGCCACTTTCCTGACGGTGGTGCCAAGAGAAATCTCACTGTCCGGGGAGCCAGGTCGGAGCAGGAAGGAGGGATGGAAGGGGTCTCCACACCACAACAGGCAAAGAGCTCGCACCCCGAGTCTCTCCAAGCCCTCAGGGCCGTGCTCGGGTTTTTATCCTGGTCTAATTACTCATCTACAAACAGCACTGCTCCAGATGGGCCAGTCCCCGCCGCACCGTGCCAGGGACACTTCAGGGCAGACCCCGCTGCTTGGCATAATCAGCCCTGATTACCGTCGCACTGAGGGGTGTCGGCTTGCCAGCGGCTCGCTTCTAATGAGCTTTCCCATCCAGAATTGGCCGCAAGAACACCCGTTAGATTTTGCCAATCAATGGGAATTGATTACTTCTCGAAAGCCAGGCCTCACTTGCAGGAAACACACAGATATACCCGGCATTCGGGGGGTAGCGTGGTTTCTTGGAGGAAGAGGAGTTCTTGGCAGCTGGGATGGCGATAGGTCAGACTTTACGGAAGGCCCGGGACCCTGAATAGAAGTGGGGGTTCTTGAGGCAGCTGGGCAGAGGGAGGAAGCTGTGGCCGTCTCGGGGTTCAGATCCTGCCTGGAGCTTTTTTTTAAAAAAAAAAATTTTCATCTTCCCTTTCTTCCATGCATATATGAGAACTCAGTAACACGCACTGAGAATTGGATAGATTCCAGGTTGGGTCCCAGGTCTGGGATGTCAGGGATGGTCCCTATCCATTGAGGGCAGGGCTCACTGTCAGATAGTTTCTAGTACACAGTCCTCTCCTGGAGGAATGGGGGCACGGATAAGAGGAACTCAGAGAAGGGAGGTTCTAGGCTGGGCTGAATCTTAAAGGATGAAATTATGACCTACCCAGGGACAAGGTGAGAGGAGAAAAATTCTCCTTGACCTCCAAGCCTTCACAGTGGCTGTTCCTTCTAGCAGATAATTTCCAACCCCCACCCCCACCCCCCAATCCCCAACGCACACACGCGCGCGCGCACACACACACACACACACACACACACACATCTTTACCAGGAAAATCTAATACATCTTTCCATCTCAGCTTGAGAAAGCATTTGTTCAGGCCCAATGTTCCTAAACTCTACTGACTGGGTTGGGTGCCCCAGCCCACCCCAGGCCCGGAGTGCCTTGCCCTTTCCCCTCAGAGCCCTCACCCCTGCACCATCAGGGCTCCTTTCCGGTGTGATCCTGCCCATGGGACATGACAGGGGCCATACCTCGCTTGTTCCCACTAATAGGAGTTGGGGGAGCACCTAGCACAACACCAGGCACAGAATAGGTGCTCAACAAATGGTTGTTGAATGTGGAGAGAATGAATGAATGAATGAATGAATGAGAATGAGTGAATGAGAGGGGAATGGTAAAAGGGCTGCCCTGGAAAATGGTTGGGAACACGGGGCCTGGCATCCACTGAGGCCCTCTATGCAGAGAGCTGGCTCCCCAAGGCCCCTCACACACGCTAGGAGAGGTGGGGTGAGGGCAGGTGGCATGCTCTGGAAGGGGAGGCCTACAGTCAGATGGGACCTGCGCTGGCCAAGGGGGTGGGCAGAGCCAGGGCTGAGCCCTCGTACCTTGGCTTCTTGCCCCTGCAGCCTCCTCTCCTCTCCAGAGATCCGGGCCCCCATCTGAGGGGAGGAAGGCACCTCACACTTCCAGGCTGTGACGCCCTCACAGAGGGCTCGGGACAAGTGCAGGTCCAGCCCTCGGCCATCAGGCCACCTCAGTGCTTAGAGGACGGCCTGGGCTAGGGAGGGTGGTGAGCTCCGTGGAACCGAGCTATGAAATGAGAGGCAGGAGCCAATGAGAGTCAGAGAGCGAGTGAGAACAAGAGAGAGAAAGAGCTCCAAGCAGAGAAAGACAGGGCAATAGAGGAAAGAGGGGGATGGGGCAGATGGGAAGGGAAAGGTAGAGGGAGGTGGTGAAAGAAGGAATAACTCACAAGCAAATGAAAGCAGAGGGACAAATGAATCAAAGAGAAAACATGGCCGTAGCCGGTTTGGCTCAGCAGTTGGAGAGTCAGCCCTCAGACTGAAGGGTCTCAGGTTCGATTCTGGTCAAAGGCACCTACCTCGGTTGCAGGCTCGATCCTGGCCCCAGTCAGGGAGCATGCAGGAGGCAACCAGTCGATGTGTCTCTCTCATAGCGATGTTTCTCTCTGTCTTTTCCCCTCGCTTTCACTCTTGCAAAAAAAAAAAAAAAAGTATCTTTGGGTGAGGATTAACAAAGAGAGAGAGAAAGAGAGAGAGAGAGAGAGAGAGAGAGAGAAGACATCAGGGGGCAACATAGATCAGGAGATCAGGAAAGAGGGAAGAAGTGGGGTGGGGGGTGTGTGGCAAATGACCAGCAGTCTTAAGGCTGACCATAAAAGGCCCCTGCCCTTGGGCTTGACCCTCAGCCCTCCTGCTCCAGTCTGGGCCACGAACAGCTGCCGGCCGACTGACTGAGTTGCACTCAAACCCTTACACAGTGGCTTTCCGAGGACTGCGTCAGGGGTGCCTGAGGGGGGAAGGGGGGAAGAAGAAGGGGCACAGGAGGGGAAGTAAGACCCCCGGGCTCTGGGCTTCGGACAACAACCCCTCCGCTGGCTGGGGAGGGTGGGCTGCCACTGCTCACAGTTCTCTATCCGGCTTTGAGCTCGGAGTAGCCTGACGCTGGTCTCCATGCTGCCGTCGGCCCCACCCCTGACCCCAGGCAGCACGTGGCATGTACCGCTCAGATCTGTCCACGGGCCCAGGGGGTGGAGCCAGGGCTGTCTGGCCTGGGTGGATCACAAGGCCAAGTTCCTACCCTTTGCTGAGTCTGCTCCCTCCCCTACTCAGTGGACTACTAAAGGATCACTCAAAACCAGTGATGGCGAACCTTTTGAGCTCGGCGTGTCAGCATTTTGAAAAACCCTAACTTCACTCTGGTGCCATGTCACATATAGAAATTTTTTGATCTTTGCAACCATAGTAAAACAAAGACTTATATTTTTTATATTTACTTTATACATTTAAATGCCATTTAACAAAGAAAAATCAACCAAAACAATGAGTTCGCGTGTCACCTCTGACACGCGTGTCATAGGTTCGCCATCACTGCTCAAAAATGTGGGTTTAATCCTGAGAACAGTGACAGGTGTGTGCCTTCCCCGTGCTGTCCTTGACCCCGTAGTCCCAGCTCAGCCCTCCCTCCTGCACGAGCCGACCGGCCCCCGATCGATTTGTACAACGTCCCTTCCTGTCTGGGTCTTCCCTGAAGACAGCACAGCACTGTCCCAAGTAGGGCAGCCCGTCTTACTTATATTTCATCCTCTGAATTACTCTTCCCCTCGCAGGGTAAGCCTGTCACCGTCTCCCTTCTAGTTACCCTACAGACTCCTGTGTGGTTCTCTCCGGAGCCCGCCCAAAGAGCACTGTTTCAATTAACTGCCAGTTCTTTCTTAATGAGCAGCTGCGGGAGAGAATAGACACGCAAAGTTGCAAGGGGCCTTGGAGCTCTTCCCACCAACCAGAAAGCTGGGTAGCCCGGGAAGCCAGGCCCGCAGAGGCGAGGTTGCGTCGTACAAAGTCACCTGAGTTAAGGGAGGCACTGGGGCATCAAATCACCTCTCCCTTTTCCCAAGCCAGGGCTCTCTGCACAAGAATGCACTATCGTTTGCTTATTAATGAGTTCCTTTACTAAGCACTGATTGGCCTTGCGATGCGTATCTATTGGTTCTGACTTCCAAGGATCCCTGCCTTCTCCTGGTGCCAGCAGCCCCTGTCCCATTTCCTGTGGTCTTGGGGGACAGGCACCCACTGCCCGTCCCCATGACCAGGGTCGGGGGAGGCCGTTGGAGGTGATACTCTGGAATTTACTATCCCACTCTCCCTCACCCTGTCATCCAGTCTTCCTTGAGAGTAAGATACGGATTCCAGGGGCCAGCCTGCCCCCACGGAATGCCAAGCCCTGAGGAAGTGACCCTACTGTAGGGTACACCATCTCCCATCGCCCTAACCACAGAGCCTGCCTGCAGAAGGAAGCCAGGGCCCAGAGGCGGCACAGCCACGAGACGGGAAGAGAGGCAGCGCCTAGGGCACCCTTCGAGCTACGCCCAGCTGCTCCCTCAAGGAGCCTCTTCTAAGAACGAGAGCCACCAAGAACCACGTGAGGACAGACACACACCACGCCTGTCTTCTATACCGATGCTACTATGACCGCCTTTAACCCACGAGACCATTCCACGAAGGGACTCTCATGAATCCAACATGATGGGTGGAATGACGCAGGCTCTGGGGGCTTAAATGTCTCGCTCTAAATTATAAGTCACGTGTCCAAGCTGGAAGTCCAGGTCAACTTCGAAGCCAGGACATGTCCCACTTTCCCACACTTGCTTTTGGGTGATAGAGAGAAATCCAAGGGGTCATGGGAGCCCACAGGACACAGCCCGGGCTGGCCTGGGGCTGCGGGGGTGGGAAGGCGTGAAGAGGTGCCCTCACTAGGAATGTAAACAGTGAACTGTGTCTTGAAGAAACAGCCACAGTGGCTGTGGCCAGGGGACAGGGTGGAGCACGCCTTCAAGTAACAGACCTCGGGGTGGTATGGACATCTGCATCCCGTTTCATCGTTTCCATTCCACACCACAAACAGGCGTCTCTATGTTCAGATAGAGGCCATGATCAAAGGCCCTGGCCAGTTTAGCTCAGTGGTTAGAGTGTCAGCCTGCAGCCCAAAGGGTCGTGAGTTCGATTCCCGGTCCAGGGCACCTACCTCAGTTGCAGGTTCGATCCCCAGCCCCAGTCAGGGCATGTGCGAGAGGCAACCAGTCAATGTGTCCCTGTCACATTGATGTTTCTCTCTCTCTCTCTCCCCTCTCTTCCTTCCCTTTCACTCACTCTAAAAAAAAAAAAAAAAAAAATCACTGGGAAAAATATCCTTGGGTGAGAATTTTAAAAAAATCTATGCAGAAGTTACTTTTCAAAGAGCCCTCTCCCATCTTCCCCCCCCCCTCTCCCCCCCCCCCCTGCTTTCCCAACCTCTCTTCCTCTCCGCTCAATTCCTGCCAAAGGCCTTGGAAGTTTGGAGTGTGGGTTCCCGTGAGGTGACAAGCATCCGATCTGCATTCCAGAGGCCTCCCCGCAGCGCCACTTAAAAGGCTTTCCGCAACCTGTTGCCGCGCTTTCTTTAAAGGCTTGAGCAATTCCGATATTTTGGTTCAGTGTCACCATAGAAAAGCTTCACAATGCCAGCTGGGGAATTGGAAGATATATTTGTAGTAAGAATTGCTAACCACTGTCGGCTGGCAGGCCCGTGGCCCTGCATGAAAATGATGCCATTAGCGTTCAGGACTGTGGGCGAAATGTAAAGATCACGGATCACATGAGGGGCTGGAGAGAAAAGACTCTCCACGCTCGGGATGGCTGGCGGGCGGGCGGGGTGATCCTGCCAACACGTGTCCATTTAGCCCCTCGATGAGGTGGACAGTTCCACACGGCAATAGTATTTGTCTTTGCAAATACTATTTTTTCTTTCTTTATTTGATCTAACTGCTTTCCCCCATCAGGCTGATGAATCACACCACTGCATTTTAATGAAGTGACTGCAAAGTCTGAGAGAGAGAGTGAGAAGGGAGGAGGGAGCCAAGGGAGCCAGGAGCGACCCTGAGCACACAGGTCCCCGCAGGTCCAGCGCCTCCCAGTGACACCAGCCAGTCCCCACGCGCAAGCTTAGGCCCCCAGGCATAGGAGCATGAGAGAGTCAGGGCTTCGGAACCAGGTGGGCTCCTGCTTGGTCATTTCTAGGCCATGGGGACGCTGGTACAGTATGTTCAAAGCACTGAGAGAAAACATTTCCAACCAAGGCGGCTACTGTAAAAACAAACACAAACCACAGAACATGACAAGTGGTGGCGAGGTGTGGGAGCCATGCCGGGTCCCCACGTAGTCAAGGCCGGCGGGAGCACCAGCAGGGCCAAGGCCGCTCTGAGCATGAGCCTAACCAGGATGCTCAAGGACTCTGAGCCTGGGAAGCCTAATCGGGCCAAGATACCAGGAGCAGCTACCAGGCCACCCACTGTGACAGCATTTCTGGTAGAAGCCATGCCCTGCCCAAGGGAGGAAACCTGACTGCCCATCCGCCATGGTCAAGGTGCTGGGCATGCCTTCCTGAAGGGGCAGGTCCAACGTACCTGCTCCCATGACACTTGGCTCTTGTGGGAGGATGACAATCGAACATCACAGGCCTGGGTAAGGATCGCCAGGGACAACATGCACACAGTAGGTGCTTAATTAACGCCTGTTTCATCCACTCTTTGTTCCCATGTCTTTATCACATCAATAAAGACAGGGACTTAACTGTAGCACCGTTCTCTCAGGTGAGGATGGGTGAGGGTCAGAGGCCGTAAAGATGTTTCAGGGGCAGAGAGTTGACGCGCGAGGCACAGATTTGAGCTTCAGTCTCTCCAACTGAGAAACGCATTGGCATTCCCATCAGCAGCTCTAAAGTGAAAGACAGTTGCCAGGATCTGAGTTCCAGAAACGTGGACTCTTCTCACGAGAAAAGCGGAGGTGGCAACTGGGAAGGTGTGGCATGCGGACTTGGAAAGGAGGAGACGTGTGCAGAGAGTGGAGTGTGGGAGAAAGGTAGGTGGGCCAGGCCAGGCAGTCCCTGGGGCAGCGTCACAAGGGCAGACCCCCACTGCTCCAGCCTGCTCTAGGGACTTGGGTGAGTCCATTGCCCTGTCCTCAAGCTCTGACCCGGGGGTCGGGCTGGCGATGGATGCCCAGACCTCCTTTTGCACTGGCTTTGTGGACAAGTGGTCCCCTGGGCTAACTCCATTCCAATTCCCCTTAAAAATGAATCTTTCTTTCAAAAAAAAATCCTTTCTTGTTTAGGATTAAGGATATGGATTTAGAGGCTCATCCTAAGAAGAAAATAAACCCATAAATTAAAAAACATAACATCAAAAAGACGTGTTACGGTTCACAAAGCATTTCTCTCGTACAGTATTTCAAGTGATACGCTCAAAAAGATCCCTTCAGATCTGTATGTGCAGGTGAGGAACAAGTGACACCCAGAAAACTTAAGCAACTTGTTGAACCCCGGCAGCTGTTGTTTTGCCAGGTCTGACGTTCAAACCCAAATGTCTTGATACAAAATCCAGCATCTCCCCATCGAGGAAGGGGAGGGCGTTCAGTGTGATTGAACACCAGCCAGACACATTGCCTAGGCCAGAGGTCGGCAAACTCATTAGTCAACAGAGCCAAATATCAACAGTACAAGGATTGAAATTTCTTTTAAGAGCCAAATTTGTTAAACTTAAACTATATAGGTAGGTACATTGTTATTAACTTAATTAGGGTTCTCCTAAGGCTTAGGAAGAGCCACATTCAAGGGGCCAAAGAGCTGCATGTGGCTCGCGAGCTGCCCTTTGCCAACCACGGGCCTAGGCCCTAGGCAGTTGCACCAAGGCCTCACAATGACCTCACAATGCAGTGTTTCTCAAAGTGTGGTCCTCAGGGCACACACAGAGCACCCCCCTCTCCCCTTGGGCTTGTCATCAGAGCCCTTCCCACACCTGGGGACTCAGCATCTCTGGGGCCAGGCCTGGGATCTCTGGGGCTCTGGGATCTTATTTAATAAGCTTCTCAGGTGTTCTCACTGGGGAACCACTGCAGTAAGATGGGTGTTGGGGACACAGAGAGCAGGAAAGAAAAATGAGGGGTCCCAGGCCCGGCAGTGAATGGAAACAGAGCCCCACCTGCCCAATTTCTAAGCACACACTCTGAGTCTGCCCCTAGAAAAGTCCCCAGTCCCCATCTGAGCTCACGGAGCACGCGGTCCCCAGACACCACGCTCATGGGCTCAGCCTCTTTCGCATGTGTGTGTCGCTTGTTAACGGTTCCCCATGACAGAGACCATGTTAATACCTATCACCTAATACCACAATGAAATAATCATTGTAATAGTAGTGAAGCCTGGCTGGTGTGGCTCGACAGGTTAAGCATCAAACCAGGAACCAGGAGGTCACCAGTTTGATTCCCAGTCAGGGCACATGCCCAGGTTGAGGGCAGCATCCCCAGTGCGGGGATGAGGGGTGGTTGGGGGAGGGCGTGCAGGAGGCAGCCGATCAATGATTCTCTTTCATCATTGATGTTTCTATCTCTCTCTCCCTCTCACTTCCTCTCTGAAATCAATAAAAATGTATTTAGAAATAAATAAATAAGTAACAGCAATCAACATCACCGGGGCACTTTAAAATGAATTACTGACAACTTTCTATCACCCTAAAGAAAAACACATTTGAGCAACCAATCCCACAAGAAAACAGAGAAAACACAAGACACAAGCGTGATTAACCAGCTAATCGATGGTAAACGGGTTATTGTTCAGGGGAGGGGGGGGGTGTAGATGTGTAGGAACTGGAGAAGTGGATGTAGAAGACACATGACTCCCGTCCTTCCTCTAATCCATCCCTTCCTTCTTCAGTTCCATTCTTTACTTTTTCCTTGATCAGGGAGGATTCAGTCAGAAGGTAGAACCCAACCCAATTATGTGAGCAGAGAGAATTTCATATAAAGAACTGCTCACTAGGAATCAAGTTGCTAACAAGGTAACGAGAATAGTAACACGAGAACCCTAGGGCATCACAGCTCAACCAACTGCAGGAAGTAGCTGCCACCCGCTGCTGGGGGCGGGCAAGCAAAGAGAAGAGGCTGAAATTAGGAAGTTCCGGGGAGGGGCCCCTGGAACTGGGACCAGAACTCTGAAGAGGTGAAGTGACGGGACTCGCTCAGTCTGTGTTGAAAACGCTGGGGCTCTAGCTGGTTTGGCTCAGTGGATAGAGCGTCAGCCTGCGAACTGAAGGGTCCCGGGTTCGATTCCAGTCAAGGGCACATGCCTGGGTTGCTGGCTCGGTCCCCAGTGGGGGGCGTGCGGGAGGCAGCTGATCAATGATTCTCTCTCATCATTGATGTTTCTATTTCTCTTCCCTCTCCCTTCCTCTCTGAAATCAATACAAATATATTTTTAAAAAAACAAATGAATAAAAAAGAAAACACTGGGAAATGTGATCAGCTGGTGCTCCAAGAAGGCACAGCCTCTGCCAGGGTGCAGAAGCCGGGCTGGGATGCCATGCGGATCAGGAAACCACTGGGATGCCCATGTAGGAAGAACCATGAGAAAGGACGCGAGCCACTGAATTCCTGCCCCCCAAGGCATTTTCACCTTAAGTGCTGTCTCCACGAAGCTCTGAAATATGAGTGGGTTTGGGGCATCAGAGGACGGCTGAGATTCTGGTTCGCCCAGATGCTCCCCACTGTGCCGAGACTCAAACTGAAAACACGGACTACTGCTCTTCACATCTGAGCACCTGCTCCATGCTGGTGCCTCCGTTATTACCTCATTCAGTTTCCCTCAAAGTTCCTGAGAGTCAGCCCTTAGCAGTCCCACTGCCGAGGGGGCCAACGACCACCCAGAGAGGCTGAGCACATTCTCCAGAGTCACACAGCTCATCAAACCCCGGAATCGTGCAGACACCACCACGCTCCCGGGGTGCCCCACCCCGACCCAACACGTGGGTCCTGACAGCCTCCATCACTTGGCTGCTACCATGGAACTTGTACTGCGGGCAATGGCCTGCGTGTGGGCGATGCACACAGAGCATGTAGCAGAGAGGAAATCAGGCACAGAATGGCCCGCACAGAAAAACAACAGCACAACCCGTTCGGGGAAGAGCACGTGACAGCTGTCACACCGCACCCTCGCTGCATGCACCACCACAAAACGCCCTAAGGCCATGGTCGGCAAACCGAGGCTCACGAGCCACATGTGGCTCTTTGGCCCCTTGAGTGTGGCTCTTCCACAAAATACCACGTGCGGGCACGCACGTACAGTGCGGTTGAAACTTCGTGGCCCATGCACAGAAGTCAGTATTTTGTGGAAGAGCCAGTATTTTGTGGAAGAGCCACACACAAGGGGCCAAAGAGCCGCATGTGGCTCGCGAGCTGCGGTTTGCCGAGCCACAGTTTGCCGACCACTGCCTAAGGCATCTTCCAGGTGAAGTGGTCTTCAGAGAGGCGCCAGGAAGAAAGTCTTGTTTTGTCGAATGCATTTGGGACAAGCTGCTCACTCAACTGCAATTGGAGGGTCACCACGGAGGGGGGCAGAGGGGGACAATGGCCTGCAGTGAGACAAAGGGTTCAGCCAAGTGTTTTGTAAGCTTATGTCATGAATCTTGTTTGCTCCCAGCATTAACATTCCACGGACAGTGCTCTGCATGGCACATCTGGGGATGCTACTCTGAGGTTGGGAAGGCTTGCAAGGGGCACTGCTGTACTCATCTTGAGCAGGCATTGGCCATGGCCTCTGCCCTTCATGCAGAAGACACAGAAGGTCAGGGGGGAACCCCTCAGCTGACAATGCCGGAAGTGTAGCTGGGAGTGGACTCAGCTCTAATGGGGACATCAGGGACAAGGAGCTGGGACGCATCGCAGCTGGGAAATGCTCACCAATTACCTCAGACAGCAGCTTTTGACCCGGTGCCCTTTGAAATGCTTACCATGCCGCCTCTTTTTTTTATATATATATTTTATTGATTTTTTACAGAGAGGAAGGGAAAGGGATAGAGAGTTAGAAACATCGATGAGAGAGAAACATCGATCAGCTGCCTCCTGCACACCTCCCACTGGGGATGTGCCCACAACCAAGGTACATGCCCTTGACCGGAATCGAACCTGGAACCTTTCAGTCTGCAGGCCGACGCCCTATCCACTGAGCCAAACCGGTTAGGGCCCGTGCCGCCTCTTAAAGCCTCCTCTTGTGCAATGTGTGTAACTGACAGGGAATTAATATGCAGCCCAAAGAAAAACAATCGGACAAATCAATAAGAAGATAAACAACCCAATTCAGGCGCAGGCACAAGAAAGGAAGGAGCAAATCTCGGAAGGAAAAGAGAAAAAGGCCAACAAACCTAAGAAAATATACTCCTCTTGACAGTAATTGGTGGGATGCAAATTAAAACCATATATCTGCTTTTTGTTGTTTTCTATAGTATTGGCCCCAAAAAATAGATCTGATGCTACTGTATGCGGGTCATGTAAAATGGCCCGGCCACTTTGGAGGGCAGGCTGACGTTTTTTATTAACATTTAAAATGCGCATACTCTCTGTCTCAAGAATTTCACTCCTTCGGAGCTAGTGCACATAAATAAATGCACGATGAGAAGCCAGTCTGCTCACAGCAGCACTGCTTGTAAGAGCCCCAAATGGGACAAAAAAAACAGCTCCCCAGCCGATGGCATGCCCAGCAGCAGTTAGCCCGCATGAGCCAGGTCTGTGAGAACTAACAGCATATGCTGTGAAAGGCGTCACGTCACTAAGTACAAGACAAATACATACATGCCTGTTTACGCGCCCAAAATGATGGTGATATAAAACGCCAGGAAAGGTCTGGAAGGAAACACCTCAATCTCATGATTTTTGAGGTTTATCATTGGTGCTGGAAGTTGTGCAATGTGAATGCCTTTGCATGTTGCTTACACACTTGCTCTCTAAAGAAAACAATCTCAGAAGAAAAAAACTAAGGCCAGTAAACCTAAGAAAAGAGACTCATCTTGACAGTAATTGGCGGGAAGCAAATCAAATGATACACTAGTACGTGGCATCAAACAAAGACAGAGCAAAGAGGCTGGAAACGTCTGCCCATGAATGGGATGACCTCTGTTTCCAATGCAGCTACCAGTCTCCCTGTTTAGCACTAACTGCGTCTGCGTGTGAACCTTCCTGGAGCACCTGCTGGGTACAGGGCTCAGTGGCAAGCTCATCTATTCTTCACCAGCGCCTTATGGGGTCAAGGCTGGTAGGCACTAGAGTTGAGGAAATATCTCAGAACTTGTTGTTTGTTTTTTAATATATTTTTATTGATTTCAGAGAGGAAAGAAGGAGAGAGATAGGAACATCAATGATGAGAGAGAATCATTGATCAGCTGCCACCTGCACGCCCCCCACTGGGGATCGAGCCCACAACCCGGATTTATGCCCTGAACAACCAGGAATCGAACCATGTCTTCTTGGTTCATAGGTCAACGCTCAACCACTGAGCCAGGCCGGCCGGGCTCAGAGCTTGTTTTTGACAAAGCCTGGCTGTCATTCAGGTGTGCCAGCAGACACACCACAAGGTGTGATGGTTAACTTATGTGTCAACTGGATTGGATAAGGGATGCCCAGATAGCCGGGAGAATATTACTTCTGGGTGTGTCTGTGCTGCTGTTTCCGAAAGAGATTAGCATTTGAATGGATAGACTGAGTAAAGAAGATTGTCCTCACAGACATGGGTGGGCATCACCCATCCATTGAGGGCCTGGACAGAAAAAGGTGGGGGCAGGAGGAAGTTGCTCTCTTTGCTCGAGCTGGGACATCGCCTTCTCCTGCCCTCGGACATCAGAGCTCCGGGTTCCCAGGCCTTTAAACAGAATTGCATCGCCAGCTTTCCTGTTTCTCCCCTTGCAGATATCAGATGATGGGACTTCTCAGCCTCCACAAATGCATGAGCTAATTCCTATAATCAATTGATCTCTCTCTCTTTCTCTCGATATATATCTCCTATTGGTTCTGTTTCTCTGGAGAATTCTAATACACAGAGTATTTCCAAAAACCACAACCTTCATATTACTAAACCATGAATACCTATGTCCATGTATATTTATCTATGTAGTCTATCATCTATCTCAATAACCACACAGCTGTGTTTATACCAGTGGTTCTCAATTTGGGATGGAGGCCAGGGATGCTGTTAAACACCCTACAATGCATAGTAAAGTGTCACCCAGCCCCAAATGCTGAAAGTACTGAGGCTGAGAAGCCCCCGTCTATACCTGTAAAAACTGCTGGAAATCAGACATCCCTGGAAGGTCGGCAAGGTCAGCGTGAAATGCCCAACTTAAACCCAAATCTGGCCAGTCCCTCAGCCAGCGGGTGCACGGCAATGAGAAATCATTGCCCACGGCTCTCCGGACAAAAGCCCGATGAGTTCTCTGTAGCTTCTTGGGAAACCAAGCAGAAGGGGGGCAGGGTGCCCCCCAGTCAAAGATAACGCAGCCGCAGCTGCGATAAGAGGTTAAGGAGCTGGCGAACATGGTCCCTCTGATTATGCGAACCCAGAAAAAAAGCTCATGGTCGTCCTAACTCATTAGGCCAGGAGAGTGCAAGGAATAGCAATAAGCACCCAGAAATACCCCACGCTGCGTTCGGAATCAATTTTTTTGTTCTTATCAGACAGCATTTTGACTTGATGTGTTTGGATAAATAGTCTTTCTGAGCATTTATCCTCTCTTCTTTCAGTGTGAATTCTTCCAATTTTCTGTCTTGTTAAGTCTATTTCCAACAGTGAAAAGGTGCCGGCAATAATTAAAACCTCATTCTAACCTGGTGCATTCATTAAAAAAAAGAGAGAGAGAGAAAAAAGGAGACAGAATATGATCTCCTCTAAAGCTTGTAGAAATCAGTAAAGCTCCGTACCTGCCCCGAATTCCAGTGATTTCAAATGGATACGGTGTAGAGAAGAAATACCCAGAAACACAGCGGAATTAATTGCTGTTTTTCAAGAAGCTGTTTTAAAATGCGGTAATTAATTGACCTACCATTGGAGACAGTTTCCCCCTAGTTAATAACCACTCTTCCCAGACACGAGAAAGACAGATCGCTTCCATTTGAAAACAGTCTCCACTAAAACCCAGTGATGGACCAGATCGCCGCATTGGCTGGTGCGCGCACCATAACCACTTGGGGTTTCCTGAGTTGCTGGTACTCCTGTAGCCCAGTCAGGGGGGTGGGCTACCAAGGGTCCTGCAAGACGTGCTTCTGCGCACCCCTGAGTCCCAGCCTGCTGTGTGCAGCTTTAGCGATCAAAGCAATAGAAGCATAAGGTTGGGAAGCCCCCCGGTAAGCAGAGTTAAGCAGCCTGGGCTTGAGGCCGTGGTTTCACTGCGGTAACTGACACTCCCACGCAATGCAGGGGCCATCCTACGCCTCCTTGCGCTGTGACAAGATAAACTGAGTTTCAAGGCGTGCAAACAACTGAAGAGAGAGACCTTGCCATCGGCAGCCCTGCAGCTGCTTCTGGCTCTAGGAAAGGGAGCTTGGAAGAAGGCACAGGCCCGAGCTTTCCTTGCATTCGAGAACAACTGGGACTGGGGGCGGAGGGGTCATCCAAACTGCCAGGAATCTTCAAGAAACATCCCCTGTGAATCCTCACCTCTGGTCCTCCTGCTATTCCTGCAGCTGAGACGCTAGTTACCAGGTCTGTTAAAACAAGTCAGCCCCATCCTTGGGAACGATTCTGTAAGAAACCCAACTTAGCATGTTGGCATTCCACAGATTCCTCCAGGGCCGTGTGCCAATGTGTGCCTCAATCAGCGCTCATTAAGATGACCTTATAGACAGAAACACCTAAGTAACTAAACTGACCTGCTATGTAGAATGAGAGTGAATACAGTAGTTTCCCCGGATGCACGGGGTATATGTTCCAAGACCCGCAATGGCTGCCTGAAAACCACAGAGGGTACCAGACCCGATATATTCTGTGTTTTCCCACACATGCATATCCTTTAGCTTCTCTTCAGCACATCTGAATTGCCAGCATCCCTCTTCTTATGCTTTGGGACCATGATTAAGTAAAATAAGGGTTCATTGAACTGGGCACCATGATACTGGACAGTTGATCTGATAACCTAGGAGGCTGCGGAGTGATTGATGGGTGAGGCGTATACACAACGAGGACACGCTGAACAAAGGGGTGTTTCACCTCCCACGTGAGACGGCACAAGATTTCATCAGCTCATCAAAACGGCGCACACGTTAACACTTGGGCACTGTTCATTTCTGGCATTTTCCATTTGATATTTTTGGACAGTGGTTGGCCACAGGCAGCTAAAACCATGGGAAGTAAAACCGCAGATAAGGGGGACAACTGTAATGAGAGAGGAACCGGGGGGGGAAATCTGAGGAGTTAAAATAATCATATGTCCCTTAACTGACTCAAAGAATTTTTCAGGGCCTCGTGTAGCACTGTTTTAAAAATGTAATATCCGTGGGCAATTATTTTTTCTCATGCTCCTAAATAAAACTGGTTGGTTGCTTTTCTAGTGCAGAGCCGATTAGAAAATGTACATTTAAAGGTCAAGATTGGGGAGGATGAAAAAGAGGAATATGTAGCTCAGAAGACAGGATGGGGCGGAGCACGAGGTGAGGGGGTGATGAAGAGGACAAGTTCTCATGACTCAAGAACCGTGCAGAAGACTGGGTGCCTTTCCACAAGGCAGAGGGCTACTTAGGCTCAGTCGCTCCTAAAGGAATCGTATTAGAGCAGAGTGAAGAAATGGGAAATGAGAAGAATTCTGCCCAGCCGAACGTGGCGGGAGCTATTGCTTCAGAAATACTTTTCCAGCCTGCCTGGCTCGCCCAGGGTTCTCGGCAGCCCCGGGATGCAGAGAGCGGCAAGAGGAGGCTCTCCTGCCCGGCCCAGTGGCTCAGTGGCTGAGTATCGACCAGGAGGTTGCAGTTGGGTTCCTGGCAAGACACATGCCTGGGTTTCCGGACTCAGTCCCCAGTAGGGGGCGGCCAGGAGGCTGCCCTTCATGGATGTTTCTCTCTCATCGACGGTTCTACCTCTTTATCCCTCTCCCTTCCTCTCTCTCCAAAAATCAATAAGAATATTTTTGTTGTTGTTGTTAATCCTCACCCGAGGATATTTTTCCATTGATTTTTAGAGAGAGTGGAAGAGAGGGAAAGACAGAGAGAAACATCGATATGAGAGAAACACATAGATTGGTTGCCTCCTGCACGTGCCCTGACCAGGGCCTGGGCCAGGGAGGAGCCTGCAACCAAGGTACATGACCATGACCGGAATCGAACCAGGGACCCTTTGGTCTGCAGGCTGATGCTCTATCCAATGAACCAAATCAGCTAGGGCAAGAACATGTTTTTTAAATAATGAGAATTCTAAATTTTCAAAAAATAAAATGGGAATATCTTCCAAGTCCTCTGGTAGGAAGGTACGAATGATTACAGCATGTCTCTCTCAGATCTCCCCTCCACACCCCGTTTCTGTGAACTCTTCCGTACTTTGGAGCTTCCAATGCAATTTAAAATTTCACATGACATTTTGAGATTTCTTATCTTCTGGTCTCATCCCCAAGGGGCTCTCTTTGCGTCTCTGAATGTCTTAATCTTGTATCACCCTGGTTCTGTTTCAAAGAGGCCGACTGTTTTCAGGATATGCCTTAGAGTTCCTATACATTTTTTTACTTATTTTGAAAAATGTAATTTTTAGAGATACATCTTTTCTTTGAATCTCCAGAGCAATACTTCTTCTTTTTTCACAGGTCCTCACTTTGGTGATTTTTAAAATTATTTACTTGTTTATTTTTGTTTTGCTCATCCCAAATTGTAAGAAATGAAACCAAAGAATTTATATAAATATATGCATGACCCGTGGACACAGACAAATAGTGTGGTGAAGGCCTAGGGTAGGGGGGAAAAGGGAGACATCTGTAATACTTTCAACAATAAAGATAAATTTTTAAAAAATAAATGAAACCAAGCCCCATTCTTTCAAAGAGCCCATGGCCACCATCCAGGTTCCCTGGAATATTGGCTATTGGCTAAAATTTTAACTTTCTCCTGCCCCAATGACTGGGTTATCTGCTATTATTTATGCCACTTTTCCTCACGCAAATAAATAATCCAGAATGAAACACTTCTCTTGCCACCGCTTTTATTTCTTCATCTCTCACGGTTATTATTTGCACGTCTTTGAAAGCGAGTAATACAGCAGTTAACGGAAGCCCCAGCACTGAGCAGGCTCTGGGGGTCCTGGGTTTATAATGAATTTCTGGGTCTGTGGATGGAGACCTGTAATTCTCATCAGATACACGACTGGGACTTCACGTTAAGGTTAGACTGTAAGGGTCAGTCTCAAAGCTGTGTGTGTATGTGTGTGTGTGTGTGTGTGTGTGTGTGTGTTTGTGTTTGTCTGTGCGTGCACGTGTGTGTGTGTGTGTGTGTGTGTGTGTGTGAGAGAGAGAGAGAGAGAGAGAGAGAGAGGATACACATGTGGGGAAAAGAAAAGGAGATGGAGGAAGAGAACTTGATAGATTCAGAGACTGTCCTCTAGGTGCTCTGAGCTGATTGGTTTTGAGAAAGTGCTTCTCAATCTGCTCCATAAACTCAGCAACAGGCAGCCCACCCTCTTTTAAATGCATGTGTTGTGCTATTTGTCTTTTTGCATCATCAAAAGTATTTTACTAGAAAGGTACACCAACTGCAGATGGTCTGTGGTGTTAATAACTTAGGTGTACAAATTCGTATTTGGCCTGTGCTGTGGAATGACTTGTAAATCGTAGCAATTCTCTGATCTTCAACAGTTTGCAAAAACCCATCAATGACAGGGCCGGTCCTGTAAACAACAGGCTTTCATTTGCTTCCCTAGAAACTGTCTATGCAATTAATCAGTGGAGTAGTGTTTTTGTGTGTGTTTTTGAGCCACTTTCAGTTACTTCTATTTCCTCCCTAAATAATCATGTATTAACCTAGAGTTGTACCTTATAACTGTATTTTCTTATTTTTAAACCTTTTGTACATTTGGAATTACCCATTTTCTATTTTCCTTAAGGGTGAATGGTGGTTCCTATTTTTTTTTCCTTAGTAAGTTCATCAGAAGTTAATCCAGTTGATGTCTTTTATTTACTTTTATTTTTATTTTTATTTTTTTTATTGCTTAAAGTATTACAAAGGGTATTACATATGTGTCCTTTTTTTCCCCCCCGCCCTTGACAATCCCCTGGCCTCCCCTACCCCCCAGTGTCTTATGTCCATTGGTTATGCTTATATGCATGCATACAAGTCCTTCGGTTGATCTCTTACCCCCCTCCCTCCTGCCCCCCAACCCTCCCCAGCCTTCCCGCTGCAGTTTGACAATCTGTCTGAGGCAGCTCTGCCTCTGTATCTACTATTGTTCAAAAGTTTTATTTACTTTTGATAGATGGGGGAGGAAGGGAGAAAAGGCAAGAGAAAGATAAAAAGGTTGGACATCATTTCCTGGAATAACCGATCTCTTTTTGTCTATTTTCTAATTATTTTTATTTCAATTTATTTCTGTTCTTATCTTCACCGTTTGCATTTACCTAGTTTCCCTAGGCTAGTTTTGAGTTCTCAGTCTAACATCTTCAAGAGACTGATTCGTTTACTTTTTTACTTTTTCTTTAATAAGGAACTGACTTACCATTATGAATTTGCCTTGGAGTAAAGCTTTGGCAGTAAAACATGCTTATACAATAAATATAGAGTGTGCCAAAAAATTTACACACATGCATTTTCTGATAGCTCAATTGATGTTTCTTTCTTTTCAGATTTAACCCACTGGAATTAACAATTATTAAAAATGTGTATACATTTTGGGGGACACCCTGTATTCTCACCTTTATTTTATTTCTAAATAATTAGTAACTAAGAGCCTAGTATTTTTCAAAATTATTTCGAGAACAATTTTAATTTTCATTATTTTAAATTTGTATTTATCTGGCATTAAATTTGGAGAGCTGATCTTATAAAATATTTGCTTTAAGGACTTTATTATGCTTATTGCTGTGGCTTAGCATAAGATAAACTTTTATAAATCTTCCAGGGATGCTTAAAACACCTATTTATTTTAAGGCATAATCTTATTAATTTATGTCATTTAAATTTGTCTGTGTGCTTGTCTATCTGCGAAGGGTAAGAGCAGTGTGTCACTATCTCCCACAACAAACCTGCCTTTGCAAATTTCCCATTTTACTGCTAACATTTCTAGCTTTATCTATTCTGATGCTATGTTATTCGGCAAATAAATTTTCATGGCTATTTTCTCTTTGCTATGAATTATAAAATGACATGCTTTGCCCCCTTTAACACCATTTGGCCTGGAATAAAGTTGGTTGGAAACTAAGGTCATCAGCCCTGCTTTCTCTGTTTTTTGCATTTCCTGGATAATACTTGTAACCAAATTTCTCAGCTTTCTTTGTCTTTTAGTTTTATGTAGCACCGAATGGGAATTTCCTGCTGAACACAATACACGACGTTTGGTCTTCCCAATTGTTGGGAAAAAAATTGTTAATTACACAGAATCTTTTAAATGATCTCAAAAAAAAAAATGCCAACAGACACCTTTCCTTGGCAGCCCCTGCACACACACACCCCACCCCCTGGGCGCTGCCCCCCAGGAGGCAAAACTGGGAATAGTCACCCTTTGCTTCATTTCCCTCCTGGTTCCTGGTTGGGGTGCCTTGTGCCTCTGGGCTACGGAGTCAGTTCCACACGCTGAGAACACAGGCAAAGTGAGAGGTAAGTCAGATGTGACCACTTGGTAAAATCCCAGTGTTTACAATATTAATATTATGAATCAGGTCGTTCATCTATTTCCTCTTCCCACTACCTTCTCCGGTCCTTGCGACTTAACAGTGAAGCCACAATAGGATCGTGTGGGTAGGGGAATAAAAGTGCAGAAAACTAGAGAAGCTCACATCATAGATGTTAAATAGCATCCTCTGTCCAAGGCAGGTTGGGCCAGGACTTTGCCTGTCTACGATCCATGGGAGATGTCAGGGGCCAAGTCAGTACATGACTCCATGTATCCAGTTATTTTGTGCCACAAGGTCTGCTCTAAGCACTTTGTATGTAGTTAAAACGTCTCTGCCTCAGTTTGCTCCTTTGTACAAAAGAATTAAATGAGGCCATGAAGTGCATATAAAATCCAGAGAGCTCACTTAGCATAGAGCAACTGGTAGACAAGAGTTAGTTCACAGTATTACTGACTGGCTTGGCCGTCTTGTTTTATATCAACTTTTTTACTGCATTACTACTTTCTTTCTTTAAAAAAAAAGTTTTTATTCATTTCAGAGAGGAAGGGAGGGGGGAGAGGGAGAAAGAGAGAGAGAGAGAGAAACATCAATGATGAGAGAGAATCATTGATCCGCTGTCTCCTGCACACTCCCTACTGGGGATCCAGCCCACAACCTGGGCATGTGCCCTGACCGGGAATTGAACCGTGACCTCCTGGTTCATAGGTTGATGTTCAACCACTGGGTCACGTCGGCCAGGCACCATTTCCTCTCTTAACTTTATATTTTTGTTGTTAATTTGGGGTCGACATTTTGGTTTTGCTTACTTTTTCCCAGAAGGGAACTCATTCTTTTTTAAATTTTTGCTTTGATGTACTTTACAGATTTGAGTCACTTTTCCTCTGATCTTCAAGATTTAATGTCAACTCTCACCCCCTCATAAGATGAGCAATTTAGTGCATTTATGTTTTTCACGTCCCCTTTCTAAATCCATTTTCTATTAGATTAGTACTGTGTAATTGAGAACCGTCTCTTTTGAGAATTATATCGGTATTTGCATTCAAATGGGAAGGATATTTCATTTTTGACTTTGTACTGTTTTCTTTTCTACAATCCCTCTTTTAATACCACGGTTTCCACGTTCTTGAGTCTCTGATTTCAAGTCAATCCTTAGTTGTTTGTAGATCACATTCAAGTTTTTCTCCCCCTCAAAAATGGGTAACACATTTTGAAAAATTTATGCGTATTTTTTTGTGTGTCTGTGTATCTGTTTTGTTGGGGGGGGGGGGGCATGTTTTTTTATTGCCTTCACCGTGAATGGCCATTTGGCTGGTTATAGCATTCTTGGGTCACTTTTCCCTGGAAACACTGTTCAAGTTGTTCCATTTTTCTGGCATTTATTATGCTCTTTTAGGTGCAAATCTTTTTTTTTTTAATTATCTCTTCTTATAATACAGTGGGGATTTTTGATCTCCATATTTAGATCCTTTCAGCTTCAGAAAATTGTATCTAATTATACCCTTGATGATTGTTTCTTTTAATTGCTCTCTTTTAATCTTCAGAAATATCTAAAATGTATATTACAACCATTCTCTCTTTTTCTCATCTTTTTCTTTGTATTCTTCTGACACACATTGGATGCTCAATAAATGTCAAGGATGAAAAAAAACGTCAAGGATGGAGAGTAGGACAGAAAGAGGGAGGGAGAGAGGGAGGGAGGGAGGAGGGAGGGGAGAAAGGAGGGAGGAAAAAAGGAGAAAGACAAAAAAGAAAGGGAGGGAGAGAGGGAAGGAGGGTCCCATTTGGGGGACATGCTTTCAAGTTCACTTGGAGAGTAGGACAGAAAGAGGGAGGGAGAGAGGGAGGGAGGGAGGAGGGAGGGGAGAAAGGAGGGAGGAAAAAAGGAGAAAGACAAAAAAGAAAGGGAGGGAGAGAGGGAAGGAGGGTCCCATTTGGGGGACATGCTTTCAAGTTCACTTGGAGAGTAGGACAGAAAGAGGGAGGGAGAGAGGGAGGGAGGGAGGAGGGAGGGGAGAAAGGAGGGAGGAAAAAAGGAGAAAGACAAAAAAGAAAGGGAGGGAGAGAGGGAAGGAGGGTCCCATTTGGGGGACATGCTTTCAAGTTCACTTGGAGAGTAGGACAGAAAGAGGGAGGGAGAGAGGGAGGGAGGTAGGAGGGAGGGGAGAAAGGAAGGAGGAAAAAAGAAGACAAAAAAGAAAAGGAGGGAGAGAGGGAAGGAGGGTCCCATTTGGGGGACATGCTTTCAAGTTCACTTTCCTCAGCTTTGACTTGACTTTCCGGTCATTTCTGTCTTAGCTGTGGGCAGTGGACAAGCGGTGCCCCTCCTGGGCTGAGTGTTAGCTTCCCAGCAACTGGCACTGTGTCCCTGGGGCCCCATCTTTTCATACTTATCTGTGATGCTGTTCTTTTCAAAACAGCTTCCGAATAGCGTATAGGCTCCCGAATAGCGTTTAGGCTCCCAATTTCATGTACCTTAGCTAATATTCTACACCCAACTTATATAACAAATCACTCCCAGGAACAAGTGGAACTTTTTATGAAGACTCTGCTTTGTAGAATGCAAAGGTTACATGAATGACGGGTATGGCACCGTCTAAATACTTCTATAAAGTTTTCTCTTCTGATTGAATTCAACCAGGCTCAGTCATCTGTTGCTTGCCATCATTAAATCCTAAATTGTATCCCACCTTTCAGCCTCAGGTGGTATACAGCCTGTTCAGTTATTACAGAAAACCAAACCAGGCCCAAACTCACGGGATACATGTTTAAGATTCTGATCCCAAGATGGACAGAGCAGATGAAAGACCTACCACCCACCTCCCAGGAAAGGGCTCTTCCGAAACGCATCCCCGGGCCAATGTGCTAAGTGTCACCTATTATTACACATACTTAGAGGTGTTCTTCGTTTTGCGGTTAAACATTTTCATTTATATTTTATAACATAACATTTTGCTTCTTTTCGTTCACTTGGCATGATAGGATTAAATGTCTCCATTTTGTTAAGCGGCCACCATAGCCATCCTTTTAATACCTGCATCATACCCCGTGCAACATACACCACACCATCTATTTCACCAATCGTTGGGGATTTTTGTCTGAAGAAGTTACTTTGTACAATCCCAACGGATCTGTGCTCTGGGAAAGTGCAATGATTCATGCTAAGCCCGGCAGCGGTTCTCAACCTGTGGGTCGCAAACAATGAAAATACATCCTGCGTATCAGATACTTACATGACGACTCGTAACAGTAGCAACATTACAGTTATGAAGTAGCGACGAAAATAATTTTATGGTGGGGGTCACCACAACATGAGGAACTGTATTAAAGGGTCGCGGCGTTAGGAAGGTTGAGAACCACTTGGTTTCAAACCTTTGGGTAGCGTATGAAGACAGAAGTCTCCCATCGAAAAAGGAAATGTGCCATTCAGAGTCGTTTCTCATTGATGCCTTTGCTTTGCTTTTAGCACAACTCACCAGTCCCCTGTTCTTCTGTTTATATAAAATACCTGCCTCTAGGGTATCATTGTAATAGAAGGAGCTACTCTGTGCACAGATGCCAGGGCACCGGGTACCACTTCAGAAAGGAGCGTGGACTAATAAGGACCCTGAGCCCAGCCACACACGCGTCTCCCAGGGTCAGCCATTCTGTATTGCAACCCCTGTGGCCGGTTGTTGTATATTTTTATTTCTAACTCAGAGCAAAGTGTCCTCTGTCAGGGCCCAGTCCTGCAAGCTGACTGGAGAAGCTGAGCATATTTGGGAAAGAACAGGAAGGCTCTACCCAGAGACCACTAGGCCTCATCTTTTCAAAACAACAATAAATGATGGCTCTCCTCTATCATACATAATTTAGCTGTGAGGTTTGGCAATTTTGGAGTAAAATGAATATAAAATAAGATGTGCAGTCATGTGAAATACCTTTCGTTAAGCCATCCTGTGATAGTTCAAGATACAGATGTGAGAGTGTGTGTGGCAGTGGGAGGGGGAGAGGGACGCATTGAATATGCAATAGAGAGAAAAAGACATGGCGCTCTCCTGGTCCATACAAGGGAGGTGAAAAGGCATTGGGAGCCATCTGCCACGATGAGGAGTGTTTTGCCCCTGACATTGTTTAAAAAGCCAGTAGTGTTATTACTTTTAAATTCTTTATTGACAACACACCCATATTGCCTGCACTCAGGGAAGAACATAAAGCCAAAGGCATTTCTATACAATGTGTTATCAACCTTACAGACAAAATCAACTGGGGTAGTGGTTATCAACTCCATTTGAAGGAGGAAGACCCGAGACTAAAAGAACTTACACAACTTGCCCCTGGTCACAGAGCTAATAAGGGGTCAGGTCAGGATTTGAACTCAGAATGAAGTGATTCCAAAGCCTGCATTCTGTAAAATATGCTGACTTGATAGAAGTGGTGGAGAGAGAAGAAAGAAAGAGAGGAAGGAAGGAAGGAAGGAAGGAAGGAAGGAAGGAAGGAAGGAAGGAAGGAAGGAAGGAAGGAAGGAAGGAAAGGAAAGAAGAAGAAGGAAGGAAGGAAGGGAGGAAGGAAGGAAGGAAGGAAGGAAGGAAGGAAGGAAGAAAGAAAGAAAGAAAGAAAGAAAGAAAGAAAGAAAGAAAGAAAGAAAGAAAGAAAGAAAGAAAGAAAGAAGAGGGGAGGAAGGGAGGGAGAGAGAGAATGAGAAAGGGAGAGAGAGGCAGGGAGGAGAAGGGAAGACAGAGAGAGAGCGAGATTGAGAGAGAAATTGCCTAAGATCTTTCCCTTCTTACCTCATCTTACTTTTATTTTCTTTCCAGTTACCACCTGCTGTGGGCTGAATGAGTCTCTCTAAAATGCGTATATTGAAGTCTGAACTCCAAGTACCTAGGAATGTGACTATATTTGGACACAGGGTTTTGGAAAGGTCTCTATGGCGGGCACTGGTCCAGAATACCAGGTTTCCTCATTTAAAGAGGGAATACGGATGCAGACGGACACAGACACCGAGGAAAGCCCCTGTGAGGACATGGGGAGAGGGAACCCTCTCCAGCCAAGGACAGAGGCATCGAAGAAACCAACCTGCTGACACCATGGCCTGGACCTCTCAGCCCCCAGAACTGGGAGCCGATGAATCCCTGTCCTTTAAGCCTCCTGTCTGTGGGAGTTTATCACGGCGGCCCCAGCAGACTAACACACCATCACTGGACTCACACAGAGGCCTCACTTTTGGGGTCTGCCCCCGCTGAGACCCTACAAAGCTGCTCTCCCGTGTGACTCACTGGCTGGTTCTTTGAGCTCTGTGGGGACAGACAGGTTGGCAGGATCAAACCCAAGACGCTCCTATTGGCACCCAGGGCAGACATGGCGCTGGCTCCAAGTGGACATTCCTGTAAGGCACTCCCCCACCTTCCATGTTTGTGTCAGAAGGAGATTGCCCAGAAAGTTATCCGAAAGGCGCACCAGCTGCTGCGGTCAGAGACCAGCCCCCAGGGCTGGGAGCTAGTGATCAGTACCTTAACCAAACACGAAATGACAGAACCTTTTCCAGCGGAGGATTAATGGAGCCAGCTCAAGGCAAACACAACGTACCTGGCCTGGCTTTTGACAGACAAAAATAAAACAAACATTAGCAACCGGATCGCAGCTAGCAATATGCCAAATTAAAGAAGGTACCTTTTCAACTTTGTGTGGGAGCCGCTGGCTCTTCTGAGAAAGCCTGCAAGAGAGAAAAGACAGAGCCGTTCATCTGGCTGCATAACCAGTTAGCTCAGGCAGGCGAGGGGGATTCGGCGTCTTTGCATTCAGGGCAGGAGACACCTGTTTGACACGTGTATTTATTAAGGAGACTGGACTGGAAAATAACACGGCTGTATTCGTCAGAAACAGTGTAGAAAATACTTAAATAATACAACAGACCGCACAGGCAGCACGCGCTGCTTACAAATGCAAGCCTGAGGTCTGAGGGTTTTTATTTGAAGGTTACATTTTCAATTAATTTTTTTTTCCAGCTTGTTGCTGTCTCTCTTCCAAGCGTCAGCGCTAATTGCTGTAAAACAATGGCTCTCCTGGTTTGAATTCTGGACAAGGGAGGCCAGAAGCTGTCAGCCTTCAAACGGGCATCAGGCTGTCGTCGGGGCAGATATCAAAACCGCGGCGTCAAAGCCGAACCGAAATGTCAGGCTCCGAGCAGCCAGATGATCGGTTTCAAAACCCCTTTTTTCATTTGCTCAGTTTTTCAGAAGTTACATTCGGACATTCCAGCCTGTCGCTGGAAAGTGCACATAGGAGCTTTCTATTATTAGAATTTGCACAGATCCCAATTTCAGGGGGTTTGGGCCGGCCAGGCGGGAGCCATCCTCACACTCACTGGGTGATCTGCAGAGGCATCACTGGCGTCTTCTGTTCGAGTGGAACAATAAACAGGGCCCTGACTGTCAATGAGCTTCTCCACTCCTCCTGCTGCATCAGCTGGCAGTGGAGGGCTCTCTCCCACTCAAGCCCTCATCCCCTGGACAGTGGTCGGCAAACTGCGGCTCTTGAGCCACATGCAGCTCTTTGGCCCCTTGAGTGTGGCTCTTCCACAAAATACCGACTTCTGCGCATGGGCCACGAAGTTTCAATCGCACTGTACGTGCGCGCCCGCACATGGTATTTTGTGGTATTTTGTGGAAGAGCCACACTCAAGGAGCCAAAGAGCTGCATGTGGCTCGCGAGCCGCAGTTTGCCAACCACGGCCCTGGGGTGATAGGAAGGAAACAGGATTTAGAAAGCCATTAGATCAGTGGTTCTCAACCTTCCTAATGCCGTGACCCTTTAATACAGTTCCTCATGTTGTGGTGACCCCCAATTTCATTGTTACAAATTGAACATAATTAAAGCATAGTGATTAATCACAAAAATAATATGTAACTATATATGTGTTTTCCGATGGCCTTAGGCGACCCCTGTGAAAGGGTCATTTGACCCCCCCAAAGGAGTCGCGACCCACAGGCTGAGAACCGCTGCATTAGATGTTTAAACAATGAGGCTGGAAAATAGGGTTCCATCTCAAGTTGAGGACAGGATTAGAACAGAGGTTGGGGGGATAGACTCATTCACATACGTTTCTGGCTGAAAGACATGCTTTGGCTCAGCGTCAGAATTAATTTTAAGTGGAGAATAAAGGAGAATAATGGCATTAAGGATTAAATGGGTAGCCCCGTGTTTCATTTAAAACAGGCTAGTCTCATAGAAAAGAATATGGATTTTGTTTTAAATAAGGCACATCTAGTTTTGTAACCCAGGCTCATGCTTTCATAACCTTGTATGAGTCAGATAATTTCTCAGCTTCAACTTTCTCACTTGTAAGAAGCGGATAATAATATCTACTCTAGTCTTGAAAGTAACAGCAAAGATAAGTAAGTAGATGATAGATTAGATTAATTCATTCCCCTCACAACTTATTGCCACAACTTGATCAGACGATGCTACCAAAACATAGAGGACAGAGGCCCAGGATTCTGCTATACACCCTACAGTGCATGGGACAGAACCCCCAAGAATTACCCAGCCCCAAATGCCAATAGTGCCGATACTAAAAACCCCACATTAGATCACAGGTTGGCAGAAAATAAAAGCCAGACAGGACGCTAATGGAGAAATTGATTTGGGGAGATTTATAGATTATCTATAAATCTATAGGTAGATTAATTGATAGATGGTGGAGGGGGGAGATTCTGGCATGGGACACTCTAGGCATGCAATAAATGGAAGTGGATTTTTAATTAAATGCGAAGATAGGATTAATAGCATTAGGATTGGGATGAAATAGTGGATGTTGGTAAAGGTGAGATAATGACAGTAAGTGATGAAAATGTGCCAGCCATCATGCTAAGTGCTTTGTGTTTGTACCCCATTTAAGATTGGGGTTCATCCAAGGCTAAGACTAGGGGTAGTGCTGGAGCTATGGACCCAGTGAAGGTGGGGACCAGGGCTGGAGCTGGAGACAACCCCACTGGTAGACCCTTCCCAGAAGCAGCCAAAGCTGACCAGTCATGATTTTGGAAACCTGCAGATCGCCCACCAGCATCAAGCATCCCAGTCCAAGTCCATGTAGTTCAATGAGGGGGGAGGGCAGGGACAGGGTCGATGTGACATGTCAGGATGGCCCACTGGACTACTGTCCACTTTCTCCAGCGACAGCATCAAGATACCTGGAGCGCACTGATGCGAGTTCTTTCCCAGTCACTGTACCAGCTGCAGGAGGGAGGGGCAGGAGTAAGCTGCTTCCTGCAACTCTCCTCTCAGATACCAATGGGACCAACAGGTGTCTTTTCCCAGAGGACAGCACTGGAACATTTCAGCCTTCTCCCCTCACTTCTCTTGGGAGGTACCCGGGAGTAGAATTCCTAGGTCACCTCTGGTGGGGTCTTGAAATGCTATTGACCCAGCCTCTCTCAGCACTGTGGCGACTAACAAATAGCACGGCCTGTGAACACACCTACTGTGTGTTTATAGCACTCATTCCCTGGGAGATGTCCCCAAAACTTTGAAAGTGCACTGACCTTGAAACTGAGGACAGCCTTGTGGCAGCCACCTGGGGTGGTGATTTCCATACGAGAAGACCCTACAATAGAAAAGATATGAAAGCATCTTCAAGAGTTGGCAACACAGAAGATGATGTGATTTGAAAGGAGGGAGCTTTCAGCTCTGTGGGGATCAGGAAGCAGCTAAGATCTCCTGCAGAGAGCCCTTGATGTTCAGGCCCTTCACATCCACCTCCCAGTTATGGTAACTTCCCCAAAGTGATTTGTCTCCGCAAGCTCTAATTGCTCCACTTAAAAAAATGGGGCCACCAACCTCATCTCTCAGCATTTCCATCGTTTAAACAATTTGGCCACTCATTCAATCCAGTCCCATGGGGTTGATGGGTGGTTAAATTCCTGACCTTAACTGTAATCCAGAAAGGTTGTGTATCAGAAGGGAAACCTCAAAGAACCAAAATAAGGTGCAGGGTAGGATGCCTAAAATGATGAGACCAATTTCAATGTTGGGTGTGATGTGTGTGTGGAGTTGGGGGGTCGGGGGGGACACACCAAGCAATTTTCTGACATGAGCTGGGAGTCCCACAGTTTAACTCAATTCTGACACTGTCTACCTGAACACAGCATCAGGTTCCACAGGTTAAGAGCTCAGTCCCACAAGACTGCCTCCCCCCCCCCCCCACCTTTAGACACTAATCACAAGTCTGGTTGTCACCTGTACTTCTGACCAACTGGCTATAGATTGGAGGTTCCCACCACCCACTCCTAGGGTCTGATTAATGTGCTGGAGCAGCTCACACAACTCAGAGTAGTGTTTTACCTACTAGATCACCGGTTTGTTAGAAAAGGATGTAACTCAGGAACAGCCAGGTGGGAGAGACGAGGAGAGCAAGGTGTGGGGAAAGGGCACAGAGCTTCCCAGCCTTCTCCCTCCAAAGGCACCACCCTCCCCCAACCTCCATGAGTACACCAACCAGAAACTCTGGACAGTCCTCTTGGGTCTTTGGATGGGCTTCCTTACTCGGGCATGATTGACGGAATCATTGGCCACAAGTGACTGAACACAGTCTCCAGCCCCATCCCCTCCCAGGAAAGGTGGGGGAGGGACGGAAAGTTCCAATGCTCTAATCACAGGGTTGGTTCCCTGGCAGCCAGCTTTGGGGTTTGCCAATTATCTCCCTCCCTACCCTCTCTCTCCCCCTCCCCTCCCCCCAGTGCACCTGCCCTCTGCCTTGCCTGAGGTGATTTCCAAATGTCAACTCATTAACATAACTCAGTTGGGGTTGAAAGGTTGTTATGAATAACAATACACCCATTTCACAGTTATGGCTCTGAGGTGGTTTCAGGAACCAAGGACAAGACACCTGGTGGATATTATAACAAAAGATGCTCCCATTGGTCTTAAGGCTCAGGAAATGCCCAGGGTTTGGGGAACCCTGAGCCAGAAACAGGACAAAGACCAAATGTGTATTTATTATAAATCACAATACTACACTGCCTCATTTATTCACATATTCATTTTACATATTCACATATTCACATATTCATCACCAGGGATTTACGTATTTGTATAGAATTTTGGTAGCTCTTTTAAATAGAAGTAACAACACAAACAACAGTAGGACATATTGAGCAGGCCCTGTGCAAAGGTGCGCTTATATCGAGCATATTATTTAGACTATTAGACTGGAGCCTGGCTGCTCAGTAGAATCACTTGGACAGAAGTTAGTTCTGCTCAGTGTTGGGCCCCACCCTCAGGGCATCTGATTCAATGGTGGGGGGAATATGGGAGGGTTTTTATTGTTGTTGTTTTTTGAGTTTTTTTTTTTTTTTTTATCAACCAGGTGACTCCAATGTAGAATCAGAGTTTAGAACCATGACAATGGCCTGTGGAGAAGAAAGCAGAGGCTACCATCTCCAGAGGTTACAGAACTTGCCCAAGGTCATGCATGTAAGTTGTGATACCTACCACTGGGATTTGAGCCCAGGTCTCCAGACTCAGCGCTCTAGGGTGAAAATTTAACTAAAGTGATGGAAGTCCTGAAGTAGAGAAAGGACAATTTTAGCCCTTGGCAAAAATATACAGATGAGTGGCTAGATATAGTCACCTACAATGAGTCCACAGGAGGGCCTCATCTCAACTTGCCTGGAGAATACCCAAACCGGGGCTCGGTTCCTTAGAAAATTGCTTCCTACTGGGAAGAAGTCCAGGGAGAGGTGGGGATTCTAGAGGAATGGATAAATCCACAGACCACCGATTGGGTAGTTGGTCAACCACCCAGCTCAGCATTTCAGAGCCAAAAACAGAGCGCTTCCTGAGCAGGTGGGTGCCTTTAGTGTAGACATCAGCTCTCAGCCCGAGAAGCAAGGAGGTCATCAGGATTTCTGGATGCTCTGAAGGAAGTGCGTCTGTCCTCAGTGAGTACAGAGATATGTCACGGAGGGACACTTGGGTGGGGCTCCCAACTTAGGGCTTCTCTGCACCCAAGGCCTGAGCAGCCAGCTTGTGAATTATTGTAGACTAGAGGCCTAGTGCATGAAATTAGTGCACGGGGGTGGGGGGTGGTTCCCTCAGCCCGGCCTGAACCCTCTCCAATCCAGGACCCCTGTGGGATCGGGCCTAAACCGGCAGTCGGACATCCCTCTCGCAATCCGGAACCGCTGGCTCCTAACCACTCACCTGCCTGCCTGCCTGATAGCCCATAACCACCTCTGCCTGCTGGCCTGATCGCCCCCTAACTGCTCCCTGCTGCTGGCCTGATTGCCCCTAACCACCTCTGCCACTGTGGCTTTGTCCAGAAGGATGTCCGGAAGATGTTCAGTCTAATTAGCATATTACCCTTTTATTAGTATAGATTGATAGGGAAAATGGTGAACTAGAAGGAATCAGAATTTGAGAATGAAATGGGCATTCTAAATCATCAAGCCACACCCCTCACTGTGCAGATTAAAGACAAGGAATCCCAGAGAGGGGCTATGACTCGCTTCAAGGCCACAGAGCTAAGTGGATGGCAGATCCAAGCTTCTTCCACCAACCAAAACAAGAAAACGTGGGCAAAATGCAGACAAGCCCTGGTTACTGTCAGGAAGAAGCAATGGGAGGTGGGTGGAGGAGACACTGCTCCAGGCACCGTCGCTCTCCTCTGTCCTCCACCTCTCCCCCAGTCCTCCACTCTGCTGTGGAGACAGCTACCTACCACTTTGGATTCCATTCTGTGTTAGGGGAATCCAGGAAACCACATGGAAACATGGATTCTCTGGCTTTGCTGTGTGGCTTGGGGTAAGTCACATCACCTCTCTGGGCCTCAGGTTCTCCTTAAGTAAAATGATGAGTGTGGAACAACAATTCTAACAACACAGTACCTAGTCTACTCTCTAAGTCAAGGATTGGCAAACCATGGCCAACTCTGGCCTGCTGCCTGTTTTGGTAAATACAGATGCTCCTTCACCTGATATGCCCAGCGTAAGTTGAAAATACAGTTAAGTTGAAAATGCATTTAATACACGTATTCTACGGAACATCATCGCTTAGCCTATCCTGCCTTAAACGTGCTGAGAACACAACATCCAAAGATCGAAAGCAACATGGTTCACTGTAGAGTACGGGCTGCTTACACCTTCATGCTCCAGTCGCCGATGTGGACCAGCCACTGCCCGCACCACCAGAGAGCGTGGCATTCCGCACATTGCTAGCCCGGGGAAAGATCAAATTACAAAAATTTTAAGTTCGGTTTCTACCATCGGAAAGCCAAAAAATCACCAAGTCAAATCATCCTAAGTTGGGAACTGTCTGGAAGGCTTTATTGGACCATAGCCATACCCAGTTGTCAATGCATTGCCTGTGTGCACTTTGAAGCTATGATGGCAGCGCTGAGTAGATGCAATAGACACCATTGTATGTCCCTTCCAGGCTGCAAATATTCACTATCTGGCCCTTTACAGAAAAAAGTGCTGATTCCTCTACTTGTCTCACACACACACACATACACACACACACACACACACACCCCAGCATATATTTATATATTTCCTGGCCCAGATAATTTTTCTGCTTATGTGTTTGCTTTTAGTAGGAAAATATTTCAAACATAGAACTAAACAAAGAAAACAAATTAAATAAATGATCTTCATACTTCCCTAGTTTTAACAGATGTAAATATGCAGTTAAATTGTATGTTTTCAAAATACTGTATCACAGTAATCTATATTTATAAATAATCTTACATTCTCTTAGAAGGAGGAGGGAAAGACGTAGGTGCATGCGTGAACACAGAGCTAAATGACCAGAAGTGCCCTGCCCAAAATTTGAATTTTTTTTTCACCCTGTTGGCTCTGTTGTGAGGATTCTCCATTATACCAAGAGGTCACAGAGTCTATTCCCAGTCAGGGCATATCCTCAGGTTGTGGGTTAGATCCCCAGTTGGGGAGCATGTGGGAGGCAGCTGATAGATGTTTCTCTCTCACATAGATGTCTCTCTCTCTCTCTCTCTCTCTCTCTCTCTCTCTCTCTGTCCCACTCCTTTCCTCTTTCTCTAAAATCAATAAAAACATATTTTTTTTCAAATGAGTAGCAGTGTCTCGCTTATGAGATCCATAGACTAAACTACAAGACACATTTAACCAGAGATTCAGAAAAGAATTATGGTTTTTTTTCAATCAAATATACATTTGAACCTAAAAATAAAATTGGGATTTTGGTTATGACGCCTAATCATAGTTAACTAGAAGTACTTGCACTGCTTAAGTGCTAATATAAATAGGGCAAGATTTAAAAACATGAAGCCTGAGATTGAGTTGAGCACCCTTTCCCATCCATTCTTATCCTTAACCTACTTGCTAGAATCTCAGTCTCAGGAAGCGACCCTAATCAGACTGTCCTTTTATCACCACTATGTCTTTCGTTTGGAAAAGTGAAACCGTTGAGACTTCTCTGGACTCCAAGGTTTGCACACCTTCGTTTGAACAAAGCTGTCAACCACCATGCGGTGATTCCAACTCACATGAAACTAAGAACAGATTTCGGTTTCATCTTTCCCAGACCTGCCTGGCTCTGAATGGGAAGTTCCTGCCTGCCTCTCTCATCTGACATCATCAGCCTCAATGTTTGCCTTCCAGGACCTTGTAACATTGCTTCATCTACTCAGTATTTCCCTTTGAAGGTTAGTGCATGGTGTGTGTGTGTGTACAATATTCTAATTCTCTCTCCCTCCTTCTAATCGATAACTGGGCTGGATACGAGGTAAACACAATCTGGCATTAAAGGCTCAACTTTGAAAAAAAATTCCCCTAACCGATAGCTCTGATAGAGAACTGGATGCTGAAGACGTTTCTGATACAGCTAGGAAAAATGAAATTCTTTAAAGACCAGAAAGTCTGCTAGCTAGCACCCGGTTAGTTTAATTGTCATTGAAATGTCTTGAGACCGAAAAATACATTCATTTTGCGACAGCTATTTTAGTTATGCTAATGGCTGCACAGGGCAGGAGGGGCGACGTGGTCAGAATCCAATGTTTCCGCCTGTCTTCCCGATTCCACCCTGCGGCGCCCACGCCTCACGTGGGTTCCTCGCTCCAGATGAAGGGCACAATATTTTGAAGCGTTGGGATTTAATGTCCCGGTTCAGCCTTCAGAACAGCTTTCCCTAAACCAAGTGACAGAACTCTAACCACCTATTCGTCATTCCAGCCGCCCAGCCTGGAGCCAGAGCGTGCTTGGCGCAGACCTCAGGGGGGCCGGGAATGGTTAATAATGGAAGATTCTTAAATATGTCATAAATATCTCTTACCAGGAAGATTAATAATGACAAGGATGCCCTTTTCGTAGTGCAAGACTTTTTTCTCTTGATACTTAACCTACCACCACGGATGAGATAAGCGACGCGCCTTAATGGGGGGCTATTACGACACCTCTAATTAAAACGACTGTTCTCTGAAGTGCTCTGGGAAAATTACAACTATTTTCTCTTAACAATTGTGAAAACATAATAAAGAAATAACTACAGCAACTTGAGAAAGATAATATCCCACCCAAGCTGAGTGGCTCAGTGGTTGAGCGAAGACCCATGAACCGAGAGGTCGCCGATTCAATTCCTGGTCAGGGCACATGCCCTGGTTGCGGGCTCAATCCCCAGTAGGGGGCGAGCAGGAGGCAGTCAATGGATGATGTTTCTCTCTCATCTATGTTTCTATCTCTCATCGATGTTTCTATCTCTCCCTCTCCCTTCTTCTCTCTCTAAAAATCCATTAAAAAACATATTTTAAAAGATGATATCTCTTCTGATACTATCCCCGACTGGCATAAATTCTGCCCATTTATAAAGGGCATAAAGAAGTGGTTTCAATATAGTGCTGTCATACTTGGGAGGTACAAGGACACCTGGAGAATTTTTTTTTAAAATGCAGGCCCACCTCACATCAACTGCTTCTCAAGCGTGGGGTCAGGCTCAGGGTTGCACCTTTTAACGAAGCCCCAGGCCATTTGGATGTGGGTACTCAGAAGGCCAAGCTTCAGGCAACAGTGCAAACTGCTCAATACGAGGCTTTTGTCTTATACAATAGAGCCCTCCCAGTCTTCCAACATCATGTTCTAGTTTCTTGTTAGCCATTACACAGTTATTTCCACTACATATATGTTTGCAGCCTGGTGAGATTTAAGAGATTAGAATTTCTTAAAAAATAGATTTTTATTTATTTCAGAGAGGAAGGGAGAGGGACAGAGAAATAGGAACATCCAAGATGAGAGCGAATCATTGATCGGCTGCTTCTTGCACGCCCTCTACTGGGGATCGAGCCCACAATCTGGATGTGTGCCCTAAACAGGAATCGAACTGTGATCTCCTGGTTCCTAGGTTGATGCTCAACCACTGAGGGACACCAACCGGACAAGAGATCAGAATTTCATCCCCAAATCTTCTCTGAAACAAATGTATTTAGATCCATTTTTATTAATGGGCCAGAGGGCAAAGGGCATATTTATAGCTTCCATTGTGTGTCACTATATTGCCTTCTCCTCCTATTAAGAAATTTATATTTAAATAGGCAGATTAAGAGGGCCCAATGTTCACCATAATGTCACTAGAAATGGGCATTTAAATTTATTTTTACTTTGTTCTGCTAATTTAGTCAGTGTAAAATGGTATCGCAAGGTGGATTTAATTTGCACTTCTTGCATTTCTGATGAAGATTAATATGTTTTTCCTGTGTTTTTATTTATTTGCTATTTATAAGTTTCCTGTTAAGTTTTTGAATTTTTCTTTGGGTTCAAGGCAAGGCTTACTGCTTCTTTACTGTCAAGGCAACAAAAACTTAGAGATCAAAAGCCAGAATGGTACAGGGACCATGGCTTGATTCAGCACCATAGGTGGCACTCTCGGCCAAACCGCCTTTTGTTCTGAAGATCTTTTTTTTATATACAATCTTTATTGTTGAAGGTATTATATATGTTCGTTTCCCCCCACCCATTGACCTCTTTTTGCAAAATCTTAAAGCAAAACGTGTAGATGAGAGGATGAAAGGTATTCCAAGTCCGGTTCCATGGGAAGCAAACTCTGAGGCTGAGCTCTGCATGTAGGAGATTCTCACGGGCAGTTGCCATAAACACAGTCCAGATTCAGAGTGCGTGAATACCAGGAGACATGTATCACTGGGAGCCACCAATGGAACAGACTACCCCGGTTCTCTAAGGTTCAGATGAATATCCACAGAAGAGCATGTGAAACTAAGGCTCATTCTTTGAAAGCCACAGAGTTAGAAAGTCATAGCACAGATCTGAGCCCAGGTCTCCGTGAGAGCAAAGCCCATCCTCTCTCCACGACCTTGGGCTGCTACAGCAGGTTTCAAAGGGTTACCTTTAGAAATGCATGACCCTCCATCTCCTAAAAAAAAACAACAACAGCAACCATGTCAGAGCAAAGAGAGAGACTTTATGGGGGTTTAGTTACGGTTAATGAAGAAAACATTAATCACTTGAAGTGCTGCTTCAGAGCTCATGGAACTGAAATGAAGCACAAGATGAAATGTTCATTTATTTCTGAGGGCTTTATTTTGTTGACACTCAATCACTCAATCCTCTTTGCTTATTTATAAGGTTTGGGGGAAGAACACTATTTTTTTTTACTAAGTAAAATTCTGTTCTAAGTGATGCACACAATGGCCTCCTTCTCTTAAAGATGAGAATATATCTGCATTGGCACCTTGACAAAGCGGTCGGGTAATAGTTACAAAGCCCTTAGCACAGTGCCTGGCTCATAGTAAGTACGTAGTCAAGTCAACTTCCTTTTGCTCATCCTCTTCGTTTGGATTCGACTTCAGCTGCATGAAATATGAACATACACTGAAAGAACCAGGAAAACTATGGGACATGGACATGTCCTCACGGAGGTGATGCCCACAAAGCAAGTGGTGGAGGGGCAGGATGTGGGATGATGACTTTCATTTCTGCAGTGCCTATAACTCACCGCATCTTATTCAATCACCATGGCCACCCTGTGGTGGTGAATAAGGGCTGATTATAAAGGGCGATTCTAATACCAACCTAACTTCTTGAAAAAAAAAAGTTTTTATTGATTTTTACGAAGAGAAGGAGGGAGAGAGATAGAAACATCAATGAGAGAGAAACATCAACATAGATCGGCTGCCTCCTGCACACCCTCTACTGGGGGGCCAAGCCCGCAACCCAGGCATGTGCTCTGACCAGGAATCAAACTGGTGACCTCTTGGAGCATGGGTCGACGCTCAACCACTGAGCAACACTAGCCAGGCGCCAACTTAACTTCTGAGTCCAATTGCCCAAGCCCATGCCTGGAAACTTGCTGTTTGGATGAGAGTGTCTGCAGATGTACTGGCCCAGGTGTACCTCCAGTGCTTGGGTTAAAGTGCCACCGGGCAGCCCCAAGGCCTTCCTGCAGTGAGTTAGCAAACAGCTTTATGGAGCTCCTGCCTGTGCCTCCTCATGTATCCCAGAGACACACGGTGGCTTTTCTCTGACATGTCACCCTTGGGCATCTATACACACAACTGTTCCTAAGAGATTTTTGTCTCTGATACTGAGCCTAATCATTGAGCCAGTTTTTATGTGGCTACGTATTTCCAAATGACAGCTCAAGGCTCTGTTTTATCTGCTGGCCCATTCATTGTTTGTCTTATTAATATGCCTCGAGTTCAACGAGGCAAATTGTTGACAGGTCTTGGCTCAGACAGATCGAGTCTCCAGTGACCACCTCTAGCCTGTGTCCCGGCCGCCTGAAGGGTTTTTCCATGACAGTTGGTCCATGCACGATGGGGTCAGCTGTCTGGTGGGTATCCGGGAAGCAAACTGTTATCTTGAAGTGTGAACAGAAAAGCTCAACGGGCATAAGTGGTGCAGGAAATGGCCTGGCAGGAGGAAATGGGTCAGCATGCCAGGCAGCGCTAGGGGCAGCCCCTGTGGCCCAGCCAAGCTGCAGAGGACAGGTTAGCTGGACATGTGGGTTCTCACAAGCCAGACCCAGAAATGGAGGAGACTGTTTTTTTGAAAATTTGCTCCTCTGGTGACTTCTGAGTTTGCCTTAGCTCTACCCATGATGTTTCCTGTTGGCTGCTCTTGTCTAGGCACATGGATGGTGTTGGGGGCTGAGGGCAGCATGTTTGGTGCCGCCAAACATGGGAGCAGTAGACCTGCGGGCACGGGCACAGGCACATTTGCTCATTCCATCCCACGCACTGACAGGAGCTGGAAAGACCGGAGGACAGCAGATTGTGTCCTGCTGGGTGATATACCTCGGTTTGCAGTCAAGCCAGAGAGTACGGTGCCGGGAGAAGCGGGTTGTTCAACCTGCTGAGTGTGTCGGCAACCCCCACAGTGAAGATGAGGCGTGGAGGATGGATGGGGTGTGGAATTGCAATCCAGGGCCCAGTGGTTCAACTTGGCCTCTGCATCCTATTAGCAATGTGATCGATCTTGGGTCTCTGTTTCATTGGATTGAAATGGGGTAAGTCTACTGACCTTGTAGGGCGGTTGTGCGGTTAAACGAAATGACACATAAAAGCTATGGAACATGGGGTACCTCCCAAAAGATATTTTCTTTTCTGTCTTCCTTCCTTTGTTTCCAAAGCCTTAACCAACTTTGGGCAATTTCCCACTAACATCCAACTTCTGTTTTTCTCCCTAATAACAGACCCTGATTTTATTCAAGGGCAGCCAGGAGCCCCACTGAAAGATGAAGCTATTAGGCTGCCTTGTGGGTAGAGGTGGCCAATGAGACACAGGCAGAGGCACTGAGAGGGGCAGTCCCCAAAGCCCCTCCAATATTTACCCACCCCCTTCTCCCACCCAGGAGCCATGGCCTGAGCTCAGGTGGAGCTGGCCCAAGCCTGGTGCCCAAGCCTGGTTTTCTGACTGAACTGCAGGGAAAATAATATTACTAGAGACAGCCAGCATTTAGGAGTGCTTGCACTGTGCCTGTCACATGGTTAGCCCTGTACCTGTTTTATTGAATTTAATCCTCAAGAAGACCTATGCAATATTTTCTACCAGAGCTTCTATTTAAAAATCAGGAGCCTAAACTATAGGAATATATGAGTAAATATATAGAGTGTCCCCCAAAAATGTTTACACACTTTACAACTGATAGCTCAACTGATGGTTCTTTCTTTTCAGATTTAATCCACTGAAATTAATAATTATTCAAAGTGTGTATACATTTTGGGGGGACACCCTGTCTGTAGGCAAGAGTGAGGAAGGAAGGAAGGAAGGAAGGAAGGAAGGAAGGAAGGAAGGAAGGAAAGAAGGGATAAATGAATGAGTGAGTGAGTGAATACATGAATGACAGGGCCTGTTGGAAGTCAAGAAGGAGAATTAGAGGTGGAAGGTAGATGCAGTGTTGCAATTGTTCTAACAAATTACCACAGGTTTGGTAGCTTCAACAATATAGATTTATCATCATACATTTCTATAGATTAGAAGTCCAAGGTGGGTCTCACTGGGCTACAGTCAAGGTGTCGGCAGGACTGTGTTCCTTCCTGGAAGCTCCAGGGGAGAATCTGTTTTCTTGTCTTTCTCAGCTTCTAGATGCCGTCCACATTCCCTGGCTCAGGGCTCCCTTCCTTCATCTCCAAAGCCGGCAATGTCGAGTGCCTCCTACTCATGCTGCCACACTGCCATCTCTGTCCTGTCTTCCACTGTTGAGGACCCGTGGGATTCCTTTGGCCCACCTAGATAATCCAAGGCAATCTCCCTATTTTAGGGACAGCTGACTAGCAACCCTAATTCCATATGCAAATTTAATTCCCCTTTGCCATGTGACGTAGCCATTTACAGTTCCCAAGGATTAGGACAGGGGCCTCTTTGAGGACCATTATTCTGCCTACCGCAGTAGGCACCTATGGAAGACTCCTCATCACTTATAGGAACAGTTTAAGTTATTTTTTATATTTGTATTGATTTCAGAGAGGAAGGAAGAGGGAGAGAGAGATAGAAACATCCATAATGAGAGAGAATCATGGATTGGCTGCCTCCTGCAAGTCCCCCACTGGGGGTCGAGCCCACAACCGGGCATGTGCCCTGGACCGGAATCGAACCTGGGGCCTTTCAGTTCGCGGGCCGATGCTCTAACCACTGAGAAAACCAGCTAGGGCTATAGGAACATTTTAGCAGGAGGAGCAGCTGCAGCATGTAGCTAACTCCATGGCAGGATTCCAGACCTCCGATTAAGGGTCACAGGAAGACAAGTCCTATTTGGCTCATTTTCCTGGCATGGAGGTTGGGGTATAGCTGCGGTCAGAGTCTCATGCTGTCACCTGCTGACACACTGCCACTCAGTTCTCTGAGGTAAGGATGCAGGTAACATGGGCCAGTCACACCGAGTGATCACCTGTGGGCCACAGGGCTTCCCTCACCGTATATCCAGTGGCCACTGGCCACATGGAGTTGGTGTTCAGGAAATGGGGAAGGAGAGAAGAAGGGGAACTGTATTTGCTGGGCCAGGGTCAGTCTCTTTATATTCTTCCCACACTCATGTCTGTAATCAGACGTGAAGTTCCAGTTGGAAAGCAGGACACTGATGCCCAGAGTGGGAGGACCACTAGCCTCGGGTGGCCCAGCTAGTAAGTGACAGAGCAGAAACTGGAACATGGGTCCCTCTACCCAGCCTATCCCTGAATGAGTCTGACTGCACACCCACCAGTTCCCGCCGCCAGACTGCCCTTCGAGCTTCGGTCTAGAACAGCCTCTTCACACCAGAACGACCTCTTCGTGAGCTTCATGTTCCTACGTACATAACTCTTTCTATCAGAATTCATGCTGCCTCCAGAAAGCAACCTCCCACTACCCCACCCCTAAGTAGTCCATTTAGGCACCTGCCCTTACGTGGTCCAGGCAGCCATTCCATGTGAGCTGGTGTCTCTGCATGTCCAGCATGGGTCTCTCTCCCTTGACCAAGGGTTCCTGTAGTTCCCCCACCACCACCTCTGCTCCCACCATAATATCATTCCCACTGTCTCTAATATTTGTTTTTTAAAAAACAATTGATGCGCCCTAGCTGATTTGGGTCAGTTGTTAGCGCGTCGGCCCATGGACTGAAGGGTCTCGGGTTCAGTTCTGGTCACGGGCATGTACCTCGGTTGCAGGCCCAATGCCCGGCCTGGGTCAGGGGCATGTGGGAGAGACACAACCGATGTGTCTCTCTCACATTGATGTTTCTCTCTCAGTGTCTCTCCCCTCCCTTCTACTCCCTCTAATTCTTGGGTAAGGATTAAAAAAAAAAGCTTTTGGTGCTTTGAGTAGTCCCTAGTCAACAAATATTTTTCTTTTACTATTACACCTTAGCACAGCAGCCTCAAAGCTAACCAGCGACCTTTTCTCCAATCCTTCAATGATAAAATGATCCCCAACATTTTCTTAGGCCCTTCTATGTCCCTGTCCAGGAATGCTTTCCAATAAACGCCTCCCTCCCCTTCAATAAAAAAAAGCAGAAGATAAATTAGTCGGTCCTTGAGCCAACACAGATGTCTCCATAAGGTGCACTAGTCAAGGTAACAACAGCACAAAGCATGTCGGGAGGCTGAGAGGACAAGGCCTCCCCCACCCCATCTCCAGGCTCCGTCCACCAAGGTGCAGATGGAGGCTGCATGCCTGGCTGAGCGCTGCTAAACACTATTGTTTGAGCAGAACAGTGTTCTTCTAGGTCAAATCCCAGAGATAAACAGGTAATTACAGCTAATCCCCCTGCCGTCCTCCTCTGCCCAGCGCACTGGGCACAAGCCTCGCTCATTCTTCCCAGGGTCCTGAGAGGTGGGCGAGGGCTGCCAGGGGCCTGTGGAGCTCTCTAGATGAAAGTATGTCTCCACTGTGTGGATGAGGAGACTGAGGAGACTGAGTTAAACAAGGCACATGTTTCCAGAGTAGCTGGGGAAGGGGGCGGGGGAGGGGGGGCGAGGCAGGAACATCTGTTTGCAACTGCATTTCATGGTTCCCAGGAGAGATTAAGAAGAGGTTAAGATGCCTATGACCAGTGAGCACAAAGCTAACCTGAGAGGCTTCGTCCAGCCCTACCTGAGCCTGACTTTGGCAAGAGGCACTTAGCACCTACTGCCTGCCAGGAACTAAACTGGACTTGTACACACTGTTTCATTCCATCTCCATGACAACCCTGCGTATTGCAAATCCCATTTTATACCTGACACATCTCAGGCTCGAGGAAGTCATGGGACCTGCCCCAGGTCCCGCAGGTAGCAAGAGGCAAAACCAGCGACTGAATACAGTTTATTCCTTTTGATTCATTCTTCAATGAGTATTTATTCCGGAGTTATGGGCACTGTGCCCATCCACAAACCAGGCCACTGGGAGAAGCCAGAGCCCCTGCAGGGCGGGGCTTAATTTGAAACTGGCCTGGTACGTTCTAACCAGACAGGACATGCTGAGCAGCTGGGGCTGGGCCCAAGGAGGAGCCCGTGCCCTGGAAAATCTGTCTCATTCGGCATTATCCTCCTTCCCGGGCAAAGGTAATTAGAGGGTCACTAAATACAACTTCAGAAGAGCCTTCCTTTCTCCGAAGCCTGGCAGAAATGCCCCACACAGCACACTAGTTCACAGCATTGCACCAGCAGCAGATCAGACCAAAGCAGGGGTGGCTGGAACTCAGGCGGTCAAGTGGGGTCTATGGGGCCCTGGACTTCAAGGGCAATTCCTGGGTTCAAGCACCAACCCTGACACCTCCTGGTTTTGCAGAAGTCACGTCACCTGCCTGAGCTTCTGCTTTCTATAAAGTTCAATAGCAGACCAGGGTAGAAATCAAAGGAGGTGACCTATCCAGTACATAGGAGGCACTTTAACCAACATGAAAGAGAAGACCCACCAGGGCTGGCCGGGCAATGCAGGGGGCTGCAGAGGGAGACACAGCCCAGCAGTGAGCCAGGGGGAAGAGAGATGTTTCCTGAAGGCAGGGGCCACATCTGTACCCCGGTGCCCAGAACACAGCCTGGCAATAACAGGCATTTTCATAAACATTTACGAATTTAGGAATGAATGCAAATGGTTGCTGTCATGGTGGTATGAGAAGCGACCCATGGTTGGCCACCTGATGGGCAAACCCTGAATCCCGGGGCCATGGGTCTAGTGCCAACACCAGGCTGTAGAATGAGAAAGGCCATTGTTATCCTTTTAGATCCAAATCCTGGAGGGAGGCAGAGCCTTGGTCTCAAACAGGAGGAAAGTGCCTTAGTTCTAGCCAAGGGGCACTTGGTTGGCCAAGATTGGCTGCTGAGCCCAGCCAGTGTAGATCAGTGGTTGAGCATCGACCTAAGAACCAGGAGGTCATGGTTCGACTCCCAGTCAGGGCACATGCCTGGGTTACAGGCTCAATCCCCAATAGGGGGGATGCAGGGGGCAGCCGATCAATAATTCTCTCTCATCATTGATGTTTCTATCTCTCTCTCTCCCTCTCCCTTCCTCTCTTTGAGATCAAGATAGATTGATAGATATATAGATGATAGATAGATAGATAGATGATAGATAGATGATAGATTATATATTATATATATATATATATATATATATATAGAGAGAGAGAGAGAGAGAGAGAGAGAGAGAGAGAGAGAGAGAGACTGGCTTCTGAGATGGATAGATGGGGCATCTTGGAGCTTCTGCCTGTCCCAGCCAAACCCATTATGACTAGGACCATTTCAGACACACCCCTTACTTGGAACCATGACTCTGGGATTTCTGGATCAGTGTGGCAGAAAGACAATGATACCAAAGCCTATCCTGTGCCCGCCGCCCCCCCGCCAAATACAACCAGAAGTGTCGCACACAGGAACAGGGTGGATCTGGATTCCTGGTGGCTGAAGCTAAGGCCAGGGGGCGCCTAGCCACCCCCACTCCCACCCCTGCTTTGTGCTCAGGCCAGGGCTCCATGACCCGTCTCCATCGCCACCCGCCTGAGCGCCCTGCAGAGTCTGAAATATTGCCGTGAGCCAGCCTGGGCCGTGGCAGGCTGCAATTAATTAATCAATCAACCAGTTCTACCCTATCAGCAAGTGCAGACCACGGATGTGAAATAAACAAATTAAAGGTTGTGTTTCAGTAAGGCTCAGCCCAATGAAATAATAATGAAGCGAAGTTAGCTGCTCTGAACAGAAGAAGGAGGAAGAATATTATAATGGGACGTGCCAGTGCGGTAATGACCTAGGAAAATGCCGACGATGGTGTTGCCAGGACGTTCGGGCCCACGCTCTGCTTGGGGACAGTGGGCGGAAGCCACAGGTTCTGCAGGGAGATCAGGCCTCTGAGTCCGGCAGAATTAGACTTGAACCCCAGCTGGACCTTAGCAGCAAAAACGCATCCCAGCTTTCTGCTTTTCAGTAAGTCCCTAACCCGCTCTGGGCTCAGTTTCCTAACTTATTAGAAGGAGAAGGAAAAGAATAACAGGATTATCTCCATCAGTGCCCACCTCCTATCCCTCAGCTCTCAGGCTCCAGACACCACGGGTCTTGCCGACGCTGCAGGAGCAAGCGTGGGTCTGCTCAGGGCAGGCCTGTCACCGCGGGGTCGGTGCACACCTGAGAACAGAGAGGTCCCAGCCATGCCCAAACCAAGGACACAGTCATCCTCTCAGGGCAATGCTTCTGATGAGGACCCTTCCAAAGGTGATGGGTTTTCCCTGCCAGTTCCAGGTAAGGACTTGGGTGACAAATAGTGACGGGGAGTTTCATTTTCCTTACACAGATCCCCACCTGGCAAAGAATAATTTAATACCATCCTCTCCCGCCCTGCCCACCACACACATACACACAAGAACATGCACTCACACGTCCACCCCGCTTTGAGCTAACAGCCTTCTATCATCTCATTCATTTGAGAACATCTGAGTTCACCAGACTGTCACATGATGGTTGTGAATGGTCTGTATTATCCACCAGAGTCTCCTGGTGCCCTATGCATACCTCTCCAGCTGGGACCCAGATATGTGCTCAGCTCTGCCTTAAAATGACTAGTAGTAAAAGTAATAACCATGCCTGACTAGTGCGGTTCAGTGGTTGAGCGTCAACCCATGCACCAGGAGGTCACTGGTTCGATTCCTGGTCAGGGCACATGCCTGGGTTGCAGGCTCGATCCCCAGTCAGGGGCATGCAGGAGGCAGCCGATCAATGATTCTCTCATCACTGATGCTTCTGTCTCTCTCCATTTCCCTTCCTCTCTGAAATCAATGAAAATATATATTTTTTTAAAAAGGCTCATCCTTACTCTAAGTGTCTTTTCACGTTGGATGGAGAATCAGTCAATGCCATTACAGTCCCAGGATTTGGGAATTGCAGACACACCTTGGGAGCTAGGAGGTTACCCTCTGTCTGAGAGCCCTCCCTCCCCTGAGCATCCCTTCAGTAGGTTCACACTGGTTCCCCTAGGTCCACCCCAGGACCCCAGGCTGAGCACCCACACACACTTCCACTGTCCCTTGCAGGACGAGGTGGACATACCAGGGCCTCCCTACCAGGCCCAGCGATGCTCAGCTCCAGCTGCCCTAAAAGCCCGTGGAGCTTTGTGCAAAGAGATACCCCAGCCCTTCCCGGAGAGTCTGCCTCCCCAGGTGTGATGTGGAATTCGCGTCTGTTCATGTCCCACCCGGACAGCGTGGCCCCAGGACCAGTCTCTGGTCCTCATCCCTGCTGTGCGGAGGGGGGCTCTGCACACCCTGGCTCACCTGGAGGGTCACCTTAGCGTTGTCAGCATCCCCCTCCTTAGTAAGGTCCTGTCACAGCTCCCGGGTCGCAAAGACTGCTGATTGGAAATTTCCTCTAATCAGAAAAATCACAGCCGAGCAGGTTGGCTGCACAGGTACCAATTAGCATCGCGAGAAACCAACATTCAAAGGATAACCTTCCAGTCTAGGAAGTCTGCCAAGATGTCTCTGGGTTGTCATTATTCAACTCCTGCATCTACAGCCATTTCAACGAAACTGATCATGATGTTGAAATGGGCCATGAAGCTGACTTGCTCTTACTGCAAAGGAATGGAATGTGGAAACCTGGCGATGGAACCTGGGGCAAAGTTCTATTTGAAAAGAAAGTGTGAACTGGTGATCTGAAGCTTGCAGTGAGGTCAAGGCTCACACTCAGACCCTCACGTCTCTGAAGCATCACATCACTTGGGGAAGCCCCTTCATACACCCGCCCCAATGTCTTCGTTAATAAAATGAAGACAATGATTTCACCCCGCCCCCCAGCATGGTTAGAGGTCAAAGCACTTATTACATAAAGTGCCTGGGACATGGTTGGTCCTCAACAAACACTCCGAATAAGAATGTCTTCCCATCTCACTCATTTGTGGATTATAGAGAACAATATAGACTGATGAAAAGGGACAGACCCAAAGACTGAGAAACAGCGATCAGGCTATCAATCCCCAGAAGGAAAGTAGGGGAGGGCGGGGGTAAGGGGAAGAGATAAACCGAAGGACTTGTATACATGTATATAAGCCAAACCAATGGACATGGACAACAGGGGGATGGGAGCATGAGTGTGCAGGGCGGGGAGGGGGGGGGGGTAAGGGGGAGGTTAGGGGTTAATGGGGGGGGATGAGGACACATTTGTAATACCTTAACTAATAATAATAATAAAAAAAAAAGAATGTCTTCCCCTGAGAACTTGGTGGCCTGGTTGGAAGGAGAAATCACAGACGTAGATCGTGACCAAAGGGAGTAGACCACAGAGACAGTGAGAGGTCAGCAGGAGACGGTGGGAAGGAGGGGAGACCTCAGGAAGCAGGAGGCATCTGACCGCGGTCTGCAGGGGGAAATGGGCGATTGCAATATTTAAGTTTTGGGAGAAAAGGCGATGCATCGGGGCAGCAATGGGCACGGACTAATCAAGTTCACTCGCCCAGAGGTTTGAGCAATAAATGGGGAGCCTGTGCCAATGGGATGGAGCGAGCAGATCAGGGTGCATTCATGCCCCCCTGCAGATGAAGGGCAGCAGCTGGGGGAGAAGAAGGGCTGAAGGAGATACTACCTCCAAGGTCAGCTTGGAAGTGAGGAGCTCCGACATTCGTGCCCTTGTGCAACCAGCCATGAGGAGGGGCACCCCAAACCTAGAGGCAGAGAAGGCCAGGCCACGGAGGCTCAGGGGGCCAGGGAACTGCTGAGGCAATGGGCACAGCCCAGGCAAATGGGATCTTTACCATCCTGGCTGGAAAACACCAGCAAGGAGAGCTGGCCCGCGGGGTTGAGACTGAGGCTTCTGCGTTCATGCAGCGCGTGCTATTTTCATCTGCTGGGGGAAGGGCAACTCCAGGGTATAGAGAAGGCGTCTGTATATGGTTGGGCGTCGTTCAGCATTTCCTAAGATGAGTTGCCTTGGCTTTCGCATAAAAAGGCTGACTGTCCCTCTGCATGAAAAGGCACCTGTTGCCCAGCGAGGAGGCTGTGATCAGCGGCACGCTTGGCCCCGGGTCCCCAAACGGTGCCAGGAGATCCTCAGAACACCAGCGTCCTGCCAGATGGCCCAGTAAAATGTCTCTAAGGGGAAACGTCATCGCAAAAGGCTCAGCCACACATTCTTTGTGGTGATGGGACTTCAGAGGCCGAGATGCTGATACGCATTAGCATCTGCAGAGAAGGGTGTGCTATCCAACTGCATGCATCACAGTGCCCGGGCCCTGCTTTTCTCTCCAACAGGCCTTCTGAACATGCTGCCCTAGGGGTCCACGGAGCACTTTACAACGGACCGAGATTGCAGTATAAAGGAATGCGGCCTCCTGGTGCACAGGGCCATCCTGGGCAGGTTGGCACACCTGTGCCAGGGAGTAGCATGAGCCTGGGCTCCCTCCAGTCTGCCTCCACATTAGTCTATTCCAGTGATGGCGAACCTATGACACACGTGTCAGAGGTGACACGCGAACTCATTATTTTGGTTGATTTTTCTTTGTTAAATGGCATTTAAATATATAAAATAAATATCAAAAATATAAGTCTTTGTTTTACTATGGTTGCAAATATCAAAAAATTTCTATATGTGACACGGTACCAGAGTTAAGTTAGGGTTTTTCAAAATGCTGACACGCCAAGCTCAAAAGGTTCGCCATCACTGGTCTATTCCTAGCTTCTTAGATAGGCCTGCAGAACAGGTATCATGACAGCCCCGCCCTGTGATTCCCTGTTTAATTGAATTCTCCTGGTATTCCTTCTGACATTAACAGTACAAGGTAGTGACCATCAGTGTCATTTCAGAATAGAGGAAAGCAAGGTGATCAGGCAGGGTAGGAATCAGCCTCAAGGCCCCACATTTATAAGAGGAAAAGCTGGGATTTAAACCACATAAGCCACATTCAGGTGGATATTTCAACCTGGGCAGGGAGAGACCCGGGAGTAAGTGAGTTGAGGAGAGGCCAGAACTGACATTACAGAACCAGTCTGTCTGCCCAGCTGACTACACATGCGCAGGTCAGGTGGGCTCAGGGGTAGGAGGAGCCTGCGAAGCCAATGGGTTTGACATTTCATAGTTGTAACCCTGGGTGTCTAACTTCCCCGCCTGCTCCATGACCTCCAGTGGGTCCTTGGGGCTCAACCTGAGTTACAGGTACCTGATTCTCTCCACCAATGGAACACCAAGGAAGCGGGGCTTCCACCCATTAACAGAGCAGCTGGATGTATTAGGGGTTTGTTTTCCCCGACTTCATCATTTCATTTTCTTCTACTCCTTCCCTTGTCTCTGACTTGCAGATAAAACTCTGGAATCTTGTGTTCTGGAAATGAGTGAGGTGGAGGCAGGGAACAGGGTGCTGAGCAGTTCGGCATTGTCTGCAGATGGACCATGAGGGTAATAATCTTAGTCATCCCCTAGGAAATGAGTAAAATGATCAGCTGATGCTTGTGAAATTGCCTAACAAAATGCTGATTCCTCCCTCCCTGCCTCCACCACCTCAGACCCCAGACCTGAGCCGAGCATCAGGTCTCAACATGTCCACCGGCTGCTGTGGGATCTTGGTCAAATCCTTGCTCTCTCTGATCCTGTGTCCACGCCTGTTGGCCGAATGATAACAATAACATCTCCCAAAGATGTCCACATCCTACTCCTGGAAACCCGTGAATATGTCACCTTACACGTCAACAGAGGCTTTGCAGGTGTGGTTACATCTCTTTGAAGTTGAGAAGTCATCCTGGATTATCTGGGTGGGTCCACTGTACAGTAATCACAACAGAACAAGGAAGAGAAGCAGATAGTTGGCAGCAGCCTGAGGGCTTGGCCCAAAGTTGCTGGCATTTAAGGAGGAGGGAGGCAGCCGCGAGCGAAAGAATGACGGGCACCTCTAGAGGTCGAGCAAGGCAAGGAAAGGAGTTCTCCCCTGTAGCCTCTAGAACAGGGGTGGGCAAACTTTTTGACTCGAGGGCCACAATGGGTTCTTAAACTGGACCGGAACAAAAGCATGGATGGAGTGTTTGTGTGAACTAATATAAATTCAAAGTAAACATCATTACATAAAAGTGTACGGTCTTTTTTTTTTTTTTAGTTTTATTCATTTCAAATGGGCCGGATCTGGCCCGCGGGCCGTAGTTTGCCCACGGCTGCTCTAGAAGGAACACAGATCTGCCAACAGCTTGACTTTAGCCCAACGAGATCCATGCCGCGCTTCTCACCTACACATCTGTTAGATAATCACCCAGTGCTGTTGTGAGCCACTAAGTCGATGGTCAGTTGTTACAGCAGCAACTGGGAACTAATACACACAGATAAGGAGAAGGATGGAGTTGATTGCCTCCACGGTTCTTTCTAGTTAGAAAAAGTCAAGTGATTTCGGTTCCAATTGACGGAATGGCATCCATGCAGCAAGAGCTTCCAATCATAGCTGGCTCCCAGGACTCAGCCAGTGGTAACATCCTCCACGTAGCTCCGTGAGCCTCCAGCATCTCAAAGCCCCTCCGGAGCCACAGTGCCTGGAAGTTGGCCCATCGGTTGCCCGGGGCCTGGGGTCACAGAAAACTGCATGAACATTGATGAAAAACAATGTTTTATAAACAACATTTACTGAGTGCCTTCCTAGTGGCCAGCACTGGTTAGTCAATTTCACAAGCATTATTTCGTCCATCCTTGCTGTTTCAAGGGACCTGGCATATATGGCACACTGTTCTTAAAATGTTTGCTCACCTTCTTGGCACTATGTGTTTTAACCAAGGTCTCCTCTCTGAGAAAGGTTGTTTCCCCAGGTAGGGATTTTCCCCTGAAGTTAGGGAGGGAATAAAACCCCTCAACTAAGTGCCAGGCGGGTAATTAATCACTTTAACTACGAACAATCATGCTTAGGCTACATAATCTTTACTCCCTGGAATGGAGATAAGAAACGCCCTAACCTTTGGAATAGAGATTGATAGGATTGGAATCAACTGGTATAAATACAGATGTAACAAGACAACAGGAGACAGAACTTAGAAGACAGAACCAAGAGACACAGAACCTAGACACAGAACCTAGACACAGAACCTACACAGAACCTAGAGACAGAAGAACTTCACTGGAGAGAACATGGCAAAAGATCCTGGACAGAAACTGGCAACAGAACCTAGAGACAGAACCTAGCGAGAGAACATGGCAAAAGATCCTGGACTGAACCTGACTACAGAAATTGGCAAGAGAACCTGACTAGAACCTGGTGACTGAACCTGGCTGGAGAACCTGGACAGAACCTGGCTGGAGAACATAGCGAGGGAACATGGCTACAGAACCTGGCTGGAGAACCTGGAGAACCTAGCAAGAGAACATGGACACAGAACCTGGCTGGAGATCCGAACCAGAACTTCGCTGGAGATCCAGACCAGAACTTGGCTGGAGATCCTGGCTGGAGATCCTGGCTAGGCTGCTGATCAACTGAACGCTGTCTCCGTGTCATTCCTTCTTCGCCGACTCCGTCCACACCTTTGGGGACCCCTGGACCCGCTGGGGTTGGACCCCGGCACCTAGGAGACCCCTAATTGTGATTATTATCATGTTACATCTGAAGAGTAAAAAGATAGTTTAAGCTTCTTGCCCAAAGTTTCACAGGCAGCAAATGGCATAACTTGAACTTGGGCCAAGCTTTCCCTGCTGCAAATTCCATGGTCTAACCCTATGGGAAGAGGGGCTGATGTCTGAGTACATTGGGGTTGACACAAACAAATAAAAATCAGATAAGCAGACAAGCATAAACCACTTCCAATTCCTAAAAGCCACAAGTGAAATAGTAAAGTGCCTGGCGTGGAGTTCAATACAAATGATTTGACTTTTTAATAAAAAAGTAAATGTGTTTGGAACAAATGGAGCGTTCACTTTTTCCTACGATGTCTCACAGGTGGACATCTTACCTCTCCCCTGAGAGTAAGTCATTGTGATTGTCATGGGCCACAACCTCCACCCACAAAAACTAGAAACTGCAGATATAACCCCAATCCACACTTATTGCCAGATAGCAACAGGCTCATGATGTAGTTGGGTTTCCTTAAAGGTGGTTTATTTAATGTCTGTCTACAAGTGGCTTAAGGTAGCTCTCTTTGACTTCCCATGTAATGAAAATCACACCCCCAAATTAGTTTTTTGGACAGATCATGAATCTTAAAAATACATTTTTTTTATTGACTTCAGAGAGAAAGGGAAAGGGAAAGAGATAGAAACATCAGTGATGAGAGAGAATCGTGGATGGGCTGCCTCCTGCATGCCTCCTACTGGGGATCGAGCCCACAACCGGGCGTGTGCCCTAACTGGGAACTGAACTGAACTCTTGGTTCATGGGTCGACGCTCAACCATTGAGCCACACCGGCTGGGCCAGATCATGCATGTTGCTCTTCATTTTAGGAAGTAATACATGCATTCCTGTTTCTCTCCATCAAGCTGCACACACATACATTTTTAATAAATGTTTCCTGACTTGAGCCGGTCAGGACAGAAGTCAAAGGAAAGGTGAAACGGTATCTGAGCACCAACTGCCAGCATCCTAGTCTATGGGTGGAAGAGTAGGAATGTCTGTGGGAACCCTGAGAAGAATCAGAGAGTTCTGGGTGGTGCAATGAGATGCTAATTCTTACAAAATTCTGATTTAAGGCAAAGAAAAGAGCCCTTCTCGCATGGGGGAGTTCCCACATTAACCTTCCATTGATTGCATTTAGGTGGGGACAAAATGAGGCATGGACGTGTGTATGTTGCTTTGAGGAATTAGCCTCTTACTAAATTATAAAATCCATAGTTATTTCCCAGCCAGAAGGCCCATCATGGGCGACTAGCTCCGATGGTCACGCCTTCCCTAATACTGAGGGAGTTATTAAGTACACGGAGTCCGAGGCTAGCCCAGAGGTTCATCTCTCTCTACTCCTCTGACCCTCACATTCATCAGCTCTGGCATGGACACTTCCACTTGGCCTTCAAAAAAGCCTCTAAATCAGTGGTTCTCAACCTTCCTAATGCCGCGACCCTTTAATACAGTTCCTCATGTTGTGGTGACCTCCAACCATAAAATTATTTTCGTTGCTACTTCATAACCATAATTTTGCTACCGTTATGAATCGTCATGTAAATATCTGATATGCAGGATGTATTTTCATTGTTACAAATTGAACATAATTAAAGCATCGTGATTCATCACAAAAACAATATGTAATTATATATGTGTTTTCCGATGGTCTTAGGCGACCCCTGTGAAAGGGTCATTCGACCCCCAGGTTGAGAACCACTGCTCTAAATGAAATGATTCCTACCCAACCCTTGGACCTTCACCCCACAGTAAACTCCACTGTGCCCCAAGCTCCCAGTTCCCAAGGGCAACACCATCCACCTTGGTCTCAGGCTAATTCCAGAGTCTGTCCCTTCCTCAGATGATGTAAGGATTAGATATAATATAAGTAAAGCACCAGAGACATGGAAAGTGCTCCAATGATCATCTGTTTCCATCACTGTGCCCCCACTCACTGAACAAAAGCCCTCATTCTCTGAATAGACACATAGGCTGTGCATTAAGAAACGGATTGGGCCCTAGCCAGTTTTGCTCAGTGGATAGAGCAGGGGTGGGCAAACTTTTTGACTCGAGGGCCACAATGGGTTCTTAAACTGGACCGGAGGGCAGGAACAAAAGCATGGATGGAGTGTTTGTGTGAACTAATATAAATTCAAAGTAAACATCACTACATAAAAGGGTACGGTCTTTTTTTTTTTTTTTAGTTTTATTCATTTCAAACGGGCCGGATCCGGCCCGCGGGCCGTAGTTTGCCCACGGCTGGGATAGAGCATCAGCCCTTGGACTGAAGGGTTCCAGGTCCGACTCTGGTCAAGCGCACGTACCTCAGTTGCAGGTTCGATCCCTGGCACTGGTCAGGGCACATGCAGGAGGCAACCAATCGATGTGTCTCTCTCACATTGATGTTTCTCTCTCTCTGTCTCTCTTACTCCCTTTCACACTCTAAAAAAAAATCAATTGAAAAATATTCTCAGATGAGGATGTATCAAAACAATAATAAAATAAAAAATGGATTGGAAAAAGAGACATCCTAGAGTCTAGGTTTGGAGGAGACAAATGCTAAAGTCTTCAGGGTGCGTGTCTCAGAGCCTGAGGCTGCTAGTGGTGATGCATTGAATGAGCGCTCTCTCGTTCTTGTGTGCTCTGAAGTGGCCCTCTAATAAGCTACGATCATAACAGATGAATGGAGGTTTAACCAAGAGACGAGGAAGGGGGAAAAGAAAAGGAAAACAAATGTGCAATGCGATCGCAAGGCACTGTGCTGCAGTTATGCAATTTCAAGTTCGGGATCAGGCATGAGGCTTATTTTCGTGGGTGATAACGAATTATATTCGTTTGCTGCTGGATGCAACCCTTATGGGGAAAACGAAATTCAACCCTCCTGCATTTGTCACCGCAGGATTGTGTCTGCCACACAAAGGCAGGCGACCGCAAGGAGAGACGCCTCTCACTGAATTTTAATTTTGAGAAAACGTGACTAGTGTCTGGGCCGTGCACACACAGTCAGCCACGGGGTTTGGAGAAGGCTCGGTGCTCAGCGGACCATCCACGTCGGTGGCGCCAAAACACGGCCTGTTTAGGTACATCTGCTCCCTGGCCCCGCCCCTTTTCACATTCATGCTCAAACTCGAGATTTTTAGCCTTTCTTCTTGTGGACTGGCTGTTGAGACACATGCCTACCCGGAAGATGAAGGAGGGTGGCGCAAGGAGGAGGATGAAGCATTTGGGGACATGGGTGGGTCTGGGCAGGTTCAGAACCGCTGGTCTCCATTCCAAGGAGACAATCCGCTCCTTGAAAGTCATCTCTTGCTTTCTGGACAGGAAAACACACACAACCTTTGTCCAAATATTCTTGTTATAAAGTAATATAGGCTCGGGAAGAAAATGTTCTGAGTGAAGAAAAGGAAATCAGAGATAGAAAAATCAACCACAGGCCCAGCGCCGAAAGACGTTTACTGTTGCTAACATCGCAGCCTGTTTCTTTTCAGATAAAGGTTGTAATTCTTAGGGATGTGAAATGCTGTCAATCAACAGAGGGCGATGACCACAGGGGACCCTGGGGTGAGCAGAAACAGCACCCTAACCGCTGTCACACCGAGGACGGTGCTATCCCCTGGGCTGGAGATGGCAGAGCTGGGGAGCCCGGCACCTGCTCCAAGCCCTGGGCTCCGAGACTGTGGGTGCGGAGAGGCCTGGGCCTGGGCCTCGCCAGGCGTCTGCCTTCTCAGACCCGCCACAGGCTCACATTGCTGCCTCAGTGCCCAAAGTGAAGTGCGACAGATGGCAGGGAGCGGGGCTTATCAACAGCCCGTGGGAGGTCCTGTCCCTGGGGGAGCCTATCTCCTCCCGCCTGGCTCCCAGCCCTGAATCCTGGGTGCGATCAGCAGTGGCGGTGCTCCTGAGTGTCACCCGGAGCCGGCGCTGTCCCCTCCCAGCCTGTACCCGGCCACCTGCGAAACCAGCAGCTGCAGCCTCCCTGGTGTGAGAAAGCCGGACCTGCTGCTCTGGCCTCTGCAGTCTCCACTGATGGGGAGGGAGAGGCAGGGGTTGGGGGCGGGATGGGGGCGAGCGATGGATTTGGGGATGAGACGCTCACTCCCCACCAGGCCACCATCACCTAACAGCACTTCTCTGGGTGGCTTTGCTCCCCATGAGTGGGCAGGAAAAAGCAGAGGATGCAGACTGCCTTCCTCTCCACCCAGGAGGGTGCTCCTGCTGATGAATGGAGTCCCTGCGAGACCGGGACAGGCAGGGTGCCCTAGTGAGTGAGGTCCCTTCAGCACTGTTGTCAAGGGCTCAATGACTGCATAGGGCAGTGATGGCGAACCTATGACACGCGTGTCAGAGGTGACACACAATCTCATTTTTTTGGTTGATTTTTCTTTGTTAAATGGCATTTAAATATATAAAATAAATATAAAAAATATAAGTCTTTGTTTTACTATGGTTGCAAAATATCAAAAAATTTCTATATGTGACAGGGCACCAGAGTTAAGTTAGGGTTTTTAAAATGCTGACACGCTGAGCTCAAAAGGTTCGCCATTACTGGCCTAGGGGGCGAGGGTGTGCCCACGCTCCAGGCGGGAGTCCTGGCCACCCCAAGTGACTTGAGGCCAGATGTGGCATTTCCCAGCCATGGGACTTACAAAATGAGGACAAGCGCTCCTGCTTCACCAGACTGACACGGGACACCCCCGGGGGGAAGACACAGGAGCACATGCAACCACAGAGCCATTTTCTCCTTCTCCGGAGAGGGCTGGAGCCGCCCCGTCACACCCTGAGGCTGTGACTCCACCTTATGTCTACTTGTAACAAGTTACAGGGGCTTCTGGGAGCCTTGACCTTCAGTTCGGGCCCATCCGAAGACCTTCTCAGAGAGGCAGGCTGGGCTGGGCGGGGACAGCGATAGGAACAGTATTCCCCAGGAGAAATCGCATGCCAGCCATTCTTGTCATTTTAAATTTTCTAGCTCTTACATTTTTTTAAAAGCAAAAAGAAACATAACATGTTCAAAACATTCTTGTAACATATAGTAAATAAATAAGATATATAATTTTATTTCCTTTCATTTCCGTCCTAAATTTCCAAAATCTGGAATACTTTGACTACCTCAGTTTAGAAGGTACATTTTTATTGGAAATACCGGATCTAGATTCAGGTCTCATTTCTCCTCTCTGAGCCGGTTTATTTAGCGGCTTCTCAGAACTCAGAAGACCAGACCACTGTTAGGGTCGCGGAGGACAGCGTGAATAGCATCTGTGCCCCCTCCTTCCTGGGAGCATCCTTAGTCCTGGGCACCAGGTCCCACCTCCAAACTTGGGCTTGTCCCTTGCCTCCTGCCCTGAGCACCCGCCCTGCCCCTCTCCACCTCCTCCAGGCTCCCACATGCTTCGTCTCCCCACTCTGAGGCATCTTCCCGTCTCCTGGGCCTTGTTGTCTGCTGGCCACGCTCCCCCACCTGTCAGTTACGCAGCCCTGAGGACACCCCGTCTCCTGCTCGCACCACTGCATCCTCCCTGTCAACGGAAGCAATGAAACTGGAACCTGTTTAGTGCTTCCCTTTATCTCCCAGGAGGCCCATGATGTTCCAATCCGCGCCAACACCTCGCGCGTGCCCGACGGGGCAGACACCCCACATGAAATGCTGCCTGAGACGCAGCCTCTGTTCTCCAGGGGACCACATCCCAGCCACATGCCTGGCCCCTGAGGACACGGGTATGACAGTAACTCACTCTGATAGCACTTGGAAGTTTGAAAAGCACTTCTGTGCGGCAGTTTGATAAAAATCCTCAGCAGTTGTAACTCCTCACCTCCTCGAAGGGACTTCCCTGACCACCTGCCTAACACCCTTCCCCAACATGCTCTTTTTCAGACCCTCGTTTTTTCTTCCGTACGACTTACCACGGCTTTGCGTTATTTTTGCTTTGTTTTGCTAGTCTCCCCACTAGAAGTCCCGTGAGGATGAGGAGCACCCATGTCTCCCTCTATGAGCACAGCACCCTGTCTATAGAAAGTACCCAACACATGGGTGATGAATGGATGAATTATTTCATTAATATGTGTCAAGCTTGGCACAAGGCTTTTTCTAAACTGGCACTGTCTAAAAGAAATAGGATGTGAGCCTCGTCATTTCCAGTTTTCCAGGAGCGACATTTCCTTAAATGTGCAAAGAAGCAGGTGAAATTGATGTCACTATTTTCTATGTAACCCTATATACGCAAAACATTGTTTCAACATATAATAAATATTTAAAATATCCTTGAGATTTTTTTAACCTTAATTTTTTCATCCCATATTTTACAAATTCAATTGCCTTTTATAATGACAGCAAGTCTCAATTCAGGTGGTTAAGTTTTATTAAAACGCCTGATATATATTTAGATCTCATAAATGTACAGTGGAAAATGTAGATTTGCATACCTAAATTGTTGCAAACACATTTCAAAGTTTCCCAATCACTGAATCAAGGAATGATTTTTCAGCTTAAATTTGCATTAATTCTAATGAGATAAAAGGAAAATTCAGCCCCTTGGTACCATCAGCCACATCCCTGGGGGCGCACAGTCCTGCATGGGGTAGCGGAGGGCTAGGTAATGCTGATAAGCCTACGTCCCATTGTATTGTTGCTGGACTCACGATTCTCCGGGTTCCCCATGGCTCTCAGGGTAAAAGTCAAAGTCCTGGCAATGGTCCCCAAGACCTCGCATGCCTGCCCTGCCCAGCCTCAAGCCTCATCTCTTGCTTCTCTCCACCTCACTGACTCCACGCAAGCCACCTGGTCTTCTCAAGGTTCCTCAGACTCTCACTCAAGCTCTTTGTCCTGCTGGTCCCCCTGCCTGGATGCTCCCATCTCCCACTCAGTGTCATTGGGAGCTGATTCCTCACTTCCTCAATCTTTATTCAATTGCCACCTTCTTCTCAGCAAGTCCTGGCCTAGCCACTCTCCTCTAAACTGATAACCTCCCCTGCACCGACGCTTCCAAACCTCCTCCCTGAATTGCTTTACTCCCTGACAGGCTCTCTGTTTTACTTTTTGAGATCAACATCTCAAAAACAACTCCTCCCAATCCTGTATAATAAAAGCCTAGGGGGCATTTGCACAAAGTCATCACAAGATGGCCACCACAAGATCGTCACCACAAGATGGCCGGCAGGGGAGGGCAGTTGTGGATGATCAGGCTTGCAGGGCAGGGCAGTTGGAGGCAATTGGGCCAGCAGGGGAGGGCAGTTGGGGGTGACCAGGCTGGCAGGGGAGCAGTTAGGCATCAATCAGGCTGGCAGGGGAGCGGTTAGGGGGCACTCAGGCTGGCAGGCAGAAGCAGTTAGGGGCAATCAGGCAGGCAGGCAGGTGAGCAGTGAGGAGCCAGCAGTCCCAGATTGTGAGAGATTGTCCAAGTGCCAGTGTATGTCTATGCCAGCAATCAGACATCCTCCAAGGGGTTCCAGATTGGAAAGGGTGCAGGCTGGGCTGAGGGACACCACACCCACGCCCCCCCCCCCCCGCACGAATTTCATGCACCGGGCCTCTAGTAGAATATAATCTCTTTGAGGGCAAATTTTTGTTTGTTTTGTTCACTGCTGGGTCCCTCGCCCTTAGCATTTCATTTGTTGAATGAATGAATGAATGAATGAATGAATGAATATACATTGTGTCACATGGTGATATTATCTTCATCTTACAGATATAGATACAATACGAAAACAGTGAAATGATGAGCCCAAAAGCCAAAAATTAGAAAGTAGTGAAAATAACCAGAATTCAGGTTTTACTTAAAATCCCACGTAGTTCTCATCATGCATGCTACCTTCGAAAATTGCTGCCTATCAGATACTTTCAGAAAGGAGACTAGAATCCTATGGAACACTCGAAAAATATGAATGCTTCAACCAGATCAACCAGCCAATTCATGACTGCCAAGTGCCCATATGTGGGCCAGATCCAGTCCCTGGGTTTCATACATTCCAAACATGTTCTGTGCTATTATGAACTTGAAGTCTGAGACCATTTGTATGTGCCCACTTTTGGCCCTAATGGATGCTACCTGTAACAGGTATCAGGGGAAGGGGCAATGGCTCCACCCACCTGTCCCTTCCACCATGTCTAGCCCAAGTCCCACATTTTTAGTCATACAAATCTGTAAATATTTGCATGGATGGCAAATTTCCTTTTTACTCTAAATAGGAACAATCCAAGAACAGCTTAAGATGAAGTAATAATTACCAATTATTGGATGCCAGTTTTTAACACCCATTATCAATTTAATCCCCAAACAACCTTATAAGCTAAGTATTACCATCATGCCCATTCAACAGATGAGAAAACAGACTCTGCGAAGCACTTAAGCCACGGTCACACCATTAGTAAGTGACAGAGTCAGGATTTAAACCCAGGCCTATCTGTCTGCTATCTTGTCAACAATAAACTGCTTCGCCGCCCTGCAGCCACCTAGAAACCCCTTATGGAAACACCTCTAAGATAGAATTAGTCCAACAAGCCCAGCTAAAACCCATTTATTTCCCAAATAAATTCACACGTTTATCTGCAAGTATGTAAAATCTTGTAGCAATTATGTTGCCTCAAATTTGCTTAATGGAATGACAACTCATCAAAGTAGAAATGTGGCTCCAAAAACCTTATATTAACATTTTTTCTCTGTATAAACCTACCCGTGTGGCAAGTTAACAACAAATCATTAGTGAGAAAGCACCTTCCGGGATCTGCGCGTGGAGGTCCTACCTGGGGACCCGCACAGCGTGGCGTGAGCGCTCACTGCAGCCTTCCTTTGCTTCAGCTGTGACAACCCGGGCGAGACGAATGCAGCCTGAGTTCTGTGTTGACAATCACTCCTTTTCAAGGGACCCGCATGTTCCATACTCTCAATGCACAATCGACCTGCTTAAGTATTGCCATTAATATTCACCGTGTGGCCATGACAAAGACAGGCATGTAGGCAGGGCCATCTAGATCCTGAAGAGTGTTGTTGTTTTTTTTTAAAGAAAAACACAAACAGAAAAAAACTGGATGTTGATAAGACACTATTGGTAACATATAACAAGCAAATAAACCCTTCGAACAAGCTTAAGTAGGAGTAAAGAAACTCAATGGAATGATGCACTCATAACTCAAAAACAGGCACGCCTCAGCTTGCTGAAAGGAGAAATATACAAGCAGCTAGCAGCACAGGCCACTCTATCTCCCAATAACGCACAGGCTCTCTCTCTCTCTCTCTCTCTCTCTCTCTCCAGAACAGCTCTCATTATTCGATCTGCTCACACACACAGAATGGCTACCAGGGCTCGGAGTTTGTGTGTCTGCAGCTTGAACAACATTCTAACCACTGCCAAGTCCAAATTTTCAGAGAAGACATGGAGAAGGCCCAGGTCGGTCCATGTGGCCTTCCATGGTCCCAGGAGACTGCATCCTGGAGGACCCTGTGGGGGAAGGCCACTATGAAAGGCATGTTGGGACTTGGGTGGATCAGCACCTGAAAGAAATCTAGCACAGTGTGCCTGCTCTCCGGAAAACCCTAGTCAACGATAATTTTCTCAAAATTGATTCTATTTCTCAGGGCTCATGTATTCAATAAACACTAATTGAATGCCCACTAAGTGCCAAGCAATCAGCCCGACTCAAAGGAACATGCAATCTAGAAGGGAAGGCTAGCGGGCAATTACATGGGGGTGTGCAAGTTAATATAAAAGCAACAACAGTGACCCATGGGATGTTACGGGGTGAACCTTTAATTCAGACCAGGGTGGGGAGGATGAAGCTAGCGGAGGGGGGTACCGTGTGGTTAGGGCGGTTCCCAGAGGAGAGACTGCCCTGAGATTTGGAAGATAAATCCGCTAGGCTAAAAAAGAGCAGAGTGGGCGACTGTGGATACAAGGTACGCAGACGCAAAGGCACCGCGTTGTCAGGAAGTAAGAATTTAGGAAGACCACGGGGATTTGAGCTGGAGAGATACGCGGAGGCCCCATCTGAAGAAGCGTGTGTGCCAAACCAAGGAACTTGGAAATACTTCAATAGTTCTACACATTAAGTCAATAGAACCAAAGGCAGCCTGCCAAGAAAGTAGGTTTACAAATGTTGCATTTTACAATACTCTTTTGGGGACGCACAATTCACATCAGCATATTAAAGGCTCTGAGAAGTCCTGTAACATGCACACACACACTCACACACACACAATACCTGGTTCACTTTGCTTAACCCAGGGTTTTCCAAATGTATTAAACTATGAATCTCATTCCCAGTCCCCACCCTCTGGAATACGTCCTTAATCCAGCATGAGAGATGCTGTTTGGAGGCTATGGGGAGCCTATGGGAGGGTTTTGAAAAGCTGAGTGAAATGATTTTATTTGTGCTTTAGAAATGGCCTACTGCCTGCTGCAGAGAACAGGATGTAGGAGTGTAAGCCAAGATGCTAGGGGACTGTCGGGGGCTGCTGCAATCATCCGAGGGAGAGACGAGGGCGGCCCGAACTGAGGCGATGGCAGTGTGCTGTGGCTGGGAAGGCACGGTTGCCGGAGATCCGAGTACAGATGGCTGGTCCAAGGCAGGCTCCATTTAGGGAGATAAAAAATGAGCATGAGACTGCACTTTGTTATGGGAGCCAAGAATGGCAGCACTAGCAGGGGGCAGGGCCATTACCAAGCAGTGCCTGTAACTCTCCAGCTTCTAAATGAACTGGCCTTCCAGAAAGGACCGTGCCCCTTTGCCTCGGAACTGCACAATCTGCCCTCGAGGAAGACTGCCCTGAGCCAGAACGGCCGGCCTGGTTTACAGATCAGTCCAGTGCAACAGAGGTTGTCTCGTCAACATGGAAGGCCGCCGTGGACAACCGTGACAGGATCTGAAGGCCAAGCTGCAGACTTTACCCCTTCTTCCTCGTGCACATTTTCATTAAGCACCTATTATGTGATAACCGGCACTTTGAAAATTCCATTTCCTGTGTATCCGTCATCTATTGCTAGATAACAAACCATTCTGCAACTTAGTGGCTTAAAACAACTAAGATTCTCATGATTCTGTGGGTTGGCTGGGCTCGTGGGTGGTTCTTCTCTCCACATGGTGTCAGCAAGGGTGACTGTCATCTGGGGTCACATGGGGCTGGATCAGCCACGATGACCTCTCCCTGTAGCTGGCAGTGGCGCTGGCTGTGAGCTGGGAGTTTACCTGATGCTCTTTTCTGGCATGCTTCAGTTCTCTTTTAGGTGGCGCTTCGTGACTCGCTTAAGCTCCTCATAACAAGGCGGCTGGGTTTCATGAGCACGAACCCCATCACGAGCTTGTCAAAGGCCCATTGGTCAACAAACGTAACGTAACATAACATAGCCAGTCTGGAGAGGGGACTACACAGGACCATGCATACTGGGAAATGGTTCATTGGGACCAAAAGCGGACCATATGCCACACTTGATATAGTCTTTATAATATACTAAATCCTATGATTCAGTAGTTCCGGGGAGGGATCCAAATCCCAAGAGTCCCAGGTGACCAACATCTTCACTATGACAACGTGCACATCTCCTAAGTCATTGGTTCTCAAAGTGTGGACTGAGACCCCTGCAAGGGGCATGTGCTGCCTGCACCCCCTGCCTTTCCTGGGTTCTGGGGGAGCTCCATCCAGAGGGACGGTGGCAGACGGGGGATGTCTGTCATGTTATTAATATCTAAGCTGCTGCTCACTGACCCTGAATCTGGCTTCTAGTTTTTTGGTTTGGTTTTTTATTGGGTTTTTGCACATCTGGCTTTCTAAAACAAAAACAAAAACAGGTTTTAGTTTGACATTGAACCTAATGTCAGGGTTGGAAACCCAGGACTGTCTGTGGGTTAAGGCAGAGAGCAACGTGGCCATGTCTGCAGAGGAGCCCGCCTGCCCTTGGTGACCTCCTCGGCATGGAGAGTACGAGAGTGACCTGCCTCTGCTTACCCAGAACTGCAGAGGGGCAGCCACGGTCCTGCCTCTCATGCACAGCGACCCTGGCCTGCTCTAGCAGTCAGGATGGGTGGACTTGGCATAGAAACAAGGCCACATATGCTCCTTCCCCAACACAGGTGCCCTAACTGAACTGGAGGTCCCTGGGCTCCTCCCTAAACAGCCCATCACCCATAGTTCCTGCCGCATCCCACACCGAGGTCGGCAGCCTCTCCCCAGACCCAGCAGGGCTGGCCCATCACACCCACCAGAGGTTACTGAACATCATTCTAAACAGGAACCACCTGAGATGCAGAAGTAAAGGGACTTCTCCTAGGCCCCAGGCCAGGCCCCCAGATGACCACCTAAGCCAGTGATGGCGAACCTACGACACGCGTGTCAGAGGTGACACGTGAACTCATTTTTTTGGTTGATTTTTCTTTGTTAAATGGCATTTAAATATATAAAATAAATATCAAAAATATAAGTCTTTGTTTTACTATGGTTGCAAATATCAAAAAATTTCTATATGTGACACGGCACCAGTGTTAAGTTAGGGTTTTTCAAAATGCTGACACGCCGAGCTCAAAAGGTTCGCCATCAGTGGCCTAGAACCATAGACTGAAGTCAAGATGTGGAGCCGAAGGCTAGATGCCAGACCACAGCCAGGAGATAAGACTAGAGATCAGAGGCTGGGTGGCAGGGACCTTGTGGAAATAGAGCACAAAGGGGAGCTGAGATGAAGGCTGGACGCCGGCTGCCAACAAGCCAAGGGTGTCACCAGCCCCTTTTTGTTGCCTGTTGGCAACAGGTTACGAAGCCAGGTTGATGGTCAAGAGTCCCAGAATGCACTGACGGACAGAAGCCAAGAGTGGCTTCTCTGATGTTTCTGGGATTTTCTGAGAGTCAAGTGGTCAAGGGCGATGGCTGGGGGAATAGTGTGGAAAGGTAGGATAAAGATTCAGGTTAGCCCGGCCAGTCCAGCTCAGTAGTTGAGCATCGACCTATGAACCAGGAGGTCACTATTGAATTCCCAGTCAAGGCATATGCCCAGATTGCCAGTTCTATCCCCAGTAGGGGGCATGCAAGAGGCAGCCAATCAATGATTCTCTCACATGATTGATGTTTCTATCTCTCCTTCTCCCTTCCTCTCTGAAATCAATAAAAATACATATTTTTTAAAAAATTTTAAAGAAAAAAAAAAGATTTAGTTTAGGCTTTCAAAGCTGTCCAGATAGGACTCAGAACGGGACGCCCGAGTGGACGGAGCACAGCATCACAGCTCTGTGTGGATATACAGGTGGTATAGACCCTTCCGGGACTTCGCGATGGCAGATTCTCAAGACCACAGGGCCCAAGCTCGAGTGGGCATTGGCGTCCTCCAGAACCATGACCATATGACCTTGGACAAGCACATCTCTCCCTGGGTGAAATTTCTCTGTTATCACCTGGTGGCTCTCTCTGATCCGACACCTGCCCCAGGGACTCCTCCCACCAGGCAGCCTGGGGAATGCTGCTGTGTCCCAGGTGCTTCCTAGAAAACGGGCCGCCCACGCCTTCTGCCTGGGCTTAGAAGGATGCAGAGAGTTTGAACAGGAAGTGATGGCAGGTGAGTGGGACCATTCAAAGAGCAGGAGCAAGACAAGGTAATGGGACAGCACCTGACATAGAGTATGGAGGGCCTGTCACTGCAGGGGGATGACAGAGAAGAAAGGTGGTAAGTTTAGAAAGGGAGGCATGTGTAGACAGATTGTCAAAGGCTTTAAGGACTGCACCAAAGAATCAAATGGTTCTCACTGAGGAGTCCATGGAGATGGTTCGGCAGGTCCAGATTTGCACGAGAACATTCCTGTGGCTGTTTGGTGAGAAGTCGTAGGGATTGGGCAGACATGGACCAGAAGTAGCCCCAGGATCTGTATGGATGCCAGTAAGGCGGCTGCAGTGACCTGGTTGAAAAATAAAGTGTCCAGCCCTGCCGGTGTGGCTCAGTGGTTGAGCATCAACCTGTGAACCAGGAGGTCACATTCGATTCCCAGTCAGGGCACATGCCCGGGTTGCGTGCTTGATCCCTAGTGTGGAGCATGCAGGAGGCAGCCGATCAATGATGCTCTCTCATCATGAATGTTTCTATCTCTCTCTCCCTCTCCCTTCCTCTCTGAAATTAATAAAAGTATATTTTAAAAAAAAAAACTACAGTGTCCATGGCAGCAAGAATGCCCTAGAAGAACACTCAGGAGATGGCCTTTCTTCTTGTAGCCCATCTATTCTGGGCCCACGTGGGAGACCCTGGCAATTCCTCCACAGAAATCAAACAGAGTGACATTGTAGAAAATCCTCCCCCAGATAAAGATTTCGGGTGAAAAAGGGATGGAACCCACATTCCCTTTACCTCGGTTGCCTGTTGAAAAACGCCTGTCCAGGCCAAACGCAATTTTGTCTTTTTAATTCAAGTGCAAATGGATTGAAGGCTCGGATAACAACATAAAATTGGTTAATCAACTTTCATCCCATATTTATATTCCAACAGGGAGATTTTACAGTTTTCTGTAGCTCGGCCCGGTGTGCTGTGACGACCAGCCAGCATTTTATGTCCCCTTTAAACTGCAAACCAGAGGCCCCTCTGCTGTCAGCGACCCGCCAGCCCTCCTGCTAACCAGCTCTCCGGTCTGTCTGGCTGGGGCAGCGGTTCAGTTTCCATTCTGAGCGCGTAAGGCCCTGCAGGAATAGGTTTTATGTTTTACTCGAGAAATGAAAATCGCTTTTTGCTCCCCTCATCACATCACCAAGGAGGGAAGGCAGGGAAGTCATGGTCTGAGTAAAATTACTGAAAGTATTTGGAACTTAATTTTCTGTGTCAGGCCGACCCGCGCCATGCTCACTGTGGGCCTGGTTAAATCTCTCTCGGCTTCCTACTGCTCCCGGATAAGATCTAATGCCCATAACCCGGTCCACAAAGCCCTCTGGAATCTGGCCCCTTCATCTATTTTCTCAAGACGTGATTTTTCGGCCTGGCCAAGGTGGCTCAGTGGTTAAACACTGACCTATGAACCAGGAAGTCACGGTTCGATTCCTGGTCAGGGCACATGCCTGGGTTGCGGGCTCGATCCCTAGTGTCCCTAGTGTGAAGTGTGCAGGATGCAGCCAATCAGTGATTCTCTCTCATCATTGATGTTTCTCTCTCTCTCTCCCTTTCCCTTCCTCTCTGAAATCAATAGAAGTTTTTGTGTGTTTTTTTTTTTAAGAGGTGATTTTTCAGAACCTAGGAGGTGCCTGTCACAGAGCCAGGTACTAAAAGTACAACTGTGACCAAGGCAAGCATCATCCCTCCTTCCAGGGAGTTTGCATTCTAATGAGGAGGACAGACAAAAACACGTGGATCCCTATTAAATAAATAACTGCAGACCATATATAGGTGATTAAAAATAAAAGGACTCAGTCTAGGTGGGAAAAGCGTGGGAGAGGGAAAGGGGAGTAGGGGGAGGTGCTTATTTTAGAAAATGGTGAGTTGTCCAGGCAGTGGGAACAGCATGTGCAAAGGCTCAGAGGACAGGTTGAGGCTGGCAGGTTTAAGAACAAAGAGGAGGACAGTGTGATGGGAGCTCAGGGAGAGAGAAAGCGATAGAGAGGAAGTGAGGTCAGAGAGGTTGGCAGAGGCTGGCTCGCGTAGCTTCTCTGTGGACCATGCAGATCTAAACTTTGTCCCATGGGCCAGGGAGAGTGACAGGTGAAGATTTGGGTTTCAAAACGATCGCTTTGGCTGTGATTCGGAAGACAAATTAGAAAAGGGTAAGAGTGGGAACAGGAAGAAGAGCCACGCTGAGGCTCCGGCTCTGGTTAAGTGGATATTACTGGGCGTCGAGTTGGTCACTGAGATGGCTGAATGAACTGGCAAGAATTCTCCCCTTATGAACTGGGCTTATTCTCCCCTTAATCTTGCTCTCCAGCTTCCTGGGCTCACTCTGGCCTCTGAAATGCTTGAAGCTCTGTCTTGATTCAAGTCATTTTTCTCTTCTCCATCTAATAAACTCCTATTTATCCATCAAAACCCAACACAAATTTCCCCCTCCTACGTCCTTAACCTTGGAAGGGTTCACTCTCCCTCTTCCGTATTCCTATCATCTTATATCACTCACTGACCTTCATGTTTGTAATATATCCCAGGGCAGTTTAATGACTTAAACATAGTTTTCATGTATTTCTTTTTTACTACATTTTTTAAAAAAATATATTTTATTGATTTTTTACAGAGAGGAAGGGAGAGAGAGATAGAGAGTTAGAAACATCGATGGGAGAGAAACATCGATCAGCCGCCTCCTGCACATCTCCCACTGGGGATGTGCCCGCAACCCAGGTACATGCCCTTGACTGGAATCAAACCCGGGACCTTTCAGTCCGCAGGCCAATGCTCTATCCACTGAGCCAAACCGGTTTCGGCTCTTTTTTACTACATTTTTGTTGTTGTTAATCCTCACCTGAAGATATTTTTTCCATTGTTCTTCAGAAACTGTGGAAGGGAGGGAGGGGGGAGAGAGACAGAGAGAGAGAGAGAAACATTGATGTGAGAGAGACACATCAATTGGTTGCCCAGGTGCGTGTCCTTGACTGGCAATTGAACCTGTGACCCTTGGGTGTGCAAGCTGATACTCTAACCACTGAACACACTAGCCAGGCCTTCCTTATTAAATTTTAATGCAAGGACAAAGACTTCTAAATTCCCAAGTGTCTAGCACAGTTACATTTAAGAAAGTGTCCCTAATGAACGATGAAGGAATACACCTGTAGCCACCAAAATGCAGCAAACGACCTTACTCTAAAAGGATCTGGAATTATCACAGTGAGAAAAGGCCACCTTTGTGCCACTTTCTCTCCTTTGTACAGACTGCCCTGATATTTGGGAGACAAATGCTCACATACTTAAAAGGAAAAAAAAATAGTCTTCCAACTCTAGTAGTACCCACTCTTGCTGCTTAAGAGTCGTTTATGGAAATTATGACCGACACTAACATGATAATTAAAACCAAATTGAATACCTATTCACTAGCGCTCAGCCTGGGCGGGAGCAGAGAGGAATCCAGTGCACATTCGAGCTGCCCTAATTACGTGCTCCTTGTAATCAACATAGCTTTTCCTGGTTACATTTCACAGTTAATTTGTTTTTTCACACAAATCGAATTCTGTGCCAGAGATGCAAAGTTTATTGTATTAGTGCACTTTTTCCAGGTTCTAATTTTTTGCGGTTTTTTTTTTTTTTAAAAAAAACAATCCCACAAGTACAATTAGTTTTTAAAAATGAAATTCTCCCCACGTGGGTTTAAGATGAATGCTATTTGTTTATTATTGGATGATGTGCCTTCCACAAGTGGCATGAATAAGAATTGGCTCCCGATCTTAATGTATTTACTTTCATAAGCCAAATAGCTATAAACAACATCAAATGTAATTCTCCGGAATGGTAACAGGTTATTAACTTCTTAAGCCATTCCCTAATGGATTTTAAATCTCTAAAACACAGTGAGTTCGAAAGCAAAGGAGACACAATAAAACCTCTGTCTGCCTTGGAAAACCGGGGGCACTGGGAGCCCCAGGACCTGAAAAAGGCCTGGCCTGGGGTCTCTTCCACGGCTTAGATTCCAGTCTGAGTTACTTCCTCCCCAAACCGCTGCCCATTCTGACGACATTCCCCGACTTTTCTTCCACGTTGAAGACAGACCTCAGTTCCAGCGAGTCGTGGGTCATTATGAGTGTGAAGCAGAAGACGGGCAGGGCAGTGAGGGAGAGTTGTGGGCCCTCAGCCCTAGTTCTCAGTGTCCACGAGCAAGTCCTGTGCTGAGCCTGAGCCTCAAGATCTTCCAGAACAACCCATAGGGGAACGGCCATGGCCCGACACGTCTGGGTGACAGCACTCTGAATGCAAAACGGGCCGCCAGGACCTTGCCCGTGAAGGGGACAAGGGGCAGCTGAAGAGTGAGAGAGAAAGAACGGTGGCGGCTGGTGGAGAAAGGGGACCACGTGGCGCCGGAGGCACCAGCTGTGCTCAGTCAGATGGGAGTGATTTTAGCGCAAAGCATCTGCTCTCTGCAAGCCCGTCTGTGTCTCTGTATTCTGTGCATTTCTCGTTCTCTCTCTCTCTCCTTTATGGGCAGAACCTTCTGTCTCTGTCCAAACGAGGGAAATAGGTTTGCGCTCTCTCTCTCTCTCTCTCTCTCTCTCTCTCTCTCTCTCTCTCTCTCTCTCTCTCATTTTTGTATTGATTTGAGAGAGAGAGGAAGGGAGAGAGAGAGAAACAACAATGATGAGAGAGAATCATTGATTGGCTGCCTCCTGCGCACCCCCTCCTGGGTACTGGCCAGGAATGGCGCTGTGACCTCCTGGTTCATAGGCCGACGCTCAGCCACTGAGCCACACCAGCCGGCCGGGTTTGGTCTCTTGCTGGTTTGGGTGAGAAGGAAGGACAAAACTTTCTTGGCTTCATTTCACTGCACTTTCCGCAAATGCTCTTTGCTCCAGCTTCTTAGATCAAAGGACCTGGCCCCCTAACCCCACAGCAGCTACTCCTCTTGCCCCCTCATTCCCTAGGTCTGAACACTTTCTCCTGGACCTGCTCGCCCTTCGAGCCCAAGCCACGTGTTGAAATCCTGAGATGGGGAGTCCAGGGCAGGGAGGGTGGGGTCAGAATGCCAATCAGGGACAGCTATTGGTCACTTGCTAGCTGGAGTGACCTTTGACCCTCCCTTGGCTCAGACTTTCAGGAGGATTTTTCAGGGCTTTTTGTTCCCTTAGACCAGTATTTCCACATCACATGGGGAGCTCCACAGGCATCCGTACTTCTTGGCATGTTTTCATGTTAGAAGCACTGAATTCAGGCCTGGAGGGTGGCGTCCAGGAAAGCACAGCTTTATGAGCTCCCGGGGTGATTCTGAGATACCTCCGGTCAGTGGTTCTCAACCTTCCTAATCCTGCGACCCTTAATACAGTTCCTCATGTTGTGGTGACCCCCAACCATAAAATTATTTGCGTTGCTACTTCATAACTGTCATTTTGCTACTGTTATGAATCGTCATGTAAATATCTGATATGCAGGATGTATTTTCATTGTTGCAAATTGAACATAATTAAAGCATAGTGGTTAATCACAAAAACAATATGTAATTATATATGCGTTTTCCGATGGTCTTAGGTGACCCCTGTGAAATGACGCATCAGGCTGATGCATTATTTTTTGACTTGGGACATGGTTACGTTGTGTCTGCTTTAAAACAAGCTGTACGTTTTAAATTTCATGAACTTTTCATAATTAAAACGTTTAGATTTTAATCTACTTTAGGTGTTTAAATGTAGAAATATAAGCTTATACTTCTTAGAGGAACATATTGGAGAATAAATTCACAGCCCAGGACAAAGGGGATTGCTTAAATAAAATATAAAATGCACAACTGCATCAAAGAAAAGATTTATAAATATCTTTAAGGAAAAGGTTGCTGAAAACAGCATTAAAAAGATAAACCAGAGATGGGCAAAAATATTTTCAATACGTATAAGCAACAAAGGTTTAGTCTATGTACCGAAGAACTTCCATACGTTATCATATGAAAACATAATCTTTTCTATTAATCAGAGATATAAATAAAAACCTCAATGAGATACTGTTCCATGCTCATGAAATACTGACAATTGCAGTGCGTGATAGCACCGATGTTGGCAATAGGATCTGATACATTGCTGATAGGAGGGAAAATGTGTGCACACTCTTCAGAGAGCAATTTGAAGATCGGTAGCACATTTCCAAGGCCCCAGGCAATGTGCCTCTGACACACCACCCAGAAATTCTCACGCATGCGTGTAAGGAGATACAGGGAGAAATGTTTTCTGCAGCGACTCAAGTGCCTATCCAAAGGAGACTGGATAAATAAATCACAGTACTTTCAAATAATGGAATACACTCTGCAGCAGTTAAAACGAAAGAAACAGATTCCACATGATCCATGTGGATAAATTGCAAAAACTTAATATGAAGGGATGGAAAAGAGTTATGTAATACATGTATCATGCGATAGGTAGGGTGGGGGGCAGTGGGGGAGGGAAGGAGGGAGGGAGGAAGAAAGGAAGGAAGGAAGGAAGGAAGGAAGGATTTTAAAGCCACATACCTAGGTAATGAAAGCAAAAATCCACATGCAGGATAAGCACATATCCACTTAGAAACAGTATTTAACTCCTGGAAAGGAGAGAGGAAGGGAAATCTAATTCAGAAGGTTACAAAGATGACTTCATGGTATAACTAACCTCTTTGCCTAAATCGGCCCGGTGTGTATGTTTGTTTCATCATTGTCTGTCCATTCCTGTCTATTTTAAATATTGCAGAGTTCCAATAGCAAGACAACATAATAAAACAGACGCTGTGCCATTCCCTGCCGAGTGGTCACACTGCCTCACACAGAGTTTCAATATGTTATTTTTATAAGTCCTTGGCTCCACTGGGAACGAGTCTGGGTAAGAATGGAGGCCTCAAGCCCCCGTAGGGGCCTGTGCCCGCCCCCAGCATGCATCTCCACCGGCCGTTCAATGCAGCCCAGTGCCCTGAGCTCACGAAGCCACCACACTGAACGTCCGCCTTCGTCATCTCCCTCCTCTGGCCAGGTCAGTCGGGGGCCACATTTCCTCCTCCAGGGTCCCACTTTGCACCACTCTGCAGAGTGACACATGTTTCCTGATGCGGTACGTGCCGTTTATGCGGCAGTCTCCCTCACAGCGGGGAGTCCCAGGGCACCGGCAGAGCCTTGCCCGGCCTACAGGTACCCAGGAGCTGACCACCAACACAGGCTGAATTGAAAAGCACACGGTGCAGGGCAGCTCTGGGATGCGGGCGTCTTGGGTAAGCTGGGGGTCTGGCCCAGGGTCTTATTCTGCGCCCCTTCTCAAGTGGGGCTTTTGGGAGGCCTGAGAGGACTCTTTTTTTTTAAAAAAAAAAAATAATATGTGTGTGTTTTTATTGATTTCAGAGAGAAGAATGGGAGAGGGAGAGAGAGATAGAAACATTAATGATGAGAGAGAATCATTGATCAGCTGCCTCCTGCACACCCCCTACTGGAGGTTGAGCCCCAAACCAGGAATCAACCAGGGACCTCATGGCACAGGAGTTGATGTTCAACCAACTGAGCCACACCGACTGGGCTGGGATGGGGCTCTTGTAAGGGGGTCCCTCCCTGAGTCCAGTGGCTGTGGCCCCTGAGGGGGAGGGGCCGAGAGCAGCGTCTGTGCTCCTGCCTCTTCTCTCTGACAACACATCACGCCGCAAGGTGCGCACGCCAGCACTGACGCTGCTCAGATTTATGAAAACTCCCGTACAGAGGCCCAAGGGGACCGTACTGACATGAAAAGAGTCGCTGCATCAAATTGAGGAAATTATGTTTTTCCCTATATCCCAGGCTTTATGCAATATGGTTTTATTGTTCTAATAAAAACATAACGCATATAAAAACCCTATTTCATCTAAGGATGGCAAGCGTTTCAAAAGATTTCATTCCTCACACTTCAAATTCTTCCCTTGAAATGACCAATGAATGTATAATTAGAATAGATACAGTTAGAACATACATTAAATAATACTAACAATGGTACCATGAACATATCGGGATTCAGACGCCAGTGAATCTTCCAAGAGAAGAAGCCAGGTAGGCAGCCGAAGGTCTGAGTCCCGAGTTCAGGGGAGTCTGGAAGAAGGGGGTCGCTGGGGAAGTGCGGGCATTACTGAATGCAATCACAAAGGCATGCGAGTAGACAGAGAAGCGGCCCAAGAGCTGAGCTCTGGACTGGTCCAGGGTTTACATAAAGGTCAGGGAGCCCGGCCGGTGTAGCTCAGTGGTTGAGCGTTGACTTATGAATCAGGAGGTCAGGGTTCAATTCCCGGTCAGGGTGCATGCCTGAGTTGAGGGCTCGATTCCCCAGTGTGGGGCATGCAGGAGGCAGCCGATCAAAGATTCTCTCTCATCATTGATGTTTCTCTCTCTCTCTCTCCCTCCCTCTCCCTTCCTCTCTGAAACCAATAAAAAAAAACCAAAAAAACAAAACATTTAAATAAATAAATAAATAAATAAATAAATAAATAAAGGTCAAGGAAACGAAGAGAAAACAGCAAAGAGACTCAACTCTAAAGAGGCATGACCTGGGAACTTGGAGAAAACCGACAGCGTGACAGCCTGGCAGCCAGAAGGAGGCAGGACGGGTCACGTGCACCAGCGCTGCGGCTTTCAGTCAAGGAAGATTTGGATGGAGACCCGATCTCTGGGTTTTACATCATGTAGGTCATCGGTGACTTTGACCCTCGCCGTTACCGTGGGAGGACAGGGACAACAGCCTGATGGGAGCCGCCGGTGCAAGTGAGAATGGGAGCAGAGGGCAGAGAGCACTGAGACAGCTGGTGCCAGGGGCTTGTTCTAGAGCAGGGGTGGGGAACCTGTTTGCTGCCAAGGGCCATCTGGATATTTATAACATCATTCTCGGGCCATACAAAATGATCTGCTTAAACATTAGCCCTGTCGTTGGTTGAACACTGAATTAACTCACCCCTAATGCCTTGGCAGGGCCAGACCAAAGGATTTCGTGGTCCTCCTGCGGCCGCACGCTCCCCACCCCTGTCTCAAGGAAGGCAGTGAAAAGGCTTTTGAAAGAACAGGCTTTCGTTTCGTTTTCATTGTAGTTATCATAGCACGCGGCGTGTGTGCTGACGGGAATGACCAAGTAGAGAGAGGCCAAGTAATTGCAGGAAAAAGAAAAATTATAAGAAAATATGTCAACCAAGTTCACAGTGGAGGAAGCTAGGTTCAGGGAGCGGAAGTGGTTTCACTACGGCCACACAGCCTCTTGGCTGCGGATCAGGATTCCGGACTCCGAACAGGTCAGCCTGGATAAAGTCTGCATTCTCAATGATTTCCCCTATTCGATTCAAGTCCTCCCCTAATTCAAGTTCAAGTTCACCTCTTCCTTCCTGTAGCTTTCTTCACACATCCAAGCCAGAAGTGAGCTCTGCTTCCTCCCCTGACCTCGCGTACAACCTAATCTTGATATTTTAATTACAGCTACTCAAAGTCTGTCTCCTACCATATTGCAAGTGTCTCGAAGGCATAGAATATGCATAATAAATCTCTTTATCCTCCCCAAATCCTAACAGCGCCCAGTGTGCGGTGAGACCCCATCCTTGTTTGCTCCAGGCAGGCAGGTAGGAAGGAAGGAGAGAGGGAAGTAGAGAGGGGGGTGGCTTATTCCTGAAGACTCCTCACAGGTTTGATGCCTCATACATTATGGCCTGTTTTTCTGCCCCAGACTAAGGGACTGTATTTACTTCAAGCTTTCCTCCTAGGAGCTGTTAGTTCTTTGCTTCTTTTTAATATATTTTTATTGATTTTACAGAGAGGAAGGGAGAAGGAGAAGGAGATAGAAACATTAATGTTGAGAGAGAATCCTTGATCGGCTGCCTCCTGCACGCCCCCTATTGGGGATCAAGCCCGCAACCCGGCCATGTGTCCTGACCAGGAATCGAACCGTGACCTCCTGGTTCATAGGTCGACGCTCAATCACCGAGCCACACCGGGTGGGTGGAGCTGTTCCTTCTTTATTCTCGACTCTGACTGCGCTCTGGATCTGCTCCAGACCCACCACTTCCTGTTGATAATAAATCAGACACGCGAATGCTCTGCAAAGGGGAAGGCCTTCCACGTGTGCACCTGTTAGGTCAACAACCACCTGGAGAGGAATGTGCCATCTGCTAATTGCAGCTGGGAAGACACTGCAGACGGATCCTGTGCATTGCAATTCACAAGTCCCTGTAGGTCTCCTGCTCACAGCCAGATCCCGTGCTGGGCAGAAGGGATAATAAGAGGTGCGTGAGCCTGGGGTTCTAGCCTCCAGCAGGCTCATGATCTCATGGGGAGGTGACTGGTACCAGCAGTGCTCTGATGGGAAACCCTGGCCCCTGTGGGGGTAAAGGAAAGAACAGACCTTCACCCCTGGGGTGGGGAGGTAGTCAGCCATGCCCAATGGCGAAGATGAACTTGTTGCCCTGGCCAGCCATCCCTCCCTCCTGGATCCCCACCCGCTGAACTAAAGAGTATGATCTTCTAGCCACAGTCAACCCGGGACACCAGCCCCTAGAGAGCATCAGGCTGCCCAGGACAACTGTCAGGCCCAAACAAGACGGTGCCATGAGAAGGCCAAGTCTACCTCCACACCTTCCGGCACCGCCCTGAGAAGTCACGCCTTATTTGTGCTTCAATGATCGCAGGCATAGGGTTCTCAGCGTTCCTCGGCCAACACGGGGAAGGGTGGGGTCAAGCGGAGGAAGTCCCTGAGAAGGACCCTGGGTCTTTCTGGAGATGCTACAGAGAGAAGGGGTCGTTCTTCTATCACGATGGAATTTCTCTAGCTGAAATACTCATCAAAATTAGAATGATAAAGAACTTCTGTTCGTGACATATGCACACCAAAGTAACTAGTGGTTTTCATGAGGGGCCTTGAGAGGCCATAGCTTTCATGGAAATACTCATTCTTTCCCACACCAAAAGTCATTTTTGAATGTTTCTATATTTTGCTCAGGCATAATACAAATACAGCAAAATTGAGCCGTTTTAGTGTACAGTTCTATGAGTTTTGACAAATGCATACAGTCGTACAACCACCAATAGGATCAAGATACAGAACAGTTTCAATTCTTATTTTAAAGCAAATAAACAAGCAAAAAGTTTCCAGGCTGCTAAACCCTTCCGGATGTAGTCTGGGCTCTTTACCAGGGGTCTGGCCTCTGCCCCCAAGAGCCTGGAGCAGGGGTGGGGAAAGTCTGGCCCATGGGCCATATAAGGTCCACAAAATCATTTGGTCTGGCCCTGCCAAGGCATTCAGGGTGAGTTAATTAAATGTTTGACCAACTATAGCAGCCTAATTGTTAAGTTGAGAATTTTGTATGGTCTGCGAATGATGTTATAAATGTCCAAATGGTCCTTAGCAGCAAAAAGGTTCCCTCCCCCTGCCTTAGAGCACAGTTGGGAAATAAAAGAGGTTGGAGGTGGCTTTCAGCTTGAACTCTGAATCGGGATAGTTTTTTTGTTTTTTGCTTTACCTTAAGTGAGTATATATGTGCTGCACCGGAAGTACCTAAGGCAATGGAAGCTTAGAAACAAGAAACATGCACCTTCTCCCATCGACTCTGATATCCTCGGTTATTCTGCTGAAACACAAACCTCTCCAAACCTTAATGGCTTACAACAACAAATGTGGACTGTTTCTGGATTCTGTGGGTCAGCTGGCCAGGTCTCCTGGTCTGAGCTGACTCAGTTGATCCCGATGGTGCTGTGTGCCCTCCATGGCCTTGCTCACATTAGGGGAAGTTGGCAATCTGGCTGGTCTAAGGGGTCCTCAGCTGGGTCTCTCATCTTGGCTCCCTGTGGCCTCTCACGCTCCAGCAGGCTAGCTCGGGCATTTTCGCTTCGTAGTCTCTGGGTTCCAAAGAGCAGCTAGAGAGGGAAGCCCCAAAGTGTACGCGCTTCTCACATCTCTGTTCACATCACAGTTCCTGATGTCTCATTGACCAAACTTAATCCAGATTCAAAGGAGTGGAGAAAGACTCTATTGCTTGATGGGAGGAAACAGAGTTACACTGCAAAGCAGACTGGACAAAGGGTCAGGATCTACCACACTGTACTAGGCCTAGAGGCGACAATGTCCCGAAGCCATCCTGAATGACCAAGGCAGAAACCTACGTGGGTACGGACAGGCCTGGGTTAGTCCTCCTCTGCCATAGACACACTGCCAATGCCCCTGGAGGAAGCCCTGGGCATCTGGGTACCTGATAATTCTCGGCCTTCCTGGCCCTTGTTCAGGCTCACTGTCCACCTGACCCATCATTCAACCTTTTACCCTCTCTCTCTCTCTCTCTTAAAACAGTGGGGGATGATTTTAAATATGCTTTTTATTGATTTCAGAGAGAGGAAGGGAAAGGGAGAGAGAGAGAGAAACATCAATGATGAGAGATAATCATTGATCAGCTGCCTCCTACACACCCCCTACTGGGGATCGAGCCCACAACCCGGACATGTGCCCTCACCAGGAATCCAACGGTGACCTCCTGGTTCATAGGTTGACGCTCAACCACTGAGCCACACTGGCTGGGCAGGCCCCCTGTCCTTATTCTCACTCCTTCCTCTCATCAACCCATGCTGCACCCAGAGGAAATCTTCTAAAAGGCCCTCCTACCTCGCAAACGAAAAAAGTGATGCTCCCCCCATTTTACATGCCAGGCGGCCACGAGGTCGAAGGGTTAACACAGGCTTCGGAACCCAACAGGCCTGCTTTCAAGTCTGGCTTCAACTCTCTCCTTCATGGGCGAGTCTGGAAAGTTAATTAACCTTGCTAAGCCGCCGCTCCTCGGCTGTGACATGCGGTAAGGGTCTTGCACAATGCTGGACACACGGCGCCTTTGATGACGGTCCCATCCCTGGCGGTAGCACAAGTGCAGTCCTGACCCAGAGGCGAGGGTGCCCACCGCTTCCAGGGCATCCACAACAGAAGGGGGTTGTTTTCTTTGTTAAGTTTTAACTTGCAACAGACAGAGCCCTGCTGCAAAGTAATTTATTGGTTGCCTCCGGGCTCATGTTTGGAAGGGCTCCCTGCTCTGTTCCAGGCTGATCTTCCAAACATTAACATATGTCAGGAGCTAACACAAAGGCAAGGATGTAAAATCGGTCTTCTAGATTAGGAAGCGCGAGGGCAGCTCACGGAGCCAGGGAGAGACGCAGCCATCAGGATGGGGCGCAGAGGTGAGATGAGGACACATCCAGGGTGGGGGGGAGGGGATGGGACTTCCAAGAGGGAGGTCTTTATTTAGCCATTGAGAGTGGCAGCCCTGTTTTTCAGAAACCACCTACTAGGTGCTACCTTCCTTCAACACACCCCATTTAGTCTTCTCGAAACTCAAGTGAGGTTGGTGTTACCCATTTTACAGATCATGGGACTGAGGCTCATAGGTGTTCAATAACTTGCCCACGTTCCCCCAGGTGGCCTGGTGTAGAGCTGGGATTCAAACATGGATCTGATTCCAGACCCCCACACGCCTCTCCCCCGACCTCCTCCCTGGAGAATTCTACGTGTCAGAGGAGGAAGTGTCCTCACGCTTCGATGTGGCCTGACTATTTTTTAACAGATTGAGAAACTGAGGCACAGAGAGTTTAGGCGAGCTTCCCAGGGCTATTGCAGGCTCAGCAGGGCTGCAAAGACTAGAGAAGCGATTGGGATCTGGGTAAGAGAATTCCCACAGGCCCAGATCTTCATGCCGGCCCTTGGTGAACCCCCCGCTCCTGGCTCCTTCCTGCCTCTCTGCCTGTCTTTCCATCACACTGCCACGTCTGACAGATCTTTGCCCTCCAACTGCCCTCGTCCATTTCACCCGCTTGGATCCTTGGCCTCTTGGCATCTGATAGCCATGTGTCCAGCCTGTTTCCCAGCTTCAGACCTGAAAGCAGGTGACATCCTCCGTCCGCCTCCTGTGATCCCAATCTGATGAGTTCCTCTCCACAGCCTTGCACACTTAACCTGCTCCTCATTCGCTCACAAGACCCAGATACAACCTCTGCAGCAGACGCCGTGTGGGTTGCTGGGAAGGTGAAGATAAAGAACACCGACTCCCTGCCCTCCATTTGCTACAAGAAGGCGGACACGTGAGAGATGGTGGCAGGGCGGTGCGCTCTGATCCCTTCCACCACTTCAAGGAAACCCTGCTCCTTCCCATGGGTGAGGCAGGATACTTGCATTTTCCAAGAATCTCGCTGGCTGTGAGGTGGACAGTGGATCAGAGGGGACATGGGACATGTCAGGCTGCCAGGCCAGCTTGGCTGCTGAGAGAATGTGGCAGGCAAGAACAGGTGAATGGCCCAGCAAAGGAGGCACAGCAAGGACAGATGGGGACAGTGGAGGTGGGAAGAGCTAAAAAGGATCTTATGAAGAGTGAACTGCACTGGGTGACTGGCTCGCAGGGGTGAAACACACAGAAGAAGGTAGTGACGGGCTTGGTGGCTGAACTCAGCTTTGGGGCCCGGGACATAGGAGGGGGACTGAATTATGTGCAGAACAGGAACCCTCTGCAAACGCAAGCCTTTACCAGCTCATTTGAACCTACTGAAAAGAAAACAAAATAATTACCACCAGCCCTAGCCGGTTTGGCTCAATAGATAGAGTGTCAGCCCTCAGACTGCAGGGTCGCTGGTCGATTCCAGTCAAGGACATGTACCTCATTTGCAGGCTCTATCTCCAGCCCTGGTGGGAGGCAACCAATTGATGTGTCTCTCTCACATCGGTGTTTCTCTCTTTCTCTCTGTCTCTGCCCTCCCTTTCACTCTCTCTAAAAATCAATGGAAAATGTCCTCAGGTGAGGATGAATAACAATAATAATAAGAAGAAGAATTACCACCAAGCTTGCAGTTCAATACATCCCAGGCTCATTGCTCTGATGGGCCTGCCCTCTGAGATGCAAGACACGTTCACTGCAAGGGAGGAGGTGGAGAGGACACAGTGAGGTTTCATCTTCCTTAAAGGTGAGATGCTGCCTCACTCCAGAGGTTATATAAGAGGGTATTACATGTTCCAAGGTTTGGCAACATCTCCTTGGCCTTCACCATTCCGAGAAGATCCTGCCTACTGCCATCTCTATCAGACCACATGATCCTGAGGGCTAATTCGGGGCCATTCATTCCTTACAAATTCCCACAGCATTGGACAAAGGAACAGACGCACCGTGGAAGCTGGATTGAGTCACCGTTCTTTGCTGCTGATTAAATGTGAAAGGTCCCGGCTCACAGTGGGTAGTCAGCGGCTGGGAGTTGAACCTGAGCGTTCATTTGCTGATGGAATGCTTGTACTTCGAGTTATGAAAGGCATTTACACTTGCCAGGGTAACAGGGACAAAGAAGGGGTGGGCCAGGAAAGGAAAGAGGAGGCTGGGATAATGAGCCCAACCTTGCCATCCTCTCACTAATAACGCAGAGGCCCCAGGAGGCAGGCAGAGCAGCGGAGAGAGCTTGCCTTCGTGTTTTGGGGAAGAAAAGCTTAAATGCCAATAATTAGCCTCTAGAGGCTGAGTGTCCCCCGTCTAAGGGCACCAGGGGAGCGTATCTCAGACTTTCCCTAAGCACAGAGGGGCACTTTGGTTTTGAGTTGCAGACTTTGAAGCTTGAGTCATCAGGGTTCTATTGAACTCTTTCTGTAGTTTTTTGAAAATACTGGTTTCCAATGTAGTTTTCTGTAAGGCAGAGCAAGTCTCTTGCCACCTCTTCCTATGGTGGTGAAATAAAGAGAATTTAGAAATATGGAATAACCCAGCCAGAGTGGCTCAGTGGTTGAGCATCGAACTATAAAGCAAGAGGCCACTGGTTCGATTCCTGGTCAGGGCGTATGCCCTGGTTGAGGGCTCTATGCCCAGTAGGGGGTGTGCGGGAGGCAGCCGATTGATAATGTTTCTCTCTCATCGATGTTTTTCTCTAATTCTCTCCCTTCCACTCCCTCTAAAAATTAATAAAAACACATTTTTAAAAAGGAAACATGGAATATATATGTGATACACTCTGGCAATGGCTGTACAGTTGGCCCTGGAACAATACAAGGGTTTTCAACAGCACAGGTCCATTTATATGCAGATTTTTTTCAATACTGTATATATATTTTTTCTTCCTTACAATTTTCTTTTCTCTACTTACTTTATTGTAAGAATACAGTATACAGTACATGCAAAATAAATGCAAAAAAATATGTGTTAATCAACTACTTACGTTATCAGTAAGGTTTCAGGTCAACAGTAGGCTATTAATAGTTAGGTTTTGGAGGAGTCAAAAGTTATATACTTGCCCAGTCGGTGTGGCTCAGTGGTTGAGCACCGACCTATGAATCAGGAAGTCACGGTTCAATTCCCGGTCAGGGCACACGCCTGGATTAGGGGCTCAATACCCAGTAGGGAGCATGCTGGAGGCAGCTGATCGATGATTCTTTCATCATTGATGTTTCTATCCTTCTATCCCACACCCTTCCTCTCTTTGAAATCAATAAAAACATTTTTAAAAAGAAATATGCTCATTGTGACTGCGCAGGGGGCCAGTGCCTTTAGCTCCCACATTGTTCAAGAATTAGCTGTATCTGTAACCTTCTTTAGTGTGGAGATAGGGATTCTCACAATCATATATTCCTTCAGTAGATTTTATTGAGCACCCACTCTGTGCCAGCTATTTTGTTACCTCCTAGGAGTTTCAGATTAAAATGAAAATAAAAACCGCTTCTCGGCCTTTTGGCTAAGATCAAGTGTAGTATCTGTTCTTATCAGTTTAAAATGAAAATAAAAGTGGATTGGGAAAAATGGCATGTGGGGAGGTTAATATTGGGGAGAAAATCCTTGAATATGTCCACAGAGTTCACAAAGCTCACACAGCCCTTCCCCATGTCCCAAGAACTCAGGAAAGTTGTGTTGAGAGTGAGATTGTATTATTTGGGGTAATTTTGTCACCACCAAGGGTGCTGTGTTAGCTGACTGTGTGACCCCCAAACTCAATAGAAATGCAACTATTTTTTATCTTTCCAACTGGTTCTAGAACCCGATTAAAGGACTCTGGGTGCTAAACCTGAAGGTGTAGAGGAAAGAATTTGGTTTGTAGCCACACAGACTTGCTTCATGTTGTTCTACCCATGGGACCGCCATAGAGAAACCTGAACTCTGAGTCCTGGTCTCAAGAACTCAAAAATAATAGCAGCGCCCCAGCCAGGTAGCTCAGTTGGTTAGAGTGTCGTCCGAATATGCCAAGGTTGTGTGTTTGATCCCTGGTCAGGGCACATACAAATATCAACCAATGAAGGCATGAATACGTGGAACAACAAATCAATATCTCTCTCTTGCTCTTGCGCTCCCTCTCTCTCTCTCTCTCAAATCCATACATAAAATTTTAAAGAGAAATAACAGCAATACCAACCTCACATAGTTGTTGTATTAGATGACAGACATATACAAGTGCCTGAGACACAGCGGGTGTTTAGTCCTGTTAATTAGCTCTTTTCCACTTATAAACATTCCTTTCATGTCATCATTGCAATTTTTTAACAATTAGTATATGATACCAAAAATATAAATAAGTTAGAAATAGAGGCATGAGCCTAAATAAATCGCAACAAATATAGTAAAAATAAGGTGATGCCTGAAACTCCAAAGGCATCTTGGGCTTTGCCTCCTGAGTAGAGAGATCAACCATCGATAGTCGTTAGTGATTTAACATTGAACCACTTGCAAAACAATTGGTAAAAGGGTGATCATTTTTCATGCTCAGGAAAGATGACCCTCTGGGGCTTCCAAATCAGCAGCAAGGAATGGTGTTGTCAATAGGACACCCACCAGCCCGTAATTAATCAGATCCCGGCTCCTTTGTCTGCTGGGAAAACTCTGCAGCCTGTTCCCGGCGCCTCAAAAGATGAAGGCTGACCTTGCCCCGCTTGCCTAATAATAATTTATAGACGTGTAAACATTTACCACCACAATTACAGGGCGGCCTAATGAAATTCCAGGAGCAGGAGTCACGAAAGACCCGAGTGTGCATCATAAATTTAGAATCAATCCCACAGGCCGGGATCTGCAAATAAATTACAAGTCAAGGCCACCTCTCAAAGGCAGACCTTTTCCAGGGGATAGCGGGTTGGGGTTTTGTGGTCCGACTCTCTTAAAGGACCTGGATGTGCAGGTGCCAGGTTCTAAATGCTAGCGCTGCGATATTCTCCACTTGGAAGTCACCTCACCTTGATAAGCCTCTGTTTTCTCATCTGTAAAATGGGTGGGCGGGGGTGGGTGTCCTTGCACAGTAGTTGTGAAAATGAACAATCATTTCATTTATGCATTGGATGAGTACTTATTAACCAGGACAGACTTGATTCATTATGAATAACAATAACTAGTAGTATCGTTATTGTTGGAAATGTATTCTTTAGGGATTCTATTATGACTGTAGCTAGTTTATTGCTTAGGATGTTAGAGGACTGGAAGAGAAATATAATGCTGGGAAATGGTAGGAAGTTGCTAGTACCTGGTTAGTGTGACTAGTGGTTGAGCACTGACCCAGGAGTCAAAAGGTGGCCAGTTCGATTCCTGGTCAGGGCACATGCCTGGGTTGCAGGCTCAATGCCCAGTAGGGAGCGTGCAGGAGGCAGCCAATCAATGATTCTCTCTCATCGTTGATGTTTCTATCTCTCTCTCCCTTTCCCTTCCTCTCTGAAATCAATAAAAATGTATTAAAAATATTTCATAAATGAATATTGTTTTAAAAACTGTTAAGAGAAAAGAGACTGACATGGCCGGAGGTTTCTGCCATGCCAGGCTCTTTGCTAGAGATGCACTTAAACCCCAGTGATTCTGTTGCACTCACTATTGTCATGACTGAACTATGACGCAATGGAGATTACAAGAGGCTAAACCCAAAGAAATAGACATAAGTGGGGGCGGGGAGAAAGGCCTTGTATTACAGACCAGCCACTTTCAACTAGTGTGCCACAAGAATTTCTAAAACATGCAATACCTGACTGCTTAGTCATGGGCACTGCCCTCTTTTCCCTTAGATGGTCAAATCAAAATATGACAACAGCCAACACACCAATAGCCGTCCTATATGAATGAGTCAAAATTATAACTTTTTCTGTCAGATCAGCAAAAGATGTATTTTCCGGTGTGCTGCAGAATTTTAGGAATTAGTTTATGTGCCATGAGATGAAAGAGATTGAAACGCGCTGTTACAGACTAATGCATTTGCAGGGGGGGAGGCGGAGGGAGGGGGGGGGGAACCTGTGACACAAAATCTAGCGGCATGTCCCAAAGCGTGTGGGGCTAAAATATAAAGGCCCCCAATGTGCATGGAGACCCAGACCCAGGTCTGGGGAGGAAACGCTTGCCCAGCCTGCGTCAGAACATCCCATTAGAGAGCCAGAGAGGCCATCCCCGGGGGAACCCCACTAGGAGGCTCCTGAAATGGGCCAGGGACCCGGAAACTGCACGCTCGCCTCTTCCCCCAGCAGCTCTGGACTGTCGTCCTAAATGGCGACTGGGAACACTCGGGAAGGGGCTGACTTGTCTAACACTTCATGGCTGCGACTGCTGTCTGCTTTCAGCAGAACCTGATCTTTCTCTTTCTTTCCTTTTTTTTTTTAAAAAAAAATGCAAATATGGGGCCACTGCCCTGAACGCCACACACTCAAGGAACTCTCCGTCCCTGGTTAATCCTAAAGGACACTATTCAGCGTGTGTGCTTTTCTTTTCCTGGAAGATAAACCCCACTTGTGAAGGCAGACTGGTTCCAGCTGAGTGCTTGGCTACAAATCTCAACCCTAATTTTTTTCTTCCGTGTTACTTAAAAGAAGCAAGTCCAGGCATGGCCGGTGTGGCTCAGTGGTTGAGCTTCGACCTATGAACCAGGAGGTCATAGCTCGATTTCCAGTCAAGTCACATGCCTGGGTTGTGGACTCGATCCCCAGTGTGGGGCGTGCAGGAGGCAGCCGATCAATGATTATCTCTCATCATGGATGTTCCGGTCTCTCTCTCCTCCCTTTCTCTCTGAAATCAATAAAAATATATTAAAAAAAAAAAAGAACCAAGTCCAAACCTCTGATTTTTAGGAGTATTTGGGGTAGAGAATCTATGCTCCAGTCCATTGATCCATATCCTGTGGGACTTCTATCCTACTTCAAGCTACCCAGATCTGGGGGTACTTTGAAGGGAATGTCCCTGGTGCAGGCCAAAGGTCAAATTCATGAGGCGTGTCTCCCAGGACAGAACCCCAGCCAGGCCACTGGCTCCACACACAGCCGCTGACAAGTTGCCAAACTCTCTGTGCTTCCGTCACACGTGTATCGTCAGAATTATGGTGACTTAAATATTCACACAAAGCCCTTAAAACAGTGCCTGACACAACAGTAGGTCCCCAGTCAGTGTCATCTGGCACGATCATTGTCCTTGCAGAACGGGAGGAGGCCGCTCAGGCAGTGTTCTCCGAGGAAGTGTGTTCAGGTCTCCTGAGCCGCTGACACCATCTGCGTGTGCTCTCCGCGTGTTTAATAAAACAGAGGCTGAGCACGTCCTGGATGCCGGTTCCCTGCTAGGATGTTACAAGCATCATCTCACTATAAGTCCTGGAAGGAGGCACAACGGCATGGTTCCCACTACATGGGGAGGCACAGAGAGGTGACAGGTAGGTCCAGGGCCTGGGCCCCTGGGCCCTGTGACCTGAGTCACCAGGACACTGATATAAGGGAAACCTGAGATACGATGCGCTTCAGCTTGGCACAAGGAGTCCCAAAGAAACCTCTAGGGGTAGGAGAACCCAGGAAGGCCGCGCTGGTCCCTCCAGGGCAAAGGGTGCAGAGGGCAAGAGACGGCAGCGAGACCAAAGGCATGGGCCACAGAGCACACAGCGTGAGTCCTGGTGTCGGAGGCTCCCACGCAGAGCAAACCCCATCAGAGCAGGAGTGATCCGTGGGGAGCAGGGATTGGCTGGAAAGGGCCAGGTGGAACTTGCGGGGGGAGGGTGGGGAGTGGGGGGTGGAAATGCTTTATATTCTGTTGGCATTTTGGCTACATGGTGAGACATTTGTCAAAAAACGCTGAATAGCATTTCATTGTATGTGAATGTTGACCTCGATTAATAATATTTTTCAGAAGGTGAACTGAGGAGAGTGGAATGGAAGAGGAGAGGTGGCAGGAGACCACCAGTGGCTCAGCAGGAGTTTGGGGCGGGGAGTAGGGGAAATGTCGCATGCTTGGTTGTGGCATGGGAGGGACTAAAGGTCTAGGGCAGGCTGAGAGTGTGTTCAGCCCAGCCGATTGTCCCTCACACTAGCAGAGTGTGAGATTTGGGGGCCTCCAGGGGTCCATGCGACCTTGTCAGTACCCTGGTCTTTCACCCCATGGTCCAGTCTCCATGCACATCACCTGGCAGAAGTTAAGGGGAAACCCCAACAAGTGCAAATCCTTTCTTAGATCCCCCCCCCCCCCCCCGGCCCCATATAGGCCCAGCACATGGATTCACTGCCAATGCCCCGTGTCTCCCTCTGTTAGCTGAACCCCCACCCCTTTCACGGGAGGGGCTCCCAGGAAACTGACACTGGAGACTAGACAAGGTGCCACCAGTCTCCCCTGAAGCCCAGGAACCAAGAAGGTCCTGGTCTTGACTCTGCCCCCTTGGATGACTCTGCCCCCCATAGATAAGATGACCTGACATCAGTCCCGCCCTCCATCATTATTTGAGCCATCTAAACATCCCCCAACGGTGCCAGCCCAAGACCACCAGTGTCCAATTTATTTTTATTGCAATTGTAAAAGCTAGTTGATGTGCACTGTTCTCTCCCCCCAAGTCCCCGCCCCAGTCACCTGCATCCTGGCCGTACTTGCCATGGGAGCTGGCAAGGTGGACGAAGCTCTGTCTCACCTCCAGGCTTCTGCATTGGCTATTCCCTTCACCTAGGAGATGTTTCCTCCCACGGGGTCTTGCCAGCAATTTGAATTCCTCTCCATACTCAGCTCATGTCCCAGTGTCTGCAAAGGTCCTCAGCCATGCTGACCCTACCCCCATCCCTGTCCTCACAGCGTTCTCAGCGCCTCATTGGTTATTCGTCTCCCTCACTGGTTGGTCAGCAGCCACTAAACAGCAGGGGGTCGGAATCCTTCACTGTTATCCTCAGAGCTATGGACATAGTGATTTGTTACAGATCGAGAACACACACACGCACACATGAACAGACACACACACACACACATGCACACATGCACACACACACCACACACACACCACAGATAAATACACAGTACTTGGCAAAGATCTTCCCTCTGGGTCCGGGGTCTTCTACTAAGGACATACCCTCTGGGCTGGGGTTGGTAGATGGACATTCTCCCATCACACCTCTTCCATCCACCAGACCTTCCAGTACCCCTGATGAAGGGCCAGCTGCATCCACAGTGCCCTGGGGCACGCGGGCCTGTCCCACCAACCGCAGCATTTGAATTGAGAAAGATAATGATCCCTCCCCCATGTTTTAGGGGAGAAAGGAAGTTTTTCTCCAGTTTTCAGGACTAAGTTTTTTCGTTTTGTTTTTTTTATCCTCACCCTAGGATATTTTCCCCATTGATTCTTTCACAGAGAGACAGAGAGTACAGGGGAGGGAGGTGGGGGGGAGGGAGAGAGGGAAGGAGGGAGGGAGAGAGAGAGAGAAAGAGAAAGAGAGAAAGAGAGAGAGAGAGAGAGAGAGAGAGAGAGAGAGAGAAAGAAACCTTGATGTGAGAGAGACACATCGATTGGTTGCCTCCCACACATACCCTGACCAGGGCTGGGGATAGAGCGTGCAATCGCGGTACATGTCCTTGACTAGAATCGAAGCTGGGACCCTTCAGTCCAAGGGCCGATGCTCTAACCACTGAGTAAACCAACCAGGGCCATGGCTAAGTTTTTTGTCAGGACTTTTATCTTCTTTCCTCTTTCATTATTATTATTAATTCTAAACTTCTAAAATAGAGGGGAGCAAAGAGAGCAGTAGGAAGAGTGGGGCCTGTGCTGGGGACATTAGAGCAGAGAAACAGGCTAACCCAGAGGGTAAGCGCCCCCCCACTCCTGAGTCCAGGGCAAGGCTGCCAAGGATCCAGGGAAGGCCTGCTATAGGGTTGCCATGGTGACAGAGCTGTCACAGGCCCCCGGGCCTTGCTGGGTAAGCACAAATGGATGGTATGCAAGATCCTTTTTTTTTTTTCATTTGAAAATTACCACTAATTTGCAATTAGTTGGAGGAAAATTAGAGAAGGAGGGGAGGGAGTTGCTCCTTTCAGCAAACAACTGTGACCACTGAAAATGGACTTTTCTCCTGAGTCACGGCGGAGAGGGAAGAAAACTCATCACTCTAAAGGAACACGGGTATGGGAATGACATGGAAAGACTAAATCCTGGTTCTCTCACTTCCTGGCTGTGTGACCTTGGGCAAGTCTCTTACCTTCCCTGGCTTTGCTTTCTTCAGCTATAAAACCTGGATAAAAATAGCCACCTGCACAGTTGATGGGAAGATGAGATGCAGTAACAGAAGCGCTAATGGTGAGCAGCAGCATCACTACTTGGCGTTTTCATTCATTCACAAAGTCCTTTCCTTGCCCTTTCCTTTACTTATGCATCTAATTCACTCCGCTGCCCTGCTGTGGTCTGGAAACTGTACCTCATCACATCAGAAGCCCATCAGCCGCTGTCAACCAGAATCACATCCAACCTAAAGCCCCAAGGACCCCATGCATCCACCACCATCTCTTCTGGTCTCAAGACTCTGATACCAGTTAGCAGGTTCCTCGATGTCAGCCCTTCCTGGTTGCCTTCAGGAACAGGAAAGATTAGAGGAGCTGAGGTTCACTGGGCCCACAGCACAAGGCAACACGAAAGGCAGGGGCTGCAGAGGAAGTAGAGTCAGGACTCTGAGCTCTTCTGACCCGGGGACTGGGCTCCATTCATCTCTGCGGTCCCACCTCAGGACCATCATGCCAAGTGGGCATCAGGTGGCCGGCTGGCTGGGGAAAGCATCCTGGAACGGCTTCCCGTGGGCTGCCGGGAGCCCGTCCAGAGGAGAGAGGTGTGGTGTTGTCAAACAAGCCCTTGTCATCCCTCATCCCCAAGGCCTTTGTGACAAGGAGCGTGGACTGCACCCAAGTCCCGCCTCCCACTAACCCTGTGGCTTTGCACAATTCACTTCTTGAAGCTGCAGTTCATTCACTTGCAGAAATGAGTCCTGATGATTTGCTATTTCCAGGGCACATCCCTGCTGTCCAACTCTGAACTGCAAGGCCAGGAGCAAACACTGTTCTCTCTCAAAAATCAGGACACAAACCAGTAAGCGCAGCAAGAGCTTCACCATCATGCACATGGGGAACCCAAGCCCTCTGGCCTGCACAAGCCGGACCGGCCACGGGAAGGGAACCAAGACGGCCACGCTGCACAAAGAGAAGCTGGCATCCAGGACGGGGCTGGTCGGTGGCTTTTCCAACTCACCTCATTCCCGTGAGAAGGAATGACATTGACTAATGAAGAATCATCCAGCCCCATTGTAAGCCACAAGCAATTATGAATTCCATTACCCAGCGACTTGGCCAGCCTGCTTCCTGGCTCATCCTCAGTCAGAAAAGTCCCACCCAACAAACGGAGGCCCCTGGGTTAGAGAACAGTTCATTGCGATGAAAGGCTGCCTGATTAGGCCCTTCAGCAGTGCTGGGCTGGCTCCGACCGCGGTGCCTGACCCTATGGCGTGGGCGTGGCAGGGCAGGAAGAGGGCAGACAGCGTCAGAACCACCATGTTCAGACAATCTTTCGCTGTGGGACCCTGAAGAGGGGATCTAATCTCTTTAAGCTCCATTTGTCTCCTCAAGCAAATGAGAATGATACTAACTTAAGGGAATAAATGTGTATGGAGCAGCTACAGATCCCCTCTGCATCCCACTGTCCTTCCTGAGGGACATTGGCCATCATCAGGGACAGCGACCTGGATAAGGCTTTATCATCATGCCCATGGAAACAGCTCATATTTCTCACACATTAGATCTACCAGGCTTGGCGATTTACCATGTACTGTTTCATTTAATCCTCATAACTGACAAAAGGTATTCTTATTACCTCTCACTTGACAGACTGCAATTAAAGCTCGGGATTTTTAATTTTTATAAGAATTTTATGGATTTTTAGAGGGAGAGGGAGAGAGAGAAACATCCATGTGAGAGCAAAGCATTGATCAGCTGCCTCCTGCACGCCCCCTCCTGGGGACTAAGCCCGCAACCTGGCCATGTGCCCTGACGGGGAATCAAATCAGCAAACTTGCAGTGCAGAGGACAATGCTCAAACAACTGAGCCACAATGGCCAGGGCAAATCTCAGGATTTTTAAATGTCTTGCCAATATTCACTCCAATTCTGAAATGACCAAGATGAAATCTGGATCTAGCCCTTCTGACTCCAGAGCCTGTTTCTAACCCTGAGTCCCTCCCATCTGGACCACGTTGTGAATCCGAGGAACCCTAAGGGGCTCTGGATCTGCATTTTACAGTAGTGATTTAACAGCATCACAGATATTAGGAACTGCAAGTCCTACTTTAGATTCTGCTTTCTTAAAGACCATAGGGTATAGGGCGTGAGAGGGTGTATTTTGTATGTGTCAATCCAAGGTGTGACCAATCTCTGATTAATGCCGGTGTTTGGCTAAAGGTTAACTCCTGTAAATAATTCAGCTACCTCTGGAACATTTTCATCAATACCCCTCACCCCTGAGCACCAACGAATATTGGCACTTCTATCCAGGTATGGCATTCAAAAGTCAAACAACCATTGATCAAAAGAGTTGGTCCGAGACACACGGTCTCCTTCCTCTTGGCTCATGAGTAAACCTTCTCTACCATCACACATCAGTCTGCCAACGAAGACTCAAACATCACTGGGCATGATTCGCGATCAAGGCATGGTCTTTAAGGCTCGCCGTGCATCCCATAAGGAAGCTCACCAGTGCACGGCTCACCCTTTAAGTTAACAAACACACATTTGTTGAACCCCTGACATAACCATGGTCCTCCATCCTGGCTGAGCTGCAGAGTCAGCTAGTTAGCATAGTAGGTAGATATCTAAATGACAAACCTGCTTTATGGAATCCAAATCTCAGAGATGAAGTCTAAGCATACTTTTACAGAGCAGGGCTCAATAAATATTTCTTAAATAAAACTATAGGAACAAAAACAGATGCTGCCCGGCCGATGTGGCTCAGTGGCTGAGCGTCAGCCTATGAACCAGGAGGTCATGGTTCCATTCCCGGGCAGGGTACATGCCTGGGTTGTGGGCTCCATCCCCAGTGTGGGGCGTACAGGAGGCAGCTGATTAATGATTCTCTCTCACCAACAATGTTCCTATCTCTCTCCTCCTCTTCCTTCCTCTCTCTCAAATGAATAAAAACATCTCTTAAAAAAAAACCCACCAAATTAGTTATTTTGGGGGTAATACTGGCCGATACTGCACAGATCCTGGTTCCACTACTTACTGGTGCTGTGGGACCATGGATATGTTTCTCATTCTCTCTGAATCTTAGTTTACTCCCCTGTAAAATGGGCAGAATAATAATACCTTCTCAGGGTTTTTTAAAAATAATTTTTCTGAGACATAATTCACATATCATACAATTCATCCATTTAAAATATAGAGGTGGGCAAAAGTAGGTTAATAATAATAAATAATACAATAATAAATAAATAATAAAGCAAGAATAAACTCCGTGTTTTGTGTACTCACAACTCTAAGCCTACTTTTACCCACTTTCTAATGGCTTTTAGTATATTCACAGAATTGTACAACTATCACCACAATCAATTCTAGAATATTTTCATTACTCCCCCAAAGAGGGATTAAAAAGAACCCCACATCCCATAGCCATCACTTCCCCAACCTTATGCTCCCCAGCCCTAAGCAACCATTAATCTACCCACTTCTTTGTAGATTTGCCTATTCTGGATTTATAGTTTTAGTTCTTACGTTTAAAACTGAATCTCTTTGAGTTAACTTGGGGGTATAGTGTGAAGTGAGGGTATCTTAACTTCATTGTGTTGCATGTGGATATCCAGTTATCCTTAAATCATTTATTTAAAACACTAGTCTTTCCCCCACTGAATGGACTTTTTTTATTTTAAAAAAATGGTTTACCCTTTAAAAGAAATCCTTTTTTTCAAACGAAGTGACCACTAATGTCAGAAAGTTACTCCGAATTTTCAATTCTATTCCATTGATCTACATCTCCACTCTTACGCCTGTTCCACAGTCTTCCTTACCCTGGCTTTGTAGGAAGATTTGATCTTGACAAGTGGGAGTCCTCCAACTTCGCTCTTTTTCAAGATTCTGCTGGCTACTCTGGGTACCTTGAATTTCCATACAAATTTTGGGATCAATTTGTCACTTTCTGCAGAGAAGTCCAGCTGGGATTTTGATAGGAATTGCATTAACTCTGTAGGTACTTTTGGCAGTATTGCCGTCTTAAAAAACATTGTCTCCTGAACTTTGAACACAGGATCTCTTTCCATTTATTTAGGTCTGCAATGTCTTTCCACAATGTCTTCTGGCTTTCAGAGTACAGTTTAGTACTTCTTTTGTCAAATGTATCCCTAATTATTTTATTCTTTTTGATACTATTTTAAATGGAATCTGTTGGTTAAGTACAATGTTGTATACAAGTGGTGAGAGAAGACATGCTTGTCTTATTCCTGCCCTTAAGGGAAAAGCATTCAGACTTTTACCATGAGGTATAATAACACTCACCAAACTAGGAAGAGAAGGTAACTACCTTAACCTGATAAAGGGCATCTATGAGCAACCCACAGCTAGCCCTAACCCTCACCCTAACCCTAATCCTCACCCTCACCCTCACCCTCACCCTCACCCTAGCCTAACCCATAAGCTTAGGCATGCTATCTCAGTGTTTTCTTTCCCTTCCAAGTACTTTCTAATTTTCTTTGTGACCTACTGGTATTTAGTAGTATGTTGCTTCATTTCCATATATTTGTGAATTTCCTGAATTGCTTTCTGAAATTAATTTCCAATTTCATTTCCTTGTGACCAAAGGTCGTACTTTGTACAATTTTAATTCTTTTCACATTTACTTAAGCTTTTTTATAGCTTAACAGATGTTATATGCCATAGATCCATGTGCACTTGGGAAGCATGTATTCTGCTGTTGAATGGAGTGGCCTATAAATGTCTTTTAGGTCTAATTTGTGTGCAGTGTTGTTCAAATCTTCTGTTTTCTGGTCTGTTGACATACAGTTGTTCATATTTTGTGTATTTTTTTTTTATTTTTGTAAGATCAGAAAAACATGTGGCTCAGGACAAGAGCTTCATAAGTATTAGCAAATATCGTTACCTATGGGACACACTGGAGTGACCTTATGTGCCTGATCTCAGTGAAGCTTCATCACCCCCAACCCTGGGGTGCATACAGATCTCTATAATTTATAGAAGAAAAGAAGAGAGACAAAGAGACCAAGTAGACTGTCCAAGATCCTCAAGCCAAGAGGATGGCTCCAAATGCATCTTTTTGTCTCCAAACCCCATCCTCTCTGTATGTTCTACCTGCAAAGCCTTGGCCGAGTTGGTGAGCTATAGGGCCTAACTACAGTCAAACTGAAGACAATTGCAGTGGTCAAGAATGTGGACTTGGAAACTTCAGTGGGAAGGCAGGGGAGGGGGGTGGGTAAGAGATCAACAAAAAGACTTGTATGCATGCATATAAGCATAACCAATGGACACAGACACTAGGGGGGTGAGGGCATGTGCCGGGGGGAGGAGGGGTTGGGGTTGGTCGGTGGGAGGTCAATGGGAGAAAAAGGAGACATGTAATACTATATGTAATACTTTAAACAACAACAACAACAAATCATTAAAAACAGAAACACAGAAATTAAATTTAAAAAAAGACTGTGGACTTGGAGGCTATAAGAGTTTGGAGTATATGGACCCACTCTTCACTGGCTGGACCTTCAGCAAGTTCCTTAACCTCTGCATGGCTCAGTCTCCCCATCTGTGCCTTGGTAATTCTGATGGTGCCCCCTGCCATGGGTCATTATGAGGGTAAACGGTGATAATGCCAGTACATTTCCAGGCTCCTAGAGATCAGTCCATAATGTTAGCTGTTATTGATGTTTTATGTCTAATTACTACACGGTTAGCTACAGGGAGAAGATGTGCACTAACATACCCACCAGGAAATACAAGAGCTGCCACAAGGTAGGAAAGAGGAAGCTGTGTGTGTTTGCAGAAAGGAGCAGTCTCCCCTGACCCAAGGCCCATCAGTGGCTTCCTGAGGAGTCCGACAGTGCCTTAGGAGCCCAGAAAAGGGGAAACGGGGGTAGAGGAGCAGGGCATGATTGCCTGGCGAACAGCAGGGCCCAGGCACGGAGGCAGGCAACTGTCAGAACGGCAGGGAGTAGAAAACATGCTGGGATCGCCCGTCAGCACAGCTCTGGCCTCCTTTCAGAGCGCCATCCTAAACTCAGGGCGCCATCCTGAACTCAGGGCGCCATAAAGGCATAAGTACCTCAGCAAAGGAGGAACAGATGGCCCGCGGTGTGAGAGAGGAGCTCCCTCACAGGGCAAGAACGGCACCCTCGCCCGTCACCGTTCTTCTCACCTGCCCTGTTTGCCTTTCTCTCTGATGAGTTTGCTCAGAGCCCACCTGCTTGGTGCTAAAAGCTCTGTAGGGTGCAGAGGGTTGGTTTGGAAAGGTAAGATCCTGGAAAACAAAAAGCTCCCCTAAGTTCTGGGCTCAGCTGAGAGCACGCATGTCCTCGGCCCAGGCTGGCAGGCATCCTGAGCCTGGACTTAGTGGGACATGGGGCAGGAGGTCCTGAGGTCCCAGCGCCGCCCTGGAGAGCGGTGACTCTGTGCACGGTCCCCCAACCCCACTTTAGCAGCTCTGCTGCCGTGATCACCCTCACAGAGCACCCTGACGTCCAGGGTGGGGACAGTGAGGAAGAGCGCCGTGCACTGCCACCCCCTGAGGCACAGCCTCCCGCCCGCCCCCTCTGTGATTTCACATCCATGACTCAGCCATGACTCTGGGTGCTGGATGCCCTCATACGGGATTCATATACTCCAAGTGAGTTTCAAAGAGGCCACCTTGGCCGAAGGTCATGAGGTCATAAGAGAAGACGTCAAAAGGTAACACCCTCGCGCTTCCAATGCTGCATTAGTTTTTGTTCAGGTGCAGGGGACGGCGGGCAGCTCCGTGTCACTCCTGGAACACGCCAGGTGTGGCAAAGCGGAATTGAAGGAGTCGTGGATTATGTGTTGGGCTCAGATCAGAGGCCCATCTCAGGGGAGGACTAAAGGGAAGGAGGCAGAGGGAAGGAGGGCCCGTGGGTAGGTGGAGCGTGTCAGCCTTCAGTGAGCTGTGCAAGCAAGGCCAGGCCATCTTCCATGCCAGGTCTGAAGGCGGACAGTACCTTGTCTCTCTCCCACTAAAGCAGTGATGGCGAACCTTTTGAGCTCGGCGTGTCAGCATTTTGAAAAACCCTAACTTAACTCTGGTGCCGTGTCACATATAGAAATTTTTTGATATTTGCAACCATGGTAAAACAAAGACTTATATTTTTGATATTTATTTTATATATTTAAATGCCATTTAGCAAAGAAAAATCAACCAAAAAAATGAGTTCGCGTGTCACCTCTGACACGCGTGTCATAGGTTCGCCATCACTGGAGTAAGATTAACACTAATTTAGCACCTATTTGTCATTCCTTTCCTCTGCTTATCATTCCTGCTGTGGCCCATCAGGGGTAGTCTGCACCCCTGTTTTATACATGAAGATGCTGCAGCTGTGATAAGCTAGTTGCTCAAGTTCCCATCTTCTTCTATGGCACACTGGCGGGTGACGCTTCCCAGCACTTGGCTTTGAGGCGGGACTCTATGGCTGAGTTCTGGCCGATGGACTTGGGCAAAGGTCTATAGGTCTCATACATCCTCCTTGGTCCTCAAATTTCCCCACAAGAACCTCTGGGCTCCCTCTTCATTGGCCGTGTGGCTGGACACAGGAGATAAAATGCAGGACTCAGAAGCTGCAGGGAGTGGAAGCACGGGTCCCTGACTGACAGCACAGGGCAGCTGAGATGGACAGAGCTCCCTGCAGGCGCCAGGCGGCATGGCCCCCCAGGTAATCCGCATGAGCTCGGCTGCTTAGTCCTTTCCTTCTGGGGGGAGGGGGGGAAGGGAGGGAGGGACCCAGATGATGGCCATGCCCCTCCAGGCTGCCTTTCAGACTCTGTGAGCTTCTTTGAGCAGCGGAGGAAGAAGAAAAGCTTTGAAAATGTCTCCTCCTTCCTGTGATCTCTGCTGCCTCTCTTCATGGCCCCCTGGTGTGCCACCTCACTCAGGACTCAGGACTCAGGACCCGTGGGGACAGTTGGTGCCTTTCCTAGGCTTCCTGTATCCTCGCTGAGCAGTGGGTTCATGTCACCTCCAACATGCGTGGCCCTTCCCTCCACCTGCCTGGCGAGGCATCACCGGGATGACGTCAAACCCCACCCACAGCCTCCCCCCCCCCCTCCTGTGGGCCCCCCACCCAGCACCCCTCTTAGCAGGAGGCTGAGACACTTGTCTTTCTTCCCTCTTGCCCGGACACTCACCACAGGGCAGTGACATTTCATTTTCCTCCAAGGCTCACATCCAGTTGCACATGCTCGGGTCGCTGGGGACCGGCAGAAGCAGCAGCCAGGGCCCCAGCTGCCTGCAAGGAGCCAGGACGGCCATTTCTGCCCCTGGAGTCCCAGGCGGGAAACACGCCTGGCTTCCTAAAACCCTCCCCAGGTGATCTGCCGGTGTTATTTCTCTCCCCGTCTCCCTTGGAGGCCTCCCCTGTGAGTCTCTGCCTTTACCTCTCACTGTCCAGAGGCGTTCGTCTGCTGGGGAAATTGCCGGGGACAGCAAAGGTCACCGTGACTCGCCGCATACAGATGTGCCTTTTAGCTGTGGGCCCGCAAAGAGGGGCCAGGTCCTATTATTGATAAATCCTTGAAAAGACTCTAATGCATCTTCATTTCAGGGCAAACCGCCGCCGCCGTCAAGGTTGCGCCAGGAAAAGAAAGCGCGAGGCCTGGTGACGGATTCGAGAAGGTGGCGTTTCCCCGAAGATTAAAAGATAACACTTCTATTAGGATCACTCCGCCACGCAGTATTGATCCCATCAGGGAAGCCACCGCGGGCCTGATATGAACAGAGTGCGCGCTGGAATTAATCACGGGGGGTTTTATTACGGTTCAGAGGGCGTTTCGTTCAGGCGGCATCGTTTGCAATATTTATGGCCCCACTTCCCCGGCTGTTATTAAGTGCAAGTGGGCCATGGGAAGCGGGGCCTGCTGGGCTGGCACACAGAGCCATCCTTCAAAAGTAAATCTTATCTAAACTGTGCGCACAAAGCCAATTAGGTTTTGATTTACATTTTAATTCTGTGGCGGAGGCTCCATGCTGGAGTGGGAGGGCCCAGAGGTGGAGATCCGGAAGGACCCGGCTCCCACGCAGACCCGAGCCCAGTCTAACTGGAGATGCCACCCTGGACAAGCTCCCTTCCTTCCCTTAGGGGAGCCTCAGCCTCCAGATCTGTCCAATGGGAGTGATAGGGCCTTCCTCCCAAGCAGCCTGAGAACTAAAGAGACAGCACCTGATAAAACCTGACTAAGGAGGAGCACGCTAAAATCAGCACTGGCCTTTTCCAGGGAGCAGCATTTAAAAAAATATATTTTACATATATGTAAAGAGGGTGCGGGAGAGAGACAGACACATCAATGATAAGAAGAATCTTTGATCAGCTGCCTCTCGCACGCCCCCTACTGGGGATGCAGCCTGCAAGCTGGGCATGTGCCCTGACCCGGAATCCAACTGTGACCTCATGGTTCATAGGTCCACTCTCACCAGCCCCGTGAGAGTAGCATTTTTTTTCTTCTTCTTTTTGGAGACCTTATCTAATTTGAATTCTGGTCATACAAATCTAAGCAAAAATAAATCTATATTATAAAAACCCAGTGGCCCTAATGCCGTAATGACCAAAGACCGGTCACCAAGAGGCTGCATGCAAGGCATGCATGGGTGGGTGGGGCTGCATGCATGGTGAGGCATGCACGGGTGGGCAGGGACTTGACTCTGGGTCTCATGGCGCAGCGGGACTCGGGGGAGTCCCATGGCGCCACAGGATCTGGGTCCTGGGTCTCGAGCGATTTCCCATGGGTCTGGGTCTCGCATGTTTTCGCGTGCTGGGTCACTAGTAAATACATAAAAATCCAAAGAAAATAGGTAAAATTTTATTTTTAAATCTCAAACTTAAGATAAACACTCGCGTGAGCTTTATGAGCCATGGAAACTAGCTTCTCGTTCACTAGTTTCCACCTCCTGTTCTTTCCTTTGTAGATCATGGGCGCCTATGTTTACCCCACAACGAAGGGCAAACCATCAGCTTTGGGGTGAGGACTGTGTTGTAAACTGTAACTCTCACTGAAGTTCTGAAGATGGAATAAGATAGATTTTAAAGGACATGGTCCGGGATCTCACACAGAGCATGCGTGCAATAACTCAAGATCTGATCAATACTAGAAGGAAGAGGAAGAGGAAGAGCAGTCAAAATACTAGCAATTCTAAGAGTAATCACAGAAGTAGGACTAGTAACCAAGGTAGTGGGATGAGGCATCACAGCAGCATTTTGCAATCATAGTAGCAAGCAGTACTTCTAGTAGTAATGGTAGTCACAGCAGTAGCACTAGTGCTGGTGGTAGCGATAAGAGTTAACGGTGGCCCTAGCCAGTTTGGCTCAGTAGATAGAGCGTTGCCCTGCGGACTGAAGGGTCCCGGGTTCGGTTCCAGTCAAGGGCAATACCTTGGTTGCAGGCTCCTCCCTGACCCTGGTTGGGGCTCCTGCAGGAGGCAACTAATCAATGTGTTTCTCTCACACTGATGTTTCTCTCTCTTTCCCTCTCTCTTCCAATCTCCCTAAAAATCAATGGAAAAATATCCTCGGGTGAGGATTAACAACAACAACAACAACAAAAAAGTCAACAGTGGTAGTGGTGAAGGCGCTAATAGGAATATTCAGTTCTTATTACCTGTGTGATGTTAACCAACTCATTTAACCTCTCTGAGCCACAGGCCCATCATTTGTAAACCAGCAGCCAAAACATGTGACTCTCGTGGATCTTGTCCAGATAAAATCAGACACTGTAGCTGAGCTCTTGGGCCCACAGTTGGCACAGAAGGCACTGTTTCCTTCCCAGTCAGCCTCCACCTACTTAGAATCTCCTGCTTATTCTCTTAGCTTCTGAGTCTCCGACAGTCCCAGACCTTGGACCTTGAATTTGTCTCTGTGAATTGTTACGATAGGAAGGGCTCTAGGGCGGGAGTCTGGTGAGTGGGGTTTGAGGCTGGACCAAAGCCCTAATACCGTTACTTCATCCCAGGGCTGATGGGAAGACTAAATGAGAAGATGCAAATAAGCCCGTCATAGGCGCTCAATACCTAGAGAAAGGCCCTTTACTTTCCTGACCTCAGTTTCCCCATTTGCACACTGGGGGTCATGTAGACCTGCCCTGATTTGTGACCACCAAATTAAGGAGCCTGCTGGAGCACTTACTGAGAACAGAGGAACCCATGGTCTCTGCATTCACAGGGCCTGATAAAGTCCCTTGCACACAATAGGCATCCAGTGAGCAAAAAACCGCATTATTCAGGAGCACATAAAGATTCCCTCTCATAGTATAACAGCTAGAAGGTCAGGTGGCATCTTCCACTTGAATATCTCTAGCGCCAAGGAGTTCGTCATCCCGAGATTCGGCCCATTTCCTTGTTCAGCGGCTATAACGGCTGTGGAGCTGAAATCCACATCTCCGTGACGGCTACCCTTTTCATCCCCGCTCCGGCCTTTGGAACTGCATGAAACACGTTGACGTGACAGTGCTTCGCGCACCCCCTCATTCTCCCTCAGTCTTCCTCTGTCCCTGATAGACAGCGCCCATCCCCCCACTGCTATGCTCATGATACAGTTGGTTCACTTAGCAACTCGGCAAGCATGATGATGCATGCAACCCAACAGGGCTGCACTGGACCCTGGGAACACAGAGGCAGGGGAGGGCGGGCCCTGTACGCGCAGAGCCAATGACTCCTAGTGCCTTGGCCACCCTCTCGACTACTCCACTCTGCATTCCTCTCTACGAATGCAGGCCCTGCAGCTGAGCCCCAACCCCAGGCACAGGCCGACCCGTTCAGAGAGATGCCCCAGCCCCTCGCCCAGCCCCAATACATAGTAAATATCCAGGAGGGTGTGTGGAGTAAATGTTTCCTGAAGGCATTTCTCCTTCTAAAGGCATACGGTTCCCAATGTTCTTGTCACGTGGGAAAAACCAGGGGACCGCCCAACCTGGAATGGACCCCACAGGACAGAAGCCAAGATTGGCCATCTGATGTGGAACAACAGCTGTCAGTCCCCAGAAGACAGCTTAGGACAGAACTCCCTATCAGTCCCCCACAAGAAGGCGGATGCCAGAATCCTAGGGTGGAGTGGGGGTGACAGGCTCACGGAGTGAGGTGGGGACAAGGTCAAAGAGCTAGGGTGGGGAGAGCAGAGGGTGAAAGTCAAGTGTGCAGGGTGGAGGGAAATATTAAATCAATAGCTGGGTCCAGCTGGCTGGACTCAGTGGCTGACCTTAGACCTATGAACCAGGAGGTCACGGTTCGATTCCCGGTCAGAGCACATGCTGGGGTTGTGGGCTCAATCCCCAGAGGGGGGCATTCAGGAAGCAGCCGATTAATGATTTTTTTCTCATCATGGATATTTCTATCTCTCTCTCCCTCTCCCTTCCTCTCTGAAATCAAGATAGATAGATAAATAGATAGGTAGAGATAGAGAAAGATATATATTTTTAAAAATCAATAGCTGGACACAGACAGACTTCTGACATATGTGTGTTCCCCGTGGCCAGTGAGGGCGCAAAGGCCAGAGGCACATGAGCTTGGTCTGTGGCAGCCACAACCTGTGCTTCCAGGAACAAATAGGGGAGCAGGAGAGAAAAAGAGCAAGTGAGAGGAGGAAGGAGAGAAAGAGAGAGAGGGCAAGTGTAGGAAAGCGCGCAAGACATGGTGGGCTGGGGGAAGAACACCAAACATGCACTTTGTGAGCACGTGAATGCACTTGCTTTATTGAAGAAGTCGTCTCTTCCATAAAATAGATTTGCACTTCCCTGCGCCCCGTCTCCGGCTCTGCAGCTGATTAACAGGGCAGTGTTGCCAGCTCCCTGCGCATCTCGTAAACCCCCAGGTCCTGGGCCTACCCAGGAGCCCGGCAGCACCACCGGGAGGACCTGTGTCAGGAGCTCCGGCTGCTTCCAGACGACCCTGCCCGGCCCAGAACAGATACTGGGCGCAAACCCCAGAAAGAGATGCACACGTCTGTGGAACACACGTGCTCATTACCTGCTCCGTTATTAGCTGAGAAAACCCACCACATCAGCAAGTGGCATAAACACAGCACGATGGGTCTTGAAGAAACAGGCAGGAGCAAGCACGTCACTTCAACACCCCAGTACCAGCTCCTGCCTTTCGTCTGCCAGCAGAGTGGCTGGCTGAGGGCCGGAGGCCAGAGGGCCTTGCCAACATGTGATTGGCAGCACACGGGGGCCACCATTAAAGACAAGTCCATTATTGGCTGTTAGGCTGCATCCAGACGCTAATTTTCAGGGTTTTTAAAGCAACTGTAAAAATATCTTCTGACTCACAGACTCTCAGATTGGCTCAACTCGAGAATACTCTACACCAGGGGTCCTCAAACTTTTTAAACAGGGGCCAGTTCACTGTCCCTCAGACCGTTGGAGGGCCGGACTATAGTTTAAAAAAAAACTATAAACAAATTCCTATGCACACTGCACATATCTTATTTTGAAGTAAAAAAACAAAATGGGAACAAATACAATATTTGTATTTGCATGTGGCCCGCGGGCCATAGTTTGAGGGCCCCTGCTCTAAAGCTCTAGCTCCTAATCTTCCCCGTTAAAGCCTGGCATATTCTTGAGCATCGACCTAGGAACCAGGAGGTCACGGTTCGATTCCCGGTAAGGGCACATGCCTGGGTTGTGGGCTTGCTCCCCAGTAGGGGGCGTGCAGGAGGCAGTGGATCAATGATTCTCATCATTGATGTTTCTCTCTCTCTCACTCTCCCTTCCCCTCTGAAATCCATAAAAATATTTTTTAAAGTCTGACAAACTTTAAGTTGCATGTAGAAACATATTGAATATATATGTATACATACACATGTATCTGAGTGTACATACATATTTACAGGGTATCCCAAAATCATGCATACACACCTGAACATCGGACAGCTCAATTTTGAAAATGAAATGTATTTCAATAAACACGGCCTTTACAATTATTCAGAGTGTGTGCATACATTTTAGGGACACCCGATATATGAATACAATCACAGTAAGTATTCCATCTGCGGGCGCCTGTTGCGCTGGAGCCGGGCTGAATTCGGCATGTGGTGAACAGAATAGACTGATATGCAGTCGTAACGCAGCGCAAATGCGCTAATGCAGGTTGACTGGTGGCGGTTTGATTTATGTGTTCATCCAGGGAAAACCAAAAACATTAATGTATCGGGACTAAAGATAAATTTCAAAAGAAGGAATGCAAATGACCAGTCAACTTATGAAAAATTGCTCAATCTCCTGGATAATTAAAGAAATAAAGCCAGTAATGGCTGTCTTTTAATTTGGCAAAGACTAATAAAAAAATAATAATACTCAAAGCTGGCAAGGCTGTGGTGAGACGGGTCCTCTCATTCATGGATGAGGCAAATGTGAATGGGAATGGGTACATGCTGCAGTTTGGGGTGCCTACTAATTGCCTTTAAATTGTTTATTGGGCCCCATTAGTTTCAATAAAGAGAGGGTTTTGTGGGGTTTTTTAAATATAATTGTAGAGAGAAAGTCTGGGTCCAACTGGTGTGGCTCAGTGGTTGAGCATCAGCCTATGAAACGGGAGGTCACAGTTCGATTCCCGGTCAGGGCACATGCCCGGGTTGCAGGCTCGATCCCCAGTGTGGGGTGTGCGGGAGGCAGCCAATCAACATTTCTCTCTCATCACTGATGTTTCTATCTCTCTCTCCCTCTCCCTCCCTCTCTGAAATCAACAAAATACATTTTTTTTAAAAAGAAAGCCCAGGGATTACCCAAGATGAGAAAGTGATGCTCTAATATGAGGCACGGGGATGAGGAGAATCAGGGGTCAGAAGAGGCAGGAACAATAAGAGGACCAGACCAGTCTGGAGAAGAGACACCCCAGGACCACTGCTGCCTACAGGTTCACCGATTGCCACGAGGACGTACTGGAATGAAGATGATGCTAGCCTGCAGGTCACCCATCCCTGTGGCCTCAGAGTTGAGCACATCTCAGTGGGGATCTGGGCGGCCTCAGCCAGCCCCTGTGTCGTCAGAAAGTAAAGGAAAAACTCAGGAGTCCAATAAAGTACCAACCGAGCTGTCTCCATGGAGAGTCTGGGTGAGCAGGGAGAACAGTAGAGCACTCCCCAAATTTCCCTAAGAAGCCCGAACCCCAGGGGCTCGCTGCCCTCGGGGACAGAACTTCATTGTGCTGGACTTCCCAGAGGCCAGCTCGTGCCTTTCGGCTGCCCACCTGCGTTCTCAGCACTGCTCCCAGCACCAGGGATGGGCAACATCCGGGTCACTCGGGTGTCACCGGACTCCACTTTACCCACCTTCTCCAAATCAGATGCAAATGCGATTGTGACAAGGGAAGGCGAGTCAGAAGGGATTTCGAGGTGCCAAGGAACTCACCGCTCTTTGCATGTGAGTCCCTGGTCCTGCCCCCCTATGGGTTGTGCTTCTCATCTTTATTTGATATCCTATAGAATAAAAGGCTAATATGCAAATTGTCCCCTTGGGAGTCCGACCGACCAAGAGTTCGACCGCTCACTGTGACGTGCACTGGCTACCAGGGGCGGCATGGAACAAAGGAAGGCCCCCGCCAGCAGCCAGCAGCAGGGGGAAGGAAGACCCTGATCGCCGGCCAGGCCTAGGGACCCTACCCATGCAAGAATTTTGTGCATTGGGCCTCTAATTAAAAATAAGCTCAGATTTATAAGTGAAGTTCCTGATGATGGCTGCATGGTTTCCCACTACACATACGCGTTTTGAGGTTGTTCCTATATCATTTGATTAGAGGTTTCTTCATGCTGGGTGACTACCTCAGTGATGTCCCAGGTCTCAAGGGCTAAAGTAGAAAACCTCAACCAGACAGAATGAACCATCCAAGAACCTCAAGTTGCCGGAATTGACTTCTATATTTGAATCTGCTTAGAATCCATATATTCATTCAACACATGTTTCTTGTGTTCTCACCAGACACTGTTCTGGGCGCTGGGGATCTAGCAGTGAAGCACAGAAAACATCCTTGCCTGCAATGACCGCACTTTGGTGAGAAGAGGGGAGAGGGGATGCACATAATGAATAAGTGAGAATCCAGATTCAGGGCCTGGAGTTTCCCCACCCTCCATCGCTCCTCACCCCGTAGTAGGAGACTCAAGCCCATTGCTCGCTGTTTCAGCTCCACTTAAGGTCCTGAGAGTCAGTGTGGGCTCAGTCACCCCCCAGGTAAAGCAGTACTTCTGTGTCAGGCAGCCTGATTGCCTGGCTCGGACACTGGAGGGCCCAGTATCAGGGCTCTGGCTTGGGAAGGAATTTGGTGACAAAACAGAGACACATCCCTATAGACTTGGCTCCAGAAACCAGGCCTGAGTGCCATTAACAGGTCCTACAAACAGGCTCATGAGAGAAGCAAGAGTGGTTTTGGACAACCTGCATCTAAACGTGCAGGTTGGGGTGTCCAGTGGGTTGTGAGACCCCACGTTCTAAGGGTGAGGACCTGGTATGGAGATGGGGGCACACCCACGTGGAGGTCTGTCTGGAAACCTAGAGATGAGATTGACAAAGGACATAATGCAGAGAAAGAAAGGAGGAGGACCACTTTCAAGCCCATGAAGGAGGGAGCAGGGAGAGCAAGCTTAGATGCTGCCCACAGCCTGACGTGCTCGCAAATGCCACGGAGCACTCGATCAGGGGGACAGACACAGATCTATTGGGCTTGACAACTTGGACCTTCTTCGATACTTTCAAGAGAGGTTCCAATAGAGAGATGGGGGTGATGTTGTAAGAGGAGAAGGACCAAGGGATGAGCAGGACAAGGATGCAAGTGTGAAGTCAGTTGACAAGTCTGGGGTGGCTGAGACCTGGTACAGGCAAGAGAGGAAAGATCTGCTAAGAGGGGACCCCACCGAAGGCACAGGTTATCTGGGAGAAGAGCAGCTGCAAGTAGCACAATGTCCCACACAAGTGGCTTAAACAATATGACCTTATTTTTCACGCATAAACCACAAAGTGTCAGCCACGTGTGTTAGGAAGCGGTGGAAGTGCTAGAACATGAATTATTTTCCATGCAATCAAGAACCAAGCAACATCAGCGTACACAGTTGGCATGGGAACCGGAAAGCTTGAGGGACTCAATTTTCAACATTCACTTTACCATCGTATTGGCATTTTGTGTGGGCGTGGGTGCTAATTGTGATGCTTAGGCCAATGCAGGGACAAAAACACATTTCTTAATGAGTTTCCTGGTACTTTCCTCACTGTGCTTCAGCACTTATGTTTATGGATGTGAAGTATATTCATGCAAATCATTTTCCATCCAAACGTGACCTATCAATGTTGTTCAGTGACAGCTTTGCTGATAAGGGGGCTCCCTTTGCGGGGTGGAGGAGCATCCACAGAACTAAGGCATCTGAGGTCCCACATATATTCCCGCTTTCCCCTCCCCAGGATCTGATTCCAATATCAGGGGCCAATAGCACTTTGCTTGAAGTGATGAATCACTCTCATTAAATTACGGTTGGTCACCTTCATGTGACTGTTTATTTTGCCCTGTGCCTATCGATCGTAGATTTTATTGATTACTAATTTTTCAGCTAAAACAGGCCTCAAGCATCAGAGATTGTGGCTCACTCCATCAATGTTGAGGGACAGAATAGGAACGAAAGGGTGGAAGGCATGATGGGGGAGGGGAGGGGCTTTCTGACCACCTAATGATCCCAGGATGGGACCAGTGCTCATTACTTGGCTTGTTAGAACATTTGAACATCTTCCTAGATTGTCCTAATATCCCTTAAAGCCAAGGCAGTGTAAGGATTTGGGGAGGATGCTGGCCTCTCAGTAAAAGCTCTTATTCCTAAGTGGCTACCAAGAATCTCCATCACTGGCAACCCTGGGTCTACCTGATTCCAATGGACTTGGCCAGCTGGTATGTGATATCCGAACCCTATCACTCTCCCAAGTCCACACACAAGAGTTTGGGGACCCAGATATCTGACTCTCCCATGGCCCTGCCAGCCAATTCTCACTGCCTCTACCCAACTGAGAACCACTGTCTAGGCACCAGCCCATGGAGCCACTGCTTTTAAAGCTCCCTAGGAGATTTTAATGAACATACATGTCCAAACACTTGTTCTCAGGCCTATGAGAAATTCTGTGGTCCTTGGTGACCTAGGCCTGCCTGGAGGCTCAGTCTCATCTCTTGCTGCTCTGCCACCTTCAGATTCCAGGAACACTAAATGGCGTGCAATTTCCTGTGTGCACTTTGTGTCCAGAAAGGGAGAAATCCTAGCCTTGGTTTTGAGCACAGGAGATGCCAGGACAAAGTAGACTCCAAGACTTGCTTAGTATGTTAGGAAATAGGGGAGCTCAATGGGGCTCAGTCTGGCTTCCTGAGTCTTCACCCAATTAACAGAATTGTGTTCCTCTGTGGCCATTCGCTTCCTTCCCCTGTGTGAGAGCTATGCATGCTGGGACCTTTGTGGGGAAGGGGTGGCTGGGAGCCTGAGTCACCACAGGCATTTTTTAGTTCCCTGATCAGAAACCATTTTTTGTGTCTGCCTCCCACAGAAAGTGGAGAGCTATTCAAGGGTAGGCCTATGGTTTTCTGTTTTTCCAGTTCTCAGCACATACCTGGTATATAGGAGGTGCCTAAGGAATTACTTATTTCTAAGAAATTAATATATGAGGAGAGCAACTACTCAGAGGCTGTGTAGAATAGAGGCAGGACAAAGGAAGATTTTTTTTTTGCCCGTTTCCATGACAACTCTGAGAAATAAGGGGTTTACACTCCTTTATACAGATTCATGGGCTCAGAGCAAGGAAATTTACCCAAGAACCTGGCAAAGAAGGACGTCAACCCAGGACTCATAATAGTCCCTCCTCTGCAGATGGGTTTTGACTCAAACCCATACTTGCACATTCTCAGCCACACTAACAGTGTGACCATGACAATTATATTACATTTGTAATATTCACAAAAATGCAGTGCTTCTTTTGCCCTATATTCCTAAGAAGACATGGTTTCTACTGTCCCGGAGTTTAGGTCTAGCAGCTGGGCGGGGGGCGGGGTGGGGGAGTGTAAAAACTCTAGTTAACCCAGCTGAAGGGAGCCATCAGTAAAGGTTGCTTGGAAGCAGTAAATGCAGAAAAGATACTCAAGTGATGAAGAAGGTAAATAAAGGTCATACAGTCCAGTCAGAGGCAACACATTAGCAAATGTTCAGGGGCTGGTGTCTGAGAACGTGGAGCCAATCAGATTAAGCTCATGAGACACTCGCAGGGGGCAAAGAGAAACTGTATGTTTTATCCTCTGGTTCATCTGTAAGTCTCTGAGCATGAGCATTAAGCCATCATCATTCACCCATGGTGTGTCCACCTGTGGTCTTAAATGGCTCCCACGCCCAGAAGAGACCACACTTGAGCTTCCTTCAATGCTCTGAGCAAGCAGTCATGCCCATCAAGCCAGGACAATGCATCCCTTCTATCAGAGTGGCTTTGAGCTTCCCAATGGGTAGAGACTCCAGGAGAAGACCAGGAGAAGAATTACCATTGACGTCCCTTTTGCCTACTTTCCCAGAGGCCTCCACAGGCTCCAAGATGACAGAAGAGAGGGCTACTGGCTGATTCTTGAATATGCCCTGCTGGTCTACACTCTACGCTCCGCACGTGCTGTGCCCGCTGCCAGAAATGCCCTCCCTGCTTTGTCCAGTGAACATCTTTGACCCATTTGGGAGTCAGCTGATGTGCCCCCTCCTCTCTAAAGCCTTCACAACAGTGTCTTGTCCCTTTAGACCCATTTTCTCAGACCCCATGATGAGAAACAGTTGTCTCAGAATCTCTAGCAGGCGTCGGTAAATGTGAGTTGTTTGGGTGGTTGGTTGAGGGCTGGTGGGTTGAGTGATTTGACAGCGGTCCCATCATGACCATGGCCTCCATTTCCTCAATAGGATAGATCTCAGTGAGGATTATCTCTTACATAAATGAAGGCTTTCACTCTGGGGAAGAGAAAAATAGATGTGGGCACCATGTGCCCGAGTCTCTGTTTGTGGTAGGCAGAATGATGGCTCTCCCAAAGATGTCCACCTCCCAATCCATATTCTGGAGACGGCACTGGGCAACAGGGAGCCATGACAGGTCCTGAGGAGAGGAGGCTACAGCGAGCATAGAGGGTGTGCTGTAGGGGGTGGTGCAGAGAGAAAGAAAAAGGGAAACCTTGGGCAATGATCTGTTTCAGCTCCGAAGCCCCATCACTGATGTCCTGCCATTTCCCATGCACTGAGTAGGACAGGTCTGATGTCATTTCTAAATCAACATTGACAATATTGAGAACTTCACTCATGTAATCGCCATTAAAGTCACTGAGGATGACGCATTAGCTTTTTTAACTAAACCACCCCCCCCCCAAAAAAAATCCTGAAAATAGAGTCTCAAAACTTCCCTATCTCTGTAGCTCATCAGATCAGACCCACCAAACACTGCTTTTAAAGGTAAATGAGTGCATAAACGTTTTTACTTCTAGCCCTTATTAATTGCCTGACAGGTTAATATAGTTTAACAAACAATCGGTGACTTTCTTGCAGCCTGTCTCAAAATGTGGGTGTTGGCCTTTAATTAATGGATAAAAATAAGTAAAACTGTAATATCGAGCTAGTTCTTTGGGTTTTTCATGGCATTTGCGGGCACATCATGTCGCTGGACTTCAGAGAAGTTGAAAGCCAGGAGTCCACTCCAGGCAGCATCATTTAAAACCCTTTGCTCCGTCCACAGCTTCACCGTCCCTCTTATGTTTGAACAAATGGGATGGCATGTGTGAGAAGAACCATGACATGGGGCCAGAGGATCTAATGAACAAGCTGCCACGCCCAGCAGAGCCAGGGCAGACCTCCGACTTCCCCAAACCCAAAGCGAGCATAGAAGGCGACTACACCATTCAGATCCGAGGGCTCTATTGTGGGGGCAGAAATGCTGACGTGGAAGCTACCGGCAGAGCACAGCCCTGGGTCATCTGGAAAATGTACCTGGTGTGAAGAATGCAATTTCAGTATCTGAACTGTAAGGCACTAAAGACTATTTCACACCTGGTTCAGTCCCAGCACCCAGAATTATTGTGCCAACAACTGGGGCCTGTCCCAGACCAGCAACACTGGGGAAGGAAGGAGGCTTTGCTGCTAAGAACCAAAGGGGTGAGCTCTGAAATGAACTCGTTAAATCTTTTATTTTTATTTTTCCCCCTTTATTGAATAAGATATTACAAATGTGTCCTTATCCCCACAATGTCCCCTCATCCCCCCCAATCCTGCCCTCACCCTCACCCCCTGTTGTCCACATCCATCACTTATGCTTATATGCATGCATACAAGTCCTTTGGTTGATCTTTCCCCCTCACCCCCACCCTCCCCAGCTTTCCCTCTGAGTTTTGAGCATCTGATCAATGCTTCTATGTCTTTACATCTGTTTTTGTTTAAATCTTTTATTTTTCAATCAACATGTCTACATCTCTCAGCTGAGTTCACGGGACTCTAGGCCACCCATGGCTACAATGATCTTTGCCATGAACATGAAGATGGTGCCCACGGTGCAGATACCAAAAAAAAAAAACGCATCCCTACTGACCACCTGTAGGGTGCTAGGCAACCAGCATGCCTGTTCACCTGCCTGTTACAAAATATAGGGGATCTGAGGGCGAAGGAATCAACAGGTTTGGATGTAGCCATACGCCAGGCACTGCACTGGGCTCTTAACAACATTTTCTTATTGATTTCTCTTGAACACTGTGCCAAGTTGATACAAAAGCCCCATTGCACAGAAAAAGAAAATGAGGATCCAAGGGTGTAATAAATTCCCCCACGGTCACAGACTGGCCCTATCATTCCCACGTGAAAAAGAACACACTGGTGACATCCAGCGTACGTCATGGCTACCTGACTAGCACACAACTAGGATGAAACCCAAGTCCCTCTCCCTCCAAAACCCGTGTTCCAGTATTTGTTGGCGGCTCCAATAAATAGTTGCCAAATAAACAAATGAATACAGATATCGCTACCACACCATGCTACCCTCTGAATGATGGGATATACAGAAAGGAAAAATGATTTAAATTAAAACAAGAAAAAAAAAAAAAAAAACACCAATTGGATTACGTGGACAAACCTGGTGAACGAGAGCATTCGCCGTATCACTGGCACCGAGAGGATTCTTCTGAGGAGAGCAGTCGCCCAGTGCGGACCATGTCTGGGGCGCTGACACCTCTTGGAAAACACGGCCCGGGGAGACTCTGCATGCTGCCCGCGAGGGAGTGCAGTGAAGAGCACGGAGCCACCCCTGTCCCGGGTCAGCAGGCAGCCCTGCTCAGCGGGGCTTTTCCTGTGGGAGACACTCCCACCGTGGCAGCAGCGACACTAATGCCTCCGCACTCCGCTCCTCCCCACTGATGGCTGTGGCTTGAATCGGACACCAGGGTCAGCCTCCAGTTACCAGACCCAGTGCCACTGCATCAGGAAGCTGAGCGCCCACCACAAAGGGGACCAAGATGCCCAGGACCCTTAGCAGCCCTTTGAAGCCCAGAGCTGACTTGGCCATTAGGGCTGGTGGTGGAGCTGGTGCGGCCAATGGATCTGGGCACAGATCAGCATCTCCTGGAACACTCGGTCCGTTTTCATCATCTCCCTCTCCGCCCCAACCACTGCCATCCTCCTGAGGGACATTAATGTGCACAGAGTTGACTCAGACAACAAGGTGACATACCAGACACGCTGTTATGAGGAGCAGTTGAAAGTGAAAAAGACCACCTACCTTCCCATCCCAGCCTGGGGCCATGGCTAGTCGTGGCTCCTTGATCAAGTTGTTTGTTGTGTCTACGCCTCAGTTTCTCATCTGTAAAGCAAGGGTTATTATGGGATTTAGTGACAAATCCATCGAAAGCACTTAGTTGAGCTTAGCATAAAGTTAGTGACCATTTCTACCTCTGCATCAGCTGCAACACCCTGGACCATCTGGCCACCCAGAAGATCCCTGGCCTTGAAGTTTTAAAATCTAGTATCTGACCACTGTCTAGTTCTTCTCAGCTCCCTTAGCCATCCGGCATCTTTGTCTGACTTGATCATGATGTCCAGTTCCTTGAGTTGTTCTCTAAGCACATCATCTCCCTCTGAATCCTTCCCTTGGTTCACTGCTGTAATCTGTTACTTTGATCATTTCCTGCGTCCTTTCTCTATGTCTCCTCTCCCAGCTTTCCCAGAAGAACCCACTCTGGGCCAAACTAACCACCTGCCCCTCTTGTTGCACAACATGTGAGCAAATGGGAAGAGGACAGGCAGAGAAGGGTAGGGAGGAGGTAAATGGAAAATACTCCTGCACCTGAAAATTGAGATGATCTTGGCCAAACACTAGTCCACACTTCACCTCTTTGAATCTCAGTTTCCCTTTCGCTAAAATAAATACAGCAATATTGACTCTACTTCCAGAGTCATTCTGTGGGTCAAAAAAGAACAGATAAGGCGCTGGCTGGGTGGCTCAGTCGGTTGGAGAGTCGTACTGTACACCGAAAGGTTGTGGGTTTGATCCCCGGCTGGGGCGTGTAGGGGAGGCAACCAATCAATGTTTCTCTCTCACATCAATGTTTCTCTCTCTCTAAAAGTCGATAAAAACATATCCTCGGTGCAGATTTTTAAAAAAAGAGAGAATAGACATGAACATGTGTCATGGAGTGAGGCTAACCAAGAGCAAAGTCACCATCACTGCTCCCATCTTCATCCCTTTGTGCCTCTGCTGCCGATCACATCCGAGGATATGCCCCCTGGTCCCGCAGAGGCGATGCTCGGGTAAGAATTATCTTGTGTTGCAAGTGATTTGTTCACACACTGAATCAAGGGGAGCGTGACTCCCCGTTGGAACTAGCTCCCTGGGCGATGAATTAGGAGGATCCTTTGATTGACCCATTCACATTCCTGTCTGGCTAGGTCTGGCAGGCACTGTTTTCCAGAGCCACGCCTGTGACCACTCCTCCCCCAACTCCTCACCACCCCCACAAATTGTCAAAAAGGCATCGTGATATACAGAGCTCTTGCATGCCGCAAGGTAAGTGCTTAAATCTTTTATAAGACAGTCAATGGCCTTTATAAACCCTCAGACGAGAATTACACTGTGTCTGGGATGGGGGCTGGAAGTCAATGGGAAATTGATTCTGTCTAGCTGGTGCTGTTTCATGGAGGAGGCTTGCTGGGCGCTCCAGAACCAAATGTGCCACCTCCCATGCGCACCCAGGGCCTGGCGTGTCCCATGCTGAGAACACTGAGACCTCAGGCCTGGTTGCTGGGCAGAGCCCTAGGCAGCTGCACGCTCCCAGCACAGGAAGACCTGGGAGACCATCGACCAACACCAGGGATGGTTATGAAGTGTGTTTACCTTCCCAGGCATTGATGCCAGCACAAATCTGATGCCATCGCCTGCACCCCAGGCGGGGAAGGCAGAGATGATAAACGGCCATTGATCTGGTGGCAACCACTAGGGGCAGGCACACCTACAATGACTCTCCTTTGCTAATGACCCCATTAGCCATCAGATCAAACACAATTAGAGGATATGAAGATTCTGTGGTTATTTCTCTGCCATTACCCGCTGGCCTGACGCATGCTCCCTGCCAAGAGGTGGCAGAGAGGGCAGCAAAGACCCCCTGCTTGGGATTAGGAGAGCCCAGGGCTCCTGGCACTCCCATCGTCCCTGCAGCACAGGCCTGCTCACACCCAGGACGGCTCAGTGAAACCAGCACCCACTTTGGAGTCAGGTGGGCCTGGACTTTGAAACCTGCAATTTTCTAACCAAGCGACCTCGAGGAAGTCTCAGACCCGCCCGGGGCCAGCTGCTTCCCGTGGAACCTGGGGATGATTACAATTCTGTCTCCCAGGGCTGCGGTGAGGGTGAAATGTGACAGCTCAATTTGCAGGCAGGGCACAGAGCAGGCACCCAATGGCCCTCAGCTCCGCTCACTGTCCAGTCCCGGGTCCAGCATTGAAAAAGCAGGGAGAAATCTCTCTAGGGATCTGATACCTGGAACCAAGCAAGGGCCCCAGGGCCTTAAGTACCAACCACGGGCCAGATACCGCAGCCAGGGTTTTCTGTGCATCATCTCCATCCGTCCTCGCACCAGTTTTACTGGTAAGGACGCCGGAGGAGCCTAGGGAGTTTCATGATGCCAACGCATCGAACAAGAGCAAACACCAAAGATGTGTGTACTGCAGGCTCACTCTGCCCTGGGCACCCGCTGAGGGCCCGGCTACGAGGCTGAGCCACACAGATGCTGCTCTGCGGTCAGGCTTCTGGCAAAGCGCAGACCAAAACCAAGATCTCCTTCTGTGCCCCCGGCCACTTCCCCCAGCAGGAGGGATCCTCAGAGAACCACTGCGTGCCCAGGTCCAAGTGCCCTTCAGATTTCTCCCGATTCTCCAGCTCGTTTGACGGATGAGGCCGTGTTTCCCAAGGCCACATGGCGAGAGGGAGGGAGAGCCGCGATGGTGGAATGAGACTGGTAGACTTTCCGGTCAGGGCCTGTCCGGGTTCTGGAATTCTGCACATTATTCTCCCAGCCCCCGTCTGCAGGAAGCCAGCAGCCTGCAGGGTGCTGTGCACTGTGGGGGGCAGGTGGAAGGTGAGGGTCTCTGCGCCCTTGAACTCTGCAGAAATATTTGCACAGCCCTGGTTGTGCTCAAATAACAGGGCGGGGTGGAGCAGCACCCCGAATCCCTGCTCCTCTCCTGTTGGTTAAGTGCAGCCATTTGTGCTAGACGGCCAGGTGTCTTTGAACTGAAAGGAGCTTATCTGGAAACCCTTCAGGGTGCCAGAAACAGTCCTCTTCCACATCGGCAGGCTCCGGGGCAGCTGGGCGGAGAAGAGCAAATATCACGGGCTGCTGCAGGGGGCGGGGGCCAGGAGCGGGTGGTGGCGGGATTATGAGGCATGAGGTCAGGCGAGAGGGGACAGCACAGAAGAGCCACCCTGTTGGCAGGCGGAAGCACAGATCAACACTCGCCGGCAGCTGGAAAGGCAGCTCTAAACCCTGCAAGATGCACACGATCGGGTGTGGTCTGAAGGGCACACCGATGAGGCGAGACAGCGCAGGTGCAGGCCCAGAACCGCTCAGCCGTTCACATGAGCATGTGGTGTGGGAAGCTTGGGGCTCAGCCTCAGTTTTTCCTGCCGGAAAATGGGCTTAAAGCAAAGACCCGAGTGCTTAGAGGTGATGTTTCCTTGCTGCCATAAAATGGAAAAGCCCAAGTCAATACTTCTATTCATCTATGCCAGGCGCTGGGGACTCAGCTATGAATGGGACAGGCATGCTCCCTGCCTTCAGGGAATTTCAATTTTAACACAGAAAACAAACATGGCAGAATGCAATGAAAACAGGTGGTGGTCTAGCGTGCCTGTGAGACCAAGAAAGCCAGTGGTAGGGACACGGAGATGGCAATAGGGGGTCTGAGTGGCTAGAGGAGTGACCAGCATGGCCTGGCCAGTGTTGCTCAATGGTTGAGCATCAACCCAGGAATCAAGAGGTCACCAGTTCGATTCCCAGTCAGGGCACATGCCGGGTTGCAGGCTCAGTCTCCAGTAGGGGGCATGCCAGAGACAGCCAATCGATGATGTTTCTCTCTCATCTATGTTTATATATACACCGCTGTATACCCTCACCCTGCAGATGGCACTTGCAGGTACCCAATGGGCATTTTTTTAAGCAAAGAAATTAATGATTTCCGATATCGTTTTACTGGAATTCAAAAAAAAATTTATGACAGTACCTATTTTTAAACATTTTTATTTGCATTTAAAATACAGTTCTACGGGGCCAAGCCCAGACAGGTCCCGTGCACGTGTTTACCAAACAAAAGATGACAAGTGCTGTGGTAATTAATCAGGTGGCATTGACTGAAGCTCTTAATGAAATGAAGCATGAACGGTGTGAGAAAGCAATTGAATGCCATCATCCGTGCCATGAATCATCTCTCGGATGCACATTTATTAAATCGGAATTCATAATGCTGATATTTTATCTAACAGGTTTGCTACCCTTCTGAGACTCCGTCGGTGGGTAAAAAGACAGATGTTTCCAGAGCTAAACTGGGGAGGGCGGAGGAAGCAGAAAGCAGCCAGACGGCAACTCGAGAGAGCAGGCGGCAAAATGCCATTCCCCGATGTTTGCGTTCTGTGCCATCGTCTTGAGATCAAATTCAAAGAAACCTTGGCGAGTGAACAGGATGCAAAGCCAAAGGCTTCTGGGGTCTGTCCCAGAGCAGGGAGACGCCGGGACGGTGCCAGAGGCAGCGTTGGTTTGGGAGTTTCAGAGGTGACTGCTATGAAGAGTCTAGTGCAGTGGTCGGAGACTGTGGCTCGCGAGCCACATGCAGCTCTTTGGCCCCTTGAGTGTGGTTCTTCCACAAAATACCAACTTCTGCGCATGGGCCACGAAATTTCAATGGCACTATACGTGCGCGCCCGCACGTGGTATTTTGTGGAAGAGCCACACTCAAGGGGCCAAAGAGCCGCATGTGGCTCGCGAGCCACAGTTTACTGACCACTGGTCTAGTGCAAAACCCTATTTTCCCTTCCCGAGGGTGAGGAGAGCTGGAGGGGGATCCGAACCCCCTCCCATTCCCAGGCTCTTCAAAGGCACCTGCTCCTGTTCGTGGAAGCAAGTACTTATCACGTCAACGTCACAGCGCGCCACCGCTGTCCCAGGCCCCTCTTTGGGTGAGCGAATGAAAGTGGACAGGGAAGGCTGTGAAGATGCTTAGCTCTTTTAACTGCGGTGGCAGTAAATGGTGGATCAAGGTGACATCGTCCCCCATGGCTCACTTCTTAGAGTCTTCTGTTCACAAAAGCATCCCTGGCGCCCTTGTGGGCAGCCCTCTTCTGCTGAAGGCAAAGGAGACCTTGCCTTTGATCGGCTTTGACACCGTGTGGCCATTCTCCTCGACAGCCTTTCAACCCACCCGCCTGCCAGCCAGCGCTGTGGTCCAGCTGCTGACCGACGGTCCCGTAGAATGTTCCCACACTGTCTCTGCACAGCACACACGTCGAAGGCGTTTTTCTCCCTCGTCGCCTGATTAGGTGGCTGTGCCTGCAGCACAAGACAATCGCGATTGTAAACTTGAACACCGAGACATTTAGAGAAAAACAACCGTTTGAGTCATCGTCTAGTGTAGCAGCGGCTGCTCCCTCTTAGCTGTGTTAAGCAAAGGACGTTCAATCCCAAACCCCAAAACAAGGAGAGAGAAACGCCCATGATTTGTGTGAGGCAGAAACTGCCAGTGAATGCAGCCAGCACATGCAACCAAACTCCCTTCCATCCTGTTTCTTTTAACGAAAACTGGAAAGCTAGGCACTCTGAGGGGTGCAGGGAGCTTGTGATGCATTTTGGCCCCTCCCACTCCACTGGGATTGGGGGCCAGGAAGGAGCTGCAAGTCACAGCTCCATGGTTCTCAAACCGAAGCCTGTGTCACAGCCACCTGGCTGGGCCCAGTTTCTGACTCAGAACCTAGGGGATGAGGGCTTGAGGGTGTGCATTTCCAGCAGGTTTCCCGGGAATGGGGACAGTGAGAACCACAGCCCCAAGAAAAGCCGCACTGGCCGGACCCTGCTCCTTCCCACCAGACGAGACGGACGGGACAGGATTCCTGGGCCTGCTCCTTGGTTGTTGGCGGCGCTAGGCCTGCCCTTGAGTGTAACATCTGCATTGAGACAGAGATTCCTCCTGGTGCCTTTGTCTCCTTAGAATCATTGATGTAGGCGGGAGAAAGGCACTCAGAGATCCACCTCAACACAGGGCCCCAGAGGAAACTGGGATCAGAGAGGCTGGGACCCTGGCCCGAAGCCACAAAGCAGAGGTGAACCAAGGTTGTGGACAGCCAGCTCAAGCCCGTCCCTCTAACGCTGCCCAACGTCCCCGAGGCAGGTGTTTGAAATACGTGGCTGATTCGAGCAGAGTGATGTTTCGTCTACAAGACTTCGCCTCCCTGGACCAGTGGCTCCATCCTGGTTGGCTGCACTTGAGAATCCTCTGGGGAACCTCACACACCACGGCGACAGCAGGCCCGACTTAGAGCGTTTGCTTCACTGCTCTGGGGTGGAGTCCAGGCACAGAATATTTTTAAAGCTCCCCGGGTAATTCACGTGCAGCTGAGCTGCAGAGCTGCTGCCTGGGCCGCAGGGAGTCGGCTCCGAGCACCGTGCTTCTCAAACAGCTGGGGTGTTTGCAGTGACATGGAGAATCAGCCGCGAAGCTCGGAAAACACGCTGACGTCTGGTGCCGCAGCTGGTCTAGGACCCGGCTTGGGGGTGTTTTAAAGACTTCCTAGGTGGTTCTTACCCGAGGGCAGGAGAGCCATGGAAATCCCAGCGGTCCTCAAAGCGCCGTCGCCAGAACAGCCTCCCCGTCCCTTGGGTGCTCGCTGGAACTGTGACTGTTGGGGCCCCTTCCCGATTTCCTGAGGAGGGAACATCGGGGCTGTTTGGAGGCCAGACGCGTGCTCCCTGGCTGCTGGCCCAGCGTGGGGTGAAGGGGTGAGAGCCCTTCTCTCCGCTCAGGACTGCGGGCGCTGCCACGGCTCCGGGGCTATGTCACTGCTCTCCTGTGCCAAACATTGCTGCATCTGTCCACGCACGAGCTCATAGAAAGTCTTCCCCACAGGGCTGGGAGCTTTATCAGGCACCGCCCCAATTCCTCCCCGCCAGCCTTCTCCGCTGCAATGCAGGGCAGGCTCACCCTGGCAGGGGCCACCCAGCTCCTCCCACCTCCTGCCCTGAGCCAATCAGGGCGACCTGTGCAGCCCCAGCATCTTCAGAGGGCTCTTCGGGGTCTGCTTTCATCTTGGGGTCCTGCCTGCTACACCTTAGTTACAGTCTCCCTCCCTCTGTCCCCAGTCTCAGGCTCCTCTACTTGGAACTTTCCCAAGCACCCCCCCAATGAAGAGTCCAAATCCTACCTGCTGAGCCTTAGGCAGAAGCCCTAGGATGATGGGGGGCGGTGGGAAGGGGGGCTCAGGAAGACCAAATGGGAAAGCGGGGCCCAGCAGAAGAGAGGGCAGTAATTTACCAATCTGGTGGGAAGGAGGAAGTGGACTTTTGCCCCAGACGGACCTACTGCCCACACCTCCCTTCAGATGCTCTGAATGACTTAATCACGTTCTGAATCTGAGATGCAGCGTGCACATCCCTACAACTGAGAAAAGGACCCTCAGCCTATCTATATATATAAAAGGCTAATATGTAAATTGTCCGCTTGGGAGTTTGACCAGGAGTTCCATCGCTCACTATGATGTGCACTGACCACCAGGGGGCAGCGCGGAACACGGTGGGCGATGAGCGGTGGCCATGGGGCACTAAGGGAACGAATGAGGGAAGGAGGAGGCGGGGAGGCGGGGAGACGGGAGGTGGGGAGGCCAGGCCTAGGGACCCTACCCTGCATGGATTTTGTGCACCAGGCCTCTAGTATTCTCTGAAGAGATTTAGGAGACCAGGAAGCCCTGCTGGCCTTGCTCACGCCCAGGAACATCACTGCAGCACTTCTGTTTTAAACACCTGCAATTTTTCACATTTACCTTCTCTCAGTCTGACTCACAGGCAGGGCCCATGGAGATGTGCCCGCCACAGTCTCTATTCCCATTGTCCACAGGGGGTGCCTTCGGGGGACCACAGGCATATTGAGCCTACATGTCATCACCTGTCCCTGTGCCCTCATTCTGCTGCTGGGGAAGTGGGGACCAGGCTGCTGGAGGGATTGCCCAAAAGCCACAGGGGGGTTTGTAACGGGATGCAGACCAACCAGCCCACTGCCTTCAGGGAGTCGCTGTGCGCCTTGTACCGAGACCCTCGCATCTCGGTGTTTCTCCAATGAAGGTGCCCAGACGCATATGAAATGTGCCCCAGGGTTTCATGAAGCCAGAGGAATAATGTGCCACATCTTCCACGTTTTGGGGTCAGAGGGGGGAGTGAAGAAGGTTCTTACATGCAGGGTGGGGACTAGGGTGAGGGGAGTGAGCAGTCTCTGCAGGCACAGACGTGAAGAGGGCACCAAAACACGCAGTAAGATAAATGATGTTTTCATGCATTGTTTTTAAAAATCAAAGCTAATACCCAAAGACGCATGACAAACAACACTTCACCATTTTAAATAAAGATCGGAGCCAATCTGCACTGGCGTAACCCCGACTCACTTGCCTCTCCCGGATCCTGCAACCGGTTCGCATAAAACTATTTACAAAAAGGGCTGGCCAGTTTGCCAACCAGAGTTTTTAAAACAGTGCGTTCATGTGCTACTTATTTTGATGACTGGGGGGTTTTGGTGTCTCCTTATTTTGGGCCCAAGTCAGCTGTGCGTCACTCTCCTCAACTTAGTCCCAGCCTTGCTCACTGCCAGTGATGTGAAATAGGCAAACGTAAAGCTCGCAGTTCTGCAGGGGTGGAATACAAAGCCGTGTGACTTCTCAAATCAAACAACAGACTTTAGCCCTGGCTGGTCTTGCTCAGTGGTTAGAGTGTTGAGGGTTCGATTCCCAGTCAAGGGCATGTACCTCGGTTGCAGGTTCGATCCCTGACCCTGTCCGGGCACGTGCAGGAGGCAACAATCGATGTGTCTCTCACACTGATGCTTCTCTCCCCGCCCCCCTTCTCTCTTTCTCCCTCCCTTCTACTCTCTCCAGAAATCAGTGGAAAAAATATCCTCAGGTGAGGATTAGCAACAACAACAAAAAAACAATTTCAAAGCCATTTTGTGCTGTGGAGATGCCAGCAGCTTCCTGGAGGCCTGCGGTCACCCTCCCAGATTCACGGGTGCTTCTTGGAAATGGCATTGGACAGGACTCTCCTGGGGAATCAGGCGAATCGTTCTGCTCCGCTTTGGAGTTGAAGAAGCTGACATGGAGAGATGGTCGGTGAATGACCGCACTACCGTGCGAGCGAAAGGTAAGTCCAGGCAAAGCGCGGCCGGGTAGCTGAGTCAAGACACACAGGCATCGGACCCCTTGCTTACGTGATCCTGAAAAAAGACGCGTGAGGGGCCTACATAAGCCCCAGCCGCCCTGTCAGCCGCTTCTCCCCGCACCAAGGGCCCGTGCTTCCAAAACAGGTCAGGCCTCGTACTGGCCACTTCAGGAAGAAATGCCAGGGGGCTGGCAGATATTACACAGCACCGTGATGTGGGCATCAGCACCGGGCAAGCGCACAGCCTCCAGTGGTTCAGATCTGATCTGATTGTGCCCCGGGGCGGCTCCCTAAAACCGAAAGCTGGGACTCGGTGCCGTCTGCGTCCAGTGTGCCACCCCCCCTCCCTCTGCTGCCCCTCTCTTGGGATTGGTCACCCCCGACCCCACCCGAGCCCACTTGGCATGAACTCCAAGACTCAGTTCACACATCAACCCTTTGCAGGAGCCTCACTGACACCTCTTCTGCATCTTTCATTCCTTACATCACTCATCCGTTCCATAAACCCCTCGTGGTGCTACACAGCCCAGCAGTGTGAGGACATGGCGGGGGAGGAAGAGACATGGTCTGAGCCCCCACGGAGCTCAAGGTCTACTGTTCCCGTGGCACCTGGTATCTCCCACCGTGTGAAGGGACAGTTTCACATTGAACCCCACTGGCCTGGTTTCATCTTGCTCTCTCCAGCTTGATTGGAGCACCTCAAAGCCATGTCCTATCCATCTTTATAACCCCAGGAATAGAAGGACCTGGCCCAGCATGAGGGCCCAATGAGCATGTGAGCGAATGAGAGAGCACATCAGTGTTTATCTTGCTTCAGTGTTTCCGTGTCTGATCATTGTGCTGTGAGCCAGGCCCTCTGGCCGTTTCTGTCTTTGCCCAAATTCCCACTTGGGATACTCACACAGAGCAAAGCTGCCTTTCTATCTAAATGAGCCAGGAATCGTCTCCATCGCTCCAATCAGCGCACACTCTCGAGCCAACCAGCCAAAGGGCTGTTGAAGGATTCCAAAGGCATGACTAATGTATTATTTCTGATTGGGAAGAGGAGAAAGAGCTCTCAGCGAACACTCTCCTTAATTACATGAAGCAGACACCTCCTCACATCCAGCCACGCACGCCTGTTTGAGTCTCTGCTCCCAGCCCTCCTAGCCTGCCTGCTGTCCAGCACGGAGAGATGGAAGCCACGCCTGCTAAACGAATAATCGAAAGGACCCACACTCTACCCGCTTGGCACAGCGGGATGATGTGTGATTCTGTAGCATCGATTCCTAATGTTACCCATGTTCCCAGGTCCTTCATCTGAATCTGAACACTGTTCACCTCGAAATCTCAGTGCGCTTTCGAATTAAGGAGCTGCTCACAAGGGGCCAGGCCTCACAATGAGCCCCCAGCCAAGTGCAGGGGGAGGGGGACCCCAAGCCTGAACAGCCACTGATCTCACAAGGGAGGCTCAAGGGGGTAGAGGTCAGCCTTCCAAGACAGAAAAACCAAGGCCATCCACTACTGTCCAGGTGAAAAGTTCTTGTCCCTGACACTTGAGGACACATAAGGTCCATCTGATCGTCCTCTCACCAGGGTCCCTCTGATGACACAGTCAGTTCATAATCTAGTTTCTTCTTCCACGGCCCATTCCACACCCGCTCCCCTCTGTCGGGAGGGCTCTTTCTACTGAGGGCGAACCGAGCCTCATTTCTTGGAAGTCTGAGTCCTCTGTGGTCTTGTTTGGATGGGGTTCCCACAGTGGCATTGGCCGGGACTTTGGGAAAGGGAGGCTTAAGAGTGAGCCCAGCCTGTGCCCCTGGGTGGCAAGCATAACCCTCCGCGCTCACCATCTGGGGTGCAGCAGCACCCGGCTCCTGGGGGCCGTGAGCCTGTATGACCTCCTCTTTTGCCTGTGTGCTGTACAAAGAACCCAAAACTCCCATGAGATGTTTTAGCTTCCAGTTCCTAAAATCCATCCTGGTGCTCCCTGGTGGAGCTATTCCTCCCGCGGGCGTCGGGGCCTCTGGGTTAGAACATTCCAAGCGACCTCGGCGTAGAACGGCATGGCTCCCCACACATCCATGACCACGCTTAGCTCAGCACAGCCTTGTGAGAGGACGCCCGTCCACAGGTGAGGGAGCAGAGGCTCCAAGCAACGGCTCCTTTCCCCAATGAATCGCAGAGCAATGTTTGAACATCGGCACGAAAGTCTAAAGCCCGGGTCCCTTCCCTTGCCCCAGGCTGCCGCTGTTAGGATGGCACTAGCCCCCATCATCCTGGGAGCATGCGATGTGTGTGCCCAGACAGACAGACAGACAGACAGACAGCCTCTGGGACTTCTAGGGGCCAAAATTCACTTCCTTCCACGCCCTTTCCTCTGTAGGCCCCAAGCATTTCAGAATTATAAGAGCAGAATGTTCTCTCCATCTTTTGCCTGGGACCTGGGACCTTGTCTGAACTGACCAGGCTCGAGGAATCTCCAGAAAGAGGCCCCGATTGAAAAAGACACAGCCCCATCAGGTTGCTGATTTCTGGGCCTCGAGATTAGCAGGCACCTCTTGGGAGCAGGTTCAAATCAGAGATCAACCAAAGAACCTGTATGCATATGTGCATAACCCATGGCCACTGACAACAGGGTGGTGAAGGCCTGGGGTGGGGGTGGGGGCGGGCTGGAGGGGGCCAATGGGGGCAAAGGGAGGACATATGGAATACTTTCAACAATAAAGACTGAAAAAACAATCAGAGACAGAGCCTCTAGGGAACTCACCTTCACAAAATCCCCAAGCCTCCTTCCTGGGCCCCGACACATGAAAAGAGTTCCCTCTGCTAATGTATTAATTAAAATGAAATACTAATGGCTGACCTCTATTATTTATTGGCTGTTTTTGGAGAATAAAATATTGAGACCCAAAGAGGAATCAATTTCCCCCAGCCTCTGCCTCCTGAGCAGGCCGGATTCCCGTCACATAATAAAGAGATAAGCGTATCAGCAGCATCAATTCCAAGACATCTGCTGTAAATGTTGATTCTGAACCAATAAGAAGATTATAAGCCCCGTCATAAAATATCTTCCCAGGATGTAAATTATTCAAAGCCCTTCGTGGGCAGACACAGTATCGCACGCCTCGGTGATCCCCGTTCTGGGCAACACATTTCATTTATTAAAGCCAGAGAGAGCCTCTGTTGATAAAGCCCCCTGAATAAATAATAACCTCCATTTCCCTCTTCCAAATTATTTCCACGATTAGAATCCGAACTGTTTGTACCAGACGTGTCAAGAGGGCTGCCTCCCTAAGCGGTGGGCGCGTCCACACGGAGAAGCTCAGCGCCATATGCCAGTCACCCCCATGCTTTCCTGGGAGCTGGGCAATGGCTCCAGCACTGGAAACAAGTTCAGGGGACTCATCTTTACAAGTTCAAGCTGCAAGATGAAGGTCGGGTGATGTCATGAAAGGGCTGGAGTCCAAACCTGCTTTGCCCTTCAATCTCAGCATGACCTAGGCATGTTATTCAACCTCCATAAAATTGAGTCATACAGCCCTGGCTGGAGTGGCTCAGTTGGTTGGAACATCGTTCTGTGAACCAAAATGTTGCGGTTCGATTCCCAGTCAGGGCACATGCCTGGGATGCAGGCTCGATCTCCAGTAGGGGGCGTGCAGGAGGCAGCTGATCAATGTATTGCTCTCACATTGATGTTTCTCTCTCCCTCTTCCTTTCTCTCTCTGTAACAATCATTAAAAAATCTTTTTAAAAAATTGAGTCACATAGAAGGTAGGGAGTAATATGTGCACACACTAGGCACAGAGTCTGGCTCATAGTAGGTTCTCAGTCAGTATTAACCAGATCAGCGACCGCGGAATAGACCTCATGGGGCACACTGCTTCTCACCTCATGGAGAGAGCTTCAGAGTATCCTGGGAAGTCCTGCCTGGCCCAAATGGCACCTTTGTTCACACAAAAGCCAGATAAACCCTACCCATCTTTAAGGCTCCATTCAAATGCCATCTCCTCCATGAAGCATTCCATGATTTCCTCCCTTGGATTCTTTCTCTCCTTCCAACCTTTCTCGAACATTTACGGAGTGCCTATCCTGTGCCAAGCATTGATCTGGCATCTTTTCAGGTACAATCTTGTGTAATCTTCATTACAACCCTGCAAGGCAAGTGCTGTGGCCATGTTTTATAGAAGAGGAAATTAGGGTTAGGGAGGCCAAGTCTTGCTCCAGTCACACACTGAATAAGTGATGAGGGCAGAATCTGACCCAGTTTTGCCTGATGTTCTTTCTTTTCCACTGGCTGTCCTGCTGCTGGACCCACAGCTCATGCCTCCTGTCCGGGCGTCACTAATCTCCCTGAGCACACCTGGGTCCTGCTGGGAAAGGGCCTTTATCCTGAGAGCATCAATCAGCCTCACACAGGACCCTCCCAGCCCCTGGAGACCTGGGCCAGAGCTTGTCAGGGACATTAGAGCTCCATCTGCCTGGCTCCCAGCTACCTCAGCCCCAGTCACTCATGGTACCCCCAGGTCCCCCAGGCCTTCCTAAGCCCAGACCCGAGATGACAACAGTAACTCACACTCATTTCTCCTGCTTCTCCATTCCCCATTCTGTGCCTCAGTTTCTCCACCTATAAAATGGGGATGGCTGGCCTGGCTCAGTGGTTGAGCATCAACCTATGAACCAGGAGGTCATGGTTTGATTCCTGGTCAGGGCACATGCCTGGGTTGCGGGCTCGATCCCCAGTGGGGGGCATGCAGGAGGCAGCCAATCAATGATTCTCTTTCATCATGAATTTTTCTATCTCTCCTTCTCCCTTCCTCTCTGAAATCAATAAAAATATATTTTTAAATAAATAAATAAAATGGGGATAAACATTGGTGCTATCCTGAGCAGCAGCAATGAAGATCAAATGAAATTGTGAATGTAGCATGTTTTGAACAAGCCTGGAACATGGACAGATCTCAACAACAGCAGCTACTGTTGCTATTATCTTCAAACTTTCTGACTTCTTCACTCTGACCCCAAATCCATGCTCTCCCCACTGTGCACTGAGCACTGTGCCTCCCCATAGCAGAAAGCTTGGCATATAGTGCATAGTCAGCAAATTGTGAATTGCTGCTAAATTCTTTTACATTCTCCAGAGCACATGCTAATTAGTGGGAGAGTGGGGGGTCCAGGATCTCTGTAATCAGACAGGCTGGGTTTGAATCCTGCCTGTGAGACCTTCCAGTGACAGTCCTGATGAGTCACTCACTACTCCCTGAGCCTCTACTTACACATCTATAAAATGGGGCTAGGGGACAGGGCTAGATGCCAAAGCTGCCGGGCCACTGTAGATGGAGAGATAATCAGTCTGCAAAGTGTCAGGCACATACCTAGGACACCATAAACGCTCACTGCCTTCTTCCCATCAACCTTTTTCTCTCACTTGTCCTCTTTCCTCTCCTACTCCCTGCCTAGTGGCTTCTTCTTTCTGCATCCTTGGTTAATAATAGCATCGATACAGCACTGTCCTCCATGGACTGCCTGCTCTTGTGTGTTTGGGGGTGTTCTATGTTGACCCATTAATCAGTTTGACTTTATCTCTCTGGGGGAGGGGTGGGTAATAAGTGCTTCAGCGATGAGGACCAGAGCCTGCCTCACCTTGAGTGACAGCACCTGCTGAGACATGGCCCACGAAGGCCCTTGGAAGGAACGATCCCCATCAACCATGCAAGGGAACATTCGGCAAAAAGAAGTGCCCCAAACCAAGACACAAAACTCTCCATCTCCCTCCATGCTATGCAGGTTATATCCGCTATTCTAATCCAATTCTAGGAAAACAAAATGGCGGTTCATTGTGATAAACAAGCTGAAACCTTGTCCAACAAATACTGCCAATGTTCCCATGTGCACAACAAAATAACACACAAGCACTAAAATGATGCAGGAGCCACTGGCTGTGGGCAGGGGAGCTGCAGATGTTCCTGCGAACGCATCAGAAAGAACGGGTGCTCTGCATTACCGCCACCCAGAACACGGGGCCGTCTGGTAAACCTGCTCCCGCAGCGATCCTGGCTGTCAAGCGCTGACAATCACACACGCAAAAGCCGTGTTGTGTATGCATTTTGCAAACGTATCACTTTGGGAAAACAGAACCAAAACAAATTGAGAAATCACATAAATAATGACTTTGAGCTTCAACTAATTAATATGACTGTTTAATTACAGGGGCACAAATTAATAAACAGGAATTACTCCAGACTTCCAGCAGGCAGCCTGTCTCTGCATGCCATCACAGAGGTGTGGGCAATGGGGTGGGGGAGGCCTAGCTTTCCTTTGCCAGGTGCCTAGCTGGAGGGGCATCAGGAAGAGGGGGTGGGGTGAGGCCACCGTGCAGGGCGACCAGTCCTCTCAGCACCACCTCACTGCTCAGACTCACTGAGCCCTCATCGACATCAGCAGGTACAGCGTCCACCAAGACATCGTCTCTAATTAGGAAACCACTCCTCACGCAGCTACCGGGGCCCACAACATGCTAAGGCTAAAAATGAAACAGAACACAGCCAAGAGGCAAGAGTTATTAAGTAGCTACTATCTGCCAGGTACTCTGTCTCTCTGTGTTTGTGTCTCTCTCCCGCCCTCTCTTCTCCTCTTCCCGAATTTGTTTTGGTTTCTGGTTTCCCAAAGTAATGCTGTTGAAATTTTTACATCTATCACTTGCTCTGCATGTCTGATTGCCAGGTCTTGACAAGGCAGAATGGCTATGGGAGCAAAATGCATATCAGACTCCTCCAGGTGGATGTATCATCTACATGGGAGATGGTCCCACTACACTGCCCTGAATACCGAGGCTCCAAACATCAGCTGATCTAATTCTACTAAAGCCATGTACCTGAAAAGCAAGGTACTGGATTCAGAACTCTGGTTGTCTAAGTTTGAAGTCTATGAACTTTTCATTACAGCAAGCTTCTTTCTAGAAAAAAAAAAATGCTCTACTTCTCCAACGTTCAGCTAATGCATTCATTTGCTTCTTTTTTTAAAATATATTTTTATAGATTTTTTTTTTAGAGAAAGAGGAAGGGAGAGGGATAGAGAGATAGAAACATCAAGGAGAGAGAAACAACATTGATTGGCTGTCTCCTTCACATTTCCTATTGGGGATGGAGCCCGCGACCCGGGCATGTGCCCTGACCAGGAATCAAATTGGCGACCTCTTGGTTGCTGGGTCAACGCTCAATTGCTGAGCCACACCGTCTGTGCTTATTTGATTATTTTCTCTTTCAGTAAAATTAGTGTGTACCTACTAAGTGCAAGTTTTGGACTACATTCTGGGATACAATGGTGAGCAAAAGCTGACCCAGAACCCACTTTTGAGAAACTTCCACGGGCAGTAAGAGAGAATGACATGGATAAAATAATCACACAAATCACACAAAATGGCCATGGCCTTTGATCACGGCTTCATAGGAAGAGAAACAGGGCTCTGAGAACGTGCAAAAGTGAAGGTCGGTTGGTCAGGAAAAGCTCTCCTGAAGAAGTAACAAAGTGCAATCTCAAAGATGAGTGTAAATATATAACATATGGGACAATAATAACGTGTGAATAGAGAAGAATTTTCTATACTTGTTCTCTCTGTTTTCTCCCCATCTGCTCCTCAACCTGCCCCACCTAACGTGCCCTCTGCTCCCATCACTCTCCCATAGGGGTTCATGCGATGAAGTGCAGGGCCATGTTTAGTCCTGCATTTACTTGCACATTTTGGACAGAGTTGATCACTCCCTTCTTCTTGAAATCATTTACTCCTTGACTCCTAGGCATGAAGTTAGAGAGAAGAGGGGTGTTGTGAGAAGTACTTGATGGTCCTCGGCAATGGCCAGAGAAACTCCAGGATGAGAACTTAGCCTCCTCAGCGCCATCTTCTAAGAACAGGCGCTGGGCAGTTCTCGTTAATTTAGTGTTCACAGGGGAGATGTGTTCAGGTTTCCTTACCACCCCCTGTTTCCAGCCCAAGTTTCCTTGGCCATTTCCCACGGGTTTCTTAGATGAAAGCACCATGGATTTTATCTAATAATAGACCAGGTTCCTTAGAGTTCCCTGTGCCTTGCGGTGTACACCAAGGGCCACTTGGGGTTGGAGGTGGCTCCGCATTATAAAAAGAAGATCCTCTTTATTTTAAATACTCGGATTCCACATAGGAATTTTCATGTAAGGTTTTTGTGACTAGAGAGAAAAAAACAAATTTATAAAACCCATCATTATGTTATTTGCTCCACACTTTCTAGTTCTAGAGTATTGTTTTCTATTCGGTTCTCCCATAAACCTATCAAAGCTAGAAGGAGGATTATTAACTCTAGTGCACAGATCACAAACAGCTCAAGGAGCTTAGGTTCACGGACCAAGATCACAAAAGAGGACACAGCATAGTGTGGGAAACTGTTTATTGCCTTCACTATCTGATAAGCATAGACAGAGCACTCCCCGAAACCCCCCGAAGGCTGGGTGCCTTTGAAGCCCTCCCAAAGGTCGGAGCTAGGCAGATATTGAGTGTTTCCTTCCACGACTCGCGTGGAGTAGGGTTCGGTATCTGAAAGAGGAGCCGCACAGCAAATGAGAGAAAAAGACACGAGATAATTTTGCAATATTGGGGGACCAGGCGGCAAGTCCCGAAGGACTTCTTCCTCTGTGCTCAGGCCTCACCAATGTTCATGGTAAACATGCTATGAACCTAAAGCATGTTCAGGCTCATTTTTTTTTTTGTGCAAAAAATTAATATTTAAAGTTATCTAGACTGCATTAAAAATTTTTTCCATAAGCCTCCTAATTAAATCAAAAAAGGGGGATAGTGGAGGAATACCATGTAAGGAAAAATATCCTGTAACTAAATTACATCTAGAAAAATTTCTTTTTTTCATTTTGTAATGCTAACAGCAAGACACCCATGAAAAACATATGTGGTGTCAAAATAAGCCAAAGGAAAATCATTTGGGCAAATATAAAAAGGATTCCCCAAGTAAAATTTCAATTATTAACCTTTGGTCGAGAATATGTTTGTATATTTTCAGAGAACAGCTCCAAGACCATGTGGATTCCTGCAACAAGGGATCCCGGAGAGAAACTGACCAGATTGCTCCAGCCACAAAGACAGGAGAGACAGTTCAGAGATGGAGATGGTGGAAGACGCCTTGCCATGCTAGCAGTCAGCAGCTGTGCGTCGCTGCAGGTTGCCCAGGACCAGACCAGAAAGGACCGGACCTGCATTTTCCACCATCCAGAACCAACATTTCATTGCTGGCGTGTACACATGAACTGTTGGACATTGAAACATGGACTTAGAACTTTTGGACAATGAAATTGGGACTTGATTATTTTTTAAAGAAAAAATAAGGGGGAGATGTGGGAAACTGTTTATTGCCTTCACTATCTGATAAGCATAGACAGAGCACTCCCCGAAACCCCCCGAAGGCTGGGTGCCTTTGAAGCCCTCCCAAAGGTCGGAGCTAGGCGCCACCTCTGTTTGTCCAGACAGTGGTAGCTGAAACTGCTCCCCCATTTATTATTATGTAAATCCTTGCCGATGGGCTAGTCTGCCTGTTGCAGGGGGTCACCTGCCTAGGGCTATGCTATGGGTGCATCCCAGATCAATAAAAAGCTTGGTGAGGCCTGAGCACAGAGGGAGAAGTCCTTAGGGACTTGCCGCCTGGTCCCCCAATATTGCAAAATTATCTCGTGTCTTTTTCTCTCATTTGCTGTGCGGCTCCTCTTTCAGATACCGAACCCTACTCCACGAGAGCCGTGGAAGGAAACACTCAACAGCATAGGACAGAGGTTGCATTCAATTCCAAGACATTGGACTTCATACAAGCCCCGGAATGGAGATTTGAGCCAATTTTACCTACTCATTAAGGAGATGTCTTCAGGGAACATTTAGCGTTCTTAACGCAGAGAGAAAGTAGAACGCCAGCTTAACATTGCTTTCCTCTAGGTGGCAAGGTTAGGAGTAAATTTAGTTCCTTCTTTGTGCTTCTCTGTGACTTCTCCAATGTGCATGCATTACTCTTATGTTTAGAAAACAGAAAATAAAGGAGTATGATTATGAAGTCAATCAATGAGAAAACAGAAGAAGGTCTTCTACTCACCTTGGGGATGGGGGGTGCCTAATTGTTTGGAACTGGCTCTGAGTCTTGAAGATAAGAACGGATGTCAGTCAAGTAAAGAAGTGTGAACCGCAAGTGTCTTAGCCCCTCTGTGCCTCAGTTTAGCTCTGTGTAAAGAGGAGGCAATAAAGCTACCTATATTGGCCAAGGCTCTTGATTATAAGCGGCAGAAATGCAATTCACACTAGTTTAGAGTGCAGAAGGGTTTCACTGAGTCACAGCAACAAGGAACTAAGGAATCTCACTGCAGTCCTGGCTCTGTTTCCATTCGTGAGCTCTGCCTTCCTCTTCGCCCTGCTTGCCCTCCCAGGTTAGCACCCCTGGTGCATAGAAAACCTTTCTCAGAGCCCACAGGCCATGTCCAAGGATGATTCTGCTAAGCCAGCTTGAATCCCTTACCTCCGAGACCTCTGCACTGAACCAATCACTGTGAGCAGGTGTTGGGGAGTAGGAGGGACCCACCCAATCCTATGAGTGCACCTTCGTGCCCAGTAGCCTTCTTCCTGGAGACCCAGCTCTGATGTGATGAATGCTGAACAAGGCAAATGCCTGACCAAGCCAGATGGGGTGAGCTTTTTCACAGGCCAGAGGGTCCAATTTATGTGTGCTGTTAGAAGGTTTAATGAGCTTGTGAAAGGCATTAAATAAGTAAATTTGGTAAACAACATTTCAGTACCTATCAGAAGGCGGAAAAACAGAAACTTTAAACTCAAGCTAACAACACAAAAAGGAATGCTTGGTAAGAAAACCAAAAAGAAAAAAGGATCAGCTGTCACTTGCTGCCATGGACTGTGGGCCACTGGGGTTGATGACAGATCACAACATGGTTGGGTGAAAACCTGCTTTGACAGACATTGACTGGGTAGCTTTGGGGGAGATCAGACCCCAAAACCAGAAGCCATTGCTAACTCCCTGAGATCCTGAATGAGACCCTCACCTCCACATTGGCCACTCCAGCTGAGAATCCATCTGCCACTGACTGGGCTTATAACAAGGCCAATGTAGCGAAGGCTGGCTTGGTAGAAGACTTTGAGAAAAAGTTGAATGTCCTGAAGGTTCCTGTGCCAGGGGATAAATATAGTGCCTGGTGGATGCTGACAAAAAAGAAGGTGTGAAAAGTTGTGCTAAGTTTTTGTCTCTCCCAAAGACCAGGCTTGAGCGATATGAGAATGAGCTGGGGAAGATGAAGAACAGAATTCTCTTTGATCAGATGACCTTTGAGGATGTGAATGACGTCTTCCCAAAAACCAATCACACAAGAAAAAGTATCCCTACTGACCTCCCAAGCCAATTGAAATTAATAAACTTGAGTTTGGGAGAAAGCTTTGGCCCTTGCATTATAAACTCTGGACATTAAAAATAATTATATAGCTCAGCCTGTGTGGCTCAGTGGTTGAGCGTCGACCTATGAACCAGGAGGTCATAGTTCGATTTCCATTCAGGGCACATGCCCAGATTGTGGGCTTGATCCCCAGTAGGGGATGTGTAGGAGGCAGCCGGTCAATGATTCTCTCTCATCATTGGTGTTCCTATCTCTCTCGCCCTCTCCCTTCTTCTCTGAAATAAATTTTTTTTAAAAAAATTTTAACTATATTATGCAAAAAAGAGACCAAAAATAAGAAATTTAGGTTCAGGAGAAAACCACCATGCCACAAGGAAAACAACAACCAGGTATGTGGCCCCTAAAATGGACTGAACCCTTTATAGCCACCAAGTCCTTCCTTGGGAACCACTTTTGCTGCTCAACTATTCTGAAAATTGGAGGCAAGCATTGCAGAAGATGCCCGCCCTCAGTCAAACTCCAACTAAATTAGATATTGAACAAGACACTGAGGACCTGGCAAGAATACACACACACACACACACACACACACACACACACACACACACACATGGGCCTCAAGCTGCTGGGAGATGATAAATTGTCAGTTTCTCTTTAACATGATTGTGTCTCATCACCATCTCCTATAATGGATTTGGTGGCTTTTGTTTTTAACCTGTGAGGATTAAAATCAATTCCCAACTAGAGCTGGGAGCCCCAAACCATAGAGCTGCAAATATATCAATTAATCAATCAGCTAGTCAGTAGATTAGCAAGTCCATATGGAGGGCCAACTCTTGCTGGATATCTGGCGAGGGAAAAGAATTAGGAAATATGCCCCCTCTAGGTGCTTCAGAAGGCATTAATTCAGCTTTTAAGGCAAGAGCAAACCTATTTCCAGTAGAGTTACACTGGGTGGGCATGTCGCACCCTCTCACTGGTCTTATCTTATGGATACGTTTGATTTTGGACCCTAGAGTAATCCACAGATTTTTAAAACCATATATATTTCTATTGATTTCAGAGAGGAAGGAAGAGGGAGGGAGAGAGAGAAACATCAATGATGAGAGAGGATCATTGATCGGCTACTTCCTGCATGCCCCCCACTGGGGAGTGGGCCCGCAACCCAGGCATGTGCCCTGACCGAGAATCGAACCTTGGCCTCCTGGTTCATTGATTGACGCTCAACCACTGAGCCACACCAACCGGGCAGTAATCCACAGATTTTGACTCACACCTTTGCCCCACTCAGATATTCACATTGGCAATATCCTTATATATTGGCTGTGCTCCGAGGGCATTTCACAGGAGGCAGAAAGGATGAAGACGACTTGGAATAGAATTCAAATCCCTCCTCCACCATTTACCTCCTTGGTAGCTTTGCAAAGTTATTCAGTCCCTCTGTCCCTGGTATCTTTAACCACCAAAGCAGACATGTGCCTTGTAGCCCTGCAAGGATTAAATGAGATCACGAATGTGCAGTGCTTAAAATAAGACCTGATTCAGAGTTAATGTTAGTTTATTAACATTACAATCACCATTCAACTATCAGGTGAGTTCCTAATAGGTTGTGTATATTTTTTTAGTCCATAAAAATATGTATAGGCATGTTTTGATCTTCTCATTGTGCCTGTCCCCATCCCAAAATGGACTTCCTTACAGTACAATAATCCTATTCAATTCTACAGACTTCCACTTACATGACAAATATCCCCTGGCTTCAGCCCAAACAAAAACTAATTGTCCCTTTGTTCATCTGTGTGAGAGTTTGTTTTTCCAGATGAAACATTTCCAACTCTTTCTTGTACCTTGATGTGTTTTTCTAACAACAGACACTGCATGAGTTAGCACAAAGACAGGGTGTCTTGGAGCAAGGAAGTAAGAGTGCATGAAGTAAGTGGTTCTCTCTGAAGCCACAGCTTGTTGAAGGAATGTGAAATAGACAAGAGAATATAAACTTGGAGGTCAGGAAAGGTGGTGACTTCATTAATCCTGCCCTCCCCCTTCCACCTCTTATGGGCTGCTAGACTCTGAGTATATGACTAAATCAGTGCAAAATCAACAATTGTTCTTGCCCTTCCAAGACTGAAGTTAGCGTGATTTATGGACATCATTACCTTAAATATTCCTCACAGTGATCTTAACAAGTCTGAGACTCATCACGACCCTGAAGTGAGAAAATCAATGGAGATATTTCCATGGAAGGCTCCGGAGAAAGAGGCTTAAGGCAGAAAACAAGAGGTTCAAGATCAAGTCCTGGTCCTACCGTCAAGACCAGGGTGACCTTGAATAGGCCTCCTCTTCGTGCTGGCCTCGTTTTGCTCATTTGAGAATGGGGAGAATTAGACAAAAGGATTGATTAAATATACTTGGTGACACTCCATTCTCAGACTTAACATGCCAAAAAAGCTTACTGTTCTCCTCTCTCAGCTATTTTAACCACCACACCTGCAACCTCTTGCTTGCCAACAACAAAAATCTATAATAATAAAAGCATAATATGCTAATTAGACCGAAGGCTAATTAGACCGAAGAACAACCTTCTGGACGAAGCCGGGGCTGCAAGGGCTGAGGCAAGTCGCTGCGGCTTCGAGGGCTAAGCCCCTTGCACGAATTTCATGCATCGGGCCTCTAGTAACCAATATTTGCTGAAAGCAAAATATGGGTCGGGCTGTGCCAAAGGGCTTATCTTATTTAATGCTCACCACAACCCCCTGAAGTAGATGCTGTCATCTCCCCTAGTTGATAGTTGAGGAACCCAAGGCTACACTTGACTCCACATCACAGCACTGCTGCTCAACATTGACCTAGGCTTCCAGGACACAGGACTTGCCTCAGTCACCTCTTATCTTCCCTGGGGTCTTCAAGGCATCTCCCTTTGTTTGTCAGGTCTTCCTGCCCCACCAAGTTTGGGCTTTGATTAGGTCTTTGACCGGGGAAAGGGTAATGGATGGTTCAGAGACCTTGGAGGTGAACTGAGTGGAAATAGTCCTGTCCCAGCCCGGCAGGAATGCGTGCCCTCCGGTGACCTCCACAAGCCTGGCTGTCCTCATTCAGAGCACTTCTGCCTCTGAGGCTTTTGGGGATGTGAAGTGGCATCATGTGGATTGAGCTCCAGGCACAGCTGCAGACACACCCCTGCGCAATGACCCTACTCTCCCTCTACTCATATCCCACTTTCCTTTAAGACCCAACCCTAAAAAAGCTGCTCTCTGGTTTTGGAATTGAGCCATCCCTCCTTGAACCTATCTGGGCCCCAACAAGAAAGAGATTACACATTGAAAACAGCGTGATTGGAGGGAGTGGCAGGGGAATTATGTCTGAAGGGGCTTTGCACAAAGGTGTGTGTAGAGGGTGCTAAGGTGAGTCTCAGCAGCAGCAGAACTTTACCACCCCAATGACCAAAAGGCTGGGAAGAGGGAGTATTTACTGGAAATCAGAGAGAGAGAGAGAGAGTTTTCTTGAGAGAAGCAATGACCTTCAATCAAAGGGCACAGCCTGCCAAGGGGCGACCTGGCATGGAGGCAGGGAGGGGATAAATACTCTGACCTCACTCTTGGCTGTGAGAGTTCATTCCAGAAACATAGCATCGGCCTGGGCTATTTTGCTAAACTATATGTCATGCATTCATGATTGTACTGATTAACAGTGTTGCTTTGTAACTTTGGGTCCAAGGCATTAGGGGCTGCTGTGCACCAGCTTATCAGCATTGTTTACTGACAATGGTGGCATCTATGATTTGCATTCTCTGATCTCCCGCAAGCTCATTTGGGGGCTCCCCATTGGCCGGACCCAGCGGGAAACAGAAGAAGAGGAACCTGTGGATGACACCCATGCAAGTCACATCTGGGCAGACAGCAGGTAGGAGAAGAGTGGAGAATAGATCGGCCCGCTGTCCTTCCAGCACAGGGTGTGTCCCATGCACCACACTCACTGGGCTCTCATTTAGATCAGGAAGTGACACGTGTGGGTGTGGTGGCCTCACCCACCTCCCCATGAGCCCCCTAAGAGCATATCAGCCCCTCCTTCCACGGGCATCTCCCCCGACCCTCTCAGTGCCTGGCATGGAGTAGGTGCACAGCAAGCATAGGGATCTCCAGGGCCAGCAGGCATCACGGAGAGCCAGCCAGCTGCTTGCGTTCCCCGAGGTCGGTCGTTTCACTGTTGCTGCCAAAGACCCTGTCAGTCACTGGGCAGCTACAGAGACATTTCAGAAGGTGGAGAGAGACAGCTGAGAAGAGAGTGTGTGCAGGTTGATGTCTAGTCACAACAATTCTCCCAGTGCCTCCCCCTACCCCCTCCCCCATGGCATTCAATAAGCAGAGCTGGGAATCCCATTTCAGTGTGACAGCTTAGAGGCCTGTCAAAAACCAACTGAAGCCACCTAGAGCAGTGGTTCTCAACCTTCCTAATGCCGCGACCCTTTAATACAGTTCCTCATGTTGTGGTGACCCCCAACCATAAAATTATTTTCACTGCTACTTCATAACTGTAATGTTGCTACTGTTATGAATCGCAATGTAAATATCTGATATTTAGGCGACCCCTGTGAAAGGGTTGCTCGACCTCCAAAGGGGTCCAGACCCATAGGTTGAGAACCGCTGATCTAGAGGAACCTGGTCCTGGGAGACTTGGGTCAGAGTGAGACTGCTTCCTGTCAGGGCCGATTTGGGGGTGACATGGCCCCGCGAGCCCACGATCAGGTCGAAGGCTGTGCGAGCCGGGGGAAGCTGGCCCCTCACTGCTTGTCAGTGCTGAGAAGTCACCTGCACTCGGCAGCTCAGAACATCCGCCCGGCAGACCTCGGCCTGAGCGCGCTACCCTCCCAGCCCTGCCTAAGGCCCAACCGGGAGGAATAACAGCTACAGAGCACAGCCAGAAGGACGTGCTCTCCTCACTCCTTCACATCAGCAGTTTTTCAGATGATCTTCCCCAGAGCCCTGGGATTCCTGGGGAGTCTCCTGAGGCTCCCTAGAAACCGCTCCCCCGCCAGAACCCCGACTGAGAGAACGTCACGTCTAATCTGTTACATGTGGGAGCTGGGGACCGCGTATCAGAAATCACCTTTGTGCAAAAATGGATGAAGATGCCGTAAAAGGACAAAAGGCTGTCACTGTAGCCTCAGTGTGATTCGGTGAGAAATCTACAAGCCGGGGTCACGTTCCTTTCCACGCTGCCCTGGGCATGTCTGGTGCGGAACTGAGCTTCCGTGGAATCCGTCAGCCCACGTGGTAGAAACAGCTACTGAAGCTCCTAAAATGGCTCTTGAAGGCTCCATGAGACGCTTCCTTCTGAGCATCAGGAAACGCTGATTTGGATTTGATGATGTCATGCATCCACTACCCACGGGGAACTGGACCCTCCTTCCATCGGCCTTGGCTGCTGGGGAATTCGCACCGTCTCTGGAGCCCCTCCCAACTGCACAGAACTTGGGCTCTGATGGATCCTGATCTCTGCCCCAACTCCCCGTTACTTATTTTATCATTTGGGATTGCCTGTGTTTGTGTGAGCGCATGCAGAATGTGTGTATCCTCCCTCCTCTGTGAACAAAAGGGGGGGTATCAGTATAAACACATGCAGGTAAGTGGCCCTTAGGGAAAAGGAAGCAACTCAGTTCATTTGGTTGGGCTTTTGCCATCCAGCCAACACGTTCTACTTCCGATCTCCTGTGAAATACCCTGGTTTTCCCATTCCCTGTGTACAACTCTCCATTGCAGTGATTTTCAACCGTGTGCATCAAGAATGTTTAAAACATTCAATACCTGCCCTGGCCAGGTGGCTCATTGGTTGGAGCATCGGGACATACACCAAAAAAAAAAAAAAAAAAATGATTATGGTTTGATTCCTGGTCAAGGCAAATGCCTGGATTTCGGGTTTAGTCCCCGGTCAGCAACGGAGATCGATGTTTCCCTCTCACATCGATGTCTCTCTCTCTCTCTCTTCCTCTCTCTCTCAAATCAATAAACATATCTTCAGGTGAGTATTAAAAACGAGCAAATAAACAAAAACATGCAATACCTCACTATTTGGTCAGGGACACTGACCTTTTCCATTAGGTTGTCAAATAAAAAAATGACAACAGCTAACACAACAACAATGGTCTGGTGTACATGAATAAAAAGCATGCCTACCTTTTCTCAGATCCGCAAAAAATATATTTGTGTGCCCATGGGCGGGTCCTCTAATCTATACAGCTGTGCTTTCCTTTGTACAATAGGAAATATCAAATATTATTTTATTCTCCTTACACACCCATGAGATAGGCGTAAGGAATAGCTCCAGGTTAGTAAGCCCCTTATCCTCCTCATACCTCAGTTTCCTTACCTAGAGAGTAGGGATCATATACATGCCTACCTCCGTGGGCAGCCATGAGAATTAAATAAGAAACTGTACGTATAGAACTCAGTGTGAAGCCCAGATATGAACGCTTACTTACCGTGCATGGCCATGTCTCCAGATGGCCATGGTTCAGTCTTTTGCGTATTTTCCAGAGAGCCAGGGTAAATGTGACCTATGGCTCTGATGTGGTTGCACCTAATGGCCACCAGCATATTCCTAGGAAGGAATCTGCCAATTTGGACAGATCCCTCTGATTCCTACCTACACACTCAAACTGCACTCATTGTCTGCCAATGAGCTCCTTGATGTTTGTGTACCTTTAAGGCTTTCTTGCCATCTAGAACCCCCTTGTCAAGCTCTGCTGCTCTTGGGGGCATCCTCCGTGTCCCTAACTAAGGCTCCAGACACACCCTTTTGACCTCCTGGTCACCACACTCTAAACACTGCCTTCAACCTGCCAACCTGTTGTCTCTCCCTCACCTTCCGCTGTGGCTGCTAATATTCCCTCAACACCCCAGTAGGGGGCTCTAGACCCAGGGGCTGTCCCTCCCTGTCAGCTCTACTCCAAGGCAACCCACTGCAACATGCACAACCAGGCATGAGAAGCAACAACCACGGGAACAGCCCTGAGCCTCTAAGAAAAGCCTTCAGTGCGCTGGTGCCCAGAAGAGGAAGGAATTAGCCCACGGCCAGGCCTGGTTGGGGGCGGGGGGTGTTTCTCTTCCTGAACTCTTCCCACTCCCAAGGGGTGATATTTAATTCATGAAGCTGGAGCCAGCACCACTGCCAGAGATACTTCCTTGATGATTAAACATTAAACACGCAAGGATTTCAAAGCATTTGAAATAACTCCGCACTAATGAAGAACTAATTGCTTCACTCTATGTATTCAAATAGTGATGTTATTTTTAAAAAATTCATTCTTATGTCATCTGTTGCATCAATTAATTGCAAATTTTCCAACAGTTAGCTGTAGTGTGATTAAAGCATATGAAAATAATCTTTTCATTAACTTTCGTTTTGAAACAAATAGACAATTAAACCAAAGAAGTAAGTGTGAAAATTCTGTGTTGTTTTTTGTGGGGTTTTTTTTTTGGGGGGGGGGGGCGGGGGCAATTCTACAAATAATGACTGTATCCTTGGAAATCATTTCCTTGGCTAGTCTAATGGTTGTTACAGTAATTTCATCTGTTCCCTTTTACAGTCTTCTATTCCTCACAATCTCATACCCCTACTGTTTTCCCCAGAAGCCTAAAATACATAACTAGATGAATAATAGCCTTTTTCAGGAATGTCTTTTTGAGCAGAGCTATTCAAAGTATCAGCCAACTCTTATTAAAAAAAAATATCCTTGTACACATCACTTGTGTTTAAAAAGAGAAGAAAAACTCTGTTTTGGCTCCTGAGTCATACTCCTTTCATTGGCCCTGTGAGGCTGGACTAGGACTAGAGGGAGAGGGGAGGCACCTTGGGCACAAAATTTAAGGAGGCACACAACCTCAGGTGGCAACTCTGCCAACTCTGTACTTGCAGGACCCTCAGAATGTGTGTTGCCTCCTTAAATTTTGTGACAGGTGTCTTGCTTGCCTTACTTTGAAGAGTCATAGGGTACCTACTATGTGCTGAGTGCTCCTGGAGAACCAGTAAACAATGAAAAAGGGGCTATAGAATCTATTTGAGCCAAAACCTCTTACGTTACATGTAAGGAGACTGGGGCCCCGAGAAGGCAAAGGACCAGGCTCAATCATCTCTGGGGGGGAAAAAAGATGGACCAGACAAGGTTCTGGTCCCTGCCCACTGAATTAAAAAGGATTTGGTGGGCATCACCTCTGGGTGCACAGTATGTGGGGGGTCACCAGCCTCAAGTGGGCACTGTTACCATGGAGACTCACTCTGCAGGGCAGAGCAAAGAGAGGTGAACCTGAGGAAACGAAGATTAAGGGCCACTTTTACGCTGAGTGACCTTGGGCTAGTGACTGAACTTCTCTGAGCCTGTGACTCACTTCTTTAAATGAAGGTAATATTTATGTCACTGTGAGCACTGGGAATAATAGGTGTGTTGCCAACTGGCTGGCAAGGCACAAAGCATAATAGTGACAGTGGATACCATTTTATAGGTAATATACTATGGGCCAAACACTATGCTAAAAGCTTCATCTGCATTATATCATGTCCTCTGCACAGCAGCCCATGGGCTAGGCATCGCGAACTGCATTTTATAGGTAAGGAGACAGGCTCAGAGAGATAAAATTACGAGTCCAAGTTCATTAGATGACAGCCAGGATTGAAGCCAGTAACATCAGTTTCTGATGTTCAAGCTCTTACCAGTTATGCTAAAAGAAAGGGGGAAAAATGGAGCTCAAATCTGAGAACCTACCACGGCTAGCAGGATTCTTAAGGAGAGTCCTATAGATTTTAAATCCATCATCCAAGCCCCTCAGCTACCATCACAAACTCCGTTAATGGTGCCCAGTATCAACATCAGCAGTAAGAGTGGGACTGTAATCTCATCTTGATGGAAATGATGGTTAAGACATGAAAAAAATCAATTCCCACGTGACAGTACAATTGCATTGAGATATTTTGAAACCTGAGAGCAGAACCACAGCAGGTAAGAGAATCAGAATTAGGGATGAAAAAGAATCCTAGCTTCTGTGCTATCCAACCTCCCTGGCTCCCCCAGCAAAAGGGCCATTCATTTCATCAGAAAGCTCCCTCATTGTACAGAACTGAAACCTGCCCTTCAGGCCTGTGGGGCCGCACAGACACACAGCATCCTCGGACCAGCCCTCACGCAACCTCTTCTCCAGGACAAAAGCCCCCAGTCTTCCACCCATTCTCCATCGGGCATGCGCACTCTACGCCTCCTCATCGCAACAACTCTTCCTGTGACGTCTGGATTGACAGCTGTGGGTTCATTCCCATCCCCACCGCCAGACTCACATCCAGGAAGCCACTTAACTTCAGAACTTCAGTTTCCTCTTTTATAAAGTCAAAGTCAGAGCAGCTCCTATTGGAGTGTTGTTTTTATTGATTTCAGAGAGGAAGGAAGAGGGAGAGATAGAAACATCAATGATGAGAAAGAATCATTGATCGGCTACCTCCTGCATGCCCCACGCTGGGGATTGAGCCTGCAATCCGGGCATGTGTCCTGACCAGGAATCAAACCGTGACCTCCTGGTTCACAGGAAACAAGATGATGTATATAAGCACATTGCCTGCTCTACATAAGCACTCAGTAAATGCTAACTAACCCTTGTCCTCATTACTGTGGCTATTTCAGAGCAAAACGGAGAGATTTGGAGGGCCTGGGGCAGTGGAGAACAGATTAAAGAGGGGCCAGCAGTCCACCCCGAAAGGGACAGAGCAAAGGTGAGGCCAGGCCCACCTTCCCAAAGGGTGCTCAGTAAATAAGCAGTCACTCTAAACAGTCCTGTGGGGACTCTTCAGAGCCGAAGTGTCCACAGCCCCATTCAAATATCACCCTGGTTCTGCTGAAGTATCACCAGAACGTTATCACAAACCATTCTGTGCCTTGGCAGAGCTGACTGAGATTTGATTCCCCATCATAAGTTAAAGGAGTGGGCATGTGCAAGGGCACATGCATTTACCCCAGTGGTTCTCAACCTGTGGGTCGAGACCCCTTTGGCGGTCGAACGACCCTTTCACAGGGGTCGCCTAAGACCATCCTGCATATCAGATATTTACATGACGATTCATAACAGTAGCAACATGACAGTTATGAAGTGGCAACGAAAATAATTTTATGGTTGGGTCACAACATGAGAAACTGTATTTAAAGGGCCAGAAGGTTGAGAACCACTGATTTACACCATTTCGTTTTGCTCTTTCAACTGCTAAGACGGTTGAAGCTCTCAGCAGGGAACGCTGGCCACAGCGGAAGTTAGACACTGAGTTATGACACGGCCTTGTCAGTCTTCCCTGGAAAGTAGGAGTGAGCCCATGTGGTGATTTGCAAAGGATGGGTGAGGGCCCGGCACTCAACTTTGGAACTTTCAGAGGTGAAAACAGGATTTGCCAAAGAGAAGCCTCCCCACCCCCCACCCCCCCACCCCCCGGCATGCCTCCTCCTTTCCTGCATCAGGACTGGTGAGTACATGGATGAAAAGGTGAATGAATCCGGAACTGTCCACCTTATCCCTCTCCCTCCCTAGTTCCTGCTTTTGCTGCTGGGATAAAATCTCTAACGCTCCCAGAACTGGAGGAGGCGAAAGCCATGTCTGCAGTAATACAACAGTAACGTCTTGAAAACCCAACAGAGAAATCTGAAGAAGATCCTGCCTTTTCATAGTTGCCTGGGGGGAAAGGAAGCACTGGGTTCCCCGTGGCCTGAGTCTAGAATGGTAAAACCATCAGGTGAGGTAAGACCTTGACCCTTCTAGATTCGGCCCCGCCCACCCCCACCACCCAAGCTCTGAAGGAGATATTGCCCAGTCCCACCTACTGGCAGAATGGACGCCGTTCCTGTGCCAGTGAGTCATGTGGGGAACTGATCTGATCTGAGGATCGGTGAAAGCTTTGCATAAGGAAGAAAATTTTGAGGTCTAAAAAATGAATCGGTTGCCGAGCTTGCGTGGCTCAGCGGTTGAGTGTAGAACTAGTAGGTCATGGTTCCATTCCGGGTCAGGGTACGTGCCTGGGTTGCGGGCTCGATCCCCAGCGTGGGGCATGCAGGAGGCAGCCGATGGATGATTCTCTCCATCATTAATGTTTCTCTCTCTCTCTCCCTTACCCTCCCTCTCTGGCATCAATAAAAATATATTTTTTTAAAAAAAGAATGAGTTGGCATTAAATAGCCAGAGGGAGGTTGGAGAGCTGGAGGGCGGTGCAGCCAGAATGTGCAAAAGCTGTGTAGCAGGAGGGAAGCCGGCTAATAGTGTAGCTGAAGGGCAGGCAGCCTGTGGGCTGGAATAGGATGACTAGAGGGTGAAGAGTCTGGGGCCAGACTACACGGGCCATATGAGGAGTTCACTTGGGGTAACAGGTGGACATGATGAGATTTGAGTTTGTGGAACAAGGTGGAATTAAATCTGTTTGCTGTTTGGGGACTAGACTAGGTTTTGTCAAAAGCAGAGGGAAGTACACTGAATAGGGGGCTATTACCATGGTCCTGATGAGGGTGAGGAACTTGAACTTGGGCAGGAGAGCTGCAGGGGAGATGGAGTGGAGAGGACAGATCCCAGCAATACCTAGAAGGCAAAGCAGCAGAAGATGGCAGTGGATTATCTGTCTATGGTGGCTGAGAAGCCTGAAGCACCAGGTTTGGCCTTAGGGTTCATCTGAACACTCGCCTGTGCAGGGTAATTCAAAGCCTAATACAACAGGCCGCGTGGAATTAGATTTGATGGAAAAGTAGAACCGTAGCCTTGCTGCCCGTGCTCTCATTGTCAGCGTTGTGAACAGGGGCACTGGGCTTGACATCTTCAAGTCCTATTTTCTCTTTATTTGATATTATTTAAATACCTTTTTATTGATTTCAGAGAGGAAGGGAGAGAGGAAGAGAGATAGAAACATCAATGGTGAGAGAAAATCATTGATCAGCTGCCCTAACGGGGAATCCAACCCTGACCTGCTGGTTGATGCTCAACCTCTGAACCACACCGGCCAGGCCCTATTTTCTCTTTAGATCTATTCTGGAATCTGATGCCAACTTATTCTAATGTTAGTCTGTAGCGGAAGAACTACTGAACGTTCTGTGAAATGGAAATTCAGAAATGCCTTTTTTCTTTAATCTCATCAAAAAGCGACATCAGAACGCCTCCACCAGTGCCAACATGGCCATTAACTTGCTATGTGACCTCGCTTTCCTTTCCCTCTCTGGGCTCTCACATCTATTTCGGGAACGCCGAGCGAGGCAATCTGTACCGCAACTTCCAGCGCTGAAATTCTTTACATGTGTGACGCCATCTCCACACACGCGGAGAAGAATATGTTCATAATTGCAGGTAATTGAACTTCTGTTTCACACTGAGTCTCGCATATTTGCCTCCCTGCTTTAATTCAGAAAGTTCTCCGGAACCAAGTGCAATATCATTTACAGTCCGTTCTGAAACAAATTTGCTCTAATGCAGCATATTCCAAGCAGCGGCGGCGGCTTTTGTAAGAGCTACATTTTCCTAATGGGCAGCAGGCGAAGGGGAACATCAGAATAGGCTGCTCCGAACCCGCACGCCCCCAGAAGGCGCACCACTTACCGTTGCCGTTCGTTCCCGATCCAAGGAGCTGCGCGTTACCCTGCACAGTCGGACTCCGCGGAAGATCTTTCCGAGTCGTACCGATTTATACCTCAGGCCCTCCCGGCCCGCACACCTGACGCCGCCTCCGCCGCATCCTGCAAGGGAACATCTGCTCTTAATGTCTCCGAGCCGCTTCCAGAAACCTACGTGTATGTGCTCTGTGCACAGAGCTGTAGATTCAGATGCCCCCACCCTCCACTCCTGCTGCCAATTCCTCCCTTTGCATTAGATCATCACCATCCATTGCACGGACCATGGCAACAGCAGAGGAACTGGTCTACCTGACCCCAGTTACCCCTCCCCTACTCTTCTCTCTTCTGTGTCAGCTTCCAGAATGTTCTTTATAACAGGCGAGGCTGTCCTTCTCCCCTCCCCCCTTGCTCCTCTCTACACCTCTCTGCTGCTCAAGATGAGGTATAAGCCCCCAAATATCTCATCCCAGGTCCTTCGGGAATGGACTCCAGGCCACGTTTGCAGCCTGACCTGCCCAGACACATACTGGCTGTTCCCCTCTTCTCACAACATGGCCCTCCTCTACACTGGCTCATTTTCACTCACATTGTTCCCTGTCCCTGGAATTTTCTTTCTCATTCTCTGCTAAGTACACACCTGCTCGCTCACTCAACAAGTGCCTGCGCACCTACCACGTGGCTAGGGATGGCAGGATCCCTTGGCCAAAGTCTACCAGAAGAAAAAGAAACCCAGATTTCATATTCCGGAAGCAGAAACATTCTCAAGGATGCTCAGGGAGGACTCTTCTAGAACAATGATGCAAACACTGAAATGAACACGAGTCGCTTGGTGGTCCTGCTGCGGGGCGGATTGTGCCTCGGTGGGCCTGGGATGGAAGCTGAATTTCCTAACAAGCTCCGAGGCATCACCTTTAGATGTAGACGTAACTGGGTTCCAATCCCAGCTCTGCGGCATCCTAGCTGCGGGGAGTCAGCAAAGCGACTTGACTGGCCTGAGCTTCCGGTCACTGATACTGACTTGATCACCAGCAGGCAGTGGTTACTCAATGATGTGCTCCCAAGGAACTCGGAGAGGAGAGAGAGAGACAAGTAAAGGGACCATTGGGGTACAGCAAGGTGTATGCTGTCCCTAGGTGGAGGCCCAGGAAAGGCTCAGAAGACTTTCTAAAGAAGGCCACCCATGACTTGAATGTTAAAAAAAAAAAAAAATAGGAACGAACCACAAAGATGTGGGTCACGTGGGTAAAGAGAGTCTCATGGAGGAAGAGATGAGTGAGAGAGAGAGAGAGAGAGAGAGAGAGAGAGAGAGAGAGAGAGAGAGTTGGGGAGGAAACGTGAGCAGGCTCGGTCGGCAGGACGGGGTGCCTGCTGAGAGCAAGGAGCACTGGGAGTGAAGGAGTGACGATGACCAAGTCAGGAAGGGCCTGCATGTCTCCTGTGGAGTTTGGAATTCCCGGGAGACCCCATGGAGCTACTGGTGGCTTTAAGCTGGGGAGTGACCGAGGGGGGGGGGGGGAGGTTTGAGTCTTCGTTTGCTCTCTTGAGCTGCCCTGTGGCAGGAGCCAGACTAGAGGAAATGGCATTAGGGCTGCAGAAAGGTGCTTGTCATGGGCCTTAGCAATGTGGGTGGATCCCGGTCAGTGTGGCTCACTGGTTGAGTTCATGCATCATCCCCACTGCACATCTAAGGATGTTAAAGTTCAGACATGTTAAATGCTAGGGTTTACTGGAGCCCCCTGGGCTCTCTGCCTTCTTCTGAAGCTCAAATTCTTACATGGAGAATTCAGGCGACGCTGGTCTGACTCCTGCCGCCCAAGGTGCTCTATCGGTGGCTGGGACACGGGGACAGGCCTCTCCAGACAGTGGCGGTGAGTGGCCAGCCTTCAGCCGTGGGAGGGCGCAGGGAGCAGGGCCTGGAGCAAGCTGGTGTGAGCCCCTGCTGGGTGTCTCCAGGGCCGGGAGGGTCTCAGAGACCCCCAGCATCTACCCTTGTGCATTCCCCCTGGGCCTGCTCTCCTCAGCCTCAGGAATTCTCTTCTGATTTCAGAATAGAAAGCTTTGTTCAGATTCCCCGGGAATTCTCCCAAATCCATCTCCAGGCGTGAGTTGCTTCTGTTTCCTGTAGGACCACATCTTTGAAATACAACACCCAGTAAAGAAACAGATGATGGAAAAGAAAGGAAAGCTGAGAAACAGTGGTGAATGCTGCAAAAATGGTACCCCCGTGCCCCCAACATATGGTACCTCAGTTGTGAAATGCCACTTCATCTGCCTTTTAGGAAAAGTACAAACCTCAGTTTGTTTTTGGATCCAGTTCCTCACTTTCCTCTCCTTTCTACTCTAAAGGTTGGTACCAATTTTGTTTTGTTATATTTCTTCCCCCCTAGAAGGGGCTGAAAAAGGAGCTTTTTATGAAATTAAAAATAGAAAAAGCAACAAAGGCGGCACAGGCATTGATGCCGCTAAGAATAGCAGCCGACGGCTGGGTGTTCCCTGGGCCCGTCTTCCGAAGCGCATTGTGGTGGGAGCTAGAATCCATTTTCTGTTTGAATGGACGTTAATTTCATCCCGGCACATTTCAGGCCTCTCATCATGAGATGATTCATTGCTCCATGTACGCGAGGACAATCAGCTCAAATATTTGTAGTCTTCATGCAATTGCAGCGGGAAGACAGGAGCCCGGGGCCACAGATGGCGTTCCCTGCGCCCCACCCTGGGCCTGGTGCTGGGTGAGTGACAGGCAGCAGCAGCTAACTGGGCTCCTCCTCTCCAGTTTGCTGACTTAGAACCACACAAAGCACCCACCCTGCCCCGCCCCACCCCCCTCCCTCCACCCCTCACTTCCAGGACACCACAGCTTCTGGCAAAAAGATGTTTTCATGGAGGGGGTTATACTCCTAACTACCTGGTCGGGAATGCTCCCTAAGGCAATTCAAAGTCTTGGCAGATCTTGTGCTCACACTGCACTCTAACCTTTGTCTCCAACAAGCTCTCAGGGGACATTTTCTTTTTAAAAAAAATATATTTTTATTGATTTCAGAGAAAGGAGAGAAGGGGGGTGAGAGAAAGATAAAAATATAAATGATGAGAGAGAATCATTGACTGGCTGCCTCCTGCATGCCCATTACTGGGGATCAAGCCCACAACCCGGGCCTCTGCCCTTAACTGGAATCGAACCGTGATCTCCTGGTTCATAGGTTGATGCTCAAGCACTGAGCCACACCAGCCGGGCAGGGGACATTGTCTTGGTGATAAGCTCAGCATCCAAGAATCACAGGACACGAGAGAGGCCTCCGACAGCTTCCAGTCTATCCCAGTGATAGTACTGGGAGGAAATCAACTCAGTGGTGGACAAGACTCAAAGTGTCATGTGGTGAAAGGATCACAATAGAATCCAGATCTTCTCCACCCCTGGTCCAGTGTACATACAGCCGCTCCTCTTCCGCAGGCTTTGTTTATAAATAAACTTCCATTTTGATCATTAAAGGTGCTGGTGTTCATTACAGAGAATTCTCTAAATGTGGATGATATTTACTCCATAACCTCAGTCCTCAAAGCTCATCACCATCAGGATGGGCTGCGTGGACATTCAGCCTGTGCAGCCACAAAGGGCTTCACACTTAGACGGTCCCGCGCTCCATCCAATGCTCTGCTGCTGCCGTCTTGCATTTCTCAGTAACTTTCAAACAAGCAGCCATGAATTTTGATTTTTGCCCTGCACCTCACACACTATGGAGCTGGTCCTAATCACCACCCATATTTTATGGCCTTCCTTTTCAAGGCCTAGCATCTTGCTTTATCCCGTTCGTTTGCTCATTCACTCATTTGTTCACACAACACATGTTTATTGAGCACTTTCTACAGGCAAATCACAGAATCCTCTGCAAACGTCACTGAAAAGGATGTCTTCCTTGATTGCTTTGTTCCATGAATACAGACAAATAAGCTGGAGTTGCTGCTCTAGGGCAGGGGTCGGGAACCTTTTTTCTGCCAAGGGTCATTTGGATATTTATAACATCATTTGCTTAATAGAATTCATGTAATATAAATATATATTGCTATGAAAAAAGCTCCTAGATTTATTGAGTTTCGAGACCTGCCCACGGTTGCCTTGGCACAGCCAGACCAAATGATTTCCTGGGCCTTATACAGCCTGCGGCCCAGAGGTTCCCCAGCACTGCTCTAGGGAGATTAAACTGGCTGTCCCTGGGGGAGACTGATTAAAAATCATTTGACTAGAAAATAAAAGAACAAAATAAAATAAAGTAAGGAGAGGTCAGGTAGAGGGGGAAGAAGGTCCTTTGGAATTTATGGCGATGGATGCTGCATGTCCACAGGTGTGAAGCGGGGGCTCTGATGGAGACGGTGAGGGCAGGGCTTAAAGTGCAGACAGGTGTTGCTTACATGTCAACCATGGCCAAGAGAACACGCCAGTCCTTGTGAATACTTTTACGGCTTAACTGCGGGAAACAGAATTCGATTCTCCCCAGTTCCTACAAACGCCAACTCCATTGCCAAGACCCAGGCACTTCCAGGAAGGGCATAGTAACTGCCCTGCTGACTGACCCTGCTCAGTCCTGAGCTTCCCAGCATGTCCATGGCCGGGGGGAGGGGGGTGGGGAGAGGGGGGAGTAGGCATCTCTTTGTCCTCAAGTTTGGGAAAGGTGGTTTTTATTATTTTTTTATTTTTTCAGAGAGGAAGGGAGAGGGAGAAAGAGATAGAAACATCAATGACGAGAGAGAGTTATTGATCAGCTGCCTTCTGCACACCCCACACTGGGGATCAAGCCTGCAACCTGGGCATGTGCCCTGATCAGGAATCAAATCATGACCTCATGGTTCACAGGTCAATGCTCAACCACTGGCCAGATGAAAGGTTCATTTTAAAGCAATGAAGACCTATTTCATCTAAGCAGCAGGTAGAAAATGTAAAAGAAAGAGAAGAATAACCCTGGGTACACGGTAGATACTGGAAATGTAAAGGACAAAGCTCTGTAGGGTGTCAATGCCATTTCTCCACAAGAAAAATAATAATAATAATAATGTGACCTTTCTTCCCCTGGACCAGAGGCATCTGATATGGGTGCTCCATATCTACAGCAATATATCCCACAGGATATTTGAAAGCTTTGATTCCATCTTTAATTTGTCCCCAACAAGGTGAGTGCCTGAATGGAACCACTGTAATAAGAGAGAAGTTTCTACCTTCTATAGCTAAGAGTTGTTCCAAGTCCATAAATATTCACCTTCATTTTACAGGCTCTGGGAAGAGGGAATCATCAAAACCTCCATTGCCTCCGTGGTACCTGACCCCACTTATCTCACTGTCAAACATCCCCAAGGATACAAGTCTCAAGACCCAGTGCATTGAGAGAAAACACCTTTTTACGAAGACCAGGATCACTTCGCCTTCTCACCCCCAACCTTCCCCTTGGAGAGAGCCCCCCTCCCCACACTGCTTCCCTGGGTTTCTCCCAGAGAAGCGCTGGCCTTGACACTGAGAAAATTTAAATCATGCAGCTCTGATTGGACTTGAGATAACAACTAGAGGGTTTCTCCTATAAAATATGTCTGCTGCTGCCAGGCTTGCCACCTGCAATCTGCACTTCTTACTGAGACCCAGGTGATATTCTATACAGCAAATCCAGCCACGTGTGTAGTAGATGACCTGCAACCCAGCTGGACTAGTCCTCAGAAGTCCATTAAGTGCGCAAGGACATCACCCAGACAAATTACAGGAGAGCAGACCTGAAACCCTTGGAAGGTAGAGGTCCACTCTTGACCATGGATGAGAACTTCAGGACTCATGACCCACGGTTGTTGCCAACCTTCTGAGGCACTTTCCCCAGAAGACGCGGATTCCTCCCTGCCCCATCTTTTCCCCACTCGTTTTAGCATTTTTCTAAATTAACATTTCATTTCTCTATAGACAGTTTCTATCATGTTTATTTCAGGAACTCCAGCAGTTGCTGTTAGTGTGACCTACATACTTTTTTGATGTCCTAGGTGTTCTCTAATTATCATTAACCCAGTATGTTTTAAAACCGGTCTTGGAAGTAATTGTAGCAGGGAACTAGTTTTGCTTCTTTCCAACCAACAGGCGGAAATAATAAGAGAAAGATTTCAATCATGAGCTGAGAAATCTGCTTCCTAAGCAAAAATCCAGGGGGGGAAATTGGCCACTGGGGAAAAGGGAAGCAAAAAAACTCTTGATCCACTATTGTGCACTAGGTATTTTCACCTATTATTTCTCACAATTCTCATAACATCTTACAAAACAAGTATCAAAATTTCTACTTTTAAAGATGGAGTAACTGAGATTTAAAGAAATTGGAGGTATTCCAGAGGTAAAATGACTAGTGAGTGAGAAAAACAGAGGTTGAGCTATGCAAGAAAGCTTTGCAAGTCCACCAGCTGGTCCAGAGGTTGCCTCTGGCTAAGTCTGACCACCACATCCCAGCAACATCTTCTTTGTAAAACAGCATCCTGTGGCTTGAGAGAAAGCAGCCTGCTTCTTGCTTAGCCTTGTCCTTCCTCATCTCCATTAAACACAGTTGATTGGTGCTGGGTTGGATATTCAACCCAAGTCCAACCAATCTGACTGGTGCAGAGTTAGATGTTAAACTCAAGCCCAATCAACCTGATTGGTCCAGGGTTGAACATTCAACCCAAGCCCAACCAATCAGAGTCCTTCTCTGGGATTTTTCACATTGAAACTGGAAGTCAAAGCCAGACCTTTCCTGATATCTGCCAACAGAAGAAGTGAGACTGAGACATGAAGGCCAGGGACAGTGGGAAGTCATTCACAGGGGAAAAGTAGAGATGAGAGAGGAGCAGAAAGAGATGGCAGAGTCCCTGACATGACTAGTGCCCAAAGACCAGCTGCATCTTCGTCCTTCTTGTGGTTTAGTTATTCAATCCTACCTTGTCCATGGGCCTATAAAAATCCTTCTGCCTAAGCTGGCTCTAGTCATAGTTTAGTTTTGAACAACCAAAAAGAGTTCAGACTAGTACGAAGGTCCTGTGCACACATTTCTTTGTCCTTGGTTGGAAACTAGATAAGTAAAGTGGGGATCAGAATGAGCATATTCTATAACAGGAGGAAGAGTCACTTGAAAAGCTTTCTGAAGACTGGGTATTGGGTTTCTAAGGAATCTACAGGGCTGGCTCTGAGTTAAAACAGCTCAGTAACAAGCCAGAGCAGGGAGTAGAGAGATGCAGCTTTTTGCTGTCACAACCAGTCCACTTCTCACCCTCCTTCCCTCAGCCTCAGTCTCCCCGTTTCTAGAATGAGACAGCTGACTAGATCAGGGTTTCAGCCACTTATCTACCATCTTCCCTATGGGAACCAGTGCTCATACAACATGTTTAGGAAATGGGTTCACTTGTTGTCCCTTTTCTGTGAAGAATGGATTTGATGTGCCAGCCGTATTTTCTCAGTGCACAATAACATGCTTGACTATGCAAATGAAACATGCCTGACTGTGTACATGCAAATCCCCTTGGGTTCCACACTCTGGAAAACAGCAGAGCAGACCAATGTCTAAGACGCCAATGACAGTGTCAGGGAAGGTGGTGACAAAAGGCCAGTCCACTCAGGGTTCATTCAACAAACGTTTCCAGGCCAACTACAATGAGAAACCACAGCAATGCATGTAGTTTCAGTAAGTAAGCATTCCTGATGGGCTGGGCACTGGACTAAATGCTTTACAGCCCTTATCTCGTGTTTATCCACTGAGAAACCCCAGGAGGTAGATACAGCTCATTTCTGAATCCCAGAAAGGTGAATTATTTATCACTTCACCCTAAAGCTAGTATATTAGCCTTCCATTGATGCAACAGCTAATTATCACTAATGTAGTGGCCCATTTATTACCTTACAATCCTGTAGGTCAGAAGTCAACATGGGCCTCACCGAGCTAAAATCAAGGTAACATCAGGGCTCCATTCTGAAGGAGAAAGTTTCCTTGCTTTTTCCGACTTCTAGAAGCTGCCCCTTTCCTTTGTTCATGGCCACCTCCCTCCATCATGAAAGCTCGAGACACAGACTGTGTCCTTCTCATGATGCCATCTCTCTGGTTCCCCGCAGCCAGGGACAGTGCTCTGCTTTTAAGCACTCAGGTGATTAGATCGGCCCCCTGGGTAATCTCGCCCATCTCCAGGTCCTTAGCCATGATCACATCCGCGAAGTCCCTTTTGCGGTTTAAGATGACATATCCATAGGTCTCAGGGGACATCATGGGGGGCTGTTATTCTGCATGTCACAGGTAGGAGGGGCAGATGCAATAACACCCTTTAGCCCGTGATCTTAGCCACTTGCCTTAGAAGAATAAGTATCTTGGTGGGAGGTGGGCGGAGTGGCACAGAAAGCACACCCACCCAAAATTATAGCCCATCGAGCTGTATCACTTAATATCGCGTTCCCTAACCAGGCTGTAAGCCCCCGGAAGGGAGGGACCCCAAGGCCCTGATCACCGAGGGACCTCAGCACCTGGAGCCTCACTGCCTGGTGGGGAAGTGACGAGGCACCTGAGCACTGGGAAGGGACCAGTCCCAACAGAAACACGCTGTACGTGCAACACACACACAGGATTCAGAAGACTTACTATGAGAAAAAGGATGGAAAATGTCATGTTACTATTTTTGTACTGATTACGTGTTGAAATGGTAGTATTTTAGATATATCAGGTTAAATTTAAAATAATATTAAAATTATTCCACCTTTCTCTTTTCACCTTTCCTAACACGGCTACCAGAGCATTTAAAATGATGTCCGTGCCTGGCATTCTATTTCTGTGGGATGGCGCTGATGGAGACAAGGGCGTGGGGGGCAGGGGGGAGGGGGGCAGGGGGGAGGGGGGCAGGGCGCACAGCAGATTCCCAGGACATACCCGTGGAGTGAACTGGGGGTGCTGAGCCCGGCATTTTTAAACAGGCAGCCTGAGTCAGGGAGGCAGGCGGTGACCCAGACATGAGTTCACACAGAGAAGCGATGTTTGCGGAACGCCCTGCATCGGTGAAGTAGTTCTTGACTCTACTCATCCTGGCAGAGCCAGTGAAGGACCAGAAGCCGGGAAGTGATGGGGCCGAGTTGTGTCTGAGAAAGGGGCTCTTCATCGGGGTTATGAGTGGCTGGTTCAGGAAAGGGGTGGGTCCTCCGGCAAAAGTGGAGCCTGGAGAGATGGTGGAGCTGCCCTTTCTAAGAGGGAGAAGTTAAGAAACAGCCTGAAGGGACTGTCGGGTGGGAGGGAAGGAGTCAGGGGCGGCTTTGCGGATCTCAGAACCAAACTGGGTGAGAAGCCATTAAATGGGATGGAACTGGGTAAACAGAGAGATCATATCACAGGGAGCGTCTCTGCTCTGCCCCTCAAGAGAGATGGAACAAAGCCACCCAAGTGCAGAGCCGGCCAACCAAGAGCAGACAGCAGGAAGGGGTGTTTCATTCGCAGATCACAAACCCGGAGGCGGCTTCTGCAGACACAATGCGGTGTCCGTGAGCAGGGGCAGCTCAGCCAGCGGTGGGTGCTGGGAAGGCAGCAGCAACCAACCAAAAGGAGAGAAAGCGCCTGGCTGGAGCCCGGAAGGCAGAAGCCACAGCCAGTGCTCCCAGCACACCCGGGCTGTTTGTTACAGGCTCGGCGGCCTCCAAGCCCTGCCTGCAAGGTGCCTTCATTAAATATTTCACAGAACAGAAAGCTCACTTCAAAGCCCGGAGTTTCCCAGTCATAGGGCGAGCAGCCCACCGCAGCCACAACTTCCCACTCTTGGTTTGTTTCTCCAGCTGGTCTAGGGCCAATTAGTTTCAAAACAGAAACACACCTCCCAGATGTCCAGTCTATTGAAGGGGGGACAAAGGAGCCCTGATGCAGGCTCAAGGGGGAAAGCGGGAAGGCCTTCTGAGCCCAGAGGAAGGAGAATAACAGGAGACAGGGGACAAAGGGAGTGAGGCTGCTCACTCTCACTCTACATTTGGGGGTCCATGGAGCCCTGTTCCTGGGAGCCAGAGTGAGGCAATGTGCATGCTTGCACCCTCCTTGAGCCTCCAAGTGCCCTGCGAAGGCAGGACTTTCCTGTACCAAAGAGGCTACAGCAGGGTCAGGGAGAAAGAGGACATTTAATGAGAAAAGGAAGTGGTTTCTGGGAAGAAAGTGAGTTTTACATCACACTTACTTTCACTCCTTCCCCAAATCCCACTGAAATGACAGTAAAATAATTTTTTAAATATATATATATATATATATATATATATATTTTATTTGATTTCAGAGAGGAAGGGAGAAGGAGAGAGAGAGAGATAGAAACATCAATGATGAGAGAAGAGTCATTGATTGGGTGCCTCCTGCACACCACTGGGGACCAAGCCTGCAACCCAGGCATATGCCCTGAGCGGGAATTGAACCAGTGACCTCTTGATTTCTGGGTCAATGCTCAACCACTGGGCCACACTAGCCAGGAAGTAAGTACAACACCAAGAGTGAGGTACACTATGGACTTAGGATGATGATAGGTCCGTGGAGAGTCATCGGTTATAACGAGTGGATGACACCGTGGGGGATGTCAAACAGAAAAGAGGTCACAGGCAAAGAGCCCAGAGAGGGACCGTCTGGCAGAGGGCTGGTCTGTCTCAACCTCAACTGGGGATGTGCAATTTGACACTCGCACTGACCACCCACGTTATGGAGTCGGTTCTCTCAAAAAGGCTTGTCCTCACTTCAGACACCAGCTGCAGGGAGGGCCCCCTGACCTGCCCTCCTGCTGGCTACAAATCCCAGGCCTCCCATGCCCCCTCAGTTATGATAATTCACTAGAATGGCACCCAGGACATCACTCTATTTATTATTAGCGTTTTCTCAGAAAGGACCCAGGTGAGGACCAGCCAAAGGAAGAGACACGTAGATCCCAAAGGCAGAGCTTCCGTGTCCTCTCCTTGTAGAATCAGGGTAGGTCCCCCTCCAGGCACCAGGTGTGTCCACCAGGCACGAACACCACTGAGCTCCAGTGTCCAGAGCTTGCACCGGGGTTTCCTGCATAGGGGTGCTTGCCGATACATCTCCAGCCTTCCTCCCCTCTCCCGAGGTCAGACTGGTTCGCATGGTTGGTCTTTCCGGTGACCAGTCCCCATCCTGAGTCATCTCAATCATTAGCATAAACATGTGTAATCCCAGGACAAAGATGCCCCTGTCACTTGGGGAATCCCGAGGGTCTTGGAAGCTCTGTGTCAGCACCTACAAGACCAGACAGACTCTTCATTCTACAACAGGGTGCGGGCAGTGGAGAGCACACGGCAGCGGGCGGGCGCTAAGGACCTCTCCCACCTGTGCTGCTCTGACCTGCACTGTAGGTCACTTACTCCTACGGACACCATGGTAAGGGGTGTGAGGAGGCGAGGGAGAGATGGGGTAGGAAAGGGGGGAAAGAGAAAAGAAGGGAGCGAGAGGGAAGAGAGAGTACAGGAGGGAGGGAAGGACAGAGACAAAAGGCAAAGCAGGAAGGAGAGACGAGAGAGAGAGAGAGAGGGATTTTAACTCCATTTTGCAGGAGGCTGAGACCCAGAGAGAGTGAATGTCAAGTCCAAACTCACATGGCTCTCAGCAGGCAGCAACAAGACTGGAATCCAGGCCCATCACACTCCACCCTGTGCTTTCTCAGTCCCAAGCCGACTGCAAACATGAGCTTATGAAGCCGTGAATGGCAACAACAAAAAAAGTTGCTGGAACTTCATTTGGGTAATAGAAATGGGCAGAGGTCTGTAAGCAGGGACAGTGTGAGGCCCACACCTGCAGCAATGCAGGGCCCGGGCAGGAAGGAGTCAGCAGGAGCTGGGAGGTCACAGAGAGGCCCGCAGTACAGGTGGGCAAAGACGAGGGCTAAACCAGGGGAGTCAAGCAGGGAATGAAGTGGGAGACAGACCAGAGGCAAGGGGCGTGCTGCTGGCTGACCACCTCCCTTTCCTCTGCAATCTAAACGCAGGTGGCCTATTAGGTTAGACAGCATCCGGCCTGGGCTTTTTATTTGGGTGTCAGACAGTTCTGCTCCCATGCAATCCACGGATAATTCTTCCATTATCCCCAGATGTCACCGGCACGGGGAATCCAGCTGCTTCCCCTTTCCCTTTGACAATCTATATTAGTCATTCCCACCACAAAGAACCACAAATGAAATCTACAAAGAGCCAAGAAAAGTGACTGGAGGCTTTTGCACAATGACCTGGACAGGTTCGGCAGAGTGTTTGTGGGCAGCCCAGCTCATTCCTTTGGAGGAAATTTGGGGGCAGTACACCTCTCTCACTCACACACACACACACACACACACACACACACACACACACGTGTGCTGCAGTGACAGACTTCCAGGCAGGCTCAGCCACACCAGGATCTTCATCCCCCAGGAAAAGTGATTGGTCTAAGAGCAGCCAATCAGAACCCTTCCTTGGCAATGAAAGGCTGTCCTATTTCAGTTTGGGTTACTGCCAATCAATTCTCTAAAGTATGGTGGGTCTCCTTCAGACAGCACCAAGAAGGGGTGGGGATGGAAGGACAGGGAGGGAGAGAGGTAATAAAGGCCAAGAGACCCAAGCTCAACCCTGGACCTTCCGAGTTATATGAGTCGGTTATTCCCTTTCTTCCAGGATGGTTTGAAGCAAGTTTCTGTCCAGAGGTGGTCTGCTAACCTGTCACATTACTTTGAAATCTAGTGTGGCATGGAGGGGATCACGCTAAGTGAAATGAGTCAATCAGAGAAAGACAAGTATCACATGTTCGCACTCATATGTGGAATCTAAGTAACAAAATAAACAGGTGAACAGAGTGGATCCAGAGGCATGGAAGCATAGAACAGAGTGAGGAATCTCGGAGGGAAGGTGGGGGAGGGTGGGTGGGAGGTAATCAACCAAAGCCCTTGTATGCATATATGCATAACCCATGGACACAGACAACAGGGTGCTGAAAGCCTGGAACTGGGGGTGGAGGGGACTGAAGAGGTCAATGGGGGGCGGGCGGGCAGAAGGGAACATGCGTGATACTTTCAACAATAAAGAATTATTTAAAAAAAGAAATCTAGTGTGCCACTAAGAGTGTGGAGTTGTTGTTACACAGCAATATTGCAGAAAAACAGCTGACTATCACAGGGACCAGCTTGGTGCTGGAGCTGCGTCACTTTCTTTTCTAACTCCATCGGGACCTCGGTAGACACAGTGGGATGGCAAAAACGTTCCCTCGGCTCTCTGTTGGCTGCAGCAGTGTTCAGACCCAGTTCTTACAATTGTTGACTACTGGCCCTGGCCAGGTGCCATGGGATTTAGAAACTTACATGAGCACCAGCCAGGCAATCAGGAGGACTCCCTCCTCCATTTCAGCAGGAAACCCTGTGCAGAGAACATCTTGTAGGTAGAAAATCGGGGCAAGCCTCCTGCTGCAACCAGTCTGTGAAAGGCGCATGCTCAGGCTGAGCACCTGGGACAGGCGTGCACACTGGCCGTGAGCAAAGACCACGAGTACATGTCTAATGGGGGCATCACGGGGCTGGGCAGAGATTGACAGGTGGCGCAGGCCACCAGGTCCTAGACAGAGAGGAAAGCAGGACACAGTGCGTTGCTGCTACAGGGAGAAGAGCTGCCCCAGAATTCTGTGAACCAGCTTTTGTCCCCAGTTCCTTGGAGAGGACCCAGGCCATGTTTCTTATCTATTACTAGAGGCCTGATGCATGAAATTCATGCACGGGGGAGGGGGTCCCTCAGCCTGGCCTGCACCCTCTCCAGTCTGGGACCCCTAACTGCCTTCCCTTGCTGGCCTGATCACCCCTAACTTCTCTCCCCTGCCAGCCTGATCACCCCTAACCACCTCTGCCTCAGCCCCTGCCACGGTGGCTTTGTCCAGAAAGATGTCCGGAAGACATCTGGTCTATCTGGTCTAATTAGCATATTACCCTTTTATTAGTATAGATTGTTCATCATTAGCAGCAGCAGCAGGGGCCACAACGAACATCCACTGGACCCTGTGTGCCAGGCAGTGTGCTCAGGCTTCATTTAATGTCTCTTTCAACCGGTTGTTTAACCCTGTCAGGTGGGCAGCGGTATCCCATTTTACACGTGAGGATGCTATACTTAGAGATGTTAAGTAATCCATTCCCACTTCCTCAGCTTTTTAAGTGGTGAAGTCACTGTGCAGATGGAAAAACTAAGGACCAGAGACAGAAAGTAAACTCAGTGCCGCACAGCAAGTCAACCTAGCAGCAGGACTCACACCCGAACTCCACACTCCCGGGTCGCAGTCTGGTGTTCTTTCTTGGTCAGATCGGACCTATTTCAGCAGCACCAAAGGAATGCCGCCCAGGAAACAGGGTGTGTCATTTGGGCTGACTGCCGTTCTGCATTCATGGATTCGTCCGTGAGAATTTTAGCCAATGCAAGGGCTCATCGAAGGGGCACATTCAGGGCCAACAGACCAGAGGCTGCAAGCTGGTGATCCGTGGGCTGGCCGCAAGTGTTTTTGTTTTGTCTGCAGAGTGATTTACAAATTTGATCCGATGCTTTAAAATGGAGAGATTGCACACACCCATCTGGGTAATCACTTGGCAGTAGACTTCACTGGAGTCGGTGATAGATTGAACGTGGGAGTCGGGACCCAGGTTGGAAGCAGAGTGCCAACCAGGCCTAGTGCACCCATCAGTTCCTCTTCCCTATCTCCATCCCATTCAGTCCTTGCCATCCCACTGTGTCCACTGAGGACCTGATGGAGCTAGGAAAGAACACGGCACAGCTCCAGAGCCAAACCGGTCCCTATGATAAGCAGCTGTTTGTCTGCAATACTGCTGTGTAACAAACAATTCCAAACTCTCAATAGCACCACAAACACGATTTGCTCTTCGGTCTGCAGATTTGCTGGGGAAGCTCTAATTCTGACTTTGGGGGAGAAAGGAAAGTCAGGGTCATCCTACTTCTCTCTCCAGGACCAGCAAGCAGCTAACCTGAGCTTCCTTTTTCTCAGAGCAAATGGAAAGACTCTGAACGGAGCCACACAAGTACAATGAAAGCTTCTGTTTTTGTCACGTCTACCAGCATTTTATTGGCTTTAGTAAGTCCCATGACCATACTCAAAGTCAAAGGGGCAGAGATAAGTCCCCCACCTTTCCTAGAAAGAGACACAGCGTAGTCCTATGACAAGGATGCCTAATCCTATCTCAAGGAGGGAGTGAAGACCTGGGAATAATTGACCTACTATCCCCGTAGCAGATCAGTCTTTTAAGTCACGGATTTGCCACTCTGCTGGGCCCTGTGGGAGAGGAGGATAGAGAAGCGATGGGAGAATTGGAGTCTGCCTCTGCACGAAGCCAGAGCACGCATGCTCAGAGCCCAATAGAGAATGCGAGAGCACTGGAGAGAGTGGAGCAGGTGGCACTCCTGGGTCCTGGGACCTGTGGCCAGAGGCAAGTGTCAGAGCATCAAAGCGCTGCTCCTCTCACTGCCCGAGCAGCAGTCAGGGCTAATGAGGAGACACTGTGAGAAATGGGCCCGGAAGGGCAGACGTCGCCTCTCCCCCAGAGGCAATTCTCACTAATTGGCCCCCTCAGCTGAAACTCGCCAAGCACAGGACTGGAGCCCAAGCCTAGCCAGGGCCCCTCAGCCTCAGGTCAGGGCTCAGAGGCGGCGGCGCACTGGGCAGCCGGCCAGCCCAGGCTCTGCCTAGACGTGTCTGGAAACCTCCTCCCAGCCTGAGCCCCTGAGGCTGACGACTCTGCCTGACCCCACTTCAAGCCTCGGTTCTGTCTGGGGAAAGTTGTGCAACAAGAGGGAGGCAGAAAGGAAAGATGGTGACTGGGAAGGAATCTTTACAGATTTCCAGATTGGGCAGTTTAGGCAGGTAGAATTCTTTATGAGCATGAGCTAGACAGCCACCACCCTCCTTTCTGTTCACCCATCTCTTTATTTTTTATATTTCTTTTTTAATATATTTTTAGTGATTTCAGAGAGAAAGGGAGAGGGAGAGAGGATAGAAACATCGATGAGAAAGAAACATTGATCTTCCGCCTCCTGTGTGTCCCCTACTGGGGACTGAGCCTGCAACCCGGGCATGTGCCCTGACCAGGAATCGAACCGGCAACCTCTTGGTTCATGGGACGCCACTCAACCACTGAGCCACACCACCTGGGCAAGTGATGTATTCTTATAGTCAGAAAAGGGAGGCAGCCCCTGTCAGGGGAAGCCAGCGTATTGTCTTCTACTGATGCCCCCTGAACAGATCTGTTACCGTTAGAAAAACCCAACTGCCTGTCATGCCTGCCATCGACCCTTCATGCCCCTGTGCCTTTGTCCACGCTGTCACCTGCCTGCTTGCCCTTCCTCCCTGTGCCAGCCTTTGCTTGTCTAGGTCCTATGGGTCCTTCAGGACTCAACTGGAGAAGGACTTCCTCTGGGGAGCCTACATGATATCCGCCCTCACTCTCCCAACTCATCCTGCCGGACTAAGCATCTCTCCTACAGGCTCCCAAATGCCTTCCTTTCTCAGTCATTGAATGAGATAATGCATCTGTCTCATTCTCCCCATAAGCCTGTAAGAGGCTTATACCTTATGAACACTAGGAAGCAAACAGCCCTCGTGCACTCCAAGTTATATAGTAGATGCTCAAGAAATATGTTGCGTGAATGAACGGGAAATGCTCGTTACGCATATGATGAAGAGTAGATTTGGTAAGCTGCAGTGTTCAGACACACAGCCAAGAATAGCTTCAGTGAACAGGGGGTGTTCAATGAAACTTGGTTAGAATGGGACTAAAAAGCCAACTGGACCCCCAGATGGCTGAGGGCATCCTGATGACACCCCCGAGCATCTGACCTGCAAACACTAATAAGCACATCCATTCAGCACATTCCGGCAGAGTCTCTGGCCTCTGCTCAGAGGGCCCATGCACCCACGGCCCACGGTCCTGCAAGAATAACGATGAGGGAGGAAGAGTAACCAAGAGGGGATGGTGGAATAAGTGAGCTGCTGCCAGACCATCCCCAGGGCCGTGGGGAGCCCCTGGCCCCTCAGGCAGGGCCTGGAGGAAAGGACCTGCAGACCTCAGGAGGGCGGGCTTAACCTGAGGGCACACGGAGAAGTCTGAGGTTGGGAGAAGGGCCATCCTAATGGCACATAGCTGGAGGGGCCCTCGGGGAGACTGCCTCCTCTTGAGGACAAAATATGAAGCCATCAGTCAGGAGTCTGGCTGAGGATAGAGAGCGGTGATTCCACATTATCCGCAGCTTCAGAAGCAGCCCAGGAGGGAAGGCCCGGGGGAAGGTCACTGTTCACATCCCCAAAGCACGAGCCACAGTGTACTGCATCCCTCCCCCACGTGAAACACGTTGGACCCTGCTCCCCATTTTCACACACGGAACGGGCGTGTTCTCCCACTTTGTAGAGACCAAGACAGCAGGGCAGAGGCTGGCTAAGGACTTGCCCTCTGTCGCACATCCAGGAAATGTTGGGGTCTGGGATTTGAGCCATGTGTCAGTCCCCTGAGCTCACTGTCTTGCCTCTAGCCCACACCAGCTATTTGCTCTGCTCATCCTCTTTCCCCCGTAGAGGCTGAGCCATTCTGGCTCAGGGTGGGTGGAGGACTTTCCCTTCACCAAGCACATTACTCATTGTCCTGGTGTTACTCCATCACCCCATCACTCATTGGACACGTAATTACTGTCCAATGTGTCCCGACCTCTGTGTGGGGCCTAAGGTAGGAGGAGGGATGTGGCAACCCCTGAGAAAACTCGGGCTCTTGAACATGATCATGAACCTTCACTCCTCTGATGGTCCGGGCAATTCTGTGAGGTGGGAATGGCCCGCGGAGACATGGGCTCAGAGGGGAGATGGGACGGTGTATGCTTTTTACGTCCCTGTCCTGTGCCAGGAGCTCAGCACTCGTTTGTTATGTGGGTCTAGCGACAGAGCCATCAAGGCGACATGGATGACAGAGATAATTCCTGCCGGAGCTGGGGCCTCAGAGCCACTTTCCCTGCCTCCTCTACCATCACTCAGATGTGAACATTGTCATTTGCTATTGTGAGAGACTGACGTGTGTCCTCCTCTCTCCAAATTCCTATACTAAATCCCTAACCCCCAGTGTGGCTACATTTGGAGAAGGGGCCTTTAAAAGGGTTTAAGGGCCTTAATCCTATAGGACTAGTATCCTGATAAGAGGAGGAGGGGACACCCCTCTCCCCATTCATGTACCCAGAAGAAGACCATGTGAGGACAGCGAGGAGGTGGCCATCTGCAAGCCAGGAAGAGAGGCCTCACCAGACAGCAACCCTGCTGGCACCTTGATGTTGAACATCCAAGCTCCAGAGCTATCAGAAAAGAAACTTCTGCTGTTTGAGCCTCCATTCTGTGCATCCTCTGAGGGCAGCCTGAGCTGATGAACGCAGCTGCTTTCACAAAGGATCTCTCTTTTACACCCTCACATCCCCTTGCTTTCCTCAGATCACCATCTTATTGAGGAGGCTCTTACTAGCATCTGGCCCGCGTGCCAGGAGAGCCTTCTCCTATTCCTGGAACCCAGGGAAGGGGGCACCTGAAGCCTTTGCCATGCCTGGCTGCTTATGGCAGCCGTGGGCACATTCTTCCTGAAGAGCATGGACTTGAAGTGGGACCCAAGGAAGTCAGGGCTGAAGTGGTTAAAGGGAGGCTGGTCACAGGGTTTGGTGTCGCTGTCGTGAAGGTGGAACCACTTCTCACTGCAGAAGTCAGAGAGTTGCCAGACTCTGGAATCCTGGGCCTCCCTCGGCCTCTCAGGCCACATGATAAAGCGAACACAGCGGGGACTTGAGGGCCTGGCCTGGGCGGGAATTCTGGCTGTGCCACTTGCTGAGAGGCTGGTAGTCAGTGGGGCTATTCACCGGCATCCTGCCACTCACTTTTCAGGCAGGTGGGAGGATGCCTATGCCTCCTCCTGGAAGTTGGGTGCGGCCAGGAGACTTGCCTTGGCCAGTGAGTGAGAACTTTGAGAGCCAATGCCTGCTCCACCATTTTTTCCCCTCTAGCATAGCAAGCAACAAGGTTCCTGAAGGAGAGCAGAACCCATAGCTGTCCCGTGATGGATATAGTGTGACTAAGAAATAAACCTTTGTTTTCAGCCATGAAGATTCTGGGGATGTTTATTGCTACAGCATAACCTAGCACATCCTGACTGAGACAGAGACATTGATGAAATCACAGCCCCCTTCAGACTTCATTTCTGTACCTGTAAAATGGGGATACTAGTATCTGACAAAGGTATGGGGGCATGACATATACACTTGGCACAGAGCAGAATTTTGGCAAATGTTAGCTCTCTTTCTTTTCTCTGCACTGTTTTCCCCCAATCCTTCATGATGAGATTAGACCATTAGAGGCACAGTTTCTCTAGGACAAATGTAGAGGCACACCCATCTATGTGCCCCTAGTACCTTGTACTGTGTTGGGATCTCAACAAGTACTCAGTAAATATATATTATTGAGCACTTTGATTTTGAACAGCCAATCTCCAGAACTGAAAGAAAACATGTAATCATCTATATATATAAAAGTCTAAGCGACTGTTATGACAGAATGACTGGTCGCTATGACATTCACTGAGCAGGCATGCAGGCGAGCAGGCAGGCAGGCGAGCAGTTAGAGGCAAGCAAGCAGGAAAGCGGTTAGGGGCGAGCAGACAGGCAAGTGGTTAGGAGTGAGCAGTCCCGGATTGCGAGAGAGATGTCCGACCAAGGGGTCCCAGATTGCGAGAGGGCGCAGGCCAGGCTGAGAAACCCCCACCCTCCCCCACATGCACAAATTTCATGCACTGGGCCTCTAGTTATATAATAATTGTTGACTCTGTGTTAGGTCTCTGATAATCCCTCTTGCCTTTCACCTGCTAGGATACACGTTTTTACTATATTCCCAGATCAAAATAGCATATAATCCTAGACTCTCGAACTCAATGGGAATCTTCTCTCTTCCAGTAGTGGAATCCCCTCAGCAAATCTGTTGATCGATCTCTCCATCTCTTGCCAAGACACTTTCAGCAACAGAGAACTCACTTTCTACAACGTGCTCTTCTATATCTGGAATTACAAGGAGGTAGGTTTGGCTCTGGGCCAAGTCCACAAGTCCTTGTAGCAACTCCTTAAAATGTGTGACATGATTATCATCCCATCCTGCAGATGGGCAACTAGGATTCAAAGAGATAAAGCAAACTGCCCAAGGTCACCCAACCACGGAGTCATGAATGTATTCCTGGGGGCACACACAGATAGTGCATGCGTGATCAGTATTAACAGGTTGACTGACAGCTCTATTCCTGGGAGGGGCCTTCCAAGTACACCCCACCCTAGAATTTCCAGCTTGGCTTTGGGGAACCATAACAATGCAAACAGCCCTCAGCTCTGTTAAGACATAAATCTCAATAAATGATTTCCAATAACACAGTTCTTGCCAGGAAAGGAAACATTTACACTTGCCCGTGCATAATATAGGTTAATCTTTCAGGATGCATTAAATGTGTAAATGCCTTAGAGAGCGGCGAAATGCCGGTTGTGAGCCAGGTCACGCTGCAGAAAAGAGGACATGCTGAAGGGAAGCGCGTATTTTTAGACTTGGACCCAACTTGACGCTACCCGTAAGTACTTGGTGTCCGTCGTGGGCACAGTACGCGATCCTGCTACTGACTTGCCAGCAGGAAAATAACGCATTGGTTTCAAGCAGATGGTCCCAACCCCTAATGGAAGCGGATGGCTTCAAGATGGGCTGGCTGCTCTGTGGCTTCTTTGGAGACAGTCAGAATTAGGACAGGACTGGGGCGTGACCAAGCGCCAGATCTGCCAAACGGTGCCCAAGTGACTAAAGAGTCGAGATGGGGCCAATTCGCCACGCGCTGGACTCAAAGGCACACGCAGGGAATGGGGATATTTAGTGGGCCTTTGCTGGAAGCAGAGGAGGAAGGCAAGTGGGGGGAAAGAGATGGGAATGCTGGCTGGCAGCATACTTTAATTACATGCGAGACTGAACCACACGAAATATTTGATGGGAGCCCAGCTGGCGTGGCTCAGTGGTTGAGCGTCAACTTATGAACCAGGAGTTCACAGTTCGATTCCCAGTCAGGGCACATGCCCGGGTTTCAGACTCAATCCCTAGTGTGGGGCATGTAAGAGGCAGCCAATCCATGTCCCTATCTCCCTCTCCCTCTCCCTCTCCCTCTCCCTCTCCCTCTCCCTCTCCCTCTCCCTCTCTCTTCCTCTCTGAAATCAATAAAAATATTAAATATATATACATATATATGTGTGTGTGTATATATATATATATATATATATATATATATATATTTGATGGTTGTTGACTAAAAATACGGCTGTTTCATGCAGATGAATCTAATAACAGAGATATATCAGTATCTATTAATGTAATATCATAACCACCCATCCCAGTGAGCAGTCAGGTCACTATTCACAGAGTGAGACCACGGGCCACGATAAGAACACGGGCCACGTAAACTGTGAAGTGTATGTGCAGAAGCGAAAAGACCTAAGTATTTTGTCCAAGTTGGAAGAAATAAAAAATCACAAAAACAGAAAGGCAGAAAGGATATGCCATGGCCATAATGTCTGCATTCCCTCACATCACATGCTGAAATCCTAACCCCCAAAGCTGACAGCATTAGGAAGCGGGCCTCTGAGATGTGCCTGGGTCTTAAGGATGAAGCCCTCATGAATGGGGTTAGAGTTCTTGTAAAAGAGGCTCCAGAGAGACCCCAGCCCCTCCCACCCTCTGAGGACATGGTGAGAGGTGCTGGCTAGGAGCCAGGAGGAGGGCCCACACCAGAAGCCGACCATGTGGGCACCCTGACCTTGGACTTCCCAGCCTCCAAAACTGAGCAATAAGTTTCTGTTGTTTACACGTCACCCAGTCAGTGCCAGTTTGTTATAGCATCCTGAACAGACTAAGACAGGAAACTAGGAGCCTCAGGGGCACAACCAATGCAAACCCCAGCCAAGCTGACTGAGCCTGACCACTTTTACAGCTTCCATGGCCGCTGTCCTGGAACATTAGCCATGGAGCGGGGAACACGGAGCCCACCTCTGTAGTCCCACTGCTGGGGTTCGAGTCCTGCTGGTGCTCTTTACAGGCTGTAGTGGGTTAAAAGGTACCCCTCTCCCCCAAAGATCTGCCCATGTCTTTACTCCAAAACTGATGAACATTATCTTATATGGTAAAAGAGTGAATATTATACCTTACATGGCAAAAGTTGGATTAAGCTAAGGATGCTGAAAGGAGGGATTTATCCTGGATTATCCAGAAGGGCCCTAAATCCAAAGACAAGTGTGTCCTGAGAGGAGACGGACACAGAGAGGAGAAGACCACCACAGATGAAGAGGAGGCAATATGACCACAGAGGCAGAGAATAGAGTGATGTGGCCACAAGCCAAGGAAAGCTAGAGCTTGAAGAGGCAGGAGCAGATGCTCCCCCAGAGCCCTTGCAAGAACAGTGCTGACCACACCTTGATGTCAGACTTCTGGCCCCAGAACTGTGAGACAACACATTCCTGTTGGTTCAAGCCACCAAGTTTAAGGCCATGTGTCACAACAGCCCCAGGAAACTAATTCACCAGCCTTCTGCCTCAGTTCTCTTGTCCGCAAAACGGGATGAAAATAACCTCATGCGGGGCTGCACATGAAGCGTTTAGCACGATACCAGGTGCACACTCAGCACTATGTAACTGGAAGGTGCAACAGGCAAACCACAGCGTGGGCTGAAAACGGCATCAGGCCTGAGAACATGGAGATGATTGCCTGCCAGGGATGTATTTGGTGCTTCAAGGATGTGAGGCCTGCAAATGCGAGCAGCAAGGTGTTCTTGGAACAGACCTGACTCGCCCGCCCCAGCCAGTCTCAGGTCACAGCTGGGAGCCAAGAGCCTTTTTCAGAAAACTCGCAAACCCCCAGCAGCAAACATTGCTTTGGTTCAACATATATACATATGAAAAGCATTCCGGAAAAGTCTACTTTCCTTCCAGAATTGCATATTGGACACAATTTAAGCAACTGGGAACCTGGTATTTTGAGCGCGTTCAACCACTGGAAAAAAGTATCTTTCAAAAAGATAGTTTAAAAAAAAATAGGACGCGAGGGAAGAAAATGATTATTAAAGATGCTTAAAAGCTTTCCTGAACTTCAAATGGGCTCTTTGCAACAATAATACTGATGATTTAAGGGAAAAATGAATCAAGACTCTATTGATTAAATGTTCCTTAAATTATGTATGGGTTTAAAAACGTGTGGCAGTATGCAAAGCACGTTGGAGGTGAAAACATTTGAAAATTTGCCCAAGACATTTAAAGAACCAGGGATGTAGCCGTGGCTGCAGCCCAGGAGCGAGCGGCCCGGGTGAGGAGGAGTACAAAGGTCAACCAGACCGTCAGGACCATCTGTGACCCAGGGCAGCAGGCCAATCCCAGAGCCGCGACAGCAAGCGGGGACATCTTCCTACTGGCGTGGCATTGAGCGCGCCGGGGGATCTCAGCTCTGCACCAATAACCTCAACACGCTGTTCATTCCAGAAGCATTTACTGAGCACCTACTAGGCGCCAAGCCCTGTGCTTGGAGCCAGAGCACAGACACAGTCTGAGGCAGCCACAGTGTGAAAACAGGCCCTTACAATCCAAGGGGCTGAGAACCAGGAGATGAAAGATATGGGGTGGGGAGCTGTGAACACCCATTAGGACAGCGCCTGCCCTGTCCATGGAGGTTAAAGGGGAGGTTCCGGGATGAAAAGGAATCTGAGATGAGAGCTGAAGGGTGAGCCAGCACAGGCCAGATGCAGAGAGAGGGTAGGGGGAGAGAGATGCAGAAGGGCGGAGGGGGTGGCATGTGCAAGGTGCCAGAAGCAGGGGGCAGGGGGGAGGGAGGAAAGGACAAAAGCAAGTGCAGCCAGGCCTGCTTACCTGGCCACCTGCTCAGCGTCCACAGGCAGCCGCTGGGTTCCAGGTCCCACGGGCTCTAGCTCTGCTCACCCACTGTCTTCAGAGTCTCTTCAATTCTGAGAGAGAGACGCTTCCCATAGACACTGGCCCGCCCCAGGCCTCCATGGGGAGGGCAGCCCGGCAGCTCGCAGGGAGGCCGAGAAAGATGTGATGCTCCAGGGTCAGGTGGCAGCTTCTCAGCGAGAAGGACACCAGCCACGGATCACCTCCCACCCCCAGCTCCCATTCTCCTTCCTGAAAACCAAGCCCGTTGACAGGCTCCGTCCATCCTCCCCATCCCCCGTGTCCCACACATCCATGCGAAGCTGGGACCTTCCTCTGTCTCTCTAACCGGCCACCTAGAGACCTGATGGAGGAGACAGGCTGAGCACAGAATGTCCTTCAGGAACAGCAGGAGGAAAGTATAGCCTGGGACCAGGGCCTTCCCCGCAGCCCTCGGCACCTGTAACTCCTCACCTCCACTCCCCCATGTCCTAGGCCCGCTGCCCCAGTCCCTTAGGGCCTGGAAAGGAAAGGTCTCAGAGCCCAGGGTTCCCCTCGTGCCTGAGGGGGACCCTTCCCTTGCAGTCCCCGGAAGCGGTACCTGGAGGCCCAGGAATGTCGGGGTGCAGAGGCAGTGGCAGCAGCTGTCCCCTTCGTGGCCCACGTTTTCCACGCATTACCCAGGTCCCAGCTTAACCCTTTCTGCTATGAGCCGCTCAGGCACAGAGCACCACCCTCATCTTTTGCATGTGGTTGCCTGGCACAAGACGGCGCTTAATAAATGCAGTGAAGCAATGCATACAGACATCCTGAGGGCTGCACTGTTGCCTGGAAACTGACCTTGACCTAACGGGGCGGAAAGCGCGGGGTGATGAGCCTCGCAGAGACTCGTCCAAAGCAGATTCGCCCAAAGTCCTGCAGCACTGAGAGGCAGAGGCAGGACAGGAACCCGGGTTTCTGGACCCCGCCCCGCCCGGCCTCACTTTCCCATCACGCGCCGGCTCTCTGGATAGAATCAGTTGTTGCCAGTATCCATCAGAGCACCCCGCAGGGCACGCACAGGTGAGAGAAAGAGGAAGAGAAAGAGAAGGGACAGAAGAAAAAGTAACTCGAAATTCCCAGGCCTTGAGAAGTCGGCTACCAGCACTCCAGAGCTGTGTATTTGATTTTCAGATATGATCTCCCCCCTTTCTCCTTCCACAAAGTGGCACATGGCCCATTTATATATTTAATTAGAATAAATTAAAATTAATAACATCTTGAGTGGTTCCTGACCCTTCTTGAGATAATTGGAGACACCCCGGGGTGATGCACAAACAGGGGGAAGAACTGCTGATCCAACCGACAGAGGCCGAACTTTTTCATGTGTCTGTAATCAGCACATGTCCTAGTCACCGTGTGCGTGTGCGTGTGTGTGCGCGCATGTGTGTGTGCGTGCGCGCACTTAACAAAGACAAGTGTTCCTGTGATTCGGAGTCACATCCTGTCCCTCAGGCTGCAGGACTGGAGACACACCCTCGGCAGACAGACCAACTAAAATCTGTCCTGTCTGCTTTTGCTGACTGCTACACAGCTCTCATGGATATTTGAACAGCTATTATTTTTAACAGATTTCTATTACATTGTTTGTCTCCACAGGTCCAAACATAAAAATCATTTTTAAGCACGTACTGTGTGCCAAAGAATATGCAATATTCGCTCACATCCATTAACTTGTCTGTTCTTTACAACAACCCCATGGGCATGGAGAGGGCGGGGAAGCCGTGTGCCTCTCCCCCGTTTGACAGCTGAGCTGAGGGAGTCGACGAGAAAGCTGGTGCAGGGGCTGGATTCCGGATTGACACCCAGCCCCTGGGGGTCAGTTCCCACCCAACACGTTGCTGAAAGGCGCACATTCATCTCACCCTTCCATCTGCCTCAGGTGCTCACGAATGTGCACAGCTCGGCCTCTGCTGTCAGCGCAGAAACCTACAGGCACTGGCGTGGGCAGGGCAGGGCAGGGCCTCCTGCATTGTCTGGACACCTCCCCCTTTCTCAGACCAAGGACACCAGGGTGCAAACTGTGAGGAGTGGGCAAGACCTGAAGAGTAAGCCACAAGCCCTAGACGGTTTAGCTTAGTGGTTAGAGCATCCGCCTATGGACTGAAGTGTTGTGGGTTTGATTCCCCATCAGACGCAAGTACCTGGGCTACAGACTCGATCCCCAGCCTCGGTTGGGGCACGTGCAGGTGGCAACCAATGGATGGGTCTCTCTCACATCGATGTTTTGGTCTCTCCCCATGTCTTTCATGCTCTGTAAAAATCAATGGGAAAAATATCCTTGGATGAGGATTTAAAAAAACAAACAAAAGAAGAAGCACACCCATGAGCACCCCTAACAGGAAGGGGGAAGTCAGAGTGGAGAACCAAGCCCCTGGGAGCCTGCCTCCTAGGCTCTGGCAGCTGCACTGAACACGAAAGCCTGGTTAGGGAGGATGGGGGCCAGCTGGGTTCAAACCCCGCTCAGCCATTTCCTGTGCGGGACAGACACGTGACCTCAGAGAGGCCACCTGAGCACACCAAGTGTCAGCTCCTGCAGCTGTCAAACGGGCAGGTTAACACCTGTCCATCGGGAGTCTTAATAATAAGTCCCTCACGTGGTGAGCGCCTAACAGGACAGCCATCATTTTGCAGACATGGAAACCGGTTCTGAGTCACACGGTCACAGGGAGACACCGTCCGTTTCCATGACACCGCCTGGCTGCTTACGGTGCAGGAGCACCAGGTCTCCAGGGCCACGGGGAGGACAATCAGCTCTCAATCGTAACTGAGAAAGGAAAGCATGTGCTCATCTTCTTTGGGGTGACCCCAGACTCCAGAGACCAGGAACATCCCCTCCCCTGCTGCATCCCCGCTCCCATTTGGACAAACGCCCCAACACCCCCGAGAACCCCTGCTGTCCCTTGGGTGACAGGTGAAGTACACCTGCTTCCCCAGTGAGGTCTGTGCTTGTGAGGGGGACAGCATTTCTGGGTCAAATTAGGTCAAGTCAGACAGCGGCGCAGGGCTGCCGGGGCGCGGGGTAATCACTCCGCACCGGTTCCACCCGCCCGGAGCCACTGAATTTGGGGAGGCGAGATTTAGCTGACTGGAAAGCGAGGGAAGCAAGCCTGCAGAAAGAGAGGTTTCAGCAAAACACAAATTCATACTCGCTAAATGCCTTCACACTTCGCAATCAATTAAAATGAGAGGGGGGGAACGGCACAGAGAAATAGGAGCTGGCCCGATTAGAACAAAGGGCTGGGAGGAGGGGGGCTTTCTGGAGAGCAGAGTAGAAGGACCCTGTCCAAGGAGACCCCCTCAGGCACGAGGGGAACCCTGGGCTCTGAGACCTTTCCTTTCCAGGCCCTAAGGGACTGGGGCAGCGGGCCTAGGACATGGGGGAGTGGAGGTGAGGAGTTACAGGTGCCGAGGCCTGGGGGCTCCCCAAGGACCGGATCCCTGAGGGCTGTGCAGGAGCTGGCAACCAGCCTGTGTAACCAGCCCCAGGCTCCGGTGCAGGTGGTCAGGGACCACACTGTGAGAAGCAAGGAGTGGACTAGAGGTTTCAGGATATGTCCCTCTTCCTGCCTCTGGTCTCCATGGCAACAGCAATGACCACAGGCACTGCTCATCCCTGGGATGCTTCGGGAGCCTGGAGACAGGCAGTGAGGAGACCTTCGCATTAGCCCCACTAGAGAAGACGGAGCCTTTGGAGATAGACTGAGGAGGGAGAACCACAGAACTTAGAAGGTGTGGGCAGTGGGAGAGAGAGAAAGGGGAGTCTTCAAGATCCCCCCCGGCGCCTGGCCTGGCTAGCCCACTTCCCGAGAGGACTAGACAGGACGTCTGCGAAATAGGAATGGGCCACTTTGAAGGACAGCTTCTTAGAAAACTGCACGTAGTCTTATCAGATGACCCAGCACTGGTGCTCCTTGGTATTTCCTGGAAGGAGCTGAAAACTTATGTCCACACAAAAAGCTGCACGTGGCAGTTCCTAGCAGCTTTACTCATGACCGAACCAGCCAAGGTGCCCTGCAGGTGACGAATGGATAAACAAACTAGTGTACATCCAGACAGTGGACTGTTATTCGGTCCTAAAAAGAAACAAGCGATGGAGCTATGGAAAGACGCAGAGGAACCTGAAGTGCATATTGCCAAGCAAAAGAGGCCAATCGGAAAAGGCCACCTACTGTGTGATTCCAGCAACGTGGCATCCTGGACGAGACAGAACTATGGAGACAGTGAAACGGTCTGTGGCTGCCAGGCATTGGCGGGGCGAGGACGGAAAAGGCAGAGCCCGGAGGATGTCTAGGGCCGAGAAACCGTTGTGTACGATACTCCCATGGCGGATACATACATGTCATCACAGTGGTTGTTCAAATCCACCGAATAACACCACCAAGAGTGAACCGCAATTTAAACTGTGGAGTTTAGGGGATGATGTGTTGATACAGGGTCGTCGATTATAACAAGATGCCACTCTGGTGGGGGAGGGGAAGGCTGTCCGTGGGGGGTTGGGAGGGGGGGCAGGAGCTATTCAGAACTCTCTCTTCTTTCTGCTCAATTTCACTGTGAACCTAAAACTGCTCTAAAAAATAAAGTCTACAAAACGCAAACAAACAACCAGGACTGGAGGTTGCCTCAGAGCTCATGAAATATAGGATGTGCTGGGAAGGCAGAGTCAGGAGCGTGCCTGGAGGAGGGGGAGCCAGGGAGGGACAGTCAGTGTCTGTTCAGAGAACCCTAGACAGTTGACCTGGGAGAGCTGAGGGCCGATGACAGGAGGACGTTTGCCTAAGTTCATACAGGAGATGGCAGGCTCCAGTCTAGACTTCCCATGATGCTGTGCGGCCCACCTGGAGGCGGGTCCCAGGACTCTGCATTGTTGGTTCATTCCCTGGGTGATGGGCATAAAGACTAGTCTACACTAAACAAGCCTGTGACTGAAATAGCTTGGCCCTGGCTGCACGGCTCCCCCAGGCCCTGTGAGGGCCAGAGACTGGTCTGCACCTGGAACTGGCAGCCGGAGCTCAGTCCGGACACTGGACACGTGCTCTAGAGCATGTCAGAAGGCAGGTGTCAAAGGCAGGTGCAACACTGAGGACCCCAGGCCTGGGGAGCCAGAGCAGGCTCCCAAGGACCGGGTTCCTGAACGGGTGCTAGATGGGCTTGGTGTACGCACCTCGGGGCCATGGCACAAGGAGGGATGGCGGAGTTGGCAGGAGTGCCCACAGCTCAGAGAGAGGAAAACCCCCAGCTCGGGTCTCGGCCTGCAACAGGAGCTCCATACACAGCAGATCTTGGTGGGTGCAGCACTGAATGTCTATGGAGGTACTATACCCACCAGGAACTGCTGTGCTAGCTCCCACCCCAGGCCAAGACCTAAGCCGGGGGCTTTGAACTTATGATGACATTTAGCTCTAACTGGGGCCCTAACCACACTGACACCCAAGTGCAGGTATGACCTAAGGCTGATGAAATAACATCCGGGCAACACAGCCTGATCCTGGCGCTTGTGCATGACCCCACCATGGTCCAGGGCCTACTGGTCTCCCAATCCGCAGGTGTGACCTCATGGTCTACAGCCTCTTTTGTCTTAATGACACTGGAGGGGCTTCTTATATCTGACCCTCACGACCTTCGGGATATAAGGCTCCCTGCTCCTCCGGCTCACACTGCCCACGGTGGTTCAGGGATCCTTATTTCACAACTGACTGACACCCTGGGGTCCCAGCCCAACCACCTGCTCATGATGACATGAGGTCTAAGAGGCCACATTCCCTTCTGCCCATCCAAGCTGACTGCACGGAGGAAGTTTGCTGGCGAAACTCCAACGGAGTGCCTCACTGCACAGAAGTCAAGTCCAATGGCAATGGGGGATGGGCAAGGAGAAAAGCCTGACGCTTTTCTCTTTTTAAATATATTTTTATTGATTTCAGAGAGGAAGGGAGAGGGAGGGTGAGACAGAAACATCAATGATGAGAGAGGATCATTGATTGGCTGCCTCCTGCACACCCCACACTGGGGATCAAGCCCGCAACCCGGGCATGTGCCCTGACCGGGAATCGAACCATGACCTCCTGGTTCATAGGTCCATACTCAACCACTGAGCCACACCAGCTGTGCTGAAGCTTTTCTTGTGAGTTTTGCTCCCTGGCCAGATGGGGGAGAGCTGACAGTGCTCAGCAAAGATAACCTAAGGTTCTGATGTGATCCAATGTCATCCTGAAGGCATTCAGCAGCAAAGACACAGTAAAGAAATCAAATGTAGACAGACTGGAATAGAAAAACAAAACCATCTGTCATTCTAGACGCTGGTCTTCATGGAAAACCTAAGAGTCTACAATTATTAAACGTAATAGGAAAGCTAGCACAATCATTGCACCTGAGAGCAGTGTACAAACTCAATTATATTTATTTTACTATAAAGTACAAGGAGATAAAAACTTTAAAGATACCATTTATAATAGCAACAAGATGCATCAAGGGCCTAAGAGAGTCTAAGATGTTCAAGATCTTTGTGGAAGAGATTAGAAAGATTTACTGAAAGGCACTGAAGAAGACCAAATACATAGATAGAGACCGACTTCATGCGCAGAAAGATACAATATCATAAAAATATCAAGGTGAGAATTGGCCTATAGATTTTTTGCAATTCTAATAAAAATTCCCAACGAGGGTTTTTGTAGATCTTGACAAGCTGACTTATAAATAAATACAGGTGTATATATTACTTATATGTATACACACATCAAATATATACACACATGTAATTTTCATATATATAAAATTATACATGTAATATATAAACATTTTATATAGTTATATAATATATATAATATGTATAATTTTCAGCTTGCTCCGAAGAAGACAAGTATAAATTGAAACAATGCTGAGATATTAAATTTCATCTAAAATTTTTCTAAAAAAACTGCCCTGTCCAGTTTTCTCAGTGGTTAGAGCATCATCCTGCAAACCGAAGGGTCTCCGGTTCAGTTTCCAAGTCAAGGGCATGTACCTTGGTTGCAGGTTTAATCCCCTGCCCAGTCAGGGTGTGTGCGGGAGACAACCAATCGATTTGTCTCTCTCATATTGATGTTTCTCTCTCTCTCCCCATCCTCCCTCCCGTCTACTCTCTCTAAAGATCAATGGAAGAAAATATCCTCAGATGAGGATTAAAAAATATATACACGGGGGGGGGAAGTACTTTTATATACTGTTGGTAAGAACTCAAAATGATATTAATGCCATGAAGGGGAAATCTCACAGAAGTAAGATGGATGGAGTTAAATAAAGACCATGTCATCACAACAATAAGCAGCCCTGCCCTAACTGGTTTGGATCAGTGGATAGAGCGTCAGCCTGCGGACTGAAGGGTCCCAGGTTCGATTCCAGTCAAGGGCATGTACCTTGGTTGCAGGCACATCCCCAGTAGGGAGTGTGCAGGAGGCAGCTGATCGATGTTTCTCTCTCATCGATGTTTCTAACTCTCTATCCCTCTCCCTTCCTCTCTGTAAAAAATCAATAAAATATATTTTAAAAAATAAATTAAATAAGTAGCCCTGATATCTCTTTAATGTGGATGCGTGTATGCATGTATCCTGAGCTCTATCCACTGGAACAGTCCAGACACAATGACTAAGCCAATAGCAACAAGGACTCCTAATGCCCAGACTCTAGTTTCTCTATAGCATTTTGCACTAAAAGGAACCAGGACTTCGTGGGTGGATGGCTAATTTTAGATCTGGGGTAAAAAAAAAAAAAATGGCCATGATGAGCCCAGAATAACTTGTCATTTTGGATTTCAAAGAAGCTAATAAACTGCTGGGTTGTGGGAAAACATTTCAGCATAACTCAAAGAAGCTCCCAGGAGCCTAGATGGGGCAATTGGGACGTCAGTGAGGATAATGACCAAAATGGATTAAAACACATAGATTTGACCCACGAATTCATAATGGCGTTCTAAAAAGCATAACTGCTGCTGCTGGAGGAGGCTCACCAAGTCACTATTTGGAAAACTGGCAAATGGAGGAATCACGGCCAGTGCTCAGCACAGATGACTGATTCTGGTGTGAGTCCATTTGTCCTGTTTCCTTTATAAAGTGTACCTCAAGGCAATTAGTAGTTAATTAGGGGGAGAGTTCATCTTCATAAAATAACTCCGTTGCGGAAGGAATGCTCATTAGAATGCAGCCACTTTGTTATCCCTAGTGAACTGATGGATCTAGCCATAATGATCAACGGCTGCCATTAACATGAGGGAGAGATCATTGAGTCTGACCTGTCACCCAGGTGGAAGTGCGTTCCACCACCCGAGGCAGCCCTGCCTCTCCCCCTCCCCAGTAAGAACTTGAATCCGATCAAGTCTCAGCTATCTATTTACAAGAAAGAGAGAAAACAGAGCAACGTATAAAATGGCACGATGATGATGTGATAGCAACTTCCAGAGGATGATAAACTCTTGGGGTGGACTTGACTTGAATCCTGATTGAAACTGTTTATAAATTTATGGAAGCATTGGAGAAATTTGTTTTGGTAAGTGGATATGTGAGGCGATTAAGTTTTAGATGTGATAACAGTATTACGCTTGGTTTTAAACAGTCCTTATATGCACAGACGGGAACAAAAGGAGTCAGCACACCACAGGAGCCAAAGGGAGGGGAACCTGCCCCACCAATCATCAGGAGTTATTAGAAAGCTCCATTCACTTAGGGGATAACGTGATATCGGTGCAAGGATAGCAGATTGACTAATGGAGTGATAGAGACAAAAAATAGATCATATAGATATTTTTTTTTTTTTACAAATGAAAAATAAACCATATAAAAATGATAAAGGGGAGGTTTGGGGAAGGTCAATTGGAAAAAAAGGAGACATATGTACTATTATTTGTAATACTTTAAACAATAAAAAAATGATAACTTAAACTACACTACAGTTACAAACTTCTGGCAATCAAGAGACACCTGAAAGAAAGTGGGAAGACGGCTCAAACTGGAGGTGACATCTGCCACCTATAAACAGGACCAAATGATTAGAATCCAGAATACGTATTTAACTCCCGAAATCAAAGAGAAATAGTCACACAATCCAATGAAACGCTGTGAAGAAGACTCAAACAGGTATTCTCCAAAGAATAAACGAGAATACCTGACAAGCTTTTGAAAAGATATCATATTATATAATCAAGAAAATTTAACTTGAAAATGTGATAGAATGTATTTTCCTACCCAATTGCAGAATCTGATGAAACAAAGTGCTGGTGAAGATGAACAGCAGTGGAGCATCTTATTCACTGCCAGAGTGTAAATTAACTCAAGCCCTCTGGAAAGCACTTTGGCATCAGCTACTAGAGTTGAGTCTGAGTATTACACATGGCCCAGTAATTCCATTCTTAGGTACATACCATATGTGCAGCCAGATATACTTACAAAACTATTTATAGCACATTTTTTCTAGAAAAGATCCCAAAATATCCATTAATAGGAAAATGAAGAAAAACAAACTGGTATGGCCACACAACGGGATGGTATGCAACCGTGAACATCAATAAAGGTCAAGTATGTAGATCATCACGAATAAATTTCACAAACCCAACGGTAAGAGAAAAAAAGCAAGTTGCATAAGAAAACTTACAACATGATACAATTTTTATAATGTCAGATCAAGAAGGCCAGGGATATATTGTGTAGGGGTATACACATAGACGATAACATTCTGAAGGTGGGTAAATGATAGATACAAAAGCCAGAAAAGTGATTACATATGTAGAAGGGAGAGAGAGCTTCAGCGATATGGGTCTTGGAATATTGTTTTAATCCTCACCCAAGGATATATGTCTTCTATTGCTTCTTAGAGAGAGAGGGAATAAGCCAAAGTTAGGGAACTCCAGGACCACAGGCAGCCCAGCCTTGATCCCCAGGCAGGAGAAAATCCCTCCCTCAAGTAAGTAACCATCCCAATGGGAAGCGACCTAAGAAGCTGACCTTTGGGCTCAGTGGGTGGGGTGGAGGGAGGCAAAAAAAATTGCCAGGTCACGGCTCTGTGTTTGGACAAGGCAGCCTCCGCCGACCCGCTCTGTCTGCACTACCAAAGTAATATTCCTGACCAGCAACCTGGCATTTCTCCCAAACACACGTGTGGACAGCCAAGAATGGCCAAGCATGTGAGAAAAGTCTCTAACACAAGGTCAACAGACGTCATAAAGGAACCAAAACACAGATACAAGAAGAAAAAACGATCGCAGATTTTAGTATCCTTGGAGAGGTAAGAAAATATTATATCCAAAAACAGGAATTGACCTTTGTCTAAATAATAATAAACAACTTGTGAAAGAGAACAAAGAATGGAAAATGGAGGCAAAAACATTTTTAAAAAAATTAGAGAACCAATGTGGGAAAACAATCTTTGAATGCTAGAAGTTCCAGAAAGTAAAAACAGAGAAAAAAGAGAAGAGCTAATTATGGAGGAAATGAAAGACTACCCCAAAAGGACACACATTTCCAGCTTGAAAGGGTCCTTTGAGAATTCAGCTCTGTGACAACAAAAGGTCACTACAAAGGCACGTTGTTGAGAAATATCACACCTCCAGGGAGAGAACGGGGAAATCCTGAAAGCTTCTAGAAAGAGAAAGCAGGTCATAGACAAAAGATCAGTGATGAAAGTATGGTCAACAGCAATGTTGGGGCCTAGCAGATCATTCAAAATTGTGAGCATAAAATATACAGTAGCCCCTCCATTATCCAAGGGGGACACATTCCAAGACACCCTGGACTCCTGAAACGGCAGATAGCACAGAACCCGATATGCATTGTTTTCTTTCTATAGGGACGTACCTTGTCACTTAAAGCAGGCACTTTCTGACTTCTCTTTGGCATATCTGAGTCGCCAGCATCACTACTCTTGCTTTTGGGGGCCACTATTAAAGAAAATAAGGGCTACTTTTGCACAAGCACGGTGACACCGTGACAGCTGAGCTGATAACCAAGACGGCTCCCACGTGCCTAACGGGCAGGGAGGGTCTTCAGCGTGGAGGATGATCCACATATGAACAGGATGGAGCAGGCCATCAAGAGATTGCATCGTGCTGCACAGAACAGTGTGCAATTTAAAACTTACAAATTGTTTATGTCTGGAATTTTCTATCAAATATTTTCAGACCACGGTTGACCTCAGGTCACTGAAACCAGGAATAAAGGGGTGACTACTCTATATGTACTTGCAGCCTAGAGTTCTGTACCCAGCTAGTCATCAATCCAGTGTTTAAGTAGGAAAAACATCCTCCTAAGCCTCGCATGGCCTTTTGAAATATACCGCCCATGCTCTTTGTTTGAGAGGAAGCATCTATCTGTGAGGATGAGGGTGGAATCCCAGAACCTGAAGCCAGCACAGGAGATGGGGGATCTCCCAGGCTGATGGGAAGGAAGCCCCAGGAAGGGAACCGGGCAGCAGGCCTGGGGAGCAGCTCTGCAGCCTGAGCCACGGCAGCAGCTCCAGGAGCAAGAGGCTGTCTGGTGGGTTCGACCACCCGGACGGGCGTGGCGAGCCTGGGATGCACATAAATCCTGCAACTGAACAAAGCAGTTGTTTCAGCTCTGGACAAAGTGAGTAGTTGCAGAAGAAAGAAAATGCAATCACGAGACATTGCATATTCATATGCACACATGTCTGTGGGCATAACAACTCAAATGGAGTGCCGTCCCATTTTAGCTTAAGAAATCACACGGGCTGTTCATTTAGCCAAAGTGGGTGCTGAGTGGACGAGGAGGGTGGGGGGAGAGGGCACACATGGGGGGGGGGGGAGAGATGGCAGAACAGAGCTAAACCCACATCTTCCACAGCAGCAAGCCCTCACATGTCTAACACAGGAAGCATTAAAAGGGATGGCGTATGTGTGATCTTTAGAAACCTTAAGGTGAAAATGCAAAGCAACTGCTCAGAGGAGAAAGCTCTTGCGTTGGGGAATGGGAAGGAGGCGAGGAGGAACGGGCCAGGGGTCTGCTGATTCTCATTAAAATTCTGGTATAACTATTTGACATGTTGATCTCTTCCTTTGATAATAAATATTATATTTAAGTTTTACACACACAATCCCATCAGACATACACATGCACATTTCTACCTACATAAACACACACCTACACACACACCTACGTCGACCTACGTCTAAACCCGGCCCTGCTAGGCCCTATGACTAGCCCTGGGTGTGGTTAAATCAGAAGGAGCGGGTCCTGTGAAAACCGAAGGGAGCGCCTGGGCAGAAGTGGAGAATGAATTGTGCAACCCTCCAAAGGTTGAACCTGGACTCCAGTGGAACCCTCCCCTGTGATCAGCCGAGAGCACGGGGACATCTGAACCGTGTCTGGCCTCAGCATCTCCTCAGGGACCTACAAGTGCCACCTCCCATCACCGTTGTCATTTCTGAATGTTTCCCTCTTAATACCTGAAGGTTTAGCACCATAAGACCCAGCATTCTTTCCTAATACAGAACATGAGTCTCGCCTAAGTGGAGTGCATAAAACCTGGTAACGAGGTACAATAAATCTGCTTTCTGGGGAGATCGGGGTGTATAATCCCTGTATTTAATTAGCATGCCGGGAGCAGTGCAAAGCTGCCTGCTCTCCGCTCAGCTTCCCCCAGAGTCCACATCAGCCCTCCAGCTGCTCGGAGCCCTGAAGCCTGCGCCCACGGCAGCCCGGGCCCCCGGGAAGCCCTGGGACTCCTTGGCCTGTGCCCTGAAGGACGAAGCCCGTAAATGATGCTCGGGAACTGCCTGACCCCAAAATGGAGCTGAGGGGTCTCGAGGGTCCCTCGATCCCTGCCTCCCAGGATGAGGACACGCTGCAGGGGGGGAACCAGGCCCCCACTCCTGGCTCTCCAGACCCTTTCTTCTTCCCACTCATCTCACTCCCTACTTCTCCCTATTCCTGCATCCCTGCGTCTCTTTTCCCATTCATGATGGAATGTCACACTGCCCACTGTCCATCCCAGGAGTATGACTGATGGAGTGGAGGATGGGAGGGTCAATGGTCAGCCAGCAGGAGATGCCCAGGGGACTCAGCCATGTGAGAGGCAGGAGAAGGAAGGGGGGCCCATGGAAGTTGGGGTGGCAGGAGCAGTGGGAACCAGCAAGGCAGCTGCATATGCACCCCCTCTGGTGACCGTCTCCAGCTCCACCCCCGGCTCCACGCACCATAAAAGGCAGTAAAACTTAAACTCAGTGTTTGATGCTTTGGTTTTAGGTGGGGTTTTCTTTTAAATACAAATGGCACTTAATTTTTAAAAAATATGTAATTGACATATAACATTGTACAAGGTTAAAGTGTACAATGTATTGATTTGATACACTTATGAATTGCACTATGGTCACTACTGCAGAGTTAGCTAATTCCTCTGTCATGTCACATAGTCATCCTGTCGTTTTGGGGGGGACAATTAAGATCTAGTCTCACGGGCATTGTGAAGTTTAAAACAGTATTGGCCCTTACTTTTTGTTTTGTGGGATTTCTTACAGAATGAAAGGAAGAGGGATAGAGAGTTAGGAACATCGATAAGAGAGAAACACTGATCAGCTGCCTTCTGCATACCCCCCGTCCCTTACTGGGAATTGAGCCTAAAACCAAGGTACATGCCCTTGACCTGAATCGAACCTGGGACCCTTCATTCCGAAGGCCGACGCTCTATCCACTGAGTCAAACCGGCGAAGGCGGCCCTTACTTTTTAAGAAGGAAAACAGACACTCCAGTATCTGCTGTGACTTTGTCCTGCGCTCTGCACCGCCTCCTATCCAGAGCTGTGGACATTCATCATCCATATTCACCTATTGGCAAGGATGGAAATTGGGCGCGCTCCAGGGGCTCCTGCCAGGCTGGGGAGCAGGCAGTTTCCTCCAGGGAGAGCAAAGGTGGGAAGGGCAGAGCCCCAGTTCGCTCCCCCCCCCCACCCCCCACCCCCCGCCGGCTCCAGGCCTCCAGGCCTCCAGACCCAGTGTGGCTGAGTGCAGGGCCAACTTCACATCCCAAGAACAGCAAAGGCCTCACAGCCACCAGCTGCAGCGTGGCCTGCGCCCGGCTGTGTGACTTTGCAAAGTCATTCAACTTCTCTAACCCTCCGTGCCTTCTTCTACAAGATGCTCTGTATTTTTTTTTTTAATGGAGGACTAAGCAACACCACCAGGGCAGGTGCCAAGCTCAGAGCATTATGTGCGGTTTGCTGCCTTTCCATGTGCCTGCCCCCCGCTGAAGGAAGGGCAGGCTTTTGATAGTCTATGTTGGGAAATCTCATCCCGTGTGGATGCATTTTATTTCTGTGAACAAGTCAGTTGGGGTCCACACTGCTGATAAATTAGGGAGATTCTAACTTGGTTCTGGCATTGACCAACCATGTGGCCCTGGGCAAGCCACTTCCACTCTTCGGGCCTCAGTGCCCACATCTGTGAAATGGGATGTAGCTCTCATCTTAGAGATAAGGAAACTGAGGACCAGATCCCAGGACCAGTCAATAATAGGACCAGAAATCAGACCCAGAAGCTCCCAAATCGGTCCCTTCTTTTCCTCTCCACGGCCTTCATGCTTCTCCAATTCACCGCTGTCTCTTTCTTGGCAACCTCTTCCCATTTCCCCCATACCCTCCCTTCTCCCCATCATATTCCTTCCCCACCGAACAGTCAGGGTGACTCCTGAAAACTGAAATCGGATCCTATCATTTCTCTGCTCCATCCCTTCAAAGGCCCCTTCCATCTGAAATTGCACGTGTAGATCTCTTACTTGGCAAGGTTATAATGGGTCCACAATCCAGCTATCAGCGCACAAAAGTTGGATAAACCACAGGTGAGGTCATCTTAAGATGAGAACCACTCCATCTATCCACAGGCAGGTTTCGAGGAACGCTCCAGAAATCAGGCACGTGCTTTCAAGATGCTGCCTTTGAAAGGCAGCAGACGTGTCTGCGTTCTCAGCACAGGTAGGTTCGTTCATAATGAGAGTCAGAACTTGACAGTTAACAACTTAAACGTAGCATTGTCTCCTTTTAGCTTAAGAAATCACGTGACTTCGGCAGCTCTCACAGCCAGGTGGGACGGAGCCCCCTGTGCCAGGGAGACCAAGACCCCTCCCTGCCCTGCCCCAGCCCCATCAACACTCGATCTGAACACTGTGTCCACCTTCGATCTCCATGTCGAACAATGAAGGTGGCTTCTGGGGCGTCGCCACACCGGGCTCAGTGTCGCGAACCGGGTAGGGTGCTCCGAGGCCCTCGGGAGCTCTGCCGGTTCGGGGGAGGGGCGCATCGTTCCGGAAATCACAGTGAACTGAGCTTTCTGCAACGAAGCACAAACAACTTTTTCACGAACAGCAACATCACGTTCGTTCAAAATTTTGCCAAAGAGAAAGGCAGGGCCGACCCTTGGGGCCTGCAGCTCCGTAAAAAAACATCTGGCAACGCCGCCAAATATTCAGGGGTCGTTAAAATCCCAAACGCCCCGTGCCAAGAACTCTTCTCCTTTGTTATTCAAGTGCGGAGCAGTTATGGCAAATGCGTTCCATATGGCTTGTGCTGCCGGATTCCTATTTGCTTCATCAGATCGCGGCTTTGAAAGAGCTATTTGATGTCAGAGATGCGTTAAGATTTTATAGACGTTTTCCAGTCCAGCTTTGTAAAGCTTCTCCCTTTGAACCAGCAATGCTCGCGGAGAGTAAACAGAACTGAAACCACAAGGGGTCAAGGGCTTTGTTGGAAACAGAGACCCCCAGCCTGATCAAGGGCCTTCAAAGGTTTGGGGCCAACATGCATTTCCCGCCCGCCGCTTGCCAAACAGCTCCATTAAAGACCATGTTTCCCACATGTTCCATTAAAATAAATGTTCTAATGTATTCATCTTTTATTAATAACGTAACACCCTCACCCTCTACCTCCCGCCAAGGAGCAGGGGCACAGACAGTCACGCGCTTAAAATGTGAGCAGAAGTCCAGAAAATTGGGAGATTTCTCTTTAAACTGTAAGCTGAAGTTCTTTCCAGGGAAGCGATTCTCAGTGTTTAGAGAAAAAGCAGACGACACCCTGGAGAAGCTCTCAGAGCCGACACCCACGGACCCTCCAGGACACCAGAGCTAGGGAGACATTTGAGAGTAGCTGTCATTTTATTATCTTTTTAAATATCTATTTTTATTGATCTCAGGGAGAGAGGGGGAGGGAAAGAGAGAGAGAGACATCAATGATAAGAGAGAATCATTGATCAGCTGCCTCCTGCATGCCCCACACCGGGGATCGAGCCCGCAACCTGGGCACGTGCCCCAACCTGGAATCAAACCGTGACCTCCTGGTTCCTAGGTCGATGCCCAACCACTGAGCCACGCCAGTTGGACTAGTAGCTGCCATTTTAGAGATGAGAAAACTGAGGACCAGGTCCCAGGGCCAGCCAGTAATAGGACCAGAGGTCAAACTCAGAAGCTCCCAAGTCAGTCCCTTCTTTTCCTCTCCACGGTCTTCATGCTTCTCCAATTCATCGTTGCCTCTTCCTTGGCAACCTTTTCCCAATTCCCCCACATGCTCCCTTCTCCCCATCATATTCCTTCCCCGCCAAACAGCCAGGGCGACTTCCAAAAACTGAAATTGGATATTACTTCTCTGCTCAAAACTCTTCAGCACCCCCTGATTGTCCAACCTTCCACCATGCCTACTTGCCCAGCAAGATGGCCCCTGCTGACCAGCCCACCATCCCCAGGTGCCAACAACCCCCTGCTCCACCCACACTACTGCCTTCCAGCCCCTTGAGCCCACAAAGCTCGTTTCTGCCCCAGGGCCTTTGCACCTGTGATCCCTTCTCTCAGAGGTGCTCGTCCTGTCTCTGCACAGCTCATCTTTTGACTCTCAGCTTGAGATCTGTCCTGGTTTTTCAATGTAAAGAACCCCCGTGACCTTCTGTCTCTGCTAACCCTTGTCTCTGCACGTTTATCTTCTGAACCCCACACCAGGCAGTGAGCTTCATGAGACCATGAAAAGAGGAACTATGTGTGGTTTCTCCACTGTGCCTCCTGTGCCCAGCGTGGTGCCTAGAATACAGCAGCACTTACTCGGTGAGCATAATTTAATAAGTCTCCCATTTCCCAGCCAGGGCTCCTTCCATGAATAGGAAAGGATTTTCTTTTTAACTAGAGGCCCAGTGCACGAATTCATGCACGGATGGGGCCCCTCGGCCTGGCTGGCGATTGGGGCAGATGGGGGCCTCTCACCCAGTCCCAATCAGGGCCAATCAATTGGGGCCGGTGAGCCAGGGGGAGGGACCATGGGAGGTTGACTGTGGGAGCACATGGACCACCAGGGGGCAGCTCTTGCATTGAGTGCCCGCCCCCTGGTGGTCCGTGCGTGTCATAGTGACTGGTCAACTGGTCATTCAGTTGACCAGTCCTAACAGTCACTTAGGATTTTATATATATAGATGGCCAGTGCTTATGTTTGGAACTCAACCCTCTCTCTTTATCTGTTCCTGGTGCTGCCTTCTCCTTCCCCTTTCAGGAGCCCTGCCTTCACTCACTCCTGTCTGTTCCCAGGCCCCTCTGTTACCCTGAGATCTCAAGCTCTCCCAACAGTTCAGAATGCACCATCTGAGGAAGACTTCAAATTTAATCAGGACCCAAAAATTTAAAATACCATTAGCTTTTGTTGTTGTTGTTATTGTTGTTAATCCTCACCCGAGAATATTTTTCCATTGATTTTTGGAGAGTGGAAGAGCTGTAGAGAGAGAAACATCGATGTGAGAGAGATATCCACTGGTTGCCTCTCGCACACACCCTGACCTGGGCCGGGGATCGAGCCTGTAACTGAGACACGTGCCCTTGATCTGAATTGATCCCGGGACCCTTCAGTCCATGGCCCAATTCCTTATCCACTGAGCCAAACTGGCTAGGGCTAAAATATCAGTAACTTCGAAGGGCGGAAGTTGAGACAGCCATGTGATGGGGGAGCTGCCAGGCAATTGGCTCATGGAGTGTAGGGATGGTGCCTTTTCCCTGAGACCCCAGGTCCCTGCCTTCCCTGCCTCTTGGAAAACTCCAGCTGATTAAATTGGCTCCTGATGGCAAATGCCCTATCCATCACCGTGGCTTCGACTGGCTTCTTTATGCCCCATCATCCCTCTTGAAGTTCACGTAAATATTTTGAGTTGTGTTTTTGTGTTGAGTAAAACAGCACGGGCTTGAGATCAGATGTGCGTGGGTCACAGTGATCACACAGTTGGTCTCTCTTTGCCAGGAGGTCCTGATGTGGGTGGAGGAATATCTTGGGCCAACAGCTTGCAGAGAAGATCAGAAATCTACAGCTCTAACACGCATCCCCTGAGCCACTCCGCAATCACTTGTTGAGGACCTAACGACCCAGACATGTTCCTGGGGACGCCGTCGTGAACAAGACCAGCGTGGCTCCCCAGACGTGAGGCCAACTGTCACCCAAGCACTGACTTTGGGGTCATCTGAATGGCGAAGGCCATGGGATGGTGTGAGAACACCTTACAGGGGCCTGGGGAGTTAGGGAAGTCCTTTCTCGGGAAGGAGGAGGCAGCTGAGGGGAGGTCTGCAGCCAGCGGGCAGGTCAGTGCAGCTGCATGAGCACCGGCCAGAGTCAGGAGGACCAGCCTCCAAGCCCAGCGGTGGCATCCTCGGTGGTGGATCCTGTGCACCCTCTTCACTCTCTGTTGTACCCGATAAAATTTCCAAATCCTTCCAGTCACTACTCCCTTCCTTCCACTCCCACCACCACCTTCCCTGATTGGATTCTGCTCATCTTGGCCTTGAATCAATATTCTAACCACCCCACTCAGTGTCACTGGCCCCAGGTTCTTCTACTCTCAAATCCAGATCCTCTGCCAGAAGCATAGTCCTAGGCACCTGGGGGCAGGAGGTGCAGGGCGGTACCCAAAGGAACATGTTCATTTAAAACAAAACAAAACAAAACAAAACCCTGGTCGGTGTTGCTCAATGGTTGAGCATTGACCTATGAACCAAGAGGTCACAGTTGGATTCTGGGGTTGAGGGGGAGAGCATGGGGGGGGGGGGGGGTGAGCGCTCGATCCCCAGTGTGGGGCATGCAGGAGGCAGCCAATCAATGATTCTCATCATTGATGCTTCTATTTCTCTCTCCCTCTCCCTCCCTCTCCAATTTAAAAAATATTTATTAAAATTAAAGAAAGACATTACAGAAAGGCTCAACCTGGTGCTTGATGACCAGGTACCGAGGGGGTGGTGGAGCAGGAAGAGGTTGCAACCAAACCTGATGGTGAGAGGCCCAGAGGAGGCACAGTGGAGGTAGAGACAGGGTCTGCGCAGACACCATCACCAGGCTCTATGTGGCACTGAGGCCCTCTGTACCCCCTCTGTTCCCATAAGTGGGCACAGCGTCTTTCCCAGGCTCCACCAGGACCCACAAGTGAGTTTAAATTCAAGTGCACAGAGAGGAACGCATTCAAAAGGGCTCAAGTCCCACTCAAACATTCCTCTAGGAAAGACTTTGGCAAGAGATCTGCTCCGAATCCGTGGTATGCTGAGGGCAAAGACGAGAGAGAGATTCGATAAGGGAAGTCTCTCTCTCTCTGAAAAGAGCTTTGGCCCCAGGCCTCAGAAACAGAATCTATCTTTAAACTGTTGGATGCTCTGATAAAAAGAGTTTGTAAATAATTTAGTGCCCCAAGTAGTAGATTCTAAAAGCAAACACAGCCTGCTGAGAGGAGGACCCTGGAGGCTCCAAGGAAAAGGGAGCTCTAGGCTGTGAGTTCCATGAGGGTAGGGACCATGGCTAAGGGCTGCCTCCTGCACCTGCACCTGGGCCTGGGCCTGCACCTGCACCTGCACCTGCACTGTGGCTGGTTCTCAGGGGCTACTTGAGTGAATCAAGAGCCAAAGGAACAAACAAATGAGCAAATGACCCTTCCCTGAGAAACTCACACACTCACACACCAAAAACCAACCAACACCACGCACACCACATGACCAGAATCATGGCCCACTTTTGCCACCACTGTCCCCTCCCCCACCAGTCACTCACAGGTAAGGAAACTGCTTCCTGAATGCTGGGCTTCTACAAACATGCTAGGAAGCATCTTGCATTAGCCCACTACAAATGACAGACAAAACTCAAAAATAAAAAAGGGATGGGGCGTGATTTGTTGAGTAATGTGTCCAGGCTCTCTCCTTCCTCAGCTTCCCTCTGTAGGTCAGTCCCATTCTCTGGCTTCTCATGACTCCACCTGCCTGGAAGGGACAATGGCTACATCCAGGGTCTTTAATTAAGATCCCACAGGCAGAAAAGAAGATCTCTTCCTTCTTCAATATCTACCAAACCTAGGGAAGAAACTGATTGGCTGGTTTGGGTCATGTGCCCACCTCTTAGACCAAGCCTTTGTGGCCAGGGAAAGAGTACTGTGATTGGTCGGCTTGGATCAGCAGTAAGGCCCTATGGCCAAAGGAGCCATTTCTGTAACTGACAGCCCCACAAGAATTACATAGAAGGGGCCAATGAGTGTGCCGCCCGATGGAAGGAGTCTGCGGCCATCATTATCATCATGAGGAGGAGGGAGAGGGAAGAGGACACAAGACGTGCTGGACAATAGATACCCCCCCCACCACCCATATCTTCCTCTTCCCTTCTTATGGAATCTTTCGGCACTACTGCAGACACTTGGATGAAAGAACAAAGGGACAATCACTCCCTAGTATTTTAGATGAAATAGGTTTCCAAGTGTTCTCCCTTAGCTGGGAAGCCAAATGCCATCGCAAAGAAAATGGTAAGCTTTGGAGTCAGACAGATCCAAGATCAAATGTTGGCCTCACGATGCTATCTCTATGTAATCTTGGACAAGTTGCTTAAATTCCATGAGTTCCATTTTCTTCATTTGCAAAGCAAAAACAAGCAGCAAGACCCGATACATAATATGTACCAAGGATTAACTGAGAAAGGCTCGGCACACATTGTCTGACACAAAGACATCGATAAACATTTGCTCGATGCATGAATGAATTAATTTGAACTTCACAGGTCAGACAGGACCTGGCTGGAGTGTCCTACTTCCATCACTCAGGAGCAGAATGAGTTTGTCCTTTCAGGTAAAAATAGATGGTGGCATTGTGTAAAGCTCTAGGACCGAAAAAGCCCAGTTGGCCAAGTCTGGAGTCTTAGAGGCTATAATTATCCCTGTTTTATAGACGAAGAACCTGGCGCTCACAAGGGAAAAAAAGTAATTCCCCAGAAGGAAATCAGAGTGCTTGAGCAAAAGGAGGTAAATGCTGGAAGGGGGCCTATTCTGAATCAGGGTTAAGCTGCCAGGAACTGGCTGACTATTGCCTTCCAATGCACCAGCAAAATGACCAAACTGCCTTTTGCCCTGGTTGGTGTTTCTCAGTGGTTAGAGTGTTGGCCCACGGACCAAAGGGTTTGCAGGTTCAATTCCTAGTCAAGGGCATGTACCTGGGTTGCAGTTCACTCCCCACCCCCTCACCCTCGTCCAGGCAGGTGCTGGAGGCAATCAGTCAATGTGTCTCTCTCACATCGATATCTTTCTCTCTCTCTCTCTCTCTCTCTCTCTCTCTCTCTCTCTCTCTCTCTCTCTCCCTCCCTCCCCCCCTCCCTCCCTCCCATTCTCTCTGAAAAGCAATGGAAAAAATATCCTCAGGTGAGGATTAATAAGCAAAAAACACATGAGAAAAACAAATTTTAAAAAAGAACTGCCTTTCACCTGGTGGAGAGGATACCTCTTCCAGACATCGCTTGACCTGAGCCTCACCTTAGCACTCTCTGAAGAGGAGCCAGACACGATTTCTACAGATGGGAAAATAAACCCAGAAAGTTTAAGTCCCTCAATGATGGCCACATAAGCAACAAATGGTCAAAGCCAGGGTCAAACTCAGATCAGTCTAAGACAGGAAAGGTAGACCTGAAATGGCCATGGCACTCCCTTTTTATAGACATTGAAGCGAGCTGTCACTTTTAACACAAGCATGGGCTCTGAGACCACAGCAATCTTGAAGGTCAGTAGACACACCCACTGCCCAACCTGGACAACTTCCGTCAGCCTCCCTGAGGTGTGGGGTAGTGGCAGAACCAGAGCTGGAGACACAGCCTACTACCATCCCCCTCGACGTGGCAAGAAGCACCAATGGACCACCAAGTGGTTGACAAATATATCAACCCAGGCATACTTCTTTTTTATATATTTTTATTGATTTCAGAAAGGAAGGGAGAAGGAGAGATAGAAACATCAATAATGAGAGAGAATCATCGATCGGCTGCCTCCTGCACACGCCCCGTCCCCACCGGGGGGATCAAGCCTGCAACCCAGGCATGCTATAACACTGAGCCATACCAGCCTCAGGCATAATTCTTGAAAATGAAAAATGCTTCCAATATGCCTAACACCATAGTAAGGAATTTAAGAAACTACTGTGCTATATCAAGATGTGTAAATTGTAACAAATGCATCTGTCACCGAGGAGATACTTCATGATTCAGGGTCTTGAGATCTAAGTTTGGACCATCATCTGAGAAAGGGGCTTGGCTACCCATCACCTCCTACGCCTTCTGAAAGACTGGAGCTTTCCCTACCCATACAAAGAGGAAGTGTGGCCAGATGACTTAGTGTCCAGATAGGAACGCCTTTAGGATGCAAGGGGGGTGTTACTAAGCATGATGCCACGACCACATATAAAAACCAGAACTGTCTTGGGCAAACCGAGACAGTCACCCTACTTAGCGGGAACACCTGAAAATCATTCAGTCACACAGAGCAAATATCAAATGTTCAATGTCTTGCTCAAAATATCTTCCCCCTTTATTAGTCTTTCTTGACCTCAATTTCTCACATGATTCTGTGGCAGAAATTGTTCAGGGGGAAAGTGCAGATATACACAGATTCTGGGTGAAGTTTTACATGATTGCTAATTTAGTTTAAATGGCTTTAAACACTGTCTTTGGATCATCTACGTTGGCTGCAGAACCACACAGCACAGTGGGAGGCTAATGGAGATGGAGCAACCTGCGGCTAATTGTAATTTCTTCTGGCTTTCTCTCTAAATCACTTTCTTTTTCGTCTTTGAATCCCTGTCTCCATTTATGCCGGGTTTGGCCCAGTCACAGCTCCATTCCTCCGAGGCCAAGGAGTGTCCGGGTGGACAGCAGGGCAGGGGCACTGGGGCAAAGCTGGGACTGTGAAACCTGTCACCCATCTGGACTGAAAAAGCCCCATTGACACAAAACCCTACAAACGGGGTTCCTATGTGGCCGGGATTCAGGATGTCCATGGGCAACGCGGGGAAGGCTGGCTTTCTGACATTCTCTGCACCGGTTTTTTCACAGGAAACCCTTTCGACCTGCAGGTCATTCTGTCCCCAAGCTCCCTGCCTCTGATGCACAGAATTCTTTTCTTCCCTGGAACATCCTCACCTGTAATGACTGGGTTTGGGGGGTTGGGGGGGTGGGGAATCAACAGAGGAAAGGAAACATAAAGAAAATGTGCTCCGTAACATTGTGGCTACGTGATGAGCCAGGCATGTTCCAGACAACGGGGCCCCACATGAACCACATCGACGTTTGCTGGTCAGAATTGGGGTTCTGCTAAACTATCAGGTGTAGGAAGGAATGGCTCATTTAATGGCCCAAGATGTCTAAAAGCCGTGACTTGAGATGCTTCTGGAATCATTGGATCTTCCCAAGGTTTTCTATAAAAAGACAATTAGTTAGATGAGGCCTAGAAATGGGTATTTGGGGTAGGACCCCAGAGGATAGCCGAGGAGTCTGGAAGGCAGGCGTGAAGATTGGAAAGAGTGGAAAGTCCACCATAGGAGAACAAATCCACAAAAAGTGTCTGTCATGTGGAAGGGACACGTCTGGAATGCTAAGCAATGGCAGAAGCTTAGCGACCTTGGGGCTATGCTGCCTAGAGCCCCTGGATCCAGCAGAGATGCGTCGGGTCCCCGCAGATGGAGGTGAGATCGAGTGTCAGGACAAAGTGGTGCCCCAGCCCCACTTCATTTCAGACACATCTGAACTCCAGGTAAGATTTTATCTGAATAAGAGTCAATTGCTGAAAGATCTGGTGACCAAAGATTCTAATTTAATACCTGACAGACCTAAACCAGGGGATGAATGAACTTGCCAAGGCCAAACCCAAACGTAGTAACAGCCATAACAGCAATCAGATCCCCTGGCTCTGGTCCGGTGCTTTTTCCATCACACAGTTTGATGTGAGGATCTTCCCAGAATCAAATGAGAAAGTGAAAGAGGCCAAAGAAGAGAGCCTTCGTTTTTCCCGTTGTTGAACAAGAGAAGTCTGGTCCCAAACATCTCACACACATACATACACACACACACACACACACACACACACACACACACACCCCTCATCTTGGAACTTAGGAAACCTGTCACACTAACTCTAAGGCACAGTGGTACCCAACACATGTGTCTTTATAGGCAGTTATGAGCAAAAAATCATTTCAATCAACATGAGATGGAGAAAATACTAATAGTTATTTACAACACCCCACTACCTTCCCGCTCCTCTGAAGATAAATACATCCACAACGGAATCCTCAGTATTGCTGAGTAGGGTGATACAAATATCCATTGGTAAAGACAAAGACAGTATTAATTTGTTTGAAATCGAGAGCCCACACATTACAGCCCCATGGACCCAATCTGGTCCACTTCCTCTTTTTTGTAAATAAAGTTTTATTGGAACAAGCCACACCCATCCAATTCCTTACTGTCTATGGCTGCTTTCAAGTGACAAGGGCGGAGTTGAGTCCTTATAACACAGAACATAGAGCCCGCAAAGCCTAAATTATTTGCTCTCTGGCCCTTTGCAGAGAAAAAAAAAAAGTACGATGGTCTCTTCTCTAAATAAAAGCTTAAAGAAATCAGAAGAGCCCAGGAAAGAGAAGGACGCTGGAGGAACACAGGAGGATGCATAAAGGCGGTTGATGGAGAGAGAAACGGGGTGACTCCGCAGCTGCCAAAAAGAGGATGATTGCCAACCGAGCTGTCTGAGATGGGTTTTCACAGTTTTGTTGTGTGATGTGCATACAATGTATTCCCTTGGCCCCGCTGAGAAGGAGGATTCAGTGTGTGTGTGCTTTTTTAATGGCATTATTTTTCAAAACTTTCAGAATGTATTTGTGATTTTTACTGATTCCACTTTTCTGAGATTTGCCTACAGAGAGAAGATGCTGGGTGAATACAGGGACCACCCAAGGAGGGCCAGTTACATTTGGGTTTTAAAAAGAATATTTTTTAACAAAAGCCTGACAGTAAATGTCGGGAAATTGAGACTTTGCCCCCCACCCCCCACCCTTTCCAGTGCCACTCCAGCCTGGCCACGAGATGACTTAGATGAGAGAAGAATCCATGGCGGGCTCAATGCAATAACAGCGGTGGCTAACATCCGAGCACTGGGTATCTTATCAGACACTTCTGGTTCATCACCGCATTGAACCTTGAAGAACCCTAGCAGGACGCACTGCGAATAGCCCCATTCTACAGACAGGAAACTGAGGCTCAGAGAAGCCAGTGGCTGCTGATAGTGCCACAGTAGAGATGTAAACCTGACTCCATGGCTACGCCTCCTTCCCCATTTTCAGAGGGTTCTGGGGCACAGGTTAAGCTACAGGTGCTACCCACGTATGCACCTTGTTGTCAAAGCCTAGCAGGTGCACCCAGCACCTCCTGACACGTCCTAACGGCCTGGAGGGGACCCAGCCCTGACTTCCACCATCCAAACCTCAGGACCTTCCCCTTTTCAGCTCCTTCCTTTTTCCAGGGGACCCCCCCTATTTTCTTCACCACACCCATGTGCCGGAAGCCGGTCCATCCTTGCTGTTTCAAGGGACCTGGCATATATGGCATACTGTTCTTAATATGTTTTCTCACCTTCTTGGCACTATGTGTTTTAACCAAGGTCTCTGAGAAAGGTTGTTTCCCCAGGTAGGGATTTTCCCCTGAAGTTAGGGAGGGAATAAAACCTCTTAACTAAGTGCCAGGCGGGTAATTAATCACTTTAACTATGGACAATCATGCTTAAGCTACATAATCTTTACTCTCTGGAATGGAGATAAGAAACGCCCTAACCTTTGTAATAGAGATTGATAGGATTGGAATCAACTGGTATAAATACAGATGTAAGAAGACAGAACGAAGAGAGACAGAACCTAGGCACAGAACCTACACAGAACGTTCTCTAGAGACAGAAGAACTTCACTGGAGAGAACATGGCAAAAGATACTGGACAGAAACTGGCCTCAGAACCTACAGACAGAACCTAGCGAGAGAACATGGCAAAAGATCCTGGACTGAACCTGACTACAGAAATTGGCAAGAGAACCTGACTAGAACCTGGTGACTGAACCTGGCTGGATAACCTGGACAGAACCTGGCTGGAGAACCTAGCAAGGGAACCTGGCTACAGAACCTGGATGGAGAACCTGGAGAACCTAGCAAGACAACATGGACACAGAACCTGGCTGGAGATCCAAGGCAGAACCTCTCTGGAGATCCAGACCAGAACTTGGCTGGAGATCCTGGCTAGAGATCCTGGCGAGGCTGCTGATCAACTGAACGCTGTCCCCGTGTCATTCCTTCTTCGCCTACTCCGTCCACACCTTTGGGAAGCCCTGGAACAGGATTCCCCTAGGTAAGCCCCCCCCCCCATTGAGAACCCCCACACTCGGGACGGATAGGACTCCACCAGGGTACTGCAGACCCCCCTACAGAGGATAAGTAGGGTAAGAAGGTGGATAGTACAGAACTTAGATTGAGAAGATGTGCCATACTGAGTCCAAAGAAAGAAGACTCTGTATTGATTCTTAGATTGAGAAGATGTGCCATACTGAGTCCAAAGAAAGAAGACTCTGTATTGATTCTTAGATTGAGAAGATGTGCCATACTGAGTCCAAAGAAAGAAGACTCTGTATTGATCTTTAGATTAAGAAGATGTGCCATACTGAGTCTAAAGAAAAAAGACTCTGTATTGATCTTTTAACACATATGCTTGCTAGCAGAGGAATTAAGGTTACTCCCAGTCAGACAGAACATTTTATACAAGAAGTATGTCCATGCTTTTCTGAGGAAGGAAAGGTAAATATAAAGGCATGGGAGAAGGTAGGCCCAAGGAGCCTTATCCTTAACCCCACTGCAGCCTTTCCACCCTGGGAAAGTGCAGGATTGGCAAGCTCTCCCTGGGGTGATAGATCAGGACTCAGGTAATAGCGGAAAGCCCCAATCCTACTCTTAAAATGGATACAAGAGAGCATTTGGGGTTTTTCTTTTTAATGCCTGCTTTTAAAAAAATAAAAAAGGGGGAATTTGCCGGGAGCCGGTCCATCCTTGCTGTTTCAAGGGACCTGGCATATATGGCATACTGTTCTTAATATGTTTTCTCACCTTCTTGGCACTATGTGTTTTAACCAAGGTCTCTGAGAAAGGTTGTTTCCCCAGGTAGGGATTTTCCCCTGAAGTTAGGGAGGGAATAAAACCTCTTAACTAAGTGCCAGGCAGGTAATTAATCACTTTAACTATGGACAATCATGCTTAAGCTACATAATCTTTACTCCCTGGAATGGAGATAAGAAACGCCCTAACCTTTGTAATAGAGATTGATAGGATTGGAATCAACTGGTATAAATACAGATGTAAGAAGACAGAACGAAGAGAGACAGAACCTAGGCACAGAACCTACACAGAACGTTCTCTAGAGACAGAAGAACTTCACTGGAGAGAACATGGCAAAAGATACTGGACAGAAACTGGCCTCAGAACCTACAGACAGAACCTAGCGAGAGAACATGGCAAAAGATCCTGGACTGAACCTGACTACAGAAATTGGCAAGAGAACCTGACTAGAACCTGGTGACTGAACCTGGCTGGATAACCTGGACAGAACCTGGCTGGAGAACCTAGCAAGGGAACCTGGCTACAGAACCTGGATGGAGAACCTGGAGAACCTAGCAAGACAACATGGACACAGAACCTGGCTGGAGATCCAAGGCAGAACCTCTCTGGAGATCCAGACCAGAACTTGGCTGGAGATCCTGGCTAGAGATCCTGGCGAGGCTGCTGATCAACTGAACGCTGTCCCCGTGTCATTCCTTCTTCGCCGACTCCGTCCACACCTTTGGGGACCCCTGGACCCGCTGGGGTTGGACCCCAGCACCCATGCTCTCCTCCCAGTGACACCTCCAATCCCTCCTCCCGTTCCATGGCATTATTTTTACTTATTAACTCCCCAGAACTTGACTACAAACAGAGACATACAATACAGCACGATGACACAAAAATCAGGAATCGGCGAAAAGTATGCTTCGATAGGCCCTACAGCACGGGCACTGCGAAAGCGAAGTGTTCCGTGGAGTTATGTGACCACAGGCGGGTCAGGCACGCAGGTGGAGCTCCCTAGCAGCCAGGGGGGAAGAAGAAATCTATGTCCACACAACTGAAGCAAAGCGATTTCCCTTCCAGCAGAGGCACACCTATTCCTCATTCTAGAACAGTGATGGCGAACCTATGACACCTCTGACACGTGAACTCATTTTTTTGGCTGATTTTTCTTTGTTAAATGGCATTTAAATATATAAAATAAATATCAAAAATATAAGTCTTTGTTTTACTATGGTTGCAAATGTCAAAAAATTTCTATATGTGACACGGCACCAGAGTTAAGTTAGGGTTTTTCAAAATGCTGGCGCGCCGAGCTCAAAAGGTTCGCCATCACTGTCCTAGAACAAGAAAGCCCGTTCTCCAAAGAGTCCTCCTACTAGGTGGTAAACGTGATCGTCGGCAACATTTTAGAGTAAATCCTCTGAAAATGCTCACCAGGCCCTTCCTTGTTTAGTCGGCATGCTTAGCAGCATGTATTCGACATTTAACAAATTTCTCCTGAGGGCCCACTATGAGCCAGATGCTGCTGAGTACCTACTATGAGCCAGATGTTGTCCCAAGCATCAGAAACACTTGGATGGACCAGACAGGCACTGCCCCTGCTCCCCCGAGGCAGACGGTGGCACAGTCACATGGCAACAAAACAAAGATCCAGTGAAAGCATTCAAACTGCCAGGGGGCGTGGTCAGGGGGTGCAAATGTCACTTTCTAGGCGGGCAGCTCCCAGAGATCTAATGACTTTGAGTGTGAGCTGCTGGAGGGAACTCACTCGGCTAAACCTGGCTTGCAGCCTCCGTTTTCAGAGGGCTGGTCTATACAGAGATGTGTCCACGTGCAGCTACTGCGATCCACACGTGCACACAGTATGAACCATAGTGAAAAGCTGCCCCTCTCCCTGCTGCCTTTCCCCGAGCCCTCCTGGAACAGTGAGCAGCCTGCTGGCCCCTGCAGGGCTCTACGTGCTGGCTTGGAGAAACGAATGGATGGATCGAAGCCTTTAAGCAATTCCCTACCAGAATGCAGTAGAGTCGCGACCCCTGATCATGTTAGAGGAAGAACTTTTCTTTTTCTTTCTTTCTTTTTTAAGAGTAAAATTGGTCTTCAGAGCTTGGGAGAGATGCCAGGGGCCAGCAAATCCCTGGTGCAGATTATTTTCCCCATTTGGATCTCACAAGGGGGGCGGGGGGGGGGGGGGGAATACTATCATCTCAGGAATTTCAAGGTTAAAAAAGAAAGCAAGCAAGCAGGGGACCAGTCCTCAGTCATCTCGCTTTGGATCTAAGACTTTGACTTTCTTCAGTTCTCAGGGAGATCAAATGAAACTCATCCTGGCAGGCAGACCCCAGAAATTCCACGAGTGTCTGCATCGCCCAGGGATGGACGTTTCATCAGACGAACGATCCCCCGGGGACTTCAGACGTCTCCGTTTGCGATCTGTCGATTCACAACTTGGAAAAGACGGGGAGAAACCTGAAAGCTGAGAACCTCTATCTGAGAAGAGATAAAAGTTCAAAGTGATCCCAGGGGAAGAGATTTAATTTTACAGTCAGCCAGAGAACGTAAGAGAAAAGGAAAAGAGCTAAAACACCCTCACCAAGCACACCCGCGCCTGATGTGCTTGCACCGGACGTGCGCAGGATCGCCTTCGTGTATCTGGGCCAGGCCCAGGTGCAGCCAGAGAGCCTGCGGAAGGCATGCTCCCAGGGAACTCCAGGCGCCTGCAGTGTCTAAGGTTGAACCTTAGAAGCTGGGCTCTGAGAGCAATTAGAATGTAAATCTCACTCCTCACTGCACCCAAATAAAATATTTATCGACAAAGAAAAGAGAGCCCTGGCCAGTTTTGCACAGGGGTTAGAGTGTCTGCCTGCGGACCAAAGGGTCACAGGTTCGATTCCCAGTCAAGGACACGTACCTGGGTTACAGGTTCAATGCCTGGGCCCGGTCAGGGTAGGTGCGGGAGGCAACCAATGGATGTGTCTCTCTCACATCGATGTTTCTCATCCTCTCTCTTGTTCGCTCCCCCTCCCTCCCTCTCTTCCACTCTCTCTAAAAAGCAATCGGAAAAATATTGTTGGGTGAGGATTAACAAAAAAAAAGAAAGAAAAATAGGGAGGGAGGGAGGGAGGGAGGGAGGGAGGGAGGGAGGGAGGGAGGGAGGGAGGGAGGAAGAGCGAGCACGAACAGCTTGCAATGGAGAATTCTGCTTCATGGACTCACACCTTGCAGAAGAGTCAGGCCACTTCAGAGGCCACCGTTCCCCTGACACCAAAGGAAGAAAGCCGGGGAGAGCGAGCACTGTTAGCAACAGAGCACCAGCTCTGCGCCAGGCCCTGTCTGCACCGGCTATCCATTGCTAATAACAAATTACCCAGCATTCAGCAGCTTCATCACATTTCTTTTTCCCAGTCTCTGAAGGTCAGCAAACCAGGTGTGACTTTGCCGGGGGCCTCTGGCTCAGGGTCTCCCACCGGCTGCAACTGAGGTTGTCTGCAGAGTCTGCAGTCACGGCGAGGCTCCCCGGGGGAAAGGTCTGGTTCCAAGTTCCCTACCATGGCTGCTGGCAGGCCTCCAGCGCTTGCCGGCTGCCTGCTGGAGACTCGGGTTTCTTGCCACATGGGCCTCTTCATGGGGCAGCTCATAACCGGGCAGCTGGCTCCCCTCAGACACAGCCCGTGAGAGCATAAGAGGGTGCCCGAGACAGAAGCCACCGTCCTTTGGTAACCTAATGTTGGAAGGGACATCCCAACACCTTTGCCATATCATTTTCACCAGAAGCAAAGCACCACGTCTAGCCCATGTTGCAAGAAGAAGGGATCACACAAGGGCACAGACAGCAGAAGGTGGGGGTTTAAAGGGCCCTGGCAGAGGCTGCCAGCCACATCGGGCCAGGGTTTCTGCATCTGTTCATCGAAAACAAAACGCCGTGGAAATAGTCTTTTCCTAACTGTGCAGGCGTTTAGCTGAAGCCATGGATATCTGAGTAAACTGAAGACAACCCGACGCTCTGGGGAAGGTCTAAGATTCCAGGTGAAGGGCCCACATACTTCCTGCAACGTCCCACACTGGGAAGACCAAAGCTAGAGAGAGGATTTCCTTACACTCTCTTCCTTCGAAGTATATTCCTCACCTGGGAGGAAATCGGTATTTTAAATATATTTTTATTGATTTCAGAGAGGAAGGAGAGAGAGAGAGATAGAAACATCAATGATGAGAGAGAATCATTGATTGGTTGCACATCCCCTACTGGGGATTGAGCCCGCAACGCAGGCAAGTGCCCTTGACCGGAATGGAACCCTGGGCCCTTCAGTCCGCAGGCCGGCGCTCTAGTCACTGAGCCAAACCAGTTAGGGCGAAATCGGTATTTTAAATATATACATTTTATTGATTTTTTACAGAGAGGAAGGGAGAGGGATAGTTAAAAACATCGATGAGAGAGAAACATCCATCAGCTGCCTCCTGCACACTCCCTACTGGGGATGTGCCCGCAACCATGCCCTTGACCGGAATCAAACCTGGGACCATTCAGTCCGCAGGCCAACGCTCTATCCTCTGAGCCAAACCAGTTAGGGTGAAATCGGTATTTTAAATGGCAAATTAATGTCTGGTATGGCACAATAGCTTTCCACAGACTTGTTTTGTCTTGTTTTGAGATATTTTGCCTGGAATACTAATACAGTAAACATTTTAAAGCACAGCTTCTCTAATTCAAGCAGCAGGTAGGTGGGTGGGATGGAATGGAGATGGGACAGGTCTCTATCCTCTCAACATCCCTCACACACTCTTGGAGGCCTGAGTCTCCAAGAAGTTGGTTTGAAAGCATGAGTATACTAGAAACAACAGCAAAATCTACAAGTGTAGAGGTTTAGAGTCAGAAAACCGTCATGTACCAGCTGAGAAGTGTTAAGCAAATAATTTCGCCAATCTCAGACTCCCTTTCCTCTATGAAATAGTGGGATAATGCTAATTCCTGCTCCACAAGTGGGAATAGAAATTCCAGAGAGAGCCATGGGTATGTACTAGTTAATGCTAAGTGACAAATGCTATTTTATATTTTTAGACTAAAAAATTATAAGTACCAAGGTATTATTAGACTAGTTTTCTAGAAAGAGGGGGAAAAGCAATTGCCTCAGGCACCAGACAACATTGATGCTGTGGAACACAAAAGTCATGAAGAGAACATTAAATCCTAAACATAAAGAAGTGGAATATTTGCTTTCTAGCCATGACTCAAGTAAAAAAAAAAAATCTGAATAGCCATATATCTATTAGAGAAGGTGAATTTGTAATTCAATATCAAATTTTAATATCAAACTCTAGGCCCAGATTGTTTTCCTGGTGGGTTTTCTCAGACATTTAAGGAAGATAGAGTACCAATCCTAAACAAATCTTTCAAAAAACTGGAGGAAGGGAACATAATCCAGCCTGGTCGTACAGGGTTAACATAAACCTGATGTTAAAACCAGCTAAGAACATCACAGGGCACTGCAGGCCAATATACCTCATGAACGTCTATCATCCAAGAACAGTCCTCATGAATAATCCTTACACAATAATAGCAAATCAAATCTAAAAACACGTTGCAAAATACTGTACAACATGACCAAGTGGGATTTGTCACAGGAATGCAAGGTTGGTTAACATTCAAATCTGAATAATATTTGTCACCTCATTAGAATAAGGGCGTGGGGAGACTATGATAATCTCAACAGGTGCTGAAAAGGTGTTGGACAATTCATTATTTAGAGGGGAAAAAAAAACTCCCACAAACCAAGAATAGGGGAAACCTCCTTAAACCTAATAAATATTATCTCTGAGAAGGTTATGACTAACATTAAATCTAATGCTTTTTCACTTAGATCGGGAAAAAGGCTGGGATGTCCACTCTCACCACTTCTAACTAGAGGCTCTAGTCAGTGTAATAAAGAAAGTAATGAAAGCCATACAGAATGGGCTTAAAGAAGTAAAACTGAGTTTATTTGCAGGCAGAAGTAGACATAGATTTTCTTGGGCAGAAATGAGAAAGCATTAATCATACGGGAAAATTTGATTCATGAGACTTTATCAAAATTTGTAAAAAAAAATTATGAAAAGACATCATTAAGAAAAAGATTAAAACAGGCACAGGCTGGGCAAAAATGTTCAGAAAACATGTATCTGACAATCCTTTAGATCCATAGTATGTAAAGAATTCCCCAAACCTCAATCTCAAAGAGACAACCCAATTTTTAAAATGAGTAAAAAAACAAACAAACAGGCAGTTCAAAAAAGAATACATGTGAATCGCCAGTATGGGCATGGAAAACGGGCTCCACAGAATTGGTCGTCCGGTAAATGCAAATTAAAACAAAAATGAAATAAAACTACATACACATGTCATGGCTGACATTTAGAGGACTGACCACACCAAGTCCTGGTAAAGGTGTGGAGCAATGGATCTCTTATTCATACGCGACTATCTGGAGTGCAAAGTGGTACCACTGCTCTGGATATCTGTTTGGCAGTTTCCCATAAAGTTTAGCACTCACCTACCCTATGGGCCAGCAATTCCACTTCTATGTATTCTCTGAGAGAAATGAAAACAGGTGCACATTGAGACCTGTACAAGAATATCCATATCAGCTGTATTCATGATAACCCAAAACTAGAAATGGCCAGAATGCCCTGGCTGGTATGACTCCGTTGGTTGGAGCATCATCTGGTTCATGAAAAGGTGGCAGGTTTGATTCCAATCAGGGTGCATGTGAGAGACAGCTGATCGATGTTCCTCTCTCACATTGATGTTTCTCTCTCTTTCTCTCCCCCCCTTCCTCTCTCTAAAAATCAATTTCAAAAATATTTTTAAAAAGTATTTTTGAAATTGACTTAATACCTTATTGATGAATATTTTTAGAAAGAAATTACCAGAATGTCCTTCATCAAGTGAATGATAAACAATCAAAAAGTGAATGATAAACAATTATAGTCATACCACAAAACGTTACTCAGCAAGAACGAGGAATGAATTACTGAAATACACAACACCACCAATGAGCCTCAAAGATAATATGCTGAAAAGAAAAACAGATACAAAAGAATACATCCTGCACAATTCCTTTTACATGGAGTTCTAGAACAGGCCAAATTAATCTCCGATGAAAGGAATCAGATCAGTGTTTTCCTGAGGGCCCGAGGGTGGAACAGACCGGAAGGAGCAGGAGGAATGTTTGTGGAGATGGAAATGTTCTGTATCTCAACGGTGTGGGTTACATGACCATACACATTCGCAAAAACTCATTACACTGTACTCTTAAGGTTTGTGCACTTCACTGTATATTAATTGTATGTCAATTACAAATAAGAAGCTAACACTTTTTTAAAGGAGGAGAAGAAATGGGGAAAAGGCATGTGTAAGAGCCTGAGAAATACCAGGGCACAGTTACGCGATGACTAATAACAGGTGGGCATCAATGAAAGGCACTAAATCAAGGTGAAATAAAATGTGGTTTTTGCTAATGATTTATTTGTCAGTGTTATCTATGATTGCTTTAAGTCATTCCCCCTCCTTCCCTTTCTTAGGCATGCTTACTTTGGAGAAATATACTAATTTTATAGTAAGTTTACAACACTGTTCTTAAGTATGTACAATTTCTTGGTCACACCATAAATCCATCGTCTGTCTTGACCTACCAAGTAGGCACAGTCACCTACCTGCGGCCCAGGTAGCAAGGATAGATAGGCAAACACCTAAATGTGTAGCTGGCAGACGTAATATGAAACAAGAAACATAACGACAGCGTATACCATTCTCTGGCTCACCCTGAGCCCTCACGTTCTTTATCTCAACAACTTGGGCCTTTCTCTCAACTCCATATGCTTCGGAGTCTAGTTTTCCTGGAACCATTTTCAGATGCTTTAAATATATGCAATGAACCAAGAGGTAATTAAGAAACTTCCATCAACTTACTTGGTGGATGGCAAATTTCAGCTAACTGTAGAAGATACATTCCAAAAATAAATAACCCGAATGTGAGTTTCATTGTAGGGAGCAAACCATTTTCCTCAGTGGTAAGAGCGGTGGTCTCATCCTTCCCCTAAACCTCTTCCCTGGGTCTGGAAAGGATCAAAGCAGGATAGCAAAAAGAGCGTTCGCAAGGGAGCTCAAGCCAGAGATGGAGCAAACTCCGAGAAACTTACCATGGAGAGGCCTCTGTTCACAGGGAGAGAGGCTGACCGGCCCCCATGATGCTCTGTTAGCGGGATCTGAATTTCCCCCTTCACTGCCCTCTTACTCAGAGTGAAGCCCGTTGATTGGATGTCGTTGGTGATTAGACGTGGTTGTGTCCTGGAGTAACAAGTGGGAGCATTAAAGAGCTAAAGGGGAGAATGAAGGGTCATAACAACCCAGGTTTTCTCAAAGCATCTACAAGAGGCTGGTCCCCTCAAACACCCACAACTGTTGGGGAGCTGAGGCAAGTTAAACAGAGTGGATGAGTCCCACCTGGACCCTTCCCACCGCCATCTGGCTGAAGAGGGTAGACCCCTCAGCACCCAAAGTGTGGCCATGAGCTTGTTAGAAATACCAAATCTCGGGCCCACCTCAGACCTACTGAATCAGTCTGCATTTCTACAAAATCCCTGTGCGATTCACAGGCACACTGAAATTTGAGAAATACCAGAGTTCGCTTGTTTTTATTTAACAAACACATGTGTAATGTTTATGATATGCCAATCACTGTTCCACATGGTTTACAAATATTAACAGATTTAATCTTCATACACCTTTGTCATCTCCATTTCAATGAAGAGGAATAGGGGGCACAGAGAAGGTAAGTGGCTTGCCCAACGTCACACAGGACTTAAAGCCTAGAAGCCCAGGTCCAGTCTCCATGCTCTGAGCCACTTCATTATGTGACTGAAATGAGAAATATGGGATTTTTTTACATTTTTATGGGACCAATGTCTGGATAGTTAAAGCTACTATGATTTAATAATAACTTTAACACACCAGTTTTTCCATCCTAAAGGGTACAAGATTAGAGTATGTTCATTTTAGATGCTCTCCCCAAAAGAAGCTAAACATATTTCTCCTATCTATATATATAAAAGGCTAATATGCTAAGTGTCTGTCCAACTGGTCACTATGATGCGCACTGACCACCAGGGGGCAGACACTCAACGCAGGAACTGCCATGACACACACTGGCCATTTACAGAGAAACAGCACCACGGACCTGGCACCGACAAAGCAACACTCGGCTTCCCCCAAGTGGGACATGGGCTCTGCCACCACCCCAGAGTGACAGCCCACCAAATCGCAGCCAACTCTGGTGAGACCCCATGGCGAAAAATGCGGCCCACAGCCCAGCCCAGAAATGGTCGCTGTGGGTGCCAGGTAATGACATCACATAGCAACACCCGGCTTCTCTCTCTATCGACTAGCCTCCTTGGAGTTTCTTCAGCCCAGGAATATGACTTGCTTTATAGCCAGATGCAAACATTTCACACTTTAACCAAATGTCTGTGATGCATTTTCCCGTGCCTCATCTCATTTGCTCCTCACAGAACTCCTGGAGTAGATAGATAGGTGACTCGATGGAATCCTATTTTCTTTTCATTAGCCAGAAAATGGAGATTTAGAAAGCTTAGAAACTTGATCCGACTGAAAATAAGAAATGGTGGACCTTGAGCATGTCTTCAGGTTTTCTCACTGTGCAGAATATAGTCAAACACTGCTGCAGTTAAATATTTTACCCTTTGGTCGCCCTGAGTGATCTGCAATAATAATTTGCTTCGTGTTGATATTTACTGCTGTGTTGCTGACAATTACCTGAAAGAGAAGCTGGGGTGCTTCACTGGGCTGGAAGAAGTTTAACTACATCAGAAAGCAGGTCTAATTAAGCAAGTTTATTGTACATATATAAAAGGCTAAGTTGACTCACGCATGCACGATACATAGAAAGCTCTCGCTGTCACCAATCACACGTGTGTGTTTCCATCTGTCATTGTCGATCGTGAATTTGGTTGACACTTCTATTGTAGAGAAAGGGTGAAAAGCGATATTAAAATATTTCTTTTAATTAGTTTCCTTTCAATGTACATGAACCCACGGATTGGGCCACGAGTACTCTATAACATGGCACTGCTTGCCTAATTTTCCCATCGGGGGTTAGAGAACTTGGACACACTCAGTTGGGCTGACTATTCTTAGATACCCTTCTGTACAAACCTAGAGGAATTCCTTCAACTAATAGTAATGACAGGAAGTGACTGAATCTACAATATGGAAAGCATTAAAACAGTTCACTGGATGACTTATGTAAACAAATATGCACCAAACCAACTACAACTAATAGCCAGCATGACTATTGCATGTTTCTGGCATTAAGTCAATCCTTCCCCCGCAGAAGGATTCTGTAGCTTAGATAAATGATGCTGAGACGGTATCAAGATGGTCCCTGTCTCGCAGGCGTGCAGAAGAGACCAATCACTTCTTGCAAGCAGTTCTATCTGTTAATCTCAATAAAGGAATTATTTAAACTTTCTGGTGTGGGATCTGCAAAATGCACACAGTGTCGTCCTGGATTGAGTTTTCTGTCTGCGAGGATCTGCAGTGGTGGATCTTCGGTGCAGAGGCTACCCTGACTTTTAGCTCCATGAACACAACTCTCAGGATAAAAAACTTTCCCTGGTTACGTGGGGAACCTATTCATGCTGGCCCTCTTCCTGTATGAAATGCCCCCTGGGTGTTGCTGCTCTTCACATTGCATGGCCCCTTATGTTTAGACAAAAGGCTCAGATAGTATATTTGATTGACTAGATTATTCCCTAGAGAACAGGCTTGTTTGTTTTTTTGTTTTGGGTCTATCATTGACATGCAATATCCTATTAGTTTCAGGTACATCATAGTGATTCAATATTTATATTCTGTATACACTACAAAATGAAAATGACCCCCCCCCCAAGTTTAGTGACCATCTGTCACCATACAAACTTATCACAATATAATTGACTGTATTCCCTATGCTGTTCATCCCCGTGACTTATTTATTTTACAGCTGGGAGTTTGTACCCCTTAATCTCCGGCACCTCTTTCACCTACCTTTCCAAACCCTCCCCTCTCTGGTAACCACTAGTTTGCTTCCTATATTTATGAGTCTGTTTTTGTTCTGTTTGTTTGTTCACTTGTTTTGCTTATTAGATTCCACATGCAAGTCAAATCATATGCTATTTGTCTTTCTCTGACTTATTTCACTTAGCACAATACCTTCTAGGTCAAGGGTGGGCAACCTTTTTGTGAGTGCATGCCAAAACCAGCAAAATCTCTGACTCAAAATTCTTCTGCGTGCCAACCCTAATTTTTTGAGAACATGTTACGCCTACTTGATATCTCAAGGTGTACGTATATGAAGAACCTTGAAGAAATAATAAAATTCATTCGAGCGACAAAAACACAGTATATGATGATGAAAAATACATTTACTTTTTAATGTATACATGTACACTGATAGTCCGACAGAAAACTTTATGACTCCGTTTGATATTATCAGTGGGACTTTTGCTGCTGCATCACTGATGACAGAGATTTTACATCAGGTTTATATTTCGTGACCTTCAGAGATATGCACGAGCTACTACTTTCATCCGTCAGGCTACTCCTATTATGAGACTTAACAAAATTCATCACTGAGAACAAAGATTCACAATTATAAATGGAAGATTATAAGAGAGGGTTTCGCGTGCCAGCAAAAGTTACTGGCGTGTCATGTTTGGCACGCGTGCCAGGGGTTGCCCACCCCTGTTCTAGGTCCATCTACATTGTCCCAATGACAAGAGTTCGCCCTTTTATATGGCTGAGTGATATCCCCTTGTGTATCTACACACCACAACTTCTTTATCCATTTACCTATTGATGGACACCTAGGTTGCTTTCCTATCTTGGCTATTGTAAATAACGCTGCAGTATTTGTTCTGGGTGAAGCCTGAACTTTGAATTTCTAGAACCACCACAACCACTGTAAGGTTTAAATGGAATACGACATGTGAGACCTGAGACACGGTGATTGGCACAGCTATTTGCTTGGTAAATGCCACCCATGCCCTCCTAGGTTTTGCTGAGACAGAGGGGGTGCCTCGAATATGGTTCCACTTCTGGGGCAGCAGGGTCGGCAGAGCTCATCGGAGCGACTCATTAGAGGAGGGAAGGATAGCACGGGGAGGAGCAGCCAGCCTCTGGCTGGGGACCGAGACACAGAGGATTTTGTTTTAATGCAGGGCAAGAGGTCAGGAGTGCGAAGGAAGAAAAAGTCCGATTTAGCAAAATCTGGTCACCTGGCAGTTTTTAAAAGGGCTACTGCCAGCAATTGTGCTGCTGCATTTTATTAAGAAAAATTGGGGGGTAGAGGAAGTGAGCAATAGGCTTTATTTAGCTTATCGTCTATATTTAAATGGAACGGTCAAGGCTGAAGTTGGGAGGCAAGAAAGAGGAGTGAATGGAACTTAGGGAACCTTTTGGGAGGGAGCAGACGAACCGCGCTCTGCTCAAGTCTTAGCCAGCATCCTGTCCTCCCTACACATGTCTTTTCTCTTTGTCATTTGGAACTTGGACTTAATATGTATATTTAATAAAATGTACATGTAATATGTAATAAAAGAATGATGACTCATATGGCAAAGATTTTTCATATGACAATGCTTCTGCATTTATGAAAATTTCTATCAAAATTGTATGTGGAATCTAAAGAATAAAATAAACTGATGAACAAAACAGATCCAGAGACATAGAAGCATGGAGCAGACTGGCAAATTTCAGAGGAAAGTTGGAGTTGGGGGGGTGGGGAGAGTAACCAGGGAACGTTATGCATCTATGCATAGCCCATGAACACAAACTGATAGTCTGGCAAAGGCCTGGGAGGGGCGGGTCTGAGGTGGAGGGGTCAATGGGGTTAAAAAACAAAACAAAGGGGACATCAGTAACACTTTCAACAGTAAAGATAAATTTTAAAAAATTGTTTAATAGAAATGTATCTGTTCATTTACAATTAAATTAATCTTCTCAAATCCCGTTTCTATAAGCCTTTTCAGGAATGCCTTTTATAAGTAAAAATAAGGTTTTGACATCAAACTGACTGCACTAAAGGCTTTTTCTTCTTCACACTTGAAGTTGAAATAGAAGTGTACCTCGGTCCCTTCACCAACTACAAAACCCATTGCTGGGACAGAGGCATGGTTTTCTCTCAGCCCGAGAGCCACATTTAGATTAGTCGCAGCAACGAAGGAGATGACAGCGATGCATAGTCACCCAGAATTGTATATGACTAACCCACGACGAGCAACTTCATCACTTGAAGTACTTTCAGCAATAAACACCGTCAGGGAGCTACTCATTCATTTGCTCAACATATATTTATTAAGCACCTACTGTGTACCAATCCCAGTGCCAATACTCAGATTCCACAAGTGATGCGCTGAAGCTCAAAAACCAGTCTAAGAGGAGTCAACCACGAGGCTGGCATTTGATATGAGATTTGATGCCAAATAACATTCAGAGATGACAAGGTTCCCACCCAGAGCTGGGAATGGAAAGATGTGTTCTCCCTGGTTTGCAGCTCTTGCTTGTGTCTGGTGCTCCCTTCCTCTGCACCCACCACAGCCAGATTCCTCTGTCTTACTCCTCACTGCACTTCAGACTAGTAAACCCCCAGCTTCTAGAGGCCTTTCCTGACCCCACAGGAGCTGCCTCGCCATTGGCAGACCTATGGCAGCTGTGCCTGCCTCTGTCACGGCGAATTGCACTGCATGATAGTTATTTACTTTCATGTCTTCTCCACAAGAACATGAAATCCTCAAAGAGAGAGGTTACTCCTGATTCATAGTCATAGGACCTGGCAAAATGCCTGATGAAGAGCAGGGATAGAAGGAAAGGAGGAAGGGAAAAAGGAAGGGGGGATGAAGGAGGAAGGAAGGAAGGAAGGAAGGAAGGAAGGAAGGAAGGAAGGAAGGAAGGAAGGAAGGAAGGAAGGAAGGAAGGAAAGAAGGGCAGAAGGAAGGAAGGAAGGAAGGAAGGAAGGAAGGAAGGAAGGAAGGAAGGAAGGAAGGAAGGAAGGAAGGGAGGGAGGGAGGGAGGGAGGGAGGGAGGGAGGGAGGGAGGGAGGAAGGAAGGAAGGAGGGAAGGAGAGGGAGGGAGGGAATTCAGTGTAGTCTTTTTAAAAAATATATTTGTTTATTGATTTCAGAGAGGAAGGGAGAGGGAGACAGAAATATAAACATCAGTGATGAGAGCGAATCATTAATTGGCTGTCTCCTGCACACCCCCCAATGGAGATCAAGCCTGCAACCCAGGCATGTGCCTGGACCAGGAATCAAGCCATGACCTCCTGGTTGGTTGGTCAATGGTCAACCACCGAGCCACACCGGCCAGGCATTCAGTTCAAACTTTTCAAAAGAGGTGAGAAATGAAACTGGATATGAGACTGGAATCAACGTAGGAGGGACTGAGAAATCAGTCCAAGGACAAGCACAGCGAGAGGCATGCAGGGTTGCGTGGAGAGTCCATCAGAGCTGCCCCTGGCCTGGAGGGAAGGGTTCAGGCTGAGCAGAGGAATTAAGACTACAAGGTCTGAGGCTGTCTTGCAGGACTGACAAACACTGAGCCATGGGATGGGTGTCAACTGAGCACCTCCTGTGAGCCAGGTATTCTGCTCAGCAGAGCCAATAAGACCAGCACAGGCCCTGCTGACACAGAGCTCACAGTCCCACCAACTAAACCTGTTCTGAGAGACAAAAAGAAATCAATTAAGGTCCTCACCCAGGGAGTGATGCAATTTAAGTGGAATCTGAGGGACATTTATCTTGTTCAAAGTGAAGGATGATCTGAAATGAGAAAGAGAGGGGGGAAGAAGGGAGGGAGAGAGAGAAAAGAAAGAAAGAAAATGGTGAGAAGCTATAAATTAGACTCTTAACTCTGTAATGGCACAGTCGTATTCTGTATAGCTCAGTGCTGTGTCTGTCTGGTTCATCAGTGTATCCCCAGCACCAGAACAGTGCCTGGTAAGACAGGTGCTCAAGAATATGATGGAGGGGATGGGATGGGATGGGATGGGATGGGATGGGATGGGATGGGATGGGATGGGATGGGATGGGATGGGATGGGGTGGAATGGAGTGGGGTGGAATGGAGTGGAGTGGAGTGGGGTGGAATGGAGTATGTGGAATGGAGTGGGGTAGAATGGAATGGAGTAGGTGAAATGGAATAGAGTGGGGTGGAATGGAATGGAGTGGGGTAGAATGGAGTAGGTGGAATGGAATAAAGTGGGGTGGAATGGAGTAGGTGGAATGGAATAAAGTGGGGTGGAATGGAGTAGGTGGAATAGAATGGAGTGGAGTGAGATGGAATGGAATGGAGTAGGTGGAATGGAATGGAGTTTGGTAGAATGAAGTAGGTGGAATGGAATGGAGTGGAGATGGAATGGAATGGAGTGGGATAAAATGGAGTAGGTGGAATGGAATGGAGTGGGGTGGAATGAAGTAGGTGGAATGGAATGGAGTCAAGTGAGATGGAATAGAATGGAGTGGGGTAGAATGGAGTGGGTGGAATGGAATGGAGTGGGATGGAATGACATGGAGTGGGGTGGAATGGAATGGAGTGGGGTGGGATGGAATGGAGTGGGGTGGGATGGAATGGAGTAGTATGGGATGGGATGGAATGGGGTGGGGTGGGGTGGGGTGGAATAGAATGTAGTGGGATGGAATGGAGTGGGGTGAAATAAATTGAAGTGAACCAAGGAAGGCAGTAGAGGGGCCCTGAGCTGAGTGTCATGGCCCCTGGTGTCCAGGCCTTCCTGGCTCAGCCAGTGATCAGACAAGCGATCAAGGACTTTGAGTCGCTCCCCTGATCTTTGTTTCCTCACCTGTTGAAATGGGGAGTTTTGATTTGTACGCTAGTTTTCCATAGAATTTGAAGAGTTGATGTGGTCAAATTAAAGGCGCCATGGTCAGCTCATTTGGGACAATGCTGGGTTAAATCAACATAAACAGGTGCCTAGACCATGGGATATCAGAGCCTTGAACTTACCTGTATAAATTGAAAACTCCAAGAGGAAGGTAACATACACTGTAGTTCCCAAACCCACGTGCCTGCAGAACCCCAACCCCTTTTTTTATTATCTTATACACCATTAATCCAGCTCTAATGGCCCATGGGGTCATCCAAGTTCACCAAGGCAAAGTGGCCATGTGCATCCGGGACTGGCGAACAACCAGGTTAGCGGGTGCAGAGTGTGGGCAGAAGGAGAGGAGGCCCTTGTTTGGGAGATGGGAGGAGGGGTGGCGGGGAGATGTGCGGGTCCAGGGAAGAAGTATGCGGCTGCTATGCAAGCTGAGACCCTGACTCTCGCTCAAGGAAAGCCGGCCATCCTCTGTGGGAGGCATTGGTATTCTGGCGTGGTTTTTCATTTCCCGTCCCTGGGATTAGGTGTATCAAGGAGGAATCCTTTGGCCGCCTCCTCTCAATATATCCCGGCGCTTTGATTTTGTTACCAATTTCCCTACATTGTGTGCTTTCTTTGAGAATCATAACCGTGTGAATATTTGACAATTGAATGGTACAAACATCTTGAAACATGCCGCTTTCCCCAGAGCCGCATTTCATACTCTAATCCGGGGTGATCTCGGTTGCCAGAAACACTCAGGCCGCTAATGGATTTGGAGGCGAGATGTTGGTAATGAGATTTTTCAAATGCGAATTGTCTTGCTTTCGGAGGCAGGGTGAAATCCAACAAAATATTACCTTAGACATGCAGGTGTGGGAAGTCCGGCTGACTGAACAAATGCCGGCTGCGTGCTTCACACGGCGCTTTTCTGTTTCAAACGAAAGCCAGAGGAGGCTCGGCCTTCTCGTTTCCAGGGGGAATGGGTTCTTGAGCCGCCAAGTGGAATAATTCTGTGTTTCAGAGTCACACTTAACCTCTTCACATCCACAGACCTGAGGGTTGATTTATTTCATTCACTCAACAAATACTTATTGAGAGCCTATTATGTGCTGGGCACGGTTTTGTGCGCTGAGTGGGACAGCATTAAGCAATATTTTAAAAGGTTTTTGTTGTCAGAAGGCCTACAACCTGGTGAGACACACACACACACACACAACACACACACACACACACACACACTAAACAAGTAAACACAAACATTTAAATGTCTGATGGAGAAAAATAAAGCAAGGGAAGGGATAGGGAGTGAAGGGTTAGGTCCTCTTTTAGGGGGGTGTCAGGGAGGACCCCTCCAAGGTGACTTGTGAGCAGAGACCCTGGAGAGAAGCAGGAACTAGAGGCGAGTGGCTGCCACAGGCGGCAGAACTCTTAGTGACAGAGCTGGGCTTTGAGTCCAGCTGGACTGGGAATCGAACTGTGACCTCCTGGTTCATAGGTCAACACGCAACCACTGAGCCACCCGGCCGGGCTGCTTTATTTGTTTTTTTTTCTAACCATCTCTAGGTGGGTTTTCCAAAGGTGCAGGGCGATAGTTAAGGGCCCTGAGCCTGATCTCACCTGGCTCGATCCCCTCCCCCAGGAGAGGAGCTCATGGTTCTGAGCACTTTGAAATCGTAAAAGTGCCTTGGCCTCCCCTATGCCCCTGAGCCGTCTGAGAGGCGAGCATGAGAATCCTCCACTCCAGCTCCTCCAGCTTCCCGCAGCCCCCACCACATCCTCCACAGCAAAACATTGTCCATCATTTCTGACACGTTTCCTGCTCAGACAGGAAAGCTGAAGGGACTTCATACTGGGCATGCATGGCATTCGGGATACTTTGCCCAGCCCCCAAACCTGGAAGTTTAGAGGCCCCATCAAAACTCACTGCACCATTCAGAGAGCGCAATCTCCTTGCAATTACATCACAATCTCTTTGTAAGGAGCCAGAGGAATAGAAGCCAGAAGGAGGCCACTTTCTGATGTGGCCATTTGAGAAATGATGGCTGTTGCTCCGGAAATACCTCTCCACCCTGCTGTCATGCTGCCGGGCTCGCCTGGGGTTCTCTGAAGCAACGGATGCAGAGAGCAGCGAGAAGAGGCTCTCTACCCAACCAGTGTGGCTCAGTGGTTGAGCATCAACCTACGAACCAGGAGGTCACGGTTCAATTCCCCGTCAGGGCACATGCCCGGGTTGTGGGCTCCATCCCCAGTGGTGGGGCGGGGGGGGGGGGGGGGGGGGGCGTGGACAGGAGGCAGCCAATCAATGATTCCCTCTCATCATTGATGTTCCTCTCTCTCTCTCTCTCTCTCTCTCTCTCTCTCTCTCTCTCTCACTTTCTCTCTCTGAAAGTGATAAAAATGTATTTAAAAGAAGAAGAAGAGGTTCTCCTTTCAACAGAAAGGCAACCTGGCCGAGGGATCCTCTCATTCTCGTTTCCTTGAGACCGCGCCTTTCATCGAGGCCAGTGGCAAGTCTGAAGGAACAGGATGGCCCCTATTGAAGGGCCACATCTGAAACATGCTGGGTGTTCGTGGGGCAGTGCCTCTTGGAAAGAAGTTGTAAACTCAACGAGAGGGAGGGAGGGAGGGAGGGAGCACAGTGATTTGCATCTGGGTGGACTGGGTGGGGGACATGCTGGAGCCCACGGAAGGGGAGGTCTGGATGGGCGGGGCTGGGTGCAGCTGACACTGGTGCCACCCCAGAGCGCCTCGGCCACCGCAGGGGGCATTTCCCAGCATTCCTACACACCCGGCATCTTCCCGAGTCTCTCCCGAGGGCTTTCCTCGGCTGCAGGTGCATGTCTGCCCATGAAAAAGTAAGCCCACGCACAGGGCAGTTCCTGCCTCAAACAAGACCCGCCACCAGGGGCAGGAGGTGGTGGGCAAATGCCTCAGCTTCCTTGCTCCTCGGGGGGACAATCCAAGGGGGTCCTGCATGCTCTCCACAGGCCCCGGCGAGAACAGACCCAGGTGCCCCCAGCAGTAAGTCACTCCTTGACACCCCACTTATTAGCTTTGCTGTCTTCCTTGCATCCCCTCTCGCTCCGTCATGGTGCTTCGTGGGATCACATCCTAAATAAACCTCCAAATGCAATCACATGTTGAGGTGCTGGGAGTTAGGCCTTCAACACATGCATGTGGGTGACAGGGGACCAAGCGATGCCCCACTCCAAGCTGAACAAAGAAGACTGTGGCTCCACCATTGGCCGGGCTCCTGGATGGGGCAGCTCAGGGTTAGAGAGCAAAGCCACGAAGCATAAGGAGGCCTGGAATGGGCCTGTCAGACGGAAATGGGGAGGGGAAGCGGGGGAGGGCGTGACGTCTCAGCCACAGCAACTGTTTGACCCACCGGTGCGTCTGGCCCTATTTCTATGGAAATAAGCTCATTACGGTTAAATGCTTTCCCAGCTCCTGGCTGATTCATGAAGTGCTTTCGAATGTTGATAATCACACTCCATGAATCACTGACAAACACGAGAGCCAGATACCTGGCACCCATGACTGCGCCTCCCTGCTGCACGCTTCTGCCCGATCCGAGGTGTCCCCCCTCAGGAACCAGGTGTGCAGACTAGACAGTCCTCGTCCGTGTGACAGTCTCCCGCGTCAGTCACGCCACGCTGGCCATTTCGTCAGGCGTGGACTCTGCCCCAACCGTTTAATGATCGTGAATGAGTTAATTCTGAAAGATCACTTTGACACCCTCACCCCGGAAGTGACCAGCCCTCAGATCCTGCGTCAGTGTTTCCGGGGAAGGAAAACGATGTGGCCGGGTGTCGTGGGGTGAAGGAGAGTCGGCTTCGGCCCAGACGATGAACATGACCCCGCCATGACCTCCAGGCGGAGAGAATGTGGATCTCTCCGGCAGACTGGGGGCTTCAAAGAAAACGGAAACCAGCCCGGCCGGTGTGGCTCAGTGGGTGAGCATCCACCTATGAACCTGGAGGCCAGGGTTCACCCGATTCCTGGTGAGGGCACATGCCCGGGTTGCAGGCTCGATCCCCAGTGTGGGGCGAGCAGGAGGCAGCCAATCCATGATTCTCTCTCATCGTTGGTGTTCCTATCTCTCTCCTCCTCCCTTCCTCTCTGAGAACAATAAAAATATGCATTTTTTTAAAAAAGCCTTCACCAAACCTGAAGGAAAGCTCTCTTCCGGATGCTGTAACAGAGCTGAGCCATGTCTGGTAGTCCCCAACTGTGTCCTGGAGTCCAGACCCAGGGGTCCGCGATGGGCACGATCAGGTATGGCTCTCTGCTCACAAGGCCGCCTTTATAAGGTTTACTTCTGCGTGGCTGTGTTGTGCTAGGACCTCTATAGGCCATTTAAAATCAAACAGTGCTGTAGCTGAAAGAACCCTTCCTCGTCATTGGACGTGGAACTCCTAAGGCTCAGAGACAGAAAGTACTCAACCCATGATCGCACAGCAGACAGCAGGAGAACCGGGACAGACACCAAAGCCCTCTAATGCCCGCTGGAGTGTGTTTGTCCGCACTGAGCTACCCACCCACGTTTCCAAGCTGAAGACTCTAACTCTGAGGAAGGAAGCCACTGGCCACCTACCTGGCGGTATGTAGACCAGAAGAAACCGGGTAGGCCAGGCAGAAGCAGAGTTTCGGGGGCTCTGGTTTGCCTTGAAGCGCCATATATTTAACATAGAAGTTGTCTTGGAGGTCATCTCGTTCATGCCCGATTTTAACTTGGCCAAACTAGAGTTCAGAAGGTCACCCCGGGGGGTGAGCTGCAAGAGTCAGGGCTGAACCTCTAGCCCCATTCCTCGCTTTAGCCCGTTCGCTACCACATCCTGGCAACTTGATCATCAGCTAATGATGTAAGAGCCTCATGGGCCATTTCGTCCAAATGCCCATTTTCCAGGTGAGGAGACAGACTGAAAGGACCAAGTGAATGTCAGAGTAGAGCCCAGGTCTAGGTCTCTTTCCCCCCCCCTGCCCCCCGCCCCCCCCCCCCCCCCCCCGCTTCCTGTGCCCTTCTTTTCCTCGCTCCCCTTTTCATAGGATCTGCTCCAGAGGAAACAGGTCCCCCCAGGACTTAGCCTCCTGGGAATGGACTTTCCACAAGGGGTCTCCCGAGTCTGCCCCCTAGTGGCAGAGATTGAACAGGACCGCCCACTCTGGGGGAAGGGGCGGATGGATGGTGCTAGGAGGCACCGCCAGCACCTCCCTGGCTGCCTCTCCCCTCTGGGCAGCCCCTCCGCTGTGGCCTCAGAGGACCTGCCTGCAGCGGAGGGCTGGACCCACTCCCCATGCCGCAGTGCCCACAGTGTCTCCCTTCCACCATCATCCTCTCCTCCCACTCCCTGGGACCAGCAGCCAATCTCCCCTCGCGTTCTCCGTCTTCCTCTCCCTGTAGCATATCAAGCATCTCTTCTTTGTTATCTCAACGCATCTCCAATTGAGCCCTGACTGACCTCGCCCATCTCCTAGCAGCCTGCGCCTTCCCGGCGGCTCCCGAGCTCCCGCGTGGCCGAAGCCACAACACGCGCATTCTGCACGCACAGCCTCCGCGTCAACCGCGCCCTTATCTCAGTCTGGCCCCCAGCTTCAACTTCGTCATTAAAAACCCTGCTTTGAAAACAGCCCCCCTCGTCACCATGATATCCAGGCTGCATGTTCGGCCACTGTCTCTTTAGCCCAGGCCTGCGTCTGACTAAATCGGGCGGTGCGTGCGCTGCCCACACCGCGCAGCCTGCTCTGTGCGCCCGGGATGCAAAGTGTCTCATCTGTGATCCGCTTGGTGGGCAGGGGGCCCGCAACTCCTCTGCGAAACATGAGGCTGAGAGGCTTCGCCGCACCTCCTCACCGGAAGGCAGCTCCGCTCCGAGGAGCCTCCGACGCTCATTTCCTGAAACTCTTGGGAGTCCAGGGAACCTCGGTTCTAATGCAACGCCCCCACCTCCATCCCCACCCACCCCCCACCCCACCTCCGCCCTGTCCCCCGCAAAGCGAAATTTAAGTTTCCTTTGAACGCACTGTAAGGTGGCCACTTGTGTTCAGCAAGATAAAAGAGGTCATTTCAACAAATAGTTGCTGTAAACCTACTATGTTCCAGCTGTGAAAGGGGGCCACAGAAGGTCCTCATGGGCTCACATCTGGCTGTGCCGGGAAGGGGGGGGGGGGCGCTTGGAGAGAGACTAAAAAATTAACTGTTTACCATTTGATGTGGTAAGTGCAATATTCGAGTATGTGAAAGGTACTCAGCTAAGTGATACCTGAGCTCTGCTTTTTGTTTAAAAAAAAAAAAAAAAAAGGTAGGCATTTTGTTTTTAATTAAAAAAATATTCTACAAACCCGATGCTAGTAAAGTCACGGTCAAATCGGCACAATGTTCTAAGAGAACAAAATGAAAATGTGCCTCAAGAATCAGAACAGTGAGCATAACATCCTCTCCTCCCCTGATGATCACCAACCCAGGAAATTATCCTAAGTTATGAGGCAACAGGAACAGCAATGCCTGCCCGTGTTCACTGTGTCATTTTCTAGTAGAATTGGTCCAGGTAACTGAGATACATCAACCCAAGAATACGATACGTAGTGAGTTAAAGTAATTATGGAGACTAGGAATTTGAACTCTATTTGGGAATCTAATTTCAAGTAAAAGAAAGTCACACAGTGTTAGTGAAATAACTACATCTGATCTCTGCTTTCAAAGTCCTCGCCTCCTAGAGGGTTATGCTTTGGACATCAATAGTCTGCCCAACCCGTGTGGCTCCGTGGCTGAGCATCGACCTAAGAACCAGGAGGTCACCGTTGGATTCCCAGTCAGGGCACATGCCTGGGTTGCAGGATCCCCAGCAAGGGGCGTGCAAGAGGCAGCCGATCAATGATTCTCTCTAATCATTGCTGTTTCTATCCCTCTCTCCCTCTCCCTTCTGCTGAAATCAATTTTTTAAAAAACAAACTTTACATCTTCTCTCTGCTCAAAAATACATACGTTTTACTCTGGAACTGCTTTCACCCTCTGCTTTGCAATATGCAAATCAGCCGAGTTGGGTAATTGGACAAAGCTGGTGGGAACAAATTAATAAACTTTGATAACATTACACAAAGTAATTGTTCAATTATTTCAAACAGTTCAGTTCGGAAAGCACAACGGGGTGGGAAGGAGGTTCTTCAGAAATTACCTTTGCTTATTAATCATCTTATCTAGAAGAAGCCAAATGAGAAGGAAGGCTTGTGGGGGTGTTTGGTTTTCATTCTGATTAACTGCACTTCATCTGAACATTTTTAAACTGTGCTTTGGTCTTCCTCCTATGGATGTGGACTGCGCTCCGTTATCAGGATTTTAATTAACACCAGGTAGCGAAGGGGAAGCTGGGTGACACCTATTACTTCTGTTGGATTTAAAGTCAACACCGGGGACTCTTCTTCGAGGCACTGTTGAAATTGTCTTATCGTGCGCATTCCAAGGATGGCTGCTTCATGTAAATGTCATCCCTTCTGTCCAAAATGTTACAACACTCGCCAGCGCAACAGAACGACTGTCTTGTTCTAAGAGACACGAGGGAGCTGGCAAGCTTGTGATCAAAGGCACGATTCACACATCAAAGTCATGCCTCTTCTGTGAAACTCAGGAATTAAGACTGGATGTAGGAATCGAGACTTCGGCTTCAGTGCTAGCTTAGCCTCTTACGCTGGGAAGTGCCTGGATTTCCAGCACTTGGTCCATCTGCACAGACCCAGTGACTGATGGCTGTCAGTGTTAATGTTTTCTCATCATTTGTGTGACCATTTTGGTGGAGTTACACCTGACCCAGAAATTGGGGTTTAACATTCAATGCATAAGGAAAAAAAAAATCTATTAAAATTGTCCCAGGAGAATCCCTTAAATTATCCATAAACTGCAGTTGCCTCATTTGGTGCATACATCCCTGCTCAGTGACGGTGTTGCTGTGCATAATGGATTTGGTGATGGGCAGGAGATAATAAAGACAATGGGAGCACAATCAGGAGCTCACCTATGAGGCTCACAGGTGCCAAGACCATGGAGACTAGCGCCATCCCCGCCTCTCGCTCATGCCTGGAAATGGTAGGGATGATCTCCGCATAATCGCTTCTCTCGCTCTCCACCCTCCCTCACCCCCCCCCCCCCCCACACACACACACACCCATTGGATCTGCACCCGTTAACCGAGCGTAAGATGCGGCTTCACTGTACAGTGTTGTCTGGCCTCTGTCCCCAAAAGGGAAACGCTGAAGGTTCTGTCTGGTCTGACTCAGGGGGTTGCGCCAGTCCCCAAAAGGGAAGTGATAGGAAGTTAACATGATACCGAAGCTGCGCACTGTGTTACTTAGAAGTATAGCAATCACGAACGCACTGTTTGGTCAATCCGACACATGGCACCTCACAGTTTGGGTTGTCTTTCTCAGCGAGTCCTTTGGCAAGCTTTACAAAATCCTGGCTCCTCTTGCGTAATAGATGCCTCGATCTGGGAGCCCCGGGTGACAGCTGCATCTTGGATTCCAGCAGGACAGACCCAGCAAGCAGCTGCCCACCACAGGCCCTGCAGCACTGCCCTACGCACTGAAGCCGGTGGGGAACCACAGCGGAGGGGTGTTATTGCCAGAGAAGTCTGGTTGGGGAGCGCAGTCCAGCCTGGGCTGCCCTGCGAGTAGGAACCAAGCTGGGGACAGGGCCCGGTTGCTGCGGGTGCTTACACTCTGTAACACCAGTGGGCACAGATGCTCCTCTTAAGGCTGTCCCGACATCCCATTAACCCACTTGGAGAGCCTCAAGGAGGCCGGGACAGGTGTTAAATTACCTTTTGCCACCCCACAGGTGTGCGAGATGTGCTGCAAAAGCACATGTCACATCGCTTGGAGCAGGAGGCTCTGCTGGGGATTTCCTCTGAGCACGGAGATCTGGGAACGATATCACTTTGCCTTAGAAATGACCTGGATCAGGGACCCGGCTTCCGAAGCATGACAGGATGATAAAATTATTCTCTGACAGCCTATCCGCGTGCGGTGGGAGGCACTGCGGTGAGCCCGGGAGCTAGAAGAAGGAATGTCATCCATTCTCTTCTCCAACAGCCACCGATCACACACAGTCATGTGCCCGGGCCGGTGAGGGGGCTGTGGGAACGTCAGGACGCAATAATGATTATGAAAAGAATCTGGAATAAGTCACACCTACCCTCCAGCCTTTGAGGCCTAGGTGAAGAGAAAGGACATGTGAGCATGAAAAAGCAAAGTCCACAGCCACCCAATTATTTCCCACAAACCTGCACCGGGTGTCTGTCATGGAGCCCGCCCTGTGCCCCACTGGAGAATTAGAATGAGTCCGACAGGGTGACGCCTGCAGGGAGCCGCAGCCCAACAGAGGAGCTGAGCAGTTAAAGAGCGTGATGCACGTGACAGGGCGTGTAGAGGTGCACCGAGACCCTGGGCGAGCACTAAGTGAGCTGCCATTTATGCCTCCGCGAGTCCTAGAAACCCGAGTTCTGCCTTGTTGCATAAGCAGGACGCAGCCAGGGAGGCGACGTGAGGAAGGGCACTCCGGGCACAGGGAACAGCGTGAGCAATGGCAGGGCGGCTAGACAACCCAGGAGTGCCATGGGGGGAAAGCTGGGACGGTGGGCTAGTACGGGGCAGGAAGGGCTGTGCCCAGGTTTAGAACTTGAACTTTGTCTACGCAGTACTATGCAGCTATAAGAAAGCTGCATAGTCTCTTACCTTATGGGATTGCATGGATGGGCCTGGAAAACATTATGCTAAGTGAAATATTATGCCAAACTGAGAAAGACAGGTATCATAGGATCTCACTTATTTGTGGAATCTAAGGAACAAAATGAATTGACCAACAAAATAAGACCCGAAGCATAGAGGCATGGAACACGCTGACATACCTCGATGTGGGGTTGGGGGGACGAGAAGAGATAAAGCAAAGAACTTATATACTTATATGCATAGCCCATGGACATGGGCAATAGGGTAGTGAAGACCTCGGCAGCCTGGGGGGGGGGGGGGGGGGGCAGGGGGGGGCGGGGCAGGGGGCGGGGGGAGTAGTAGGGTGTAGGAGGAGGGGAAAATGGGAGATATCTGTAATACTATCAACAATAAAAAAATACATTTTTTAAAAAAGAACATGAACTTTGGGAGAGGAGAAATGGGGAGATGAGAGGTCAGCCCTGGCATCAGTGTGCGGTGTGAGCGTGATGGCGTGAGGCAGGAAGGCTCATGTAGCCACCAGAGCAGGCAGGGCAAAGCCTGGATGAGGGCAGGGCAGGTGGGGAGGAACAGCTCAGGGCAGCTCCCCGGCAGCTGCAGTGGAAGGATTCTCCGTCCGAGTCCCTGGTGGAAGCTGATTCCCTACAGACACCTCTCAGCACCTGTCCCTGGAACCACAAGGAAAGTGGGAAAGCCTTTCCCTGCCTCCCACGAAGCTCTCTGACTCCTCTCCTCCCAGACTCACTCACTGAAGACCAGCGACCCTTAACCACGCATCTGATTGTCCCGTTTGCTTTTCCAACAACGTTCCTCCTTGACGGGCCTGCCATCTTCTTAAGAGAATCAGCCCACCTTTTCCTTCAAATCTTAAGAACAATTACAAGTACACAGAAGACATGGCTTCTCAACGGGACATTCATTTCTTGATGTCGAGAAATGAACAAGGCGGGTTTCTGTTCACCCCACGGCTGGGGAGCAAAGCTTGCGGGTCACGATAAACAAGGGGGTGGAGCCCATCTGGGTCCTTCCTGGGGGCCCAGGGCGTAGGACCAGTGTTCCGTATCATTCATCTTCAACTCAACAGCACAGGTTACTGGAAGTAGTTTCTCTTTCTTGTTACCTTATCTGATGACCGTTGTCACTCATCACAGAAAGTGAAATGTCACTTGCGAGGCTCCCCCGTGTCTCCCTCCATTAACCAGAGAGGCAAAGAACGTGCCTCGTCCTCTTCCTAAAGATTCTTGCTTTGGGTCCCCCCAGAAGCAGATCCTGCGGCAAAGTCTCAAGTTCAACAGGTGCCATTGAGATATCAGGCCATGAAGGTGGGAATGGAGGTCTAGAGCAGGTGAGTGGCCCACAGAGCTCTTACCCAATAGGATGGTTACTAGCCACGTTTTTTACAGAAAACAACTCCAGTGTATGGGATACTATGAAATATATGTTTTTCTGAGTTGGTTACACCCACAGGGGGATTCTTTCTGTTACACACATACACATATACACACACACGGAATCACAGGTGAAACAGAAATAAAGGGTCTCTATAACCTAAAGTAATGATAAATGTCACAGTATTATACACGTCGTTGTCCATGAACCTGAAGCAGAAGGGAGACTATTTGCTGCTCCAGTTCTTGACAAAGTCTAGTCTTCCCCGGACGGCTCAGGATCCATGCAGGAGTCAACCCCACCACCTACCTGGCTCCTCACAGCCTCCCCCACCAGTCAGTGCCCCCCTACCATGTCCTGGGGGCGTCAGGTTTTTTGGTGCTCAGCCCTCACCATAACCTGGGAAAGAAGTGAATACCGTTTGCATTTTACAAGCTTTGACCCATCAGCTAGTGGTGGAGCTCAGATCTGAGCCCAGACCTGTGCTAGTCCGGAGTCTGCCCTTGCAAATACATATTCCTTATTCAGAAGGGATTCTTCTACTGTTAGCACTGCTGCCTTCTTCATTCATTCATTCCTCAGTCCAGGATTACTTATTGGGCATCTTCTCTGTGCAGGTCTCTTAACAGGCACTTCCTTTATGGAGGTCAGCAGTAGGGAAATCATTTATAAACTGTAAAACTCCCAGGGCTCCTATGGACCAGAAATGAACTTGGGTCCAGGTGGTCATTGAGCATTAAAGTAGACATCACGCAGGGCTGCCATTACTGTCCATGTGTCTGTCTTTCACACTTTGAGTGACAGTCAAACCACAGTATTTAAAACCTGGGCAACCCCCATATTTGATAGATAAGGAAACTTCAGGTCACCAAGGAGATGTGACTGGCCTGTGGCCTCCCAGTGAGTCAATGACAGAGTGAGAGGAGACGGATCTGGGAACGCACAGTGCTCTCTCTGAGACCATGGGCTGGGCCACCTTGGGTGGCTCTCGACAGCGACCTCCTCAGACATGTGGCTCTTATGCGTCCCTCAGACCCGCCTCCCCCCTCTCTGTCTGACCCACAGGCGTCCTCTCTTCTGCAGGCCTCTCAGGCGGCCCCTGCCCAGCCTGTCCCTTGATCTGGCTCATGAGTAGGTCGCATCCTGTTCAGTGATGACCAAGGTGACAATGACTGCCCATCGTGCCCACACAGGGCCCAGACCCTCCGAGCAGCCGGGCCAACAATCTCGCTTTGGGGAGCAAGGGAGTCCCAGATCTGTGAGACTGATGGAGGGCAATGCATCCGCAAGAAGCCACGCGGGAGACATGTCATTTTCCAGGGCTTGGCTGTGACAACTATGGAATATACACTTGGGCCGTTTGAACAAAAACAGGCTGTGATAGGCAGGCCCCCCTGCTCCCCGCAATGAGAGGTCACCCGAGCTCAGCAGAGGTTCTCATAGAATAGCAACAAACCTTCAACACCCAGTGGTGGAGTGGGGAGCTAACGGGCAAGGACGGGCAGGGTTCTTTTTTAATTTTTGCAATTTAAATGCTATGCACCAATTACAGCTTTTGCCTTTGACAGTAAGCAGGGGGCCGGAGCTTTGAGGAGTTCTGGGTTTATTTCACCCCGGCTTGTTGCACTGGGGGGTGTAGGAGCTGGGATGACTCTCGACAGTAGGGCAGTACTGGGTAGTGACAGGAGGACCCAGCATCAAGGAGTCAACCTCAGTGTGTTCATTCAACGCTGGTCTTCTTGGGGGAAAGAAAAGACTGGGAGGGCTCTGTTGGCAGGATGAGGAATTTGAACGTCCCCCTGTACACAAAGGCGGGGATGACTGTTTCACTAAGGGAATGCCATGAGCAAACTGGTATTTTAGAGAGATTTCGATGTGGAGTGTGATGGGGGCAGCATAGCCTAATGGTCATCTGACTGGCTTCTGCTCCTCGTATCAGCGCCGTGTCTCTGGGCAAGATACTTCACCTCTCTAAACCTTTGTTTCTCATAAATAAGATGAGCAGATCAATACCATATACGTATTTCAGTGGCTTGAACAATCTTTTTAAAGGCCTGTCACATATACAAATCGGTCTTCAATAAATGGTCCCTATAGTTTTCTGTGTTTTCTTCCTGTCATAAATGTACAGTCAGAAATTGGAGTAGCAATTGAGCCTGTGTTACCCACACTTCTTCTGAGAGCCACTCTGCTCCCTACAGCTCTGCCCTTTATGTCCTTCCAACTGTACCTCTCTAGCCATAGTGATTGGTCCAGAACTTGGACCTGTGACTCAAGTCTGATCAATCAGAGTTTTTTCCCCAGAGAAGGTGAACTGATGCTGGAGAGAAGATCCCCTTTCCCTCTTTTTTTTAAAAAAAAAAAAAAAATATATATATATATATATATATATATATATATATATATATATGTTTTTATTTATTTTTTTTAGAGAGAGAGAGGAAGGGAGAGGGAGTGGGAGATAGAAACATCCATGGGAATCAACATTGGATCGGCTGCTTCCTGCACACCCCCTACTGAGGATTGAGCCCACAACCTAGGCAACCAGGAATTGAACCAGTGACCTCCTGGTGCATGATGGGTCGATGCTCAACCACTGAGCCACACCGGCTGAGCCCCTTCCCTCTTACTGGTGAAGTTTTGAGATGTGAGTCTGGAAGCTGCAGGTGAGGAAATTTACGAGGAGAGAATAAGGCTGAAGGCAGAGAAGAGATATAGAGGGACAGTCTTTGTGGCATCTGAAGACCTATTTCCTGTTCCTGGGCTCCGTGAGCTTGCCCTGGCTTATTGTAGCCTGCTTTCTCACCTTGCACTTTGATTCCACGAGCTGCCCCTACAGCCTTCCAATAAATTCTATTTTTTCCTTAAGCCAAGTTTGGCGTCTATGATTTGTGACCAAGGCTTCTGACTGAAGTCTACCATTGGCTGATCTCAGCTTCAGCACATCCCATTAGAGCTCTGTAATTACCCGTATTTCCCCAACCCACCTCCAACAAAGATACTGTTTCTTTACGATTTGAGGTATATTAATCTCTAAAGACTAGAACATATAAAAATAAAATCACGTTTCATTGTACACTTAGTGAACCAACCTTATTAAACACTAAAATAACATAAAATTAGCTGTCCCGGGACATCCAGAATCCCTTGCCAGAACCTCCACCCTCCTAGTTGATCAGCCCACGTGAATGCGATAAATCTCCAAAGGTTGATAAACATCGAATATTCTTCACTTACATTTATCGTCCATTCTAAAACTGATGTCTCCCACTGGACGTTTCATCACAGACTGCTTTGTTAAGCATATTCCCTGTTCAGAGGAGAACATCACAAATTGGTTCCCCGATAGAATGAGGGAGGGGATGAAGCACAAATTCAACGACAAGCATTTGGACTTCTCTCCCTTCGCCTTGGTGGTTTGGACACCTCATTCCCCAAAGTGGGAGATAAGGTCTTTCAGTCAGAAAACCAATTGGGTTGCTGGAATCCAATCAACGACCCTGTGCCGGAGCAAAGGGCCGGTCCAAAGGGGCTCAGCATCCATGGCTCAGCACCTCCCAGCCGCCACCGCCCACCCAGGTCAGATTCAAGGAGACTGGCTCTTTGTTCCCGATGAGCGCGAGGCTGACGGGTGAAGAAGTTTCACTGGGGCAGAGGAAATGAAATTGAATCCGAGTTGGAGACGATTTGTCTTCCCTGTGCCCTGCCGTGGTCTCAAGTGATAGCCTGAGTGGCAATGCTCAGACTCGCATCTGTGAGTCAATTACCGGCTACCTGCGTTTCAAATCCGTCCTGATGTGTTAGGTTTAAAACGGTTCAAACATATCGAACAGAGAGGAAAAAGGAGAGGGAACCAAGCCCCTGTAGGGATTTTTGTCTGAATCTACAAAAAGACTGGATTGAAACCTGCGGAGTATTTATAAAGAAGCTGTAAAATCGTTTCTTCATTTGAAAGGGATTGGAAAAGAGGCCCAGAAAGTGAGGCGGGGAGAGCGCGAGCTGCAGCACATGGAAGAAAGAGGAGCGGGGAGAGACCATTCTGTCATGTTGGCTAAAATGAGCTTCTCCTACAATTGGGAGGGAGTTAACCGTTGCCATTAACTAGTGTCCTGGGCAGAAGACTTGGGTAAGAGTCCCTTCTCCACCTGTCGCTAGTTCTAGAAAATGTCCCTTCCACTCCGTGCGCCTCGGTTTCCTTAACTGTAAAATGGAAATACGCCCCACAGGCGGGGTTTTGTGAGGATGCAAATGCTAAAGTAGATGTGAAAGTTCTTCATAAGCTGTGGAGAGCCACACAGATGCTACTCACACTTGTGACTGGCTTAATTCAAGCTGCAGTGTATACCACATATGGAATGGAAATTCTGACAAACAGCCTGGGGCAAAATTCAGATGAGAACAGCCAAGACTGGAAAAGATAAGGTCCAGGCGGAAAAAATAAAAAAAGCAATTTTTGTTAGAGAGGCATATGTAAGGCAGTTAATTCTGTGCCAACTTCTAAGGCCCACAGGTCCAGGAGCTTGCAATTGCTGAATAAGGCCAAGGGGCTAATATCAACTGATCACCTAGGAGTGATTTCTCCATTTTAAAGGGAGTTCTAATTATGCTGGGAGATGACTAGAGCCCATTTGAGTTATCCAGATTCTAGCCGTGCCCAATGATTTGTGTTCTTCAGCCTCTTGTGCATATCTTAACTATGGCACTGCCTCCTAGTGGCATGTTCCTGAATTGCAGGTATAATGTCAATCAGAACCAAGGGTGCTTCTTAATCTTGGCGGAGCATTGCAGATGCCTGAAGCCCACCTCCACAGATTGTGATTTAATTGGCCTTGCTGCACCCGGAGCACTGAGATATTTAAAAGCTCCCTTAGGTCAGTGGTTCTCAACCTGTGGGTCACGACCCCTTAGGTGGTCGAATGACCCTTTCACAGGGGTTGCCTAAGACCATCCTGCATATCAGATATTTACATGACGATTCATAACAGTAGCAACATGACAGTTATGAAGTAGCAACGAAAATAATGTTATGGTTGGGTCACAACATGAGGAACTGTATTTAAAGGGCCAGAAGGTTGAGAACCACTGCCTTAGGTGTTTTTACTATACAGCCAAGAACCACGACCCTAGAAGACAGCAAACGTCTTCTATGCAGGGCTAGAGGGTAAACTTTTTTAGGCTTTCTGGGACATATAGTCTCTGTCACAATTACTCAATCCTGCCCTTGTGGTGTGAATACCATAGACAATATATAAACTAATGGGCATGGTTGTGTTCCAATAAACTTTCCTCACAAAAATAAGCAGCAGGCCACAGCTGGCTGACTCCTACTCTAGAAATTCATATATGCTAGTATATATATATATATATATATATATATATATATATATATATATATATATATTATTGATTTCAGAGAGAAAGGGAGAGGAAGAGTAGAAACATCAATGATGAGAGAGAATCATTGATAGGCTGCCTCCTTGCACACCCCCTACTGGGGATCAAGCATGTGCCCTGACCGGGAATCAAACCATGACCTCCTGAATCATAGGTCGACACGACCACTGAGCCACACTGGCCGGCTGGGCTAGAAATTCTTAAAGTGAGGTCTGAAGACCAGCAGTACAGGCAGTACCTGGGCGCTTGTTAGAAAGGCAGGACCTCGAGCCTCAACAAGATCCTCAGGTGTGCATGGACGTTCAAGTGCGCCCAGAGGGTACGCTTTGTGCATCCAGCGGCATCGCAGCACCGAAGTGGAGAGTTCCCATCACTGTCAGCACCTCGGGGGGACTGTCACCTCTATCAACCTGGCTGTCTCCCGGCTGCCACATCCCCGTAGCGTCTTCTCCTCGGTGACTCAGACAATCTGACCAGCTGTCTGTGTTTGATTACAGTGTTTCCAAAGGGTCAACAGAGCCACACGTGCAGTTTTTATTTTTCATAATAATGTAGGGAGAGCACGTGGCAGTGGAGCCGTATCAGGTGATATGGCCGTGCTCTCAGGAACTGTCTATATATATCAGCATGTCAAAAGTCATATAGTTCTCCAAACACCCCCTGCTCCTTCAGGACTTTGCTTGCCAGGAAAGTCTTGGGGTCATCTTGCCACCAGGCAAATTTATCCAAACTTAAAAAAAAAAAACCTGATGTGAGACCTTTGACCCCCACTCCCATCCAGATTTAATCATCCCTCCCTGCCAGCCCCAGGCCCTGTGCATACCTTTGCTCTTACCCTTAGCACATTTATGGTAATAATGGGCTTATACCAGTCTGTCTCCCCCGTGGACACTGAGCCCCTTGCAGCCAGGTTCACGTCTCACTCCTTCGAGATCCACATGCCCAGCAGTGGGCTTTGCTATGATGAATGCTCCCTAAATTGCCACTGGTTTTAATTTAATTGACCTAAAAGGGAGCTAAGATTTCTTTTGTAACTGGCATGCTCACCTGCTCACCATGGAACCCTTTTAATGATGAATACTTAATAACAGCTCACAAAAAATGTTGCTCTCCAGATGAAACTTTGAAAAACGCTGTCTCATAAGACAACAGCACCGGCCCAGATCAGACCCAAGCTTGTTACAGGCCCTAGAACTTGGATTCTGGCTCTGGCCCTTGCCCAGCAAGGAGGAGGGGGTAGGAGAGGGGCTGACAGGGCGAATTTGGTTCCTATCGGCCCAAGCCATCTTTCCTGAAAAGTGGCTTCAGGTTGCTCTCAGGGACACCATAGAAATCCCACCCAACAGAGGGGGAAACGGGCTTTCTGAGTTAGGGATTGACCGCCAACGCAGCGCGATAGCCATAGCCAGGGCCAGAATCCAGGTCTCCCAGCATTGGTCCACCTCGAGAGCAAGGCAGACTCCTTTACAAAGAGTTTATCAGGAGGTCGGCATCTGTCACAGGTCCCCCTGCCCACCTGGCACACCTGGAACTGGGTGGGAGGGGAGAGAGAGGGCACCAGCTTGTCTCCTCGGGAGACTCACATCTAGACCCAGAACCCGGGTGGTCAGCATGGAGCTGTCCTTCCAACCCAGGCTGGAGTCCAGCGTTCTGCTGGGTCACAGGCCCGTCCAAAACGCTCCTCTGCCTCCTCCCTCCGTCTGTCTGGAGCCGGGATTTTGACAAGGCTTCCACTTCAGAGTCCTGCCATTTGGACGAGCACCCCAGCCTGGGTAGAGTCTTGGCAGCAAATGGGGCACCAGGGCCCATACTCCTGACTCCGTGCCCAGCTGTCTCTTGGCCATTGCTCTGGACAGCCCCGCCTTCCCATGTGCCAATACCCATTGGACGGTCCAGATTTGTGCGGGCGAGCGCACACACACACACACACACACACACACACGAAGACGCAGGTGCCTTTCTGTGTGTGCTGCAGAGGACAGTCCCAGCTTGTTACTCTGTCACATCCTGTCATGAAACTGCTAAAGGCAAGTGAGGAAGGAGCCAGCCAGTGCCTGTGGCACCACCTGCCCTGGGCTTGGCCGAAAATGAGGAACCCACGCTGACCCATGCAGGGCCCCCTCTCCTCTCTGGGCTCAACTGCCATGTCTCTAAAGGAGCACCGACCTGCCCTGGCAGGTGTATCTCAGTGGTCAGAGACGAAACCTGAAGTGCACAGACGCGACTTGGGAGGTGATCCCAGGAAATGTCAGTAGGAAAGTGGGAAGTGACACGGGAAAGGGACCGCGGTGATAAAGGGTGAGCTCTTAAGCCAGCTACCCCGTGCAGACTGGATCGATCCAGTGGAGAATCTCAGTGGGAGGTGAGCAAACCTCCCTCAGCTGCATAATCCCAACGGAAGGACGAGGGAGCTTCAGGGTTTATATTAGATGGAACCACATGAAATCGCCACTATTAAACCACTTTTGACCTACAAAAGAGGCAATTTCATGTGGTCCAACATCATATTAATGCCAAGAGCTGTTGGTGGAGGACTGCTGGGTTGGGGAAAGGAGGTGTTAATTCCATGACATTCCCACGCTACCCTAAAACAACACAGCACCATTCCAAAGTCCTGGGGGAAATACCCCTTGGGTATAGATATGTGGATGCCAGCTGGTGAGGGAAAGCACTCAACAGTCATGGGGGCTCTGCCGGGGGCCCTGACCGCACCGGGCTGCACTGACCAGGGCACGTGGGACCCCAACAGGACTCACACACGGGCTCCCTGTCTCTTTAGCTCATATATAACCCTCACGCTGCCTTCACTCCATTTCTTTTTTGGATTGATTTGTATCAATATTTGTATCAATATTTTTGTATCAATATTTGTATTGATTTCAGAGAGGAAGGGAGAGGGAGAGAGAGATAGGAACATCAATGATGAGAGAGAATCATTGATCGGCTGCCTCCTGCACACCCCACACTGGGGATCAAGCCTGCAACTAGGGCATGTCCCCTGACCCGAATCAAACTGTGACCTCCTGGTTCATAGGTTGCCATTCAACTGAGCCACGCCAGCCAGGTTCCACTCGATTTCTAAGGTTCAATCATTTCCTTGAATTACATAGTCCTACGCTTCTAAGATTCTGTTAGTCTTCAACTCCAAAGTCTACAATTCAGAGGTGAAAAGTCCTAAACAGCAGGGCAAGCCACGCCAATTAGCCAAGGGGAGATATTCATTTGTGGGTTTCACAGACACTTGTCAGGTCTACACAATATTCCAGATTCGGAATGGGCCCAAAGGCTACACCGCGAGGAACGCCGCCCTGAGATGGATGAGTGCCTGTCTACACAGTGGACTGGGATTAGGGCAGTGCCAGGGCTGGTGCTGGTGCCCCGAGGAAGCCACGTGGACTTGGGAGGAAGGACGCCGGAGATGCCCTGGGTGAGCGGGCACAGCCTGAGCTGGAGACGGAGCAAAGCCAGGCGAGTGGCTGCACACCTCACCCCAAGAAGCCATTCCCGGGGTACGGCCAGTGCACTTGCAGGCAGGTGATTTACAGAGCTGCTCGAGACCCCCATTCTTCCAACGTTGTCCATGAACTTGTGTTTCCAACTTTTAGGCATGAGTTACGACATACCACCCTGAAATTCAATTACCTCAGCAAGACGTTTGGCATCAATCAAAGATATTTACAGCTTGCAGGGGTGTTGGAGAGCGTGCACAGAGAGGAAGCGACTGGCCCAAGGTCACCCTGCGGACGAGAGCGGCGGCTGAGAAAGATTAGGAACCTGTAGCTCTTGCCCATATCCGCGTGTGCTGGGAAACAGAAGGGCTGCCTCTTCCACAGATATCCTCCATCTCTCCCATCAGAACAGAGAAAAACAGAGGAGGCAAGCAGAGTCCCTGGCATACACTCTGAGCCCCCAACAAGGCCTCGACAGCGGACCAGTCACATGCTGATTGCTGTGGCCACTGAGAATGAAATGAGGTCATGTCTGAAGGCATCCGTCAGTAAACGGTACATGGTCCTGCAAAAGCAGGGGATTGTTCGTCATCCTTATTCTTCATGATCATGGGTTATGATTGTTTATTCTGCCTGGAATGATAGCTAATGTTTCCTGTGTTTTTTTAAACATATTTTTGTTGAAGTTATAAAGTGTAATTTAAAAACCCAAACACCACCGAGAGTATAAAACAGTGGTTCTCAACCTTCCTAATGCCGCGACCCTTTAATACAGTCCCTCATGTTGTGGTGACCCCCAATTATAAAATTATTTTCGTTGCTACTTCATAACTGTAATTTTGCTACTGTTACGAATCGTAATGTAAATATCTGATATGCAGGATGTATTTCCATTGTTACAAATTGAACATAATTAAAGCATAGTGATTAATCACAAAAACAATATGTAATTATATATGTGTTTTCCGATGGTCTTAGGTGACCCCTGTGAAAGGGCGTTCGACCCCCAAAGGGGTCGCGACCCACAGGTTGAGAACCGCTGGTATAAAAGAAGTCTCCTCCAAGCAACCTGTTAATATGTTTCCTATAGTCCCTTCCAGAAAAATGTTTTTATTGCTCTGTACCTTGCTGGTTTGGTTTTGTTTGTTTTTTTATGTAACTGTACACCTTGGGCAGGGTTCCACAGCAGTACATACAGATTTAACTCATTCTTTTTCTAAGGAAGAAAGAGTGTTCCATTAATAAGTTAAACCAGATATTACTTAACCAGACCCCTGTGGGTGGTCCTTGGTGGTCTTGTGGAGGACTTTCCCCAGCACAACAGAGCTGCAGGCACGGCAGGAGACGCACTGAGTGTACATCTTGGACCTGAAACTGCTGGGTCAGATGCGGCTCAACTGCTGTCCAGAGAGGTCACGCTGACAACCCACACACCTGCCCTCCCATTAGCTGTGCGGAGCGCCCCTTCTCCCAGCTCTAGTCCCCCACAGAAAAGAAAGACCTTTTTCACATCGGCCAATCTGAGCAGTGAATAGTGGGGTCTGGTTACTATTTTAATTTGCTTCTCTCTTATTATGACCAACGGTAAATGTCTTTTTAGATGCTGGTTGACAATGTCTTAAGCAGCATTGGTTTTTTTTTTAGAAGGCGTGTGTGTGTGTTTGTGTGAGAAAGACTGAGAGAGGGCGAGAGAAATTCCCTTAACTGCTTGTTTATATAGCCCTTGTCCATTTTTTAAACCTTTTTTTTTGTTTTTCATTTCACTTTGTATAACCTTAAAATCAATTCAGAAAAGCAGCCTTGGGTGAAACAGCACAAGCTTTTTTCTCTTTCCTGATTTATTGTTCATTTTATTTCCTTACCGTGTCTTGGGCCCTGTTGTTGTTTTTTTAAAAAAGAAATGCACCAAATAACCTTCTAACTGAGCCTTCCATTTCCACTCTCGCCTCAACTGTGATCTTTCTAAACTGAAGCCAGGTCCTGTGGCTTCCTCGCTTCCGGCCTCCTGGTGTTTCCATCATTCTTAGAATACGCGTCACAGTTCAGCGAGGACCTGGGGGGCCCTTCCCGGCCTAGAAGCTGCCTGTTTCTCCAGACTCATCCTTTACCCTCCTCCCGCCAGCCCCACCTGAGCTCTCGCCCATCTGTTCTTCAGACCTCGCTTTCTCTCCCTCTGGACTGCTCTTCCCTCTGCCTCCAGCTAGCTAACGGAGGAAGGTGCCCCCATCACTCAGGTCACAGCTTAAATGTCACCTCTTCGGAGAGGCTTCTGCGACCCCCGCTCTCCTCTGCCTCGGCTCCTGTCCATCTCTCTGGCTGCACTCCTCACGGTGGACGGGCACTTGTTTGCTTGCTTCCCTCTGTTCTCCCCTCCAGCATATAAGCTCCAGGAGGGCAGGGCCTGCCTGCCTGTTCACCACTGCAGCCCCAGTGCCGTGACCCGTGCCTGAAACACTGTGCCTCCCCCCCGGTTATCTATTTCATGCAGGAATCAGTGTCCACTCAGATCCCTCCCTCGCTCCCTCCCTCTACGGTTGATCGTGTTCCTAGGTGGCTTGGACCGATCCTTCTCTCTGGCTTCATTTTCGGGTTTAAAGTCACTGAGTAAGATGGGTGTTTACTGAGCACCCTCTCTGTTCTGGGCACTGTTCACAGGCGCAGGGGTGACTGTGGGGAACAAGACAGGCAGGACAGCTCTCCTCGCAGAGCTCGAACCCCCACATGGGGATGGACGATGGGCCTCCACGAAATTAATGATTTCAGAGGGTGGCAAGAGCTGTGGAAAAAAGAAAACAGGAAATGCCCTGGACGGGGAGCTCAGTTGGTTAGAGCATCATCCTGATAGACCAAGGTTGCAGGTTGATTCCCTGTCAGGGCACATACAAGAAACAATGAATGAATGCATGAATAACAAATCAATGTTCCTCTCTCTTTCTCTCTCTCCCTCTCCCTTCCTATCTCTCTAAAAGGAAGGAAGGAAGGAAGGAAGGAAGGAAGGAAGGAAGGAAGGAAGGAAGGAAGGAAGGAAGGAAGGGAGGAAGATGTGAAAGAGGAAGGGGGAAGGGGGAGGGAGGAAAGGGGAGGGGGAGGGAGGAAGGGGGAAGGGGAGGGGGAGGGGGGAGGGGGAGGGGGGAGGGGGAGGGAGAATGTCCCTCTGAGGAGGGGACAGCTGAGCGAATGAGGAGGAGGAGGAGAGCTGTCGGTAGGTGGTAGGTCGGTATGTCGGTCAAAGAGGCAAGCAGGGGGCCAACAGGGCAGGCTCTGAACAGGAAGAAGCCTGGAGCACAGAGAGGGGATCAGGGCATCCTGGGGCCTGGAGGGTGGGGCATCACTTCACAGACAGGAGCAGGGCCACTCCCGCAAGGCTTCCCAGGCACCACGTGGGGGCGCCCTTCTCACTGCAATGGGCGCCAAACCAGGAAGTGGCCCCATCCTAGTTCAGGGTTTAAAAGGTGACCCTCTGATCTACCTAGAAGTTATTTGAGGGAAGGAAGGAAGGAAGGAAGGAAGGAAGGAAGGAAGGAAGGAAGGAAGGAAGGAAGGAAGGAAGGAAGGAAGGAAGGAAGGGAGGGACCTAGCTTTATAATTTGTTCTTTAAATTTAAATGGCTGGTCAGTTGTCCCATTTAGTAAATAATTTATCCTTCCCTCCCCAAGATTTAATTTCAAGTGCTTCTTTTAACGTTTACTAAAATTCCCTTGGGGGTTTGGTGTATTTGGGGGGCTCCATTCTGAAGCCAAACATTTTGATTACTGTAGCTTCATGATACATTTTAAGATCGGCTCGAAGATCACTCTCCTTTTATTCCTATTCTGTCCTATTTTTGCATATTTACTTTTTCCCAGGTGACTTTCAGGCCCTTTTGCCAAATGTGGAGAGTGAAATCCTTAGTGTTTTAATTAAGATGCATTAGGCTTATAGATTTATTAATAGATTATATATAGAGAGAGATTACAGAGAAGTTACCTCTCAACGATATTGTGATCTTCTACTCATAAATATGCCTGTACCTACTGGTTCCCGTAGTGTTTTCGGATTTTTATGCACCAATTTAACAGCTACGGATTTATTAAAATAATGTATCTAACTTGCTTGCAAAGAGCTCATTATAGAAACTTGGAAAACAGAGGCATAAAATGTAAAAGAAAATGCAGGAGCAAATAAAAATCCCACATAATTGCATCACGCCAGAGACCCATTGTTAGCAGGCTCTTGTGTGGGCGGAGCACACGCAGGCATGAGTGTGGGGCATGGCCATACGCTTGTTGAGTTTTCCATGAAACTTCACCTTTGATCCTGTCTTAGTAGACATCCTTTAAAGCGCAACTATAATGGTCGCCCAACATCCCATCACACAGCTAGACTGTAATTTATTCAACTGCACTGCAATTGCTAAACATTTCGGGGGTTTGGGGGAGTGTTTTGGCCTTCACAGCAGAGCTGCAGTGAACACAGGGACAGGTGTTAGTTCTCCTGGTTGTGACTGACGGTTCCTTTGACCTGACCCCTGAGTTCACATCCCTTGCTGGCTTTCCCCTGCTGTGCAGACCTCCTTGCATAGTGCAGATTTTGACCCTTTGTCTGCCACAGGGCTGCTAAGTTTATTTTGTTGTTGGCCTTTTTACTGTATTGACTAGAGTGGACAGGGGAGAGTGGAATTTTTAGTATTGGGGGGATTTGGTAAAAAAAAAAAAAAATGGGGGTCTAACTTGGTATTCCTTCCAAATGGCCAACTTTCACAATATAATATACCCTTATTGTTTTCATGTGGAAGCCGTTTTAATCTATCCCCAGTCTACTTTACATACAGGGTGGGGCAAGGGTGCATTCTTGCATTATGACCAAGTACTGTATTGTTTTCCATACAAACAACTGTAAACCTCCTTTTGCCCCACCCGGCATCGCTATGCTATCCCGTTCATCCGTGGGTTGACTCTTAAACTATATGAATTCCTAGTTTAATGCATTTCAATGTCCTGAAGGAAAAGAGCCCCTTGGGGTTCCTTCTTTTTCAAAAGGTTGTAATTCTGAATCCGAATAGAAAGAAGCCTCAACTGAGCGGCGAGAAGACCATGCATGCTGGCTGGTGTGTGTGTGTGTGTGTGTGTGTGTGTGTGTGTGTGTGTGTGTGTGTGTGTGTGTTTGTGAACTGACTCCGCGCTGAGTGCACCACCTGTGCTGAAAGGGAAGCGCCAGGAAGGTCTGCGCCCTGACTGCCTGCTTCTCTGAAACAAAGGAGCTCGTTGAAAACTACAATTCCCCAAATGCACTGCTCCGGGGCGCTGACCCCTCCCCCACCCCTTACGTTGTGCTGGGAGGACACACTTGCCAAGAGAGCCAGTCCCTCTGCAGGCCCCAGACAGTGCCCAGTGGGTGCTGGGATCATGGTTGAGAGAGGGGAGTGCGCATTCCTGAACAGAACCACTGTCTGGGGAAATGGACGTCCAGCCTCAGGTTAGATGAGACCCTGGCCCTGCCTCAAGCAACCCACAGAGAGGGGGAGACCCCAGACCTACCTTCCTTCCTTCCTTGAGCTGATCAATGCACTCAGATTAGAAAAGGGGGGCAGACTTGGGCCTCCGACAGTGATCTCCACGGTGCCCGAGGTGGGAACTGCCCCGACGGCTGCCAGGCTTGTTTCTGGGGGTGGGTCCTGTTCTGTTCTGCTCACGCAGTTACTTCAAATGCGTTTCTCAAGGACCTTTGAGGATCCCTGAGCAAGAACTGCTTGCAAGATGCCACTTGGGATTACAAGTGGACAATTCCTTGTTTTAATAAATAAATGTAGTAAATATAAAATACTGATCTTTCCACATGTAGCTTATTAAGAAGTAGCCACAGTTTTCTCTGTATGTGCTGGCAAGAGCTCCTACTTGGTCTTGGGAGGCCATGGAAGGGAAGAAAGAAAGAATGGTCGTTGCTGGGGAGCTTGGGAGAGATTTTTTTTAAAAAACAAACAAACATATTTGTATTGATTTCAGAAAGGAAGGGAGAGGGAGAGAGAGGTAGAAACATCAATGATGAGAGAGAATCATTGATCAGCTGCGTCCTGCACGCCCCACACTGGGGATCGAGTCCGCAACCCAGTCATATGCCCTGACTGGGAATCCAACTGTGACCTCCTGGTTCATAGGTTGACGCTCAACCACGGAGCCACGCCGGCCGGGTGGGAGAGATTCTTCAACCTGTGATCTCAAATGTACCTGGCTCCCTGAGGCCTTTCTTTGGCTGCCACCGGCTCTGCTGAGAGTAAGAGGCTGGTAGCTTTATTCCCATTTGCCCTGCTCCCTGGGAGCCTCCCTCCCTCCCCTGGGGACCTTCCATGGGTGTGGGAGGCTATTCAGGGCTATTCTGGGTCCTCCGGCCATCACAGTCAGGCGGACTCCCTCCTGCCCCCAAGGTTTCCCTCCCCTCGTCATCCAATCAAACGCTAACCTAGCTATTTCTGTCAGGGATTTTGCAGATGTAACTAGAATCTCATTGAAGGTCATCTGACCTCAAAAAACAGAGGTCACCCAGGTGGGCCTGGCCTGAGCACTGAGCATTTAAGGCAGAGTTCGCTCTGGCTGAGGACAAGAGGAAGTCAGCGGGATTGGAGGCACAGGGAGCATTTGATGTGCTTTGGGGTTTGAGGGGGAGGTGCCACGCGAGTAGGAACGCCGACAGCCCTATGTTGCCCAGAGAGGCCCCAGGTGAAGGCCAGCAAGGAAACTGGACCCCCGTTTTTCGCCCCCCAGAGAGCTGAATTCTGCCAAGGCCCTGGATGCCCTTGGAAGGCCCTCACCCTGCTATCAGCCTTGTGGGACCCAGAGCAGAGAACCAGCCACAGCCGCCCAACTCTGACTTACAGAGCCATGAGCCAATCCATGGGTGTCTTCCATCAAGCAGCGAGGCAGCCAGAGCAAACCAGCGCACCTCCCGCCCCAGCCCTCACAGCAGGGCAGCGGGAGCAGAGCCTCACTCTGTCCGATCCTCAGATCCTCAACCACCAAGTGAGCCCCACGTGGCTCATGACAGGAGAACCCCCGGCTCCCCACCTGATCTGAGGGGCAAGGGAGAGATCTGCCCGTATCATCACCCGGAACCAGGGACAGCAGTGAAGCAAGAGGGACCATGAACACATCAAGAGGACGCCGGGGCAGCACCAAAGCCCCACTTTGACTTGGGCAGGCATCTGGGGAGGAAGAGGCCACAGAGGCTGCGACCTGCACCCAAAGCCGTCCACCTCTACGCCTTCAAAGGGGAGACTCACCTACGCCCTCGCCAGTGAAGAAAAGGGAGCCGGGGGAATGCAGCCGGGCAGCCACAGAGAGGAAGGGAGGGACCAGGGAGCGGGGACCAGGGGCACCGGGCCCACTGCCAGAATTTAAAACGTTTCCCCCACCGCCAGCCCGACAGCGCCAGCACCCCACACCTCACAGTGGAGATTTAAACATGTTCAGCTTCTCCAAGCCCCATGTCAGCCCTTGTAAGGGAAAGAGCTCATCTTCTTTCCCTGCAATGGGCTTTCATCAAGTGCTTCCGCAGCGGGGAAATATTTGAGTTTATCAGCCCCCGATGCGCCTGGGGAAGCGGCCGAGGGGCTGGGCCTCCTGTTGGCCACGCTCTGTCCGACTCTTCCCCGCCGCTCCCCTCCCCCCACAGGGTCTGTGAATGCCTGGCGAACTTGGTCCCCAATGAAAGGGAGACGAGCCGGAATGGGACGGTGACCATGACACATCACAGCCCCATGTGACAGGGTCTTCCCGACGACGGTGGCAGGCAAGCGCCCTCCCCAACAGCAGCAGCCTTCTCCAAACTCCCTGCCCCAAATATTCCAGAAAGAGCTAAGGGTGCGCCCGACACTGGCTGGGCTCCTGCCGGACAAGAAGGCCCAGCACAGGGGCCTTGTTTCTGAACCCTGACAAGGACCCGAGGTCCGACGAGATAACCAGTGCTCGAAAGCCAGTCGTCATCACTGCCGTTTACTGAGCACTCAGTGTGGGCTCAATGCTACGTGTTTACACACGCAAACTCGCTGGCACCTCACAACGGTCCTTCGATAGCAACGCTACGAGCCCTCCCACTTTACAGACGATGAAACTGCGCACAGGAAAGCGGAAGGAATTCACCCCAAGGAGATGAATTCTTGCTCATGTTGTAATTTGACTGTGAATTGGGGACCACATAGAGATTCCAAATGGGGTGTTGTTTTCCACTCTTGTGGTGCAGTTAGGAGAGACCCTAACCACATATCCCCACGGTTAAGGGGCCAGCAGGGGTCAAACATACACCGTGTCTTCGGTCAGGTGGCCCGGAAGCAGACCTTGGGAGGGGAATTTGTGTGCAAGAGGTTTATTAGGGAGGAAGGAAGAGAAACAGGTGAGTGAGAGGAGGAGGAGGAACAGAGAAATGGAAGCCAAGCAAAGGTGTGACTTCAGGCGAGGTCCCAGCCCGACCCTCAGGGAGACTGTGGAACATACATCACACCTGAGTCTGTCCTGCTTCCAGCGGGCAGCTGGCCTTTCGTAGCCAGCACTGCCTGCCCATTGGCTACCGGCCTCCCAGGAGGCGGTGGGATTTCCAGGCTCCATAAGGGAAGGCCTCCTGGGGGAGTCACAGGTACAAGAGTCAGAGACGGAGTATATATTGCTGGGTAATGTGTTTGCAGAATCCCTAAGAGGGATCTGGGGGGATCAGGCAGAGGCCCGACAGTTCCCGCCACAGTCTGATTGAATCCTGCTGCCTCTAGTTAGCTGTGTTGCCTTGGGCGAGTTGCTTAACCTTTCTGATCCTCAGAATCTGCATCTGTAAAATAGGAATAAAGTTTCCTATTCCCACCCTAGCCGACGTCCGCCTGGGACGGTTCCGCAGGCTGCTGTGCAGTCAGCCCCTCCACGGGCCCCCGCCTTCCTGCCCAGACAGTAGACCCTGCCCACCACTGCCCAGGAACGGACCCCAAGGCTCAGCATCCCTGCCTGGCCGCTGGAGGCCGAAGCCCTGTTGCAATAAAACATTCTTGTGGTTTGCGGGTGGGATTGTTTTTTCCGTCTCAGATATTCCAGGAGAAAGTTTAATGTGTCACATTTTCCTGGAATGTCGCATCTAGATGAGCTATGTGGGTGTCAATGGTCCAGCAGCCTTAACACACACACAGAAACACATACACACACACACACACACACACACACACGTACAAATTACAGTTTTGTGAACAAAATACTCAGCCACATTTGACCCTTGGCGTGCTTGACGACCACTCCCTTTGTAAGAGATTTCTTCCCTCTGGTTATTATTTAAAAAAAAAAAAAAATCCATTATTTGTTTTAGCTCAGTTCCCTGAAAGTATGGAGGAGCCACAGAACCGAGGAGGGGGCTGGGGGTAGGAAACTGGGCAAAAACCCTGGGGCAGGTGGAGGGACCCCTTCTCCCCATGGATTAAAGTATCCGGTTGGATAAAAACGAGGAGGCAGAGTTTAGAGCAGCCGTGGGCAAACTACGGCCCGCAGGCCGGATCCGGCCCATTTGAAATGAACTAAAAATAAAAAGACCATACCCTTTTATGTAATGATGTTTACTTTGAATTTATATTAGTTCACACAAACACTCCATCCATGCTTTTGTTCCGGCCCTCCGGTCCAGTTTAAGCACCCATTGTGGCCCTCGAGTCAAAAAGTTTGCCCACCCTGGTTTAGAGGCAGCCTGGCTCAGGCCCAGCCAGGCCGAGTGGCGATGGCCAAGCCTGGACCACTGGCATGTGCTCTGACGCCCTAAGGAGCAAAGCAGAGCTCCCAGGACAGACTTGCCCTGGGCGGTGGGCAGGAGGGGAGGGCTGCAGTCAGGCCTTGTCCAGCCCCGTCCATGTCCCTCAGGCAGCATCTACCCCATCACTCCTCAGGCATCGATTACAACTACACACAGTTCTGCACAGATTTCTTTTTTTGTTGTTGTTTTCTAATCCTCACCCAAGGATATTTTTTCCATTTCTTTTCAGAGAGAGTGGAAGGGAGGGAGGGAGAGGAAGAGAGAGAGAGAAACATCCATGTGAGAGAGACACATTGATTGATCTGTTGCTTCCCGCATGAGCTCTGACCAGAGCCAGGGTTCAAACCTGCAACCAAGGTATATGCCCTTGACCAGGAATCGAACCCGCGACCCTTTGGTGTGAGGGCCAATGCCTCAACCACTGAGCCACACCAGCCAGGGCTGCACAGGTTTCTTCAGAACGTTAGGGCACCGTCATCCCTGGAGATGATCTTAATGCCCCCAAGAGGTAGGCAGGGCCCCTTTCCCACTCCTGTTTCGTCTCATAGCAGATGTCCACGTTCAGAAATGCTAGCTCTGCATTATCCGTTCTTCCGGTCTGGCACTCAAGTCTCAGTAGGCTTCATTGACTTGTCTAAGGTCACAAAATGCCTCTTCATAGTCCAGGAGGAGAATTCTGGGTTTCTAACTCTGAATGCTCTCTTTTGACCCGTTTCAGAACACTTTGGGAAAGACTCGCATAAGACTCCCAGGCCACCAAAACCCCCACGTTGGAAACGCCGGGCACATGTGTCCTGCAGAAGAGCAGAGCGCGTGGGTGTTCCCTTTCTTCCCATTAATTTCCGTGCTCACTTACTGACTTCCTCCTGCACGCAGACTCCCCTTTCCTCGGCTTTTAATAAACTCAGGCCTTGGTGCTTACATTTTGTTGTTGTTGTTAATCCTCACCAGAGGATATTTTTCCCATTGATTTTTTTTTTTTTTTTTTTGAGAGAGAGAGAGAATGGAAGGAGAGGAGGGGGAGAGAGCGCGAGAGAAACATCGATGTGAGAGACACACATCAACTGGTTGCCTCCCACACCCACCCCAACCAGGCCCGGGGATCGAGCCTGCAACCGAGGTACATGCCCTTGACCAGAATGGAACCGAGGACCCTTCTATCTGAGGGCCAGCGCTCTAACCAGGAAACAAAACCAGCTAGGGCGGCGCTTACATTTTGAACAAGCTTTAACTGCTCTGCTCAGACACCCATTCTCCTTGCCCATTCATGTCCCTTCTTTGTACGTGTCACCCTTCTGCAGATGGCCGGCGCGTGTCCCTGATGGCACCGTGGGGAGGAAGGGAAAGAAAATGTCATTGTCTTCTGCACATACAAGAATGTACAATATGAGAAGCTTTTGCTTTTGGAAGGGCTAGCCGACAGCATGAGTCAGCTATGCTAGGCAGACCAATGCGTTCGATTGAACATGCAACGTCTTTGCTTGCCCATGCCAGGACCTGGTGCTGGTGTGGACGGGTTGGCCAGAAGCATCATCTTCTGCACCCAGTGGGAGTAAGAGGACAAGAGCACAGGCACAGGGCCCTGGGGAAGGCTGCTGAGCTGTGCACCAGCCAGGCAGACAGGGGAAAAACTTACCCAACGAAGGCAGTGCTCAGGTGTACAGCTCAAAGCTGGCGGAAACCCTGGCACTTTATCAGGCAAACATCTTCCTCCTCAGCCATCCCTAGATAACAAGCTGGCACGCTGCTGGGGTCAGGGGCGAATCGGCATGAAAACTGAGCAGAGAGGACAGAAGCAGGAGACAGAGAGTTGGGGGAGGGGGAGTGGAGTGGGAGGCGGGATACAGAAGAACCAGATCAGGAAAGAGCCCTTCCCATAACCAACGGGTGCAGTGTGCCTTTGTCAACTGAAGAATCCACCCAGACGTACGGTCAGGAAGGGCACAGGAGGCGGCTCAGTGACACAAGTCCAGGGAGCAGGAATTTCTCATACTTGAGTCCCCGATCCCCTCCCTTACTGTCCATGGGACCCCGGCTGAGCTCCAGCTACTTCACCTGCGCCCCCACCAGGGTTTCTGTGGGTATCGCGGGTTCACATAGGAAAGCACCTATCATGTGTCCTAGACATAGTAGGCATCCTTGGTCCTCACCACAACCCTGCATGGCGGAGTGGCTGGTGGGGAACCTGACCTGGCTAAGGCAGAGCACACATTCCCGCCCCTCTGCCATCAGCTGCTGAAATGTTTTAGAGCAGCAAGCCCTCCTGTCAAATTAAATACAACATGGAGCCCCAACATGTGAGTGGAGAATCCAGGGTGCTACACGCTCAGCTTAGAAACCGTGAATTTAGATTGAACATCCACAAATCAATTAACATGCTTTACACCACATTAACAAACTGAAGGATAAAAATCATATGATCATTTCAATAGATGCAGAGGCAGCAACTGGCAAAATTCAACATCCACTTGTGATAAAAACTCTCAACCAAGTAGGTATAGAGGGAACATACCTCAACATAATAAAGGCCATATATGACAACCCCACAGCTAACTTCATAGCCAGGAACAAGACGAGAACCACAAATTTAGGATATAACTTTTCACAAAGCAATGGGATGGATCAAAAATGTCACAATGGCTTAAACTTACATCTGTGCAATTACTATTCAGACACAACTGTGTCAGGTGGGTGATGCTATCTAGTCCATCTTACAGACGGTAAAACTGAGGCTCAAAGAAGCTAATCGGCTTGTCTAAGAACACCCATGTGATGGGGGACAGAGCTGGGATTCAACCTCCAACGCCCACACTGTGAATCCATTGTTCTCTCTGAGGGCAAAATTCCTTATTAGCCCTTCCTAGTCTCCAGAAGAGGAAATGGGGCCGAGATGACAGAGAGTGGCTCATTTTCTCAGCTCCCCCAAACCTTCACCTCCAACTGACACCGCCACCTGGGTTCCTTCAGCAGCAGAGACTGGAGTTAACAGGCAGACGGGCGGGCACACTGTTCGACAGACTGTCCTTAAAGGCCCTCAGCCGTGACCCAGGGAAAGCAGGCAGGCTAGTCCCCTGGGGCCTTGCCTGGTTCATCACCAGCTCTCTGGGCACCCATCCCTTGTCCCTCCGTGAAGGGCAGAGCCAAGGTGGAGAGGAATGTTCTCACCAGACCATGCAACACAGTCAGCTGTTTCCAAGCTGCGGCTGCTTAAAGAAACATCTCCCCAACCTGGTCTGCATCAGAAACACGTCTTTCCCAATCCAGGGTTTGGCCCAGAACCCAGGAATCCTGGGAAATGAGTGGGATCCAGTTCTCAGTGGTTCACACAATAGCAGATACTGGGAAGAGGAAGAATCATTCACACTCATTTACGGAGATCCACAGTGTAGTGTGTGCCATGCCCTGTGCTAGGTTCTGGGGGTGCAGAAATGAAAAGATGCCTCGCCCTGAGGACATTAGGATCCAGTGAATCTTTAGAGACCATCTAGTCCCACCTCCCCATTTAAGATATGAGAAGATTGCGACCCAGACATGAGGAATTGACCTAAGAAGCTCATTTGACTCAAACCAATAGGGTCCTTCCCTGAGACTTTCCAAGTTGGCGCCAGAGGAAATGGATGTGTACTTGGGGGTTTCAGCCAGGGCTAGGGTTGGAGTGAAGCCACGGAGATGCCTACTGCCAAATGCAAGGAGGCATCCCTCTCAGCATCTTTCCAGACAAGTGTATCTGTGGGGTGAGGGAAGGGACACAGGAGTGAAGAGAGATGTATGGAGAGAAACTCTCTCTTCAAATCTGTGGCTACTTTGGTGCTTTCCAATAAGTCCCCTCTCACACTTAAATCAGATAACGATGGGTTTCTGTCACTTGCCACCAGGGAGTTCCAACTAATTATGAGAACTAGCTGTGCCCATCTCTCCCACTTCTGCCTCTGCTTTGTGACTCAACTGTTCTGTCCCACACTTCTGGTCACTGACACTAGCTCTCTCCTACGCTGTGTCCCCTCCTCAAGGACCCACCTCCACCAGGATCCTCAGAGCTGCTGGGTGAAGCGTGGTTCCCAGCCCCCAACATCAAGGAGCTTGATGGCCCTCAGTGATTTGAGCTGGGAAGACAGAATACAGAAACGTGCGTGAGTCTCAGCTAAGGAGGAGTGTGGACTGTGCTGGAACGGCGGGATAAGCCAAACATTGTCTGAGCAGAGGGATGGTGTCATTCCTTCTGAGTGGTCCAGGAAAGCCATAGGAAGGATGAAGAGGTAAAAGGCATGAGAGCCAGGAGACAAGACTCTACGGTTCCTGCCGTCATGACCAGGAAACTGAAGGACTGGTCAGGGCCCTGTGTTTGTCCTCCCAGGGCCAACATTCTATCAAATCGTCACCTCTTCTCTGGCCTGCCTAGATCCCCAGGCTGCCTGTGGCTCTCTGAGACCTCCCTGCCTAAGCTAAAGGTCTACCAGGATGCCCATTGCCCCAGCCTCATCTCCAGACCTGGTCTTGCTACCAAGCCCTGGTGCACAACTCCTGAGTCAAACTTCTCCATGTTAGGGTTGGAAGTAAAGGAGAGGATGTGAGAGGTTTCCTGCTGTCAGGGCCTCGCCTCTTCCTCATGACCAGCCCGAGACAAGACCAGATGAAGATGGGAGGTCTGTGATGGCAGCCAGGGGGTGCCGTGGGGGAGGCAGCCTCAGTGATCAAACAGATAATTTTGGAGGCATCAGGGTTTGGGCAAACTATTTGCCAAGGTGTTCCTTTTTTGGCAGAAGCTCCGTGCCTCAGTCTGCAAGAAGTTGGGGAGGAGCATCTGCCAACTCATCTCTCCTTAAAGGGAGAGTTCCTCCGCACACAGGCACATGTGACCAGCCGTGGGCTGGAGGACCAGCCAGATGTTATCAGAGGCAGGACATAGCTTCGAGTCCAGGAGGAGTGTAGTGTTTCCACTCACACATCACATTATTTTCTCTGCGCATTCCTGGGAAGTTTAAGGGCATAAACTTTCCATCTTATCATTCCTGGTGATGTTTCCATTCAAGCAACAGTGAGTGAGGGTGGGTGTCAGGAGCCCCAGGGGTGAGTAGAAGAAATGGATCAGGCTGTCTCCAGGCAAAGAAGAGGGAGAGAAGGAAAGACTCAAGATAAGATGGGATGGGATGGGATGGGATGGGATGGGATGGGATGGGATGGGATGGGATGAACAACAAGGAAAGGAAGAGAAAAGGAAACAGGATTTGCTACTGCGGTAGGGTTTGCAAAGCTAGCTCCAGGAGGTAGTGCTTATGAGTGTGGGCTCTGGAGACTCATCACCAGGGTACAAATCCCAGGTGTGCCCTTTATGTACTGTGTAACCATGTGTGAGTTACTCAGCCTCTCTGAACTTAGCTGATCAGCAAAAGAACTCTTACTTCCCGGGTCTGTAGGCACTGAATGAGATGGCATGCACGTGACCCCTAGCACAGCATCCGGCTCACGGCATAGACTCCATGCAACATGGACATGATTAGCACTCTACCAGGAACTTCTGTGAAATCTGGTTACACGGAGAACAGGTAGACCACGGAGCCTGTGTCCTGGCCTCTCTCATGATCTCAACGGATCTCTTTTGAATACCTAAGTCACAGGTAGACCGCTCAACCTTGACATATGAAATCAAGAGCTCTGTTGTGGTAGAAATGCCCAGCATCTACTTTTCACCTTCCATTGTGAAAGTAATAAATAACTAGAATGGTCCTTAAGGAGAGGCACATGTCTAGGTGGGCTAACTGACACCTCTGAGAAGCAGTGCTCATGAGCTCTGGCTTTTATTATTTGACGGGTCTCTGCCTATGGAATATGTCATTGAAACGAAGGTTCTGCTGCTTTAAAAAGCACATCGAACAGTTTGCAAACCACTATCCAGGACAACAGCACCTCTAGCTGTAGGTTTGTACCATTTATTTATTTATTTATTTATTTATTTATTTATTTATTTATTTATTTTTAGAGAGAGTAGAAGGGAGGGGGAGGGACAAGAGAGAGAGAAACATATTCGAGAGAGACACATCAATTGGTTGCCTCCTGCACACACCCTGACCAGGGCCCAGGATTGGGTCTGCAACCAAGGTATGTGCTCTTGACCGGAATCGAACCCGGAGCCCTTCAGGCCTCAGGCCAATGCTCTATCCACTGAGCCAAACCGGCTAGGGCAGGCTTGTACCTTTCAGATGCACTAGATGTCACTTCTGTCAGAGAAACCATTACCTCTTCGAGAAGTCTGGGTATTCCAGCTCATTGAGACTGGACATGGGAAGTTATAGCTAAAAAATGCCGGTCCCACTTTTGAACCATGTTGGCAATAAACACTGAGTGTAAGATGCAATTCTTCTGTTTTAAGAGATGCTCCTTGCCCACGGATGAGCCACTGCTTTCAATTTTACCAGGCCAAAATTGAGTTCATGGAGAGATGGGGCATCGTTTCACGGACTGTAACCTTTGAAAATTCATTTAGAAGGAAGGGAGCAAGGTTTTCAGATGTGAATAGCCAGGGATTGATCGAGTGGTAGGAAAAGTGACCCTGCCGGACGGTCACCCAGAGAGGGGGCTCGCACAAGTCAGCCGTTGGACTCTGCCAGGTAAGAGGCAGGAGTCGCCCTCTGACCTCCTCCGCTCCAGCCTGGGCACTCCTGAGCCTGGAGAGGAGAAGGCGGCAGCCAGGGAGGGAGAGAGGGGCAGGAGAGGCTGGTTAGTAAGAAGAAATCTTCAGTAAGAAAATTGAAGCATCCACTTGGGGCCCGTGCTTGCGGTCCAGCCCCAGGGCCATGTTTTAGCATCAGGATGCACTGAGTGTAACATCTAAGAGTGTTTGCTAAGCAGAGCAGAAAAGTCCACTCACACTAGAGGGCAGCGACCCACTCGGGGTCCAAGGGGCACCACCTTCTAGGCATGTGCTTTCCTTGAAAATATTTTTAGTAGGAATCCTGAGAAGGTACATCCTTTTAACTACTTAATTGATGTGTATGTTTTTAAAGAACTTTTTAAAAATATATATTTTTATTGATACCAGAGAGTAAGGGAGAGGGGGAGAGGGAGAGAAACATCAATGATGAGGGAGAATCATTGACTGGCTGCCTCCTGCACGCCTCTACTGGGGATTGAGCCCACAACCCGGGTATGTGCCCTGACCAGGAATCGAACTGTGACCTCCTGATTCATAGGTCAATGCTCAACCACTGAGTTACACTGGCCGGGCTAAAGAAATTTTTTAAAAACTTCAAAACCTTAGCATTATTTTCCTTCAATTGTTTGTATCAGGATTTATTTATTTATTCATTCATTCATCCATTCATTTTATTTATTTACTAGATACCCGGTGCACGAAATTTGTGCACGGGGGGGGGGGGGGGGCGGGTGCCCTCAGCCCAGCTTGCATCCACTCCGATCTGGGACCCCTCAGGGGATGTCCAACTGCCGGTTTAGGCCTGATCCCAGGGCAGTTGGATATCCCTCTCACAATCCGAGACCGCTGGCTCCTAACTGTTCACCTGCCTGCCTGCCTGATTGCCCCTAACTGCCCCCTCTGCCAGCCTGATCACCCGTAACTGCCTCTGCCTGCCAGCCTGGTCCCCCCCAACTGCCTCCACCTGTTGGCCTGGTTGCCCCCAACTGCCCCCCCCCCCACACACACACACACACATACCAGCCTGGTCACTCCCAAATGCCCCCTCTGCCGGCCTGGCCGCCCCACGCAGCCTGCTGTTCAGTCGTTTGGTCATCCCTCACTAACCCCCTGCTGGCCTTTTCACCTAATGCAGCCTGCTGTTTGGTCATTACTGTTACTATGACAGCACCCTGGACAATTTGCATATTCTTCTATTATTAGTATAGATTTTTGGTCAAATAATAAAAGCAAAAACTTGCCAACTTTTTTTTTAAATTTCTTGGAAGGATACAGGGTCATTCACAGAATCAAGGGCAAAATCAAGAACATACCATGCCTTGGGAAGGACGGGAACCAGGTAGTCCCTGGAAAGGCTGGGATGCCAACTGCTGGCTTACATTTCTAGGACATGGGAGATGGAGGTGGCTTCACTCCCCTCTCCCTCCCCCAACTTTGGGCAGAGTGACTGACAGTTCCTTGCAACCATAGCAAAGGAAGCGGAGGTAATTCAATTTCTCCAACGGGGAAAATTACACTAATGTTTTGACAGTTTATCATTTATGTGTCTTTTCCATGTAAGAAAAGTATTCAAACATAGCTTTTAGTTTCCCAAACCGCAGGAAAAGTTGGGCATCCTATTGAAATAACTCACGGAGGAAGGGGGTGGGGGAGAAGGTTGTTTTTTTTTTTTTTTAATCTCATTCCATCTTTAATACATACTCTGGATTAGATGCTGATTAATTTGGCACCAAGGTCTGCTGCTAATCAGCTGCATGTCAGCAACCGGTTCTGGAGACATTTAAATGATAAAGCATGACAGGATTAACTGCACTTTTGCAAATTACCTCTTTGTAAAATATAAGCAAACCCGATGTGCACACAGGGGCGTGCGTGCAGGGAGGGGAGAGATGACGATGCGAGTTTTCTTCTACCAAAGCCCACACTTCCGACCATTTGGGAGCCTCACGGTTCATATTCTTCCCAATGTGTTCAGGGAAAGAAGTGTTGTGTTGGCAGGTGATGACAGAAACTTGACAGGTGAGTAAAAGCTATTTCTGCCCTGGGTACTATATGAATGTGCCAGTATATCTAAATTTTTAAAAAAGCTTCTCTCACCCTGCCTTAAAAAAAAAAAAAAACAGTAGTCGCAGTATGGTTCAAGCTTTATTTTCTTTAAAGCCAGTTGGTTTACTGAACAAGTATCTAAATTTGGGGATCCATGGGCACTGTAGGTAGAGTAGTGCGTGGATTTTTCATTTTTTAAGTCTTGGTTAGAAATATGAGCTTAGCCTGGCCGGCATGGCTCAATGTTTGAGCATCGACCTATGAACCAGAAGGTCACGGTTCGATTCCTGGTCAGGGCACAAGCCCAGGTTTCGGGCACAATCACCAGCATAGAGCATGCAGGAGGCAGGCGATCTATGATTCTCTCTCATCATTGATGTTTCTACCTCTCTCTCCCTCTCCCTTCCTCTCTGAAATCAATAAAAATATCTTTTTTTTAATGATGATGAGCTTAGTCACCAGGCCAGGGGGTTCTCAGCCCCAGCTACATATCAGAATCACCCAGGCAGATTTAAAATATACTGATATCCAACACCACCCAGGCAATTAAATTGGAATCTCTGGGCATGTGACCTGGTTCATGTAAATCAACCAACCCCTGGATCTCAGGCACCAGCTGTCTGATAGGAATGGGCACCACCTTCCCCATCCATGTCATGGGAGAAGCAATATACCAATCTGGTAGGGCTGTTGCAAAGACTCAACAAGTGGCTCCTGTAAAATGCTCATTAGCACGTTCTGGCTCCTCATAAGACCGCGTGGGCGGTGAGCGCTGACACTGGACCATGGGCAACAGCCTGGCACCCTCGCACAGGTGGGCCGCTCTCTCATGCTGGGTGGGGTAAACCAGAAGCCCAGGCCTGAGCCCCAGTGTCCTCGGCTGTTAACATGAGCTAATAACAGTATCTACCGCAGAAAGTCCTTTTGAAGATTCAATGATGCAAGTTACGTAAAGCTTAGCACACCAATCCATGTTAACTCTCGTTCTTGTAAAAAGTAATACGCAACCTAGAACTATCCTGTGAAATAAAAACCTCTCTCTACCATAGTAGAGATGACTGGTTACCTGACTGCCCAAAGGTCACCGACTAGTAAGCAGAATACCTTTCCTCCAAAGTCCACCTCAGTGATGGCCGAAGCCCTAAGCCCTAAGCCCGGCAACGGAGACCTTCACAAATGGGCTCCATCCAACCTTTTTCAATCATTTCTCCACTTGTATCCACTGTTCCTCAAACGTGCTCTGTGCATTCTCTTCTTTGAGCCTCCAGTCACACCTGTGCGTGTGCCCAAATCCTTCCCCTCTTCCAGGGCCTGGTCCACAGGCCTGCCCCCACCATCTGACAACAGAACTGCTGCCACCTGCTGCTCACCCTCCTCCCACCCCCACCTCCCCAGCACTTTGCCAGTTACCTCCCTCCTTCGATAGTATCACATCTTGCCAGACCAGACCGGACTCTCGGGCATTGGGCTTTATCGTACCAGGATCTGTGCTGGCCGCTGCCTTCTAACACCTCCCATTTTTTAAATCTAACACCTCCCATTTTTTACATTGGGGCTGGCGGGAGACACATTGGTCAGAATCGACCCATTTGACTTGTATGAACCATGGTAGACACACTCAACATTATTAATTCCGTGCGGTCTGTCTGGGAAGCGCTTGCACACTGTCCACAGTGAATTCTGCCAGTCGGTCCTGTTGGAAGCCCGGGGTGGGGGGTAGGTGTGGTTGGCAGCGTATGTCCTCCAGTGGAGGGTCAGTGTTTCTGCATTTTACAAACTCCGACTGCATGTTTATGCATAACGAAGGGGAAGAGTTCAAAATTAAGCTGTGCATTTGAAGGAGGTGTGTTAACGCCTTTAAATGAGAAACAAATCCAGGGTGGTGGAGAGGGCCCTGGAGGGGGGCGGGCAGAGCCCTGGGCTGTGGTCCCACCTCGGCCACCACCTGGTGTGACCTTAGTGGCGTGAATTCCTCTTTCAGGGCCTCTATTTCCTCAAAGGCCAAGTGAGGAAGTGGGACGAGCACATGACGTCCGTTCCAGGTCCAGCATTCATCCCAAGAAGCGCTGAACGCCAACCCCATGGAATGTGCAGGCTCCGGTGTTTGTTCTTGGGGACCACCAGGGAGTGAGTAAGCGTTGAGGGTTCTTGCCCTTAGAATGACCTCTGTCACCAACCAGCGAGCGGCCTGAACCTGATGGGCCGATTCCCTACGTCCTCTGGATTCTAAACCATCTTTCCAGTAAGAGGAACACTGCCCCTGGGGACCTGGGCTTGGGGATAATAGGTCCAGTTCTGTTTGTTTTGCAGAAATACATCTAAGCCTTAACCATCTTCTAACTCCCAGGATGATGACTAAATCTTGGCTCTTGGAGACCAGCCCATCCGACTGCCTTGTTTTATGGATGGAGAGCGTGCGGCTGTGGGAGGGGCAGTGACTGAACCAAGGCCACGGGGTAGGTAGAGCTGGGCAGGCTCCTGTTCTCCTGGTTCAGGCACTCGCTGCACTTGCTGTGCTGTGGGGTTCATTGTAGGCGTGGGCTGTGGCTGTGGGGATCCTGAGCCTCCTGGAAAGAGGGGGCTGGATGCACAGAGCCACGGGAACCCCTCATCTATCTCTCCTGGGGTCCAGCAGGTCAGAGCTCAAAGGGCATTGGAGAATGTTCAGTCCTGTGTCCCCCACCCTGCGGGTAGCAGGCAGTGAACCAGGGATAAGAAACTCCTCGCCCCCAATGTCAAGGTACTTTGAGTTGGGGCTTTGAGGAGGTCATAGGGTTAGACAAGGTCATGAGAGTGGGGCTATGGAGAAGGAATCGGCGCCTTTATGAAAAGAGGAGGAGACGGGGTCTTACTCTGCTCCCCACCATACAAGGGACAAGAAGACAGCTACCAGCAAACCGAGAAAGCGGCCTCATCGCATATTGGATCTGCTGGGACTTATGTGACCCAGACAGGCTGCTGGACCCTGAGCAGCTTATCTCTCTGTCCCCGCCCCCTTTCCAAAGGATCAGGAAATTCTCGAGCCTTACGGGGTGGGTGCACCCTGAGAAGCCTGGGGCCACTCCACGCAGCTGCCACGGCGCCGGAATGCTCATCATCAGGAGGGCTTGAAAGATTTCCTGTTTTTTAAAAGCTGGAATCAGAAAGTGCTGTCATTTTCTTTAAATACATTCTTTTGAATAAAACATCCATTCTTGAAGCCAGCAGCAAGCTTGGGAACATGTTCAAGATGACATGATTGATAACAAGGAGGCTTTTTCAAGATGCTTCTAATTTCATCTTCCTGGTGAAAGAATGCGAACTCTCCAACATGATGTATGGCCTAATAAGGTGCGCTTGAACCGGAGTTATTTATTTATGCTTCCATCATTGACAGATGAATATTAACCACTGAGAAAATGGTAAAGCCAATTAGTGAGTGCCGAGTAATGTCCACGTGAGAATGTGAGCGCACAAACACAAGTTACCCCTCAGCCAAAGGACAGAGCCGCAGAAAGGTCCGGCCTTCTCTGGGAAGCTGTGGCCAGGCCAGGGCGTGGTGGCTCCTCTCCCTCCCAGTGCCCTTGGGTTGCCCTTGATGAAGTCTAATCTGGAAGCTGGCTCTGGGAAGCCCAAGGAAGAGTCGCCCTGGCTGGTTGAATTCCCTCCATGCAGAACCTGCAGGAAAAGTGCATTTCTGCTGGTCCTGCTACTCAGCCATCCGACCTCCAGCACTGAGGGCAAATGAGAAAGAAGAGGGGGGACATGGAGCTCCAAAGATGGGCTCCACTCTCCTGTGCCTCTAGGAGGGAGTCTGCTATCAGGGACTAAGGGCACCAGTCCTCACCTCCTCCCAGTCTTATGTCCTCTCCATGCTAATGTTGCTCCCAGGACCTGTATGTGCAACAAATATTTATTAAGCACCTACTATATGCCAGGCACCAGAAACACAAAACAGACACAGTCCCTGCTCTTGTATGGCTCAGGTCAAAAGGCGCTAAGGCAGGACCCCTCTGGAGACGCCGGAGTGAACTCATGCACTGGGACAATGCAGGTTCCCGCTCAAGTCCGCCTCCTCCCGAAGCTGAGAAAGGGAGGTGGAGGGCTGGTGGCAGCTTCCAAAATTAACAAGAGGTTAATATACCCAACACATGCAACAAAGGTTGGGTTATGCTTCCAGCGACGAAGAGCAAATAGCCTGAGCCTTCCCGTGGAGGCTGTGCCTTATTCTTGTCCTCAGCACCCTGGGCACCAATCTGTCATCTTGCATTCTGTAGCACATTGTTAATTTTTAATAATCCCCTGACAACCGCTTGCACCACATTAACGTCACTATCCTTCTACCCTTGGTATCTATCCTTCCAGAATCGAGGGCACAGACTTTCCATGTCTCCCTGATACACAAGTACAGAGTTTGCAAACTCACGGCTGCGTGACCAAATTGATGGGCCTGTCGGGATCCCCACCTAACGAATGGCAAGGGGTCCGAGCACTCCGTTTCAGCCCAAAGAACCTCTCGTGACGTTTAATGCAAACATTGTTCTTCATTCCTCAGCTGGATCTTCGTCGGGAAGGGTTTCACCATCATGTGGTTTGGATAAACCCTCAGGATTATATTAAAACCATAAACTATGTGGAAGTACACAGGATGACAGGCACAGGAGACAAGTTAGGGACCCAGAAAAGTTATTATCATGCTCCAAACTTTGTGTCACAATGTCTGACGGCAACTCCTAATGTGAACCCTCAGACCATTTGGGCATCTTTACTTCTTGTCGGGAAAATAAGTTGTCTCCTGTCATGTCGGATAGTCTTATATCAAAGTCAACAAAAATAGATAATTTTATGTGTTTCTGGACTCGTCGTTTTTATTTTATTTATTATTTTTTATTGGTTTTATAGAGAGACAGAGGGAGAGAGAGAAACGTCGACTTGTTGTGCCATTTATTTACGCATTCATTGGTTGATTCTTGTATGTGCCTGGCCGGGATCGAACCCTCAATCTTGGCATACCAGGACAACACGCTAACCAACTGAGCTCCCAATCATTTTAGTACAACAGGACTTCTAATTCAAATTAATACACTTGTTCAAAATGTCATTTTTGACCATTACAGCAGAGGAGCAAGTGAAGAACATTCCATGATACATGCAGCCTGCCTTGCCTTTTATTTTATTTTTTGCCAGTAAGACTGAAAGAGAAAAAAAGAGTAGGTATTCATCATTATAAGTCACCTCCTATAGTCTGACGAATTCTCCCTTTCATCACTGCAATTTGGCGATCAGCTCCATAAACGTGTGATTATCTGTTGGTGGGAAATGGGGCTTTTATATTTGACATGGAATTTGCAAAGAAATATATCAGCCCTCCACCCAAGCTTTTGGCACTGTATGGGTCTTCCAGGTTTAAGTTTTGTTTTGTTTTGGGGGGTTTTTTTGTTTGTTTGATTGATTTCAGAGAGAGGAAGGGAGAGGGAGAGAGGCATAGAAACATCAATGATGAGAGAGAATCATTGATCAGCTACCTCCTGCATGCCCCACACTTGGGATTGAGCCCACAACCCGGGCATGTGCCCTGACCAGGAATCAAACCATCACCTCCTGGTTCACAGGTAGGTGCTCAACCACTGAGCCACACGGGCCAGGCCGCATTTAAGTTTTGATGGTGTACCAGGACCGAAGAAATGGGGCAAGGGTGAAATAAGTCAGACAGAAAAAGACAAATACTCTATGGTCTCACTTATATGTGGAATCTAAAGACTTCAAACTCATAGAAACAGAGCCGGGAATGGGGGTGGCCAGGGGCAATGGGAGACGTTGGTCAAAGGGTACAGAGTTTCAGTTATAAGATGAGTAAGTTCTAGGGACCTAATGTACAGCAGGATGACTATCGTTAACAATATTGTGTTATATACTTGAGAGGAGCTAAGAGACTACATCTCAAATGTTCTCATCACAGAAACAGAAATGGTATTTACGTAGGTGATGGAGATGTTAACCTTAATATGATAATCATTTTGTAACATATACGTGTATCAATCATCACATTGTACACCTTGAATTTATACCACATTATGTCAATTACCTCTCCATGCAGCTGTGCAAAAAAATATTTTTTTTAAAAGAAAGAAATTATATAGAGACTAGAGGCTCAGGACACGAATTCATGCACAGTTGGGGTCCAGCCAGCTACCCTGATCGGGGCGATAGGGCCGGGCGTGGGGGGAAGCGGGGGGTGGGGGGAACACGGGAGGTTGGCCGGCCAGCCCCGAACCCGATGGGGGGTGTCGCGGCAATTAGGGCAGGGCCAGCCAGGGGGAGGGGCCGCAGGCAGTTGGCTGGCTGGCCCCGCCCCCTGGTCAAACTCCTGGTCGAACTCCCAGTCAAGAAGACAATTTGCATATTAGCCTTTTATTATATAGGATGAGTGCCACGTAGACAAGACTAAGTGAAGCTATGTGGGTATGACGTACATAAGCACTGGAATTGGGGGAATTTCTACTCCTATTTCTGCCACTTATCGGTTGTATAATGTGTGGCAAGTCACTTAATATCTTTCTGCGCTTCCAATTCCTCATTTGTAAAACCAGGATAATAATAATACCTCCTTCATTGGATTGTGGAAGCAAATGACTAAAACCCTTCGCTCACAGGCCTAGATCAGGGTAAGTACCCGGTTTTAGCTGTTAACGCCTTACTGCCCAGGAGTCCTTTTTCCTGGCTCCTAATCTCTCTCTGGCATCTTCTCCTTCAGCCGTTCCAACATAAAAGCTGTCAAATTTCACAAACTTGTTGGGTCAAAATCAACACGCATTGTTAATTTTCCTAATGATTGCAAATGGCCCTTCAAAAATACTAGTATACTTTACATTCAGCAGGCGCACGACGCTGACAAGCAAAACCAATAAGTAATTTCGAAGGCTCTGAGAAACCAAGTGTGAGGAAGCATTCGACGTGTATTTATTTTCAATGAAAGAAAATGCAATTACTTTGATAGCTACGGTATTTCTGCATAAACAGAAATAAACTCACTCCGCTCCCAAGAAGGAGCAAGAAAAATGGGGTGACAATGCCAATGCCCCCACCTCTCTCCCTTCGCTCCTTTGCCTTAACCTCGCCTGTATTTCCTGAAAAAAACAGAAGCTGTCAATCAAGCTCCTTCATTGTTTCTTCCCACAGACCAGTCATTCTATCTGCGTCTGGCCCTCCCTCCAATCTGTCTGCCTTCATATCTTCACACGTCCAGTCCTCCCTCCCTGGACCAGCACCCATCCCACCTCCCCCAGTGCCCTCACACCCCTGAGCTTTCCCATCACTACAAAGCACACTCCTGAGTCAGCCATCTCACTAGGAGAGCACTGTCTTGACCCCAAGCTCCCACCTTCTTCACCAGGAGACACCCTCACTCTAGCACTTCGGCGCCCACAACTCCACTAACCTGCCCCTCTAAAGTCCCCAGGGAACTCCTCCTCTGCTCGGATGTGAAAGTTGGAGGCCCTGGATTCAGCCCTCAGGCCCGCCAGCAGCCAGCCGTCCACAGCCCCCTGCCCACCTTCAGCGTTTAGCACAGGTGAGCATGCAACCCAGGAGCTTCAGCTATGGGCACCGACCCCTCTGCCTGGGGACTTGTTCTGGTCACAGGTGGGTACTCAGCTCACAGGGCAGACCCGACCTGCCGGGAGCTAGTATCTCCCAGAACCAGCTCTCGCACCACGGCTGGCAGGATTTAGTAGGTAAATGCCCCAGCGCCCTTGCCCTTTGCTGGGGGTAACCAGAGGCGTGGTCTATAGTATCTGTCAGAGTTCCCAGGCTGGGCTGAGCCCCACTGCGATTATTTCATGCTCCTTGGTCAGGGGTTGCTATGGATTGGATTGTGCCCCTGCCCCCAAATTCATATATTGAAGCCCTAACCCCAATGTAATAGTATTTGGAGATGGGGTCTTTGGGAGGTAATTAGTTTAGATGAGGTCTTGAGGGTGGGACCTCATAATGGGATTATGCCCGAATAAAAAGATATCAGAGAGCTTGCATTCTCTCCCTCTCTCTCTCTCTCTCTCTCTCTCTCTCTCTCTCTCTCTCTCCTCCCCCCACCCCTCCCTCCCACAGATAATAGACAAAAATGCAATTCTGCAGCATCTCTGACAGCACTGGGTATTTTGCTCTTTTAGATTTTGCCCATCTTTTGGGGGGGGTGGGACATTTCATTTTTGTGGATTTTTTTTGTTTTGTTGTTGTTTTTTTATCCTCACCCTCGGATATTTTTTCCCATTTTCAGACACAGTGGAAGGAAGCGAGGAAGCGGGGCGAAAGAGAGAGAAACATCACCATAAGAGACACATCGAATGGTTGCCTCTTCACACGCCCCAACCTGGGCCAGGGATCGAACTTGCGACCGAGGTACATGCCCTTGACTGGGACTCAAACCCGTGGCCCTCTGATTCGCAGGCCGACACTCTAACCACGGGGCCAAACCGACCAGGGCTCCCTAATGGGAAGGTGTTCTTTAACACCAAGCTGAGTCTTTTCGTGCTGGGAAGCAGGCAGTGGTGACGTTTTGGAGTGGGGTGGCAGGTCCCAGCAGGGTTAGAGGGGGACAGCCTTTGGGCCCTAAGCCAGGGTCTCCCTTTCCTTCCTGCAGAACTGAACTCTCTGCAGAAAGAGCGTCTGCTGCCCTTGAGAATTCCCTCCAGTTCTCTTCGCTTTCCCGCTAGCGGGCACATCGCTGCTCATCAAGATAAAAGGCCTCCATCCCTTCCAGGAGCAACTGGAAGGAGAGTCGGGTGCAGGCGGAGGAAGAGCTGGAGCCCCTGACCTGTGGCTTCCATCGCCTGATGCCTGTGGAACCCAAAGCCCACATTTTCTGCTCAGTGCCTGCCATCAGGTCCTCCCCAGACTCACTCCTGGAAAGGCCTCTCTCCGCCTGAGCTGTCTACTTTGGGACATAAAATACAGGTGCGTTTAGATAAAAAGGAATGGCTGGCTACAGAGAAAGAGCACGGGATGCGGACTCAGACTGACCCAGGGGCGGAGCTTGCATCTGTCCTGGACCCTCTCAGAACCTCAGTCTCTTCCTCTGACACATGCAACTGCTCTCTCCAGCTCAGAGGCTCATTGTGAGAATGAAATGAAGAGTGGAGGGGTGGGCCCCACACAAGAGCCGGCACCCACTCCAGGTAGCTGGTGAGGGGAGAGGATGTGGATTCTGGAGACAGACGGGCCTGGCGTGTCAGCATTTTGAAAAACCCTAACTTAACTCTGGTGCCGTGTCACATATAGAAATTTTTTGATATTTACAACCATAGTAAAACAAAGATTTATATTTTTGATGTTTATTTTATATATTTAAATGCCATTTAACAAAGAAAAATCAACCAAAAAAATGAGTTCGCGTGTCACCTCTGACACGCGTGTCATAGGTTCGCCATCACTAGGCCTGGGACTGGTTGACTCCCTCCTGCTGGCTCTGAGCTGTGTGCCTCCAGGCCATTTACTTCATCACCCTGGGCGGCAATCTCCATCTTTCTGGTTATTGTCTGGGGCCAGCCAAGTAGCCTCCAGGCCTCAATGATCTCTTCTGTAAAATGGGGTGATGCTGTCTTGCAGGGTTTTGGTGAGACCCAGCCTCACACTGAGTACTATGAGAAGCCCTCACACTACACAAATGCAAGCTATTATTCAAGAAATCTTTTCTATATTTTGGCCGAGGAAGGAAGGATCTGTGAAACGTAGGAAACACTATTCCCTGCTGTGTCCAAGCCCAGACTGCCTACACGTGCAAGTGTCGTCACGCCCGCCACCTGAACACACACCTGTTGATCCCCTGCCATGTGCCAGGTGCTGCGCCAACCACTGGGCATGCAGACATGAATGCACGGCCCCGATACTGAGAGTCCCATGCCCCGGACCACACACAGAAGCTGCTGGGTTATGCCAATAAGCAAGTCAGCCGGAGGACAGAGCCATACGCCTCGGGAGCACAGACAGGGTGGCTCATTTCAGGAAAGCCTGAGCTTATAACCAATAAGCTGGAAGCCAGCGTTCCCGGCAGAAGAAAAGGCAGATGCCAAACAGCCATGATTTGGGCCCCCCAAAAGCAGACCATGAGATTAGAACTTGGTTGTGTGTATGTGGTGGGGGGGGGGGGGCCGGGGGGAGGGGGCAGGGAATGATCCCAGGAAGCTGGTGAGGGAGTGGGAAGTAAGACATGTCTAGGTCAGCTCCATGTCTGTGTGTGGACAACAGAAAGTGACTTCTCAGAGTCTGGAGGCTAGAAATCCAAGATCAGGTGGCCGCGCAGTCAGGTCCTGGTGAGAACCCCATTTCTCCGTAGGTACTCACAGGGCAGAGAGGACCCAGCCTCTCAGGGCTCTTCTAAAGGCACGGACCCCATCACCCAGGCTCCACCTCTGACTCCCTAACTCCCGAAGGCCGGCCTCCTTCTCCCATCACTTTGGCAGGTGGGGCTTCAACGTCTGAACGTGGAGGCAGGAAAGCATTTCGCCCACAGCAACAGGGGAGAGAGGGAAGCAATGACTGCATGAATGCGGAGGTCGCTGTGGAGACACCAGGACACAAGCCCCGGGACCCTCTGAGAGACGGCAGAGCTCACCTCAGCACTGCCCGGGGGAGGCCCTGGCAAGCTGGACGGTCAGCCTCCAACCCCTGCTCCTCGCTGCTTGCCCAGGCGCCCGCGGCCTTCCCCTCCCCAGCCCGCGGCCATGGCTCTCCTCCTGGGCAGGCAGGCCCTGCATCCTCCCAAGACCAGAGCAAGTCCCCGGGGAAGAGACTCCCAGGGTCTTGAGGTCTGAAGCACCGGACACTGGGAATGGCTCAGAAAGGAGGCAGGTGCCTTGGGGTAGATGGAAGGAATAAGGCTGTGACCACGTGCAAACATGCAGCGCAGGGAGTGGTCCGTCCAGACCCCGGGGTGGAAGCAATGGGGGAGGGCAGAGCTCGGGGGAGGTTGCAGGAGGCTCTGTAGGACACATTCCCGAGTTTGGAATCTATCCCGGAAGGAACTGGGAGCCGTGGGAGAGTGTCGAGGGAGCGAGCGTGGCCTGGGTAGATCTGTGATGTGCACAGGCCGCTCTGCCTGCATCTGGAGAATAGACTGCAGCCGGGAAGACTGGGGCAGAGAGGAGAAGTAGGAGGAGAGAGGGGAGTGTGGGGAGATGGAAGCCAGAGCGGATGAAACACGTTCCAACACTAGCCGCCCTCCAAACCTGGCTGAAGGCCTCTCTGGGCCCCGCCTCCCTTCTTGGCTTCCAGGCTCCCAACATCGCCTGACCGTTCTCGTGGCCGGAGCCCACCTCAGCAGCCCGGGGCTGACCCCGGATCCAGCCCTCTTATGATGCCATTCTTGCAGCTGGGGGCCTGCCTCGGTTTCCCTGCCCAGACTCCAGTTCCTGAGTGGTACAAGAGCCCTTCACGGACCTCCAACCTCACTCCTGGTCCTCATGCCCCATCTGGTTCTTACTTCTCACAAGGTGCAGACAGGTGGGGTGAGCTGCTCAGATGGCCACAGGTATGCCTAAGGTGCCAGCTCAGCAGAGGAACCTGCACCACCCAAGCCTGCAATGCGGTAGGTGAGCCCCCACTCCTGTGAATGCGTCAAGGCAAAGAGTGCTTGCAAAGCACAGAGCGTGTGCTTTTTATTTAGTCAGCAGAGTAACGGGCTGTGTCCCTCCCAGGTGCCAGGAGCTATGCTACCTGGGCAAGCCAGGCCTCCAGCGTCCGTCCCTTTTGTTAGGTTAGGTGGCTCAGGAGGCGGCGCAAGAAATAGAGTCCAGTGAATCAGAAAAGAAAGGAAAGGAAAAGGTTTATTCTGCGTCCCCGGGAGACCCACGTACCCCAAGGACAGGGCACGTGGATTCACGCCAACAGGGAGGGGGGCGCTTTTTTTATACTGCGGTTGGGTGAGGGGCGGGGACATGAGCTGAGGAATTCTCTGCTGCAGGGAATGGGAGGAATATTCAGGACGAAGTTCTTATCTGTGTGGGAGTATGTGAATTCAGGGAGAAGAAGCTGGTATCTGTGTCTGGCACCTTGATCTGTGAGAAATTCCAGGGGAAGTCCATTATCTTGTCATGTCTGCATGTATCTGATCCTGGGCTCTCTCCGACCTAACACCTTTCACATGAAGTCACAGAGCATTCCGTGTGGACGGCTGGAGTTGGGGGGCAAGGGCTGGCCTGGGAGTGGCGCTGACCCAACCAAAGATCTAGGACCAGCACCAGCTGGGAGCCCTCCTCCTGACCTCTTCCTGCCCCTCCTTCCTGCCCCTGACCTTGACTGTCAGGTCAGGGACCCCTGCACCTCGCCTTGTCCTCTCCCTGCTGCTCCTTGCAGGGGCAGGAGGTCCCACCTTCTCCACGTGGCCGCAGAACCCCTCTCTGGGCTCCGGGAAGCCGCCTGTCATGCCATTCCCTTCTTACCATAAAAGTCCTGCCTTTCTTTTTATCCTTTAATAGGGTTACCGCGGGACTGGGGGAGGCAGATTCGAGCCCGGGGCTACAGCTGCCCTTCATTTAAAACCGCCGGACTCCCACGAGGCTGGAGACAAGTCTGGAGCCTCTCTTTTATGGTCTTTGTTAGATCCACATCCAGAGTTATTTTCGCCAACAGATTGTATCAGCCTGCAGCCCGTTTGCCTCCAGAAACTGACCTTCTTGCTTAGAAAGCAAAACTACCCGCACTGCACACCCGGATTCCTGCTCCTCGGGGCTCTGGGAAGCCGCCCCAGTGACAAAGGAAAGGCCGGCTCCGAAAGCCTGGGCGCTCTCTCCTCCCCGGGAAGCGTCAGGGTGCCTCCGCGGCGCCCCAACCCTGCATCGGCCACGCTCTCCATTCTCAAGCGGGCACAGAGTTTCCAGTGTTTGTCTTTCCCACTAAACACATATGGAGGGAAGTTTATTGCTGTTTTTAATTACACTGGCCATTGGACAAGGGGCATCTGGACAAAGGCGATGCACGCTTAAAGGGGGAGTTCTCGTTTCCAACAAAATAAAGAGACAGCGCCTCCGGCTCAGCAGCGCTCTGAGGGCGCCGTGCCTCCCCTCTCCTAGCTTCCTGAGCCCTGACAGTCTTCTGTTGTTATTAATCTCCCAGGCTGGGCCCAGACCCCAAGGCCAGGCCGCCTGCTGGAGAGACAGAGCTAAAAACAGCGCCAGCCTCCAAGAGGGGCCGTTGATCCCTCGGCTTTCCCACTGCACGCCACAGGCTGCAGGGAGAGCCATGGCCCCTTGCATTTGGGGAGGAGGGGAAGCGAAGGCTGTTTGCAGGTGTGGAGACACATCCGCTGGGCGACAGAGGGGAAAATGCCTCGTCCATCGTCCATCGTCAGCCACTGGTGTGCCGAGATTGGAGGAGGAGTGTGTGGGCGCAGGGAGGGGTGCCGCTTGGAGTGGGTGTTATGAATCCATCCCCGTGCCCTGATCACAGAGGAGCCCTGGCTCTGGCTGTGAGGTTTCTTGTTAGGGAGGAAAGTTAGCAGCGGCTAATGGGTTTCTTTAGACCTTTTGTATATTTTATCTGGGCGAGGATGGGGCGGGAATAAGCATTAATTATGCACATCTGGCTGAAAGTCTCCCAGACATTCATTCATCTATGCATTCGCTCAGCCTCCATATATTATTAAGAAGAACAGCCACCCTTTCGTGGGCTCCCACTGCGGACCAGGTGTTGCCCTAAGCGCTTTAGAAACGGTATCTGATTCGGGCCTCGCAGCTTGCCCAGGCGACAGCCATTACTGTCCCCATTTTACTGACAAAGAAACAGGCTCAGGACAGGACAGTGCCTTGCTCCCAAGCCTATAAGATTCAAAGCCGGACCTGCCCGCCTCCCAAGTCTGAGCTCTTCATCGCAAGGGTTTCCTGCCTCCCTGTGTGGGTCCCAAGGCCTGGCCTTGGGCTACGTGCGGAAATACAGGTTTGATGAGTGAAATGGTTCTGGAATGACCTATGACAGGTCCGTTCTGGATGTATAGGGTCCTAAAAGCTGGGTTCTGCCCTTGCCCCTCACTGTGCAATGCCTCCTGGGCACAGAGGATGGTAAAGGCAGCCGAGAAATGGGCTGGGGGGAATCTTCTTCACCCAGACCAAAAAGAGGGCTGGGTTGGGTAGCAAAAGGGACCCTCCCATGACCAGGACCTCTGCAATGCGACTTTGTGGGTCCCTGCATCCTGAGACAGTGTCTATGTCCCCATCCTTTGAATCTGGGCTGGTCCACAGAATTGCTTTGGTCAAGAGAACACAGTGGGAGTGACATGCTGGGCCTGGGCCTCAGGAGGCTCCAGCCTTCTGCTCTCTCTCTCTCTCTCTCTCTCTCTCTCTCTCTCTCTCTCTCTCATGGAGCCTTGCATAGTCATGTGACAGCCCCACCGGCCTGCTGCTGGATCAGAGGCACAGATCCCAGGCAACCCCGTGACCCTGCGCACAGCCAGCCAACCACCACAATGGAGGCCACTGTGGACCCATCGGCCTCCAGCCATCCTGGCACCTGCCCACGGACACGTGAGTGAACCTGCCAGGTGGGCCCCAAAGTGCTGACCTGCAGAATCACAAGCTAAATCAATGTTGCTTTTTTAAGGCTCAGGGCTCGGGGCTGGGTTGTTCCTCAGGGAGAGCTAACTGACCACATGGCTCAACTGTTCCCGTGAGCCAAGACAGAAGATCATCAGAGTCCAGGCTCCTTCACCAAGGATGTTCCTGGACCCTGGGTCTTGCCAATAGCCTCGCGCTGGTTGCTTTGCCACCTCTCTCCCGATGGTGCGTACAAGTGCACGTGTGCATCATGTGCGGTGGTGGTGGCAGGGAGCGGGTCCTTTAGGTCACATGTTTGGACATTCCCCACTGCGTGTCCCTGCATCCCAGGGATCTGCCTTCACAATTCCTGGAGCCAGCCCTGGCTTGGGAAGGATGGGGTGGGTCCCCTGTCCACTGTCCCTGAAGGCCTGTAAATGTTGCTTTTTTTTTTTTTTTTTTTCAAGAAAAGCAATTTTAAGTATAATAATGTTACGTGCAATAAACACCCATATTTCAGGAGATGGTTGCTTTTCTAAGGCTCCAGGTTTGGGCTGGCTTCTTCCACCGTGAGAGCTAACTGATCACATGGCTCATCTGTTCCCTTGAGCCGAGAAGCCACAAGACAGGTGGGCAGAGTCCAGGCTCCTGCACCAGGGATGTCCCTGGACCAAAGGAGGACAAGGGTCATCTAGAGAAGCGGGGAGAGAGCCACCAAGCCTCAGTGGGAGGAAGACCCTCTGGCAACGCGAGCTGTCGAGAAACGGGCTTTGTTTGCAGAAATAAGTCAGACTCATACTCAGCTCCTGGCCCAGGGTTCCCTCTGCATCCTCCGTGCCGGGTCAGAAGCAGTGACAGGGCTCAGGGCATGTTGCTGACAGCCGTTGGTGAAATCTGCAACCGTGCCTTTAAGGCGACCCACTTCTTCACGGGGGGTCAGCCTCTCCAGGTCAGGCTCCCACAGACAAAAGAGCACAGGCCAGACTCCCCCAAGAGACAGAAGAGGAATTGAAGAAAGGGGCTCCCCACAATGGGATGAAAAAACAAAAGTGGGGTAAAAAAGAATTATGCTTTGGTTTTGTTAGATGGAAGGACCTGGCATAGCTCGAGGCTGTCGGGAAGGAGAGAGTGAGGTAAGAAGAGACAAGGGTCTAGAAAGAAAAAGACGGCCCAGTTCGGCACATGGGGATGGGAAGGGGAGCCCAGATGGACTCAGCCATGGAATATGTGTTTGCCCCATACTGGAAAGGAGGAAGGCTGCAGCGGCCGGGGGAGCTTCTGGGTCTGATAGTTCTGTTCTCATGTGTTGTCAGGAGGTATTTCTCACCAAGACCTAGAATGGAATCAGAAATGGGCGAAACAGAAGCTTCAAGGGGTCGGGCAATCTGCCCGCACTCCCAGAGCCGGAACTCAAACCCAGGCCCCCGTGTCCCAGGAATCTGCGCTATGAATCCCACAGGCTCCGTAAGAAGGATCAAAGTCGCTTCATCTCCCCTCTGGATCCTTTCTTCTGAGTTTCCTTTTAAAAGTCAGCTCTTGTTTGTGGGGCAAAAGGAAGGAAGAAAAGCCAGGCCAGCTCTGCCACCCGGCTCCGGCTCCGGCTCTGAGGAGGGTGCGAGCCCGAGGAATGAGTGCAGCTTCTAGGATTTCCTCTCAATAGGCCGGGCGTCCGCGGGGCCTTTGCCTTCAAATCATAAAGCAATTCACAAACACAGGACCTGCAGGGGAGGGCAATGAATCTCGGGGACCCTGCTAATTAAAAAGCCTGTATTACATTTCTTCCTCAAGGACCCGTCTTCTAATTTTTAGGATTATGGTACATTGATTAATTTATACAAGTTTGTAATCCCTTTGTGCTTAATGAAGTCCAGGAACATGGGAACAGGAGCATAATTGAGCTTCGTATTATTTTATTAGGGAGAATTATGGCCCCGCATGGGGTGGAAGAGGTTGTGAGAGTGGGGATGCGGCCTTCGTGCTGTTAACCCACTGATTCCCACACGCCAGCAGGGACGATCCCCTGGGAACAGCCTAGAGGGAGGTAATATTGCTAAGCCACGCAGTTCTGTGGCTCCTGGGGGCCTATAGGGAAAAGCACCTCATCTTTTCCCCCACCTACCACCCCTTCTACCACCTACATGCACCAAATAGCCCTTGTGTCTGCCCCTGCTGTTCCCTCTGCCCCCACTGCCCTTCCCAGGCGCTTCTTTTTTTTTTTTTTTAATATATTTTTATTGATTTCCGAGAGAGGAAGGAAGAGGGAGGGGGAGAGAGAAAGGTCAATGATGAGAGAGAATCATTGATCAGCTGTCTCCTGCACGCCCCTTACTGGGGATTGAGCCCGAAACCCAGGCACGTGCCCTGACCGGGAATGGGCCGACGTCCAACCACTGAGCCACCCGGCCAGGCACGCAGGCTCCGCTTTGGATTCAGGCTCAAGTGCCATCTCCCCGGGGAGCCTTCCCGGAACCAATCCCCTGACCTGCAAAATGTGTCTGTAGCACAAGGCCTTGCGTCCCCCCCAGCTCCCAGAATTTTCCAAATCAAGAGAGACTGAGCGAAAAGATTGTCTTACATTTCCTGCAGGGCTAAGAGCCTTGGTCTCTACCTCAGGCGCCTCCACCCCAAAGGAATTTACTTAGTTACTCAGGATGACTCAAAGGCAAAAGCACTTCATGATAAGCAAGGTGACTGAGGAAGAGGGTGGACAGGGGAAGCAGACCTCCTTGCCAGTGTCCCCATCTCCTGGTCTCCCCGGGTTTGCAAGAGGCCTGAACAGGGAGGAGGCCAGCTGACGGGGGCTGAAAGTTCCTGGCTGAATTCTAAGTCTCTCTGTGACACTGAAAGAGTTCCCTGCTCCAGGCCTTGAGTTCCCCAGCTGTACACTCAGGTTCCTGGGGCCCCTCTGCCGCAGGAACATTCAAGAATTCCTGAACGCCCCACAAATCCGCAGGTTTCTGGGCCAGAGCTCTGGAGTTTGGGTCCCATGCCCTCTAGAGGCCAGAACTGGAGTTGCAGTTGTGAAACCAAGAGAGAAGGTTCCATGATCAAATCCTTCACCCCAGAGGCCCGACCCAGCTCTGGTTCCTAAGGAAGTAAAGCCCAGAATTCCAGTTGCATGTCCATTCTTGCTTCCTCCATCAGTTGGCCCCTGCAAAGCTCTCTCTCTCTCTCTCTGTCTGGGTCTCTTTCCTCTCCATGGGGGAAAAAAAAAGAAAAGGAAGGTCCATAAATGACGGCTTCAAACCAGCAAGAAGGTAAAGGAAACTTTCTGGAGTGCTCGGTGCCCCGAAAATCACAACCCCGAAGTAGTTCACTGTCCATTCGTCAGGGAGACTGAGGGTGGAGATGGTGGCGAGCATCTCCCTCAACCCTGTCCAAGCTGCTCGCACAGAAGTGTCTCCAGGGCACCGTTTTCAAGGGAACGGATCGCTGCCGGCAATTCTTCTTCCATGGAGAGGCAGGAAAGGGATTTTGTGCTCAAGAAAGGATCCAAATCCTGGACTGTGAGTCAAGGTCAAATAATTCTCTGCCTTTGTTTGGAAGATGAGGAAACTGAGGCAGAGAGAGAGAGAGAAAGAAAAAGAGGGGGGGGGGAGGGAGAGAGAGAGAGAGAGAGAGAGAGAGAGAAAGAGAGAGAGAGAGAGAGAGAGAAACTGCACTGAAACAGCTCTAGGTTCTTGACCCAGGTCCCATGCTAAAACCCCAAATCCCTGCAACTCCCACTTCAGAAAAGTTTCTGAATGGGGACCTTGAAACAAATCAGACCCCCATCCACGGTGTCCTGTGTCCAAAGGGAAGCTGGAGGGAGCATTTGTCCAAATGACCAGCTTTGAATCTGGGATTCAACACCCTCCCCCACGGATTCACAAAGGCATCCCAGGGTTTTCTGCCATCACAGGGATAAAACTGCCTGTTTCTATGTTTGTTTGTTTTAAAAAAATAAACAAAATTATTTATGAAATTGGTATTTTTTCCCCTTTAAAGCAGGATAATTCAAGAGCCTTCCAGGGCTGGGCAAGAGTCAGCAGAGGTCAGCTGGGCGTGGGGCTCAAGGCTCAACCCTCAGGCCTGTCACCAAGGGATGTGCAAATACAGGAGGAGCAGAGTGATAACGATGCTGAGAATTCACCTCCAGACCACCGCAACCAGATCTAGGAACTGCACTCATCTGAACAACGTTTTTAGGATGTCTCCACAGCCCGGCCGGAGTGGCTCAGTGATTGAGCTTCCACCTATGAACCAGGAGGTCACGGTTTAATTCCCAGTCAGGGCACATGCCCAAGTTGCAGGCTCGATTCCCAGAGAGGGGCATGCAGGAGACAGCCGGTCAATGATTCTCTCTCATCATTGATGTTTCTCTCTCTCTTTCTCTCCCCCTGCCTCTGAAACCAATAAAAATATATATTTTTTAGAAAAGATATCTCCACAACTTCCAAACTGATTTTCTAAAGAGAATAACTGGCCAACTGTTCTGACTTTTTATATTTATTAGAAAGAAAGACCATCTGCAGCCCGCGGGGGTGTTGCTAGTGGAGACCAGCTTGCAGATAGGGGCCTGAAATCTTCTCTCGTGTCATTTGCAAACAAAACACTAAGCTTACTTTTTAAAAATAACAGTTCTACTTGTAAAAGAAATTTCGAACATGCCAAATATCAGGCCATGAAACCAACGTATGTCTGTTTCTTATGCTGTAATATATAGTCCAATCTGCGGTCCTATTAAATATACATTGGGCCCCAAACCCAAACACGATGTCGAATGTCCATTTTTAATCTAGTTGCCAACAAATGATGCTTGTTCATACTTCATGAAGCATCATTTATCACTCATAATTTGGAGCATGGTCAAAATTTTGCCTGTTTTAATACTATTTACAATTTTATTTTAAGTGGCTTTAACATCCAATTTTAATAATATATTGGTTTAATATCATTTCTGACTGAAAAATCATGCTTTTAGCTTTGAAAATATTGCTTTAAAACGTAATTGAATCATTCAAAGGGGTTTTTCGAGATTATTTCTTACTGTGAAGAAAATTTCTAGCCAACAGAGGTTGGGAAGTGCAGGTCTAGTGGACTCACTCCCAACCATCTCTTAGAGCAGGGGTGGGGGACGTCAGGCCCGCAGACCGTACAAAGCCCACAAAATTGCAAGGCATTAGGGTGAATTAATTAAATGTTTGGTCAAATACAGCGGGCTAATTTTTAAGTTGATATTTTGTAGGGCCTGAGAATGATGTTATAAATACCCAAATGGCCCTTGGCAGAAAAAAAGGTTCCTTAGTGAAACCACAAGGCCGGATGCTCTAAGCTGCCTTGAGGGTCCCCATGGCCTGGGACGCAGATGGTAGATGGTGAAGTCACCTGTTGTCCAGTGTGTGGGGCCTGCCCAGGAAGCCCAGAGGATCTGGAGGAGGGGAAAGGGCCCTTCCCACAGAACTAAAGGCAACACCCAGAGAGTCTGGGCCCAGCCTGGCTAGAAACTTCAACTTTGGGAACCTTCATTGGCAACCTCATTAAGTCTCCAGACACTCGCCTGCCTGGTTGGTAGGAGCTCAACTTGGAAGAGCCTTAAGAGCACTGAGAGCTCGGGCTCTCTCCTTGGAAACAATCAAGACTCGGACAAAGCTTTCAGCAGGAAGATATTCAGTGCAGTTTTGGTTTTTAATAACAAAATTCAAAAACAACCTAAAGATCCAAGACCAGGGGATCATCAAGCACATCACTGGCACAGGCCTTCCCTGGAACGTGGCAGAGCTCCCGGAGTGTGCCAGCCACGTGCACACCCACCCACGCTGCCCATTACACAACCCAAGAGCCTGCTAGCCCCTGACTCCCCAGCGCTTGCATCACAAGGTTCAATGAGGAGGGCATGATGGTTTCGAAGGACGGGTTCAAAAGTCCATAGTACATTGGGCGTGTGATTAAGAGCATACATTCTACCATTTCCTGTGTGACCTTGAGCAAGTCACTTAACTTTCCACTTCTCAAGTCCCCTCGTCTATAAAGTGGAGATCATGTATGAGGGGTTGTTGTGAGAATTAAATAAGATAAAAACATGTAAAATGACTAAGAAAAGGCTTGGTTTTCTGCTGCTCCAAGTGCTTCCTTGTGGCTTAACTAGTGATATTATCATCCTGCCTTGATCACTTTTATAAAGATAACTACATCTTCTATAGCTTATACTGTGAAAAGGAGTTACCTCCAGTGGGTGACACTCAACACAATTTTTCGTCTCTGCCTCAGCTTATAGGTAATTTCCTAATTTTTATTTATTTATTTATTTTTTACAATGAACACATTTACTTACTTCTCTAAACAGGAAAAAAAAATATTTTAAATAAAAGGAAAAAGCAAGTTCTTCCCCACTGGAAGCTTCCAGTCCTACCTGGTCTCTGAGGGGGGGCCAGTGCTCAGTTTGTGATTCAGACACTTTGCTATCTCAAGCAGAATGATCCCATTTTGCAGATGAAAAAACTGAGGCAGAAAAGTGACAATTTTTGCCCGACGTGGCTCAGTCAAGGCACTAGAACCCCAGCCTCCTGACTCCCCAGCTCTGTGGCAATGGATTCAAAGTCCTGCTTCCTCTGTAGGCAGTGAGCTCCCCATTTCCGGAAGCGATCAGAGAACAGTGCTCACTTCTCAGAACAACTAGGTACAGGACAGATTCCTTCAGTGTGAGTCAAGCGGCCTCTAACACTGTGATTCTATAATGTCATTCCAGAAATGCAGACTTGAAAAAGCCAATCACTGAGACAGCGCCATCCGACTAAGCGTAAGAGTTCAAAAGAGAAGGAAAAGACCTCATTTACACTGAAGAAAAAAAGAGAAAGAACTGTAATGGTGGCAGCGGAAAAACAAAGCTTCTCAATGCCGGCGGCTCTGAAAGAAACAGGATTAAATGTTGTGCTTCCAGCCCCGCCTCTTCCCTTCGATGACGGTGTGTGTCACTGACTGTGTGAGGTCTGCCCTCTTCACGAATTTTTAAGTGGACAGTACGTTATTTTTGACTAAAGGTACAATGTTGAACGGCAGATCCCTAGAGCTTTTTCATCTTGCTTGACTGAAATAGCTCTATTCATAACAGCCAAGACGTGGAAACAACCTAACTGTCCAATCGACAGATGAATGGCTAAAGAAAATGGGGCTTATACATCAAGGGGAAGTTCTTCGGCCTGAAAAAAAAAAAAAAAAAGGAGGAAATTCTGCGATATGAGACAACATGGGTGAACCCTTCTGACATTATGCTAAGTGAATATTACACCTTCTTAACACCTTCTTAATTGCTTAAACAAATCTTGGCGCCTGACAGTGTATCCCCACCTTATTCTTCCCAAAAGTACCATGGCTATTCTCAACTTTTGTTATTCTATATCCAAATCAGAATAAGCCTCTGAAGTTCCATAAATACCTTGTGAGGACTTTTACAGGAACCGTATCGAATTTATAAACTAGTTTGGGAAGAACCAACATCTTTTCAATATAGAGGCTCCATATCCTTGAACATGGTATACCTCTCTGTTTATTTGGGTTTTCTTTGGGTGTTATAATTTCCTTTCAGAGAAGTCATATGCAGCTTTCATTATATTTACTCCTAAGCACGTTGCTTTTGTGCTGCTATTGCAAATAGTACTTTAATGGCTTGTTGCTGATGGTCAGAATACAATTGGTTTTTGTATATTGATCTCATATCCAATAAACTTAATGAACTCTCATTAATTCTAATTATGATCTTTCGAGTCTCTGAGGTTTTCTCTGTAGATGATCCCAATTGTCCCTGAAGAATGGCGGGTTTCAATCTTCTTTCCAATCTGTGTAACTCCTGTCTTACAGACTTCTCTCACTATGCTAAGACTGCCATATTGGGGGGGGGGGGGGAGGGAGGAGGGGGCGAAGAGTAAAAATAGATATCCGTGTCTTCTTAATTTTAAGATAAATGCATATTTTCCCACTAAACATGAGGGTTTTTTAAGATAGATTTTTGACACGTACACTTTGCCAGTTTAAAGAAGTCCCCCATCACAAGGGCTGCCCAAGCATGGAAGGGACACATCCGTACATACCAGTCCGCCAAATTTACACCTGTCATCGCAGGGTCGTTATTAATAGCGACCTCTTCATCCTCCCTGTACCCCTAAAAAGGGTTATAGTTTGAACAATAAATGATATGGCCCCTCTAATAGGAGGGCGATGGTATATGGCGATGCTAGGGAGGCAAGGTGATCTATGATTATGAGATGAATAAGAGGACTTTAGAGGTTTTGGGCAGCCTAGAGGTTCCAGAATGTTCTCTGCCTACCTGGGAAACTGCCCAGCTCAAGTTACAAAGCCACAGCTACCTGCTCCTTCCCTCTGCAAATGCATGAGGAGAAATGCTCAGAGACAGCCCAACATTGGCCAATTTGCCATGAGAAATGAGACACACACACGAAATGGAGTAATTATCCTATCATAAAACCGGGGCGATCGGCGATCGGAGAATGAAGCTGACAACAACCTGGCCTGTCACATGCTCTATTTTGTCACTTACATCCCCAATATAAATGCAAAAATGTGAAAGCGCGGGGCGAGATTGAACCGCAGTGGATCCATTCTGACGCTGGGCATGAGCCGGTTACCGAAGACATACATTATAGTGCTGTCACCATCGCCCTTCCTATTTGCAAATTAATGTTGTCATCTAATTGTACAGGACCTGCAGATTGTTTAACAAATTTCCCCGAGGAAAGGCTCGGCGGTGGCTTGGATTCCCTGGACACCCAGATTCTCGCTCTCCCCTGCACGTAGCTTTGTGTTCTGCATGACGGGCACTGCTCTCCCATCCTCTCAGCCTTTCTTGGAGATAAAGCTACAAATATCTGATGTGTTTCTTGACTGATTCCATTAAAGAACCATTAAGGATGAGAAATGGAGAGAGGCAGGCTCTGCGGAAATGTAGTGAAGGCAACGTCGTGGTGCAAGAGGAGTGGCCAAGCAGAATGGCCCAGGACGGGGGACTCGACAGCTGAAACCCTCCTCTCCCTCTAGATCATGCCAGGAAAAGAAGAAGCAACCCAGACAAAGGGCAACAACTGGGAGCCACGTCTGGAGTTTCTGGAACACTTGGGAGAAGGGGGTGTTTCTGAGTCCAGGGACACCTGTGCACAGGGAACATGAGGAATGCCATATCAAGTGGCGCTGGCTGGGTCCAGCTCATGCATTTACTCATTATCTAACAACCAGCTAGAGGTCACTGGCTCAGTGTGGATTCTCCCAGAAGCAAACCCTCAGGTAAGAATTCAAGCCCGGCCAGTGTTGCCCAGGGGTTGAGCATCAACCTCTGAACCAGGAAGTCACGGTTCAATTCCCTGGGCAGACCACATGCCCAGGTTGTGGGTTTGATCCCCAGTAGGGGGTGTGCAGGAGATAGCCCATCAATGATTTTCATCACTGATGTTTCTATCTCTCTCTCTCTCCCTCTCCTTCCTCTCTGAAATCAATTTTAAAAAATCTTTAATATAAAAAGATGTAAGTGCTGGCAGTCTGTTTGGGAGGTGAAGAAAATACCTAGAGAGGCATTTTCTCTCTTTCATTTTTGCATGTATGAAAGATGCATTAGCATTTTCCCCCTATGGTGACCGCTGAGATTCAGTGCAGAGCCTGTGTCCCACACGGATCCCTCCAGAGAGGGGAGGGAGCTGGGGCATTGACATGCCCTCATGGGTTGACTGGCCGATGCTTTTCCAGCATAATTAATTCCCCCACTTCTGGTCTTCCATTCAGTGACCAGGCTTTGGCAACAAAAGAAGTCCTCAAGCAAAGAAATGTAAGCATGGCAGTTAGATCAGGCCAAGCGGCCTTAAAATAGTAAGGCTTAGGAGATGTGGGCAGGGCATCCATGTTTGCTGCAAGCTCCTACTGTGTGCCAAGAACTGTGCTGCATGCCCTGGCTACTTCCACAAACAAGCAACTATGTGGAACTTGTCAGAGGCAAACAGAGGCCACCTGTCCCCACACCTCTTCCCTCCCCTCCCCAGGACAGCCTGTGCCGTGGAGTTCATCCAGGAGTCACCTCTACTCTCTCTCAGTCCTTGACCTCTGCCCTGACCTGTTATCCCCATCCCTCCCTCGCTCAGTCCCTCTCACTCAGGCTCTGAGATGTGTCCTTTCCTCTCATTCACATCATCTGATCATAATAACAGTCAGTAATGAATGATACGATTTATAGCGTGCACACACTGTATGCTAGCCACAGGGTTAAGTGACTTATGGGTATTACCTCGTTTAAATCTTCAAAACAACAGGGCCTTCTTCTCATGCTCCCAAGCCTGCTCCTGCCTTATTGCACCTGCCAGAGGGATCTCCCTGGAAAGCAGCATGACCTAAATCAACCCACATGGCCAAGCAACTGGTCACTCCTCCCCCCTAGGTGAGCCCTGCTGTGTTTGCCCAGGCCTCAGGCCAGCCCACACTGCCTCGCTGAAGGTCCCTTCTGCTCCATTCCAGTGACTACCCGCCTCCAAGGCTAAGCCACGCTCAGCATCTTCCCACGTTAGCACCCCAGAGGCAGGAGATGGACAACAAGGCTTCCACCGTTGTTCTTAGCTGCTTCTGACCAATGTCCATTTTTACCTCCCTTTCCTTATCTTTCTACCTTTGCAGCTTGAAAACAGGGAAGAAAACTAGACCCGTAGTTCTCAAACTCTGCACCATGATTCTACTTCTTGTGGATTCATGCACTAGGCTGTCTCTGAAGCCATATTTTCATGGCTTTCTAGACTCAGCTCCCTGAAGATAAAGGAGTGGTTTTCATGGTGGGGACTGGAGACCGAGGGGGGCCCTACATTTGGCTGCACCCGTGTTTGTTGATGCATCAAAGGAGTGCAGATTCAGAGCCTGGGAAATTCAGTCCAAGAAGGTCAATGACAACAAAAAAGAAGACCATGGCTCTTTATTGGGGGAAAACACAGCCGCAAAGGAGGGCCGACCGGCTTATCTTGCATTCTGGCACAACTGCAGACCACCAACTCAGACACTTCAAAAGCCCCTGGCTCAGCTCCCCAGCCCTCCTCCAGGTTCCTGCCGAGAGAACATCATAATACATCTCCTCATTTTCTCCTGCACTTTTGAAGTCAAAGTGTGGTCTGGTTAATTAGATGTTAGTGGGGGCCCAGGGGCGCTGGAATCCAAACTCAATAAATTTCATTTCTGAAAGACAAAGAGGTCAAGTGCATATTAAACTGGAGTGTTCGCAGAGCTCTGCTGGGGCAGTTATTCAGCCGGGCTCCGTACAGTTTAGGCGGAGAGCGCGCCAGGCGGCTTGGGGAGGCTGGCTGGGTGCGGAGGCGGGCCTGGAAGTGTGCCCGTCTTCCATTGTGGAAGAAGGTGGGGGGTTGGGGGCGGAAAGTCATTCAAATGTTTTCAACATAAATAGCTCGGTCCCGCAGTCAGAATTTGAGATTTCTGCCAATACCCGGCTCCTTGGATGAGACCAGCCCAGGGAACAGCCTGGGCCTCCCCTTCGCCTTCTGCTGAAATCAAACCCACCAGCTGGGCGTGTCCCTCCAGGGGGCAGGCAGCTCTGGGAAGAGTCTGCCCCAAGCCTCTCTGAGCCCAGGGGACTCTCCCCGTGCCTCTCCCCAGGCTCTGCTGTCTCTACAGTTCTCTCGGAGCCACCGCCACAGGATTATTCTTCATCTGCCCATTTCCTTGACCTGAACAACAAGGAAACATGCACGGTGCACCGGCTACCCTCCAGCTCAGTGGCTGCTATGGGAGAACCAATACTCACCAAACGCCTGTGTGGCCAGAGACCTTGCGACTACCGGCAGTCAAGCCTCCGATAGGGCAGGCCCAGGAGCCACAGCCCAAGGCCAACCTTCGCCCCTCCCCTTCTGAACTGGGCCCCCCCCCCCCCCCAGGCCTGTATCTAGGACTTCCCGCCTCGCGTCATGAGGGACCACCACCTGCTGCCTCTGCCAGGATTCTGACCCTGTAAAACGCAATGGGTGACTTTCTCAGCCTAATCGCTCCCCTCGCTGCAAGATCCTAGTAGAACATGCAGAGTGCAAGGCCAAACTCTTAGAGGGGCATTTAAAACTGTCCCTGTTGCTTTGGTTTGTCTGTTGTCTTCTTTCTTGTCATGTGTGTCTTTCTATCACGGGAAATGACATACTTATTCATCCCCTCCAGGTCTGCCTCTTTCTTTTCGTGCATTTTGGTTGGAGAGCGGAGGTGCTGGTCACGCCTGAGGTGTCCGCATTTAGAACATCACTGATCCCGCAGTTTCATTACATCCGGAGGCCAGTGACCATCCCCGGATTGAGGCAGCCTCAGTCTTCTGAGTCATGATTTGGGGATGTGATCATCCAAGTGTTGCTTCGCCTTGAAAACCTACCAAACCACCACCGCAGCGTCTCCAAGCAAACAAAATGTCCTGTGAGACTGGAGCTTGGATGCCCCTAAAAGCCCCAATTTAAAACGTCTTCTCTGGCCAGTGCCCCCAGAGCCTGCTGCAGTGCCGGGTGGGCGGGGACAGCCGCTAACTGTGGTTCTCCGGCTCTATTTCTGCAGCCTCAGTCCCTGCGCTGCTTTGTTCCTCATCTCTGCACCGCCCCCCACTCCATCTTTCCCATAGCCAGCGGTTCTCAACCTGTGGGTCGTGACCCCTTTGGTGGTGGAACGACCCTTTCACAGGGGTCGCCTAAGATATCAGATATTTACATTACAATTCATAGCAGTAGCAACATTACAGTTATGAAGTAGCAACGAAAATAATTTTATGGTTGGGGGTCACCACATGAGGAACTGTATTTAAAGGGCCAGAAGGTTGAGAACCACTGCCCTAGTGCCACTGTTTTGCAAGAGCCCTCCCCCCACCCCCTTTTTTTTTTTTTTTTTTACTTTACCAGGAGACAGTCCATTGTGATGGCAAGAGTTCTGCGGGACCTAGCGACCTAAATTCAAGGCCTGCATTTGCCACCACCTTTGAAAGCAAGAGCCCCGAGATCGTCCATCTCTGAGAGCTATTTCTACCTTAGCCGCCCAAGTGTCTTAATTAAGAAATCTGAAGAAACCATTCCCAGTGATCAACAAGGTAGACTCCATCTGCCTGCTTTTTGCTCCCTAAAAATAACTTCCCGGGAGCTTCAGAGGAGCCGGGAACCAGAAACTTGGGGGGCAGGGGAGAGTGTCCAGCTCACAGGGCCCCCTTCCCAGTGCAACCCCAAGATCCCACTGACAGCCGGAGGGATGGACTCAGAACCCAGGGGAAGGCTCTGCCCACGGGAAAGGCCCTCCCCCGGCCCACTCATGAAGACAGAGCCCTCTCTCAGGGCGATCTGGGCTCTCAGCAGGACCCCACCCAGAAGAGAAGCCTCTGGTATTTCCAAGTCTCATCCCAGGAAGATCCGTCCCAAGTTTGATTTTCTAGACTAGAGTTGGGGAAGTTCAATGTCAGCGTGTATGTCATCCTGTCCCCACGCAGAATTCCAAACAGAGAGTGTGCTGCCGGGGCCTTTCTGGGACGGTGTCCCCTGCAGTGTTAACCGCCAGGAATAAATGTCAGCGTTCCAGCCCATTCTCAGCAGAGACCAGAGTCCCCCCTTCGGCTCCCATCTGTGCCCCTTACCTCTCCTGGTTCCTCATCTACCAGGCCCTGACCTTGTAGATTTGGGGGCCATGTCTGTGGGTCAGAGGAGATTGTGTGTGGTGGCTAGGGTCCGGGAACCTGACCTCTAATCCTCTGTATCCCACCACCATCCACCTGAGCAGGGTCTCCCAATGGAGATGTGGGCTCAGTGGGCAAAGGTAATAAAGATGTACATGTTAGCCCGGCCAGTGTGGCTCAGTGGTTGAGCATCGGCCTATGGACCTGGGGGTCACAGTTCGATTCCCAGTTGGGGTGGCACATGCCCAAGTTGCAGGCTCGATCTCCGGTGTGGAGTGTGCGGGAGGCAGCCGATCGGTGATTCTCTCTCATCATTGATGTTTCTATCTCTCTTTCCCTCTCTGAAATCAATAAAAATATATTTTTAATAAAATTTTTAAATAATATGTACACTTTAGTTGAAATATGGTATACATTTCCTGCAGGCCCCTGATGAAACCAAGAAACTCATTGCAAACGGTATCTAATAAAGGACTGGTATACAAAATATACAAAGAACTCTTAAAACTCTTCTTAAATAAGACAACGCACCACCCAATTTAAAAGTGAGTAGGCAAAGATCTGAAAAGAGAGTTCACCCAAGAAGAAATGCAAATGGAAAATAAGCATACGAAAAGATGCTTAGCAGCATACCTCACCGGGGAACTGCAAGTTAAAAAGGCCATGCACTACCACCCTATGCCTATCAGAATGGCAAAATCCAAAACACCGACAACACCAAAGGCTGACGAGGTTCTGGAGCAACAGAACCTCTCGTTCATTGCTGGTGGGGAATCAAAATGAAACGGCTACTTTGGAAGACAGGTTGGCAGTTTCTAACTAAACTAAGCATATTTTAATCCGACGATCCGCCAGTCAAGCGCGCTGGTATTTACCCAAATAAGTTGAAAACTTAAGTTCACACAAAAGCCTGTCCTTGAATGTTTTAGAGAAACTTTACCCATAATTGCCCTAACTTGGAAGCAACAAAGATGTCCTTCAATCGGTGAGTAGATAATGGATAAACAAATCACGGTGTAGCCACACAATGGAGTATGATGAGCACTAAAATAAATGAGCTATCAAGCTGCAAAAAGACCTGGAGGAGCTTAAAGGCATATTACTAAGCGAAAAAAGGCAATCTGAGAGGCTATGTACTGTGCGATTCTGACTGCAAGACTTTCTGAAAAAGGAAAAACAGTAAAAAGATCAGTGTTTGCCAGGGATTTGGGGGAGAGAGGGATGAGAGGGACGGATGAACAGGTGGAGTACAACCAATTGGGAGGGGGGTGGTGAAACTGCCCTGTATGGTACCATAATGGCGGAGATAGATAAATAGAGAGTAAATATAGATAATACATTTGAAATGTACAATACAAAGAGTGAAACCTAATGTAAGCTATATTCTTTGGGCGTTATAAACACATCTGTGTAGGTTCACCAATGGCCACCATGTGCCATGTTGATGCAAGATGTTAAAAATAGCAGAAGCTGCCCTGACCGGTTTGGCTCAGTGGATGGAGCGTCAGTTAGATGTTTCTAACTCTCTATCCCTCCCCCTTCTTCTCTGTGGAAAATCAATAAAATATAGTTTAAAAAAACAACTTTAAAAAAAATAGCAGAAGCTGGCAGGTGTGGGTAAAGGGGACTAGAACTCTGTACTCTCCACTTGATTTTTCTTTAAATCTAAAGCTGCTCAAAAAAAAAAATAAAGTCTATTAATTTTTTTAATTTTTTCAGAGAGAGAGAGAGACATCGGTTTGTTGTTCCGCGTATTTATGCATTCACTGGTTGATTCTTGTATCAAATCTACAACCCTGGCATATCGGGACGATGCTCTAACTAACTGAGCGACCGGGCCAGGGCCTCTGTTAATTATTTTTTTAATGAAGAAAGCCTCAGTGACCTCTGGGGTAAATAATCAGAGGGCCGAAAGAAGAGAGAAGAGAGAGACTGGGTCCCAGAAAAAAGCATACCTAAAAACACCGCAATGCCAAAGAATTCCAAATTAATGAAAAATACCAGTCCACAGATGGAAATGCTTAAAAAAAAAAAAAAAGAAGGAAAATAAACGTAATGAAAACCATACCTAAACACATCACAATCAAACAGCTACAAAGCAAAGATAAAGAGAAAAATCTTTAACAGAGCAAGGGGGTGGGGGGACACATTACAAAGAAGGAAGGATACGGCTGATCGTCGACTCCTCAGCAACAACAGTGCAAACCTGGGAACATGGAACATCGTGAAAGTGAGGGGGACGCAAACCGGTCCGCTGAGTTCCACGTCCAGGGAGCGTAGTTTTCAAAGGGAAAGTGAGTTCAACCTTTTTAAATAAACAAAATTAAGAAAACTTGCCACCAATAGATGTGAACTCCGAATTATTTTTTTTCCTTCAGGAAGCTAGTCAAGCTGAAGAAAATGGTACCAAATGAAAACGCAGGCCTACAAGAAGGAATTCTGATCACAGAAACAATAACTGTGTCGCTAAATATAAAATACTTTTTTCTCATTTCTTAATTTATCTAAAAGTTGATCGACGGTTTTAAAAAACCAACAACAAGGGCCCTAACTGGTTTGGCTCAGTGGATAGAGCGTCGGCCTGCGGACTGAAAGGTCCCGGGTTCGATTCCGGTCAAGGGCATGTACCTTGGTTGCGGGCACATCCCCAGTGGGAGGTGTGTAGGAGGCAGCTGATCGATGTTTCTCTCTCATCAATGTTTCTAACTCTCTATCCCTCTCCCTTCCTCTCTGTAAAAAATCAATAAAGTATATATTTTTAAAAACACAACAACAACAATGTATTTCAGGGGCTAAAACATATGTAAAAGTAAGTGTATGAAAACAATAGTATAGAATAGAAGGAACATGTAGATATGTATATACTATTAGAAGGTTCTTTTTAAAAATACATATATTTTTATTGATTTCAGAGAAGGAAGGGAGAGAGGGATAGGAACATCAATAATGACAGAGAATCATTGATCAGCTGCCTCCCGCATGCCCACCCCACCCCCACGCTGGGGACCGTGCCCACAACCTGGTTATGTGCCCTGACCAGGAACTGAACTGTGACCTCCTGGTTCATAGGCTGATGTTCAACCACTGAGCCACACCAGCCAGGCACTACTGCAAGGTTCTTAATCAGTAAATGATTGTTCCGTAAGTGATATAATTATTAGCAAATATGTATAGATAAAAATCCAATCCAAAAGATTAAATGTAATATCAAAAAATACCTATTTAATCCAAAAGGGGGCAGGAAAGGAAGAAAAAGAACAAAGGAGGTAAATAGAAAATGAATGGAAAGATGATAAGTTTAAACACAACCCTATAATTAATTATGTTAAATGCAAAAGCAGAGATTTTCAGATTAGATTTTTTTAGGCAAAATCCAGTTATATATGGTTTAAAAGAGATTCACTTTAAATATAAAGAAAAAGATAAATGACAAATTTTAAAAATGGGGAAAAATGCCATGCAACAACACAAATTTATCAATATCAGAAATGAAATAGAGGACATTGCTAACTACATTACAACAGTAAAAGGATAATAAGGGAACATTCTAAACAATTTATGCCACTAAATTTGATAATTTAATAAAACTGACAAATTGCTTAAAAATACCAACTATCAAAACTGACACAAGAAACAGAAAATATAAACAGCCTTAATCCTATTTTAATAACTGAATTTATTATTGAAAACCTTCCCACAAAGAAAACTCCAGACCCATGCTTCACCGCTGAATTACATAAAATCATTTAAGAAAAAAATGCCAATTCTACATCAACTCTTCAAAAAAAAAAAACAGATAAAAAATTCATTTTACAGGACCAACATGACTGTGATGCTAAAACCACACCAAAGGGGGATTACAAGGGGGAAAATACAACGAAAACAGAGCAACGCCCATGAACACAGATACTAAAGTCCTTGATAAAATGTTAGCAAATTGAATATATATAATAACACATATTTATCTCTCTACATAAACAATAAATAGGATTCATTGCGGGATTCCAAGATTGGTATAACATCCAAACATCAATCAATGTAATTCAGTATAATAAGAGATTAAGGAGAAATAGCATTATGAGCATCTCAATAGATGAAGAAAAAGTGTTTGACAAAATCCAACACTTATTCATGATAAAAATGCTTATTAGCAAACTGAAATGGGCCTTCCTCGATCTGATAGAGGGTATCAAGAGTAAACTTACAGCTAATGCCATCCTTCCTGGTAAAGGACTGAAGACTCTCTCCCCATGATGGAGAAGAGGGCTAAGATGCCTACTCTCACCACGGCAACCTTTTGTTGGCTGTCCTAACCAGTGCATCAAAGCACGGAAAAGACTAAAGGAGTATACGGATTGGAAAAAGAAGGAGTAAAGCTCTTTATTGGCAGGTAATGTGCTCATACATACAGAAAATCCTAAGGAAGCCACCAACATAATAATAACAACAATAATAGAACTGAAAAGTGAGCTCAGCAAAGCTGCAAGATACAGGCTCAACATAAAATAATTGATTACATTTCCATTCTCTAGCAACAAGCAATTGGAAATTGTAATGTTAAAAGGTCTGTTTATAATAGCATCAAAAAACGTAGAATACTTAGGGACAAATTTAACAAAATATATGCAAGAACTGTAACCAAACCTTCCATGACAGCCAGAATAAAACAATTTTGAAAAGAAAAAATTGCAGGACTTAACGTGCCCGATTTCAAAACTTACTATAAAGCTACAGAAATCAAGAAAGTATGGTTTTGATGTCAGGTTACACATAGCTGGAACATGCATTCCTGCATTTCAAAAGGGCCATGGAAAAGTGCGTAACATGATGAGTCGTTAGGAAAATGAATTAAAACTATAAGCAATTCCCTCACACATTGCTGGAGGGAATGCATAATGTGTGGAAAACACTATTAGTTTCTTATAAAGTTAAGCCTATGCCTACCCTTTGACCTAGCAATTCTACTTCCAGGTATTTATCCAAGATAAGCAAAAGTTTACATCCACAAAAAAAGACTTGCCGAGACCGGTTTGGCTCAGTGGATAGAGCGTCGGCCTGCAGACTGAGGGGTCCCGGGTTCGATTCCGGTCAGGGGCATGTACTTGGGTTGCGGGCACATCCCTGGTGGGAGATGTGCGGGAGGCAGCTGATCGATGTTTCTCTCTCATCGATGTTTCTAGCTCTCTATCTCTCTCCCTTCCTCTCTGTAAAAAATCAATAAAATATATTTAAAAAAAAAAAAAAGACTTGTAAAAGGATGCCCATGGAGATTATTCATAAGAGCCAACACAAATGTCAATCAACAGGAGAATGGGTAAACAAATCGTGCTATATTCATACAATGGAATACTACACAGCAATAAAAAAGGAACAGCCCTGCCCGGTTAGGCTCAGTGGATAGAGCGTCGGCCTGTGGACTGTAGGGTCCCAGGTTTGATTCCGGTCAAGGGCATGTACCTTGGCTGCGGGCACTTCCCCAGTAGCGGGTGTGCAGGAGGCAGCTGATCGATGTTTCTAACTCTCTATCCCTCTCCTTTCCTCTCTGTAAAAATCAATAAAATATTTTTTTTTAAAGAAAGGAACAAATTACTGACAGCAAAGTAAATTAATCTCAAAGCCACTGTGTTGAGGAAAAGAAGCCACACACAAAAGAGTAACACCACACAATTCATTTACATAAAGTTCCAGAACAGAGAACGCTAACCTGTGGTGAGAGAAGTGAGGACGGTGGTTGCTTTTAGTAGAGGGGGTGACAGGGAATGATTAGAGGGACTCCAAGCAGTCTTCTGGGGTGATGGAAGGTTCTGTATCTTGAGTGGGGTCTGGGTTACATGGACATAAGCATTTGCCAAAAGTGATCAGATTGTACAGCTCTTACTGTGCACACCCATACTGAACTGAGCATTCACTATATAAATTATTCCTCCATTATTAAACCTTTTTTTTAAAATATATTTTATTGATTTTTTACAGAGAGGAAGGGAGAGAGATAGAGAGTTAGAAACATCGATGAGAGAGAAACATCAATCAGCTGCCTCCTACACATCTCCTACTGGGGATGTGCCCGCAACCCAGGTACATGCCCTTGACCGGAATCGAATCTGGGACCTTTCAGTTCGCAGGTCGACGCTCTGTCCACTGAGCCAAACCGGTTTTGGCATTAAACCTTTTTAAAAGGATGGTATGTTCACCATGTCCTGCGAAACAACACAGAAAGGGCTCCCCAACTTCATTCTTCTCCTTGCGTACACTCACCTCCCATGGACCCCTTATTTAGTTTTGTGGTGTTTTTTAATGAGAGTTTCACCCACTCGCTTCTGTCACCTAACTACATCCCAGGTCACAGCTGCACAGCCTTCCACCGTATGGACAAAGCACAATTTTATCCACATCTCTCCAGCCCAGTGAGAGGCGGCCAGGCTCGCGCCAGTGTCTGTCATTATAAACAATGCTGCAAAAACTCCCTCAGTCATATATCTCATCTCCCGGGTGCTTTTGTTTCTACAGGAGAATTTCCCAAAGTGGGGCTGGTGCATAAAAAAGACAAGTGTGTTATTTGTTTTAATAGATGTTGCAGATTACATTCCACAAAAAGGTTGTAGAAATCTCATTTAGTGTTCGGCCTGATATATTTAAAGTTTCTGCAGACTGCCTTCAGACATGGAAATAAATTATGAACATAGCATAATAATCATTTTAGGCAATTCATCTGTGCTTCGAAGGGGGAAAATTCAGCCACATAGCTAAGCCCGCAAATAACCAAGTTATTCTGTCTAAATACATCCGGGGAGGCAGGATAGCAGAACGGCTAAAACGACGTCATTCCTGGCTACGAGACTGCCCAAGCCTGCTGTACATCTTCTCCATAACCTTGAAGGAGCTACTTGAGCCCGGCCAGTGTGGCTCAGTGGTGGAGCCTCGACCCATGAACCAGAAGGTCACGATTCAATTCCGGTCAGGGCACGTGCCAGGTTGCAGGCGGGGGCATGTAAGAGGCAGCTGATAGATGATGTTTCTCTCTCATCATTAATGTTTCTATCCCTCTCCCCTTCTCCCTTCTTCTTTCTGAAATCAATTTTTAAAACAACCTTTTTTTAATAGATAAAAGAAGCTAGTTGACCTGTGAACCCAAGTTTCCTCATAAGCAAAAATGTACATAATAACAGCGCCTGCATCACGGAAAAGAAAGGTGATGTGAAGAAGAACCTGGTACCTGGCTGGTTGCAGGGTCTGTCACATGCAAAGAGCTCTGGGAGTTCGTTGTTATTGGCCAAGCGGCTTCTTTCTCTGGGCCCCCGTTTCCTTGTGTAGAGAATGCGCACAGTAACACCATCTGTCTCATGGGGCACGGGAGGCGATTAGAACAATGATTGCCTCCTATCAGGCTCCCAGCGGAAGTCCCTGACACCGTGGTTGAAACGCAACGCTCACCTGCAGGAACTGAGTGTGTGCAACTGCAGAGAGGGAAATGCCATGCGGACGGTCCGCCCCCTCGGCCCTGGGGAGAAAGCCACGTTCCTCCCAGGCCCGTTGAGGACACGGAATTCTTGGAAGGCCACGCAACCTTCCAGGATGCAGAAAGGAGCCGATAAGCACCCTCGGGAGGTTGGTTCGCCTCCGCGGCCAGTGGTGCACATTATCAGCCTGCAGCTGAGGGGCTCTGAGCATTGGGAGCGGCGCCCCCAGCAGTGGACTCTCCCCGCAGGCTGCACGTGGACTCGGAACAAAGGAGGGTGGCTGCTCCCGGAAGATACTGGATCCAGCTGCGGATGCGCCTCGCCAAGGCTCCCAGGTCCACGCTTCTAGTGCAAACACTCAGGGAGCAGACCACCCACTGGTGGAAAATGGCTGCCACACCCTGAGAGGGGATTTCTGCCCACACCCGCCCCCCCACCCCCCGCCCCCAGCACTGGGCCAATCCCCTCACTTACAGCCGCCCCTCCTTTCCAGCTAATGGGAGGTGGGGTAAGACAGGCGGCTTTCACCTACCCACTGGCCACAAGGAAGAGTTAGAATTTGACTGCAGGGCTCAAATAGAACCCCGTGTGATCTTTGTTGGGTGTTTGAAGCCACGTAAAATCAAGTCACATTTTAAAGGCCTGCCTCTGTGACACGTGCTTCAAGTGTTTGGCTGTGAGCAGGGGGTCGGGAGGGGGGTGAGGGGAGAGCCCGAGGGAAATATCAACAGCCCAGGTCCCTGATTGGACTGGGAAGAAAAGATGACAAGATAAAGTCCACCATGCAGCATAATCCAGTAACTAAAATAAAATAAAACACAGGTGCACCCCCTTGTGTCTCATCTGACGTCAAACCTGGATCATGGCCCAGATCACCTGCAAGGGCTCATGAAACAGAAGTGAATTGCTCATCGCTAGGAGGCTGAATGATTAAAAGAGGCTTTTAACCGCTATCCCAGGCTCCTCCTTCCACCACCATCACGGAAAACCTCAGCCTAGCTACCTCTCATCCCATCTCCCTGAAAGGAACCTGCACAGAGTAAGTGTTGGCAAACATTGATGGGTGAGTGGGTGAGTTAGATAATTGGATGAATGACTAGCAAACAGAAAAGGCCTAGATAATTAGGAGAAATGATGAAGATGATAGATAGATAGATAGATAGATAGATAGATAGATAGATAGATAGATGATAGATAGAAAGAAAAGGAAGAATGAAAGAAAGAAGGGATGAAAGGAAGGGAAGAAAGGAAGGGAGGGAGGGAGGGAGGGAGGGAGGGAGGAAAGGAGGAAGGGAGGAAGAAGAAAGGAAGGAAGGAAGGAAGGAAGGAAGGAAGGAAGGAAGAAAGAAAGAAAGAAAGAAAGAAAGAAAGAAAGAAAGAAAGAAAGAGAAAGAAAGAAAGACAAAGATTTCTTAGGGCTTTGCTACTTTCCCTCAGACCTCCAAAGATTTCATCTATTCTATGTTCTAGAAAGGGGGAAAAAAAAATGTTATTTTTGTCTCAGGTAAAAATTGGTAGAATTTTTTTTGGCAAAAGCAATGGGGCACAGCCAGTTGACCCAATTTCTTTTCTCTGCGTAAAACCTGCTTTGGCGAATTCAGTTTGCCGTGCGGCTCCTGAGGACAGATGACCCAGAAGCAGCCAGGCTGGGCCTCGGGACACACAGGGAGGTTTCACAACTGTAGCCAGCACTTCCCCAGAAAAGTCCCCCACACCCCCGCATGCTGCGCATCAGGGGCAAACCACTCAGGAATCTTCAAATATTGACTGAGGTTCCGGTCAAGCCACGCTCGCTGGCCACCAGCTCCGGCCGGCTCTGTGCTGAAGTCGGGGCTGCTGCCTGAACTCGGCTCAGACAGTCATGTGCCATTTCCTGCCAGCTGCTCTCACACATGGGCATTCACGGGCAGGCCCCGACTGCCTGTAATTCTCTCCTCACGAGACTTAGGAGCTTCCAATTCTAACAACATCCCTCGGCAGGCCCCACAAAGGCCCCGGACAGGAGTGCTAACAGCTAACACCAAGGAGAGAAAGGGATTCCCACTCTACCCTCACCCACCCCTCCTTCAGCCCAGTCCCAGACCCTCGGGCACAGATAACTGGGAAGAGATGGATGCCGGGGGATAAATGTCACTGGTCCCATTAATCCGCCAGGTCCCTCTGCACAGCCCTCTGTTCTGAGATGGATGATTGGTGCTGTGTTCATAATAATGACCATCAAACCTTAGCATTTGTTTAACATTTTACCATTTACGGGAGCTTATGTGACCCGCACAGCTCCTTGAAGTCAGTGCGATGGTGTAATTGTCATAGTTGTAGAGATAAGAAAACTGAGGCCCCGGGAGGTGATGTGATGGGCTGGCCAAAGGTTGCCACGTGTGTAAGTATTTTTATGTCTAATAAGTTATCGCAGTCTCTCGAAGGTGAATAAAAAAAATCCCAGGTTTGGGGAGTCAGACTGATCTAGCCAGCGGTTTACTTTTGGTGCCTTTTATACACGGAGGGGGGAGTTGCCTCCAAATACATCCTTGGGGAAAAGACCACCCTCTTTGCCCTTCCAACAAAGGCAGACCTATGTTCTGTATAGAATGGAACTTCAGGGCCATTTGCATGAAACGAGTCCCTTCCCCAGAACCTCTCAGGTGTCTACAGGGAGAGACAGGGCTATGAGCTATACAAGGTGACGAGCACCTCAGAGGGAACCAGCAGGGAAGGCTGCAGAGAGGAGGGTACAGGCGAGCAGGCTCCCCTACAGATAAGGAGGACTTGACCAGGAGGTCAAAGTAACCGGAAGACATTCCAGGTGGAGGGGACGGCAGTGGAAAAGACAGAGACTCAGAATCTCAGAGCCAAGCTCAGAGCTCGCCTCCGGAGGAATTCTCTTTCATGGCTGGTTTGAGACATAACTGAAACGGTCCCCCGCATTTTTCGGTCACGGGTCCCTTTTGGGGTTGGCCCAGTTGAGTTGACAACGGTAACACTGGGAGAAAGAAAAGGCCTGGGGAACGGTGCCACGGCGCCAGGAAGGAGTTGGTCCGATTCTGGGAACAGTGAGGAAGCCAGCCAAGTCGCGTTGGGTAATTCAAGCCACCTTTTTACCCTATAAAGACGGAGAACTAAGCCAAGCCAGTGGCGTGGCCTGGGAGAGACCGTGGTGGCAGCCTTTCAAAAATGAAGTGTAGCTTTGCTGACACGTTATCTTTTTGCTTCTGGGGTTCGGTTAGTAGGAAGGGATGCTGCCTGGGGCCCTTTGGGCTGCGATCACAACACCACAGGCTGGGTGTCCTATGAACAACAGAAATCTATTTCTCACGGTTCTGACGGCCAGACGGCCAAGATCAAGGCGCCGGCCAATTCGGTGTCTGGTGAGAGCTACCTTCTTGGTTCATAGTGTCCTCACGTGGCAGAAGGGGTAAGGAAGCTCTGAGGGGCCTTTTTTTTTCCCTTTAACATATTTTTATTGATTTCAGAGAGGAAGGGAAAGAGAGGGAGAGGGAGAGGGGGAGAGAGAGAGGAAGGGAGAAACATCAATGATGAGAATCATTGTTCAGCTGCCTCCTGCACGCCCCCTGCTGGGGATCGAGCCCATAACCCGGGCATGTGCCCTGACCAGAAACTGAACCGTGTTCACAGGTCAACACTCAACCACTGAGCCACACCAGCCAGGCTTATTGCTCTTATTGGAGAGCTTTGAGAGGCCACCTGAGCCTCATTGTAAGCACCTTGTATTTGTTTCCTGAGGCTGCTCTACAAAGTACCAGAAACTGGGTGGCTTTCAACTACAGAAGTTCATTATCTCCCAGTTCTGGAGGCTAGAAACCCAAAACCAGGGTGCGGTGAGGAGCCATGCTCGCTCTGATGATGTGACGGGAGGGTCCCTCTCGCCTCTTCCAGCCTCCGATGTTTGCCAGTCACATGGCTGTCTTCTCCCTGTGTGACTTCATCCCCTCCTCCCTCTGTGCATGTCTGACTCCGGGTCCAAACTTCCCCTTTGTGCAGGGACACCAGTCATACTGGATGAGGGCCCACCCTCAGGACCTTATTTTAACTTATGACTTCTGAAAAGATGCTGTTTCCAAAGAAGGTCACATTCTGAAGCACTGAGAGTTAGGATAGCAACATACATTTGGTGGGCAGGGGGGACGTAATTTAACCCTCACGTACCTCAATTCTCAAAGTTCAATTGATTCACTGGCTCCCACCTATCCCCAGATCTGAAAATAATTACATCCTCACATCCCTACGGTGCTGGAGATGGGCGGGACCCATGGTTGACGCACCCCTGCCCCCAGCCCTGCCCCCAGCCCTGACCCTATCCCCATCCAAGCTCCAGGGCTACGGTGCTGCCCACCGAATCTCTGTGAGATGCGAAGAGGCTTCTTCCTGGCCACTCGCCAACTTCCCTCATTCCCGCTTGTTTCCGGCATCTGGCTCAGCACTAAGCCCCGTGCCGCTGTCACAATCAGCTCTTTGTCTGCCGCTTCCGGTGGGGTGCGCACCTGCAGCTGGGGACGTGCTATTGTGTGCTTGCGAAGAAAATCATACGTCTCCTTAATTAACCACTACCCTCCCACATGGAACCCAAGGCGCATCCACTTTACCTCCCTTCACCCCCACAGATGTGTCTGAGGTAAGGGGGTGGGGGCTTCAGAACAAAACAGTAGAGTTTGTACTACTCCTCCAAGCACTTTCCTAGCCACAGGGTCTTGGAGATAAGCAGGAGGGTGGGAGTCCCCACTGGGCAGACAGGAAACCTGGGGTCAACCTCTGTGGTAAAAGAACTGGTAAGTGTCCTTTCAGGCCAAGCCTCGTTCTGTTTTGTCACAGCTCTCCTGTCCACCAGGCTGAGAGAAAACTCATTATTTAAACAGACACTGGGCAAAGATGGCATCTCACTTCGGAGATGGCCCACAGTCCTCCAGCCACACTGAGCTTTCAGCGGGAGGCATGCACTGGGTTCCACTGTGCCCCTGGGCCTTTGCACTTGCTATTCCTGCTACCTGGAATGCTCCTCCAGCCAGTGTGCTTCCTTCAAGTGTCAGCTCGTGAATCATAGCCTCAAAGAAGTAGTTCTCCTTTTTCAACTTTACTGAGGCATAATGGATGAAAATATATATATAATTGTATATATTTAATGTGTATAATGTTATGATTTGATATACAAATACATGTAGAATGATTACCAAGACCAAGTTTATTAATACATCCATCATCTCACATCCTTCAGTCACAAAGCATATCAGCATATTAAACCCAGAACTCACACCATAAGTAGAAATAGGCACGCACTCACTGTACCTGGCCAAAATTGCTTATGACATTTAGGAATAAACCCAGCATCCCAAAGTGGAGGCAACATGGGGTCTTGGAAAGAAGAGAAATTTGACCTGGCTCTTCAGGGACCAATGCTTCTCATATTTTATTCAGCATGGACTCACCTGAGCAGGGAGGAGGGCATATCCTATAATATGTAGGCTGATTCTCTAGTTCTAAGGTGGGGCCTGGGATCCTGCATTTACACGCACCACCCTTTAAGTAGCAAGAACCTAGAGTCTGTTGCTTAGCTGTCCCAAACCTGTGTCCTCGTCGATCAGATGGTATTGGTAACCCATCTATTTTGAGAGGCTGTTGTGAAGTTGAACTGTGATCAATGTGAACGCCACCCTGGTTCCCTCTTCCTCCACTTTCCATAAATTCTGGGAAGTAACCTTGGGGACTTCCTTCCCCTCTTTATCACAGTGGTGAATGCAATGAAAGAGACTCCGGTGCAGGCAACTGGTCTACCTCCTGGGAGCATACACTCTCTTAAGGCAAGAAGGAGTCTCCTTTGGGAAAATGGCATATTTCCACTCAGGGTCTCTCTTAACCATTTTATGCTCAATAGTAGATGCTGCCTACACTAAAATATGACCAAAAAGTGAACAGATAAGTAAGCCGAGAAACGCATGAACAGGCAATCATATTCAACTCAAAGCTTATTACTTCATGTGCATACATCCTCAAGCCTGAGACTCTACACGGCGTTTGACAGCAGGTAAACAATCGGGGCTGACATTTCTAAAGGGAGCAAGCTGAGGAAGAGCGAATCTGGGACATGCCTGTGAGAGAGGTTTGAGGAGAACATTGGGCTCCTTGGCTGAGTATTGCAGACCACCCAGATGCGACGTCCACCTGATTCTCTGGCCTCCTCTCTCACCAAAGCCCCGTCCCCACCATGCTATACTACTTCAGTCCGTGCTATGCTACTTCCTGGTCCTAAACAACCTGTTCTCTCCCCATCCCCCACCCAAACAAAGGCCTTTGCATATGCCATTCCCACCACTAAATGTTCTTCCCCACCTGCCCAGGATATAAACATTCGCCCACCTTTCAAAACTTAGCTTAAGCACCACTTCCTCGTTGAAGCCCCCCCAGCTACACATGCCCACAGCTTGTATTATTTATAATCTGTGTATATGTCTGTTTCCTGCTCCCAGACTGAGCTCCCTGAAGCATTGTGTCCTATGTCTGCTGAGGCCACACCTCTGTCTTAGAAGGTCTTTTTCTTTTAATATATATTGTTTATTGATTTCAGAGAGTAAGGGAGAGGGAGAGACAGAAATAAGCATCGATGATGAGAGAGAATCATCAATCCGTCTGCTGCCTCCTGCACGCCCCCTACTGGGGATCAAGCCAGCAACCCAGGCATGTGCCCTGACCAGGAATCAAACCGTGACCTCCTGGTTCATAGGTCGACACACAAACACTGAGCCACACTAGCCACGCTGTCTCAGAAGGTCTTAGTCCTTGTTGAATAAATGAATGAATAAACGAATCTAGTGGCAGCACTACATCAACGCCTAACTCTATCACTGCCCAGATCACAGTAAAATGTACATTTTTGGCTTATATGTCTATTTCCCCAGGAGCCTGTAAGCTCCTTGAAGATGGGTCCTGGGCCCTACATCTTTAGCACCTGCCCATGCTCAATAAATACTTGTTTAATGAATAGGAGCTGCTTTGGATTGAAGTCAGATGAGGCGCCTTTGGAAGACAAAGGATACATGCACGATGATAAAGATTTTAAAGGGCTGTCAAGTTCATGTGTTGATTTATGGAGCAAATTAATACGACAGCATCAACCCTTCCAGCCCGCCCCAATCGGTCTCAGCAATTATGTGTACCCAGGGCCGGGCGCAGCTGTTTGTGAGACGCGACAGGAGCGAGGTCTCCCTTGGTTTGCTCAAAGGTCTTCAAGATATTTTTAGTTGACAAACAACCATGTGTCACTCATCAGACATCCCATTAAAGCAAATTGTACAACTTGTTAGGCAGTTTCCCATATTAATTGTGAAGTCTGTGTGTGACTTCAGTTCCGCTGCTGAGGAGCCTACCTCACAGCGAGGGAGGCACGTACACACGCTTGAAAAATACTGACCCTGTGGCTTCCCTCGCCACCGATGGTCTTGTCCAACCCATGTCAGTGCAATGTTGCACCAATTTCCACAGGGAATCAGCAGCACGGGGTATAACCAGCTGGAAAATTCTCTGCCCCAGAACTCCTGGGAAAGGAGATGTGGCATTTTGGTACCAATCTCACAGGTGCCTGGGGATTCTAGAAGGTCACTGAGCCAGCTGACGTGCTGACTTAGCACTACCCCAGGCTCAAGCAAAGTGAAAATCCATCCTGGAAGGAGGCTCACTTTTTCATGGAGCCAGTCATTAATGTGGGAGGAGGGCAGAAGTCATTGTGGAGCCCCGGCCGGGTGGCTCAGCTGGCTGGGCATCATCCCGTGCACCGAAAGGTGGCCGGTTCGATTCCCAGTCAAGGCACCTCTTATTTATAATAAGCTGACTTTCTGTATGTTTAAATAAATGCCAGGTTTTCTAGTAAAAGAAAAGAATGAAAGAGAGAGAGAGAGGAGGGGAGAGAGGAAGAGGGAGAGAGAGGGAGAGAGAGAGAGAGAGAGAGAGAGAGAGAGAGAGAGAGAGAGAGAGAGAGAGATCACTGTGGCTCTCCCAGCACAGCTGCTGTCCCATCCTCACTGACGCCACAAGAATGGACTCTCCCTCCTGCATTCTGGGTGTAAATATTTTTAAATGTGATAGCTTAACTATATATAGCAGCAGTCAGTTGTAAAATATAGTAATAAAAAAAAAAAACATAGTGGGAAGCAGAACCAGACTCAAAATATCCACAGCCATTATAACTCATCTAAAAATACATTTAACGAGAAAAACGCAAGCACTTTCTATGAAAATATACTAAAAGGCATTTCAAAAGACCTAGAGTGATGTTCTTGGATGTGAAGACACACACTGTATATTTCCTTACTCTTCCTCAAACTAATTCATTAATATAATGCTATTCCAATCAGAATTCTAGTTGATAATTAAGTCACTTGGAAAACAAATATGCAAGAATAGTGAAAACATATGTAAAGGAATAGTAAAGGAAACCTGAGAATGAGTTCTGAATGTTGACATTTATGTTAGTCTAAAATAACTCAAAGAACATAGTCCAGATGTGGTCAGAGGACCGCGAAACCCGAAATGTCCCCCAGAGCAACAATTAAGACCCAGGGACCCCGGAAACCAAGGAGGAGACCCGAGAAGGCAGAGGAATGAGCCGAAATGGGAGCCCAGGATTTACTGAGCAGATGGCTGGTACCACAAGGTCTGTTTGTGCGTGTTAGCATATGCCTTTCAGCCATTTACATATGTGAGTGCGGGAAAAATATTCACAAACTCCGCTTGTCCTTCATCTTTAAGCGGGGGAGAGAGAGAGAGAGAGAGAGAGAGAGAGAGAGAGAGAGAGAGAGAGAGAGAGAGAGAAAGAACAGCAAAGAAGATCAGTGTAACCAAATGGAGTATAAAGAATGCCTATTACATATGATAATTCAGTGAGTGGAAAGTAGCTTTTTAAATCAATGGGGGAATAGACTATTTAATAAACCGCGTTGGAAAAACTGACTGTCTGTTGGAAAGACTGATGATAGAGAGATGATAGATGGTTCATAGATAGGATGCTTACATACACAGATTCCTACTTCACACATAAAAAAATATTTCAGTGGGTTAAAAATTTTAATGTAAAATAAAAAAATATGAAACTACTAGAAGGAAATGTAAGAGAATTATTATGACTTAGAGGTAAGGACCTTTTCTTAAAATGTTACAAAACCTCAGGAGCCATTGAAAAGGGGGTGGGCAGTGACCAATCTGACTCCACACAAATTTAAAGCTTCTCCATGTTTAAAACAAGTGTCAGATTAAGGGAAAATATTTACAAAATATACATCTGAAAAAGGACCAAACGCCCATAATATGTTGAAAGCGCCTATAAATAAACAATGAAAATATAAGCATTCAACTGAAGATGAGTCCAATTGTAAGTAGGCAATTCACAAAAGAAGAAGTAGAAATGGCCGATACATTTATATAAAAGATTCTCTCTTTTGGCCAAGTCTCCTTATGATAGAAATAAATCAAAGCAGTATATTTCCTATTTGGGCTGAAAATAGGTTGGTGAGGGGGAAAATAGTCCCCTCCTTCATTCAGGATAGAAATCTGGGCCCCATCCTAGTAGAAAGTGATACATTATTGGAAGGCATTATCTATTACCTATGGACGAGCACAGGCCCTGGCCCTACATTTTATTTCTGGAAATTTCCCATTCAAAAATATCTCCTCCTATGCTCAGAAATACATTTATACACAGGGTGTCTCAAAAATATGTATGTACACTTTGAATAATTATTAATTCTAATGGGTTAAACCTGAAAAGAAAGAAACATCAACTGAGGCAGGCTGGTGTGGCTCAGTGGTTGAGCGCTGACCCTTGCACCAAGAGGTCTCCAGTTCCATTTCTGGTCAGGGCACATGCCTAGGTTGCAGACTCAGTCCCCAGTGAGGGGCGTGCAGGAGGCAGCCAATCGATGTTTCTCTCTCTCAATTCCTCTCCCTGCCTTTCTTTCTAGAATGTCAATAAAAAATTTTTTGAAAAAAAGCAATATTGCCGAAACCGGTTTGGCTCAGTGGATAGAGCGTCAGCCTGCGGACTGAAGGGTCCCAGGTTCCATTCCGGTCAGGGGCATGTACCTGGGTTGCGGGCATATCCCCAGTGGGAGATGTGCAGGAGGCAGCTGATCGATGTTTCTCTCTCATCGATGTTTCTCTCTATCTCTCTCCCTTCCTCTCTGTAAAAAATCAATAAAAAATATTTTTAAAAAAAAGCAATATCAATTGAACTATCAACTGTTAAGTGTGTATACATTTTTGGGACACCATATATTTGTGTATAATACACATATACACATTTACTTGAATAAGTTGTGATAAAACTATATAATGGAATAATCTTTAGCCCACAAAAAGGATGAGTTAGATCTAAATAAAAATGATATAAAGAGATGTCCATAACATGACTATATACTGACTGACACTTCCGATTTCAACTCAAGACTGTGGGGTTTACACATAACCACTTGTATATTACATCTGTGTCTTCTTTCTTCCACACAAAGAATAATAATCTCAAGATACAGGAGATAGAAACATTTCAATGTGTTGGGTTTTATTCGCCCTTCTTTCACTGCATCCTCTATGAAAATGGTCCCTGATATTGTTCTCAGTCCCCAGATCTGCCTGGCAACATAGGGAAAGGTCAGGGAAAGGCTCTGAAGACAGTGAGGCTCCTCACTGGCCAGGGAAAACCTCGGAACTGCCCAGGCTCTTGTCCATGCCGTGGCCCACTCCTTACAGGTTCCCTTGCTAAGGTGAGGTTGGTTGACAGAACTTGGCTTGCACACTCTAGCGACAGCTGCATTTGAGCAGAAGACACCTTACCTTCAACCAAACAAGTGGCTGCCTAATGGTGAGGCCCTAAGTACATGGCAGGCAGAAGAAGAGATGGTGCACGGGAGCCCAGGCTGGAGACATCAGGGGCTGTGGTGTGATCTGGGAAGTAGCCTCAGCAGAGAGAGAGTTGGGGTTACATGCTGGAAGCAGTGAGGATGGGTAACCTGGGTAGGAGTGAATAGCTACAGGACCCTCAAGTGCCAAGACAAGCAGACATCACTGATCATTCCTGAACAGGACAAAGGTGCTTTAAGAAGGAAAAAATTGTAAAGGAGGCATATGGAATACTTTCAACAATAAGGAAATTTTTTAAAAGATGAAAAATGTGTTAAAATGTCACAAAGAAAAACTAGAATCCAGTGCAGGGGGCTATTGTGCACCCTTCTGTCATTGCAAATGCTGAAGGGGCAGGAGACGGGCCCGCAGAGGGAAGGCCAAGGTCTTGCTCCCAGGTGTGGATGAGCCACAGGCAGAGACCAGGCAGCCAGAATCACCTAACTGGGGGGCACAGGGAGCGAGAAGGCTGAGAGCAGAGAGGTTCCGGGGAGGAGGGGGCTCGGAAGGCAGCATATTCACAGTGATACACGGAGCACTTTCCACGCGCCTAAAACTGCGCTCACAGCTAGGCACCCCAGACGTCGTCGATGGTGCTACCCTGACTTCTGAGATGAAGACATTGAGACTCCAAGAAGGCAAGTGCCCCGCTGAGGATGACACGATGATAAATCGGTTGGTGAAAGATTCAAATCCACGTTGTCCTCCTGCTCCAAAGCCTTCGCTCCTCATGACTGAGCTCCACTCGCACTTCCGCCACCAGCTGGCTGTGTGACCTGGTTCTGACTGCTCAGCCTCTCTGAACCTGAATGTCTTCATCCCAGAAATGGAGGCAACTCTCAGATTTATCACAGAACTAACACGGCTCATTCAAATCATGTGTGTTTCATGTCTGGTGAGTAGGCACCCTTAGCGTATAGGTAACAACTTCCCATCCCTCATCAGCTGCCATCTGTGCCTAATCTATTAAGCCACCATTCATCTGCAGCCATCTTCCATCGTGCCTGCTCCATCCCCTTCACCAAGTCTATAGAAACTGTCTCGTAGAAAGAGTTATATGACATTCATGGGAAAGGCATGGGAAAGATTACCGTTTCATCAATGAATTCCAATGACTTCCCTCCATGACATTTCAGGGCTGGCAAGAAATTGGCTTTTCCTAGCGAATCAAATGACATTTGGAGAATTATATTATCTGTCTTATCACGGGGAGATAATCCGTCTAGCCCTTAACTACCTGACAGTCAATAAATTCCAGGAAGAGACCCGTGAACAGGTAAACCCTCCACAACGGCCTCCGAGACCCTGTCTGGAAGGAGTCACACTGGAGCCCTGCGTGGGCTGTGGGAGACACTGAGTAGGATGGGGCCCAGGAGCACTATCCCCGATGGATTCTCATCCTTGGGGGGCTTTCAGAGACGTCCTGACCCTCTCCTTATATTGCACAGAGAGGGAAGCTGGGGCCCCCAAAGGGGAAGTGATGTATCCAGGTAACCACCGTACCTGGAACCCAGGGCTCCTGACTCCTAGTCTGAAGCTTGTCCCAACATGTGCCGCCACCTGTCGGTTAGGAACTGGGATCGCCCCAGCGTCAGAAATAAATCCTGGCTCCACCAGGTAAGGGTGGGCGCTGGGCCCTCAGCAGGTTGTTTGGGCTCAGGTTCCTCATCGGTAACAGTGAAATGATAAAGTCAGCCTCCCCGCATTGCAAAAGATGAGGATGTGGACAGCCGGGCACAATTCCTAGCCCTCCGTGGGCACTCATATGGGGTTCCCATTTCCTTGCTGTCTTCACTTAGGTTCCCACCAGAAGCAGATCTTGGCATAAGTATTTAAATGCAAGTAGTGAAGGATTGGAGTGGGGTTGGGGTGGGTTGGGAGAGGTCAATGGGGGAAAAAGAGGGCATATGTAATACTTTCAACAATAAAGATTTTTAAATCTGACAAAAAGTTCATAAAAAATAATAATAGTAAATAAATAAATATAAGTAGTTCATTGGGACATGATCCCAAGAAGCACTCTCTGGTGATCAGTGCACATCGCAGCAACCAGTTGTTCGGGTGTTCAGTCTATTTGCATATTAGGGTTTTATATAGATAGATAAATAAACACACAACAGAAGGATTAGTGGAATAGGCTACAACTCCTGCTGGGCCAATTGGTCCTGAGGTTATAATTAATAGGCATCATGAATCTCCTTGTTATGGGTTAAGTTGTGTTCCCAAATAATGCATGTGTTCAAGCCCTAACCCCTAGAGCAGTGGTTCTCAACCTTCTGGCCCTTTAAATAGAGTTCCTCATGTTGTGACCCAACCATAAAGTTATTTTCGTGGCTACTTCATAACTGTCATGTTGCTACTGTTATGAATCGTCATGTAAATATCTGATCTGCAGGATGGTCTTAGGCGACCCCTGTGAAAGGGTCGTTCGATCGCCAAAGGGGTCGCGACCCACAGGTTGAGAACCGCTACCCTAGAACCTCACAATATAGCCATATTGTGAGGTTCTTTAAAGAGGTAATTAGAGTAAAATTGGGTCACTAGGGTGGGCCCTAATCCAATATGACTGGTGCCTTTGTAAGAAGAAGAATTCAGGCAGACGGATAGATACAGAGGAAAGACCACAGAGAAGATGGCCATCTATAAGCCCTTAGAAGAAACCTACCCTACCAACACTTTGACCTTGGATGTCTAGCCTCCAGAACTCTGAGACCATCATTTTCTATTGCGTAAGCCACCCAGTCTGCGGCCATTTGTTACAGCAGCCCCAAAAACTAATACATTCCTCCAGCGCCCTTTCTAGAGCGCCCTGGGCCAGCTCTTGCACTGGTCTAGGCTCTCGCCACTCCTTCTTTCCTAAGGGCCTGAGGCCCAGGTACCTGCCCTGGGACTATGCCTATTATTGTTTGTTCCTGGTTATCTCCAGGTCTGCAAGCACCAAGAGGGACCCCAGTAGGTTCCCTGAATTCTGGACACACTCTTTCCTGGCCCCATTATGTAGCAACCACCCTCCTTCCCTGTGGTAACCATTCAGAACCCTGCCAGTACTACAACCCCTCTCTCTGGCTGCTGGTATGCCACCGGCAGGAGGAGCCCAACATGGCCAGGCAGAGCTACAACGTTCGTGGAGCTTTAACTGAGCCATGCAGTGCGGTTCTTTGTCCAAAGGAAGGGGAGGCACCCAGGTGACAGCAATGACCACGGCCTCCTCCCACCCGTCCCCTATGCCAAGGTCCCCGTCCCCTTTTACTGCACCCACGGATGTCCTCCTTGGTATTTCCACCAAAATATGTGCTCAGTTTGTCAGAACAATGAAATCAACTCCAAGACGCCCTCCGCTCTGCCCAAGGGACCCCAGCCTGAGGAACCAGCTCTGAGAAATCTGGTGCTGGAGCTGGGCTGGGCAGGGCGGCTGGACCCCCCACCCCCCGCCCCGCCCCCCAGAAATGCTCTGCCTTTCAGGGTGTGAAGTTTAAAGGAGCTTTTGGGAAATGGCTGGGTTTACTCGGAACCAGAAACGAAACATTTGTTCCCTTTCTCTGTATCTTGGAGGCAGTCACAGCTGTGAAGGCGACTGGGGCGACATTTATAATCATAAGCAGGGCAGTGAGGTTTCATCTGCCAAGGCGTCTCGTCAGGGGACAGAAAAGAGCTGTCTCGGGGGTGACGGGATGTCAGGCGGCCCCGCGCCGTCCCCCAGCCGCTGGGAGGCAGGGCTGCGGGAGCTCTTTGAAAACACGAACATGCTGCTGGCACACGGCTTGACCTGTGCCCTGTCTCCACGTGGGCAAAGGGATAGAAGGGCTTTCGACTGATTCTGCCATTCTGCCTTATTTAACGGCCTCCACAGGACCCACTGCTTAACTCTCTTTTGGCCAAAATAAAAGAGAAATAGGCCCCGAGGTGAGCTCAGCGGTGTCAGGCGGAGGCCGGGAATCCTGGGGCTGGAGCCGCAATGAGATCTTTGTGCCCAAACAAGGTTCCAGGTCCAACAGCTTTGATTGAGGAGGAGTAGCTGGGCTGGTCTGTAACTGAACCCAAGTGCTTTCCAAAGCTGAAAGCTGGGAAGGAACCTGGAGGACACTCCCAAAGACTGAGAACTGGGAAGGAAACTCTTAATTTTGACACAAGACGGGATCATCCAGGGTAAAGACAGCGCACACAGAGGGGAACCAGGCCTGGCCCCACCATGCCGACCTCAGGGACTCTCTTCAGGTTAAGGGACCCTCCCTCACAAATGCTCTGTGAAGGGGCCGCCTCGCCTTGCAGATGTGGGCACGGAGGCTCCGAGGCGTGAGCTCACCAGGTGTCCGGTGCACTGGGGCAGCTATCACAGAATAGTATAGACTGGGTGGCTTATAACAAGAGAATTGTGCTTCTCACAGTTCCGGGGACTGGGAAGGCCAAGATCAAGGCAGACTTGGGGTCTGGTGAAGCCCCCGTCCTGGTTCACAGGTGGCTGGCTGTCTGCTCAGGTGGTGGGAGGGGTAAGGGAGCTCTTTGGGGTCCTTTTATTTTTTTTATATAAATAAGGGCACCAATCCCATTTACAAGAGTTCCACTTTCATGGCCAAATCACCTCCCAAAGGCCCCACCTCCGGATACCATGGCATTGGGGTTAGGATTTCAACCTGTGACTTTGGGAGGGGACACAAGCATTCATAGCGACACCCGGCCACTGCCAGAGTCACAGTGCAAGTCAGGGATGGAGAACGGGGCGGGGAGGGGGGGGTGCGGGGGAGGAGAGAAAGTCTTCAATGTTCACTAGGAATGTCGAGCTCAGGTGCCCAGGGAGCCAAAGGGACCAGCAAGTTGGAAGAGTGGCCGACACAGAGCCCCGGTAGGAAGGACTGCCTGGGACATCACCCATCACTGCTGTCCCCTCAGCTAGGGGCTTCTGCACCCCAGATGCTTTAAGCTTAAATGAGAAAGGCGCATCTCACAGGCAGCATCTCAGCTCTCTAAGCTCACACCACCTCCGGGCTCCGGGGAAGCGGGACACGCTTCTTGCTAATCACAGCTCTGTCAGCTGTGTTGGAGGTCACAGCTGTCCGACCCATAGCCGGGAGCCAATTGCATTCAGTAGAAAATGGCCAAACCGGGTCGTTGGGTGCAAAGAATGAATGTCCTCAGCTGTGGACCCCTGTTTGTTCCCAAGCTACAGTGGGCGAGACAAGATTTCTCAGCGGCCACAGTGGGGAGGGGCGGTGCGTTCGTTTCCCGTGACTCCGGGCAGCGTGTCAAGCCCTTTGGAAGAGGCTTCTCAGACACTACAGCTCTCTGTAGACCAGCGAGGGGGCAGAGGGCAGGAGCATGCAGCACAACCAATTTGCAGGACGGAGTGCTTCTGCCAGCCCACGCAGCTCCCAAGCCCCTTGCACGCGGTCCCATCGGTGCGACGGTGTTCCTCTTTCCCCGAGCTCCTGTGGCGAGCAGCACGCCTGGGACGGCCATGCCTGGCCAGTGCTCCACCAGACAGTGCTCCTCAATCCCACAGCTGCTGGGAGCCTGTTCACACCGCAGAGGCGGGCCCCACCCAGACCCTCCGACTCGCCGCTTGGTTCACAAGCATCCAGGTGGCTCTGGTGACTCTGATGAGAAAACAGCTCTTTCTTTTTAGATTTTTTATTGAGTTTTAGAGAGAGGAAGGGCGAGGAGAAGAGAGAGAGTAAAACATCCACGTAGGAGCGAAATATTGAACGGCAGCCTCCCGCACGCCCCCTACTGGAGATCGAGCCCATAATCTGAGCATGAGCCCTGACAGGCGATTGAACCGTTAACCTTTCGGTGCACAGGGCAATGTTCTACCAACTGAGCCACACTGGCCAGGGCAAGAAAACAGCTCTTTATCTCTTACTAGAGGCCCGGTGCATGGATTCGTGCACATTGAAAGGAAATTAATTAGAAGGTGGCTGGCAGGTGAGACTCGGCGAGACAGGCTGGACACACCCTGGCACCAACCTCCCGCGGTCCCTCCCCTGCAGGCCGCACCTGGGGTAGTGCTCCAGCTCAAAGGGTGTCTTTGGAGTGAGTGGAGTCCCTCCAGCAGGGGGGTCCCTCGATCTGGCCTGCAGGGATCAGGCCGAAACCTGCAGTCTGACATCCCCTGAGGGGTCCCGGAGTACAAGAGGGCACTCTGCAAAGTTGCTGTCACTCAGCAGCTCCTGCATTGAGAATCTGCCCCCTGGTGGTCAGTGCACATCATACCTACTGGCCAGTCACGATAGATAGATAGATAGATAGATAGATAGATAGATAGATAGATAGATAGATATGCTCGGCTCAGGCTCCAGGACCCCACACCCCAACCAAATTCCTTCTATTCTCCTTGAGCAAGAAACGCATCTGTAATGCCTTTGAAAAGCAGCTTTCACTACTGACTTTTAAGACGACAGCAAAAAGAGTCAGTGAGCATGAGGGAGGCCACATTCTACAAGGTGAAGACTTTGCTCTACTTATTCTCCAGGACTTACAGGCAAATACTTATTGAATGAGTGCTATAGGGCCTCAGTGGTTTCCAAGCAGCAGCTCTTCCCCTCTGAGAATTTGTCATGACCATGACCATAGCCAGGACAGCAGAGGGGACACCTCCAAGATGACCTGGTCTGCACATTTCTGCATGAGCCACACCGTCTATGCTGGGATGTCTGCCCTGCATCCTGTGTGCACATCTGTCACGTGGGGCAGACTCCAGGGACCTCGTAGTCACTGCCAGGTGCTTTGAGGCAGCCCACGTTTCTCTGCACCTGGACCTGCGTTTTCTCAGGACAATCACCAGCCTCCTAGGTACTGTAGCCCAGGGCTCTGCCACCTTAACCCTGGAGCCCAAACTGAAACACACAGAGGCAAGTACCCCCTGTGTGATATGATTAAGCACACCCACAAGCAATCACTCCAGGCTAATGCTGAGGTAGTGAGTTCCCTGTCACTGGAGGTATCCAAGCAGAAGTTGATCTACGTATATCAGGATAAACTAAAGCGCCGGCCCTCTTGGCCACAGAGGTCCTTCCAGCTCCAGGTGTGTTTGATTCTATGCATTTCACTTCCACTCCCACCCCTGCATCGTTCAAACATCCCACCTCTGCCCACCCGGCTCTCTGATACACAGGCTGGCTTTGCACAAAGTGGTGAAATACAGTTTGAGTATCTCCTACATGTCAGAACCAAGAGAAAGAAAAACAAATTAATCAACAAAGAACTCCTTTTCTGTGATTTTCAAGCCACCTTGTGTCTGAAACCAAACCACGCGTGAAAAGCTAATAAAAGCTTGCAGCAATGGCATAAACTTTTTTTTTTATAAGGAAAGCATTAGAATATAGCAAAGGTCTCCGGAAGACTCAGAGGTCCCTGCTGAATGGCAGAGGGATGACCCTAGCGCCCTGGGGGTAACCTCACAGGAGGGGTCCTGAGAGAAGTGGCAACCCGCAAAACAACAGTAATGAAGTCATTTCGCCCTTTAGCCTAATTTGAAGAGACGAGGCTGTGGGACCTCACTCCAACTTCACATACTGAGGGCGAATTGCAGCAGAAGAACCAATATGGTGGCTGCACCTGTCACAGCCAGAGCAAATGGAGCACAGAAGCGTAGAAGCTGGCCCCCCCAATGCCCCTCGGCCGCCCCTTGGCCTCACGCTGCCCTGCCCCCAGGACTCGCCTCTCTCAAACATGCAGTGTCTTTCTGTGCGTCCATGCTTTCGCACATGTTCTATCGGCTCCTTCTCTCCTCATCCACCTCAATCTTGCTCTAAACCCAGATTCCAAAATCACCTCCTCCAGGCTGTCTTCCCTGACTTGCTGTGTCATGTTGGATACACCCTGCTGTGGACCTAGCAGCCTCCAAACCTCTGCGCATCCCGCGCTCTGCGGCCTAGATGGCCTCTCCTGCTAGTCCAGAAGCTCTGTGAGGGCGGGGACCACATCACAGGCACCCAGTATCCCTAGTATACAACAGGCCAATCAACGCTAAAGATGGAAGGGAGGGCAAAGGTGGAGTTATCACCCTACGAAGCCACTCAGCCAAATGTTTAGACACAGGGTCTCCTTGGAAGGGATGCAGATATAAAGAGATGTGCTCTAACAATCTGCGATTTTCTGGAACTTCCAGAGATTTAGGTACCATGCTCATGGCCTGACAGGCATAGCCACCTCCGCTTACACTTGGGAGTCAGGCAGGATAAAAATCACAGCCCTGCTGGCCACCTTGCTGTGCGGTCTTGGGCAAGTTACACAACCTCTCTGAGTCTCCGTGCCCTCAACCAAGACACAGAGATAACCATAACTGAAATGTAATGAAATAAAGTATGTGAGGGAAAGCACCTAGCACCACGGTTCTCCATCCATGCCAGCCTCTACCTCCCCTTGCAGGAGATTTTAGACCACACGCGCCTCGATCTTTCCGTCTATAGAATAGGCAGGCATGGTCTCCGCCTCTTATTTCCCCGCTCGAGGAACAAGCTTATGCAAAAAAAATTACCATTTATAACGGGCTTCATTTATTCCAAGTGTCATGTCAGTGTGGAATAGCCATCCATCCTTCCTAAACAATGCCGGAATTACCATCTGTCATCTCTAAGAGGATTAAGAGATTGTCATGGGCGTGCGATTAGCAGGGAAAACCGTGGCCCGTGTTAGAGGCACATCTCCCCGGTGAGGGAGGAGGAGGCTGTCCTCTGCTCCCGGCTGCTCAGTGCCCCCCGCCCCCCGCCCCCAGCATGTGTGTGAGAGGGTCTCATGTAAGGCCTACCACAGCTTTTGCGGCTGGTCGTATACACTCCACGTTTTACTCATGAGAACACTGAGGCTCGGACGGGCTGGCTGGGTCCCGACCCGGAACCCTCCGCCCCCCTTGCCCACGCTGCTGCAGGGGGACAGCTGGGTCGCAGGGAAGGTGTGAGATGCGCCACGCTACAGAGGAGCAGCAAAGGGTGGGCATGCCTGGAGCATGCGTGCCCTGCGCTTCTCAGAAGGGGAAGGGGAGCAGGAAGGGACCAGATTCATGCCACCCTCCAACAGCCCTCCTCAGGGCTGTGAAGGGGCCCGTTTGCAGCCACGTAGAAAATGAAAACAAAAACCAACTATGACCATGTTCTCTTAGAAGACAATTCTCAAGGGTGTCTCAAGGTCAAAGCAAGGTGATCGTGCATCCCAGACTGCCTAGGCCAGTCCCAGTTTATGCCAATTAACGGTTACTAGTGGCCCCAGGTGCTTGCAAAAACACCCCCAGGTATAAAGTCATGCCAGGCCTGTGGTTCTTCACCACAGCCACACCTGAATCACCTGGGGAGCTCTGTAAGCATTGCGATGAATCAGAGTTCGTGGGGGTGGGATCCAGGCGCTGGTCACTGGTTTTAAGCTTTCCCCCAGGGTTCTGATGTGCAGCCAAGGCTGAAAGCCACTGGCCCGGGTGGAAGACGCAACCTTCCCTGGTTGAACCAGGTCCACGGACAACAGTGGACAAGGGGACCCCAACTGCCCTGCCCCCGGAGGAGTTGGGGCAGCAGAGGAGCGAGCAGGAGGCGGCCCCATGGACCCCATGCACAGCCCGCTCTGCCGCTATCTGCTCGCCTGTTTGCACTTACCTGCGTGTGGAGGCACTGGAGGCTCCGTGGGGGTTCCCGGGGGGGTTCCTGTGGGTGCCTGCCCAGCAGTGAGCGATCCTGAGCACTCACCTGGCTCCCAGAGAGGCCACGGAGGAGTCACACGCTTCACCTTGAAGTGAAGGAGGCGTGAGTGGAGAGAGAGAGTCTTCCACACATTTCGGAGAGGTTCTGCCCAAGAATCCCATCGAGGAGTGTGGAGTCTGGCGCAGAGCAGGTCCATGGTGCCAACAGATTCTCTCCTCAGATCTGACTTCATGCAGGAACGTAGGTCTCGGGCTTCTCACCGCAAACCAGGGAGGGCCCTGGGGCGAGAGGGCCTGCCATGCCCTGTCCCAGCCACAGAAGGCCGTGTCCCCAGGCAGCGAGCCCGGGTTTGGGGTCATGTTTGAAGCTCTGGCGTTGATGCTCCCAAGGGAGACGCATTTCCGAGAGTAGAAAATGAAGGGGGAGGTTTGAGAGAGAGGCGTCTTCCTACAGAGGCCGGCAAACATCGCATCAGCCACACCTGGGCAGTGTCAGGAGCTCTGATGTGTCCTAACTGCATGATACATCACACCTGCCAGTGTCTTTCAGCCTGCCCCCCCCCCCGCCCCTTCAATGATAAATGAGGAGAACCTGTTTCATGAAATACTATCTGGGAAACTTCAGTCTCTGTGGGAAACCTGTCATTTGTGGACGGAACATTCACAGTTTTGACTCATGTTACCAAATATGTTGCTTCCCCATAAAACCTATGACACCTTACTCTACCGCCTGCAACATCACACACACACACACACACACACACACACACACACACACACACACCCCTCGCTCTCTTTCATTAGTATCTTCTTGTGTGGCTTCTGCGTTTGGTATCACACTTCAGAAAGCCTTTTCACTGTGCCTTCAGTATGAGATCTTGAAAATATTTGATGGAAATGTATTCAAAGAAAATCATAAGCTAACGTCGCTCTTTCTGCTGGGGACGATCGTGTGACCATGAGAACGAGTCGACAAAACGCATCACCCGCTTGCAAAGGACTGTCCACCATCGAGCTTCCCATCGAAGAAACGGTTTCCTGTGAGATGTTACATAACAGAATCCCCAGCTCGGTGTAATTAAAGTCCTCTGCATAATGCATCACACCTGTTGAGCATCGACCTATGAACCAGGAGGTCACGGTTTGATTCCCAGTCAGGGCACATGCCCGGGTTGCAGGCTTGATCCCCAGTGGGGGGCGTGCAGGGGGCAGCCGATCAATGATTCTCTCTCGTCATTGATGCTTCTCTCTCTTTCTCCCTCTCCCTTCCTCTCTGAAATCAATTTATAAAAGAAAGAAAGGAAGATGGCACGGCTCCCACATTCGAGTACGCCTAGCCAGAGTGATGCCTTATTGGGGCAGGAGGAAGCACAAAGAGGGGGTGGGTGTTGCCCAAGGTCAACAGCTAGTTGGTTTCCAAGCCAAAACCGGAGCCCAAGCTTGCTGACCCCCAGCCCAGCACCTCCCCCCGCCCCCCCAACACACACACACACACACACACACACACACACACACACACCAACCCACTATGGCTTCCAGACCAGCCCACTTCCCTGGGGAAGTCTCCTGCTGAGAACTCGGCTTTTCGATTCTATCTGGGATGAGAAGAGAACAGGGTGACTTTGTAATGTCATCAAATATTAAGCTTGACTCTCCCAACTCCTGACATCCAAATCGCTAGCGAGCTTGGAGGTCCCAGGGGAGCCTGCTGGCTGTGCTCATAGAATGGGGGCATCCAACTAGAAAGGAGGGGCAGCCCCTCTCACATTCGGGAGGAGATGAGCAGGGAGGGGGAGCCTGCAGAGCCGGTGACCAGGGGCAGGAAGCCAGGGACAGGGCAACAGACAGATGGGGTAGGTCCTCCATTACAATGTTAACCCACGGGCATCCTACGACCACACGTACGTCAAGCGCCATCCCTGGAAGATGGAGGCCATGAGGCTGTTCAGGTTATGGTGTGACGCTGCCAAAAACTGAAGACACTGTGCATCCCTTGTCCTTTGGGAATATTTTGAAAGGGAAGTTCTCCGTGACGTGGAACACATTGTTGGAGGCAGGAAAATACACTTTTCTGAGAAGAACACCAAAGTGTGATCATGATGTGAGAGGTTAGAGTTAGAAAAATCTCTAGGGTTAAAAAAAAGGGGGGGAGGAGCTCTAGGATTAGACAAAACCTAGACTTGGTCTCTGGCTTTATAAATGCCTGCACTGTGCAGGGATGAGCCTCTCAGAACTGGTTGCCCGTTTGTAAAAGGAGGCCGGTGTGCCTTCCTCCAAGGAGGAAGTGGAGTGTGTTAGAAAGCACCTAGGTCTAGTCAGTTTGGCTCAGTGGATAGAGCATCAGCCTGCGGACAGAAGGGTCATGGGTTTGATTCTGGTCGAGGAAACGTACCTTGGTTGCAGGCTCAATCCCCGGCCCTGGCATGAGAGAGGCAACCAATAGCTGTGTCCCTCTCACCTACCCATGCACCTCCACGCCCCTGTGTACCTCCCCTGTGCACGGGGGAGTGGAGGTGCATGGGTGGGTAGAGGTGCACAGGGGAGTGGAGGTGCACGATGTTTCTCTCTCTCTCTCTCTCTCTCTCTCTCTCTCTCTCTCTCTCTCTCTCTCCCCCCCCCCCCTCCCTTCCAGTCTCTCTAAAAATCCATGAAGTAAGTGTCCTCAGGTGAGGATTAACCAAGAAACAAAAGAAGGAACCTGGAATACAGCCTGGCCCCTGGTGGGGCCTCATGAGCTGGCCACGCCTCCTCGCCTTTCAGAGCTTGAAATGGACCTGATGGCTTATTTATCTCAATGCCTTGCTGTTTCTTATGGGGAAACTGAGTCCACATGGTGAAGAGTCTACCCAGGACCCTCAGCGCGCTAGAGACAGAACCAAATTCAAGCCTGTGATTCTCTGGCAATGACCTTGCCCCACCTCCTCTGAGGTCACGGTTTGATTCCCGGTCAGGGCACATGCCCGGGTTTCGTGCTTGATCCCCAGTCTGGATGTTTCTCTCTCTCTCTCCCTTCCTCTCTGAAATCAATAAAAAAAAAATTTAAATGTTTTTAAATAAAAAAGAAACACCTCTGGAACATCACCTCCCTTCTTTTCCGCACAAGCTCAACATCCCTGAAATATTTGGTAGGAGGGCCAGGCTGACAAGGGGCTGTGCTTTGCTGCTGGTGAGGCCCCGGCATCCTAGCTTTCAAAGGCAAGGCTGTACCCAACCCTGTGAAGTGAAGTGATCCCCCTGTGTCCTCCCCAAGAAGTCTGGGTCTGGTGAGCGTGAGCCCAGAGGGAAAGAGAAAGCAAGGCAGAGAGAGAGAGAGGCTCTCAGGACCACGGGAGCCTCCAGAGGGATCGCAGGGAGATGGAGGAGATTTGCCAGGACACTGTTTTCAAACACGCGTGAGAGAGAAGCCGCAGACACGCTGCCTGGATGCCGGAACCAGGGAGGGAGGGCGAGAGCGCTGTGAACCAGAAGATGCACCGCGGGAGAGGAGTCTGTGCGGACAGACACCCTGAATTTGCAAAAGGGAGCGGAGCCCCAGCCAGGCCACGGACAATGCGGTGGTGGGCGTCATCCCGCCCAGAGTAATGGCAAAGCGCTCCTGCTGTCATTTCTTTCCATCCTCTACCTGCATGGAGATTTTCTGATCTTTGCTTTGCCAAATACAAGTAGAATTTAAATAGCTATTTTCACGCACTTTTGTGTAGATCTAGTGTTTCTAATAATTAAAATATTTCCCCTCTAAGAAGCAGGGGGATGGGGTGGAACCAGGTGCTGCCCCCATCCCACACTCAGCCCCAAGGGTGACCCTGAGTCTATGGCTCTGCAACCTGAGAAACTGGCTCCTCGGTGACTCTCACACTCCTGTCACACTACGGTACTTCTGACACCAGATGTGTGGGTTTCCACACATCGAGCAATTCTGCAACACCAGCTGGGAGTCCTACCGTTCAGTTCCGCGCTGACACTGTCTACCTGGAAACACCATCAGATCCCGCAGCTTAGGGGCTCAGTCCCTCAAAACTGCTCCCACTTCAGACGCCAACTGCAAGTCCAGGTTGTCAACTGCACTTCTGGCCAGCTGGCTACAAACCGAGGTTCCTGACCCCGTCTCCAGCGGTTCGATAATTTATGAGAATGGCTCACAGAACTCAGGGAAACAGACATATGTTTACCAGTTTATTGTGAAGGATATAATAAAGGATGCAGAGGAACAGCCTGATGAAGAGAAGGGGGCAAGTGGAGGTGCACCGGTGAGTGGAGGTGCACGGGGGTGGGGGGGGGTGGGGGGGAAGGGAGGGTGGAGGTACACGGGGGAGTGGAAGTACATGGGGGAGTAGAGGTGCAAAGGTGGGTGGAGGTGCATGGAGGGTAGAGGTGCAAAGGTGGGTGGAGGTGCATGGAGGGTGGAGGTGCAAAGGTGGGTGGAGGTGCATGGAGGGTGGAGGTGCAAAGGTGGGTGGAGGTGCACAGGGAGTGGAGGTGCACGGGGGAGTGGAGGGGCATGGATGGGTAGAGATGCATGTGTGGGTGGAGGTGCACGGGAGGGTAGAGGTGCAAGGGTGGGTAGAGACGCATGGGCAGGTGGAGGTGAGTGTAGAATCTGAGGACATGAGCTGGCAGAAGAAAAAAGGACTTGGAGACTGGCTCTCCACTTTCTGGTGTTTGTGGCAGGCATGGTATTAAGCAACGAAAGTCTCGCTGGCACACATGACAGGCTGACAAAGCGCCGAGTGATGCTCACTAAGTGATTACTGCCGTGTCCCAGCAGCACGGAACCCGGTCTCACTCCATCCATTACAGCATCGCATGGAGGACACGGCCCGCCCGGTTCTGGGCTTCCCCTGTAAGGCTGTTCGGAGGAGGGCTCTCCAATGTGCTGTAAACATATGTGTTCTTGTGACCTGGCATCATGGCTCACCTTTCACCCTTAACCAACAGAGTCCACCCCAGCCCCATAGCTGGCCTGCTGGCCATAGGCCAGGAGGATGTCTCTTGGCAGTTGCAACACAAAATGAACTGTACACATTGATCAAAATGTCCTGGCATGCTAGAGCCAGGGACCCACCGAGACTGCCCCTCACCCACAGGTCCACGAGGCGGCGTGTTTTCCACAGCTGGCATTAGCAAATGGGGGCCTTCCGCAGCGGCCGCTGGGCTCCCCCAAAGGACCCAGAAATGGCCATGGCAGGCCGACATCCTCCAGAAAAGGCTGTCCTCCAGGGGACTCTGGTGATTTGTCATCAAACCGTGTTTCATAAAAGAGAAAGTGTCCAGAGGTTTCCTGTTGGCTGCATTCTTGCAAATTAAAGGTAACGGAGTTAACAGGGAACAACCGCAAGTCAGATGCCAGGAGGTGAGATGAGCCCAAGGTAACTCCACCTCTTCGGATGCTCGTGTGTGGAATGCGGGTGCTGCTCACGCAGCAGCCAGGCTGGAGGCTGCCTTTGCCCCAAGCCACGGGTTTACATTAAAACCATCTCCGCTGCCCCCTCGCCATGTGCTGGGAGCCAGACCGTCTCTGGCCCTGCTTCTCATCTTTAAAACGAGGAGGGTCTACAGGGTAACCAGCCATCCCTGCCGGCCTAGGACTGGGAGTCCTAGGGGAGACCGGGAGGGAATAATCCCAGGGCACAGGACTTCAGTGCTAAAATCAGGAAAGCTTGGCACAAATCAGGACCAGGCGGTCCCCTATGGGCCTCCCCAAGGCTCGGGCGGCTCCAAGGTTCTGCCATGTTCTGACGAACTCTAACACCTTGGCAATTACTAAATTTCAAGAACCTTGAGCCTGCGACAAATGTGTGACGAGCCCGGGAGAGTTTCCAGCACACAGTAGGGACTCTGCAAGTGCCGCCCCTTTCTGGGTTCCTGGCCCAGCACTGTCACCTCTGACCTCCGAGTCCTGTGCTGGAGAAGCCTCCAGAATGTTACGACCCACAGTCCTCACTGCAACCCCAGGGCTGGCAAATTTCTGTCTTCCGAGTGAAAAAAAAAATTGATGCCCAAAGCAGTTATGAGCTTTGCTTGAAGCCACAAAGATGTTAAATAAGGAGCTAGGAATCCACCCGACGTCCTCTGTTCCAAGCTCAGTGGCTCCTTGGCCAGATCAGGCTGCTGTGTGCCTCACATGCACACACCCAGGTGTGGGCCCCGGTGGCTGCAGACCAGTGAACTCAGGCCTCTCATGCATTTGGGTCTCCCATACCCAGAAGCACATGCCGTCTGCCTGATCCTTTTCTCTGGAGCTCCCCAGATCTCCGTACCCACTCACAGCTACGTGGGCATCTCACTGCCCAACGGAGGAGGCATGGTCAGCTTCCCTGCAACCTCATGTCCAGGTGATGGCCTTGCCCCACAGCATGTGTCACCTGGGACTCAGTTCTCAGTCCCCCTCCTCACTCCCAACAACTGCCCAGGAGGAAGAGGAAGGATCTAGGAGGGTCGACAGGGAGAGGGAAGGGCAGGCTGCCCCCCCCTGCCATAGTCAGGGGCTCCGGGAGCAGAAACCCCTGCAGCGAGGCATCCTCTGAGGCCCTAATTGGGCTAGAGAACCCTGAGACTCCAGGCGGGGGAGGGGGAGACCCAGGAGGCACCGAGCCAGGAGGAGGTGGCAGTGTGTGGTTTTTAATTTACTTTTTCTTGCCCTGAGACAAAAATTAATTTGAGTTGGGGAAAAAAAAAAAAGAGTCACTTTTCACTTGACTTTTGAAAGTAAAATTTCTGCAACTCTTTTTCCACTTAACAGAACATTTCCTCAATTTCTAAGGCATAATGTTAATATGCACTGAAGATGGGGAATTCCCTGGGCTCAGCTCACATATCACTGAACTGATTTTTTTTTTTCTTTTCTTAATTTTCTAGTCATACTGGCTGGGTTATGCTAACTGGAGAGTTAACAGCTAATTTTGCTACAGGGAAGATAATAACAGGAAATGATCTTTAATAATGAATTAAACAGACTCCTTGGATCCTGATTCCTTTTATTAGATAAGGTCAACGGCATCTTAAATGAGCAAATCTATCCTAGGCCGGCAACGAGATCGGAGAGAAGTGTCAGGCTGACTTACAGGATCCAGCGTGAACTGCTTGACCAGATGGTAGAGTGTCTGACAAAGCAGGAAGATCAGGAACTTCAGGTGCAAACCGGACACTAACCCACAACAGTGTATGACCTTCACCATGCCCCGCCTCTGTGACATTCTCTCTAGAGCGGTCCATGGGGATTATAATCCCCCACCCCCACCCCGGCAGCTGCGTGATCATCCTGGGGAAATCTCGAAGCCCGGCACCGTGCTTGGCTCACAGGGGGTGCCGCCCGTGGATGGCACCATTGTCCCTGGCCCATAGATTAGACATAGATTAGATAAAGCAGTTTCATGTGCACGAGGTGTGTTAGCCCGAGACTCACCTCCCTTAACACAGACCCTCCAGACCAGATTAGCCTCATTTCAGGACAAGGACGGTCAAATATCACCCAGTGCGATGCTCTGAGCGAGAGGGAGGACCGTGATCCTGAGGCGGGTCTTTGGACTGCAACCCATTTCGTCTGCCTGGTCCTCGTTCTTCAAACTGGTTGTCTCCACTTCAGACCACACAAATATTCTAGCAAAAAGCTTTTTCAGGACACATCACCAATCTGTGCATCATTGGTTATTTATGAGGCATATACGTGTTCTACTCGACCAATAGCCACACACACACACAGAGTCAAACATAGAGAAACAGAAGAAACATACAAACTAAAAGTAGATGGAAGTTCTAATGTTTTCTGGCGGGAAGAGGATGATGTAGATAAACTGGAGGAAAGGGGAAAGCCAGGCAGAGTCCAGAAAACCAGCACTGCCCTGGGGCTGGGAGCGACTAGTCCGGCCTCCTGGTTTCATCAGGGCGGCAGCAGAGGGTGGAGAGGTTGGGGATGTGCTCAGGCCATGCACAAGTCACCGCTCCAGGCTTCCTGCCTGGTTCCCTTTCTGCCACTATACAGAGGAGGGCTGGTGCTGATGCCAGCTGGCCCTGGGGAGCCACTGAGGGTGTTAGAGTGAGGGCAGCGCAGCACACAGCCTGCTTCTGAATGCTTCCCCAGAAGCTTCCTCAGGCGGTGGTTTCGTCCCAGCCAAAACTCTTAGCCAACGCCCACGTGTGGAGGTTCCGGCTCCCAGAAGTTTCCAAAGCGGGGGATGTAATTATGATGTTTTAAAGCAAACAAACACTCACCCGGGTGGGAGGAGTGCATATTTATTTGACTAATTAGAGGGAAATTCTCTGAGAGGATGCACAATAACGTCGGCCTCTTTTTCTTTTTTTTTAAGTAATGCTAATTGACATTTTCCTTTGACATTTTATTAGTAGCCCATCTTTATTTTTATCGCGCTCTCAACAAGGTACCAAGCAACGCGTCACCCTCACCGGCAATGAGCGCGTGTGTGACTCACGCATCACGGAAATAGCAGCGGCTGGAGGCCGCGGGGCGCAGCGCCAGTTATCAGCCGGATGCAGGCGGGAGGGCAGCAGTTTATCGAGCACTGTGTCTGCCAATTTGCTGCCTGGCTACTGAGAGCTCTGGTTCTGCTTGACCCGGCTCCCAGAGAGGCCACTGTCAGCCCTCCCGGGGCCCAGAGCGGCTATTGCACCCCAGTGACCGAGAAGGACACGCGAGTCAGCAGGCATCCAGCCCCTCCTGCTACTCCCACATGCCTGCTGTTCATCCCGGGAAAGAACCGGGAAACTGTGGTCTCAATTCACGCAGTTAGCACAGGTTTCTGAGAAGCCAGGATGCGTCCAGCTAAGATGCCAGGCACCGTGCAGCCGAAAGAGCAACTTGGAATCCAACAGATCTGGGTTCGGGGTAGTCCGAGCCCCGCTTCTTCATCCATAACATGGAGATTAAATACCTAGACCTCATGGTGGTTCTGAGAATTGTCGGGAAATTACATGAAGCACTTAACACACGGCTGATGCATTCACACCTCCCGGGAAGAATTACTGACAGCCGGTGGAAAACACAATTTACATAGCTCAGGGAACTTCACAGCAGGACACAGTGGGTACATAATAAGTGTCCTGTTGGATCCCATCAAAGCTCTGAGTGTTGGACAAAGAGGCAGAGACACAAATCATTATCATATGCAGCTGGCTCCGAAAAGTTGGGCAGTAGGGAGCCATGGAAGGTCGTTGAGCACAGGAGTGTGATAAGAGCTGTTCTAGGCAGAGAACCAATACGGCCTGTGGCTAGGCCACATGTATAAAATATACACTGGATTTCCGTGACTTCATACCAAAAAAAAAAAAGAATATAAAACTCATCAATAGTTCTTATATATCGATTACACGATAGTATTTTGAACATATCAGGTTACATAACATTAAAATAGTTTACTGATTTCCTTTGTGGCTACTAGAAAATTTTAAATTGCATGTGGCTCATGTTATGTCTCGACTGCAATGCACTGCCCAGGAGTGTTTGCCGGACAGATCAGAGCAGAGAGCAGCTGGACACACAACATCTGGGCCATTTCATTCCAGCCAAGCTGTGCTACCCTCTCGGCCCAGCCCGCCTCCCCCCCCCCAACCCCCCTTCCCCCAACCCCCCACTGCTGGTTCAGAGTAACTGCAAAGAGCCCAGCCCCTGGGTGTGCTCAGAGTTTTACAGAGAACGCTCCGTGTTATCCAGCGCAGAGATGGGCGCCTCCGTGCCTGGCTGTTGGCCTGTGACCTGGTGGCCATAGCTCACGTGAGCAGCAGCCATGTCACAGGTAAATGACACAGCAACCAGCCTTTTCCTCTCCGACGGGCACCAAATTATGTGTTTCCCTGTGAGCATTTTCCTTGTGGAAAGCTCTCCAAAGCCTGCAAGACTGGTCCCAACAGATCCCATGCGTGGTGCTCCCAGGGATGGAGAACGGGCCAAGCACATACTGTTCCCCTGCCTTGGCTTTGGTCTGCACGCCCCAGGCTCAGATTTGAAATTAAACTAATAATGCCGCTGTCCTCCTGAACCTAAGCCTCCCCCTTTCTCCCTCAGCAAAATGTGCAAGCTGGATCGCAGGGTCTGGACCGTTCTGGGGAAGGCCTGTTACCAGATTGGTGAAGTGCCTGTGCTTCAGGGGACCTCCTTGCAAGCCCCAGCTCTGCCACCTGCTGGGCACACTACCTGGGCAAATTACTTAGCCTGACTGAGCTACCCTGGGGGTTTTTTGTAAAATGGGGGTACACAGAGAGGCCATCTTATGGGTTGTTGGGAGGGTTAAAGCAGATAAAGCAGTGGTTCTCAACCTTCTGGCCCTTTAAATACAGTTCCTCATGTTGTGACCCAACCATAACATTATTTCGTTGCTACTTCATAACTGTCAAGTTGCTACTGTGATGAATCATCATGTAAATATCTGATATGCAGGATGGTCTTAGGCGACCCCTGTGAAAGGGTCGTTCGACCACCAAAGGGGTCGCGACCCACAGGTTGAGAACCGCTGAGATAAAGAGAGAAAGAAGCAAAGTCAATCGTTGGCACCTCGTAAGCACCAAATAAAGTCATCTTACCTAAAAATAGACAAACATGTAAATTAGCTGTCCCTCCGCTATGCTCACCAGCCAATCAGGAGAGTATGCAAATTAACTCAACAAAGATGGCGGTTAATTTGCATACATAGGGCGAAGCAGCGGAGTGAAGATTGAAGGCTCTGGCCGGAGCGAAGGCCTGGGTCCCGGGTGCCAGAGGAAAACCGGCGCCGGCAGCCAGGGGAAGGGAAGGCCTAGTGCATGAATCTCTTCGTGCAACGGGCCTCTAGACCAGGGGTGGGCAAACTTTTTTCTTAAACTGGACCGGAGGGCCGGAACAAAAGCATGGATGGAGTGTTTGTGTGAACTAATATAAATTCAAAGTAAACATCATTACATAAAAGGGTACGGTCTTTTTTTTCAATAGTTTTATTCATTTCAAACGGGCCGGATCCAGCCCGCGGGCCGTAGTTTGCCCACGGCTGCTCTAGTCAATAAATAAAGACCCCACAGTGTGTTTTGGAAACGTTGGTCCAGGCCTCAGAAGGCGTTGGCCAGCACTGGGTTTGATATCTCTTCCAGCTTCTAACTTGCCCGGAGGGGTTCCTGCGCTTCTTCCAGACCAGAGGGTCTGTACCCGGAAGAGGCAGGGGCAGAGGGTGAAGGTGTCTTTGGAGACAGCCAGCCCCGTGGGCACAGCTGGGACTAGGGGGGTTCCGGGGGGGAGGAAGAAATCTGGACAGGATCTGAAGTAGGATCCGGGATGTTGGGGACGGAGCACTGACACTCACCCATTGTTAGGCAAGAGCTAAGGTGGCTAATGATCTGCACCCCCAATGCACACACCCAATTAATTCCCCCTCCTGAGTGTGGGCAGAACCTGGGACTATGGCGGTACCCACTCCCCCGACTAGGTTACGTTACAGGGCATATGCTGTCTTTTAGTTCATCAGCACAAGGAACATGACCTGGGTGGGCCTGACCTAATCAGGTGAGCTGTGAGAAGAGGGTTTAGAGGTCAGAGATGGAGGAAGTCAGGGAGAGGTGTCCTACTGCCCTGAAGAAGCACACAGCTGAGCTGCAAGGAGGGGCCAGGGGGCAAGGACCTGCAGGCAGGCCCCAAGAGCTGAGAGCGGTCTCCTGCACCCCCAAGGTAACAGGGACCTCAGCCCTACGCACGAGGAAATAAATTCTGCCAACCACCGGTGCACTTGGAAGAGGTCCCAAGGCTCGGATGAGGACAGAGCCTCAGCTGACCCAGAGGTCTCATCCTGAGATAATAAATGTGTGTTGTTTTAAGCCGTGTGTTTGGTGATTTGTAATGAAGAAATAAAACACTAATACACCCCATTCTGGACTCCGTTTCACCCTTCCCTCTCCCATCAGAGAGCATATTCGGTCAACCCTATTTGCCTAAACCAGTGGTCGGCAAACTGCGGCTCGCGAGCCACATGCGGCTCTTTGGCCCCTTGAGTGTGGCTCTTCCCAAGCCTTAGGAGGACCCTAATTAAGTTAATAACAATGTACCTACCTATATAGTTTAAGTTTAAAAATTTGGCTCTCAAAAGAAATGTCAATCGTCGTACTGTTGCTATTTGGCTCTGTTGACTAATGAGTTTGCCGACCACTGGCCTAAACCAATCAGCTGAATCCCACCCTCTCTCACGGCAGTGGTTGGTCCACCACCGTGGCCATGTGACCCAATTGGCCCAATCAGAGTGCAGCCCAGGACATCAGCCTGGTGGTTGGGGGAAGAGAAGTGCTCTCGTCCCTCTGGGGGTGTAGGGTTGGAGGGAATGAACAGCTGCTGTCCCACAGGAAGCCCCACAACCTCCTGGACGTGGGAGGCACACAGCACCTGAGGACCCCCACCCTTGCACTCGACAGAATTCTTTTAACCTCCTGTTAATCTTCTTTTAATCTTCCTGCTGAAGCCATTTTGGTTGACTTTTCTATCTTTGACACTAAAGGCATCCTGACTGGCACATGGGGTGTGTGAGCATCCCCGGTGCAGGCCCTGCTGCCCCACCAGCTGCCTTGCCCAACAGCAATAGCAATAATGCCTCGTGCTGTCCTTTGTCCACTCGACAAGGACTGGTTGAGGACCTATGACGTGCCAGTAACCGCATGGCTGGGATGGAGCAGGGGAGGGCACCCCAGCCCCTGCCTTGCAACGTCACAGCCAGTGGGACGGCTGGCATGCAGACCCCCAGTTACAAACTGAACCCCTTGCCTTGGCCAAATGGCCGAGCGTCGAAATCCGCATTCAGTCCCGACTGACACCAGGTGACACGGTCCCGGAGTGTACTTCTGGGGTGAAAGGGCAGTTCTGGCATCTTGCTGTAAAATGTCGTTATTGCTACAATTTCATCGTTTACGCTTTAGCAGTTTGAACATTCTTCGGGCAGGGACAATAGTTCCTCCGGACGGTCCAAAGTCAGGTGGCTCCAGGGCCTCTCGGCTCGAATTTGTGATACCAAATAAATGCTCCCTCTCAACCGAGGCCAGGAGAGAAGCAAGGTATTTGGGGTTGCCTCATCTTTCCCCAACACTTTCTCTTTTCTTTCTATGCTATGTTCTTTAGTACATCTGGAACAGATTAATCAGGGACACTGCGCATAATTTCAGAATTTCTTTTCTCCCTATTTTGAGATAGCAAAAGTGACACATTCCACTTCCAATTCATCCTCCCAGGAGATGAAAAAATTCCCAAATATTTTCTTGAAATCCTCATGACCTAAATAGAATCCTGGGTAGAATTAAGTAACTAAAAATTAAATGCCATTATTAAAGTTTAATTTGTTATGAATATATAAAGTTTTATGTAATGAATTCAGGTACAATAGCAATTCTAGAAATATTATAATTGTGATATAATCTAATTTCTATTATCCTGCTCTGCATTATTATTTAAATTTTATAAACGTTGGCTCAGAAAGGAAATAATATTATTCCTAAAGTTATCTCATTAATACTCTCAATATTTGCATTAATTGTTTCGCTATCTCCCTATTTATTTGTCAATTGAAAGTGTGTTAAGGTGATTTAGCAAATAAAATTAACTTTCATAGTCAAAATTAATTTTTGCAGTACTTTTCTCTTGCAATAATTTACACTTTAATTTATACAATTTCAAAATATAAACAAAAATAAGCGACCCTCTGATACCTCAAGAATGCTTACCTATATCTGAAAGTGAATGTTTAGATATTAATAATAAATACAAAAGCGATATACTCTCACTTTATTACTTAATTTTATGTAAATTAGATATGATGATAGCCTGCACTGATGACTCACAATTTCACAGATTCCAGAAATGACACTGAACTAAGCATTTGCCTGTTCAGCCACCCGAAGCTGAAGATCAAAGCCAAACCCTCTTTCATCCCTGCATCAGTGCGGGTCCAACCAGGGAAATGGAAATCCCTTGAACAGAATTAATACAGAGAACTGGTTACACAAGCGTGATGGTTAATTGTATGTGTCAGCTTGACTGGGCTACAGGATGTCCAGATATTTCATTTAACAGAAACTGGTGTGTCTGTGAGGGTATTTCCAGATACGATTAACATGTGAATCAGTAGACTGAGCCCTCCCCAGTGTGGGTGGGCCTGTCCAATCCATTGAAGACGGGAATAGAACAAAAAGGTGGAAGAAGGGGGAATTCTTTCTCTCTGCCTGTCTTCCCACTGGGTCATGGGTCTCTGGACTCAGACTGGGGCTGTAACATACCATCAGCTCTCTGGGTCCCCAGCTGGCCAGCTGCTGATATTGGGTTTCTCAGCCCCCAAATTCCTGGGAGCCAATTCCTTATGACATACTAGAGGCCCGGTGCATGAAATTTGTGCACTGGGGGAGTGGGGGATGTCCCTCAGCCCAGCCTACAACTTCTCCAATCTGGGATCCCTCTCACAATCAGGGACGGCTGGCTCCCAACCACCCCCCTGCCAGCCTGATCGACACCTAACTGCTCCCCTGCCAGCCCAATTGCCCCCAACTGCCCTCCCCTGCCAGCCCAATCACCCCCAACTGCCCTTCCCTGCTGGCCTGATCGCCCACAACTGCCCTCCCCTGCCGGCCATCTTGTGACCACATGGGGATGGCCATCTTGTATGATGGTGTGATGGTCAATTTGCATATTACCTCTTTATTATATAGGATATTTTATATATAATAGTATAATTAAACCGGGAGCAGTGGCATTCGGAGGCCACAGGGTGTGTTTCACCCAGGGGAGGGGCAGACATCACCGGGAGCCCTGCAGAGCCAAGGGCTCGGAGGCCCCAGGAGAGCAGGAATCAGGGTGTGACACCCAGTGGAGAGGGAAGGTTTCACAAACCCAGCCTTGGCTGCTGGGCTCCTTGAGGTCACTCCAGTGGATACCCAGGCAATTTTACCCAAATGCCAATGAGAAAACGACCTTTGCAAAGCTGTGGCTACAATTAGAGCCTGTTCAGATGGCGCTGAGGAAACACCCTGAGGCATGTCCCAGGCACACGGGGACTCTCGGCAAATGTTTACAGAATAAATAAATCAACAGAGTGGGGGAAATCGGTTTGGGATTTGTCAAAAGTTCTGATTGAACTGAACTCTCTTGTCAAGACTTAAGAGATCATTAACGGATGGAAAAATCAATATGTTTTAACTGGCTGTTACGTGCAAGGTACTCTGTTAGACACATGGAGACAACAGAGCAAAGAATGAAGGGGCCCTGCCCTCCATCTGTTCCTAGGGTAGGGTTGTAGATCCCTTGGGTTTGAGTCTTGGCTCCCCAGTTCAATAGCTGGGTGCATATAGGCAACTGTCATCGTTTAGAGCAGTGATGGCGAACCTATGACACACGTGTGTCAGAGGTGACACGTGAACTCATTTTTTTGATTGATTTTTCTTTGTTAAATGGCATTTAAATATATAAAATAAATATCAAAAATATGTCTTTGTTTTACTATGGTTACAAATATCAAAAAATGTCTATATGTGACACGGCACCAGAGCTAAGTTAGGGTTTTTCAAAATGCTGACACGCCGAGCTCAAAAGGTGCGCCATCACTGGTTTCGAGTCTTTAGGCCTCAGTTTTCTCATCTGTGAAATGGGGGCAGCAACAATAACCCCCCCGCAGAGCTATGTGAGACACATGATGCTCGAAACATGCCTAGCGGATGAGAAAGGCAGCTGCTGCTGTCTAGTGTATGTGTCGCCACCTTACCGGCCCCCCGTGAGCCACTCTGTAGTCCTCAGGAGACCAGCTCCAGGCTTCATGACGGTTGGATGTAGGGCCTTCCTGTCATCTTAATTACATCTGCAAAGACCCTATGTCCAGTGAGGTCACACACACGCATCCCAGGGGTTAGAACCTGGACATGTCTTTTTCGGAGACACCATTTAACCCGCAACAACCAGGAGCACCCTTGCCTCCGACGTCCACGTGGTTCACTCCTTTAGCTTCATTTCCGACTCTGTTCCAACGTCACCTCCCCAGAAAGGTTTCGGGACCCACCTCCGCTGTGGCGGCCCTCCCACTCCAGGCCCTCGGCCTGCGTCACTGTTCTTTATGGAACTTGCCACTCCCTGCTATGCTACATGTATTCGTGTTTGTCATCGATCTCCCCCGCTAGAACATAAACTTCCCAGGGGCGAGGGTTAGTCTGGTATACAGTTGGCACTCAATAAATGTTTGTGGAGCGGCTGAGTCCATGAGTGATGGTAGTCTAGTGACTCCACTGGGCCTGGCGTGTTTTCTACGAGAATCTGAAAGGAACTGAAAGCCCGCCTCATACACCCACCATTTCTCTGACACACAGACATACTTACCTGCACACAAACACAGACATACACCCCCTAACACATACGTATTCACACGTACACAATATGCTCACACATGTACTCGAGATACATGTACGCACACAAAACTGAAAAACACATGCACACACGCTCACCCATGCTCACCTGCATTAACAGACATTCTCACCCTCACAGACTCACACACATGCACACTCACACGTGCGCGTGCACATTCCCCGACATGAACTCGCACGCACACGCTCACAGCTGGGCCGTGGCCCTGTTCCTGCTCCTCCCCTGCTTGTCTGTTCAGGAGGATGAAATAACCGCGGGCGGAAAGACAGACTGTAAAATCCTCAGTCTAACCCGGGCTCCCCGCCCATCGATTCCCTTCTGATGCTGCCGTCAAGCGCCTCTGTCTCTGTGACGTGCATCTGATCTGGGAGAAACCGCAGGATTAGTCACCCAGCCTCACACGCGCCCTGCTCGCCCAGATGGGGCTCCCTGGGCCTGATGCCATCTCGCTGGCGTGGCCGGTTCTTTCCTCCCGCACAGGACACGGCGTGGAAGGGCTGGAGCACCAAGGCCAGCAACCGCTCCACGCTCCCCAGCGGCCACCACGGGCGCGGGCACCAGCATCCTGGGTCTCCCGGCTGTGACATGGGGATAAACATCCCTGCACCTCGGGGCGGAATGGAAGAGGAAGCCGAGATCTCCTGGAGTCCAGAGAGCAAGACAGAAGGAGCCAAAAAGCACGTGGAGACCGGCCGGCGTGGCTCAGTGGTTGAGTGTCAGAACCAGGAGGTCACGGTTTGATTCCCGGTCAGGGCACATGCCCAGGTTGTGGGCTCGAACTCCAGTGTGGGGCGGGCAGGAGGCAGCCGATCAATGATTCTCTCTCAACATTGATGTTTCTACCTCTTTCTCTCTCTCCCTTCCTCTCTGAAATCAATAAAAATATATATTTTTTAAAAAAGCAAGTGGAGGTGATTGCAGGAAAGGTGTGGGAGCGGGGCAGGCAGAGGGGAAAACAGGCGGCTGCACCTAATTTTGCGTGTGCTCGGCTTCTCAAGGTCTGAACATTTGCCAGGCGGTTCTGAACCCCGGCTTTTTAAAGATCCCTGCCGCACCCCACTCTCAGCTACTCTGTGCTTGACTGTCACCTCTTAGGGACCCACCAATGTGAATTCTGCATGTACATAGAGACTAACATGTCTAAGTTAAACCACACAAGACCTGTCTGCCAAATGGGTAGAATTTTGAGGCCGTGCGATCTCATGAGATGCAGTCACATGATGAAGATTAAAATAAATGTTCGGCGACCAACCCCTGGCACAGCAGGGACACAGCCCTGACTTCCGGAAGGACCTGGGGGTGAAAGCTGATGGACCTGAGCCCGGATCCCAGCTCTGCCACCCACCAACCAGTTAAGTGGCCTTGAACAAGTTTCTCAAGTTCTCGGAACCTCGGTTTTCTCATCTGTTAAATGGGAACAATACCAATTCTGTATCCCAGGGTCTTGAGAGAACCTAGTGACTTGCCATCTGCAAAGTGCCAAGCACAGGGCCTGGCACACAGTAGGCCTCACTCATGTGAGACCTGCCCCTCTCCTCCACGCACTTAGCAGAAGCGAAGGGCACCTATGAAATCGGACTCCCTCTGGCTGCCAACCTGGCTCTGTGACCTCGGGCAAGTCCCTTTGCCGTGTATGCCTGGGTTCCCTCCTCCCTAAAGTGGAGGTAACAGAAGTACCCACACAAGTACCTCCAGGAAACTGCCACACAAGCCTCAGAAGTGCCCCACACGGGGGAACTCCCCCACCGGCTAAGGGTTGGCCGCTCCTGGGACAGCGGCTCTCAGGACCTGCCCCCTGCACGCGCTGAGCACCAGCAATGGCCGAGGACACCTCAGGCACAGAGGCACGGTGCTCCAGGTGGGAAGTCACGGCTGTGTCAGGGAACTGTCCACCAGGTGGCATCAGGTGGGCTGAGGACATACGTGCAACCTGGGCCGGGTTCAAGACCCTCCCTGGGGCCTGGGGGCGGGCACTCCACAGGCCCTCGGACGGTTTCTGAATGATGCTCCTCCCCATCAGCCAGGTCTGGCACCTGCACCAGGTGATTTGGGAGCCTTTAGTGAAGGACTTGTATGTATTCGTTTCCTAAGGGTGCTGCTCAAACAACAGAAATGTGTTCTCTCTCGGTTCCAGAGGCCGGAAGTCTGAGGTCCAGGTGTGAGGTGGGACCATGACCCCCCGGAGCCCAGGGGAGGGTCCTTCCTTGCCTCTCCCAGCGTCTGGGGCTCCCACGCCCCTTGTCTGTAGTGGCATTGTTCCCATCGCTGTCTCCCCTTCATATGGCCTCTCCCTGCGTCTCGGTGTCTCCTCTCCTGTTCTTACAAGGACTCTTGCCATTGGATTTGGGGCCCACCTGGATAATCCGGATGATCTCATCCTGAGACCTTTAACTTAATCACATCTGCAAAGCCCCTTTTTCTCAATAAGGTCGCCGATTCTGGCTTCAGACAGGGACACCTCTTTGGAGGCCACTATTGGATCCACTACAGGACAATTTACAGGCTTTAGGCAGGTCAACAAGGGAGGGGCCAGCAACAAGCACCCCTAGGCCTCATGGGCTGACAGAGGGAGGGGGGTGGACCATGGAGACAGCAATAAGCACAGTTACCCCTCAGCTCAGCAGTGGGGAGCAGGGACGAAACCCCCAGTTCTCTCCCTTCTGTCCCTGGTCCCCTGCTTCGGCCTCCACTGGCCAAACTGAACCCCAAGCCAAAGGGGGCAGGGATCCCAAGTGATCTGGCCATGGTGGGCAGCACCCTGGCACACGGGAGCCTGGAGAATTATCTGGAAGGGCGGACGTGAATATCCTACACACCTCGTTTCTTGCTCTGACGCCCTCTGGCGCAAGCAGTTTCCCCGTGAATGAGCATCGCATCCTAGGAGAGGTACACAGACTGGGTGTCTGTGGAGTTTGCATCTCTTTCAAGTTGCTCCAGACTTGAACCTCTTTGCTCACTCTTAAACCTTTTCCCATCCCTGTCCCAAGTCATGATGGCACCTCGTGCGTGGGATCTGGCCAGACCCCCACCCCAGCCACACCAGAGAGGAAGAGGCCACATGAGTGACACCGAGGGGCAGGACAGGAGAGTCCGAGGTCCTGAGACTGAACTGGGCTGGAGCCAGCTGCCTGGTCCCCTTTATGGACCAATCAAGGAGCCGGGAGACAGAACTCAGCCTGGCCGAAGCTCACGGCCAATGCCAGGCGCCCCACCCAGCACGCTGCCCAGCATCTAGAGCCAGGACATCAAGGAGCTGCTGACACTGAACTCGATGGCCTGGGACCCACCTGGCAAAGGGGCCCTGCCCCCACCAACCCTCCAGGATTCCACCCAGAAGTGTCACCTTCTCCCCCAAGGCCAAGCGCAGAAGCCCCGCCCCCTGCACATCATCACATCAGCTGCCGGTTCATCAAATGCCCAGGAACAAAATGCACCCCCAGCATCACTCGCTGCTCAGCCCAGGGGCCAGGTGACCCTCCAACGACTCTCACAAAACCTTCTCCTATTTGACCTGCCTTATCTCATCTATAATAGATAAATGCCCAGCCCCAGGGAAGGGAAATGTTTTCACTAACCGAGTATAATAAACCAGAAAAGAGCCAGCTGTCAGGGTCAGGAAGCAGTGCCCAGGAGGGGGCCCCCTGTCCAGGGAAGAATGTTCTGGAAGTGCCCTGCTCACTCGGTGAGCACGTTTAAGAAGGCCCGCCCTATGCCAGGTGGGAAGAGGCAATGCCTGCCATTGCCCCACAGCTCCCAGCGGGAAACCGTCTGAGCTGCAAGCAGCCAGCCCAGAGAGATGTCCTTGTCGCCCGGCATGTCGTGGGCACAGGTCCTGGGCTCTCTCCCCCCTCCTGTCAGCCTTTTGGAAGGGCCTGGGCAGGCCGGCCAGCGGGAAGCGTGGTTACATCCGCCCTCTCCGCGGGGGCTGCACATTCTCATTTTGCCTTGGCAGAGACGTGAGCGCCGACGCGCCAGCCGTCGTGGGGGACCGAAGCACAGAGCCAGGGGCCGAGGGCGGAACGGCGGGAAGAGGCCGCTGGCTCCTGGGACGGCCATCTCCCCTACAGATGAGCGCTCAGAGTTAACTCCTAAGACCCAGGACCAGGGCCCTGCTTTGGGGGCCCAGGACGCCAGGGGAGAAGGGAACCCTGAAGAAGGCACCGAAAGTGAGGGGCCTCTGTCCTGAGTCCGCCCTGGCTCCCACCACCACTAGGGCGCTGCTGCTCTAATGGTGAGCACAGGCCTGTTCACATCATCCCATCCAGTCCCTGTGAACCTTCACCTCTGGCTTGGGGTCAAAGGGCATAGCTGCCAGCGAGAGGGTAGCCCCCCCTGCTTGCCTGAACCCAATTCCCGATTCCGCCTCTTGGACAAGTCGCTGAACCTGCCTGAGCCTCAGTTTCCTCATCTGCAGGGTGGAGCTAGTAACAGGACCGACCTGAGAGGGCTGTGGGGTCCAATGGGCTGAAACGCGGAAGGCGCACACAGTAGGTGCTCATTAAAAGACAGATGTTAGTATCGTTACCACTATTACTGTGATTTTCAAATGAGGAGCTGGGGGTCCACGAGTGACACCCAACAACGCACAGGGAGCTGGGAGACCCCCGACCCAGGGTGCAGAGCAGGCCCCCCTGGGTGCCTCCCATGAGAAAGCCTCCACGTTCGGGTAGACAGGGCTCCAGCACAGACAACACGGACTTCCAGTCGCCCAAGGAGGCTGTCAAACACCGTCCTGGACGCGGATGAACACACAGCCCTCCCTCCCTCTCTGTGTCCTTCTGGGGCGAATCCTGCCTGTGTGGCTTGAGGGAGGTGACTGTGCCTCTCTGGGCTGGTTTTCCACCTATGAGAGGGTAGAACTCGATGGTTCCGCCACACTGTGGAACCAGAGACTAATCCATTTCAACCCCACACCCCCGCGGCCCCTCCCGCCCCACATCTCCCAGCCCCCCGGCGAATCCGACACCCAGCACTGTTTAACGAGGCCTGTTGCTGCCTGAGGTCAAAGCCAGGGATGTCAACTTGGTGGAAATTTTTAAGTCATGGAAACAAAACTTTCAGGGCTGAGGGTGGAACACGAGCCGTTTCGACATGTATTTTTAGGACCCTGTACAGGCCCGAAATGCCTTTGGTTCGCGTAGAAACAAAACCATATGTGCGCCTCCGGTTTGCCTGATTGGGGCGTGGGCGTGCCTGGAGTCAGAGTGGCTTCCCCCACCGGCTTTTCTGATTTGTGGGGAAAAGCCAAAAGGTTCTTCAGAACAAAGAGAAGGTCCTCGCCTCCCCCCTGACCGTATTCTGTTCTTTCCTTTCTCCTTGGCCTCCAGGCCCTGCTCTGAGGGGGTGTCTGAGGGGCCCTGGGAGGTCTCCAAAGCCGGGGCAGCCAGCCCTGACCGCAGCCTGAGCCCCGCCCTGCAGCTGGAGACAATGGCTTCCAGATGTGCACAGGCCCAGAACTGCCCCAGCAGCCAGGCTGGGGGGCCCGGCGGGAAGGGCCCAGCCCAGGGGCAGGAGGCTCCCAGGACCCACCCGTCCACCTCCCTGACACAGACATTCCTCTCAACCATGTCAGGGAGCACTCCTGAGATGGGGTGTCGTCCCAGCCTCTGCTCTCACACCCCCTCACCCCTCTGCCACAGCCCACTGGCTGGCTCTGATCCCCCAGGAAGGTTCGGGCCCCAGGACTGCTTTTGTGTCTGTAGAAAAGGTTGCGGGGCCCTGGCTGGTTTGGCTCAGTGGATAGCGCATCGGCCTGCGGAATGAAGGGTCCCAGGTTCAATTCTGGTCAAGGGCACATGCCCAGTTGCAGGCTTGATCCCCATTAGGGAACGTGCAGGAAGCAATCAATGACTCATCATTGATGCTTCTCTCTCTCCTTCTCCTTTCCTCTCTAAAATTAATAAAAATATATATATATTTTTTTTAAAAAGGGTGTGAGGCCACGGGGTGTGCATGTCCATGTCATGGCGCAGCGATGGCTGTGGGTCTGCCCAGACAGAGGCCCCGGAGGCCTCCTGATCGCCACAAGGCGGCCAAGCACAGAGCCGCTGACAGCGCGCACACCTTCTCTCCTTGGCACCCCGCAAGCACCCCGCTCAGCAGATGTTCGCTGCCCACTTCCAAAGAAGCCCATGAGCTCAAATCATTAAAAGGCAGGGAAGCCACAGAGCTCGAGGGGGGAGCCTAGCCTGTGGGACTCCACAGCCTGAGCCCTGAGACTCTGGCCCGGCCTCCTCGGGCTCCAGGGCACACGTCGGGCAGCAGGCAAGCGGAAGATGCGGGTGGGCAGGGCACCGCCCCTCGGCCGCACCTGGACGGGCACAGCGGGAGCCTGGTTTGCCGAAGGTCCCCATGTGAGCACAGGCAGGGCCCTGGCTGAGGGACATCAGCACTTGAGGACCCAGCACCCACATGCACACACAGGACCACACACATGCACACAGGAACCTCCGCCCCTCCCGCTTCCTGTCCTTTAAAGCCTCCCGGGAAGGTTCCGGAACTTCCTGTCTCTGCCTCTTGGCTGTGCAGGACCCCGGCCTTCCTGGAAGTGGACAGCCTGGAAGTGATGGCGACTACAGCGCATTCACAGCCCCAGGCGGCGCACAGACGGAGGCGCACAGGCTGGAAGCGAACGATCGCAGGGACGCAGCTCTCGCACAGGCTGCCCGCCCCTGCAGGCGACTCAGACAGGCACACTCCCGGCCGCCTGGCCTCCTGCAGGCCCTGGGCCAGGTCAGCCCTGCTCACCACAAGCCCAGAGCCTGAGCAAAGGGAGGAGGACAGAGGGAAAGAGAGTCAGAAGAGAACAAAGGGGAGGAGAAGAAGAGAGAGGAAGGAGGGAGGGGAGGGGGGAGAGGGCTGCGGCAGGCCCCCATCTCCACCCCAGTGAGTGCACAAGGGGCAGCCCATTAACCTCCAGACCTACAATAAGTCAGATTCTTCTTAGCTGTGTGACCTTGGGCACATTAATATCTCGGAGCCTCAATTTCTTTTTCTGTAAAATGGGGATAATAGAGCAGCGTGTCAGGGAGAAGCACAGAACACAGAGAATAGTGTGAGGCACGCGGAAGCTGCGTGATGAGTTGGAGCAGTGGTTCTCAACCTTCTGGCCCTTTAAATACAGTTCCTCATGTTGTGACCCAACCATAAAATTATTTTCGTTGCTACTTCATAACTGTCATGTTGCTACTATTATGAATCATCATGTAAATATCTGATATGCAAGATGGTCTTGGGCGACCCCTGTGAAAGGGTCATTCGACTGCCAAAGGGGTCGCAACCCACAGGTTGAGAACCACTGAGTTGGAGGAAAGACCAAACAGGACTCCTGCAGGCCCCGGTGAGTCCATACGGGTGCCGTGCCCGGGAACCTGGTAAGTGCTCAGGACGTTAACCGCCATTGTTTCTGGTACTGCGGTCATCTTTATCGTACGCCGGGCACCCTTCATCTTTGTGGCCATTGTCTCATCGGACCCTCCCACAACCTTGAAAGGCCTTATATCTTTATCCCTATTTTGCAGATGGGCTAGGCAGAGGCCAGAGGGGTGGAAATCACGTCCCAGGGCACACAGCTGGCCAGTGGCGAAGCCAGGATGGAAGAGGTCCCTGGGGCCTGCATCTTTTCCACTGCATCACTACTGGGTGGGGCATTTCAAGTGTAAGATGTGACTTTTAAATATTAAGTGAAGGGATGGTTCTAATAGCTCACATTCATTGAGCATCTGCTGTATGCCAGGACCCGTGCACAATGCGTTTGTCCACGAAGTCTCACCATGGCCTCGTGAAGCATTCGTATTAGTATTATTATTATCCTTATTTTTTAAACGAGGACACCGGAGCACAGGATGGTTGAGTAGTTTGCCCCGGGTCACCAGCCGGTAAGGGAAGGGCCCCCACTCAAGTGCAGGCCGTGTCCCCAGGCATGTGCTCTCAGCCCCTCAGCTGGAGACAGAGCAGCCTCCTACATATGGTGATATGGAAATCCTGAAGACATGTTTAAAAATACATCGCTGAATCAAAAGCAAGGTGCAGGACAGCCTGTCTAACTGCTGCGCGGTTGAAAGGGGGCATAGAGACATGGCGCTTTCATCCGCACAGAGGACCTGTAGGCTGCGCAGGAAGCTGGGTAATTGCCGCCTCGGGAAGAGCCACCGAGAGTCTGGGTTTAGGGACGGGGCGTGGAGAAGGGTGTGGGGAGTGGGGGTGGGGGTGGGGGGAAGAGATTCACATTTCTGTACCCTTTACAATTTTTAGAGATGCCTTTGAAAGTATGAATTTGTTAGCCCCTCTTCAGGAAGAATTTATTTTCATTACGTTGTCAGCTTAACGGAAAGGGAGGCCCGGGCAGGTCGGTGGCTGCGCCCCTGATTGGAGGCCCCTCCCCACCCCCTCCTCCCCAAGGCTGAGCAGTACAGGGTGGCTGGCCATGGCGCCAGGGCCTTCCCCGGTTACCTCTCTCCAGGCCAGGACTCAGGTTACACAGAGAGGCCTGCCCGTGTGCCCTGCAGCGCTCCAATTGGAGAAATGACCTTCGCATCCTGGAGAGAGCTCTAGAACTTTCTATAGCTCACTCTTGCCTCCCCTAGGCAGGCAGACAGTGGAAGGCCTCTGACCTACAGGACTGGGCCCCTGGTCCAGGCTGCCTGCCCCCGCTGCCGGTTGCCCTCGGCAGGACCCGCTTCTCCATCAAGGCAGCGATCACAGCCTGGGAGGAACACCCCAGCTCCAAAATAGTGAAGACCCAGGGACTGTGTGCCCCTTGCCAGCCTCAGGCCCCACAAGCTGCCCACAGCTCCAGGCCACAGAGCCTTCCTCCTCAGGACTCCCCCCACTCCCTCCCCCCGAGCTTCCCCCGAGGCCCTGAGCCCCCGTGGCACCTCCCTCCACCTGCTGCATTTAGGTCCAGTCGCGAACACCAGACAGTTTCGCACCACTTCAGAGGCGCGTGCTCTTTGAGGGGCCACAGCTCGCAAAGGTCTGCATCTCCAGCAGCGGGTCACAGTGCACATCGGAGGCCCGCCTTGGAGTGGAGCCTGAGCGTGCACACTGAACTCCCCCCGGCTCTGATCCGGCCGGTAAGTGGGCTCGGGGACAGCCCTATCTGGCTGGTACTCAGAAGCCCCAGGGTGCCTGCGGGGGTGTCCAGGGAGAGGGTCTGGGGCAGCACAGACAGTCCAAGGCGTAGGAGAGCGGCTCCTCCGGAGAGAAAGGAACAGAACCAAACCCAGAGTCCACTGCTGAACCACAGCCAGAGAGAAGGAGAGGGGAGGGAGGGAGGGAGGGAGGGAAGGGAGGGAGGGAGGTCAGCTAGCTCTGACCGGGCAAATAGAGGAACCTGAATATGCTGCCCACGAGTTCCAGGACTCGAAACCAGAAGGTTTGGGGCAAAGGAATGGCAGATACGCAAACTGAAGGGCAATAAATCTCAGCCAGGCCCCCCCTTGGGCAGGTGGGACAGCTAACTCCCCAGGGTGAGGGCCTGGTGGCCCGGGGCTGGGGTGCTGGCTCCTGCAGAGCCCAGGCTGCACTGGGTTGGGTTCTGGCGGCAGCACTGCGGGAAGGCAGACAGGCAGCCGGCCGCGTGGCCACAGCGCCCCCTGGCGGCCCTCGGGGTCCCAGCGCCCAGCCGCAGCATCGCGACCTCCCAGAATGGCACCCTGAGTGAAGGTCACCGCCAGTGCTGGCCAGGGCTTCCCAGGCGCCCCGCCCCGCCTTGCCGCGCCCCACCCCACCTGACGGGCAGTGAAATGCTGTCATCTGGTGTCAGGCCCCCAGCAAACAAAGCCCCCTTTTCTATACGTTTTAGGGGGGACAGAGGGTGCCCTCTCCTATCACCACCCCCACCAAAGTGAATGGATGTTTCTCCTCGTGCCATTTTATTTCTTCTCCAAAACAGTGGCACCTAAATGTGGAATCTCAAATCCCCCTGTCCTCAGAGGACCCTGCTTTCATCCCAGGCAGTAGAGGGCACGTCTAAAAACTCCCCTTTTCTGTGCTGTGTTTAGGCTCCTAAAAGGACACAGCCACCTCCTGCCGGGCATTTTAATAGCCGCTAACACCCCGCACCTCTTCAGTGCGAGGAGCTACTGTAAACAATTTCCAGGTACGATTTCTCGAATCAGCCTATTATTATCCACATACGAATGAGGTTGCTGAGGCACAGAGCGGTGGAGGAAGCTGCAGACAGTCACACAGTTAGAGGGGAAGATAGGATTTTAACTCGGGCTGTCTCGATTCCAGGAGAGAAAGGGGGATACAAGGCAGGGAGGGTGGTAAAGGAAGGGAAAACTCCCGTGTAAGGCGGGGCCCTGCTGGTGTGCCCGGTGCCTCCTGTCCCTGGGCGGGTCCCGAACGCCTTGTTCAAAGTCTCTGACTCCTTCACAGAGCCTGGCATCAGGGGTCAGACTAGGGAGCTGGGAGTCCCGGAGTGGGCTCACCCACCAGGAACTGCCCAGGCCAAGGTCCGGGCAGCGGAAGGAGAGAGGGGGAGGAGGGGAGTTCTGCCCCACCCCCACCCGCCCACCCAGGCCTCCCTGTCCATCCTGGCTGGCTGGGGATGGGTCCACCATGATGGAGAAAGGAGGAGGCTTTGGAGAACAATGGAACATGGAGCTTTTGCCCGTCGAAACGATTTCTCCAACCTCCCTCTGATGCCTGTGGCACGGTGGCTCACTGTGGCTGCACATTCAGCAGGGTCCTCCCTGCCCCTGCCCCCAACCCCTACCCCTACCCGAGATGCAAGGACAGAATCCTCAATGCCGTCTGGTCATTTCTTTGCCTGACGTTGAGCACTAGAGGTCCAGGTCCGTACCTTCCTCCTCCTGGCTGAGATCTGAAATCTGCACGTCCTCCCCTTGCGGCCTGTCGTCAGCGGGCGGGTACAGCGCTGAGCCCCGTGCAAAGGACAGGTCAGCAGGGGAGGAGGGGGAACAAGACCAAGACGGGGCCACTGCAAGACTGGGCTCCTCGGTGAAACTGCAGCCATCTTTGAGGTGAAGAGCTAACGTGAGATCCAGCTTCCTGTCTGTGGATGGGAGGTGTAAGAGGCCAGGCGAGGCCTCCACTGTGCCAAGTGGGCCTCACGCCCCAACACCAAGAGTGGGGTGAGTCTTGGGGAAGTCTTCAGAGGGAGGGGGCAAAGTCAGGAGAGTGTACCATCTGCACACATCCCAGCAGTCTGACTGCTCCCTGCTGTTACCGTCAACTCTATTGCTTATTAAAACAAATTATCGAGTTTCTCTGCCCTTCTCCCTTATGGTGGCTCACCCACTAATTTCCCCAGAATACCCCAGAAATGAAATAGGAATGTGTTGACGCTCCGATATATGCCCCCCTTGGTTATAAATGGCTGGGCCGTGGTGCAAGGCATGCTGGCATCTTGGTTCTGTGGATCTGTGGGGACAAGAAGAGTGTGGGTCCAGCAGGAATAGGGGGCTGGGGGGACCCTTTTGGTATTTTCCAAAAGTAGCCTGGTTCCTCCTCTTGCCAGCCTCAGGGCCTTTGCACATGCTGCTCCCTCTGTCTAGCACTGAGCTCTGCTCACCCCATCCCTTTCCATAAAACGATGAGTCTTCCTTCAGCTGCAGGGGAAAAGTCACTTTTTCAAGGAAGCTTTCCTGACACTGGTCTCCCCTGAGTCTATGACGACGCTTCAAAGCAGTAGGGTTCAGGTGGGTTCTGTGGGGTCCCCAGGAGGCACAGCCTGCAGCCAGGACTGGAGTGCAGGTCGTTTATTTGGGAGAGATTCCCAGGGAGCAGGAGTGAGGGAGTAGGGAGGGTGACACGAGGAAGAAGAAATGAGTCATTACAGGATGTGTGTGGGCACCGGGGGCTCTGCTCGGACCCCCTGAGGAGCAGAGAGAAGGCCCCAGAATTAGTTCCCTAAAGCAGCGGTCGCCAACCGGGGGTCCGCGGGCCATTGGTGGTCCGTGAGGTCCGAAAGGTTGGCGACCACTGCCCTCAAGGACAGGGGCATCTACGCTCCAGCTCCTGGCCCCACTGGTTGAGAGTTGCCTAGGATGGGTGGAGGGGGGGTTAAGGTCCTGCATCAACCATACTTCTTCTTTTCTGTTTACTTGATGCTCTGGCATGTGGGGCCTTGATCTTGGAGAGACTTCCCCTCCCAGAGCCAGGGAATTCCTAGAGAGAGCAGATGCCTCCCCTGAGAGCCTGCCTCTGCTGACCAGACCAGCAGAGAGCGCAGACCCCCAGCCGTCTCCTCTAGCGAATTCTCACACACCAGCCAGGACCAGGTGCCAGACAACTAAGGACCACCCCGTGGCCCAGAGCCCAAAGCCACCGACATTATTCAAATGGTCCCACCCTAAACTTACCCGGCCTGCCCCCTGCCTCGCCCTTCCTTCCCATGACAGTCATCGCAGTGTCCACCTGATTAAAGCACATCGCGTCCACTCTCACACCTGCCCCACTGCCGGGTGCGCGGGCTGAGGGCCCCGCCACATCGAGAAGGTCCGGAGGCAGGAGACAAGCAGGCGCCCGGTGCACAGGTGAAGAGGGAGGTGGCCCTGAGATGTCCCAGAAGTGGTCACCGGCCACCACCGCTGGGGCGGAAGTCAGAGCTGGCCAAGGACCATGAGGAGCAGGCCCAGAGGGGACACCATAAAGCTGACCCTGGGGGAGAACGACTGACAGTCCCATGTAACGCATTCAAAGGGCCCCGGTCACTTCGGTCCAGCAGCCAAGTCCGTCCCCAGTGGGCATCCAGCCAGTAGCTGAGGGCCACCTACACAGTCCAGTCACCCAGGCGCCGGGACTGGCAAGAGCTGGGTCAGGTGGCAGAGCTGTCAGCCCGGGAGGGAAACTGAGGCACAGACTAAAGGGGCTCATGAGATGCTAGGTGTTCCCCCCAATGCCTTGCCTTCAAACAGGACTCCTCCCCAGACCCAGGGCAGAGTCAGGTACGGGTGGCGTGGTGAGCACAGAGACCCAGAGATCACACCGGGCCAGACCAGGGTGAGACATCCAAACAGAAATTTAAAAAATAAACCCATAATTCTCCTCCCCTAGTCTTCAGAATGTTCCAGGAAAGTCTTTCCTAGAATCAGATTCATCTTTTTGAATGGCCACCAGGGGCAGGGGGTACCAGGGTACCACGCCTCGGGGACATCCTATACCTGCTAAACACCACACATGTGTAGGTTCCCATACATTTCCAGCAGATGGCAGTAAAGACACTCGTGCTAAAAAATCCCCATTACAAAATTCTCTTGAGGAGGGGCCTTCCCGCCTAAGGTGTGCAAGTGTGCGACTACCTCAACGGCGGGTGGGGCAGAGGGGACGCTGTGTGCCTTCCAAGGGTGACTCCTTAAAGGTCACCAGCTTTCCCCGTGTTCTCTGAAACGCCCCGCGCGCGGAGCTCGGAGCAGCCATGGGAGTAGCTCCGCTACCCTGAGGCTGCTTGGCTGGGAGGAAGCCTAGCTAAGCGGAGAGGCCGCATGTGGGCAGTCTTCTGGTCATCCCAGCCCAGACAGCAGACATGAATGAATGAATGAATGAATGAATGAATGAATGGGCGAGCCTCCAGGTAATTCTAGGCCCCACCATCAAGTCACCCCCCAGTGTGGAGTCTTCCCAGCCGACAGGCAGCCCCCACTGTATACCTGAACTCTGACGCACAGAACCTGTGAGTGCGGTTCACGTATTGTTGTTGGCTGCTGCGCGTTCCATGGCAGTGCTGACCGGAGCAGGCAGAGTCCAGGGACGTGCTACATAAACCAAGAGGTGGGAAAACCCTTGCTATTCGTACAGACCTGAGCTCAGAGGTAAGTTCACTATTGCCAGTTGCTTCCCCTCCCTGAGCCTCGGTTTCCTCATCTGTAAAGTGGGACAACACCTCCCTGGTTGTGCAGATTTAAGCAGCTGCTAAAATTATCCCCATGAACTCTGAGGGGGATGGGCCAGTGCAGATGTGAGGGCTGGTGTTTTGTTTAATGTGTTTTTGTGCATTTGAGAGAGAGAGGAAAGGAGAAGGAGAGAGAGATAGAAACATCATCGAGGAGAGGGAAATATCATTTGGGTGCCTCCTGCACACTCCCTACGGGCATGTGCCCTGACTGGGAACCGAACTAGTGACATTGGTGCATGGGTCCATGCTCACCCACTGAGCCACACCAGCCAGGCTGTGAGGACTGTTTTGATTTCGACACCCAGCATCAACTTGTGGGTGACAGCACCAGTTCTGACATTAATGAAGATTCCATGTCCTTGCAGACTACATGAAGAATCTAGGGAGTGGCCTCAATGGCAGAAATCAGTGACATTTCATTTATCTCCCATATGTTTTGGCTTTAATTGGTGATTTTTAATGCATGGAGACATTCACTGTCAAAATACAGAAACAGTGCGCACAGATACGCTGAAGAGGCAAACCCGGCAGACTCTCTAATGCGACTTTTCCGAAACGGTGACTGAGCTTGTGCTGCAGTTCAGCAAACGGGGCTGCTGCTACGGGGGTCCGGAAACTTGGAAAACAGCATTATAAGCGTTTCTAACTGGGGAGGAGGGGTGGAGGTCCCAGCCCTGGACAGTGCCAGGCACACGCTCGGAGCTTGCCTTAGTCTGTCACGTGGCACTCCAAGCACGGGGAGCACAAATGAGCCTGCACGGGACTCCCAGGTGGCAAATTCTGACACCAGGAGAGAAGCCTTCTGCTCATTTCCACACATTACCCGCACAGCCTGGGCGTGCGCAGGCCTCAGGGGACTGGGGCCCCTGAGGCTGGGTGGCCGGGTGAGCATCAGGAGAGAGCTCTGAGCAGGGACACTCCTGGGTGACCCCCAAAGATGTCAAACACCCCTGGATACCAACAGGTGGATGAGAGCAGGAAGAATATGAAGGCAGCCACGAGAGGGCAGAGGGGGGCTCAGGTGAGGTAGTGGGGGGTTCTCAGAATCTCTGAGCACATGCGTGGCCCCTGTGGGATGAAACGATCTCTTCACCAGGAGGGAAATGGGGGCCTGGTGTCCCCCCCTCCCTCCGAGACCACATTCTCATCTCCTGGGACTCGGTCATCCTTAGGGGTGTCTGCTCCTGAAGCCAAAAAACAGCTCGAGCCTGGCCGGCGTGGCTCAGTGCTTGAGTGTCAACCTATGAACCAGGAGGTCACGGTTCGATTCCCAGTCAGGGCACATGCCAAGTTACGGGCTCCATCCCCAAGGAGGGGACATGCAGGAGGCAGCCGATCAATGATTCTCTCTCATGGTTGATGTTTCTCTCTCTTTCTCCCTCTCCCTTCCTCTCTGAAATCAATAAAAATATATTTTTTTTAAAAAGAAATAGGTAGAAAACATGTTTCCTCTAATAAGTAAAATCTCCTTGCCTCATCCTTGCCTCCAAGAGGATTCTGGTAGCACAAAGCCAGGCGGGTTTTGTTGTGTCTGTGTCTGTTTGCATAAACAAGCGCCATTTCCCCAGCCTCGTGTTAAACAGAAATCCATTCTTCAGGACAACTCTTGTTGTGCTTTGAAAACAAAAACCTGCCGATTGTAAGGGCCTCTGCCATCACCCAGAGGATGGGGACAGCTGCTCTCAACGCAGAGCCTGCAGGACGGGGGGTGGCCGGCCCGCCCCGCGCCACCTCCCTGCGGACCGCTGGTGCCCACGTGGCTTCCCCACAGCCCTGTCAGTGTCCCATTCAAAGCCGGCCACCGCGGTCCCTCTCTCGCCTGCGTCCTCGGCATTCCAGGGCCCCCCGTGCTCAGCCGGGCCCCTGACACTTGCAAGCGACGGACGGCTCTTTTCTAATGAGGTAGCTACTATCGCAGAGGCAGACATCCAGAAAATGAGCTGTTCCGCCCCAGCGAGGCTCGTCGCAAATTTTGTGCTTTTCAAAATTCCCCAACATCCCCTGGGTCTGAACATAATAATCCTCTCTCGGCTGAGGGACTGAGTCAGAGCGGTCTCTGAGCAGGGGCCGCAGCTGGGAGTAGCAGGGCACTCCGCACACGCACGGTCCTGCACCGTTTCTCAGCGGCCCCACGCGCTCCTGCCCGCCCAGGGTCAGCGTCCACATTCACCCCACAAGGAGGCGCTCCGTCAGGCCAGTACCCAGGGCCTCGCGGCCCCAGACGGGAGCAGGTTGGTTAGAGGGCGTGAGCCTGACCTGTAGCGAGGAAGCTGGGGACCAAGCTCGGTCACTGGGTGAGGATACTTGTGGGCCGGGGGACGGTGATGGAGTGGCCTCTCATGGTCCCACAAGAGCCATCAGGCTCAGGGATGCAGTCGCCATGGGAATCAGTAGGTGCTCGGTCCACAGCAGGGGCTGAGAGGTGTGCCCCAGCACGCCCTCAGCTGGGGGCAGGAAGCCCATGGCTGAGGACCTACTGTGTCCCAGGCACCGGGCTAGCATCTAATCCTCCCCGAGACCCTGTTTTACATCAGCTTCATAGCAACTTCTGGGCCAAGAGAGGACTAGCCCCCTGTTTCCTGGATGATGACACTAAGGCCCAGAACGACGGAGTGATCCACCCAAAGTCACCCAGCGTGCAAGTGGCGGGGCAGGGCTGGACCAGGCCCCTGACCCGGGGGCTGTCCCCTTCCCACTCTGCCACAACAAGGATGCCCACCTGGGAGCAGCCTGCCATCTGTTAACCCCCAGGTCAGACACGCCATGCAGCTCTGAGTCTCGGAAAGAACCCCCACAGAGCGGCTCTGCAAGGAAACGCGGACGGGCGGTGCTGGGGAGCCCCCTCGGAGAACACCTCACGGGGCAACAGGCAAGGACGGGGCCCAGCCAGGAGTCCCCAGTGACCGGCTCCAGAAGTGAACCCACACAGCCACTGATGGCTCTCAGTCCTCCTCCCGGGGAAAGGGTAGGACGCAACCCTGACCAGGAGCTGATCGTGTCAAAATGCTGATCAATAACTGATGAATCGCCCTATGCACACAGTGCCAATCTGTCTCCCTGGACATCAAAGGGTTTTGGGTGAGAGGTGGTCTCCCCACTCATATCCCTGCCCCCCCCCCCCCCCGCCATACACACACGCACCCCATGCCCTTACTGTCACCCCGAGGAAGGGGGCATGGTCATCCGAGTGCTCAGACCTGAGCCATCATGGGTGAGGGGTCACCACCGTGTGTGTTACAGTCTGTGCCCACTACATCCAAGAGTGTGTCCGTTTGGGCATATTAACAAAAATGCCATACAAACCACGGACACTTACTTCTCACTTCTGGAGGCTGGAAGTCCAAGGCAAAGGCATCCACAGGTTCGGGTCTGATAAGGACTCCCTCCCGGGTCAGCAATGCCGTCCGCTCCTGTGCCCTCCCAGGTGGACGGGCCGAGGGAGCTCGGGGTCTCAGAGGCCCTGCTCCCAGCCATGAGGTCTCACCTTCATGGCCCAACCACCTCCCAAAGGCCTCACCTCCCAATATCACAGTATGGGGGTTCGGTTTCAACCTGTGCTTTTTTGGGGGGGTACAAACATTCAGTCCATGGCAGTAGTGAACGGGCGGCGGCAGATGGGCCAGTCTTATTCAGGTGGCCTTGGGCCTGTTTTGCAGATGTGGGCATCTGGATTCCTTTAAGGCAGTGGTTCTCAACCTTCTGGCCCTGTAAATACAGTTCCTCATGTTGTGACCCAACCATAAGATTATTTTCGTGGCTACTTCATAACTGTCATGTTGCTACTGTTACAAGTCGTCATGTAAATATCTGATATGCAGGATGGTCTTGGGCGACCCCTGTGAAAGGGTCGTTCGACCGCCAAAGGGGTCGCGACCCACAGGTTGAGAACCGCTGCTCTAAGGGATGCAGACTTCCCTTAGGCCTGACGGCCACGCGGAGCTCCCCAGCCCCGTCTTTACCAGAGGCCATCGTGCGCTTGCCGGGCTTCTAACAAGCCTGGGTGGTGACCAAATCCCAGGGCAGAGACCAGGGGGACCCCACACCCCGCGAGGTGGTGTGCGCCCAGGCTGCGGTGAGGACCCGCCTGGGCCTGCAGGCTCCACGTCACAGATGCTCTTTCTGGGCCGGTCGCCACCCACCTGACGGCTCCCCATGAGCTGGTGGCCAGGACGTCCCTGTCACCTAGCAGATGAGAGAGCGATGAGAGCGGGTCCCCTGGGTGGAGAGCCTCATGGTGATGGGCACGTACTGCTGAGTGGTCCCAGGAGGTCCCCCTGAGAGGGCGTGAGAAGGGCCGGGCTGGGCAGAGGGAGAAGCTGGCCCCCCGCAGGGGGTGATGCGGTGGCCACTGAGGCCTCAGGTGATCCCAGGATGGTCCCCGGGAACTGTCCTAAATTGAGGCCATGAAGACCAGGCTTCATACCCACCCCTCCTCCACCAGGCGGTCCTTCGCTCTGAGGACTGTGGGCGAGGTGGTTCCGCAGGGTCAAGGGCAACTTCCAGCGAAGGAAGGAGCTGCAAGATGCTCCCAGCGTCTGGGGAATGGGTGCGAAGGCCCTGAAGGTGCCCGGGCGTCCACTGCAGAGAACTCGCCGGCCCAGGCAGGTGGTGGCCTGGAGGGAGGAGGTGTCTCCTCTCGCTTCCAGTCTTGGCAGACCCGCCACACACACACACACACACACACACACACACACACACACACGCCTCCATCCCTCCCAGGGTCCCCAGGGGCAGCCTCCCCTTGCTCAGGCCCCGGCAGGCCTCCTTCAGCCTCTGTCTCCCCCACAGAGCTGCTAACAGACACATCAAAGCTGCAGCACGTCACTTCCCAGAAGCTTTGAAACCCGCTTCTGAAATGGCTGTGCCCAGGCAGATTAAAAGTCTGCCGACTGAAGCATCAGAAGGCCGCGGGCATCGGGACCGAGTGGGTGGGCTCGCCACTACAGAGCCCTACAGAGCCGTGGAGAGCTTTTGTGCGCCAGGCAGTGGAACAGAAAAGCCGGGATGAAAATGCGTGGGGAATCCAAGCAGCCAAGGCTCAGCTCTCAAACCTCTGAGTCGGTGGCAGACGTGTCAGGGCCCAGCTGGGGTCGGGAAAATGAGCAGATTGCCAGGAAGAAACTCATTCATTCACACAATCGTGAATTCATGCGGGAATAATTAATGTGCACCTACTAAGTACCAGGCACTGTGCAGAGGGAATAGGACAGACCTGCCCTTACCTCCACGTTGTGGACGGAGCCAGACAGACAGTCAAGGGTGAAATGTGCTGAGATCCCAAAGCACAGGGGCCATGGGACTCAGAGAAAGTCAGGGAGGGCTTCCTGGAGGAGGCAAAGCCTGAGCTGAGCCCCCAAAGATGTGCAGGAGTGAATCTGGTGACGGGGAGTGGGGAAAAGAGAATATGAGTGAGGTGAGAGGGAAGAGAGGTTTGAAAGAGTGGTGGAGAGGAGTGAGGCTGGGGGGACACGGGTGATCGTGAAGGCCAGGAAAACACGGTGGACTTCATGGGGAGGGCAGTGAGGAGCCATGGAAGGGTCAGGAGCTGGGGCATCTGTGGATCAGGGTAATGAGCCATCCTGCCAGCCACCGAAGACCCACTCTGGGTTCAGAATTCTGACCCAAGACTGGAGAGGGCCGGTGGCCCTGGCCCTGCATGGTTTTGTTCTTTTGCACAAATCCGGCCCCCTCTCTCCTAGTGCGGGGCCTGCACTGTGCCTGGGGAAGGGGAGGGGGTCGGGTGGAAGAACACTTCAGAGTGTGGATCAGCGCCCGCTACTGCCACCCCGGCTGTGTCTTCCGGCCTGGGAACCCCCGGCTGCCCAGCACTGAGGGCGTGCATATCGGCCGCTCAGCAGATCAGCTGTAAGACCAGGGCCTGGCCCCGCAGTCCGCTCCCCCGTGGGAAATAGAGCTCTTCCCAGACGTAGGCCCTGCAGGAGCGGGGTGACCCAGGCCACTGGGCCGGTGCGGCCGGGACTGCGGGTCCTGCGGGGTCTCGGAGCCGGGAAGGGTCGGAGAGCCTCAGAGGTCTCCACAGAGAGGCAGAAGCCTGGGGAGGAGCGCCAGTGCTTCCGAAAAGGGCGACTGTACGCGCCTGGCGACTGGCAGAGGAGGATGGTGGACGCGGAGGATGGGAGGGAGCCAGCCGGGGCCAAGGATGGGCTGGCGGCTGCCCGCAGGGACGGGGAGAGCGGGCTCTCCTGCCAGGACATTGAAAACGAAGCAGACAGACCAATGAGAGGAATTCACCCAGGAAGACGACTCCAAGCCGCCTGTGTGTCCCGAATGCTGTGTAAGCACTGGAAGCAGGTGAGCAGGAGAGAACTCTGTGATCGATCCAGCTGGCGCGGGTCCTGGAGTTCTGCCTTGTGCTTGTGTAAAGGATGGGAATCGGGGCTCTGCCAGAGAAGGAGGTGCTCCGGGTTTGGGCAAAGATTAAATCTTAGCACCCAGCACCCTCCGTAAGTAGCTGGGGAGGAACGAAGAAGAGAGAGAAGGGGGGAGGGGAGGAGGGAGGGAGAGATTGGAGAGATCCTTGCTGTCGTTCGGGCGCACCCCTCTTGGAGAGTGACCGGCTCCCTGAGGAGACCCACTGCTCTCACCGGGGTGTTCACATTGAACTTCAGCAGAAGACGGGGCCGTCCATGCTAGGAGGCTCCAAGGTTAGCATGGCCAGGACCTGATTGTGAACACCTGTCATTGAGAATTAACTCCTGCAAGAAGGGAAAATGGAGGGACAGGGCAGGGGCAGAAGGAGAAACGCAGCCCAGAACCCTGGCCTCCGGCTCGGGGCCTGGTGTCTGACGGCGTTCTCAGTTCGGTGACAGAGGAATAGTAGCGGTGCACCCCAGACAGCCCTACCTGGGCCGGGGGAGGTTTGGGAGGGCAGACCAGGAATCACTGTTGAACCTGCGGTGGGGCGCAGGGATCTGGGGAGGTTTATAAGGGGGTGATGTTGACTTAGCCGTTAAGAAAGCCTCTCCCATGGTCACATGGGATTCTCAAAATAGGGCTGCGGGTGCCTTAGGGATGCCTGGTCGCCCATTTTACAGATGAGGAAATAGAGACCCAGCAGGTTTAAGAAACACAACTCGGTCATTAAACCTGTTCTCTTTCCAATACCCCACTGTTCCTCAACCAGGCACTCAGAAGACACTCAATGCCTTGAATCAAAGTGCTACATCTCTCAACGGAGTGGGAAGTCCTCAGCTGCGGGAGTCATTCCTTTTACTTCCACATCTCTCTCCCCACGGTCCCCCAGCTCCCACAGTGCCAGGCCCACAGCACCCGGCAGACCAGAGGCGCTTAGCCAAGTGGGGGCGGGGGCGCAGTGAGGGCAGGAAGAGGCCGACGAGGAGAAGAGAGCAACAGGACACCGTCCTTGGCTTCCTTCCTGCGGGGTGACAAGGCCCAGGGGCCTGAAGCAGTCACAAGGCAGGTGCTTCTGGAAGGCAGCCCCCCCAAGAGGTCGTTTTGAGGTTGGCATGCGCCGCCCAAAATGTAACTGCGCTTCTTGTATTTACTAAGAGGGAGGCAGGGGGGTGAGGAGGGACACAGGCACAGCTCAGAGCCTGGGGCCCCTTCAAAGACTGCCCCCTCCGCCAGGCAGTCGGCCCCCACGCTGTCCCCATCCCAGCCCTGCTTTGGGATCACACATAGAAAAGCCACGGGTGCGGGATCTTGGCCGAGAACCTGGGCTCCCCCTAGTGGCCCTCCGGAGCATGGGCGCCCAGCGGGGCAGTGTCTCCAGGAACCCAGGCCTCTGGCCAGAGAAAAGGAAGGTCGAGTCCAGCGAGGCAGTTGAGGAGCTAAAATCCCAAAGGCAGTTGCTCCCCTGGGAACCCTGGATGAGGGCGATGCTTATTTAACTGGGGCAGCGACAGGAAGGCGTGAATAACCGACCGGGGCCTCCTGGGCCTGGCTGCAGCTGGGGACCGATGAGCAGGGTTCAGCCTACCGGTGATGGCTGTGCCTTAACCAGCGGGGCCCTCGACAGCCCAGCCGGCAGCTCCTGGCTGTGTCAGTAATTCTGGATGAGACATCTGACCTTTCTCTAACCCTCAGTTTCTTCATCAACAACATGGACTTAATAGCAACACATTGCCGCCCTCTAGCCTCCTCCCAGAAGCCAATGACACAGCGCAAGGCCCTTTACAAGAGGCTCAGCTCTCTGATCCAGCTTCTGGGTGGCTCCTGGGGGGTTGGGGCGTTTTAAGGCGCTTGGTGCCAGAGGCCCATATTAAACAGAGCCTCCAAGAATGAGCAAAACGTAGGCGGACGGATGGAGAGGGGAGGAAACCTGTCCCAGTTGGAGAAAATGATCTGGGGAGGCCTTGGCGGGGGGGGGGGGGGGGGGGGGGGGGAGAAGGGCAAAGAAATAGCGCCCTCTGCCCACCTGCTGTGTGCACAACGCGTTCCGTTCTCTCGCTTCACAACCCCAGGATCACCGATAATCGAAGTGAGGGGCGGCAGCCAATGTCTGCTCACCGCTGACACCTTTAGGAACATCAAGAACTAGCTACGGGCTGGGGGGAAATATTCAGACCCACAATACATAAAACATTCCTCCTACGCATCAACAGCTAAAGGACAACCAACCCAATTTTTTAAGTGTCAAGAGCCTGGACTAGGCATCACAAAAGAAAATAGAGGAAGAGCCAGTATGCACATGAAAAGTAATCTCTGGATCATTAGTCATCACAGAAAAGCAAATTAAAGCCACAACGAGATACCACAACCCGTCCGCTAGAGAGGCAAGATGTTGGCAAGAACACAGAGCAACGAGAACTCCCTTAGACGGCGAGCAAGTGTGGAGGGCACGACCGCTTTAGAAAATGTCTGGAGATTATAAAGTTAAACACACACCTACCTGTAGCCCAGCAATTCCACCCCAAGTATCTACCCAAGACGAAGGAAGATACAGGTCCACATCAAGCTTGGTACATGAACATTCATAGCAGCTTTATTCAAAATAGCCCTAACTGGTTTGGCTCAGTGGATAGAGCATCGGCCTGCAGACTCAAGGGTCCCAGGTTCGATTCCAGTCAAGGGCATGTACCTTGGTTGTGGGCACATCCCCAGTAGGGAGTGTGCAAGAGGCAGCTGATCGATGTTTCTCTCTCATCGATGTTTCTCTCTATCCCTCTCTCTCTCTCTGTAAAAAATCAATAAAATATATTTTTTAAAAAATAACAAAAAAAAATAGTGCAAAACTGGAAAGACCCCCAACGTCCGCCAGTAAGTGAAGGGGTACACACACCATGGCGTCTCTGTACACCCGATACTATCAGCAATACAAGTAACGCACTGTCCCTATGGGCTACCATATGGATAAACCCCAGAAACACTGAGCTGAGTGAAAGAAACAGTCCAGACAAGCATCTACAATATTCACAAAGGACTATAGACTGTACAATTCCATTTGACGAAACCCAAGGACTGAGCGCGCCTTTGCCGACACCAACCGGGAACAGTGGGCGCCTCCCGCCGGGGGTAGGGATTGACGGAGAAGAGGCATGAAGAAGGATGGAAGGGCCCTGTCCCTTGCTCTGAGTCTAGTTTCACAGGAGAATGCATCTGTCAGCACTCATTGAGCTGAGCACTAAGATCTACGCATTTGGATTGTATTTTAATGATCCCTCGATTAAAATAAAAGGGTATATAGTCAGACCATCGAGGTTCCGACCCTAGCTCCGATCCTTACCAGCTGTGCGACCCCAGCTTAATCTCCGAGACGCCACTTCCTTGTCTACAGTATAAGGTGGGTGGGTCACGGCTACTCAGAGAGATGACTGAGTGGGAAAGAGCTGCCTGGGCACCCTGAGCCTTGGCAGAGCATGAACCAGGAACGGCAGCTCGCCCAAGGCCCCTCGGTGAGGCACGCGGAGTGCGGTACAGGCAACCAGGACCCAAGGGCCTGGTGCAGACAGACGCAGGGAGAAGGACCAGGAATGAACCAGGCACGTGAGCCGCCAGCCTGCCCCCTGCCCCCGGAGGAGGCAGAGAGGCCAGAAACTTAGGGAAAAACCAGCGCCGGGAGCCCTGTGTGCACCGCAGCCCAAGACATAAATCGAGGCTGACACTGGCATCATGACTGAGTCGTGTTTCTGGGCTGCTGGAGGCCGCTAGCAGAGGACAGACGGTGCTGCCAATATTTGTGGTGGGAGTAGTTCCCAGCACAGGGAGCGGGGGACAGAGACTCGAATAGTGGATGGAGCGCTGTGGAGCCATGGAGGGCTGTGTGGGGAAACTGAGGCGCGTGCACAGGCCGAACATCAGGGTGAGGGTGAGGGTGGGCGGCTTTCTCTCCCTGGCTTCCCTGAGCCCACGGGTGGGATGGAGCCTGGCCCCACCTGCCAAACATGCAGGGCCCCTCCCTGGCTCTGGGTCCCTTGCAGACGCTCAGCGCCCACCTCCCGCTGATGTTCCCGGGGCGCCCCCCTCTGCAGAGCCCTGAGGTCAGAGGCCACGGGCCTGGCTTGTCCCATGGAGCCCGTGGAAGGGCCCTGTCTCCACAAAGGGCACTGATTTATGTGTGATCCCAGCAGGGGGTCCGCTGCATCCTGCACCTGCCACCCTGATTCTACAACCTGATTCGGGCCGGTTCACAGCGCTGGGCGACCCCAGCACGGACACCCACAGCCCCACAGCGGCAGGAAGGACGGTGACCACGAAAAAAGAACTAAAAAGCAAGGCTGCTAATGATGACAATGATGTCATACGAGCCATTAGTTAAGCTCCTGCGAGGGGCCCTAAAAGGCACTTCACAGACGTCGCCCATATTCCCAATGACCCCAACGGTTTCGTTGGCGCTGTGTCCACACCAGGAAGCTGAGGTTCAGAGAGGGTAAGGAATCAGCCTGAGCCACACAGCGGGTTAGCAGCGGACCTGAGATGTGAACGCAAGGCCTGCTCCAAAGCCCACGTCCTCACAGGGCCGCGGACCTCGTGGGGGTCCCTCGCCCGGTGGGGATGTGACTCCGGCCCGCACAGTAGCTGGTGTTGACTCTGGTTCGTCAGCCCAGGTTGCGGGAACACGGCTGCTTTATCATCCGCATCAGTGGCTGGCTGGGCCCGGGGGTGACTCAGTGAGAGCCCACGTAACCAGGGGCAGAGGCGCGGGGCCGTCACCACCCAGACAAGAAGCCACACTCACTCTGTATTAGCGGAAGCCAGGAGGCCTCTGTCCCGCAGGCCGATGCCGGGCTCCCCTGAAGGTCTCAGACGCCCTGTGCTCCCCACCACGGCCTCTGCAGCTGAGAATAGCTGAGCACCTACTACGTGCCATCACGTACTAGATGCCAGGCACCGTGCGAGACACGTGGAGGTGGATAATAAGGGGGGAGACAGATGTGGAAATGGGCAAAGCTAAAGGGGAACAGGCTAAGGGCTCAGGATTCAAGACACATGGAGCCTCAACCTCCCCATGGCACTGACTGGAAACCCACCCCCACGCACACAAGGACCACAGTGGGTCCTCTTCCCTCACGGCCAGCAGCAGGTCACAGCTGGCTGGGTGGGGCTGGCCAGGCCGAGGTGGGGGTAAGAACAAATCTCAGAAAGGACTGAATTTTGCAATTTAAACATAATTAGAGAGAGGGCGGAGGGGGGAGAAAGGGGGAGACAGACAGACAGAGCCGTGAATCAAACAGCATGTGGGGCAGGGGAGGCGGGTGATAATTCTCCTGGCCCTGAATCATGCTGCTCCTGCTCCCACACCGGCAGCGGGTGACAGCAGGGACATGTAATTAGCGGCTGTTATTGCGTTAGCGTGTGGGATCCATGCTGATACGTTCCGGTCTGTGAGAAAGGCTTGGGCAGGAAGGCAGTGGGAAGATGGCGGGGACAGGGGTCTCCTGGCTAATCCTTGGGCCTCGCAGAGTGGCCATAGCACACCCAGGGCCCCCGCCCACCACCTCCCACCAGCCTCCCCAGGGTCGGACTCGTGCACCCTGCTGTCTCCTCCCGGCAGACCTCACCTCCCTGCCCCCGCCCCAGCCTCATCCCAGGGCGGTCTGGATATGCACTGCTCCCCACCAGCTCTCGGAAGACGTCGGGCGTGTTAATAAATTCAGGACACTTAGGGATTCTGAGCAGCTGCTTATTTCAAAGCAACATTTCCACACAGTCCAGCGGGCAAACGTTCCCCGGACCTGGGACCAGCGGGCCTCGGCTTTCAGAGCAGCTTTTCTGGGTCTCCCAGGGCTGGGGCGAGCTGTCCCCCAAAGCTGCCACCCACCCACGCACAGAGTAGAGATCTGCAGGTGGGGGGAGGGATGCTGGGTCTCCCTGGGGGTATCTAAAGCATCAATCTCAGAGCGCCTCCCATGAGCCACCGTGTCACCGCCTGTAAGAATGCAGATTCCGGGGTGCAGTCCTGCTGCATCGCGGGGTGGAGGGGGGGTGGCGGGGGAGGGGAGGCCTGAGAATCTGTGAATTAGCCTGAATATGCTTCCCTGATGATTCTGATTCACGCACAAGTTTGGGAAGCCCTAATCTGAGGGCATGGCTAGAGGGCACGCAGTCACAGTGACAAGAGCCAGATGTTAAGACGACACTTGTGTAAAGGCCCTGGGGCCAAGCTCCTGCAAGATGCCAGACCCCGTACATGCACAATCCGTGTATGCATTACCAGCATGGAGCAGGGTGGGGGCGGCCCTCCATGTCCATTTTGCAGATTAGAAAACTGAGGGTCACAAAGGTTCAGGTCTCAGCTCAATGGCATCACCTCCTCCCAGAGGGTTACCTGAGCCCAGTCGCTCCCTGTCACAAGCACTTAAAACTGTTTGAAGTCACTTTGTGTCGTAGTGTGTTTATGCCAACAGTGACCTTGACAATCCTGTCCTGACGACCCTGGCACCCAGCACCAAGTCTGCCACCCAATCACTGCGCCCTGAAGGACAGAGGCAATGAGGTCAGGGTTCACGGTCAGGTTTGGTGACACCAGAGCTGTCCTGAGATGGTGGCCCTGAGCAAGGCCATGGGCAGGGCGGCCATAAGTCAGCAGCATCACCTCCAGGTGCTGCCAGTCAAGGAAGCATGAAGCAAGCAGGGTCCACTTCCTCTCACGCTGCCGGGGAGGTGATGCCAGGCCAAGTGAGGGACCAGGCCCCCCAGCAATGAAGACCAAGCATGTCCCCACACCCTCTCTTTTCCCCTCCTCTTCCCAGGGGTGGAATTCTTCCTGCAGGCGTTCCGGGGGCTGCATCTGGCCTGGGACCAAGGTCAGCCAACACCCAGCCTTCCAGGGTTCAGGAAGGGTCTGCTGAGCTGGGTGGGGCGGGGGAGGAATGTGGGCAAACAGCCCGGTCACGGCCATCGGCCAAAGACAATTGCAGCGGAGCCTCCTTCTCGGAGAGACGAATATTGATGCTGCATGTTGAGCAGCTGCGGCAGCTGGTCGACAGCGAGGCTGCAGAAAATGGACAGTTAGCAGGCAGCAAATGAGCGCGTCCAGCTCATCACTCCACTCCCGAGACCCGGCCTGTTGCGGGGGAAACAGTCGAGGGGCAGTGGCCTCAGGGCACAGCTGCCCCCATAATGCAGCTCCTCCCTGTGCATGGTACTCTGCTTGGCCCCCGACCCTTCAGTCCAACCGCATGCACCTGGGGCCTGGGCTGAGGCCACAGCAGGGCCGAGGGGGCAGCTGTCAGGGAGAACGTCAGGGCGACACCACAGGACAAGGGGGCACAGCTGGTGCAGGGGACAAGGGGACTTCTCTGGGGTGGGGGTGGCACAGGGCCTGACCAAGCTCCCATAGGGAGGGTGGCGCCCCTCTCCTCTCCTGGACTCCAGGTCAGTAGGAGCCTCGGCTCTCCACTCCTGTCTGAACGGCTTTGAGGGAAAAGTCCCCGTTTCTGGGAAACTATCAGAGGTCTTAATGCCGGTTGATTAACCCAAACCCCCCTGAGAGGCTCCTGCTGCAGGCTCAGCACCAGGCACAGGGATGTCAGGGACCCACCAGCCCCCCCCCCCCCCCGTCCCTGCCCTAAGGACCCTGAGTCCCCGTAGACTCGCCCAGCCCCAGGCCACGCTCTCCCCAGCACTGACCACCGTGGCCTCGGCACGGAGCTCTCTCTCTATTTAGACCGGAGCTTCCGGAAGGCGGGAGGCAGGAAGGAGTGTTTCCTGCATCCCTGCCCACGCCCAGCCCGGTCTCTGTGGTGCAGGACCCTACTGAGTGGCGGGCATCAGGCTGGGTGCTTTACCAACGAGGCAGCATCGCCACCGTATCAGGAAAAGGGAGGTCAGTTAGGCTGGGGGACACGCGAAGTCACACAGCACACACGGCGTCTCGGGCCCTGCACCCAAAGAGGCGTACAAATACTTACAAACACGTGTGCACACTCCTGTACTCAGTCCCCGTCCGCATACACACATAGGTCCATGCATAGGTACGCGCACACCTTCCATAGACGCAACCCACCACCACAATGGCAGCTATGGGCTCGAATTCACACACACACACACACACACACACACACACACACACGAGGAGTGCTGTCCCTCACGATGCCCAACTTCGCAATTGCGCCCACCGCTTATGTTTAAAGCAATTCTCTGGCTCCTCAGTGGAAAGTAAATTTCTCTTCACACTTTCCAGATGTGTTACCCTTAACCTGGTGCCAACTTCCACCTAACAAATGGCACCCAAGAAAGGCCAAGAAGTAGAAAGGGAAGTGTCCACCCGGCTGATGGGCGCACCGAGCTCCCCAGTGGGGTGACAAAGCCTGGCCCCCTGGCTGGCCAAGACGCATATCTGTGTCCAAATTTCCCTTTTCATGGGGACACCAGGCATATTGGATGGGGACCCATCTTAATGAATGCATTTTAATTTGATGACCTCTGTAAAAACTCAGTAAGGTCCCATTCGACCAGCCGGCGTGGCTCCGTGGTTGAGCGTCAGTCCATGAACCCGAAGGTTCGATTCCTGGTCGGGGCACATGCCCGGCTTGTAGGCTGGATCCCCAGCAGGCGGTGTGTGCAGCCGACCAATGATTCTCTCTCATCACTGAGTTTCTATCTCTCTCTCTCCCTCTCCCTTCCTCTCTGAAATCAATTAAGAACTATTTTTTAAAAAAATAAGGTCCCATTTTCTGGTCCTGAGGGTTAAGACATCAACATCTCTCTTTGGTGGGGGGTGGGGGAGACACAATTCAACCCATATGACCCCAAGCCCAAACCACCGGAGAAACAAGCGACTGAGGCTGGGCTTCAGCCTCGCCCCCGGGTTCCCAGCTGAGCAGGCGGCCAGTCAGCAAGATGGCCCCAATTACAGAGGCCCTAACAGTTTTCCCAGAAAACCAAGGCTCTCGCTGTCCACCCACGTATTTATTATCCTTGCAGAACAGCCTTCCTGGAAGGTGATTGGCTTTATTGGTGTTCCCAGCGAGAGCGGGCACAGCCTTTTATGTGGAGCGGGCTTGTTAGCGCTACATCCGTGAGGTCCACGTGAGCTCATTTCGGAGTCTGCGAATAAAGGCCACCTTTTATAAAAACCGTAGGTTACAGCTTTCAGCGAACACACCGCTTTCCACAAACACTCTAACAAATGCAGTTTCCCATAACAAACACCCATCGGCTCCCATGCGAAAGTCTGCAATCCTTGGAACTATTAAGCTAACCCTTTCAATATTTCGGGAACGCGCCTGGCCCCCCATGGGAAGTACGCTTGGACAGAAAATCAACTTTATGATGACAAGAGACAGGATAAACACGGGTTTCGCTGGACTGACACGGTAATGGGCATGTAAATATTTGCAGCAACTGCTCTCGTCTGTCTAAACGAAGGCTGGTGGCTAATCCAGGGTTTTGCATCCTCCAAAGTGCCCGTGCCCTCTCAAGGCACCTGCTGCTGAGGCTGACGGCCCGGGCCTCGACTTAATTCTAATCCAGTCTGATTCCAGAGTTTATCATTCCTAATTCGACACAGCCACTAGGGAACTTTCCCGGGGCCCCTTTCAGAACTCACGACCTTGAGGAGGTCTTGGGGGCACCTTCAGGAATCAGAACGTGCTGTGGTGTGCATGGGCAAAGGCTCGGGGGCTGGGCTGCCTGGTCCGGAGTTCCACCTCTGCCCAGCACCAGCCACATGGCCTTCGGCAAAGTATGCTCCTGTCTTTGCGCCTCAGTTTCCCCATCTGTAAAGTGAGGACAATAGTAACATCCAGTTCACTAGATTGTTGTGAGAATTAAAGGAGGTAATACTAGTATATGGGTTCTGGATACTATGGTGGGGGTGCCCCCCACTTGGAAGAGGAAAGTCTCACTCCCCCAGCTGCTGGGCCTGCTGCCAGAAGGCGGCCTTCGCCTTAGGCTGTCCACTCTCTTTGGGGAATTGTCTCAGCTGCAGACGTCTGCCCAGGCCAAGGTCCCATGTCCACCCAAGGCAGCCCGTGTGAATGACGGATCAGTGACGTTGCCTTGTCCCCACTCAGGCGACTCTGGAGGACAGTCCAGCTGCAGAGCTTTCTGTGGGCTGGCTGACCCCCTCCTAGCCCCGCCCCCTGCCCTCCGGAGCCTGGAATGCTTGAGAACAGGCTTGAAACTGAGGAGTCACACAAGAACCCGATCACGGCTGGTCCAGATCTCCAAGCAAAGAGCTCACATCTCATTCTGAAGACGATGGGGCACCCACAGGAGCTCCTGAGCAGGGCACTGGCCAGGCCAGACATGGCGTTTGGAAATATAACCCGGGTGGCTGGCCTGGGGGAGGAGATGAAGAGGTCCCCTGGCCACCAGGCACATCTCTCCAGTCTGGGCTGGTCATCTAGGGGGCAGCCACCTGGGTATTGCACATCTAAGTGAAAGTCAGGCCCGGCCAGCTGGCGTGGCTCAGAGGTGGAGGGTCAACCTATGAAACAGGAGGTCATGGTTTGATTCCCGGTCAGGGCACATGCCCGGGTTGTGGGCTCGATCCCCAGTGTGGGGCGTGCAGGAGGCAGCCGATCGATGAGTCGCTTTCATCATTGATGTTTCTCTCTCTCTCTCTCTCTCTCTCTCTCTCTCTCTCTCTCTCTCTCTCCCTTCCTCTTTGAAATCAATAAAAATATATTTTTCTCAAACGTCAGAAGACAAGCATGGGTTTGCAAAAGACGGAAGGGCCACAGTTGTTGAAAACTGGGGAGCTGGAGCAGTTTCCTTCTACACAGCTGTGGCTACAGGCGTTTGGATTTGAATCTTTCATGGAATGTGCTTCCCCCTGCTTCTCCGTGTGTTATATCAACATATGAGGCGGCCACAACAGCATCGAATGATCCCGGGACTTGCTCAGCAAGCGGCAGCCGGCAGCCACGAGCCAGAGCTGGACAGCCCCTGTCCCGATGGAATTTTCAGCCATAAAAAGGCCCAGCTGTTGTTGGTGGTGCTGAAAAGATGCCAGGGCTTAGCAAGGGACTATCGAGAAGGCGGTGTCTTAGAGCGGGCTCCCTGCAAACAAACGCTGGGGTGGGTATGTGCTCACAGGAGGTTTATATCAGGGTGGGCTCCTGGGAGACACACCGGAAGGAAGAGAGGAAGGCAAGGCTGGGCTGGGCAGAGGGAGAGGCTGACCTGCAAATGCAGAATCAACGGAGGCTTCAGCCAACCTTACCAGAGGTTTGGAGCTGGGAAGGCCTCCCGTGGAGGTGAGCAGGCAGGCCCTGATGTCTCGTGCACCAGCCACTCATTGCCACGGACTTTCATCTGGGAGGCGCTTCGCACTGCACAGGGGAGTTCCCACCAGCCCCGGCCGGGCCATGAGTGACAGGAAGTGAACGACGCGGTTGTGAACTGATACACTCGGGGCTAAGGGATGGTGTGTGAGCCCTAAAGGAGGGAACTGAGTCAAGCACCCCAATATCCACCACAGTGGGGGCTGAAATCAGCCTCCTGGTCCATGCCCTTCCCCCGCCCCCCGCCCCCCAAACCACAGACCGTGCAGCCAGAGCTGGATTTGGGAACAGGCAACACACAGAGGAGGGAACCGTTTGCCCAACTCAATCCCCAAACTGGAGCTTCTGCCGTCATCGGGGTCAGCAAAGTGATGTCCACGCCCAGGCCTGCCTTGCTGGACATGAGGCCAGGAGCCAGGGAGCAGCCACAACGCCCAGCGGGAGGCCCAAGGTAACCCCAGAGAGCCAGCGCCGGCTGTGGACCAGCTATGTGGGTGGTCCATCCAGACACTGGTCGTCAAATTGTTTAAGTTGATTACATGTACATCCAGGTGCCACCAGGCTCAAGAGGGAAACTTTTCCAAAAGGCACATGCCCTCCCCAGCTCCTGCTTCAGAACGCCTGGGGTGGGCCTAGGAAGCCCTAGACTTCACATTCTCCTGCCCAGGCCTTTGTGAGGCCTTCCCCCTAGACCAGCCGGAACTGATCGGTGCACACTCAACCCCGCCTACAGGGCTCGGCGGCCATCCCTACTAAGTGTCATGAGTTGGAGAGCATGGTGCGCACTAAATGGGGAGAGCGCACGCCCGCCCCTAGGGGGCGCTCAGGACGCAGTTCCATCAGATCATTGCGAAACGCAAATGGGGCCTCAGCGAGACCAGAGCTTTCCAGGTAAGTTAGAAATCCAGGATTGTGTGTGACATTTCCTGATGTTAACCATTTTATAGCCCCCGAAACCCAACCCGCACGTCTGGTTCTGTTCTAGGGACACCAGCTCATGACTTCCGGTGTAGATCGCCCCAGATGGAGCAGGGAGAGGAACCCTAGATTGACCTGCTAGAAGGCCCTGCGCGAGTGGCTCAGCTGGTTAGAACGTGGTCCCGATACACCAAGGTTGTGGGTTCCATCCCCGGTCAGGGCACATACAAGAATCACCCGCCAGACCGGTTTGGCTCAGTGGATAGAGCATCAGCCTGCGGACTGAAGGGTCCCAGGTTCGATTCCGGTCAAGGGCATGTACCTGGGTTGCGGGCACATCCCCAGTAGGAGGTGTGCAGGAGACAGCTGGTCGATGTTTCTCTCTCATCGATGTTTCTAACTCTCTGTCCCTCTCCCTTCCTCTCTGTAAAAAGTCAATAAAATACATTTAAAAAAAAAAAAAAGAATCACCCAATTGCTTCTGCACCACTCTCTCTCTCTCCTCCTTCCTCTCAGTAAAAACAAGCCACCATACATACGTTTAGCTACTGAAACAACACGAGTGTGTTACTGTAGAGTTCTGGAGGTCGGAAGGCCAGAGTGGGTCTGGCTGGCTGGGCTAACATCAAGGTTTCCGCGGGTCGGCCATCTCTTTCTGGAGGCTCCAGGGGGAACCTGAGTTCCTGCCTCTTACGCCCAAATCCCTTGGCGTGTGGTCCCTTTACTGCATCTGCAAAGCCAGCAATGGCCAGGCCAATCCTCCTCACATTGCCTCTCTCTGACACCCACTCATTCTCTCTCCCTCTTCCATGTCTAAGGACCCTTGTCCTCACACAGGGCCCATGGGGAGAGCCCAGGACAATGTCTCTACTGTAAGGTCAGCTGATTTGCAACCCTGACTCTTCAGCAGCCTTAGTTCCCCTTTGCCATGTGGTACAATGGACTCCCCGTCTCCAGGGATTCAGATGTGGACACACTGGGGAGGCATTAATTCTGCCTACCCAGCCCCTAAACTAGTATCGTGGGCCTGCTGTACCTAATGGATCAGTCAGCCCAGGACAGTAGTGTTCCCATTTTACAGCTGAGAAAACTGAGGCTCAGAGAGTGCAAGCAATTCCCTGGAGGTCACACAGCACGGAGCTGAGACGTCAGCTCAGTCAAGTGCCTCTGCAGTCGGGGACGGGGTGGGCGGCTGTGGTCAGGGTCCTGGGGAAAGTCACGCCGGCGCAGCAGAGCCACCGGCACCGACAGAGAGGGCTCTGGGAAGGGCCTGGGTTTGGTGGGGAGGGCGGGTGGCTAGATGGCAGGAGCTTGGCCAGCCCTTCAAAGCTGCCGGTACTCAAGCAGGAAGGCAATGCTGGCAGGCACTGACAGTGAATGGGGGGGAAGGGAGTGGAGGGGGTGGAGGGGGTGGAGAGGACTCCATGATTGACAGCTCAGCAGATACCTTCCTGCACGCGTGTGCCGATTCTTAATAAAACAGTCATTTACCTCTGACGTCTGTGACCGGAGACAGAAACCATGTTGGGGGAAATGCATTACTTTTAAAACACCCATTTGTTTCCTCCTCATCACCTACCAGTAAGCAGATGCAGGTGGGAGTTATTTATTTGAGGTCCCTATTAACTGGCAATTACGTCGCTAACACACTATGAAGAATGCAATGAGGCGGTGAGAGCAGCCTTCTCGGGCTGTGCGAGCAGGGCAGCGGAAGTGGCCAGAGACCCCGCCACACCCTGTGACAGGGACTGTGACCCAGCGAACCCAGAGAGGCCGATAGTTGGCGGCAAAAGTCAAGGACCCTGAGCTCTGAGACTGGGAACTTAGGGGTTCAAGAGGCACCAGGGAAGGTGATGGTGGATCGTCCTTCGGCTGCAATGGAGCTGGCAGCAGGACCCAAGCATGGCGAGGAAGGGGACGGCTCCAGGACCTGAGGGTGGGAGCCCCAAAGCTTAACGTTCACCCCCAGAATCGTAACACCTGCCATTCCCACAGCACCTACTGTGTGCTGGGCACTTGGCGGGAAGCTCCCAGTGGGAGAGCCATCGCTGACGTGTATCGGCACGCTGACTGCGGGTAGTAGTGTCCTTACGTCTCACAAAATCCTGCCAGAAGTTCCCCCAGTTTTCCAGGTGAGAAGCCCAAGGCACAGAGAGGTCAATTCACCTGCCCCTGATCACACAGCTCAAGAGCTGAGACTCATACGTAGGTGGATGGGCACCAAGGGGAGGAGGGACAGACCTCCCCTTGCTCAGCCAGGCTGGGCTGAGCAACCAAGAGTTCCAGGGGGTGCCCAGCCACTCCCCCACTTCCCCAAATCTACCACCCACTGCAGGCAACCCTGCCTGGGTCTCTGTTGCTGCCGCCCACCCTGCCATTGACAAGGGTCTCGGTCTGGGAGCCGAAGGGAGGCGGGTGAGGGAGGCAGGGTCACCCCCCCCTCGCTAGCTGCCTGCTCTGACCCCTGATGCTGATTGCCTTTCCGCTTGTTTATTAGCCAGCCTGTCTCAAAATGTGTACCAAAGCCGTGTCATAGCAACCGCTCTGCTGGGAAGATTGATTTCTTCCATTTAAGGTGAAACTGGTTCAGTCCGGAGGCCCCAGGCAAAACCCTCCCATCTGCTGAGAAGACCCCGCCTGACAAAGGCAGAATCCAGAGAGCCGGAGCCCTCTGGGGAGCGGCGGGCCTTCACGGCTCCTGGGTCCCAAGGCGGCGCCCTCCATGGCGAGGAGGACAAAAGCATGGAAAGACGCATCACAGAGGACAGGCACTGCCATCACACCCACCGACTGGCGAGGGCATGTCTCCTCCCCTCTGATACCTAAATGAGGAAACTGAGGCACCACAACGTTGAGAAACTCATCCACGCGACACAGCGAACTAGGTCTGTCCACCCCTAAATCTACGGGGCGCTCCCCGGAACCTACTAACAGGAGGAGTTTGTCTCCCAAAGTAAATTCCCTGAGATTCTGAAACCACGTCCTGAAATGAACTGCCATAAAGCAGGCCGCGCTCTCCCGCAGGAACCATGTCAGCGGGTTGGTGTGAGCTCCTGATCAATGGCTGGGCATCCAGTGCTTCATAACGATGACTAACCCTGTGTCACAAATATAAATGTGCAGTCACTATAAACGTCTTAATAATCAGCCCAAACATAAACTGTAAAAGTCATGTAAAATCTGTCACAAGTCCTAGCACTTGGGAATAAATACAATGCGCACATTTGTCACAGAGAAACCCCGAAGTATTATAAATAATGCATACATTCAGCGCATAAAAAATAGAGTTCTTCTGTATCATAAACTTAGCTTTAAAGTAATAAGTTGCTATAGCAGAATTATAGAACTGCAGGGGATGGAGGGACCTTCAATAGTACGTATCCTAGTCCCCATCTGATGCTGGCATCCTCACCACAACAGCGCTGCCAGGATCTTCCAGCCTCCACTTGTACACTCCCAGGGATGGGGAGCTCACTACCTCCATGGCCTCCTAGTCTACTTTAAGTTAGACCTCCCTGTAGCTGCTCCCCATGCATCCTGTGGTTGCTTGAAAGGAATAAACACAGCAATGCAATCAGGGTCTGGCCAAGGCAGAGCCAGCAGGCCTTGAAGGGGGTACTGCCCTTGGTTAATGCTCTGTCACCTACTAGTTATATGACGAGGCAAGTCATTCCATCCCTAGGCAAGTCATTCCATCCCTAAAAGCCTCCATTGTCCCATCTGTTGCCTGGGCATTGGTAACAGTACCTACCTACCTATAATAGTGCACTGTTCCCAGGACCAAATAAGGTGCCCCATGTTCGCTAGCATTAGCTTCATTAACATTATTATCCCAGCCACTGACCAAGTGTCTGCAGTTTCTCCCATACGTGGCTCCCCTGTCTTTGGGCAGTTGCTCCTGATTTTCATTTTAAAGTTCAAGTGCAAGGCCTTCAACTAATCCTTGTAATGCTGCATAGTGTTATTTTAAATCAGTGGGTGGAAAATTGCTAGGAGGAAACATCAGGGATATGAGGGGATTCTGGCTAAACCAACCTAACAGGATTCTGATATTGATTTATTTCAATAAATTGATTTATTTCAAAGAGAGGAAGGGAGGGAGAGAGAGAGAGAAACATCACTTATGAGAGAGAACCATTGATTGGCTGCCTCTTGCATACCCCCTTCTAGGGATCGAGCCTGAAACCTGGGCATATGCCCTCACCAGGAATCAAACTGTGCCCTCCTGGTTTATAGGTCGATGCTCAACCCCTGAGTCACACCGGCCGGGCCTAACAGGATTCTTGCTGATCAGACCTCACCTGGGGGTTGGTGCAGGATGACGGACCTGATCAGACTCAAGGATGAGCAGATATCGAGGGTGGAAGGTTCTGGTTAACCTAACTTGGCAGGGTTCTTACTAAAACTGGATTTTACAAGAAAGTGCACAAATGGGCCAAAGAGAAGGTTCCGGAGCCTGACTAAAGCTTACACTAAAACCCACCACCACTCCACTCTACTTTTCTCAAAGGACACCTTTTGGCAAAATGGACCCAAGTCTCCCCAAAACGTCTGTCTAAGCAACTGTAAATGGTCCCTGAGAACAGTCACAGGTGGTTCTGAAAATGCCCGTCAGTTCTCCTCAACGGCCACTAGGTGGCAACATTGTGCACCATTTGCTTTCCAAAGAAAGCAGCTTGGGGAACCAACTCACGGTTTCTAAATGAATCAAAAAGTAATGCAATGGAGGAAGGAGGGAAGGGGAAGGCAGGGACTTTGAATTCCAGCCCCCCCGCCTTCTCCGCAGCTAGGCAGCCTTGCACACGCCCTTTAATCCCCAAGAGCGTCTGCACCTATAAGCCCTAGAGGCGGGACCTGTCCTAGGCGGTGATTAAATCCCTGGGTGCATATCATGCTCTCCTGGGGAGCTTGAAAAGACAGTTGCCCTCCCAGACCAATGAGATCAGAAACTCTAGGCTGCCTTCCCCCAATCTGGTATTCAGAAAGAAGAAGAAGAAGGAGAAGGAGAAGGAGAAGGAGGAGGAGGAGGAGGAGGAGGAGGAGGAGGAGGAGAAGGAGAAGGAGAAGGAGAAGGAGAAGGAGAAGGAGAAGGAGAAGGAGAAGGAGAAGGAGAAGGAGAAGGAGAAGGAGAAGGAGAAGGAGAAGGAGAAGGAGAAGGAGAAGGAGAAGGAGAAGGAGAAGGAGAAGGAGAAGGAGAAGGAGAAGGAGAAGGAGACTACCAAGAGAACTGCAACCCTAGCCGGTTTGGCTAAGTGGATAGAGCATTGGCCTGTGGACTAAAGGGTCCCAGGTTCGATTCCAGCCAGAGGCACATGCCCAGGTTGCGGGCTTGATCTCCCCCCAACCCCCACCTGCCCCCGGACGTGCAGGAGGCAGCCAATCAATGATTCTCTCTCATCATTGATGTTTCTAGCTCTCTAGCTCTCTCCCTTCCTCTCTGAAATCAATAAAAATATATTTTAAAAAAAATAAGAGAGAACTGCAGAGTGCAGCCTGGGTGGGAAGGGGTGGAGGGGGCACTGCTCTAAGGTGTAGTTCTCAAGCTTGAGCAGCATCAGAACCCCTTGAAGCTCTGAAATACACAGATCCCTGGGCACCATCCCCAGAGTTTCCGCCTTAGCTGGTCTGGGTTGGGGCCCAAGAACTGGCAGATGATGCGGGTCAGGGCCATGGGGAGAGAGGAGTGAGCTAACACATACAAAGCCCTGAGCCCCACATCTGGCGCCAAGAAAACCCTCCATGGATGTCGGCTACTCCTTTCCTTAACCCACTGCTGTGTTTCCGGACCACATGGGGGTCACCCTGGCACCCACCTGGGTCCAGCTCTGAAGCTAGACACCCCGCCTTCTACCAGCTGTATGCCCGGGAGTGAATCTCTGAGCCTCGATTTCACATCTGTAAAATGGGAGTAAAACCCTCTACCTTGCTAGGATGTGATGAGAGAAGATGACATATGTGAAGTACCTGGCACAGGGTAAATCACAAGAATCGGTAGCTAATCTTCCTGCCCTTGGATTCGAAAATGATGTCTTAGGTGTGATACCGAAAGCACAACAGACTAAAGAAAAACTATATATAAATTGGGCTAAATTCCACTTCATTCTATTTCAAAGGACAGACACCATCAAGAAGTGATGACAACCCAGGAAAACGAGAGAAACCATATATCTCAGTGGTTCTCAACCTTGGCTGCACATTAGAATCACCTGGGAATCTTTTTAAAATCCTGATTTCTGGGCCTCCTCCTCCAGAAATTCTGTTTCTTTGTTACTAATGTTGTGGCCCCACCCCATAACAAAGAAACAGAATTTCCGGAGGATGGGGCCCAGAAATCAGGATTTTAAAAAGATTCCCAGGTGATTCTAATGTGCAGCCAAGGTTGAGAACCACTGAGATATCTGATAAGGGGCTTATATCCAGAACATATAAAAGCTCTTACAACAAAAATAAATACATAACTCAATTAAAAACAGGCAAATAATTTGAAAAGACATTTTCCCGAAGAAGATACACAAATAGCCAATAAGCATGCAGAGATTCTCCACAGCATTAGTCACATGGGAAGGCCAATCAAAATCTCAGTGAGATGCCACTTCAGATCCACTAGGATGGTTAGAATGAAAAGCAAACAAACAGATACTAACAAGTGCCTGTGAGAACGTACAGGAAATGGAGTGCTCACATACAATGGGGCAGCCGCTCTGGAGAACTGTTTGGCAACTCCTCAAAGATGAAATTTAAAGTTACCATATGACCCAGCAGTTCCACTCCTAGATCCGTACCTCAAGAAAATTAAAACTAGGTTCACATAAAAACTTGTACACGAGTATTCATAGTGTACACGAGTCTTATTTACAGTGGCCCAAACGGAAGCCCAGAGGTCCACCAACTGATGAATGGATAAGGAAATGTGGCACATCACACACCTGAACGGTACTGAGGCATAAAAAGGAATGAGGTTCTGCTACATGCTACCATCAGGATGAACCCTGAAAACCTGTCACAAAGACCACAGATTGGATGATTCCATTTGTATGAAATGTCCAGAATAGGCAAATCCATAGAGGCAGGAAATGGATGCGTTGTTGCCAGGGACTGGGAGGAAGGGAAGGGAAATGACGGCATCGGTTTCTTTGGGGGCTGATGCAAATGTCCTGGGATCAGTTAGCGGTGACTGATGTACAACTCTGTGAATATATTTTTAAAAACAATGACCAGTATGCTTTAAAGGGCTGAGCTTTATGATATATGAAATATACCTCAATACAGCTGTCATTTTTAAAAGGAGAATATCTACCCTAGCCGGTTTTGTTCAGTGGATAGAGCATCGGCCTGTGGACTGAAGGGTCCTGGGTTCAATTCTAGTCAAGGGCACATGTACCTCGGTTGCAGGCTCCTCCCTGGCCCAGGCCCTGGTTGGGGTGCGTGCAGGAGACAACCGATCAATGTTTTTCTCTCACATCAATATTTCTCTCTGTCTTTCCCTGTCTCTTCCACTCTCTCTGAAAATCAATGAAAAAAATATCCTTTTATGCATCTATCAACAAGTGAATCTAAGAATCAAGTGAATAAATAATCTGATGAACAGAATGAACTGTAGATTATAATAGAATCAGGGACATAGAAAGGGAATGGACTGACTATTCCTGGGGGGGAAAGGGGTGTGGGAGATGCGGGAAGAGACTGGACAAAAATCGTGCACCTATGGATGAGGACAGTGGGTGGGGAGTGAGGGCGGAGGGTGGGGCGGGAACTGGGAGGAGGGGAGTTATGGGGGGAAAAAAAAGAGGAACAAATGTAATAATCTGAACAATAAAGATTTAATTAAAAAAAAATATATCCTTGGGTGAAGATTTAAAATAAATAAATAAACAAACAAAAGGAGAATATCTATATTCTTTATTGTTGTTTGTCATGGAGAAGATGATATTTGGATTGGATTTCAGAGAGTGGGCGGGGCCAGAGCTTCTTGGGGAGGTGGCACGTGCAAAGGCCCTGTGGCCCAACAGAGCACTGTGCTTGCAGGGAACTCCATCCCCTAGCACACTGGATGCGGGGCTCCAGGAGGCAGCAAGGCCTTGAATGCCAGGCTAAGGAACTTGTGCCTTGTCCCAAGGAGTGAAAGATAGTGGCTGTCACATCAGAACTGGCATCAAACAGCAGACAGGTGAGAACCAAGGTGGGATGGGGTGAGGCTATGCATGACCCCCCCGGGGTGAGGGAGGGCCAGAGTGGAGATTCCAGAGCAGAAGGCTTGTCAGGGGGACTTCACACACCCCCACCCCACCAAACTCCACCACCCGAACCCCAGTCCTCCTCCACTCCAGTCACGGCCCACCATGTGTTTCCTGTGCGTGGCCCCAGCCGGGACTCAGAATAGGAAGGAAACTTTTCCAGAAATACAAACAGACCAGGGAGGCTGTTCTCAGAGTCGGTCCCTGAGTCCAAGGCAAGGCAACCTGAGGTGGCAGCCAGATCCTCGGCACAAGGGAGAGTGGAAACAGGCCCCACAAAAGATCCCCGCTTCCTCCTCTCGGCTGATCCCCCACCCCCACCCCCCCTGGTTCCCACAGGAGAGCCCAGCACGGCCTGCCCTTTCTTGCCACCAGACTCATTAGCACCGTGTGTAGACTGAGCGTGACCAGGCTCAGAAACAGCCTGTGAGGATGAGCTCTGGCACAGGGGCTGGGTGAGTCTCTCTTTTCCCTCGTGGTTCTCAGTGGCATGGCAGGTGGGTACAGCTGGTGGACTCCCCAAGCCCTCCCCCAGCCTGAGTGATCCGCTCCATCCAACCTGCTACACTCCCTCTCTCTCCCCTGGCTGGACTGTGGCCAGGGCCCTGCCTCAGGCTACAGGGGTGAGGGCGGTGGAGGTGGCCTGGAGAAGGGACAGACTGGGCAGGCAGGAGGCAGAGAGCCAGGCTTGCCACGTTCTGGCCCTGCCACCACACTGCCGTGCCGCGGGCCGGGGCCAGGCCGCGTCTGCATGCCCCATTAAGACGCAGCACTGACCGGCCCTGCGCCCCCTTCCTGCCCGCAGACGGGGAAGCCGCCGACCCATTGTTCTCCAGGAGGACACAAGGAATGTGGGGCCCGGAGACAGGAAGGCCTGGCTTCCGTGGGGGGAGGTCTCTCGGCCGAGCTCCGGCCTGTCCATGTCCAGACAGAGAGGCCTTGGTCCCTTCGTGCCCCTCCCAGCTCGCTGAGCCACGCTGCTGCACGGCCCCGACCTCCCTGTGCCTCTGCGGGAGACGAGGGTGCAGAAGGCTTGCTTAATGGAGGAACAGGGCAGGTGATTCCAGATGATGGAGGGGGAAGGCTCCCCAAAGCCTGGCCGTCCCTTGCCTCGGCTGCACCCCTCAGCCCCAGTCATGCAACCTAAACACATACCTGGTTACAGCCATGTGGGTTCCTTACAAATCCCATGCGTGCTCTTGCATGTACACATGTAGCCACACGGCTGCTAAACGAATGCGCATGTGGTGCCTGTGCCCGCCCCCTCGCCTGTGTACACGTGTGGCCATGATGTGGCATCACTGTCATGACTCATGTTTGCTGAGCACCTACTGCATGCCAGAGACTGCTCTGTGCACTTCACTTGAATCATCTTAACTCCTCCTCCCAGCAGCCCCATGAGAAAGACACCCAACCACTCCCATTTCACAGAAGGAGAAACTAAGGCACAAAGGCGACGGGGGTTGTCCAGGGTCAGCAGAGCTGTGAGTGGCGAAGGCGGATGTGCCCAGGACCTGGCGTGGGACACCCCCTGAGCCCTCACATCCGTGGGCTCCTTGCTTCTCCCCTCCACCTAGCTCCCCTCACGCTTGGCTTCCTAGCAGCCTCCCCTGGCTGCTGTGAGAGGAAAGTGAGAAACATCTGGGAAAGTGCTCAGTGGGGGCGGCATTGTTCTCACGTCCGGACTCCAAGCCCTGGTCAGCCAGTCCTTTCCTGGTCAAGGAGAGGCCTCTCACTCCAGTCCTCCCGCCCACCCAGCTCCAGACTGCACGCTCAAGGCCCTGACTTGGGGTTCCAGCCTGTGACCTCTCCCTGGCCTGACCGCAGGCCACCAGCCTGGACGGGGCGATTCTCCTAAAATCCAGGGCTCCTCAGGCCCCTGCTTGGGGCGAGGCACCCAGGTGTGTGTCCTCCGCTGCCTGAGCTCTCAGTGTGGCACGGGTTGCCTTCCACTACCCGCTTCCTCCCAGCCAGTCCCCCCAAACCTCCAAGCTTCCCGGTGGAATGCCTTCTCCTTCCCAACTGGCGCCTGTGCCTCTGGCTTTGCTGTTCCCTCGGCCCAGCCGTCCTGCTGTGCTTGGGGAGCTCCTGTCCGTCCTCTCCAAACAGCCAGGGGACTCCACTGTCCAGCAGCCACTCAGGCAACTCCCTGTGCACACCCCCGGCAAGGGGCACACACCTCAGCCACCAACCTGGCCCCGCCCGGCACAGCACATACTGGGCATCTGACTCTCCCATCGAAGCGGGGACCCAGCCAGGACCAGCCCGAGTCACCTCTGTGTCCTCTATGCCCAGCTCAGAGCTACGCAAAACTTGGGCATCAAAATGTGGGCATCGTTAAATTAATTTTAAATACGAACTGCACATGAAACGTTGTTAAACAATGGCAGGTTGTCAGGAGTAGGGTGCTGTAGAGGGAGCACTAAACTAGGAACGGAACGATGAAGGTTGGAATCCTGGCTCTGCTACCTGGGAGCTGTGTGACCTCGGGTAAGTTACACAGCCTCTCTGAGCCTCGGCTCCCTTCTCAAGGAACACGAATAGTATTTCCAATGCCCAGGCTGTTGTGGGGAGTCATCACATACATGAGAAAAGAGGGGCAGAGCCTAATAGGCTTTGGGACTGAACAAATTGGGGGCAGGGTGGGATAGAACCTTCCCAGGGGGCAAAATGCTTTCCAGGATGGGGCGCTAGGAAGGCTGGGTGAAAGGGTGAGCTGAGCACTGGACCAGGAGGGTGTGGGCTGGCAGAGGTAGAAAGAAAAGGGCATCCAGGTGGCAAGGACAGCACAGGCACAGGCCTGGAGGCCAGGGCAGCTCAGCCTAAGAGTGGATCGAGGGGGTTCTGCAAGGCTCAGCACACTCATTTGAGCCCTGGTTCACTTCCCGGGGTCTCCACCCTCAGCCTGGCACAGAGCTGGGTACCACGCCGGGCTAAGAGATTGGTTGGCTGATTGCTAGCAATTGATTGGTTGAGTGAGTGAGTGCCTCCTTGAAGCCTTTGAGAAAAGGACCCACTGTGCACTGCAATATGCCACGCCTTGTGTCTACTCAGCATGCCAGTGGCTCATCCACCCATTCATTCACTCATTCATGCCTTCATTCATTCAATGGCCCCTGCTCTGTGCCCACCCTAAGCTCAGCTCTGGGCACCCAAAAGTGAGCTCTCCCCATCCCTGCTCTGAGGAACTCTCCCTGTTCCTGTGAAACCACAGCTGCTCCTTTTTGCTGCTCTGCCTCCCTCCCAAGTCCCCGTAGCCCACGCCACACTGACTCCCATTCTTTTCCCCCTAAAGGTTGCAGCCACCCCCTCGCCGCCCCCCTCCCACCCCCCACAGCAAAGCCTAGGAGCTTCCCCAAGTCCCACTGGGCATTAAAGCAGCAGCCTAGCCTCCAAGCCCTGCACGCTCACAGCTCACAGGCCGCACTGCCCTTTCCTCCTCAAACTAGTACCAAACATTCCAGAGGAAGGAAGGCTTCCAAGCTCTTTATATGAGGCCTGCGTTGTCCTAATTCCAAAACCAGATAAAGACACTACAAAGAAAGGAGCTACGGGCCAGTATCCCCGGTGAACACAGGTACGGAAACACTCAACAAAATATTAGCAAGTCGGATCCAGCGATACAATCAAAGATCACGCACCACGACCAAGTGGGATTTATTCTGGGGATGCAAGGCTGGTGCAATATTTGCAAACCAGTAACTATGATACATCAGATGAACAAAATGAAGGATAAAAATCACATGATCCTATCAGGAGATGCAGAAAAAGCATTCGACAAAATCCAGTACCCATTTATGATAAAAACTTTCAGCACAGTGGGAACGGAGGGAGCATATCCCAACATGATAAATGCCATATATGGCAAACCCACAGCCAACATCCTACTACATGGGCAAAAGCTAAAAGCGTTTCCCTTAAGATCAGGAACAAGGCAGGGATGTCCGCTTTCACCACTCTTATTCAGCATAGCGCTGGGAGTCCTGGCCACAGCGATCAGACAGGAGGAAGAAATAAAAGCCATCCAAATTGGGAAGGAGGAAGTGAAACTGTCATTATCTACAGCTGAGATGATACTGAACATGGAAAACCGTAAAGACTCCACCAAAAAAACGTACTAGATTTAATCATAGAATTTGGCAACGTAGCAGGATACAAAATTAACATCAAGAAATGAATGGCATTTTTATAAACTCTCAGAAAGAGAGACCAAAAAAAAAAACAATCCCGTTGACTTTTGCAACAACAACAACGAAAGGATACCTAGGCATAAACTTAACCAAGGAGGTAAAAGACCTGTACTCAGAAAGCGATAGGACATTGAAAAAAGAGAGAAAGATACAAACAAATGGAAGCATATACTATATTCGTAGAGAGAAAGAATTAACATCATTAAAATGTCCATACTACCCAAAGCAATCTGTAGATTCAATGCAATTCCTATTAAAATATCGACGTCGTATTTCACAGATCTGCTATAGAACAAATATTCCAAAAATGTATACGGAACCAGAAAAGACCCCAAATAGCCTCAGCAATCTTGAGAAAGAAGAACAAAGTTGGAGGGATCACAATACTGGATATCAAACTATACTACAAGTCCATTGTGATCAAAACAGCCTGGTACGGGCACAAGAACAGGCACACAGATCAATGGAACAGAGACCGCAGAAATTGACCCACGCCATTATAATCAATTAATATTTGACAATGGAAGCAAAAGCATACAATGGAATAAAGACAGTCTCTTCCATAAATGGTGTTGGGAAAATTGGACAATGCAAAAAAAATGAAACTAGGCCACCAACTTACACCATACACAAGAATAAACTCAAAATGGATAAAAGAGTTAAATGTAAGTCACGAAACCATAAAAATCCTAGAAGGAAACATAAATAGTAAAATCCCAGCTATCTCACATAGCAATATTTTTGCCAATACATCTCCTAGTGCAAGAGAAATGAAGGGGAAAATAAACAAATGGGACTTCATCAAACTAAAAAGCTTTGGCACAGCACAAGAAACCATCAACAAAATGACAAGGGAACCCCATTGTCCGGGAGAACATATTTGCTAATGATACATCTGACAAGGAGCTAATTCCCAAAATATATGAAGAACTTACACAACTTTAACACCAGGAAAACAAACAATCCAATTAAAAAATGAATAGACACTTCTCCAAAGAGGACATACAGATGGCCAATAGACATATTAAAAAAAAAAATGCTCAAAGTCACTGATCATCAGAGAGATACAAATTAAAACTACAATGAGGTATCACCTCACACCTGCCAGAATGGCTACCACCAATAAATCAATAAACAACAAGTGCTGGTGAGGATGTGGCGAAAAGGGAACCCTCGTGCACTGCTGGTGGGAATGCAGACTGGTGCATCCACTGTGGAAAACAGTACTGAGTTTCCTCAAAAAGTTAAAAATGGGATTGACACCTGACCCAGCGATCCCTACCTGAGAATCCCAAAACACTAATCAGAATGAATACATGCACCCTTCTATTCATAGCAGTGCTGTTTACAATAGCTAATGTCTGGAAGCAGCCCAAGTGCCCATCAGCAGGTGAGTGGATCAAAAAGCTGTGGTATGCCGAAACCGGTTTGGCTCAGTGGATAGAGCGTCGGCCTGCGGACTGAGGGGTCCTGGGTTCGATTCCGGTCAGGGGCATGTGCCTGGGTTGCAGGCACATCCCCAGTAGGAGATGTGCAGGAGGCAGCTGATCGATGTTTCTCTCTCATCAATGTTTCTAACTCTATCTCTCTCCCTTCCTCTCTGTGAAAACTCAATAAAATATATATTAAAAAAAAAAAAAGCTATGGTATATTTACCCCATGGAATACATGCAGCTGTAAGAAAAGAAGGATCTCTTACCCTTTTCGACAGCATGGATGGACCTGGAGATTATATGTCAAGTGAAATAAGCCAGTCAGAGAAAGACAAGTATCACATGATCGCACCTACATGAGGAATCTAATGAACAACATAAACTGACGATCAAAATAGGTCTGGAGACATAGAAGCATGGAACAGACTGTCAGATCTCAAAGGGAAGGGGATGTAAGTGTAAGGAGGGGACAGGAAGAGATCAACCAAAGAACATATATGCGTATTAGTATATGCATAGCCCATAGACACAGACAAGAGTGTGATGAAGGCCTGGGGAGGCGCAGGGGTGGGCGGAGGAAGAAAAAGTGGGGGTGGGAAGGTAAGGAATGGGGGATATCAGTAATGCTGTCAACAATAAAAAAAAAAATTTAAAGGCACCTTTTTAAAAAAAAAAAATCTTTACATGCAGGCTAGCCCATTCCAGTAAGGATCTTGAAACCGGTCAAGTGACGGTCTGGCTCTACGTCATCCTGGTTTTACATCTGAAGGTCAGATCTCCCAGACCTGGGATGACTGAAGGTCAGGGACTGCACCTTCTGAAGGTAGTTGCTAGGACTCTTATGCAAGCACGCAGTTTATCGACAAGCCACATCCTAGTCGGGGTCCGCATGTACAGAAACCATGTCAAAAGGATGGCGGGGGGCCAGGGGGGAGCAGGGGGTGCCATTCCCCACTGTACAGACACAGAGGACAGGAGAGCTGGGGGCAGGGGGAGGAGACGGCCCCTGGATGAGAAGCCTGGTTCAGAATTTCTTTATTATTATTTTTTTTAATCCTCACCCGAGGATATTTTTCCATTGCTTTTTAGAGAGAGTGAAAGAGAGAGAGAAGGACAAAGAGAAACATCTAAGTGAGAGAAACACATTGATTGGTTGCCTTCTGCATGAACCCTGACCAGGGCCCGGGCTGGGGAGGAGCCTGCAAATGAGGTACCTGCCCTGGACCAGAATCGAACCTGAGAACCTTTGGTCCTCAGGCCAACACTCTATCCACTGAGCCAAACGGGCTAGAGTCTGGTTCAGAATTTCTGTTCCACCAGCACAGGCTCCGGCTGAGGCAAGCACTGAATTCCCAGGCTCTGCTTCCTCATCTGTACAATGGGAATCATAATAGTCTGTCCCCCAGGGTTTGCGGGAGCCTAGAGAAGTCCCAGGAGAGAGCTCAGTGCACTGCCAGCACACACAGGCCGCAGTCCTCAGCCAGGAGTGTGCAGACATTGCCTGGCAGGTCCCCAGGTCAGGTCTCAGGGTCCATGGTCAGCTACCCTGACTCCACTGGGCTGAGGAGGGGCCAGGAATCTGCATTTCAACACATACTCCCCCAAGTGATTCTGAGGCAGGAGGAGAAACAGCTGCTCAATAAATGCTTCTGGTGGCCCTGGCCGGGTGGTTCAGTTGGTTAGAGGGCCGTCCCGATACGCCAAGGTTGCGAGTTCGATCTCCAGGCAGGGCACAAAAAAGAAGCAGCCAATGAATGCATGGATAAGGGAAACAACAAATTGATATTCTCTCTCCTCTCTCTCTCTCTCCTCTCTCTCTCTCTCTCTCTCTCTCTCTCTCTCTCTCTCTCTCCCACCCTCACGCCATCTAAAATCAATAAATAAAAATAAATTAAATAAAGAAATGCTTGTCGTTACCATTATTTATTTTCATTGTCTCACTTGATGCTCAGGATAGTTCTGCAAAGTCTGACCGGGTAACCCACTTCATAGGTGCAAAAGAGGCTCAGAGAGGCAAGCCAGCGGCCCCGGGTCACACAGCCAGCCATGGGCCAGGGGAGGATGGAACTAGGTCTGCCAAGCCCCAAAGCCAGGCCTCTCCAAGCAGGACGTGCCAGGGCCCCCTCCCAGGGCAGCTTTTGTCCTACAGAGGCTGGTGGCTGTCCCCAGGCCCCCCCACCACCCCCATTGTTGCTTCCTCCTCTGGCTGCTAATCAGGGCTCGCACGCCATCCCGTTTCCTGCCGGCCTACCGGCTGCCTCATTTGCTCCCGATGGCACTTCCTGGCCTTGTGCCGTCCTTTTACCTCCTTTGCCTCCAGAAGGGTTAGATGGGGCAGAAATCGGGCCTGCTGGGGCCTGAACCACCTGGGCATGGCGAGCCTGCCCCCACCCCAGGGCACAGGCCTGGATGGCCATCCCTGGTTTACAACAGGGTTTCAGGGCAGAGTCAACTTCCCACAGACTGGGAACACAAAGGGAATTGGCAGGCGGTGCCAGGACAGGCCCATCACGGTCTGCCACCAGCACCGGATCTGAGACCCAGCAGGAAGTGAGGCCCACCCTCTCTGTGGGCACCTACAGCACCGAGGCAGGCGGCTGGCCCGGGCAGGGGTGAGGGTCTGGAGCACCAGGGACAGCGCTGGCCGGCTCCTCTGTGCTCACCCCCGCCCCCCGGCAGGAGAAGGTAGAGTTAATCCTGTCGGAGAAGGAAACACTAGGCTTTGTTTGTTCGTTCCACAAGCAGTGATCCAACGTGCTGATCCCACTCAGAGGCCGCCTCCTCCCCAGCAGGTCGCCCTTCTCCCTCCAGCATCGCCTGGCTTCCCTGACCCTGGGCAACCCCTCGACACATAAACATCGCTTCACACACACACACACACACACACACACCAGCCCTAACCGGTTTGACTGAGTAGACAGAGCGTCAGCCTGCGGACTAAAAGGTCCTGGGTTTGATTCCGGTCAAGGGCATGTACCTCGGTTGCAGGCTCAATCCCTGGCCCTGGTTGGGGCGCGTGAGGGAGGTAACCAATCGCTGTGTCTCTCTCACATGGATGTTTCTCTCTGTGTGTCTGTCCCCCTCCCTTCCACTCTCTCTAAAAATCAATGGGAAAATATCCTCAGGTGAGGAGTAACAACAAACGAACAACAGAGCCTCCCACCTCTCTGCCCCCATTCACTGCAAGTCTTGGGCAGGCGCTGTGACCACATCTACCTCCACTGCCTCACCGCCCCCCCCCCGCCACTTCACTAGCCCCCTCCGTCTTGTCCACTCCTTTCCATTAACCTCCTCTGCCACCGTCACTGATGACCTCCATTTTCCAAGTCCACGCTCGCTTTCCCAAGGCTGACCCAGCTGACGCCCCGCTCTCACGTGGTGTCCCCGGCTTCCCTCCTTCTTCCCTGGGCACTCGTCACTAGAGCTACAAACCTCAGAGCCCCAAGCCTCCCTCCCCGTAAGCACATCCACACCACGGCTTCAGGTACTGCCAGAAAGGAGCTCCCAGCTTCCAAACCCCATCTCCAGGCCGCCTGCACCCACCCATCTCCAACTGCCAACTTGGCATCGCCACCTGGGTGTCCAAGGGCCATCTCACACTCAACATGCCCCAGAGAAATCTTTATCTCCCCCTCCCCAAAAAATACCCTCCCTGCCATGCCCCATCTCCAAACTAGTGTCCACTGGCTTACTGAGTGCCCTTGGGCAAGGCCCGCCCACTCCCTCTCAGGTCTCTGCCCAGCTGGGTCATGGAACCAGTTCGGGGACTTCCCAACCCTTCATTCATCCATGGAAAAACAGGGGCTGCTGTTGAAAGGACAGGCTCCCACTGCACGCCCGCCCGGGGAGATTCCAGTTGGCCTGGGGTGGGGCCCTGATGTCTGTAGTTTATAAAAGCTCCTCGTAGGACTCCCATAGGAATCTGAGACACCCACCCTCACCCCCTGCCCAGTTCCTTGGCCCCCATGAGCTCTGGTCCTGCCTCAGCTTCCCTATCTTCCCATCTGCAATTTGAATCTTATTTATCTCAACAGCCCTGTGGGGTTAAAGGCTCTGATTATACCCATTTTACAGGTGAGGAAACTGAGGCTCAGGGGGACACGACGGGCCCACAGTCACATCAGAAGCAGAACCAGGACCCATGACTCCATCCGATATTCCTAAACCCACACGAGGCCAGGCTGGCACTCTGAGTGAGAACCCATGGCCACCCCACAGGGGAGAAGCCAACGGGCCCTCCAGGGCCAGGAGCTGCTGTCTGTTTCCCTTCTGCTGCCCACCACACCCCCAAGGCCCCTGAAGCCTCCCCAGATCCTGCGAAGTCTGCCCTTCCCCCCATGGGACAGGAGGTCACCCGGGAAAACCGGCTCTGGGACCCAGGCTGACCCCAGGGCCCTGAGCTATAAAATGACACCGGCTCTTGAGGGTCACAAGAAGGATGACGAGCTTATGGCCCCAGATCTGAGGTCTGGGGTTGGGCTGTGAACTGAGTGTCCCAGGCAGGTCCAGGGCTCAGCCTCCGTGGGGCTGGCCACGGCCGGGCTGGGCCAAGGTGGCCGCCCACTGCAGGGCCTGCCTATCTGCAGCCAGTGCGGCCTCACAAAGAAACAATAACAGGAAACCAGCCCCGGGGGGAAGTGGACCAGGGCCAGCTGGAAAACCTGAAGGGCGGCAGCCTCACTCGCTGCCCCTCCATCAGCGGAGCTCCGCGGGGCTGCACAGCGCGCAGACAGACGGGCAGATTGGCGGACTGACGGAGCACAGACACCTCTCTGCCTGCAGCTCGGTGAGTGAGCGCTCCCAGCCCCGATCCAGCCCAGACCCATCGCCACGTGCCCAAGACAGGAAGGGGTGCCTTTTGCCCTCACGCAGGATGGCTGCTGTTGGGGTCCCAGGGACGAGCCAGGCCCAGGGAAGGCGGACGGTCTCCCCCTGGCACAGAGCAGGGCTGGGAAGTACACCAACGGGCGTGCTCAGGGCTGAGGGAGGGGGAGGACTACACTCTCCCCACGTAGACTCTCCCACTCGTGACTCCCCTCGGGGCCAGGCGCTGAGAGGGCAGGATGCTCAGCACGCCATGGCCTGACTGGCACCCAGGCGTAGGCTCCCCCGAATGCCCCTTACCCAGGGGAGAGGGTTACCTGGGGCGTGTCATCGTGCCCATCCCGCAAGGCTCTGTGCTGGGAGAGGGGCCCTGGAACGGGAGCTCTGAGCCTCAGCCCCGCTGCGCCCCCATTTTCCGAATGGACAAGCTGAGGCCCTGCCTTAGAAGCTGTGGGGCCCACTTTCTCCCCTGACACCCAGATTCCCATGGCCCTCCTATATTAGGGAGGCCCCTCAAAGGGCTTGGAGGCAGTGGCCTAGGGTGGGAGCCCACCCCGGGGACTGCGGTCCTGGGTGCCAGTCCCCGCTCTCCCACTCACTCCCCGTGTGACTTTGGGAAAACGACCTCGTGTTGTCAAAACTCAGTTTGCTGGTCTGAACAAGGAGGACAGGGCCTTTCTACGTTCACTGTGGGCCCTGGAGGCGATGCTCATTATTGTCCTACCACCAACCACTCAGGGAGTCAGAGATAGCCCTTCCCGTTCCTCAGCGGGGGAAACTGAGATTTGAAGACGTTAAGTAAGAGCTGGGGTGGGGGGTTCGGACCAGGGTCTTGTACCCCGAAGCCCAGGCTCTTTCTTCTCCGTGTCTCAACTTTCTCCACCGCGAAACGAAGCACACGGTCTCTCCGTGAGCTGATGTCCGAGGCAAAGTGCACACCTGGCCCCAGGAGGTGCCGCAGTGGGGCATCTTCGAGAAATCGCAGCTGGATGTGCCTGCCACCCCCCAGCTGACTGTGGCTGTGGCTGTCATTACGGTTTTGGCCCCCGAGACCAGGGGTCCCCAGCAGGAGAGAGGGAGGAGGTGAAGGCAAGAGGATCTGAGCTCAGCCCTAGAGGGCAGCAGGTGACCTCCAGGAACCTGGGGTCAGACAGCCCTGCCCCCTGTGGTGAGGGGCCGGGGAGCCACCCACTGGCCTGGAAGGGGTTAACCTGCCCGCCCTGGAGTCGGACCTGAGCGATTGTGCCGCTGAACAAGGGCCGGACACGGGGCAGGAAGCTGGAGGGCTGTGCTTATTTTCTCCCAAAGCTGGATGACTCACAGCTCTGCCGCTGCTTCGGGGACACAAGGTGGACACAGTGGCCACCAGCTCAGGGGACAGCTTGGGCCCTTTCCCGTGCGGACCATGCCTGCTCCATCCGTCACTTTTCTGCACCCCCTCGCGGCCCTGAAGCTACGAAAAGCATGCCCATTGCACAGATGGGACCACAGAGGCTGAGAGAGGCTGAGTGGTCAGTCCAAGGTTACGGTATGAGGTGGAAGCAGGAGACGAGTGAGGCCAGCTCCTTCTCACCTCACAGCCCCTACCACACTCCAGAGTCGAGCCTGGAGAGGGGGAGAAGTCGGGGAGGGTTGTACCCTGCAGTTCAAGCCATAGAAGCAGGGACCAGGATGAGCCAGGAGCCTTATGAAAGGAATGTTCTAGGAGACAAATCCTCACCTGAGGATCTTGGCTTCTGGCTGGATACTGAAAAGCCCACCTAACCAGGTCCAACATGATGTTGGGTGGAGAAATCATAGCAGGCTTCCTGGAGGAAGAGCAGGAGCCCTGTAGGATACTGGCTCCACAATCGGATCCTCGGTCTTCTCTCTCTGGGACAGAGAATGAACCCAAACACCCCTAAACTCATTCAGGGACCTCCAGGTTGCCCATAAAGGGGCCACAGTATCACAGTCAGATCCTGGCAGGTGTAGATATGAGGAGGAGGAGGAAGAAGAGGAGGAGGAGGAGGAGGAGGAGGAAGAGAAGGAGGAAGAGGAGGAAGAGGAGGAGAAGGAGGAGGAGGAGGAGGAGGAGGAGGAGGAGGAGGAGGAGGAGGAGGAAGGGCTCAGGGGACCAGACCAGGCAGGGCAGAGAATGAATGAGATTTCCTTCTGGAGAAGAACAGGGGGGCGTAGGAATGGACTCAGGGCAAAACCAGGAAATGAGATCAGGTGTGAGTTGGCCAGTCGAGTCCATAACCTCTAGGCTGGAGGGAGTGAGTAGATGAGGGTCGAGACATGTACTGAGCACCTACTGCATACGAGGTTCCTAACCCAGGACTTCGCTTAATGCTCCTGATTAGGGAGGCAGCTATTACTGATGAAGCAGCCGGAGCTCAGACAGGGGAAGGGATGGGCCTCAGGCCACACAGCTCAGGAGCCCCTGGGCAGGTTCAAACAAGCAGGCGGTGGTGGCACTCATTCTGCTGCCCCCACGGCGGCCTCAGGGTCCCAAAGTCAGGAAGCCTGGAGGAGGCTGGCACAGGCTCTAGGATGGGTGTTCCCTCCTTGAAGCTTGGAGATGCCCCATTAGGAGACACGGGCACAGGCCGGACGATCCTGGAGCCCAGAGACCTGGGCACAAATGTGTTTCAAACCACAGGTGAGTTCTGGTGAACTGGTAGAATCTACTTCAAAGATCATATTGAGCCCTGGCCAGTTTTCTCAATGGTTAGAGCGTCAACCCACAGACCCCAGGATCTCGGGTTCCATTCCCAGTAAAGGGCACGTGCCTCAGTTGCAGGTTTGATCCCGCGCCCAGTCAGGGCATGAGGGGGAAGCAATCAGTCTATGCTCCTCTCTATCTCTCTCTCTCTCTCTCTCTCTCTCTCGCTCTCGCTCTCGCTCTCGCTCTCTCTTCCCCCCCCCCCCCTTTCCCCTTCCCTTCCACACTCTAAAAATCAATGGGAAAAATATCCTCATTCCTTGGGTGAGGATTAGAGGGAAAAGATTGTATTGAGGACTCAGGGCCAAGTTCAAGGTCAGTGGTTGATTAGCGATTTCTACCAAGGAGCGGATGAGTGGCAGCCCATGAGCTCCGTTTCGCCGGCCCTACTGTGGCAGGTGTGTGTTCATCGGGGACCCATCAAAACGATAATCTTAATGTCCTCAAAGGCTCAAATCTTAAAGTTGGTGAGTCTCGCAACATCACGGCCACCAAATGGCTATTTGAGGACAGGGAGGAGCTTCTTTGAGTTACACCAACTATTGCACGGCTCTGCCCACCCGAGGTATTGTCTGCAAATATGCAGATTCGTTTTGAAACCTGAGAGTGAGGAAGGACACAGGGACAAGAACAGAACTGACGACTGAGGCAGGAAGGCAGGCAGCAGTGGGGACACTGACACGTCAAGGTCCAGAGCCTTGACGTTAGAGCGACGTTAGAGGGACATTAGATGGATGTTAGATGAAGTGGAGACAGACCCGGACCTGCCTGGTCAAAGACACTCGGCTGTGCTAGGGGCAGAGGTCAATCAGAAGGCCTCCCAGAGGAAGCGGCCTGGGGCTTGAAAAGAAGTACAGCATTCACGCAGGGGACACAGCAAGGAAGGTCATTCGGGCGAGGGAACAGCCTATGCAAAAAGCCTGCTGGGGAGAGGAAGGGCCCTGTGCATTACAGAACCGCCTTGTTCTCCTCGTAGAGGGAAGGGGCAGGGAGGTGGGGAAGAGGAGGGCTGGAGGGGAGGACAGGGGACACGCCGTCCTGCTGGGTTCTGGCCCCTGGCTCGGGAGTTAGATTCATCCTGCGGGGGTTGGGGAGCCAGGGAGAGGGGTCAGCAGGGACAGCGGTCAGCAGGGAGCGGTGTGGTCAGCTCTAAGCAGAGTCAGCTCTAAGCAGTGTGGTCGGTGTGGTCAGCAGGGGAGAAGTGCGGTCAGTGTCGTCAGCTCTAAGCAGAATCCTGAGGGGAGGGGAGCAGGTCTGGGACCCACACGAGCAGGTTCCTGGGCCCAACTGAGCCACAAACCAGGAGAAAGCACTGGGACCACCCCGTGCTCCCAGTCCCACCCCGACACACCCCATCCCCGAGGCCTCCAGGGCCTCGCCCTTCGTCCTCCCGGGTCTGCAGCTGCCGATGCCCAGCTGTAAATTTCGGGGCTTGAGCAGACAACTTGGGAGTCCCTGAAGGAGTTTGGGGATCCCCTGGCTCCAACCTCTGCCCTGGACTGTGGTGGGTGGGAGAGTGGTGGGAAGAGCTGCCAGGGCCACACGGGGAGCAGGGGGCAGGGCGGGAGGGGGAGCGCCCAGCAAGTCCCCCTCCCAAAGACACACCTCCTGCATGCTCTGGCCCAGCCCTTCAGCCCTGACCCCGGGCCCTCGGGCTAGAGTCCAGAGTCTGCAGGAGGCTGTCCTGGGACTAAGTGTCCAGTCCCTCCCCCGCCTGGGGCTGGGCCTGGGGCTGGGCTCAGAGGCCCTGCCTTGTCCCAGCGGACTCTGGGTGTGCTGGGTGGGAGCACAGGGGCCAGACCAGACAGCAGCGATCTCAGGAGCTGGTGTGGGCTGATCCCTGGGGACAGGGATGTGTACTTGTGTAGCCACATTTGAGGGTACAGTGTATCCCCGACCTAAAGGCTTCCTCCACCCTACCCCCAAGGGCCCTCAGCTACTCAACAGCTACCCAGAGCCTAAACTTAGTCCCTAAAACCTCAGGCTTGAGCAGGGCCCTGGTCAGGTCAAGGAGCAGGGTCCGCCCGATGTGAGGGGCAGACCAACCCAGGGCACCTGCCAGGCTGCCCGCGGAGTGGCTCCCAGCTGGGCCCAGGCTTCCTCGGGTCGATTTAGCTACACACAGAGCAGTTCCCGTCCCTCCCTCTGTGCCCTGTGACCCCCTCGTCCCTCCTTTTAAAGAGCACAGAGCCAAGCAGATCTCGCAGCCCCTCCAAAGCCAAACCCCAGCCGCACGTGGGAGCCACGAAGAGAAAGGGAGCAGGGGGGGGTTGCCTGACGTCCCACTGCAGCACAGAGAGAGGCAGGACTCTCCCTGGACTGCCGCCCTCAGACCCCTCCAAGCCCTCCCCTCTGCCCACTCACAGCGTCCTGCACCCTCCATCAAAGCACCTATCACAATTTTTTTTAATCCTCACCCGGGAATATTTTCTCCATTGATTTTTAGAGAGAGTAGAAGAGAGAGGGAAAGACAGAGAGAAATATCGATGTGAGAGAAATACATTGATTGCTTGCCTCCTGCATGTGTCCCAACCAGGGCCCCAGCCAGGGAGGAGCCTGCTACCGAGGTACGTGCCCTTGACTGGAATCGAACCCGGGACCCTTTAGTCTGCAGGGCGATGCTCTATCCACTGGGCCAAACTGGCTAGGGCCATCTCAATTTGAAACTATGTTTTTTATCAAATGGAGCATCCATCTGCCCCACTGGGATGCGTTTGCTCCCCGTGTGGGTGTAGTCAGCGCCTACCACAGTTGGTGCTCGATAAGTGTTTGCTGGCTGACTGAGGGCACCGAGGGCCCGCCCTCACCCAGGAGTCCATTTGGAGCTGCTCCCAAAAGTCTCTCACAGGGGGGTCCAGGGATGGGCATCGTCCCAGATCCTGGTGACAGGGACCGGGACACGCACATGGCCTCTGCGTGCCCAGCACCCACATCTGAGCTGCAGCGCACATCCTCTCTCCCCTCAAGGCAGTCGTGACGCAAGTCCCCAGGCTGCTCGCTAGGAATTTCTGAGCATGAAAATCACTTCCAGTATCTACAACCCTCTGCGTGTCTGTCACAACCGAACCCACCCCGCAGCGCCTGGTCTCTCTGGAAACGGCGAGAGCAACCAAGAGATATGCCTGCCGTGTGTGGCAGAGGACAGGGCTGAAATAAGTCCGACCCCAGCTGTGGTCCTGCCAGCACCTGCAGGGGTGCAGCCCTGGAAAATGCTGCTTCCAGCGGTGGGTACAGTCACTCCTGCCACCTGACTTCTTCTCCCGCAGCAGGAGGGAGAGGACCAGGCGTTGGTAAAATCCTGCCCCTGGGCACCATGTTGATGGCCAAATTTCTAACACAAAAGGCAAAAGACACACATAAACATGGCTTTTCACATGGAAAAGTCCCTTTAGAAAAAGATCTAGCCCTAGTCAGTTTGGCTCAGTGGATAGAGCATTGGCCTGCGGCCTGAAGGGTCCCAGGTTGGATTCCAGCCAAGGGCACATGCCTGGGTTGCGGGCTCGATCCCCAGTGGGGGGGCGTGCAAGAGGCAGCCGATCAATGATTCTCTTCATCATTGATGTTTCTATCTCTCTCTCCCTCTTCCTTCCTCTCTGAAATCAATAAAGAAATATATTTTTAAAAAGAAAAAAGAAAGAAAGATAAAGATCTAGGTGAGGGTCTCAGATCTACCGCTTCCGAGTTGTTTGTCTTGGGCCTCAGTTTGTTCCTCTGTGAAATGGGTCTGAGAATTCCTACTCCCTGGGGATAGTGTGAAATCTGAACAAGATGGTACCTATGAAAGCCCAGCAAGGAGAATGGATTTTTATTATTACTAGGGGGAAGAGGCGGAGAGAGACGAAGGGGAGCGGTGATGGGCAAAGCACTCTGTGGGGTGAAAGGCAGCCTGAACTCAAACCCTGGCTCCGCCCCCTGCTGCTGTGTGGCCCAGAAGGACTCACTCCACCTCTCTGAGCCTTGCTTTCAAAATGGGATTCCCGAGGACTGCATCACGGTTTGACCCTGGCCACTGAGGAGGTGCTCAAGGAGGGTCAGCCCCCCTCCACCGCCCAGGCAAGGAAGGGCTGCCCCCCCCCCCAGGATGTTCTTTGAGGGTCCAGCATGGGGGATGGAGACAGGGTTTTATAAGCCCCACCTCCAAGGCCCTGCCTCCTCACTAACTGCTCGCTGACAAGGGAGCTGAGCACACAGACCTCCCCCGGCACCCCTGCAGGTGACACACATGAAGCGGGCTGACTCTGCAAGGTCAGTGCCAGCCCCGTGTGTCCAGGGACTTCTCTCCGGGCTCATATTCGGGCCTTCACTGGACACGGGTGGATCGTTCGAAGGGAGTTTCCTGCCCTCAGAGAACGCTTCGTATGTGGAGCCAGCCAGAGCCCCCTGAGGGGTCGGTGTCCCCTGGGAGCCATGTGGCCGTGGCCGGTGACTGTGGCCTCTGCTTTGTCCAAGTCCAGTGTGGGTGTTTGTTGGTTGGTTGGTTTGGCTCCTGGCATCTATCAGCGCTGGGACCAGGAGCCCATCCACGCAGGCCCAGCAAAGAGAAAGCCGTGAGACAGGGTCCTGGCAGAAAGTACTGCCCCCAGGGTTTCAAATGAAGAGACCTTGTTGCCCTAGCCTGTTTTCCTCAGTGTTTAGAGCATCGGCCCTCGGCCTGAAGGGTCGATTCCAGTCAAGGGCACATACCTCGGTTGCAGGCTCGATCCCCAGCCCTGGTTGGCGCGCCTACGGGAGGTAACCAATCAGTGTGTCTCTCTCACATCGATGTTTCTCTGTCTCTACCTGTCCCTTCTACTCTCTCTTTAAAAAATTAAGAGACGTTGAAGGGATGATACTTAGAGAGCTGGGCAGTTGGCTAAGGGAACAAGGGGGATACTGAGGCACATGGAGACCAGCAACAGTGAGCGCCATTCCGGCCGGGGACCAAGGACACAGAGCGGGGAAGGTTGTCTCCAGAACTCAGTGAGGGACTGAGCCGTGGAGGGACTGCCTGACAGGGGCCGTCACCATGGAGACAGGCAGCCGCAGAAAAGAATCAACCGCATAGAGAGCCGCGGGAAGAAGTACCTCGCTTCTCTCCTCCATCCTAGCACCCGTGCTGGAGCCCCTACAGCCGAAAACCAAAAGCCAGGGCAGGAGGCCAGGGGCCAGCCCCTCCCTGCCCCCCCCCACACACACACACACATACACACACAGAGCAGAGGTCAGGGGAGGTACAGGGCGAGTGGATCTGGCAGGTGGGGGCCCACAAATCCCCCAGCCAGGTGGCTGCATGGGAGGGAACAAGCATGGGGAGTGCTGGGTGGGCAGCACCAGAAGGTCCGTGAGGATTCACACATGCATGTTTCATCGTCAGCTACTGCTTACTGGCCACCTCGCCCATATTTTCTAATTCAGCCTGGAAACAACCCCGAGAGGTAGATGCGGGTGTTCCCGCCGTTCAGACGATGGAATGGAGGCTCAGAGAGGCGGAGAGTCCTGCATGCAGTCCCGCAGTGACAAAGCGGGGGGGGGGGGGGGGGGGGGCACCGAGGTTCCGTGGACCACGGAGCCTGTGGTCACGGCGTCACCCTGCTCCGGGGGAGCCCAGAGAGGCAAGACCCGGGAGTGGCGTGTGGCTGGGCTGTGAGGCAAGGACCAAGGACAGTCCCTAGAGGCGGATATTTGGACTCAACCCTGAAGGACAAGTTCACCAAAGAGGGAACTCGGGGGAGGGGGCACCTGTCCTGGGCCGCTCCCCTCTCTAGCTACCTGCTCTCCTTCCTGTGCCAGGCGCGCAGGTTAAGCGCCCTCCACACACTGCGACCCTCCGCCAGCTGCCCGGGGCGTGCTTCCTCCCCCAGAATCCCACGCCGGTCTCCAGCAGCTGCTGGCCATGGCCACACAGGCGTTCCAGAGGCACCTCCAACCTGACACAGGGCACGCAGGCAATTTCGGTTTCCTCCCCTCCAAACATGCAGCCCCCCCACCCCAGTCTCCCAAATCTCAGGCCCTGCTGCTCCCCAACTGTTCAGGCCAGAGACTGGGAGTTTCCTGGACCCTACCCATTCCTCACCCCCACAGGGCCTTTTTGGGTCTTTTTTAATCCTCACCTAAGGATATTTTTTTATTAATTTTTTTGGAGAGAATGGAAGAGAGAGGGGAAGACATAGAGAAATATCAGTGTGAGAGAAACAAATCGATTGGTTGCCTCTTGCACGTGCCCCAATCAGGGCCCGGCCAGGGAGGAGCCTGCAACCCAGGTACGTGCCGCAGGCCGACATTCTATCCACTGAGCCTGACCAGCTAGGGCCCAGGGGCCTTCTTTTGGTTCTTCAAACACACGATCTGCTTTTCTACCCCAGGGCCTTTGTGCCTGCTGGTCCTTCTGCCTGGGATTTCCTTCCGTCCCCTCAATTCCTGGGGCTGACACTCAGGTGTTGTCGTAAGTGTCATCTCTCTGAGTCCTTCCCTGGCCCCTCGGGCTCAGCCGCTGTCCCCTCTGCTGCAGCCTCCATTGTGGCCCCCCGGGCGCCTCTCATCACTAGCTGAGCTTTTCCTCATTCACTTATTTCCCAGGTGCTCCCGCTATAGGGTGTGCTCCCAGGGTGGCTCCTGTCTGTCTCTCTCACTGCAGCGCCCCAGGGGGCTCAACACCCAGCAAGGCTTGCACCCTGTCCTGCTCAGTGGCCTGAAATCACTCCCTCTTTCCCAGTTTCAATTCTGTTTCTCTGACTTTTTCTCTTTTGAGTCACTTCTCACTTGAGGGAAGAAGAAAGAACCAAGACTTGTGGTGCCTTTCCTTTCCAGGCAAAGAAGGAAATGACCCAACGGGCCTGTGTCCAGGGGAGAGGGCGGGACAGGGGTCATGCCCGCGACCTCCCCTGAGTCAGGACCAGCTTCCTGGCTGGGACTCCCCACCTCCCCGCGTCCCTGCTCACTGCCTGCCTCTTGCCTGGAATGGCTGCCCTTTCCAGATCCTACATCAAAGGGCACCGGGTCTCTTCCACGTCACCTGCCTCGTTTGTGGCTAAGAAACGTGAGCCGTGAGACGTGACACGCGCAGGCAGGCGGGCCTCCCCCTGGGCACATGGCACTGCATTCTGGGGCTTGCTCTGCCCCACCCCGACCCCAGCAGGCCACTTCCTCATAGGCCAGGCATGGGCGTCGGGTGGGGGCTTTTGATGCTAAAGTCAGCAGTCCCGGAGGCTACTCGGGCCCAGAGCAGACACCCTCAGCCCTCTCAGAGGCCGGCCTGGCGCCAGTGTCTCAGGGGAAATGTCATTAGAGTTTGGACATCTCCTGGGGTGTGCGGAGTCCAGCCTCTCCCCTAGACCGCTGCAGGGGACATCCCTGGAGGAGGCCTCCTGCCCAGCACCCCGCAAGCCCGCGTCTCTCTGGGCAGGAGCCCTGGTCCCACGACTACCCACCCGCCTTCTTGCCCTGAACCATCCCTGGGGCTGCAGGTCAGTGACAAGGGGACCCAGCAGGGAGGACCGATGGGGTCAGTGACGGCCAAGGTCAGAGCCTCCATCCACCGTGGGACAGTGGGGAAGCCTCTCTACCTGGACTTCTGGATGGAGTCAGGCCCCCACCGATGGGTGACCCCAGATCCCAGTGCAGGCTGATCCGAGGGCTGCCTTCAAGGGCATGCAATCCGGGCAGTGGTGGGGGCCCTGCACTTGAAAGGCCCCTATGCTTGATTTCCTGTTCTCCCATCTTCATCTTGAAATTCTTAATAACTTTGAACCCCACATTGAAATTTTGCACTGGACCCTGAAAATAATGAAGCCAATCTTGCGAGCCCAGACCGTCAGCCCCGACCTCAGCTCACCCTCCCCCTTTTTTTACTCATCCCTCAAACCCCCTTCATCTGTCAACTGTCAAAATACTCTATCTGTGAGTCTGCTTCTGTTCTGCTTGTTTATTTTGTCTTTTAGATTCCACATAGAAGTGGAATCATATAGCATTTGTCTTTCCCTGTCTGACGCATTTCACTCTGATAAATACCCTGTAGTTCCATCCACGCTGCTGCAGATGGCGAGATTTCGTTCTTTTTTTATGGCTGAGTCATACTCAATTTCTATATGCGCCACATCTTCTTTATCTAATCATCTGCTGGGCACTTCAGCTGCTTCCATATCTTGGCTATTGCAAATAATGCTGCAATGAACACGTGTCTTTTCGATTTTGTGTTCTGGGTCTCTTCAAATCCCCACACGTGGAATTGCTGGGTCTCTCTTTGCCTCTCGGTATAAATTGGTAGTTACAGCATAGTCACAGCGATGTCGAGTACAGCACAGGGAACCTAGCTGATAATGTTATAATTACTACGTACGGTGTCCGACGGGTAGTAGTTTTATCGGAGTGATCGCTTCATCAGTTAGATAGACGTCTAACCACGGGGTTGGACACCTGAAACTAACATAACATGGTACGTCCACTGTTAACCTGAAACCAATATAACATTGTAGGCCCACTGTTAATTGGAAAATAAATAAATAAACGAAAGAGAGCAGTAGGAAAAAGCATGAACCTTTGGGTCAGACAGACTTGGCTCACATCCTGACTCTGCTGCTTACCGTCTGAGTGACCTCAGAAATGTTGCTAAACCCCCCTGTTCCTCAGCTCATCTCTAACATGAGGGTTATAACTATACCTTCCTCGAGGGCTCCTGGGAGGATAAAGGAGATGATACAAAGTGCTTGGGACTGTGTTCCACTGTCCGCCCCACCACTTGCTCCAGCGTGAACGTCACTTCTTTGTAGGTTGATTTTCCGGGTGTAAAAGGAGGGTGACTGGGTGCCCACTGCATAGGGCTTAGGGAGCAACCATCAGCATCCGCATCATCCCCTCCTCCAGGAGACCTTCCCGACAGCCCTCCTCTGGGGCTGCCTGTTGCCTGCGCTTGCTGCCACACCAGCACATGTGACATTTAATAGGAATTATTTCTGTGTCTATCTTCCCCTCCCAGACTTGGAGCTCTTTGGGGGCAGGAATAGAGCCTGGTGCTGCTGGCATCAGCAGAGGGTGAAGGATGAAGGAGTGAACAGATCAGGGGAGTTCAGTTATCCCTGGGAGCTGCTCATTCACTGGAGTAGTAATCCATATGCCCTGATGGAGTCTCCTCTCTTTCCCCAGATCTGTGCCTCCTGGGAAGATGCATTTGCCCCTGATAGTGCTGGCCACAGTGGGCACCTGTCTAGGCCTGCTGATGGCAGCTGCCACAGGCACTCACCCTGCCCAACTGGACACTCCCAGCAGGCTACCCACCCACCAGCGCCAGAAGAGACACTGGATTTGGAACCAGATGCACATTGAGGAAGAGAAAAACACCTCGCTGCCCCATCACGTGGGCAAGGTAAGGCTCAGGCCCAGAGCAGCAAGTGGCCCACGTGAGGGTGGTGGTGGTTGTAGGGTTGGGGGTGTCAGTTGTGAGGGTAATGGTTCTGGTGGTAGAGATGGTAGGGGTGGTAGAAGTATTGGTGTTGGCAGTTGAGATAATGAAGGGAAAGATGATGTGGTGATAATGGTGGTGATGATAGTGGTAATGATGATAATGGTGGTGACGATGTTGGTGGTAGTAGTGGTGATGGTAATGGCAGTAAGGATAGGGATGGGGAAGAGGAAGGTGGTGGTGGTGGTGGAGGTGATGATAATGGTGATGATGAAGGGGAAGTTGGTGGTGGTGATGGTGATCATGGAGGTGATGGTGGCAGTGATGTGGTGATGGTTGGGGTAGTAATGATGGTGATGGTAAAGAGGAAGGTCATGGTGTTGGTGATGGTGGTGGTGGTGGTGGTGGGGAAGAGGAAGTTGTTGATGATGGTGATAGTAATAGTGGCCAGGAGAGTGATGGTGGTAGTGGTGATGTGTTGTTAGTGATGTGGCTGTGGTGGAAATGATGGTGAACGCTATGGTCTATTTTCTCCCAGACCTTAGTCTATGGACCAAATATCCCTGGTAGAAGTGCCATCCCAGGCACAGGCAGAGATGACCAGTTCAGGGCTTAGGGCAGAAGCAGCCAAGCCTGCCATAAAATGTTCCCATCTGAGAGGTTGGAAAACCTGAGCAGCCTTCTACAAAACTGTGCTGGTGACCAAGTTAGTCATCCAGGCCATAGTTGGCCAACCCTGGCCTAGGCCTTTGCACTTTCTCCAAAAAATCTTTCTCTCAGACTATCCCTCCCTAGTTTTCTGTCACCCTACACCACTCCCCAGATTCTAGCACACCCACAACAAGGTCCCTGACTGACACACACCTGCCCTCCAGGGCTCCAACCCCACTTCCTTCCTCTTTAAAACATGCTCATCCCCAGTCACCTTCCTAGAACTCAGACTGACAGTGAACTGCCTTCCTGTGTCACATTGTTCCTGATGTCAGAACCACTCTAATTCAGACGAATAGCTCTAGCGGTGGACTTCACACACGATGACAGGTAGATGAACTAGGTCTTTTGAGAGCGTTCAGTGAGGAAAGCATTTCTTTCAAGTGCATAAAACCTCACCATGTCAGTTTCTTGGAATCTAAACATGGCTGTCTACAGAAGTATCAGATCAATGCTCTGACGAGAGGAAGCAGGGTGCCAAGCACGGGCGAGGCTCTGGGGAGACCACGGTGGGCGAAGATAGCATGGCCCCCATCCTTCTGCAACTTGTGGTCTAAAATAGGGGCTGGCAGAACCAGCCCACCACATGGCTTTATATATACAGATTTATGGGGACAGTCACATGATTTACACATCGCCTTGGCTGCTTTCACGCGACAATGGCATATGTGAGTTGTTGTGATGAAGACCCTATGACCTACGAAGCTGGAAATATTTACTGTCTGGCCTTTTACAGAAACAGTTTCCCTAGTCTAGAGGGATAGCAGACAGTAGGCAGAGAGCCCCGCAAACAGCACTAATGGAGGAGCCCCATGGTTATAGAGAGGACCCCGGATAGAGGAGGGCGCAGTCCGGCCGCCCATCAGAAACACCACAGCAGCTGGGGGAACCCATCCACAGCCCCGCCAACAGCCAGCCAACTGTGCCCAGGGTCTAGTCTGGCTCCCAAAAGGGACTGGGACGTTTAAATCGCTCGGTGCGGCCACTCAAGGGGAAAAGACGCTTGCCCAGGACACAGCCCTAGGAGAACGCACGAAAGCATCAGGCTCCTGGCTCCTGACGTGAATCCTGTGTCAGAGAGGGAAATATCACCAACCCACCCACGTCCTCTGTAATGAGATAATTGTGCCATGAGTCAGCCGCCGAAGAGAGTGGCCGGCTCCAAGGAGATCTGCAGGATGAGTCAGAGAGAATCAGCAGAGAGCAGGCGGCACCTGTGTCGCACACAGCCCGACACGCAGCCTCTGCGGGCTCCCCCAAGGGCCCTCGGCAGCAGGAAGAGCATCAGGCCTGCTGTCATCTGCCATCAGCGCTCACTTGGCACCTGGAACTGGGCTGGGGGACAGAGCAGCCGAATGCAGTCCCCACCCCGGATAGAAGTGAGGGTACATGGGAGGGACAAGGACAGGGCCCCAAGGATCACCTCCTGGTTCCCAAAGATGTCATCCGAGGGAAGGAAGTCCCTGTTTACCAAGGCCAGAGCGCAGCGCCTTTGTTTACAGAGCTGGTTGGACAATGGGCATGAGGCCTGGGCAGACTTCTGAATCCTCAGACATGGGTCAACGTGGCTTTGGGCATTAATACCTTATGTCCAAATATACTGATCATTTTTTAAAAATATATTTTAAGTAAACAACCTCTTTTTTATATGTTTATATTGATTTTACAGAGAGAGAGAAAGGGGGAGAGGGAGAGGGAGAGAGAGAGAAACATGGATCGGCTGCTTCCTGCACGCCCCCCTAACTGGGGATTGAGCCTGGAACCTAGGCAAGTGCCCTGATGGGAATTGAACCTGTGATTCCTCAATGCTCAGCCAACTGAGCCACACTGGCCAGGGCTACAGTGATAACATTTAAAGAGGAGGGCTCTCCACAAACTATACCCTCAGCCTAATTATGGGGAAAACGTCAGATAAATTCCAACAGAAGGACATCCTACACCCGGGCATCTCTAAACGGGCAGGGTCATCATCAGAAACACTGGAAGTCTGAGAAACTGTCACAGCCCAGAGGAGCGGACAGAAACCTGATGACTGGATGCCATGTGGTGCCCCGGATGGGATCCGAGAACGAAAAAGGGGCATCCAGTAAAAACTTTAAAAATCTGCATAAACTGCGTACTTGGGTCAATGATAACGTAACAGTATCGGTCCATTAATTATAACGAAGGTACCAGACTAGTGTGAGATGTCACTAATAAAGGAAGTTGGGAGCAGGAAGTAGGAGCACCCTCTGTCGGAGAAAGGGTACATTCCAATGAACGCTTACGCAGAATTCTAACAGAACAGATCAAAGCTGACTCACTCCCCCTCACTACCATAACCACGTGGAGACCCGCACACCGATCGGAACCAGGCTTGGAACTACCCTTGTATCCTAACCCTGAGCAACCCACACAGGGCCCCCGACCGTCCCTTCAGGCCACTGGTGAGAGCCTCACTGTTCATCAGTGAGCAGCCCACGTATCCATTGTAAGATGAACGGATAAAGAAGATGTGGTCCATATATACAATGGAATGTTGGTCAGCAATAACAAAGAACAAAATCTTGCCATTTGCAACAACATGCAAGGACTCTGAGGCTAGTATGCCCAGTGAAATAAGTCAGAGAAAGACTTACATGTGAAATCTAAAAAAAGCCAGACTAACCAAACCTGAAGAAAAACTCCTAGATACAGAGAACAAACTGATGGCTGCCAAAGGGGAGGGCGGTGGAGGAATGAATGGAAAGGGTGAAGGGGACTAAGAGGTACAAACTTCCAGTTACCTATGTATATAAAAAGCCAGCAACCAGAACACCATAACGACCAGAACCACCGGTGGCTGTGACGCCCACTGTGGCCAGCAAACCGGCCTTATCAGAGGGCGGGGCAGTGGCCAACCTTCCAAAAGCGGCCCCTCCCCCCAACTAGCCCCACCCCAGATCGGCCCCCCCACCCCATCAGGGGCAGGGCTGGCCAGCCAACCACCTGTAGCCCCTCCCCCCAGCCAGCTCCACCCCCGATTGGCCCCCTTACTCAGATCAGGGGCAGGGCTGGTCGGCCAACCACCCATGGCCCTTCCCCCAGGCCGCTGGCCCCGCCCCCCCATCGACCACCCCCTGGGGGGAGGGGCTGCGGGCCAATGGGGATGGTGGATGATTGGGGGTGGGGCCGGCCCCACCTCCAATCAGCCCCCACCACTCCCATTGGCCTGCGGCCCCTCCCCCAGACAGCTCTGTCCCCGATCAGCCCCCCCCACGCACACCAATCAGGGTTGGGGCTGGCCAGCCAACCTCCCCCGCTCCTCCTCCCAATAGGCCCTGATCTGCCCCATTGGGGTCAGGCCGGCTGGACCCCACCCATGCACAAATTCGTTCACTGGGCCTCTAGTAAATAAATAATGAAGTACTTATGAGGATGTACTGTACAGCAAAAGGAAAATAGTCAATATTGTCATCATAACTTTGTACGGTGACAGATGGTTACCAGCCTTATCATGGTGGTCACATTATAAGGAATACAAATGTCGAATCACTGTGTTGTACACCTGAAACTAACATAATACAGTATGTCAACTATACTTTAATTTTTTTAAATTGCAGTGTCCCATTTGGATCCCCAGCCAGCACCACACATACACACATGTGCACAAACATGCATGTGTGTACATACACACACATGCATGCACACAGGAACTTGCATACTCACATGTGCACGCGCACATGCGCACACAGCCACCGCTGCCCAGTCCCAGCTCAGAGCACCTCTTCTTTCCTAGATCATATCGAGTGAGAACCGCAAGAACACCAAGTATGTGCTGAGAGGAGAGGCGGCTGACAAGATCTTCCGGGTCAATGAGGTCACGGGGGACGTGTTTGCCTTTGAGAGGCTGGACAGGGAGAAGACCTCCCAGTACCACCTCACTGCCCTCATAGTGGACAAGAACACCAACAAGGAGCTGGAGCCTCCTTCCAACTTCCTCATCAAAGTTTACGACGTAAACGACAACTGGCCTGTGTTCACTCACCAGTTTTTCAACGCATCTGTGTCCGAGATGTCAGCTGCGGGTATGTGCTCAGTCTGTCCCGCTCTCCTCTTCCTCCCCGATCCCCAGCCGGAAGGCACCGCTCCATCAACTTCAATGCCTGAGGCTAGGATTCAGGGAGTTTAGGGCAGTGATTGTAATGACCCCAGCCATAGACTGAGCCCTGATCCTGATCATGGCCTGAGCCCTGATCCTGATCACAGACTGAACCCTGACCCTAGCCATAGACTGAGCCCTGATCCTGATCATGGACTGAACCCTGACCCTAGCCATAGACTGAGCCCTGATCCTGATCATGGACTGAACCCTGACCCTAGCCATAGACTGAGCCCTGATCCTGATCACAGACTAAACCCTGACCCTAGCCATAGACTGAGCCCTGATCCTGATCATGGACTGAGCCCTGATCCTGATCACCGACTGAACCCTGACCCTAGCCATAGACTGAGCCCTAATCCTGATCACGGACTGAACCCTGACCCTAGCCATAGACTGAGCCCTGATCCTGATCACGGACTGAACCCTGACCCTAGCCATAGACTGAGCCCTAATCCTGCTCATAGACTGAACCCTGACCCTAGCCATAGACTGAGCCCTGATCCTGATCATGGACTGAGCCTTCACCATCAGAGGCACACATGTCTGATTACTTTTCAGAGCAAACCCCACCCACTCTCTGACTCTCAGGACTGACACAAGAGCATAGCTTTTGCGCATGAATAATGCCAGCTATGCCACCAAGGCCAGACGAGTCCTCTCTGGGATCCATGCAGGAGGAGAGGGGCGAGGACTAGGGTCCTCACCTCAAGGTGTGTCACCAGCCTGGACCGCAGGCCTCCAGAGATTACTATTCATTCAGTTCCACCCCAAGCTTCTAGGAGGTGCCTGAAAAGGGTTCCCGTCCTGCCCTTAGTCCAGGGGCCCTGGCCAAGGCCTTGGGACCAGACCTTCCTATTAAGCAGGGGGTCCTCGTATTCAAGGGGAAAGAGCTGTAACCCCCACCCCTGTGGGGGCCTCTTCCCATGCACTTGTTTCACCTTCCAGGGCAGGAAAGAAGCATCCCTCACTCTCCTAGGTTCCTCCTCATGACCCCACCATGCGTCCCTCCCTCCCCCCCCCCCCCCCCCCCCGTAAATGGAAGCCACCTGCTCTCTCTGCCCCCTTCGAGGCTGATCAGGCTGGGCCTCCCCTGCTGCCAGCACTTTGCCCCCATGCAGGCTCCTCAGGAAATAAAGCAGCCTTTTCACCCTGGGGCCCTGGGGGAGGTGGGTTCAGGGGACACCCATCTGGGAACGGGGTGGGGCTGGCAGTCACAAGGCTGCAACCCCTGGACTCTCTCTCCACAGGAACCTCCGTCTTCCAACTGACAGCAGTGGATGCAGATGACCCCACCGTGGCAGAGCACACCACTGTCATGTACCACATCGTGAAAGGAGACGAATATTTTGGCATTTCTAACTCTGGTCTGTGTGACTAACCCTCCTGTGGCTTGGGGGGCGGGGGGGGGGGGCGCGCAGATATTCCAGGTGTGGGTGCTGAGGGAAGCCCAGTCTGACAGGGGTCTCTGACCACTGAGCAACACTGTGCTAAGGAGGTGGCTGGTATCCCATGGTAAGACAAGGTGGCTGGTGAGGGCAGAAGGAAGCAGACAGATGCCCAAGACATGGACTCCAGTCCAGGGAACAAAATCAGGACCCACGCGTGGACACAGGAGGCAGGAGTGGAAGCTGGTTACAGCTCTGGGTGCAGGTTCAGACAGACCTGGCTGCCAGGCCCAGCTCTCCCACTCGCCTTCTCTAAAGACCTCAGGCAAGTCCGCTAACCTCTGCGAGCCCTAGCTCCCACACCCCAGAATGGGATGCTTCTATTCGTCCTGTGAAGTTTGAGTTTGATATGATGTATAGAGAGCGCATGGCCCATTGTAATTATACACTCAGTGTGGCTTTAAGAACTGTAAGGACTGCCCTGGCCAGCTGCTCAGTGGTTAGAACATCAGCTCTCGGACCGAGGGGTTGTAGGTTTGATTTCTGGTCAAGGGCACGTACCTTGGTTGCAGGTTTGCTGCGGGTGCCCCAGCCCCAGCAGGGGCGCATGCGGGAGGCAGCCAATCGATGTGTCGCTCTCCTGTTGATGTTTCTCTCTCTACCCCCACCTCCCTCCCTTCCACTCTCTCTGGAAATCAATGTAAAATATACCCTCGGCTGAGGACTTAAAAAAAAACAAACTGTAAGGACTGAGTCTTCGGAGCAAGATAGGCCTGAAGGGATGGCAAATACACAGCAGACACACCCTCCCTGTGGGGCGCCGCGGTGGGCACACGGACCAGCACAGCCCTCCTCTACGCTGAGCCGAGAGGGGGCCTCAGGCTCTTTCTCGGCGCAGTGCTCCCGGCAGCTCAGGCTAATATTGGACCAAACTGTTTGGGCAGCTCTGGCCTCGAAGTGCAGGGGTGGCGGCAGGGGGTGGTTGGCCAGTGTCCCCCAGCCCTGGCTGCACACTAGAATGCCCTGGGCGCTTGACAGTCAGGGGCCCTCTGGAGAAGGCCTGGGCACCAGCATTTTCTCCGAGCTCCCCAGGTAACATGGCTCCTGCTGGGACCCTTTCTGCAGGACTCGTCTTCACCAAAGTCAACAACCTGGACCGAGAAACGCAGGCCAAGTACGAGATCGTGGTGGAAGCCCAAGATGCCCAGGGCCTCCGCGGGGACTCCGGCACGACCACCGTGCTGATCACTCTGGAGGACATCAATGACAACTTCCCCATCTTCACCCAGAGTGAGCCCCTCCCCTGGGACCCTGGGCAGGGCAGCGGGCGGAATGCTCCAGACGCGGTGACCTGGGGCTCGACCCCTCACCCCACCCCAGGGTGGGCCTCAGGCTTAGGGAAGTCACTCTGACGAAGGAGGGGCCCTGCTCCCCATCCCTGCGCACATTCCCAAGGCTGTCCTGCTGCCCCTGACTCAGAACACTGAGCCCAGCCACAGACTGATTCTCCCCAAAAATGTCTGACAAGAGCTTCTCACATGCCCTGGGTGGGGTTGAGGAGGAAGGCGATGGCTCTTCACATGAACCCTCTAATACTGAGGCAAAGCCAGAGGCTCGGCCTCCCCAAGGACAGGCCAGTTTTCCTGAAGTGGCCTCGTTGTGCATGGCTTAAGCTCCCGGAAGGCGTGACTTGCCTCCTTGTCCCTCTTGTCAATGCATAACTCCCCTAGCAAAGTGCCTGGCATATAGTAGGTGCTTAATAACTAGTTGGATAGATGGATGGATGGATGGATGGATGGATGGATGGATGGATAGAGATGGATGGATGGATGGACAGATAGAGGAGAACTATTTTGCCTTGAGCCTGAAAATTCCAGTAGCATTATTATTATTAACTAGAGGCCCAGTGCAAGGATTCATGCACCAGTGGGGTCCCTTAGCCTGGCCTGTGGGGATGGGGCCGAAACTGGCTCTCTGACATCCCCTGAGGGGTCCCGGATTGCGAGAGGGCACAGGCCAGGCCAAGGGACCCCACTGGTGCACCATCGGGGCCAGGGAGGGACCGTGGGAGGGCTCCAGGGCATATCTGACCCATCTCACCCAGTCCCAATCGGCCAGACCCCAGCAGCAAGCTAACCTACTGGTTGGAGCACCTGCCCCCTGATGGTCAGTGCGCATCATAGCGACTGGTCGAACAGTCGAATGAATGGTCAGACACTTAGCATATTAGGCTTTTATTATATAGGATTATTATTATCTTCCCATGCCCATTTCCCATATCAGAATATATTAGGGGATTAGGAGGGACAATTGCCTTGTGGATCTCATTAACCCAATGCCTTCTGGGGCACCCTATTTGCATCAGCCAACTACGTCTTTACGGTGCCTGAAGACATCCGTGTGGGCAGCCCCCTGGGCTCTCTGTTTGTTGAGGACCCAGATGAACCCCAGCACCGGATGACCAAGTACAGCATCGTGCAGGGAGAGTTCAGGGACACCTTCACCATCCAGACGGACCCCGCCCACAACGAGGGCATCATCAAGCCCACAAAGGTTTGCAGGCCGGGGGCGATGGGGACAGATGTGGGGTTGGGGGCTCCCAGCATCTCCAGAACTCGCCCAGGGTGTCTACCAGGTCAGAGGCCATCAGAGATGCACTCTGGGCAGCCTGGAGCTAGCCATGTGCTCACAGCCACTGGGACGGTGTAGTGAGGAGAGAAGGATCGGTGCCTGAGGCTGGGTCATGCCTGAAGCAGACTGTGAGGCAAGGATTTGGTGTAAACAGTTTACATGGGAGGGGATCCCAGGAAGCCCCAGCAGCAGTGACAGGAGAAAAGGAGGAAGATGAGTCGGCTTCTGGAGGGGTGAGTAGGAGAGGACTAAGCAGGCAAGGGCAGGAGAAGGTTCTTGAGCAAAAGAACCATAAGAAAAGACCAGTCCTTGAGGAGCTGTGGCTAGAACCACTAGTCTTTGATCCCCTCAAGAGCAGGACTGGGACTGGTCCCTGTGTGTCCCCAGGATTTGGAACAGGGCCAGGCATAGAGCCAGGCTTGAGGGTGGAACAAGGCAAGCAGCTGAGTGGAAGCCAGGCCCACTCACTCCCTTGATGGCCTGGGAAATATCACTTCTCCAGGCCTCCAGCCTCTCATCTGTAAAATGGGTCATCCCGGAACTACCTCGCAGGACTGCTGGCAAGATCACACCCCACATGTGGGGCTCTGAACAGGGGCTCACCATCCTCTTCCCTCCACAGCCCCTGGACTACGAACGCATCCAGCAATACAGCTTCACCATCGAGGCCACGGACCCGACCATCAACCTCCGCTACTCAAGCAGCGTCTCCGCCAAAAACAAGGCCCGCGTCACCATCCATGTCACCGATGTGGACGAGCCCCCCGTCTTCCAGAAGCCCTTCTACCACTTCCAGCTGCAGGAGAACCTGAAGAAACCTCTCATCGGCTCGGTGCTGGCCGTGGACCCCGACGCCGCACGGAGGAGCATTGGGTGAGGAGGGGGTGAGGAGGGGGTGGTCATGACAGTCCTGGCCTGAGGTCCTTCTGGCTGCTGGACTGAGCCCAGACCCAAGGGAAACCTCCCGGCGAGTACGTGGGAAACGCAGAGTCAGGACTAGCCGCCAAGCTCTCCCTTAATCTGTAGATTCAAGGCCTTTCTTCAGATCAGGAAAGTTTCCTTTCATTATATCTTTTGTTATTTCTTCTGTTCCATTTGCTCTGGAACTTTCTTCAGTAGAGGCAAATAATTATTATAATTATAGTTTTCCTTTCTCTTTTCACCTGTTCATACCTTTGTTTATGATTTCTGGAAGAACTGTTCACAGTTTTACTTCACAAATTTAATTTTCTTTCACTCACTTATCTCTTACAGCTCCTTTTTTTTTTTTAAATTTCTTCCTGGCTCTTGCCCAACTATCTTTTCATTCATCACAAGCACAATCCCAGCTATAGGGTAGGTGATGAAAGTGCACCTGTCTCAGCTCTGAGTGCATTGTTGATGGAGTCTCAGGCACCACCCTCACATCAGAGATGACAACAGCGCTAAGATCAAAGGGATCATCACCTTGCTTCTCTGCACCCCTCTGGGTGGTGGGGGGCAATGTGCAGTGAGAAGAGGACAGAGGAGGATGCAAGGGACAGATCCTAAAGGGCCTTGTCTGTCATACTAGGGAAGTGAACTCAGCAAAGAGCAATAGAAAGCCGTGATTCTCTCTCCCCCCGGCAGATACTTCATCCGCAGGACCAGTGACAAGGGCCAGTTCTTCCAAATAAGCAAGCAGGGGAATATTTACAACGAGAAAGAAGTAGACAGAGAAGTCACTCCCTGGTATAACCTGACTGTGGAGGCCAAGGAGCTGGATTCTAGAGGTGCGTGACCCCATCTGCCAGGCCATCGGGGCTTTTCTCCTTTCCTTCCTTCATTCGCAGTTGCATCATCTGTCACGGTGGGTCTCTGGAGGATTCTAAGCTCCCACTGAAGCACCACTTGGCTAGGATGTCAGGCAGCCTTCATCCCCGAGTGCGGACGGACCAGCAAGCATCCATATCCCCTGAGACCTTGTTATCAGGGCCAAGTGCCCCAACCCCAGACGGAATCACAATCTCATGCACAGTACAGTTTATGAAGCACTGTCCCCGTGACAAGAATCACCTGGGGCACCTCGTAACATAGAGCTTTTCAGACCCCTCCCTGGAGGTTCAGGTCCAGTGAGCCAGAAACAGGGCCAAGAAACATGCATTGGACAAGCGCCACATGATTCTTATGATCGTGGATTTGGGAAAAGGCTGTCTGGGGGCTCTTTATGTCCCAGTTAGGGGGTTGAATTCAAAATCTGCGGCAGGTTCTAACTCCAAGATGGTTAGGTTCTCCAGAAACTGGTGTAACATGCGCCAAAGGGAAAGGCAAGTGTTGGAGTTTTGCACCCTTGGCCTCTATGAGAAAATCACCACTGCCCTGCAGAGAAAGATTAACATTCCCGCCTCACCCAGGAGACCACCCCCACCCCCGGGCGAGGGGGCGAAAGCGGGACTTGGCCAAGGCCCCCCAGTGCTACCCACATCCCCAATATGACAGCCAGGCCAACTGCGATGGACTCCTGTGTTTTCAGATCCATCCTTAGCCCTTTCTTCCCCATCTATTTACAGTCATACACTTTTTAAATTTTGAAAGTAATTTAAATTTTAAAAGTTATTTGCTGTTTCTTTTAAAATACTGGAAATACAAACTAGGAGAAGAAATGATCCCCCATAATCCTACCATACAGAGACCACTACTGTTAGCACTTTAGTGCACCTTCTGTGGTCCCTTTTCCTATACATATTTTTACAGAAGTAAGTTTATAATATTTGTATCAACTCTTATCCTGCATTTTTACTTAGCTTTATTTCAGAACCATTTTCTCATGGTTCTAACCCGCCGTTTTTTAAATTACATTTTGAAAATGTAATTTACATGGGCATTATAAATGGCCACATATTTCATTCTTGTAAAGTGGTATAATTTATTGACCCAATCTCCCTTACATTGTTTACCTTTTAAATCATTTTCTAATTAAGTAATTTAACTTAATAAATTATACTTGTTTAAATTAATTTAATTACTTAATTAAATCCTTAGATTAGTTTGGTGATGACTTAACTCAATTTTATGAAAAGCTTTTTAAATTCCCTGAGATTACCTTTTCATTCTTACAAGTAATTCTTTAGGAAGCATCCTTGTGCATGAAGCTTGCCCCGCCCCCACCTCTTCCACTCATTTCATCCAGAATAGAATACCCTGCCTGGCCTCTCTCTTCCATGGCCCCCTCTTCCTGTGAGAAGGGCCCCCCTCCGGGAGCCCCCATCCACACATCAGCGGAGCCCGTTGCAGTGACAAGTCCTTTCCCCCTGCAGGGAACCCCACGGGCAAAGAATCCATCGTCCAGGTCCACATCGAAGTTCTGGATGTGAACGACAACCCCCCAAAGTTTGCCAAGCCCTACGAGCCCACAGTGTGCGAGAATGCTGAGCAGGGCACGGTGAGTCTGGCTCGGGTGGGAGGGCAAGGCGGTGCCCACCTGGGACAGGCTTCAGAGCAGCACCTCCCACCCACAGTCAGTTGCTTAATGTGACCTGCACCGCAGCCTTGAGGAAAGGTGACATTATCCCTACTGTATAGGTGGAGAAACTGAGGCTCAGAGAAAATACACAGAGAACAGATTGGCGGGGAGAGGGCTGGCGCAAAGAGTATCTTTGCGGAGGTCATTTAAGTCAGCGTTGCAGGTGGGAGGCAGCCAGGGTCAGGTCTAAGCCCAAAGTCTCCATCACTGAACTCCAGACAAGCCCAACACCATCACTGACCACCCGCATCTTCCACACTCCAGCTGGTGGTGCAAATCTTGGCAACAGACGCGGACATAACGCCAAAAAATGTGAAGTTCAAATTCTCCCTGAACACCCAGGACAGCAACTTCACCCTCACGGATAATCACGGTAAGTCCACATGGAAGTACCTGGCTCTTAGGAGGGTCAGGAGGGAGGTTATCTGAGTCTTGAAGCGCCAGGGTCAAGGCTCAAGCCAACAAACTGGGGGCAAGGCCTCACTGGGGTTTTCATTTCATGGCACATTTTATACAACTTCTGCTGAATCCTTATTGGCCTATACAATGGTCAGAGGTGCCCTGGCCAAACTGTCAAGTCCGCATAGCCTGCCATTTCCCATAAGAGAAGAGGCGTACAGAATAGATATGGGTGCAGACAGTCAGTTCGGTTCCCAAACTAGCCAAGGGATTCCTTCTCACACACAGTCTCTGAATTACTCAGCATAATTACAAATTACTCTATGACATGGAACTTCGAGGTCACTTCCAAAAAGTCAAAACTGGACATGTGAAATTCGAAATGCCAAGGAATCAGAAAACTTGGTCTTAATTCAATTACAATAACTACTTACCGCCAGGGGCCTGGGACAGGATCTGGTCCGCCAATCACAGCCAGGCGAGTCCTATGATGTCAGTCGTAGCCAATCAGAGCTTCCAATGAGTAAGCCTCAGGAGTGGGATTATGCTGAGTTGATTGCACTCCGGTCACTGGTAGACAGGTTTCCGTAGCTTCAGCAGCTTCCTCAGAAAAAAATAAAATAAAAATAAAAATCCCCCCTTAAATCTAACTAGAGCAATCCATCACCCAGCATGGGGTGGAGTTCCTGCCCGTCCCTGATTGGCAAAACTGTGGTTGGTGAAGATCCCTGTATGGACACAGCCACTGCAAGGTCAGGATGAGGAAGGTCGGGAGAAGGGGTCCCTGAGAGCGGGGGCAGACCCAGAGGATCGGCCACAGCCTCCTGGGCGGCAGAGAAAGTGGCCATAACGTGTTGACAGTCAATGACAGGCCACTCAGCGTTCAGCTGTCTTTAGTAGTAACTAATGTGGCCAAAATACCCATCACCCCATCCCAAGGTCCACCTCAATCCCACCTCAGAGAGGTCTGCAAGGGGTGGAAAGCTTAAGTGCTACCCCAAGGAGCCCCCACGTGTGGCCAGGAGGCAAGCTTGTTGGTCTTGGATTCACTGAGCGTGAGTGTCCTGCTATAGCATTAAATGGGAATAGTGAGAAAGCACTCATTTCTCCCATAGTGCCAATGGCCATATTTTTACCCTCAAGTATAACAGACAAGGCTACTTAATCATGAAATGAACTGGCTTTCCTTTGAAATCTAAAATATGGCCTCCTTTAGTTTTGGCTGGCTTGCTGAGTGGGCCAACCCTACACAGCGGCCAAATATCCCCTCCAAATCCTGTGCCCTCCCCCGACCATCAGTATCATGACCTCCCAGGAAGCCTACAAAGGGAGGATTATCTGGCCTCTGCCCAAAGCCTCGGAGTCAGCAATGGAAGGGGGATAGGGATGCAAGGAAAGGAGGTGGCTGGGAAGGGGTGAGGTCTGAACGCCTGTAGGTTTAAAACGCTCCCTGGGGAGTTCTGCACAGGACACCATTGATTGGAGCTGGGAGGGAAAGTCAAATTCGGGCCAAAGCCCAGTCCCAGGCCCAGCCTGCCCCAGATATTCTCAACTCCATATGTAATCATTCCCTCAGCATGCCCAGGCAGGAAAGTAAGCATTGTTTTTACTTTCTAGCCAATTTGCAGGGATAACAGAAAGAGTCTCAGAAGTTGGCCCGATCTAAAAGGGTTTTTAAAACTTTATTTCCCCGATTATTATTTGTCAAAGCTTAAAACAATACATGCATTAACTGAGCTGAAGGAGAGTCGCCTATCATTAGAGTGGAGTTAGGGAGGAAGGGATTTTACATTCTGGCCAAGCCAGTCTTAGAAGATACATCAAAGGAGCTGCCCAAAATATCCCCCCCTCTGGAAAAACAAAAGGCTGAAACATAAGGCAGGGGATGTATGCAAAGAACACAGAGGCGCCCCAGGTGGCACATGGGCGGGCCCAATCCAGGAGGACTCCCAGGAGGAGACAAACTACGCTGTCAGGGAGGACAAGGGGACAGGCACTCCCAGCAGCACAGCCTGACTCTGAGGCCCTGGTGCTTCCAGATAACACGGCCAACATCACCGTCAAGTACGGGCAGTTTGACCGGGAGCATACCAAGGTCCACCACCTGCCTGTGCTCATCTCGGACAACGGGAGGCCGAGCCTCACAGGCACCAGCACGCTGACTGTGACGGTGTGCAAGTGCAACGAGCATGGCGAGGCCACCTTCTGCAACGGGAAACTCTACCAGGGGTACAACATCATCCCCGTGCTGGTAGCCATCTTCCTCTGCATCCTCACTATCACAGGTCAGTGCCCGGAGGGCGGAAGGGGACAGGGAGGGGGCTGCTCCAAGGGAGGGAGAGGCCAGGGATCCAGGTCAGTCCTGCCTCCAGCCCACAGGATAGCCCTGAGCCAGTCCCCACCCTGAGCCCCAATGAGATAGGACTGCCAACTTCACCTCCCTGGGTGCCTAAGGATGGGGGGGAGGGGGGGGAACAGGACTCAAGGACCCTCCCCCACTTTAAAATTCTTTCTATATGATATCCAACTTCCTGTGTGCCAGGCACCATTCTTGGCACTTATCTACATGAAAACTGTTTTGAAAACAGAGGATCCAGTTCACCCTTTGGAAAGAGATGCAAAGTTTAAAAACGACTCGTTTTGATGATCTCCAGGAGATTTCTTCTCTTTTAGAGGGTTCCTCCTGCCGGGATATCACTTTTTTTCTGGTTAGGAGCATTTCAGGCCTTGCCTTAGTTTGGGTTCTCCAGAAGCAGAACCTAGGATTGGGGTGCACGTGGTTTGTTTGGGGGGTGCTTCCAGGAAGCCCAGAAGGAAGAGGGGATGCAAACGGAAGACAACCAATGGATCGACGTTGCGCTTTCACAATGATATTTCTCTCGGTCTCTCTCCCTCTCCTCTCTCTCTCTTAAATTGATTTTTATTTTATTTTTAAATATATTCTATTGATCTTTTACAGAGAGGAAGGGAGAGGGATAGAGAGTTAGAAATATGGATGAGAGAGAAACATCGACAGGCTGCCTCCTGCACACTCCCCATTGGGGATGTGCCCGCAACCCAGGTACATGGCCTTGACCAGAATCGAACCTGGGACCCTTCAGTCCGCAGGCCGACGCTCTATCCACTGAGCCAAACTGGTTAGGGCTCTTAAATCAATTTTTTAAAAAAAGAAAGAAAGAAAAAGAATCTGTAAAAGAAAGGAAGGAAGGAAGGAGGGAGGGAAAGAGGGAGGGAGGGAGGGAGGGAGGGAAGGAGGAAGAGAAGGTGACAGGGTTTGCCACAGTGGTGTGAGAAGGAAGGAAACGAGGATGCAGGCAGATGAGGCTGACACTGGAGGAGAGAATGAACTTGAGGGAAGCCCAATGGGTACCTCTCCCTTCCCACCCTCCCCCCACCACCAGTGGCGCTGACGACCAGTCAGGACCACAGGGGGGCAGGGTAGGGCCGAGACCCACCAGGTGTCTGGACCCACGCACACCTGTGTGGGGCCAGGGTACCGTGTAAACTACAGGAATTCCCAGGGAAGAGACGGGGGCGCAGGTGAGGGCCGGGCCAGCCCGCTAACCCACGGCTCTCTCGCCGGCAGTGATCATGGTGCTCCTCTTCCTGCGACGGCGGCTCCGGAAGCAGGACCGTGCCCACGGCAAGAGCGTGCCCGAGATCCACGAGCAGCTGGTCTCCTACGACGAGGAGGGCGGCGGCGAGATGGACACCACCAGCTACGACGTGTCGGTGCTCAACTCGGTGCGCCACGGCGGGACCAAGCCTCCGCGCGCCACGCGGGACGTGCGGCCATCGGTGTACGCCAAGGTGCAGAAGCCGCCGCGGCACCTGCCGCCCCCCAAGCCCGGCGAGCTCGGGGACATGGCCGCTGTGATCGAGGAGAAGAAGGACGAGGCGGACCAGGACAGTAGCGGCCTGCCCTACGACACGCTGCACCTGTTCGACTACGAGGGCTCCGAGTCCATCGCCGAGTCCCTCAGCTCCCTGGGCACCGGCTCGTCCGACTCCGACATCGACTACGACTTCCTCAACGACTGGGGGCCCAGGTTCAAGATGCTGGCCGAGCTGTACAGCACGGACTCCCCGGAGGAGCTGCTGTATTAGGGGCGGGTGCCCTGGGCCTGGGGACCCAAACCATTGCGGCTGCAGCCAGCTGGACACCAGGCCTGACCTGGAATGACAGCATGGACCCCCCGGCCCAGCAGCCCTTCCTTGTGGGTCCCAGAGACCTCTCCACCCTGGGTAGCAAACTCCAGGTCCCTGAAATGTCCAGGAACCTGTTTCCGCGGTGGCTACCCCCAAAATACTGGAAAATCCAAGCTAGCGGTGCCTGGGCTCGGACAGCCACATAACCCTGTCACCAGGACCACACCTCCAATGCAGAGACGTTTTCTCTAGCTCCTCAAAGAGCTGATGTCCAACTACCAGAGACAGGTGTTCCCCAAAGGTCCCTAAATCCCTCAGCGAGGCTGGGGAGGCCCTCGCGCCTGTCTCCCTGGAGGCAAAGGGCAGGACAGAATGACCTGTGGGTGACCCTGCCCGCAGCCCAGTCCCAAGGGAGCCCAGGGCCAGCCATGCTGCCTGCCCTGCTTCAACTTCCGCACACCCTCCTCCACCCCTTTGCACTCCAAGGCCCCTGAAGAGGGAGGAAGGGGCCGTGGCAGCTATCCACTGGGATCCTCAGGGGCCCTCATCCGCCTGCCACACCAGTTACTGTCCTGCACTGAGCGCTGAGCTGCAGCCTGCGTCGGGGAAGTGGCTTGCTGAACTGTGAAGCAACTGTGAATGCATCCCGGAGGGACACGGACGATCACGTGTGACAGACCAGGGGGTGAGGGCCACCCTCCAGAGAGGGCCTGGAGGGGCGTGACCCCAATTGGAGACTCACTGACACGCCTCTAGTTTTGCCTGGGAAGTGGGGACAGATGTGCCCAGAGCAGAACACGTCTTCCCATCTCTGCCTCGCCTGGTCCTTCATTCCTGCTGCCCCTTCTCTCTCTCTCTCTCTCTCTCTCTCTCTCTCTCTCTCTCTCTCTCTCTCTCTCTCTCTCTCTCCTCCTTATCTCTGCACTCAGAGGCACTCAAGATATGATCCACAGCCATTGGCAACTCTGGTCAATGTCCCAACCCAACTCTGACTGCACAACGGAGCCAAGCCATTTGCCTTCACACCTCGTTGTTGCCGCACCTCAGGGAACCTTAGCAGGGCCCTGTCCTTCAGGCACACCCTGCGGAAGGCAAGGCCCCCGCCCACCCAAGCCCCTTAGTCCTCCGTGCATCTCCCCCTTTCAGCCACACGTGGGATGTTCCAGCACAAACACACCTGGGAGAAGAGGAGTCCTCAAAGGGAGGGGCAGGGATGGAGGCAAACCCTCCAACTCACCCTTGGCCATGACTCAAGTCCCCACTCTGAAGGCCCCTTACACATCAGGGGATTGTAGATAACACTGACTTTATTTTTAACCAAATAACTACCTTTTTGTATAACTACTTAATTTTTTTACTAATAACACTTATATACGTCTAGGTCTCACAAACATATAAGATTTTTTGCATAACAAGGTTGCTATTTAGATTAACAATTTTAATCCAGGTGTTTTAATTGAAAATTCCTGTAACCTTCTATTTCCTATCATTGTCATAACTGCTCTAGGGATATTGACTATATATTGACCACACTGGTGCATGAAATGTACTGTATTTTTTTTTATACGTGAATAAAGATCTTGAAATTCTTCCATTTCTAGAGCTGAAAGAGTGAGCTTATTTAATGTATTTTTATTAATTTCAGAGAGGAAGGCAGAAGGAGAAAGAAATAGAAACATCAATGACAAGAGAGAAACATTGATGGGCTCCCTCCTGCACACCCCCCATTGGGGATTGAACCCTCAACCTGGGCATGTGCCCTGAACGGGAATCAAACCATGACCTTCCGGTTCATTGGTCAATGCTCAACCACTGAGCCACACCAGTTTGGCAACAATTATTCTTGAATTGTCTATTTTCCCTTCAATTCTATCCATTTTTGCTTTGAGTATTTTTGGTGTCTGTTGTTAGGGGAATATAAGTTTAAATGATTTTATCTTCTTGACAGATTGGCCCTTTTAGCATTATAAAATGTACCTCTTACATCTAGGAACAATTTTTATTTTAAAATCTATTTTGTCTGGCAGTCACTCCAGCTCTCTTCTGATTACTGTTTATATGGTACTAGTGACCCAGTGCACGAAATTCATGCACATTAAAAGGGAATTAATTAGAGGACATATTTTAATATTGCTATTTGCCCTTTCTCTATAATAGAAGTGTCAGAAAGAAAATTAGTAAAATGTGTATGAAAATCTTCCTCCTGTCAGAGTCTGGGGCATGCCATGGGAACCAGAGTCAGTTCCCTCCCATCCACATGCACCTCGAAATCCCGCGAGACCCAGACCTGGCCAGCCCCACCCCCATTGGGCTAGATCCAGACCTGGCCAGCCCCACCCCCGTCAAGCCCCACGGGCGGGGGGCACAGCCTCAGGTCACCTGGCCCAGCGCCGGGCAGGGGGCGCAACCTGAGGTTCCCCCATCAAGCCCCACTCTGTGGGGGGGCATGTCCTGAGGTCCCATCAAGCCCCACCAGGTGGAGGGGAGGGGGTGCAGCCTCGTGTCTTTTGCCCCGGCCCAGTACCACACAGCTTCAGGACCCTGCTGATTGCTCATTAAGACTCATTACAGCCCTAACCAGTTTGGCTCAGTGGATAGAGCGTCGGCCTGCGGACTGAAGGGTCCCAGGTTCAATTCCGGTCAAGGGCATGTACCTTGGTTGCGGGCACATCCCCATTGGGGAGTGTGCAGGAGGCAGCCGTCAATGTTTCTCTCTCATCAATGTTTCTAACTCTCTATCCCTCTCCCTTCCTCCCTGTAGAAAAACAATAAAATATATATATTTTTTAAAAAGACTCATTACAGGAACCTGGCCTCCACTATGGGCGCAACCATCTTGTGTTACGGAATCCCTGCTTCCGCTATGGGCGTAGCCATCTTGGCCGTTATGGCATGACAGTCAATTTGCGTATTTTCTCTTTATTGCGTATTTTCTCTTTATTTATAAGATACCTTCTACTATCTTTTACTTTCAATCTACTTGTGTCTTTTAATATAGAGCGTGTCTTCTGTGGACAAAATATAGTTGGATCATGGCAGTTTACCCATTGTGCCAATCTGTTTTTTTATTAGCATGTTTAATCCTTGTCTGTTTAACATAATTACCAATAAGATAGGATTTCTGTCTGCCGTTTTGTATTTGTTTTCTGTGTCTTATGCTTTTTGTCGCTCTATTACCCCAATATTGCCTTCTTCTATGTTAAATAGATATCGCCTAGTGTAGCATTTTCATTATCTTGTCAAATCTTTTATTCTAGCTTTTGAGTTATTTTTTTAGGGTTCCCTTGAAGAGCATATTTAAAATCTCAACTGATAGTAATAGAGTTAGAATTTGTACCAGCCTAATACAAAATTTGGCTCCTATATAGCTCCACTACCACCCTCTCCTTTGTACTACCATTGTCACACATATTACTTTTTATACATTGTATGCCCATCAACATAGATTTACAATGATTGCCTTATGCAGTTGTCTTTTAAACCATACAGGAGGGAAGAGTTACAAACAAGAAAATGTCTATTTGAACTGTCTTTTATCTCTACCTGTACAATTACTTTTACTGCTGATCTTTACTTCTATTGTGGATTGAAGCTAGTGTCTTTTCGTTTCAGCCTGAAGGACTCACTTTCATATTTTTGTAGGAATATCTGCTAGTGAGAAATTCTTACCATTTTTCTTATCTGCAAATGTCTGTGTTTCTCCTTTATTTTTGAAAGATAGTTTTTCCAGATATAAACTCCTTGGTTTATAGGCTTTTTCTTCCAGCACTTTGAAGGTCAGCCCACTGTCTTCTGAGGATAAATGGCTGTTAATCTTATTGAGGAAACGCTGTATGTGATAAATGGTTTATCTCTTGCTCTTTCCAATATTCCCCGTCTTTGATTTTCAATAGTTTCAATATGATGTGTCTAGGATAAGTTCTAAGGTAAGTTCTTATTTTACTTAGAGTTCATTGAACTTCTTGGATGTGTAGATTAATATTTTTATCAAACTTGGGACGTTTGGGGGCATTATTTCTTCAAAGTCTTCCTGCCTCTCTCTCTCTCTCTTCAGTGGGACTCAAATTATACTTATATTAGAATGCTTGCTGATGTCCAACAGGTATCTAAGGAACTGTATTTTCTTCATTTTTTTTCTTTCTATTCCACAGACTAGATCATCTCAATTGACCTACCCTTAAGTTTGCTGATCCTTTTTTGAGCCAACTCACATCTGCTCTAAAGCTCTTCTAATGAATTTTTTTTTCTTTTTTTTTTTTTAAATTTTTTTTTTAAAATATATTTTATTGATTTTTTACAGAGAGGAAGGGAGAGAGATAGAGAGTCAGAAACATCGATGAGAGCAAAACATCGATCAGCCGCCTCCTGCACACCCCCCACCGGGGATGCGCCCGCAACCCAGGCACATGCCCCTGACCGGAATCGAACCTGGGACCTTTCAGTCTGCAGGCCGACTCTCTATCCACTGAGCCAAACCGGTTTCGGCTTCTAGTGAATTTTTTATTTCACTTATTTTACTTTCAATTCCAGAATTCCTATTTGAATCTTTTAATTTTTTTTTTAATTTTTAATCCTCACCCAATGATGTTTTTCCATTGATTTTTAGAGAGAGTGGAAGAGAGAGAGAGAAAGACAAATATCGATTGGTTGCCTCTTGCATGAGCCCTGACCAGGGCCCGGGCCGGGAAGGAGCCTGCAACTGTGGTACATGCCCTCTACCAGAATCAAACGCAGGACCCTTCGGTCTGCAGGCCAACGCTCTAGCCCAGCCGTGGGCAAACTACGGCCCGTGGGCCGGATCCAGCCGTTTGAAATGAATAAAACTATTGAAAAAAAAGACCGTACCCTTTTATGTAATCATGTTTACTTTGAATTTATATTAGTTCACACAAACACTCCATCCATGCTTTTGTTCCGGCCCTCTGGTCCAGTTTAAGAACCCATTGTGGCCCTCAAGTCAAAAAGTTTGCCCACCCCTGTTCTAGCCACTGAGCCAAACCAATTAGGGCTGTTTCTTTTTAAATAATTTCTACCTCTTTGTTGATATTCTCTATCAACAAAGATGGTGAGACATCATGGTCATACTTTTCTTTAGTTCTTTAGACATGGTTTTCTTTAGTTCTTTAAGCATACATTAAATAACTAGTTTAAAGTCTTTGTCTACTAAGTCCAACGTCTGGGTTTCTTTAGGGATAGTTCCTACTAATTGCTTTTTCTTTTCCTGTAAATGGACCATACTTTCTTGTTTCTTTGCATGTTTCATAGTTTTTATAGCTACCTGCATATCTATAATAATAAAAGCATAATATGCTAATTAGAACAGACAACCTTCTGGACGAAGCCGGAGCTGTGAGGGAAGCCCAGGTCCCAAGTGTCTGCCGGTGGCCAGAGGGAAGCCCAGGTTCTGGGTGCCAGAGGGAAGCCGGTGCCGGCAGCCAGGGGATGGAAGGCCTACTCTTGCATCGGGCCTCTAGTTTTAAATAATGTGACAACTGTGAAACCAGATCCTTGTGCCTTAGGGGTTATTGTTGTTACTGGGTTTTGTTCCTGCTGCACTTTGTTTAGTGGCCGTCCTAAACTAATACTATAAAGTTTGTACTTTTTGTTGTGTGTGGCCACTGAAGTCTCTGCTTGGTAGTGGTCAGCTAATAATTGGCAGAGGTTCCCTTAGACGCCTGGAACCAGTAAGTCTCTCAATGTTTGCTGAGGGCTTGTGTGTGCATGTTGGGGAAGTCCTTCAATGCGCAGGCAGGCAGGCAGTTTACAACTCTGCCCTAGCCTTCACTTTCTGATTGCACAGAGCCTCAAGGTCAGCCAGGACTGAAAACCTGGAGCTTTTCCAGGTCTTTTCTGGGCATGTGCACAGCTTTATACATGTGAGTGGCCTTTTAGATTCCCAGGAATAGGCCAAAGTTTTTCAAAGCCCACTGTGGACAGCTCCTTCTCCAGCTATTCCTTTCAAGATTTTTCCTCCGTGTCTTATTTGCCCCAGATGTTATCCCTGCCTTAAGCAACTTCCATGTTATACAATTACCATTGATTTTTTTTTTTCAACAAATACTCTACCAACAAAAGGCTATTCGCATTATGCAAGCTTCCAGTCAGGTTAAATAAACACAACCTTTAAAATGAGGTCTTCTCGCACTGGCTAGTTTGGCTCAGTGGATAGTGTGTCGGCCTGTGGACTGAAGGGTCCCGGGTTCGATTCCAGACAAGGGCATGCACCTCAGTTGCAGGCTCGATCTGGGCCTGTGAGGGAGGCAGGCAGTTGATGTGTCACTCTCACATCAATGTTTCTCTCTCTCTGTCTCTCCCTCTCCCTTCCACTATGATCAGAGACGAATTTGTTATGAAATTGAGTGCAATTTCCTTTTCTAACAACACTGTCCGCAGAAGAATAGATGACATGTCTGCTAATATTCTTGATCAGGTAATCCAGGAAATTAAATCTGCTCCACTTCCAATAGTTAGTATCCAGCTTGATGAATCTACAGGTGCTGCAAACTGTTCACAGTTACTGGTTTACGTGAGGTATATTAATGATGGCGACTTTAAAGATGAGTTTCTTTTTTGCAAACCTCTTGAAACGACAACTACGTGATGTATTTGACACAGTTGGTTCATTTCTGAAAGAGCATAAGATCTCTTGGGAAAAGGTTTGTGGTGTTTGCACAGATGGTGCTCCAGCTATGCTAGGATGTCGATCTGGATTTCAACGTTTGGTACTGAGTGAGTCACCAAAAGTCATCAGAACTCACTGTATGATTCATTGGCAAATATTAGCACCGAAGACACTGCCACAAGAGTTACAAGAAGTAATGAAAAGTATCACAAGTTGTGTCAATTTTGTAAAGGCAAGCACTTTAAATAGTCGACTGTTTTCGCAACTGTGCAACAAGTTGGATGCACCAAACAATGCTCTGCTATTTCACACTGAAGTGAGATGGTTGTCAAAAGGAAAAATTTTAAAACGTGTTTTTGAGTGTTGTGATGAACTCAAAACGTTTTTTAATCAGAAAGCAAGACCGCAGTTCGAAGCACTTTTCGGCAATAAAAGTGAACTGCAGAAAACAGCTTACTTGGTTAACATCTTTGCCATCTTGAATGAGTTAAATTTATCACTGCAAGGACTAAATGCAACATGCCTCGATTTGTCTGAAAAGATCCGATCATTCCAAATGAAACTTCAGCTTTGGCAAAAGAAAAATTGGATGAAAATAAAATTTACTGTTGCCTACCTTATCTGCTTTCTTTGAGGAACATGACATTGAACCAGACAAAAGCATTACGATGATCATTTCTGTGAAAGAACACTTGCACATGCTTGCAGACGAAATTTCATCGTACTTGCCAAATCTACCTGACACCCCATTTGCACTTGCCAGAAGCCCATTCACAAAGTTGAAGATGTTCCGGAGACAGCACAAGAGTTCATTGAACTTATTAACAACGATGCAGCGAGAACTGATTTCCCTACAATGCCAGTTACAAAATTCTGGATCAAGTGTTTGCAGTCATATCCTGTCTGTCTGAGACTGTGTTGCACCATCTTCTTCCATTTCCAACAACATATCTTTGTGAAACAGGGTTTTCCAGCTTGTTGGTTATCAAGTCTAAATACAGAAGTAGACTTGTTGTGGAAGATGATCTTCGTTGTGCTCTTGCAAAGACTGCCCCGAGAATTTCTGATCTGGTGAGAAAGAAGCAATCTCAACCTTCGCACTGACGTTGGCTTTTTACGCATACTGTCGCACAATGTAGCAATGTGGTTTCCTGTTGTTATATTAAGACTGTTACCCATGCTACACCATGCTTCAAGACAAAATTTCTTTTATTTGTAATTAGAAATAAATATTTCACAATATATAATTACATACTGTTTTGTGATTAATCACTATGCTTTAATTATGTTCAATTTGTAACAATGAAAATACATCCTGCATAGCAGATATCTACATTACGATACATAACAGTAGCAAAATTACATTTATGAAGTAGCAACGAAAACAATTTTATGGTTGGGGGTCACCACAACATGAGGAACTGTATTAAAGGGTCGCGGCATTAGGACGGTTGAGAACCATTGGTCTAGGGCCTCAGTGGGTGAGGACACTTCCAAGCCTCCTTCGGTAACTTGTTCATTCTGGACTCTGCCTCCTGCCCTGCTTCCGCCATCCCTCCCGGACTGTGGGAGGGGGTGAGTCTCAGGCTGGAGAACTCCAGCTCCATCTGGGGCTCTCAGCGGGGAAGGGGGCTAGGGATGGGGCCAGAATAAAGGGAAACATCTCTCAGAGTCTTAAATAAGGAAACCTGAGAGGCCCTTTGTCCAACCCTATGCATTTATTTTATGAATGAACAAATAAAGGACTAGAGGGGTGTGGGGCGTGGTATGGGCCAGGGCCAGAGAGCTAGGATTGGAGGTTCTAGGACCCCCAGCCAGGGCTGTGCCCATTGCCCAACCCCACTAAAGGTGATTTGACGTCCCTGAGCAGACACCTGTTGATCTGTGGTTGTTGAGTGGTTTTACCTGTAAGCTGTCCCCTTTGGCAACTGTTCGTACATGCAGACCCACGGAGGAGCCCCAAGACAGAAAATCTGCCTCTGTAAGCGGAGTCTTGGAAGAGAGAGATCAAAGAAAGAAGCAGGCCACTTCAATCTGGGAACTAAGAGTTGATTAAGGGAAACTTACATCCGAGGTGTGTTGGGGATTGCAAGACCAAATGATGTGCCAGCCCCTTCGCAGGTGGCAAAGAATTATAGGGCAGTGGTCGGCAAACTCATTAGTCAACAGAGCCAAATATCAACAGTACAACAATTGAAATTTCTTTTGAGAGCCAAATTTCTTTTAAACTATATAGGTAGGTACATTGTTATTAACTTAATTAGGGTACTCCTAAGGCAGTGATGGCGAACCTTTTGAGCTCGGCGTGTCAGCATTTTGAAAAACCCTAACTTAACTCTGGTGCCGTGTCACATGTAGAAATTTTTTTTGATATTTGCAACCATAGTAAAACAAAGATTTATATTTTTGATATTTGTTTTATATATTTAAATGCCATTTAACAAAGAAAAATCAACCAAAACAATGAGTTCAGGTGTCACCACTGACACGTGTGTCCGAGGTTCGCCATCACTATCCTAAGGCTTAGGAAGAGCCACACTCAAGGGGCCAAAGAGCCGCATGTGGCTCGCAAGCCACAGTTTGCCGACCACGGGTATAGGGTAACGGGGGTACTAGCACCTGAATGCTACCAGGTACGGGAAATTACTCTACATGCTTGACCAGATCAGGACACTGACCTGTTTCAGGAACCAGCACATTGCAGGAAGCAAGGGAGGGGGTGCTGATTTATGTCAAAATGAAGATCAATTACAGTCAGCCAATCTCTAAGGGAGATCTGCAGAATGCAACCTAAATTCTGGCCCAGTGCAGCTTGTCCCCACCTCACTCTGCCCTGGCCCCACCCTACAATTATAAATTGTACCTCATCTGTTCATTTCCCATGCCTGGAGAAGCTCATGTCAACTCATCATGTGATACTCAATTTGTACAATAAATTATGAACTCAAAAAAAAAAAGAATATAATAGCGAGAGGTAACCTTCTTGAAAGGTCTGATGATGGATGTTTTAAATAGATATCCCACCCACAGGCCAGGTCATCCTGATGCTCTCCTCCTTCCCTCCTCCACCCTTTAGTATCATTTGTCTACCTTTCTCTGCACAGATCTGTATGTTTGCCCTCTGCTCCCTGCAGTCTGTATGTCATTCTCTACACACGTCTGTCTGTCCACACACGTCTGTCTGGCTCACTAGCCTCCCGCATCTCTTGGCCTCCCCAAAACGCCCTGTGGGTGGGTGAGGCTGGCGAGGCGCATAGCCACTTGGGGAGCTTGGCCGGGGGGTGGGGGGGGGTGAGGGAGGGGGCGGCCTTCGGGCGAGATTGCGGCAAGACTGGGCCAAACAGGGAAGCCCACGCGGCCTCCAGTGGGGAACACCACCAGCAACTGGTCCACTCTGTCTGGCCCCGCCTCTCTCCCGCCTGTCCCGCCCCTGCACGCCGAGCTGGCCTTAGGAGCCCTGTGCCCAGCGACGCCACAGCGCAGCAGCCTCTGCGCGCGGGAACCAGAGCAGGAAGGAGCCAGAGCGGGAATCCGAGCTGAAGCCCGCGCGCACACGGAGCCAAGGAAGCAGCCGAGCGAGTAAGGAGCCTGGGGCGGCGCTGCGCAGAGGGGTCCCGGTCCCTTCCTCCCTCCCCCGTGTTCTGCGTGTTCTGCCGCAGCCCCGCGCCCCTACAAACACCTGGGGTAGTTCAGCGCTAGGAGGGCGGGCACGAGGTCTAAGCGGAGCCCAAGCGCGCCCCGAACGCGATCCCCGAGGATCCCAGACTCCTGGCCGGTGCCCCCGTGCACCCGGACCCGCGCGAGTCCACGCCGATCCTGAGCACGCCATCGGGCCGCGGGAAAGGGGTCTGCCAGGTTCTTGCCTGAGTCCCAGACGGGCATCCACCCCGCGTTAGGAACATAATAGTCTCCCTGGCCCCTTGCCGTTGGTTTGGAGGATCCGTTAACATCCTACCAAGAAGGGGGAACTAGGGTGCACTTGGGGTCGGGCTAGAAGAGAAAAGGGGGTCTGGGCTTTGTGTGGAGTTGGAAGCTAGAACCCACTCCCCACCCTCGAGCCAGGAAGTTTAACCCTCCGACGACGTGCGGGTCACCCAGGCCATGCCCCCGCCTCTGTGCCTGCCGCCTCCGCTGGTGTATCTCGGTACGAAGGGTAGGAGAGGGGGCGTCCGCGCGGCACCTTCTCCCGCTCTGGCTGCGCAAAGCCAAACCACGGAGCTGCTCCCCGGCCGCCCTCAGGAGCTGAGTAATGCCCACCCCTCCCCCAAGAAGGGGGAACTAGGGTGCACTTGGGGTCGGGCTGGAAGAGAAACGGGGGTCTGGGCTTTGTGTGGAGTTGGAAGCTAGAACCCACTCCCCACCCTTGAGCCAGGAAGTTTAACCCTCCGACGACGTGCGGGTCACTCCCCACCCTTGGGTAAGGGGCAGAGAGGTAACGCTCTGCTCTCGGCCTCGGGAAGGGAGACACACCTGGAGAGCTCCTGCAACTGGACTACATCATGTGATTCTGGGCAGGAGATGTATTTACCTCTCGTGCCTGAGTTGCCTCTGGAAAATGGGAACAATGTTACCACCTCCCAGTAAAGTTATGAGAACTAAAGGAATATATAGATTTCCCCGCAACCTGATGACAGCCCTCTGATTTAGGTAGTGTAACTGTCCCCATTTTATAGATACGGATACTGAGCTTAGAAAGGTTAAGGGCTATCTGACTTTGCGGCTATATTTAAAACAGCCCTGGCTGGTTTGGCTCAGTGGATAGAACACTGGCCGGCGGACTGAAGGGTCCCGGGGTTCGATTCCAGTCAAGGGCGCATGCCTGGGTTTGGGGCTCATCCCCAGTAGGGGGCGTGCTGGAGGCACCCGATCAATGGTTCTCTCTCATCATTGATGTTTCTATCTCTCCCCTCTCCCTTCCTCTCTGAAATCAATAAAATATATATATATATATATACTTTTAAAAAGAGCTGATTTAAAAATATATATTTAAAACCACTTTGACTCATAATTGAAGAGTTTGTACATATCTTAGATGATATGTAGTTAATTACATGACTGCAGTTGAGTGGGCATCATTGACGAGGCGTCTTTCACAGCTCTCGCCTTGCAGTGAGCTCCCCCCACCCCCCCAATACAAAACCCAGGCTGTCGCTGCCGCACATGCACACGCCGTGCGGGCGGGGTCGCGGGCGTGGGCGGTCTGCCCGGGCTTGCGCGCGCGCCAGCAGGCGGGCACGCACCGGGCTTGCGCACCGCCGGGATCGGCGGGCGGGGTCAGCGGGCACGGGCGGGTGCGCACCGGTGGCACCAGGATCAGCGGGTTGGGTCGGCGCGGGCGCGGGCAGTGCGCCCAGGCTTGCGCACCGCCGGGATCAGCGGGCACGGGCGGGTGCGCACCGGGCTTGCGCACCGGGATCGGCGGGTTGGTTCGGCGGGCGCGGGCAGTCCGCCCAGGCTTGCGCACCGCCGGGATCGGCGGGCGGGGTCAGCGGGCACGGGCGGGTGCGCACCGGGCTTGCGCACCGGGATCGGTGGGTGGGGTCGGCAGGCGCGGGTGGGGTCAGCGGGTGCGGGCGGAGTCGGCGGACTCTGGTGAGTGCCCAGGCTTGGTGGGTCCGCGGGGCTTGGCAGCGCGGGCGAAGGCGAAAGCGAAGGCGGCCTCAGCGCCCTGCGCCATCAATCACTCATACTGACCACAGGAAACCATACATATACGGGTTCTCGGTGCCGCCTGTCCCGGAAGCCCCTTCCCCCTCTTTCCCACACCCCACAGTCTGGGCCTTCATCTCAGAATCAGAGGACGCTGTGGGAAGAAAGAGGGGGCCTCTAGGTACACACGTATTTTGAAAGCATAGATCCCAGACCCTTAGAGAGTCCAAGTGCATTTCTGGCTTGAAATCACACTTCCCCAAGCAGTCTACACACCCAGTTTCCCTACCAGGCCTGGGAGATCATATCTCCCTTGGATTCCCCCTGCCAAAAAGCCGTGGCTGAAAGGTCCGGCGCCCTCTTAAAGGGCCGACGCACATTCCCTGTGGAGCTAGCCAGCTTGGGCTCCAGCAGAGAGAGGGTGAAATGGACTGGATCTGTGAGAGCAGAATCCAGGACAGGGGGTTCTGGGGTTAGAGCTCAGAAGGCAGACACCCCAAGTTTCCTGGGCTGAGTCATTTGCTCACAGCCGAAGACATCTTACACACACACACACACACACACACACACACACACAGACATTTGCCATGCCTGGGGGCAGACAGTGTACCCACCCTGTTGGAAACACCTTGCCCTGAGGCCCCTTGAGAGATTAAAAGTAACAATTAGCCTGCAGGCAGAAGATACCACCCTACACTGTTGAAAAAAACCTTAGGACACCAGAGGATGATTGCCTGGGGGGGGGGGGGGGGGGGATTCAAGTCAGAATCCTATCAGTATGTAAGCAGAAGCCATCTCTGGAGGCTTAAAGTTTTTGCCTGATCTAATTAGTCAGAAACAGCATTTAACACTGTCCTGCACTGGAGATTGAGAGGCATAGAAGATCTAATACACAGTCACAAACCAGAGAGCCAAAATGAGGAGAAAACAAATACCCAAATGAAAGAATGAGAGAATTCTCCAGATGAAGAGATAAATGACGCAGAGATAAGAAATGTATTTGAAATGGAATTCAGTGTAATGATGATAAAGATGCTCAACAGCATGAAAAAGGATATAGTAACTATGAAAAACGGAACAATCTGAAGTAAAGAATGCCACAACACAAATAAAGAACACATTGGAAGGAATACACAGCAAATTAGGGGAAGTTGAGGGTCAAATCAGTGAATTAGAAGACAGAGTTAAAAACATCACTCAATCAGAGAACCAGCTGGGGGGGGGGACCTCACCCCACCCCATGTCCTTACCTCCCCCCCCCACTGTCCTCATCCATAGGTGTAAGATTTTTTTCCAATCTCTTCCCACACCCCCTTCCTCTGAAAATTGTCAGTCCACTCCCTTTCTATGCCCCTGATTCTATTATATTCACCAGTTTATTCTGTTCATCAGATTTTTTTATTCACTTGATTTTTAGATTCACTTGTTGATAGATATGTATTTGTTGTCACTTTGTTGTTCATAATTTTTATCTTTACCTTTTTCTTCCTCTTCTTAGAGAATACCCTTCAGCATTTCATATTATACTGGTTTGGTGGTGATGAACTCCTGTAGCTTTTTTCTTGTCTGTGAAGCTCTTTATCTGACCTTCAATTCTGAATGATAGCTTTGCTGGGTAGACTAATCTTGGTTGTAGGTTCTTGTTATTCACCACTTTGTATATTTCTTGCCACTCCCTTCTGGCCTGCATGGTTTTTTTTTTGAGAAATCAGCTGAGTTGTATGGGTACTCCCTTGTAGGTAACTGTTTTTCTCTTACTGCTTTTAAGATTCTCTCTTTGTCTTTTGCCCTTGGCATTTTAATTATGATGTGTCTTGGTGTGGTCCTCTTTGGATTCCTCTTGTTTGGGGTTCTCTGCGCTTCCTGGACTTGTAGGTCTATTTCTTTCACCAGGTAGAGGAAGTTTTCTGTCATTATTTCTTCAAATAGGTTTTTAATATCTTGCTCTCTCTCTTCTTCTGGCACCCCCATAATTCGGATGTTGGTACACTTGAAGTTGTCCCAGAGGTTCCTTACACTATCTTCATATTTTTGGATACTTTTTTCTTTTTGCTTTTCTGGTTGGGTGTTTTTTGCTTCTTTGTATTTCAAATCTTTGACTTGATTCTTGCGATCCTCTAGTCTGCTGTTGGATCTCTGCATATTATTCTTTATTTCAGTCAGTGTATGCTTAATTTCTGATTGGTCCTTTTTCATATCCTTGAGGGTCTTACTAAATTTCTCGGAGGTTTCTAGAAGATTCTTGAGTAACCTTAAAATCATGGTTTTGAACTCTATATCCAGTATTTTTCTTTCCTCCGTTTCGTTCATTTATGACTTGTTTCTTTGTCTCCACATTTTGGTTGCTTCCCTGTGTTTGTTTCTATGTACCGGGTAGCTGCTAAGACTCCTTGAATTGATAGAGTGGCCTTGTGTGGTTGGTGTCCTATAGGGCCCAGCGGCTCAGCCTCCCCAGTCACCTGAAGTGGACGCTCTTGGAGCACCCCTTTGTGGGCTGTTTGCACAGTCTTGTGGTTAACCCTTGATTGCTGTTGGTATCACTAGGAGGAATTGACCTCCAGGCCAATTGGCTGTGATGATCAGCTGTGTCTACACTGGAAGATCTGTTGCGCAGGAGACACTCTTATGGGGCAGGACTTGCTTCAGTGGGGCTTTGGTGCTCACTGAGTCTGCCCCTTGAGTGTGTCTCTTATGGATGTGAAGGGTTGTAATCTGGTATGGTCTCACTCTGACCACTGGATACACTGGCTCTTGGATCTCCAGATAGGTGCAAAATCAGCCACTGTCTAGGGCCGTCCAGCAGGAGCTACAGAGACATCTGCAGATCTTCCTCTTTGTTTGGGGTTTGGAAGTGCCCAGATGAGGCCCAGCTGTGAAGCAAGGCCACTGCTGCTGCCAGGCAGTGGGCCTTCTTTTTGAATCTCTGGGACTCCCTATGGGAGTGCTCCTGCAGAGGGTAGCTCCTGCATTGAGCATCTGCTTCCTGGTGGTCAGTGCGCATCATAGCAACCAGTCATTCCAGGTCATTCTGCTGTTGGGGTCAATTTGCATATTGCCCTTTTATTATATAGGACTAGAGGCCCGGTGCATGAAATTCAGGCACGGGGTGGGGGGGTGTCCCTCAGCCCAGCCTGCACCCTTTCCAATCTGGGACCCCTCTCACAATCCAGGACTGCTGGCTCCCAACTGTTCACCTGCCTGCCTGCCTGATTGCCCCTAACCGCTTCTGCCTGCCAGCCTGGTCACCCCCAACCACTCCCCTGCCAGCCTGATCGATGCCTAACTGCTCCCCTGCCAGCCCAATTGTCCCTAACTGCCCTCCCCTGCCAGCCTGGTCACCCCTAACTGCCCTCCCCCTGCAGGCCTGGTCCCCCCACCCCCACCCCCACCAGCTGCCCTCCCCTGCTGGCCATCTTGTGGCACCTTTTTTTTTTTTTTTAGAGAATACTTTATTAGTTTCTGTAATTAAACCCATGTAGATTAAGACCTTACATATTTAATACAGTGCGTTACCCCTGTACAAATGGAAAAAAATTATGTTGAACGTTTCTAGACCAATATGGCTGTTACTTTCTGCACAATGCCAACCCAACACAGTACAATTGGGATAGTTTTTCCAAAGTTGACAGCACAGCTAAAGTTTCCAAAAATTCAAATTATATATATGTATATATATTTATTTATTTATATAAAAAGACCAATAGCTGTATGTTATGCATCAAAAGCAGCAACAGCTTTTCCAGGTTATGCAGTCATCTGAACAAAATTATAGACATCCAGCACACTCTTAAAAAAAAAAAAAAAAAAAAAAAAAGTAAAAAACAAATCTCCAGAAATCAGCAAAGTTCTGTCACTGTTGTGGTACCTGGCACCATTTTTTTCTTAAGCTTCTCCATCATCACCTGGAAAGAAAACATTCTAGGATAACATCATTAAAAACAGCTCTGATAAAGCACGGTCATTACTATGTATCATAAAGCAGGTACGAGGTATTTTACATTCACAGAGGTATGATACAGTACTGCCCTACGTCTATAATACTAGAGATACAATTAAAAAGGCATTGTTTGAGACTTGATTCTGTTTTCCCAGCAGAGGCCCCAAGGGTGGGACAGCAGCTGTGGGAAGACGCACCTTCTCGGACAGGTTTTCCTCTCATTAGTGGCACAGTTCTAGGTACGGACTGCCCTTCATGAACATCACCTAAAAACCGTTTCAGAAAGACCAAAACGAACAAACAAAAACAATAATCCCCCTCCACACACCTCGTTGGATTCATATAAAGATGACCAAGTGGAGGCAGGCAAGACTTGCCCCAACCAATATTCACCGAACCCGCGGTGTGAGTATCAGCGCTCCACAGGAGAGAAGCCCCAGCAACGCTTCACAGCTTGGGCCACGCCAAAGCACAGCATCAATTTAAAAAGCAGTAGCCGGGCACTGCCCACCCGGGCATGTTCAGGGTGCTGACACCACTATTTCACCACTATTGCGCGCTCATCCAGGAAGAAGGGAGATCAGTTACTATACTTTGTGTTCAACTCGATTACCATGTTCTAAAAGCAGCATGCTGCCCAAGGCAGACACAGGCTCCTCTGTGCAGCCCTAGTTCTTCAGCTCCTCACCTGTGGCACCATCTTGTGTCCACATGTGGGTGGCCATCTTTGACCACATGGGGCAGCCATCTGTGTTGGAGGGATGCTCAATTTGCATATTACCTCTTTATTAGATAGGAGGATAGTACTGGAAACCCTAGCCACGGCACTCACACAAGAAGAAATAAAAGGCATTCAAACTGGAAAGGAGCAAGTAAAATTCTCATTATTTGCAAATGACAAGATATTGTACATAGAAAATCCTAAAGACTCCACCAAAAAGCTACTGGATATAATAAATGAATTTGGCAATGTAGCAAAATCAACACCCAGAAAATGAGGGCTCTTTCATACACCAATAAAGAATTCTTGAAAGCGCCTGCCTCCGGGCCCACGCCGGTGTCTAAAGTGAGCAGGGAAGAGGCTTTGTAGGCGCTGCCTTCTGGTCCGCAGCACCAGACCCTTCCCAGCCCCTGCAGTGCTGAGGCCACTGCAAGGGGCAAGGAGTTGTAGGGGTTGAGCCCTCCCGGAGCCGAGGGCTCGCGCTCTTCCGATCGCCCAGGCCCGCCCCACTTGAAGAAATGAGTGATGGACTGGCCCCAAGTAAAAGTACAGTGTATGTTATCCAACTTGCCCTTTTCCCTGACCAACAATGACTTATACCAGATATTTTCCAAGTATGGCAAGGTTGTAAAGGTTACTATAATTAAAGATACCAGTAAAGGTGTTGCATTTATTTTTAAAAAATATATTTTATTGATTTTTTTACAGAGAGGAAGGGAGAGGGATAGAGAGTGAGAAACATCGATGACAGAGAAACATCGATCAGCTGCCTCCTGCACAGCCCCTACTGGGGATGTGCCCGCAACCAAGGTACATGCCCTTGACCGGAATTGAACCCGGGACCCTTCAGTCCGCAGGCCGACGCTGTATCCACTGAGCCAAACCGGTTAGGGCTATTTTATTTTTGGATAAAGAATCTGCACAAAACTGTACCAGGACAATAAACAACAAACAGTTATTTGGTAGAGTGATAAAAGCAAGCATTGCTATTGACAGTGGAAGAGCCGCTGAGTTCATCCGAAGACGAAACTACTTTGATAAATCTAAGTGTGGGGAAAGTGGGGAAAGTGGACACTTAAGTTATGCCTGTCCTAAAAATATGCTTGGAGAGCGTGAACCTCCAAAGAAGAAAGAGAAAAAGAAAAAAAAAGAAAAGAAAATTCCTGAACCAGAAGAAGAAACTGAAGACGTAGAAGAAAGTGAAGATGAAGGAGGAGATTCGCTCTTGACAGCCTCAGTCAGGCCATAGCTTTCCAGCAAGCCAAAACTGAAGAACAAAAAAAGTGGAAACCCAGTTCAGGGGGTCCTCAACTTCTGATGATTCAAGACACCCAAGGATAAAGAAAAGCACATTGTTTCAGTGATGAGGAAGAACTTAGAGATTTAAATTATATTATGTAAATATTTTTAAAAAATTTTTTAATCTTAGAGTACCAAGTTCAGTTGGGACTAAAGATTGTTTTTATAATTTGATCATAAAAATACTTAATGCCAAGTAATTTTTTACTATAAAATAGTTCACCCTCACCAGATAGTTGAGTTGGTTGCAGTGGTCGGCAAACTGCAGCTCGTGAGCCACATGCGGCTCTTTGGCCCCTTGAGTGTGGCTCTTCCACAAAATACCGACTTCTGCGCATGGGCCACGAAGTTTTAATCGCACCGTACGTGCGCGCCCGCACGTGGTATTTTGTGGAAGAGCCACACTCAAGGGGCCAAAGAGCTGCATGTGGCTCGCGAGCCGCAGTTTGCCGACCACTGGGTTAGAGGGTCATCCCAATACACCAAAGCTGCAGGTTCAGTCCCCAATCAGGGCACATATAAGATTCAATCAATATATGCATAAAAAAGTGGAACAACAGCCCGGCCGGCGTGGCTCAGTGGTTGAGCATCGACCTAGGAACCAAGGAGGTCACGGCATGATTCCAGGTCAGGACACATGCCCAGGATACAGGCTCAGTCCCCAGGGCGAGACTTGCAAGAGGCGGCCCATCAATGATTCTCTCTCATCATTGATATTTATTTCTCTCTTCCTTTCTCTCTAAAATCAATAAATATTTTTAAAATTACTATAAAAGTTATTGAAAAGAAATTTTAAAGTATCATGCTTCTATCCTGCCTTAGCCGAGTATTAATAATAAAGATTTGTTAATAACCATTAACCTTGAAAACAGTATATTTGAATAAAAAAGAAAACAATATATAATAATGCTATTGTCATCCCAAGAAATAAGGTATATATTAAAAAGATTTTTTTGAGGGTTCATTAAAAAAATTTGTTAGTCTTGATTAGTTTACGCGAGGACTTTTAAAATAAATTTCACCAGCAAAAAAAAACAACTTCATAAAGACTGTGGAAAAAGTTGAATGATTTATTATTAAACATTTTAAAATTTTTCAAGACAAAAAAAAAAAGAATTCTCAGAAAGAGAAACTAAGCAAACAATCCCATTTACCATTACAACAAAAAAATTAAGATACTGGTGGCGGCCCTGCCTGCGGACTGAAGGGTCCCAGGTTCGATTCCGGCCAAGGGCAGGTACTTGGTCGCGGGCACATCCCCAGGGGGGAGTGTGCAGGAGGCGGCTGATCGATGTTTCTCTCTCATCCATGTTTCTAACTCTATCCTTCTCCCTTCCTCTCTGTAAAAAATCAATAAAATATACTTTTTTTAAAAAGATACTGGTAACGGCATGGACACAGCCTGAGGGAGCCGCCGCGGGGTCCAAGCCCTGAGCGGACACGTCCGGCTGGTGCGGACCCCGAGCCCTGCCTGCTGCCGGCCGAGGCGGCGGCAGCGGGGACATCCATGAGGGGCAGGTCAAGGTCCTGCTGCCGGACGAGAGCGGCAAGTCCACCTTCCTCAAGCAGATGCGCATCATCCACCGCCACGAGTTCGACCAGAAGGGCTGCTCCAGTTCCGCGACACCATCTCCGACAACATCTTCAAGGTCCTCGTTGACGCGCGGGGTCAAGCTGGGCATCCCGCGGCAGCACTCGGAGAACAAGAAGCATGGCATGTTCCTCATGCCTTCGAGAACAAGGCCACCTTCCGGCGGTACATGCGGCCCTGCGTGCCCTCTGGGGGCACTCGGGCATCCGGGGGGCCGTCAGCCGCAGGAGCGCGTTCCAGCTGGGTGCGTCGGGGAAGTACTTCCCGGACAACTCTTCCCCCACTTCAACACCGCCCATCTACACGGAGAAACCCGCTCCGCGTTGCACGCCCGTCAGGGACACGAATATCAGGTTGCGGTGAGGGCGCGCCTGGCCCCGCCCACCGGCCCCGCCCTCCTGGGGAGGGGGCGCCAGAAGCGCGCGTGCGCGTGCGTGCGTGTGCGTGCGTGCGCGCGCGCTTGTACATGCCTGCAGCGAGCTGCAGAATCCTGGGAGGGTATACTACTGAGACTCCGGCGCGGCGGCGGCAGCTGGTGTGACTCCGACAGTTTTCCACAGAAACGCCATTGCCTTCCGACAGCGTCACCTAGCGGCGTGTGCGCCTGCGTGTCCAGGTGTGTGAACGTGTGCATGTGCGCGCAGGTGCGAGCGCGTTCTCTAACGCCCTGCCCGGCTCTCCCTCCAGTGGTTCTCAACCTTCTGACCCTTTAAATACAGTTCCTCATGTTGTGACCCAACCATAAAATTATTTTCGTTGCTACTTCATAACTGTCATGTTGCTACTGTTATGAAATGTCATGTAAATATCTGATATGCAGGATGGTCTTAGGCGACCCCTGTGAAAGGGTCGTTCGACCGCCAAAGGGGTTGCGACCCACAGGTTGAGAACCGCTGCGACCTGCAGGTCTTCCCTGCCACGAACCCAGAGCCGGGAGTGTGTAGGCGGCCCAGTGCGCAGACGCAGGCCAGTGCCGCCCCGGGTCGCATGGACAGGGCATGTCCCTTCGGTGGCTGGTGCTCATACCCTGCCCTGCCCTGCCCTTCCCTCCCCCTCCCCTCTTCCCCTCCCTCCCCGCAAAGACACACCCACCGCCTTGCAGGTGACTGTTTGGCGCCCGGGCTTCCCGTGGGCGGGCTTCTGGGAGCTGCCGGGTTAGCACAGCCCGTGTCCGTGTCCAGCACGGCGGCCTGTGCGCCGCAGACACTGACCTTCAGTGAGCCCCAACGCCGCACCCACCTGGGTCCTGCAGGCCGCCGCCACCCCAGTGCCGCTTACAGCCACTGCCCCTCCTCAGGCCGCCCTCCGTCCGGGTCCTACCCAGGTCTCTGCCTCTGCAGCTCCACCCAACACTGTACTCCCAGCTCGGGGTGCGGGCGCTGCGGGAGGGACAGGTGCTCGCGGGCCCAGTGGAGGCCCGCCCCGCCGGGGCCACGCTGCCCCGCGCATTGCATTCCAGGGCCCGGCCGCTGCGGGTCACTCCGCGGCGATTCCCGGAGGGTAGGGCTCGCGAGGCACTTGAGAGAAGGAAGACGAGCTTCCCGGTCGGTGGCTGGCACGGGAATGCACTGGCCCCGTCCCGTCCCGGGCCCTGGTCCTAAGGCCGCCCTGGGCCCCTCCTGAGTCCCTTGGCGCCTCCCTCGGCTCCAGGTCAGCAGGCCCGGCCCCGAGGGCAGGGAGGGCGCCTGCTCCTGAGTCACCTCCGTGCAGGTCCTCGGTGTGTGCTGAGGTCGGACTCTGGTCAGAAAGCAGCTGCCGTGCGGGTGCTGACCCCTGCGGCTCTCCGGAGCTGAGGCTGTGGCCCAGGCCCGGCCCACGAGCAGTGTGGCCCAGAGGGGAGGGGCGCAGCGCAGCTCAGGCAGGCGGTTCTGAGGTCAGGGTCGCCTTTGGAGGCGGGGGAGGGGGGGCCGGGGCGCCCGGTCTCAGGGGTGTGAGGAGCGGGCTGGTCCTCCCCGACGGGGAAACGGGGCTCAGGAGAGGCAGCTGGGTCCCGGCAGGCCCGCTGGAGGCCCTGAGCGAGGATGGCTGGAGGCCAGGACCCCGACCAGCTGGTGGGGGGGCCTCACCCCTGTGGGTTTCTCGCTGAGCCCCGCGTCCCTGGCCGGTGGAGGAAGGCGTCCTAGGCGCTGCTCTAGTCCTGGGAGGCGCCCTAACCGGAGAAGTTACTATTTGTGAGGCTGAACTAAACATTTACAACTTTCTACACGTAGACTAGTCCTTGTCTCTAAAGCCTCGTCTTTTGTAATTTTTTGTCTTCATGTCACTGGTCACCCTGGATTATTGTCTTTTGTATTGAGATGTTGGAGGAGCAGTAGATAGTGGTGTCTCATCTAGTAAAATGTAACAATAGACTTTCTCAAATGAGGGGGGAAAATTAAGATACCTAGGAATAAACTTAACCAAGGAGACAAAAGACCTGTACTTAGAAAACTACAGGACATTAAAAAAAGAGATAGAAGAAGATATAAACAAGTGGAAGAATATACCGTGTTCATGCACTGGTAAAAGCCAACATCATTGAAATGTCCATACTACCCAAGGCAATCTATAGATTCAATACAATCCCTATTAAAATACCAATGGCATATTTCACAGATCTAGAACAAAGACTCCAAAAAAGACCCTGAATAGCTGCAACAATTTTGAGAAAGAAAAACAAAGTTGGAGGAATTATAATACCAAATTTCAAGTTATATTAGAAAGCCACCATAATCAAAACAGCCTGGTACTGGCACAAGAATAGGCATATAGATCAATGGAACAGAACAGAGACCCCAGAAATCCACCCAAGCCATTATGCTCAATTAATATTTGACAAAGGAGGCAAGAGCATACAATGGAGTCAAGAGAGTCTCTTCAATAAATGGTGTTGGGAAAATTGGACAGATACATGCAAAAGAAAATGAAACTAGGCCACCAACTTATACCACATACAAGAATAAACTCAAAATGAATAAAAGACTTAAATGTAAGCCATGAAACCATAAAAATCATAGAAGAAACCATAGGCAGCAAAATCTCAGACACCTCTAGTAGCAATATGTTTACAGATACATTTCCTAAGGCAAAGAAAACTAAGGAGAAAATAAACAAATGGCACTACATCAAAATAAAAGGCTTCTGCACAGCAAAAGAAACCATCAACAAAAGGAAAAGAGAGCCCACTGTATCAGAGAACGTATTTGGCAATGATACATCTGATAAAGGGTAAATATCCAAAATATATAAGGAACTCATACAACTTAACAAAAGACAAAGAATCCAATATAAAAATGGGCAAAGGACCTAAACAGACACTTCTCCAAAGAGAACATACAGATGGCCAAGAGACATATGAAAAAATGCTCAAAGTCATGAATCATCTGAGAGATGAAAATCAAAATTACAGTGAGGTACCATCTCACACCTGTCAGAATGGCTACCATCAACAAATCAAATGACAAGTGCTGGCGAGGATGTAGAGAAAAGGGAACCCTAGTACACTGCTGGTGGGAATGCAGACTGGTGCAACCATTATGGAAAACAGTATGGCGTTTCCTCAAAAAATTAAATATGGATCTGCCATTTGACCCACTGATCCCACTTCTAGGAATATATCCTAAGAGACCCAAAGCACCAATCAGAAAGAATGTATGCACCCCTATCCTATGTTCATAGTAGCACAATTTACAATAGCCAAGATCTGGAAACAGCCCAGGTGCCCATCAGCAGAGGAGTGGATAAAAAATGCTGTGGTAGCCCTAACTGGTTTGGCTCAGTGGATAAAGCGTCGGTCTGCGGACTGAAAGGTCCCAGGTTCGATTTCGGTCAAGGGCATGTACCTTGGTTGCAGGCACATCCCCAGTAGGGGCTGTGCAGGAGGCAGCTGATCGATGTTTCTCTCTCATCAATGTTTCTAACTCTCTATCCCTCTCCCTTCCTCTCTGTAAAAAATCAATAAAATATATTTTTTTTTTAAAAAAGCTGTGGTACATTTATACCATGGAATACTATACAACAGTTAAAAAATACCCTTTGAGATCACATGGAGGGACCTGGAGAATATCATACTAAGTGAAATAAGTCGGTCAGAGAAAGACAAGCATCACATGGTTGCACTCATATGTGGAATCTAAGTAACAAAATAAACAGATGAACGGAGTGGATCCAGAGGCATGGAAGCATGGAACAGAGTGGGGAATCTCAGAGGGAAGGTGGGGGAGGGTGGGTGGGAGGTAATCAACCAATGATCTTGAATGCATAACCCATGGACACAGACAACAGGGTGCTGAAGGCCTGGGGCAGGGGGAGTGGATTGGGTCTGGCTGGGGGGAGTCAATGGGGAGGTAAAGGGGACATATGTAATACTTTCAACAATAAAGAATTATTAAAAACTAATATTAAAAAATGTTTTAAATTTTTAAAAACAAGGACATTGGGCCGGTCTTTAAGGGTCCTTCTAGTCCCAACAGCTATAAGATGCCCAGGACGCCATGGCCTGTTGCAGTTGACTGAGGCCCTGGGATCTCGCAGGTTCATGAGTCAGGAGAACTCCATGACATCTATTCCCAATCAAGGACCCACCCAGGAGAGATGTCCACCCACCATGGAGACCCCAGCACAAATCTGCCCTATCCCTGCTCTAGCACCCCATACTCTGCAGCACAGAGCTCCCCCAACCCCCAGGCAGAATGGGCACTTGCTCTCAAAGTCACCATCCTCTCCCCTGAGGCTGACAGCCCAGGGAACATGAGCACACAGCCTGTAAGGTCGGTGGGTGCTGTGCGGGCACCCCGTCATCTCTCTGTTTCTGTCTCTGCAGGTGAAGTCAGAGCTGTGTGGGCGGATTCTTTCACCCTTCTGCTCCAAGATGGCTTTCAGAGAATTCTGCCCCAGTAAGTTTCCTTCTGCATCCTTCTGTGGCTCATGGACAGGCGAGGGCAGACCTCGGAGTCAGGGTTACAGAGAACAGCGCTAGAATGTTTGGGGTGGATGTGGTATGATGGGAGCAGGGAGGGCAACACATAAGACCCCTGATGTCTGCAAGAGACATCTCATTTTTGTCAATTTGTCTGTATCATTACTTCCCAAAGTGTGGATCGGGGCTCTTCTGAGAAATATTAATGAGGTTACTTTAAAAAATTTTCCATGGCTGTCTGGCCAATGTTGCTCAGTGGTTGAGCATCAACCTATGAACCAGAAGGTCACAGTTTGATTCCCAGTTGGGGCACATGCCCAGGTTATATGGTCAATCGCCAGTGTAGGGCGTGCAGGAGGCCGCCGATCAGTGGTTCTCTCTCATCATTGATGTTTCTATCTCTCCCTCCCTCTTCCTTCTCCAAAATCAATAAAAATCTATATATAGATAAAAGCTTAAGCGACAGGCTAACCATTCAACCGTTCGACCAATAGCTATGACATGCACTGACCACCAGGAGGCAGATGCTCAATTCACAGGCATGGAAACATGGAACAGACTGATGAATCTCAGAGGGAAGAGGGAAGGAGGGAAGGAGGGAAGGCAAGAAGAGATTAACAAAAGATCTTATATGCATACTAGAGGCTCGGTGCACTGATTCATGCAGGGATCAGGCAGAAACCAGCAGTCTGACATCCCCTGAGGGGTCCTGGATTGAGAGAGGGTGCAGGCCAGGCCAAGGGACCCCACGGGTGCACGAATCCATGCATCGGGCCCCTAGTAAATATATATAAAAATTTCCATAACCAAGTGAGTATGGGAAATGCTGGGTGGCACAAGGTTTTGCTATTGTAGGACTTTTCAGAGCCTTTAAGTCAGCAGTTCTCAACCTGTGGGTCGTGACCCCTTTGGCGGTCGAACGACCCTTTCACAGGGGTCGCCTAAGACCATCCTGCATATCAGATATTTACATGACGATTCATAACAGTAGCAACATTACAGTTATGAAGTAGCAACGAAAATAATTTTATGGTTGGGTCACAACATGAGGAACTGTATTTAAAGGGCCAGAGGTTGAGAACCACTGCTTTAAGTGGTGATGTGTTTTGGAAGGCTTCCATAGGAATGAGAAAGCCCAGTGGTCTTCCCAAGTTTAATTGACCTCAAGGAACATCTTACGGGACTGGGGCTGCACAGAACACCCTCCTTGGCGTTCACTATCCTAAGGAAACCCTCCCTGGTGCATCCCCACTGGGAAGCTCATCTCCTAATTCATTTCATCTAATGAAGCACGCCCTCCCGTCCCTTCTCCTGGATGAGTTGGGACTGGGAGTCTGTGTGGAATCAGGGACCCTACCTTAGCCCCATTTATCTACTTGTCATTGTTCCTCTCCCAGGTTCATCCCCACTCACCACTGTCTGTTCAAATTTCTACCATTCCTTACATGTCACGCTTCTTGGGGTTGCGGTCTTTCTTCCAAATGGTTGAAACCCTAATTATTAAATCTTTGAACATCAAGGGGCTGTAGCAGGAGGGGGCAGGGAAAGCTGGCATAGCCTGTCTGGGTGGGATCACCAGGCATGCCCCAGGGGGATAAGGTGGCAGTGGGGTCACTGCAAAGAGTGGTGCTTGGGGAGGTAGGGGTGCCCAGTCTGGCTGCTGGCCACCAGGGGCACCCAAGGAGGGCTCAGGTCAAGAGCAAAGATCGTTGCTAATACACAGTACAGACTCAACACATTATTGTTTCTGTTGTCACGGCGGCTGTGGTACATTATCAGGAAATCAAAGTCCAAGCCCCATGCCAGGTGTAAAGGCTGCCATTCAGGGGCACGGCTTGAGGGGGTCATGTCCTCGCCCCTGTGAGCCACTGGGAGTGGAGATGGGCAGAGTGTGGAGGGCTTTCCAGAACCTTCTGGGGTCAAGCCAGGCCCTTGAGAGCCCTGCCCGTCTACACTAGTAGGGGCCTCGACAGCCCTCTGCGTGCCCGCTTCTGGAGGACTCCAAGGCTGTGGTGACACTCCTTGGAGGTGAGGGTGAGCCCAGGTGGGCAGAGCCCTGGGCCCTGCACCCCCCACTGCTTCAGCCAGAGCAGTTCTGCTCCCATCTGCCTGCAGGTGGGGGTCCACTCAGATTTCATCTGCAGCAGGTCCCAGGCCAGCACCTGGGGGGCTTTGGGACCATCCCTTCCTCCATCATCTCTCTCCGTTTCTGCCCAACTCTTCCACATGGTCTAATCCAACTCCTTCCCTTTTCTCCGAACGTGTATACGAAGTGCTCACGGTGCACCCTTTCGGCTCCCCCACCCAGCACCTCACTGATTTCTGTGTCACCCAGTTCCTCCCAGCATGTCCAGTTCTCAGCTACCTGTGACCCTGCTGTCACTTCAACTCTGTCGATGACCCTGAGCCCCCAGGGTTCTCCTCTGGCCGTCTGGGCTCGACCATCCACTCATGGTCTCCTTGATGGGGGCGGGTGGATCTATCTTCCTGCACCTGCCCCCAGGGCTCCAACCTGGCCCTTAGCCTTCTCACTCACTCCAGACCTCCTCATCCTCACTACTGTAAGCGGCAGCTTCCACCGCCCTCTCCCACCCCAGCTTCTGCCTGAGCTTCTGGTTCCTTCCTTGGCCTGTCTCCCCTGGGAAGCCCCCACCCCCACACCTCAAGTTCAGCCTGCCCCAAACGGAAGTCTTTGTCTTCCCCTCCAAGCCACTGTTGCTTGATTTTGCTGTCCTGGTTTAGGACACCAGACATTTCAGTCCCTCGGGCCAGAAATCTGGGGGTGACCCTCAATTCTCCTCCAACACAACCAGCTCTGCCAACTGCCCAAGGAAATCCTGGGGTTTCCGAATTGGATCTACAGGTTGGCATTTCTGACTTCGCCCCAATCCGGGCCCTCTCTTCAGACCCAACTTGGAAATCACTGCTTCAATAAGTGCTTATTGAACAACCGACAAGTGAATGAATCAAGACGCAGCCGACGCCCTCACACATTTCTGGAATGGATGCAGAGCATCCTGGCTGATGCGGGCTCTTTAACACCTCCCTCCCAGACCTAGACCTGCTCTGGGAATTTAGACACCGAACGGGGAATTGCTTTAACTTTCTTAGCTCACAAATGATCTTGCTCAGTACATGTCAAGATACCAAGATTTCCCATTTAAACCTGGAAGACTTAGGGTAGGGCTCCTCGAGTGTCCACAGCCCTACCCCCTGCCCATTGGGAGAGGCAAAAGGAAAAGTCCCTAGAAGGAAAAACAAGCACCAAAGATTAGGGTCAGAGCTCAGGAAGTCGGGGGTAAGAGAGGGGAAGCTCCCGGACTGCCCACAGGCTGGCAGCAGTCGCAGCCTGGCAGAGCATGTGGGTGGGCTTGGGTCTCCCTCAGAGTCCGTGTGATGAGGGAGACAGATCTTGGGTTCAAGTACAACCTGGCACTGACACCGGCTGTGTAATCTGAAGCAAGCTACCTAACATCCAGAAACCTCAATGTGCTCATCTGTGCAGTGGAAACAGTCATGCCAGCCTTTTCGTTTGATGCCAAGGTTTGACCTACCACAGAGACTGGAGCTTGCTGCCAGGCACTGCGAGGCAGCATTTGACAGGTTCTCAGTAGTGCCAGCCTTCTGCCAGACCTCACCATGGGCACAGGATGGGATAACTTCATAAAACAGGTTCTCCCTGCCTTGTAGATTAGATATAAGAGGTCACCTGCTGGCCCTGTGGGATTTGCCCTGGGACTCTACCCCAGCATCACAGATGCAGAAACTCAGATGCAGAAAGGGACTGACCAGGTCACACAACACGTTGTGGCCAACGCTCTGAAGCGCCAGCCTGATGCCACATAAAGTGCTCTTTCCACACGGAGCCCACAGTTCTCGGGGAAGATGCAGAGAAGGAACAGCCCTCCTTTGAAACGAAAACTGTTAACCCGAGAAGAAAGGTTGTCATAACCGGCCCCCCTCAGCCTCCCTTGGAGGCAGTGGAGAGTCAGACCGGCAAACCCTTCCCCTCCTGCCTGCTACACTCTTACCCCCGCCGGGTCCCAAGACACTGGGACACTCTGAACATCTGCAGTGAGAACCGAGTTCCTTTTCTGGGGATTCTCTAGAGTTGTTTTGTTTGTTTGTTTGTTTGTTTGTTTGTTTGTTTGTTTGTTTAGTAGAAATACCAGCTCACAAGAGTCAATAGTTAAATATTCAGGAGTTTCCTGAGCTGCTGTTAAGCCATTGGTGCATGAAATCCACCATGACGGGAGTATTTACACCATGGGTATTGACAAACACTACAAATCAGGGATTTCTCTTCCTTCTTTTCTGAAAGGTGCACAAGTCATCGGTGTACTGAACAAACTAAACTCACAGCTTCCTTGCTCAACATCACATTATGAGATTCACCCATACCACTGAGCATAACTGTGGACCATTTATTCTCATCGCCATATAGTATTCCATTGTGTGAGTATACCACAAATCACGTATCCATTCTACTTTAATGGGCATTTGAATAGTCTTCGGTTTGGGGCTGTGAATGGGTAGTGCTGCTGTAAATGTTCTAGTACAGTGCTGTCCAATAGAACTTTCTAGGATGATGAGAATGTTCTACGTCTTCACTGTCCAATATGATAGCCCCCAGCCAGCATGTGTAGCTACTGCGCATTTGATATGTGGCTAGTGCAACTGAATTTTAAATTTTATTTTATTTTAATTAATGTTACTAGCTACATGTGGCTAGCGGCCACCATACTGAACTGCACAGTTTTAGGACACGGCTTTTGGTGAATATATGGATGCATTTCTGTTGGAGAATGCATTCCATCGCATACAATTTCTGGGTTAGAAGATATATATAGCTTTAATAGCTAGAGCTAAACAGTTTTCCAGAGTAACTGTACCAATTCATATCCCCACCAGCCATGTCTGAGAGCTCTAGTTGCTCTACAATCTGCCAACACTTGGTATTGTCTGGATTTTTTTCATTTTAGCCATTCTGGTGGGGAGTAGAGATATCACTTTGTGGCTTTCCTTTGAATTCCCTGGTGATTAAATATAGTTTAGCACCTTGGGTATCCTCTTTTGTGAAGCAGTTGTTTGACTCTTTTGCCCATTTTTCTTTTTAAAATATATTTTATTGATTTTTTACAGAAAGTAAGGGAAAGGGACAGAGAGTTAGAGACATCGATGAGAGAGAATCATTGATCAGCTGCCTCCTGCACACTCCCCACTGGGGATGTGCCCGCAACCAAGGCACATGCCCTTGACCAGAATCGAACCCGGGACCCTTCAGTCGCAGGCCGACGCTCTATCCACTGAGCCAAACCAGTCAGGGCTCTTTTGCCCATTTTTCTATTAGATCTTATTATTACTGATTTATAGTAATTCTTTCTATATTCTGAATGCAAGTCCTCTGTTGGATACATTTCTGTGGAAATTTTCTCCCTCTTTTTGGATTGCCTTTTCACTCTCATAATGGTATCTTTGGGTTAACAGATGTCCTTAACTTTTTAGATATAACATTTATTAAATGTTATGTATAATTATTTACTTTATTCATGTTTAACCTTAAACTTTACAGGCAATAATACAGAAGATAAGATTATGGAACACTCCCTTGGAGTTCCTAAGAAGGAGGGCTTTACTACTTCACCTCCAAGATTAAAATTTTATAACCATGAAAGCCAAGGTGGGCACCTTTCCAGTGGAATGGCAGCCTTGTTAAAGAGTTTTTGTCTGTTATTGAAATTTCAGGCTTTAGGTTAAATGAAATTTAAAGGATTGCTCATAAAATAAACATTTTCCAAAATCTCATATTTTTTTCAAGTTAGAAAGGTACCTCCAATGCTTTAAAATATCAACAATGATATCCGTAGTTTAAGGACTCTTATAGTACATGTGACTATATGCGCACAGTATGTCACCAACCCTCTCTAAGCAATGAAAATAGTAGCTCTGTGGCACTGCTCCCTTCTTATCCTTATGCAGGAGTAGAATGATCAGTTACACCTGCTTGATACCAGCACACTGGCATTCATACCAAGCGTAAAACCCAATTATGTAAAACACCACAACTATCACATTCCCAGACAGTATGCAGTGTAGAACAGAATTTGTAGATTCAGAAACCTGTGGCATGTTCTTGGAATGCTTTAAATTATAAATTACATTGAGCATTAAATAAAAAACACTGCACTAAGTTCTATAACCACAATAGTGGCTGAACTTCAGTAGCTGATTTAACTATATCAGTTTCTGCTCAATCTCAGCACATTCTCTCGCAGTAGGATATTTTTAAGTGTGCATGAATGAAAGGCCCAGCTCTGCCCCTGCCTTGTCACAAGAGCGCTGGGGATGGCAAGCTGGTGAAATACGCCGGAAGAGAAAGGGGTGCGCAATTATTTTCCCTTTGTCTAACATTGGCTTTGATTTAGAGTAGAATGCAAAAACCTGATTTAAAAAATAAAAAAAGAAACTGAATGAGGGTCTGTTTCTAAGTTTAATTCAGTAGCCAAGCTATACTTCAACTGCAAAAGTCTTGGCAGGATGGAAAGTACTAAAGCAACACTCACACTGAAAGACAGGTAATCAGAGGTACCAGGGCACGGGGAATGTGAGCCATCGTGAGAAGACAGCCTGGGTAAATACCGCACATTTCCTGTCAGCTGCTGGTAAGACTTGATGTTTTTTTCAAACTGAAAAGGAATCCTGCAGGGCATTCTCCTTATCACTTATTTGAAGAAAGGCTGTTCTAGGCCCCCTCATTGAACATGAGGGCTAGGTTTCAAAATTCATTTCCTGTATCATCCCAAGGCACATGCTACTCTGTTAATACTGTGTGACATTGAACGGCTGTAATGGATGGTGCAGCTGCTCTCTGGGGTATTCCCTGACGAGCAAACCTATTAGCGTGAAACGGCTAATGGAGAAAAATGGATGATTGCGTAGAGAAGTGCAGAAGGACCCTTTTGCGTCTTGGGATCCCTTAACCAGTTCCAGACGCCTGTGCAAACAGATACCTCCCTGGTAAGCATCCTCCAGTGATCTGGGGCAGGTGGTAGCTGGTGAATATATTTAGAAAGACTTCTTTCAAAACCTTCCATTGTTCACAGTTAGTACCTTTGTATCCTGTTTAAGAAATCCGAGGTCATGAAGATGTTCTCCAGTGTTTTCCTCTTAAAGCTTTACTGTTCTGCCTTTCACATTGAAGTCTATTTTTATAATTTTCAGGTTTGACCGTTATTTATTGAGCACCTACTGTGTATAGACATCCTGCTGGCCAGTGTGCTTTCATGCACTCATAGCAGAGATCACTGCTCCCATTTTAGAGATGAAGCGATAGAGGTTCTGAAATGTGAATTACTCAGAGGGCACCACCTGCTGGAGGGAGGGCTAGGGTTTGAACCCAGGACCACCTGTGTCTTACTTCGCCAGAGCCTAAGGTGCAGGTCAGCGCTGATGGGGGAGCTCTGGGATTTCCCCCAAGGAAGGTGGCCAAGGAGGGGCCCTTCTCCCCAGAGGACCTGAGGGCCATTCACCTTCTCAGGATACTGATGTTGGCGAATAAAAGACCTGGGACTGAGGCTGGTTTGGGTCCCAAGACAACTCAGGGCTTCTAAGTAATCTTGGATGTTGAGGAGATAAAGAGCTCGTCCCCAAATACCCCGTAATGTTTTTAGGAATCCACAGTCCATGAATTACATGCTGAGAAACTGTTCCATGCTCCCACCACTCCACACCCCTTCCTAGGAGTCCCTCCCCACCTCTGGGCCTTTGTCCCAATCTTCCCCTGCCCAGAATGCTTCCTGGCTTCACCTCCTCCGAGAAGCCTTCCCTGATCCAACCCAACCCAGCACCGCATGTCTGGGTCAGTTGATGCCCACAGCCAAGTCCTGTCTGACTGCCCCGGAGTCCCCTGGGTAGGTTTCGCCCCTGAGGCAGAAGGCCATGGCTGGAGGCCAGCAAAGTTAGTCCTCATTCTCCATCATCCTGTGCATCCCCCAGCCCTTCCCAAGACCTTGGTAAAGACCTGCTGACCCTTTAACCTTGTGTCTCGGGGAAAGAGAGTCCTTGTCTAGCACTGAGTCTTGGGTTCACTTATTCACTGTGTGACCCTGGGCAAGGCCATTGCCCTCTCTGAGCTTCCCTTTTCCTATCCATGAGTTAGTTGAACTCCGAGGCCAGAGACATCAGAGGAGCGGAGGGGAGGTCAGATCCTGCTACCAAAGGCTCCTTCAGGACTCTGCTCCCCTCCTCCCTGGAAGGAGCAGCCAGGAGAGAGTCTCTGGTCCTGACCTGAGTCTTCTCCACTGAGCCAGGGATGCATAACTCCCAGGGCAGCTGGGCTGGAGGAGGAAGGCGTGTGGCCAGGTCTGTGCCCCAGCTCAGCATCCTCTCTCTTTGCTCCCAATAGGCTGGCACGGCAACCATACCCACCATTTCTACGCTGAACTAGAGAACTTCGGGAAGGGAAATGTGTATTCGTCTTCTGTAATGTTGGTATGTGTAGTCTTAGGCCTGGTCATCACCATCTCCGGCGTCACCATCATCCTGGCCAAGAAGGCCTGGCGGCTCCAGCCCCGCCAGCCCCGCCATCGCTACTGCCGCCGCCGCTACTACCGTGGAGACGCCGAGGCTGACCAAGGTGAGCTGCTGCCCTTCTCAGGGCCTGGCCCTCCCATCCAATTGTGACTGCAACCCAGGACACATCAAAGAGGCGGCTGCTCTGTCGTGAGAGGGGGAGGGTGGGCAGGGAAGGCATCCTGAGGTCTTGGAGATCAGGAAGAGCTCGCAGATGCTCACCATGATGTCCTCAATGGCGCGGGGAACCTAGTTGTCTTCCCAGGTGGGGCTGCCGGTCAGAGGGAAGACAGCTTGTTATTCCCCAGCCCTGCCCACTGTTGGTCCAGCTGTACTGACAGCTGGTCCAGATGGTGCCAGGATGCCGGGTTGGATGGAGAAAGGCATAGGTGAGTGGGGTGGGAGGGTAATCTGATAGGGGGATGAAGAGGTGAATAGGTGCGGGGAGGTGTGGGGTGAGTGGGTGGATCAATGGATTGTTGGAAAAAGGGATGAGGGCTGGGATGAGGGATGGGTAGCCAAATGGGAGGATGGAAAAATGGATGAATGGAGAGGTAGATGGATAGCGGGATGGAGGGCAGAAGTGTGGGTTGGGTGGGATGTGTGAGTGGATGGGTAGGTGGGTGGGTGGGTGGGTGGGTGGGTGGAAAGATGGAGGTTAGGGGAATGGATAGGTGCGGTATCGGGTGGGATAAGTGGGTAAATGAGTAAGTGGATGGATAAATGCATGGGCTGAATGACGAGTGAATGAATGACAAGCCTGCAAAGTGCAAGTAGAACTGACTTGAGACCCTCCCGTCACAGGGTCACCCTCTCAACAGAGCTGGTGGTGAGTTCTTGGGCTGCCCAGCCCCGAAGTGCCCACCTGCCTAGTGTGCCCTCTCTTTCTCGCAAGGGGCCAGGGATTTAAAAGCGGAGGAAGGAACCCCACGGTATTTAATTCTCAGACCACCTTCAAGGGCAGGAAAAAGCCTGCCCTGCGCCTGCAGGGCTTCTCCCGAGACAGGGAAAAAGCAGGCCTGTGGAGTGGTCTGACCCCAGGGGCGCCGTGCACACAGCAGATTAAGTGCTTGGAGGCTCCAGAGCCAGGCAGGGCCAGAGGCTCTTTCCTCCTACGGACAGAAAAAGCACCGCCTTCGTGCTCCTGCCACCTCTGCACCTTTGCAAATGCCCTTCCCTATGTCCAGGATGCCATTTCCCATACTTCCCCACAGACAAAAGCTTACTTGTCCTTCCAGACCTGGCTCAAATGCTCTCTCCTTTGGGGAGATTCTCTGGTCCCTCCTCATCCCTCCCAAATTGAGTTGGACCCTCCTCCCTGTACTATCTTGGCACTGTCCCTCCTCCTCCACCAGTGGCCCTGCCACAGGATGGCTGTGTGGCACCAGGGACGGCAGGGCCTGCACAAAGCTCTCCTCCACGTGGGCCCACAGACCAGCCAGGACCTGGCCCAGAAAAAGTGCTCTGGGGGCAAGGAAAGGAACCACCTGGTTTCATCCACGCAGCAAAACTGTGTCCGCCCGTTTAAAGGCCGGAAAACTGGAGCAACTTGTTGAATGGCCTAGAGGTCCCCCAGCCTGAGCCTGGTACTCAGAACATGGGCGAAGGGTCCATAGTAGTTCCCAAGCTGAAGTCTGAGAGGTCAACCGTGGCCTTGAGGAGAGATGGACTGGGGGGCAGACCAGTCCCTCCTACTCTTGGTTGGGGCCCCAGAGCCATTGCCACATGAGTGACACCTAGCCTGACCTCCAGAGCAGGGAGAGTGGCAGGAGGCCACAGCCCGGCCTTTGCTACCCCACGCCGACTGTCAGCACCCTGCAGCCTTGTTGCTGTGGGAACCCTCTGTGGGGCTCCCACCTCCCTAGCCATTTCTGGTCTCAGCTGCGGCTTTGGCACCTCCCTGATGCCCCCCACACCTTCCTCCAGCCTCCTGGGGGTGCATGGGGATGGGGATGGCACTGCCAGGAGCCTTAGAAAGATGCCAGGGAAGAGAGGAAAAACACACTGGGTGCAGCTGTGGGCAGAGCACCAAGCTTTGACCTATTGGCACTGGGGATCCTTCTGTCCTCAAACACCCCTTCCCTGGCCCCAGGGACAGACTCCCGTCTCTCTCCTTCCACTCCCAGGCTTTTGGGTGGGTTCCTATTGCCTGAGGAGGAAAGCATCAAGGTCCTCAGAGCCGGAGCCAGGGCCCTGGGTCCTCTCTCTATACCCACGGCAGCCTCAGGACCACCCACCATCCTCGCTCCAGACCGTGCACCCAGGCATCCCCAAGACATCTTCCCCTGGGGCCCCACACCCAGTGAGTCCAAAATGGCCCTCATCTTCCGTTCTTGTTGTACAACCTCAGGGAAGTTGCTTGACCTCTGTGTACCTACGTGAGTCATCTGTGAAATGGGTACACAGGACCCACCCCCAAAAGTTATTGCAAGGACTAAACTAGACAGCACCTGGCTAGTGAGTAAGTGCTCAGTAAGCGTTAACTGTTTTCATTATCTTTCCCCTAGAACACCTGCTCCCAGGCCATGTAGGCTGGCGCCCCCACCTGCCAGCCGCCAGCCTGGCAGCTCCGAGGCATTCTCCACAGGCATCCAACCTGACTGAACTGTGACTAAGTGACAGAGCCAAGGGAGCACCACAGAGCAGCCTCAGTTTCCCTGGGAGACCCAAGAAAAGCAGTTCAAGGAGAGAGGTGGACAGCCGTGTGGGCGGTCCTGCCCACCAGGGCCCCCCACTCAGGCCGGCGGAACAGCCTTAGCTTTCCCGAGGTTAGGACAGCAGGTGGGATCCTTTCCTGACGACGCTGGCAGGGACGGGACCCTGCACCAGAGCCCAGCGGCCCTGGTTGCCATCACCCTGTTGTTTCCTGCTTATCTCTTTCCTGAGCTCCTTCCCCAAGTTCTTCCAAAAACCCATTCTTCAGCGGAAGCCCTGAAGAGAAACAGATCTCATCTCCGCTCCCTTCCACAGCGCGTCACTGGGCTCCTTTATCCTCGTATAGAAGTACCGTGTGTTCATGGTAGAAAACCTTTAAAACACAGGCAGTCTAAAGCAGAAGATAAGGGTCGTGGTCCTGTCATCCAGACGGAGCCACTGTTGACGCCTGTGGAACATTTCCTCCCGGGAGCCTTCTCGCTGCCCTGAGTTTACACCTCCCCACGTGGTATAAATGCAGAGAGAGTTTTGTACCCAGATTTTTCCACTCACCATTGTACCTAGAGTGGGGGAAAGAGCTTAGGGGCGTGGAAAGGGCAGCCTTTAGACTGCAGTGGTTCTCAACCTTGGCTGCACATTAGAATCACCTCATCCTCGAGGATGAGGCAACTTTGGCTGCACATTAGAATCATCCGCATCCTCGAGGATGAGACCCAGAAATCAGGATTTTAAAAAGATTTTTAGGTGATTCTAATGTGCAGCCAAGGTTGAGAACCACTGGTCTATAGAGTGAGGTCAGGGTGCTGCTGAGCTCAGAGAAAGGTCATAAGCACAACCCCAAACAAGCCCCACCCTGATGCTGAGCCCTGCCCTCTGAGGGGAGGAGCCACCTGGGAGGCCATTGGTGTTGGGGAGACCTCAAGTCTCAGCCATTTTTGCAGCTCCCACTTGCCCCTAGCCACCTTGAGTCTTGTCAGAAATGGGGAGGTGGAGCACTGCCCTGGCCCTATCAGTAACTTGCTGTGTGGCCTCGGGCAAGTCCCTGGACCTCTCTGAGCCTCAGCTGTAGAATGTGAAGACTGTGCTCCATCAGCATTTCCCATGCAGTGTTATTAGATAGAAGGAAATAAGATCCTGTGGTCCAATGCTGGAGCACAATTGAATGTGTTCCTCAGCTGCAGGACTTTTCGGAGCCTTTGATGTGCTAATATGTGGTCAAAACCCCAGAAGAAATACTTTCAACAATAAAGAATTATTTAAAAAACTAGAGGCCCGGTGCACAAAAATTTGTGCACTGCGGGGGGTGGTGTCCCTCAGCCCAACCTGTGCCCTCTCACAGTCTGGGACCCCTCGGGAGATAACCACCTGCTGGCTTAGGCCCGCTCCCGGGTGGCAGATGGCAGGCCCTGATGACAGCAGGGAGGGTGGCGGATCGCGCTGTCCCACCCTGCCTGCAGTATGCAAATTTAACAGCCATCTTTGTTGGGTTAATTTGCATACTCTTCTGATTGGCTGATGGGCATAGCGAAGGTACAGTCAATTAGCATCTTTGTCTTTTATTAGTGTAGATAATAATACATAATACATAAACAAATACCCAGAAGAGAATGTGGTATACTGAGTCGCTAGGATTCATCACAGAAGACCCTTTTCTCCCTGGGATCTTAAGGGAATAGTGTGTGGTTGGGGGCAGGGAGTAGGGAGGCCTGCCCCAGAGACCTCTGTAGCCCTTGTTCCCTGACAGCCTCTTGCCCCCTTTCATGCCCCAGACCTTCTCCACAGCTCAAAGCTTCCTGCTCACACCACACTCTTCTTTTTCTTTCCCTCCTTGGCTCAAGCTGTTCTGTTCCCTCTGCCCAGCCTGCCCCACTTCCCCTGGCTAAATCCTAGACAAGGCTCAGCTCTGGGAGCCCCTCCGCCAGGAAGCCCTCCCTGACCCCAGGCTGGGTCCGGCCTGCTCTGTTCCCACAGCCTCAGTACTACGTCTACCAAAGCTCATCACACACTGCTCAGTACAGGGCTGTCACATTCTGGGGTGCCACTGGGGGGACTCCCCCTGACGCCAGCCTGAGGCCCAGGCCGAATGTCTGTTCCCTGCAGACTCCCAGGAGCACTCCTTCTGCCGCCGTGGGATACGCTGCGCCTGCAGCCTCAGGGGCTACCGGTTCAGCTCTCTGCACCGGCTGCACATAGACGCTCCACCAAGGTAGGAGGCCTCCTGGGGAGAGGGTGTGAGAGGATGGGGCTCTGGGCACAATGCCCCCTCATGGGAAACAGCAACACCTCCCTAAGGGGTAGAAACGCAGAAAACATCTGCTCAGAGCGTGTGACCATCTCTCACCCTCCTGACCAAGCAGGTCCCAGGGGGGGGCAGGGTCTGACTCAGAGCTGCCACCAGGAGACACTCAAGAAGGAGGAGAAAGCGCAGCCCCTTCGGGCCGGGCCCCAGCTCCTTCGTTTGCACCCCCAAAGCCCAAATCACACCCACTGGGATGGGGTCAGTGCATCCAAACTGCACTCGGCCCTCGGGCGGCCCTGTCCCATTGGCAAGTTCTCCTCTGGGCCTTCAGGTCCACCCTCAGGCAGGTCACCCCCAGCTAGTACTTGCAAAGAGAAGAGGTCTGGGGCTTCCATCACTTTCCTACCAGGAGACCCTCGGCTCTCCCTCTTCCCTTCTCCCTCTGCTCTGGGTGCGGGGAGGGCAGTGCACTTGCCCTCCCGGGCCGGAGGACACTTTTCAGCCCTGCACCTCTGGCTCAGGGGCCCCAGGGCTGGAAGGGCCACTTTGGAGTGACTTCAGATCAAGGGTGCCTGCAGCTGCTCCAGGCAGCTCTGCCCACACTCGGGGGCCAGCCTGGGAGACGTTTGGTCCACAGCATCCTGCTGCTCTGAGCCACCTGTGGCCCAGCGCTCAGAGACCTGCTCACTGAGTTCACACAGAACACGTGGCTGGGTCAGGACCAGAATCTAGGTCTCGTGGTTCCGTGGGGCAGAGAGGTTTCACTGGAGCCGCCATGACAAAGGCCTGGCTGGTCCACGCCAGGCAGCTTGTCACTGAGCACAGGCTCTCAGCTCTTGGGGAAAGGCCCACACCCGCCCAAAGGCCAGGCCCCACAGGCCCTGAGGGAGTCCCTTCTCTTGTAGCTACGAAGAGTGCATGGGGCCAGGGGCCACCCAGCTGTACCCCCCAACGGAGGCGCCACCACCCTACTCGCTGATAGACACCGACAGCGGCCACAGCTCCGGCGGACCCCAGCAGGCGCACAGTGACCTCTTCACCGTCTCCACGGATGCCCTGCCCCCTTACGAGGCTGTGTGTGGGCCCTACCCTCCACCGAGCCTGCTGCCACTGCCAGGCTCAGAACCAGAGCCAAGCAGCCCCCAGGGCCCACCGAGCCCAAAAGGAAGCCTGGCTTCCAGCCCAGAGATGATTGTGTGAATGCCAGCAGGCCACGTCCTGCCGGTCCCTAGGGGCTGAGAAAGACCTTTCGGGAACACAGGGAGCGCGTGCACGCACACATACACACACACAGACACAAACTCATGCACACACAGAGACACACACACACGCAAACTAATGCACACAGACACATATGCACACAAACTCACGCACACACACACATGCACACAACACAAACTCTTGCGCACACACAGCACTCCTACATGCACACATATAATACAACTTACACACACAGACATATACACAGTGACATGCCCATGTGTACATACACATCCAAACATGCCCCACATGTGTGAAAACACATACACAGACGCCCCCCTCACATGCACCATGCAAACTCATCTGTGAAGGTTGCATTCAAAAGGAAGCTCTCCCTACCTCCCATCCCTCCCCAGCCTGCCGGTGATGACTTAGAGACAGCACTGGGCAGAGAGGTGCAGAGGGGACTAAGGCTTGCTCTCGCCTCTCCCGGGCCTGTTTGCCCCTGCCCTCACCTGGCAGGCGGTGCCAAACTGTGATTCTGTCTCGAGAAACAGCCTGACCATTGCAGGTCAGCTGTCTGCCCCCACCCCCTCCAAGGGCAGCCTGTCTCCTGGTTGGTGGGACAGGTCTCAGTGGGACTCAGCTACACACTGAACCTCCCTGCCAAGTCCAGGGCAACAAAACCACATCACCACCCTGCCGCTTACGGGGTGCGGACACGGGCCTGAGGGGCTGGGGCACAACCTGGAGGCCCTTACAGCCCTCTCTGCCCTCACCCTTCCCAGAGTGCCCTCAGCCTGGCGCTGCCAGCCGAGTTATCTCCGCAGCCCCCACCCTGAACCACAGGGATGAACAGGGCTCCTGGTGGGTGTGCCATGGTGGGGAGGGTCACAGCTGTGCCCCTATCAGTCCAGCCACTTCCCAGGACTGAGCATCTTCAGAACATAAGGGCTCTGAGCCGCAGGAGCGGCCCCTCACTTAAGTATGGGCCCAAGCCAGGCCCCAGGAGCCGACACTGTCCTCTGGCGGCTGCCCCTTTGGGAATTGAGCTGCCATGCTCTGGCCTCGCCCTCTGGGGAGTTTGCAGAGACAATATAAGGCAATGTGAGCCCCATCGTGCCGCTGCTAGGACCAGCGGTTGCCTCTCAGCCTTGATGCCGGGCGCCACGGAAGGGCGTGCGTGGGTTGCCTGGTGGTAGAGAGGCCCCAATCTTGGCCCATGAAACCCAGCAGTTTCCAACAGAGGCCATGCAGGTCACACAGCTGACTCCTGAACGCCCAGCCTGCCAGAGGGGGCACCTGGGAATCCCTGAGGAGGGACCCACCAGCATCACCAGTGGCAGGGAGCAGAGACCTCAAGTCCACTCTGCCTCCCTCGCCCGTCCTTAAACACCCTCTTTCCTCTCCTCCCCCTCCCCACAAAGGGCTAAAACAACTCACCCCTTTCTTAAGAAGGGGGTAGCAAGAATGGCAATTGTGAATTTTATTTTGTATAGAACTAGTATTTTTGTCGGTGCAGGACTGAAAGGAATCCGGTCAAAGGTTCGGCAGCACCTGGAGCTTCTGGCTCCACGTGGAGTAGGGACCTTGTTTACAAGCAGTTCTGTCACCTTGTGGTTTACTTGTACTGTTTTTCAAGCAAAAAATATTTGTCTGTTGTACTGTATTGCTTTAAATGCACTCCAGGGGTGAAACCCATCCTGCTTCTGCAACCCTTAAGACTGCTATAAGGGGGCCGGGGCACCCCTATGTACTCATCAGTGTGGGAAAGTGAACAGCTTTTCTTGCTCCTGGATTAAGCGCTATTTAAGCAACTGTGGATGTTTTCTGTGTTCAAAATAAATACATCATATCCATAAAAAGTGTCGCAAGAAGTATCATTGGGGCGGGGCGGGCTAGAAGAGGTCAATGCAGGGAAAGGGGGGCATATGTAATACTTTCAACAATGAAGATTTATTTTAAAATTTCAAAATAAAAAATAAAAAGAAGTAACATTGTATCAAAGGGGGGCTGGTACCACCTGAAATCTCTAAGGGAAGGAAACAACATCAAACTGAAAATATATTACTTCTCTCAGAATTAGCAGCCATTGAAGCCTTGTCATTTTCCTGTTGAACCAAATATTGAGTATGTGGGTAGTCAGTGACTTTAGAGTCCTGCTTCCATCAGTCCCGCCCCAAGCCCACACTGCCACCTGCTGGCCACCTGCTGCCACTGTTCAAAAGCAAATGAATCTACACCCGAAGAACCTGCAAATTCCCTAGTCCAGTGGTCCGCAAACTGCGGCTGGCGAGCCACATGCGGCTCTTTGGCCCCTTGAGTGTGGCACATGGGCCACTGAGTTTCAGTCGCACTGTACATGCGCGCCAGCACGTGGCGTTTTGTGGAAGAGCCACACTCAAGGGGCCAAAGAGCCGCATGTGGCTCGCCAGCCGCAGTTTGCGGACCACTGCCTAGTCCAGGGGTGGGCAAACTTTTTGACTGGAGGGCCACAATGGGTTCTTAAACTGGACCGGAGGGCCGGAACAAAAGCATGGATGGAGTGTTTGTGTGAACTAATATAAATTCAAAGTAAACGTCATTACATAAAAGGGTACGGTCTTTTTTTTTTTTTTAGTTTTATTCATTTCAAATGGGCCGGATCCGGCCCGCGGGCCGTAGTTTGCCCACGGCTGGCCTAGTCCCACGTTCAAACCCACTGCGCATGGTCACTCAGAGATGTAGACGAAACTTGTCTTCTACCCTTGGGATGTTCCATGAGGTTAACCCAGTCATGAATTCCACTTTCAGGAATAGCCCCTGCCCCTCCCGGCATCTGTCTCTGGGCACAGCCTGATACCTAAGCCCCATCTCTGTATGCGATACAATCACTCCTCTGTCCTCAACACGAGTGTGCATGGCTCAGGTGCCACCTCCGTGTTCTGGGGCCCCTCCTCCTGGGAACGAACGCAGCAGCCTTCGTGGTAGTGGCATCACCACCCTACACTGACACCCCGTCCCAACAACACACACACTCAGGGTGCCACTGGCACCGGGAACTGTTGGGCTCGGCTCTTCCTGCCTCCTCTATCCACGACGCGCCCTGTGGCCGAGTAGGGCACCACTGCAAACAAGGCTGACCTCTCTCGGCCAGGGGCCTGAGGGGTGAGGGCTGAGGAGGGACCCTTGTGCAGGCTGGGTGGCCTCCTCTTGCCGGAGTCTTAACCCTTTGCGCTCCAATTTTATTTTTAGAATTCAAACAGTCTGGCCCGAATTGGAAGTCCTTCCTCTCTTGGTTGCAGTAGTTCCCTGGCGGAAATTGCCAATTAGCTCAATCACCAACTTGACGTTGGACCTGCTACTAGCGCCTGGTCTGTCGAGTCAGCCTCGACGTTGGAGCGCAAAAGGTTAAGAAAGGGGAGCTGCAACTGATGGCAGATGAGGCCACCACAATGGGCCGGCGTGTGTGGACACGTGTTCCAAGGTCTTTGGACAGGGCACCAGTAGCACCCCACACGAGAGCGCAAATCACCCGAGAGAAAGAGGAAGGAGGGTCGGTACCGAGTATGGCTGTCCACGGCTTGCACTGGCCAAGCCCCCTGCACAACCACACGTGGGGGTCCCACCCCCTGCTCCTGGAGACACCCTGACACACACTGAACGCAGCATGGCTCAGCTCACAGCACCTGAGGTTTTGTGGGCGTCTGCTTAGACGGCTTTGGTGCGCGCGCGCGCACACACACACACACACACACACACACAAGCGCCCCTTGCACACTCAGAGGCCCACACACACACTCCAAGGCCATCCACTCTCATATCAGGGGACTGACCTGATGACTGACCAGGTTCTGGCTGTGAGCAATGGAAGGACCGGCAGCGTCCTCATGGGAGAATGAACCTTCCTTCCTGGGCTCTGCTTGGCTTGACCCCGACGCCTGACCTCACGCTTGACCTCCGACACTTGACCTCACGGCTTGACCTCACATGGCACCTCCCCAAGCCCACGTGAACTCTATCAGGACCAATCGCCGGGCTGGAGGCGGGGCATGCCTTTGCCCACCGGGCGGCCGCCCAGCTGTGCCTGCTCAGCATCTCTCCAAGGCAGCGGTTCTCAACCTTGGCTGCACATTAGAATCACTTGGGAATCTTTTTAAAATCCTGATTTCTGGCCCTAAGCGGTCTGGCTCAGTGGATAGTGGCGAACCTATGACACGCGTGTCAGAGGTGACACGCGAACTCATTTTTTTGGTCGATTTTTCTTTGTTATATGGCATTTAAACATATAAGATAAATATCAAAAACATAAGTCTTTGTTTTACTATGGTTGCAAATATCAAAATTTTTCTATATGCGACACGGCACCAGAGTTAAGTTAGGGTTTTTCAAAATGCTGGCACGCCGAGCTCAAAAGGTTCGCCATCACTGGGATAGAGCGTCGGCCTGCGGACTGAAGGGTCCCAGGTTCGATTCCGGTCAAGGGCATGTACCTTGGTTGCAGGCACATCCCCAGTGGGGGTGTGCAGGAGGCAGCTGATCGATGTTTCTAACTCTCTATCCCTCTCCCTTCCTCTCTGTAAAAAAAAATCAATAAAATATATATTTTTTTTAAAAAATCCTGATTTCTGGGCCTCACCCTCCGGAAATTCTGTTTCTTTGTTACTAAGGTCGTGGCCCCACCCCATAACAAAGAAACAGAATTTCCGGAGGGTGGGGCCCAGAAATCAGGATTTTAAAAAGGTTCCCAGGTGATTCTAACGTGCAGCCAAGGTTGAGAACCACTGCTCCAAGGCATCCCAGGTCTGCCCTACCTTCTGCCCTACGGCTGCTGGCTGCCTGGTCCGTGACCTGCCACAACGCTGGCACCTGAACTACAGGCGGAGGGGGGGACAGCCCGGGAAATGGGGAGCCCTCCACTCGCTGCCAGGCTCTGAGCCTGTTAGTCAAGTTCCAGAGGCAGAAACCCAACTGAAACAAGAAAGGGTATTCAGTGGCTCATTCAGTGACGGCGAGCCTGTAACACGCATGTCAGAGGTGACACGCGAACTCATTTTTGGGGTTGATTTTTCTTTGTTAAATGGCATTTAAATATATAAAATAAATATCAAAAATATAAGCCTTTGTGTTACTATGGTTGCAAATATCAAAACATTTCTATATGTGACACGGCACCAGAGTTAAGTTAGGGTTTTTCAAAATGCTGACACGCCGAGCTCAAAGGTTCGCCATCCCTGTGCTGACGCGCCGAGCTCAAAAGGTTCGCCATCACTGTGCTGACGCGCAGAGCTCAAAGGTTCGCCATCACTGTGCTGACGCGCCGAGCTCAAAAGGTTCGCCATCGCTGTGCTGACGCGCCGAGCTCAAAGGTTCGCCATCGCTGGCTGACGCGGCGAGCTCAAAGGTTCGCCATCGCTGTGCTGACGCGCAGAGCTCAAAAGGTTCGCCATCACTGGCTGACGCGCAGAGCTCAAAAGGTTCGCCATCACTGGCTGACGCGCAGAGCTCAAAAGGTTCGCCATCACTGGCTGACGCGCAGAGCTCAAAGGTTCGCCATCACTGGCTGACGCGGCGAGCTCAAAAGGTTCGCCATCGCTGGCTGACGCGGCGAGCTCAAAAGGTTCACCATCACTGGCTGAGGCGCCGAGCTCAAAAGGTTCGCCATCACTGTGCTGGCGCGGCGAGCTCAAAAGGTTCACCATCACTGGCTGAGGCGCCGAGCTCAAAGGTTCGCCATCACTGTGCTGACGCGCCGAGCTCAAAGGTTCGCCATCACTGTGCTGACACGCAGAGCTCAAAGGTTCGCCATCGCTGTGCTGACGCGCCGAGCTCAAAGGTTCGCCATCACTGTGCTGACACGCAGAGCTCAAAGGTTCGCCATCGCTGTGCTGACGCGGCGAGCTCAAAAGGTTCACCATCACTGGCTGACGCGCCGAGCTCAAAGGTTCGCCATCACTGGCTGACGCGCAGAGCTCAAAAGGTTCGCCATCACTGGCTGACGCGCAGAGCTCAAAAGGTTCGCCATCACTGTGCTGGCGCGGCGAGCTCAAAAGGTTCGCCATCACTGGCTGAGGCTCCGAGCTCAAAGGTTCGCCATCACTGTGCTGACGCGCCGAGCTCAAAGGTTCGCCATCACTGGCTGACACGCAGAGCTCAAAGGTTCGCCATCGCTGTGCTGACGCGGCGAGCTCAAAAGGTTCGCCATCGCTGTGCTGACGCGGCGAGCTCAAAAGGTTCACCATCACTGGATGACGCGCCGAGCTCAAAGGTTCGCCATCACTGGCTGACGCGCAGAGCTCAAAGGTTCGCCATCACTGGCTGACGCGCCGAGCTCAAAGGTTCGCCATCACTGGCTGACGCGCAGAGCTCAAAAGGTTCGCCATCACTGGCTGACGCGCAGAGCTCAAAAGGTTCGCCATCACTGGCTGACGCGCCGAGCTCAAAAGGTTCGCCATCACTGGCTGACGCGCCGAGCTCAAAAGGTTCGCCATCACTGGCTGACGCGCCGAGCTCAAAAGGTTCGCCATCACTGTGATGGCGAACCTTTTGAGCTCGGCGTGTCAGCATTTTGAAAAACCCTAACTTAACTCTGGTGCGGTGTCACATATAGAAATTTTTTGATATTTGCAACCGTAGTAAAACAAACTTATATTTTTGATATTTATTTTATATATTTAAATGCCATTTAACAAAGAAAAATCAACCAAAAAAATGGGTTCGTGTGTCACCTCTGACACGCGTGTCATAGGTTCACCATCACTGGCTATAGCCTCATACGCCGCTATGGTGCAAGCCACGCCCACAAGCCAATCAGGAGCGAGTATGCAAATTAACCCAAATAAGATGGCGGCGGCCACAGAGCTGTAACGAACAGAAGGCTGGGTTTTTTGGGGATTTTTTTTGTTTGTTTGTTTGTTTTTTTTTGTTTTTGTTTTTTTTTTTTTAATATATTTTATTGAGTTTTTACAGAGAGGAAAGGAGAGAGATAGAGAGTTAGAAACATCGATGAGAGAGAAACATCGACCAGCTGCCTCCTGCACACTCCCCACTGGGGATGTGCCCGCAACCAAGGTACATGCCCTTGACCGGAATCGAACCTGGGACCTTTCAGTCCGCAGGCCGACGCTCTATCCACTGAGCCAAACCGGTTTCGGCTTTTTTGTTTGTTTTATTGCTTAAGGTATTACAGAGTATTACATATGTCTCCTTCCCCCCCCCTTGACATTCCCCCGGCCTCCCCTACCCCCCAGTGTCTTATGTCCATTGGTTATGCTTATATGCATGCATACAAGTCCTTCGGTTGATCTCTTACCCCCCCTCCCGCACCCCAACCCTCCCCAGCCTTCCCGCTGCAGTTTGACAGCCTGTCCGATGCTGCTCTGCCTCTGTATCTATTTTTGTTCATAAGTTTATAATGGTCTTTATTATCCATAAATGAGTGAGATCATGTGGTATTTTTCCTTCATTGACTGGCTTATTTCACTTAGCATAATGCTCTTCAGTTCCATCCATGCCATTGCAAATGGCAAGAATTCCTTCTTTTTTACAGCAGCAGAGTATTCCATCGTGTAGATGTACCACGGTTTTCTAATCCATTCATCTACTGATGGGCACTTAGGCTGTTTCCAGATCTTTGCTATGGTAAATTGTGCTGCTATGAACATAGGGCTGCATATATCCTTTCTGATTGGTGTTTCTGGTTTCCTGGGATATATTCCTAGAAGTGGGATCACTTAGTCAAATGGGAGTTCCATTTTTAACTTTTTGAGGAAACTCTATACTGTCTTCCATAATGGCTGCACCAGTCTGCATTCCCACCAGCAGTGCAGGAGTGTTCCTTTTTCTCCGCATCCTCTCCAGCACTTGTCGTTTGTGGATTTGAGCACTAATCCCACTCATGAGGGCTCCACCAACATGGTCTACTCACCTCCCAAAGGTCCACCTCCCAATGTCATCACCGTGTGCATTAGGATTTCAACTGTGAACTTGGGGAGGGGGGACACAAATACTCAGACCACAGTATTTGCATTCCTCTAAGTGAGTCAATCTGAGTATTTTTCATGCCTAAGGGCCATTTTGTAAATTGTTCACGTCTTGTACTCATTTTTCTATTGGGTTTTTGATCCTCTGTCCTTCATGTTTTAAATAATCTTCATGGATAGTTAGGGATATTAGCCCTTTGTCACGTGTGTTGTGATTATGCTTCAAGTTTGTTAATTGCCTTTTGTCTTTGTTTATGGTGTGTGTGCTTTTGTCACATGAATTTTTTAATTTTAATTTACTCAAATGTATTCATCTTTTATTGCCCCTGGATTTTGACTCTCAGGTGGACAGCTTTCCCTACACCAAGGTTTTAAAAAAAGAATTCATCCACGTTTCCTGCTAGTGCTTGTATGGTTTTAATGTTTACACTCAGAACCCTCACCAGGGGTTCTTAAGAATAGTGTGAGGTACGAATCTATTTCTGACTTTTTCCAAATGGTTACCAGTCATCTCAGCTATTTATTAAAAAGTTCATCTCCAACCCAGTGATCTGAGATGGCACCTTCATCGGATGCTGTTTCCACGTGTACTTGGGTCCATCTCGGGCTCCCTACTCTATTCCTGGTCTATTTGTCTCTTCCTGCACCAGGACCACATGGCTGTAATTGCAGAGGTTTTACAGTATGTTTGAATGTGTGGTAAGGCTAGTCCTCCATCATCGTCTTTCTCAGTGGTTTCCTGGTCATTTCTACAGGTTTGTGGGGGGTTTTTTACATGAACTTTGGTCAAATGTGACTAACTTCATAAAACAGCCTATGAGGTTTCTAGTGGGATTGCACTGAATGTGTAAATTGACTCAGGGAAACTGGCATCTTTATCATGCTGAGTCCTGCCCTCCCAGAATGGACTGTGCAAGTCCTACCCGGTGTCTTTAGCATTGCTCTTGTATAGTTTTGCACATTTCTTGCTAAATTTATTCCAAAGTATTCAATCTTCTTGCTAACATTTTGCATGGGATTTTCACTACCCTCCTAACTTCTGTGGACTGTTTGTATGCTAATTTTGTGCCTTGCTCCTTCACTGAAATCCTATTGTTTGTGCTGGTTTTGTCATTCATCCTTTGGGACAGATCACTGTGTTGGAGTGAGGCTGCTGGTGCCCTCCCGCCGCCCTGTGGGTTTTCTGGAGGGTATTTCAGGGTGAGAGAAGCTATGATGAGCTAATGTTTCAGGAGTGGATGGCCCATGTCTGTCCTGTTCACCAGTGTGGGCCTGGCACCCAGCACAGAGCCTGGCACCGGGCCGATGCCCAGGAAGGGCTGTCAGAAGGCAGGGAGAGACCAGAGGCCTGCTTACAGATCGCCTGGGGACTCTGGGGTGGGCAACTGGCTGGCAAGGACACTGAGATAATACTTCCCTCAGAGCCCTGATGGAGAAGCAAGTTTTAAAAACGAAAACGCAGGATCTCCCCCGCCCTGACTTGGAGCAGCCCAACAGCTTCCCCCTCCAGTAACTTTGCCAGTGAACGTACAAGAAAGTCCAGCCAAGTGGAGAGAGGTGGGCGGACTGGGGAGGAGCGGGAAGTACCCGCTATGTTCATCCCCCAGTAACCCATCCCTTCCTATCTGTGCAGCCCCTCCCCGTGAGGGAAACACAGAGCCCAGGTCCAGGGGAGGGAAACACAGGACCGCAGCGGGGGTGACCTGCCCAAGGCCCTGCAGTCAGTAACTACGGAAACTGGGGTCCTAGCCCATGTTCTGAACCCAAATCCCAAGCCCCACCCACAGAGCTAAGTGGATCCCAAAGGGTAAGATTCATTTAAAACTTAGCAACTGGTCACTTCTTGCTTTTCTGGGCACTTCCAGAGATGAGCCTGGAGAGGACACAATCCCCCCATCCCCGACTATGACAAATCTAGGCTGTGCCTGAGGGGACAGGGGGGTGGGAGGCCAGCTGGGCCCAGGGAGAAGGTCTGCCCAGACCGAGACAACAGACTGGAAAACCATCAGCTTGGGGTGTGAGGAGCCCCACAGCTGTGCCGCTGGCATAGGAAGCGCTCCAGAACAAACATCAGCTTTTAGGTGCAGGATTTATTGGCTGTTGCAAAGCGAGATTTTTTTTTAAAAAAAAATCACATTTCCCCCAGGACAGATGCTCAGACTGAGCCATGGGAAAAACAGTGGCCCGATCACATACAAATTCTCAGAGATGGCCCCGCAGGTGAAGGGTCCTGGCAGCAGGGGCTCCGCCTCCTCCAGGTTCCCAGTCAATCATTCGGGTTGCTGCCCCTCCTCCCGCCCACACAGCCCAAGAAGCAGTCCAGACAGGAAGGGCTGAAGCCAGCGTGCTTGCCCCTTCGCCTCCCTCTGGGACTGGGAGCACCTGCCACCTATTTGGTGCCGGGTGCCACACCCACAGAGGCTGGAACAAGGCCTCCCAACCTTCATTTCCACCAACCGCTTCTCAGGGAGAGAGGGGTCCAGGCCTGCCTCCCCAGAGTTCACAACGGCCCCTCCCTGTGTTTGCAACCACTGCTCTTGAGGCGCGAAGCTAAGATCTTTTCTGAACCAATAGAGATGGTTCATGCTTTATGGTTGAAGGTGTCCCCTTGGATCGGAAGACTTAAGGCCCCTTGCATGTCTCCCCCCACAACCCCCTTTCCCGGGAACAAACTCTCAGTCGCATACAAGGCCACTATGGGGTAAGAGAGCTCGAAAGCCAGGGCTGGAGGCCCCTTGCCTGCTCAGCGCTGGGCAGACCAGCCAGGGGCCACAGGCCACTTCCCTGAGAGGGAACGGCAGCAAGACCTTCATCAGCAGGAGACCAACCACCATTCAGAGCCAACGAAGAATCCTCCCACGGATGGAAGCCCAGGTGCCCAGGTATAAATGCCACAGTGGCCTGTGCTGAGAAACCAATGAACGCTGGCCTTGGGCCAAACACGGCACAATTTTGTGAATGTCTAGAAATGCTGATTGTCCTGACAGCTGCTAAAATCATAAACAAATGATGACCTTTGCCCCAGGCACTGGCCTGGGGCAGGGGAACATTTTTGGAATTGCCAGAAGGCTGGATGATGCCGACTCCCTGGCTGTGTGACCTTGGGGAGTCCCTTAGCCTCTCTGAGCTTCAACTTCTGGGATGTAAGCCCACTCTCACCCTCCTGTGTGGCCTGAGGGGTGAGACCAGGAGCCCAGCATGATGTCAGCCAGCCCTTCCTCAGGGCTTCATTAGAGGGGCCCAGCAAGGCTGCGCACACTGAAGGGCATGACAAACCCAGTGGCCCCATTCACACTTACCCCCTAGGGCCAGAAACCAGGATAAAGACACCAGCAAAGGAGAAAGACCATTAGAAAACAAATCTGGCCAGATTCAAAGCCCTCCCAAGAGGAGGTTTTCCACAACGCTCCCAAGGGCTCACTTGGCAGCCGCGGGCATTTTCCTGGCACGATCTTTCCTGTCCTATGGACCATGTGTCCGATTCCCTGGAGTCAATATCCGGTCCCGGTTTTGTTCAAAGAGTTCTAACATTTTCGGCATGTCGTGGTCAGCCTCAATCACCTGGAAATTAAACACACAGTCACAGCCTGCACTCGGCTTCAGCACCCTCCTCCCTTCAAAGGTGAAGAGAGAGAGCTGGAGGCAGGAGGAGGCAGCAAGAGGCAGGTTAAAGCCAAACCTCGCCCGTTCTAGGTCCATCTAAATTCTCGGCTCTATTTTCACTGAAGAATCCGCTGCAGTTGTCCCTGCAGCGAGCTCATAAATGAGGTAGGTTCTCATCATTTTATACCGTCTAATTTTCTACAATGAGGGGAAAACTGTACTGTATTTTTAAAACCCACTATAGTAATGTCTCACTTCCCAGCAACCGCACTGCCTGGAAGAGCCATGAGTGGAAGTGTCTGAGCAGCCCAAACAGATGTCCCCAAGGCCAGGCGCAACGTCTGTGCACGGCCCTCCCGCAGGTCCACGCTGCACACGCATTCCTAGCAGTCTTAGGTGGCCAGGGCTGCCTGCAGAGATGCAGCAGCAGCAAATCACAAACAAGGGGACGGAGAAGCAAGGAATCACGGATGGGGCAGACATAGCAAGAGTTAGAAACGGCGAGAGTCGGCAGGAGAAAGAGGGGTTGCCGTAAAAGGCAAGCACAGGAGCTCCGAGACATTAGTAACCTGGGGCCAACAGTGCTGCAGCTCAGCACCCGCTACAGGCATCACTGTGCGCCCGCCCAGAACAGCACACGACGGGCCCTCGGACGCCCCGAGTCACCGAGGAAAGGTGCAGCGAGGCTCCGCGCCCGCCATCCGCTGGAGAAGGGGCTGTTCCATCGGGAAGACCACCATCCCAATGGTTAAGGCCAAAACCCGGGGCTAGAGGCTTTAGCCACCTAGAACATTCCTTCGCTGGTGATGCTGGGTAAGTGAGATGCTGCCGTGGCCACGGTGTAATGACACTGAGTCAAATCACCTTCTCTCGGGTCTGTCCAAGTCACTGAGACTCGTCCAGAACGGGGACTGGGAGAGGGAAAGCCACCCTCCCACCCTCCCTGCTTCCTTCCTGCACATTCCCGAGCGCTGCAGGACTCGGCCCCTCCCCAGACTGCAGAGCGGCCGCCATTCCCGGGCCACTCTTCCTTCTAGAAAAGTCTCCTGCCCTATCAGGAGGACTTACCAGAACAGGGGCCACTATGGGGAAAAGGCCCCCTTTGGTGAGCCATTCCTCGTAGAGGTGGTGAATAGCATCCAGGTATTCCTGCCGGAAACACACACACAGGCCGCTGAGGCACGAGGGAGCGGGCACGCCTCTCCCACCCGGGGTCTCGGGCAGGTAGGGTGGACGTCACTGACCATGGGCAGTGGCTTGGACAGAGAAGCCCACGAAAACCAACCTGGCTCAGGCGGACAGTGAAAGTGCAGCTGCTCACTCCCACAGCCAGCCCAGCCCAGGCCTCTGGTGCACACCGCTGGGCTTTCCACACACCCTCCCAGCGGGATTCTCTCATTACTGCCTTTTTTTTTTTAACAGCGGAGCCACCAGTTCCTTTGGGGGAGGGGGCCCATGGCCCAGCATCCTAGCCCTGGGCAGCCTAAACCTTTCCCTCCCCCGAGAGGAGTGTGACCCTCACTGGCCTAGGAGCCCCACTCCCACAGCCCAAACCTACGGAGATTCTAGACCAGGGGTGGGGAACCTTTTTTCTGCCAAGGGGCCACTTGGATATTTATAACATCATTTGTGGGCCATACATAATTATAACTAAAAATCAGCCTGCTCTATTTGGTCAAACATTTAATTAACTCGCCCCTAATGCCTGGGCAGGGCCAGACCAGATGGTTTCTCGGGCCTTATCCCGGCCGGACATTCCCCGCCCCGGGCCTAAACCGTGATGAGGCCCTGAAGGGTTTGGGCTGGGACTGCACCCGTGGTGCCCTGCACTGCAAACACCACCCAGGCAGCAGGGTGGAGGCTGGATTTCAGAGGCAGATGAGGGGAGAGGGGGGCCAGGGCAAGGAGAGCAGTTAACCAATCCCAACCAGAGTCAATGTGGCCTTGAGCCGACCCGGAGGCTGAAGCAGTTAAGCAGCCACCAGTGGGTGTCGCCTCCGAGCCGGCACAGCACTACGCACTGGGGATGCAGCAGTGAGCGAGAGGGCAGGTTCTAGAACGGATCCAGAGGGCACGGAGGCGAGCTGCCTTCAGGAGGCGGCCAGCCAAGCCCTGGTGATGCCTGGGCAGGGATGGGGGAGGGTGCCCACCGCTGAGTCTGGGACACAGGAAGTGAAGCAGATGTGGACGCGGGGTCTCCAACCACAGAGGAAGTCAGAGTTCCCCCTCAGAGACGCTCGGTTCCTGTTTCCCTCTCTCTGACAGCAGCCCAGGGTCTCCCAGAGGGTGGGGCCAGGCTGGGGTGCTGGTGGCTCCCAGGTCATCTCTAACCAGGTGCAAGGGCTCTTACCAGTGGGATGACCTTCTCCTCGTCCCTGCATCTCATCTTTAACCTCTGATAGCAGGTCTCGGGAGTGGTCCGGAGATACACTGAGATTTAAAAAACACATGTGGCTCTAACGACTGTTCACGGCTTGGAAGTGAAAGCCAAGGAGAAGGGGAAGAAGGCACTGGAGAGAAACACCTGCCGGCATCTCGGAGCAGGAGACACGGCCAAGGTCGGCTCACAGCTCCACCACTGACCAGCTGTGTGACCTGACAGGCCCCCTGACCACATCCCTTCTTTCATTCCCTTTCAATGTCATGAGCCCCACTGGGTCACTGTGAGGCTCAATAAGGCTCCAGACATAGAGCTTAGCACAGGGCCCAGCCCCCGGTGGGTCTCAGTTAATGTCTAGGTTTTTCATCTCCTCCCTCCCTTACAAACTAAAAAAACACCAAATCACAGTGGACCCACCAAGTCACAGGGAGAACAGCCTGAGGAACAAAGGCAGGTGCTTCTCCAGGAGGGACCAGGAGCCGCCCCCCGCCCCCTTCCATCTGCCCTTGGGCACAAGGCTGAATTATTGTGGCAGAAGCAGCACCACAGTAAGGGCCCCGCCCTGCTGGCTGGTTGGAAACCTGGACAAGCTCATCCTCACAGGGCCCAGGGGAGGGAGGCCCAGGAGGGAAGTCAGGACGGGCCTGGGCCGTCTCACCTATCAAATCCACGGACACATCGATGTTCCTCACGATCCAGTCATACCATTCCGACAAAATCACGTAGTCCACTTCGGGCATCTTCCCGCTGCAATGAGGCGTGAGGGCTCTGCTTACCCACAGGGGAGCTTCTAGGAGGTGCCATTCCCCCAAAGTAACTGCAATGGCCTTGGTTGAAGGGCACTGCCAAGGGCACCCCAGTGTGACCCACACGGCAGTGGGCGCGTGGTGATGACAAGGACCTTCACACCTCAGCCTCCGCCGTCCGGCGACGGGCTAGGGGGTAAGGCAGCACGAGTCGTGGCACTGCCCGATGAAAACCCATTTCGAGTTCGAACTCCGAGCGGAGAAAGGGGCTCTGAAGCCTGTCCCCCGAGAACAGGGACAGTGCTCGGATTAGGAGGTGGCACGACAAACCGACTTCACCTCTAAAAACTCATTCTGTGGGACTAATCACCGATGTCTGCGTAGCACTGTTTAAAATAATGAAAAATGCCAAAACCGGTTTGGCTCGGTGGATAGAGCGTCGGCCTGCGGACTGAAGGGTCCCGGGTTTGATCCTGGTCAAGGGCATGTACCTGGGTTGCGGGCACATCCCCAGTAGGAGATGTGCAGGAGGCAGCTGATCGATATTTCTAACTCTCTATCTCTCTCCCTTCCTCTCTGTAAAAAATCAATAAAATATATTTAAAAAATAATAAAATAAAATAATGAAAAACTAAACCTTGGGCGTGGTGGGCATGGCCCAGTGGTTGAGCACTGACCTATGAACCAGGAGGTCACAGTTCAGTTCCCTGTCAGGGCACATGCCCGGGTTGCAGGCTTGATCTCCAGGGTGGAGGCGTACGGGAGGCAGCCGATCGATGATTCTCTCTCATCCTGGATGTTTCTATCTCTACCTCTCCCTTCCTCTCACTGAAATTAATAAAAACGTATTTTTTAAAAAAAACTAAACCTTGATACATCTATAGAAGAGAAAACCATGCAGTAACCGAAAGGTGATGCTGTAAAATAATATTCACTGACGTTCAGATGCTCCTAATTCAATGAAAACAGCAGGATACGAAACTCTGCATGATTTGAATAAAGTTTGTCATAGAAGCAAAACAACAAAAGCTGTGCATGACCCAACCAAATGTTTTAAAGTATTTGTCCACACAGTTTGAAAAAAGACTGAAAAGAGAAACACCAAAATGTTCAAAGTGCTTTTCTCTGACCTGGGGGACTCTGTGAGACTTTACTTTTTTCTTTATACTTTGCTGTATTTCCCAAAATTTAACAACAGATTCATTCTCAAATCAACAGTGGGGGTCAGGGAGACTGCACGTACTTAAAGTGTAAACTGGAAAAGAAAGGAAGGAAGGGAAGAGGGGAGGGAAGAGGAGCCGAGGTGCGGAGAGAGACCTGGCGTCCGCCCGGCTCCTGCGGATTTCCTCACCCGCCCGGAGGACACAAACAGGAAAGGAGAACGGCCGCAGCTGGAGAAACAGACCTCGACAGCTGGTGACCCTCCAGGGCCCCAGGGAGGAATTCCCCCTTTTAACATCCATCTCCGACCCACTCAGAATGGGCTTGGTGAGAGCAACCCCAAGGAGAGTGGAGGGCCCGGGAGGCGTGCAGGGGGCCCCCAAAGGGATGTCAGCCAGTGGGTGCTGTTTTGTGGTTTTCCTCCTGGGAACTCTGCCTGCTCTGCCCCCCCACCTCTCCCCCACCCCCTCCCCATCTGCCTGGAAAATGGCGTGCCCAGCGCCCCACACAGGCCACTGCTTTGCTCTCCATGGAACACAGATGGCAGAGCCTCCACAGAAAATCCAAAGGCCCAACTCACCAACGGCTGGCTGAGGGCTCTCATGAACCCTCCCGAGAGCAAGTGGCACAATCGCGGCCTAGGGTCCCCGTAACCCTGCTGACTGTAACTGTCCGGCACAGCTTGTTGCCACCTTCGCCCTGAGGCCCAGAGAGCCCCCAGTTTACACAGCACAAGCCGGGACAGAAACCTCACCTCCAATGCCAGTCACCTTGCATACGTATTTTCTTCTGTTTTCACAAGACCATGTGAGGCCATTCATAGGTGAGGAAAACTGAGGCTCAGGGAAGCTCAACTCTGGGCAGGGATCCAAGCCCGACTCTCTGTGGCCCCCAAACCCAGTGGCTCTTCGTTGTATCACTCGCCCTCCCTGGTCTGTCCACCGAGGGGCTGGTCTGGGTCACGTCCTGGGCTCGAGAGGCCACGAGTCCCCACTGGGACTACAGCGGGGAGGAGGCCAAGCCCCAGGGCCAGTCGGGGAGGCAGGAGGACCTGCCTGTGCTCCAAACTCAGGGTCATTTTTGTTGTTAATCCTCACCCGAGGGTATTTTTTCCCACTGATTTTTTTTCCCAGGGGAGAGTGCGAACGCAGTCCCCATACCACAAATCACACTTGGGGAAGTCGCAGGGGTCAGCACATCTGGGTGCCATGGGTAAGCCTCGCCCTGGGAAGCCACCCCTGACCATGGCACCTCCAGGTAAGTACCCATTGATGTTTTAAAGAGCGGAAGGCTGGGGGGAGGAGAGAAAGAGAGAAACATCGATGTGTGAGAGACACACACATCTTCCTCTTCAGGACAGCACACAGCCCCGGGGCCTAACTGCACTGTCATTCTGCCCACCCCTGACTGGCTGGGGCGGGGAGAGGGGTGGGAGGGGAAGGGCTGGAAGAGGCGGCCTCTCCCTAGGCCAGTGATGGCGAACCTTTTGAGCTCGGCGTGTCAGCATTTTGAAAAACCCTAACTTAACTCTGGTGCTGTGTCACATATAGAAATTTTTTGATATTTGCAACCATAGTAAAACAAAAGACTTATATTTTTGATATTTATTGTATATATTTAAATGCCATTTAACAAAGAAAAATCAACCAACAAAATGAGTTCACGTGTCACCTCTGACACGCGTGTCATAGGTTCGCCATCACTGCCCTAGGAGAACTGCTCACTTGTTTGAGACCCAAAAGGCAAGACCACCCCTCAAGAAATCCTGCTTTGGTGGAGGCAGAATGCCAATCTGTGGGCTTTTCTGGGCACCTGAGCCTGCAACCAATGCCAACTGTAAGGCCTGGCTCCCCTGACCCAGCACTTTGGGGGCTCCAATAGGCCCAATGCTTCTGGCCTTATTAACAAGAGGAATCTACATACCCCCCCACACACACACACACACACACTTCCTCATCGCTGCTGCCCCTCACAGCAGGTGCATGACAGCTCCCCCAGCCAATCAGGAAGGAGCACTGCTTTCCAATCCCATCTCAACTCCTGATCTGCCAAACAGGGTGGTCCGGAGGGTGCCCAGGGGAAGGACAGGTGAAGACGATAATGCAGCTCCTGCCAAGGGTCCCTGCTCTGCCCCTGGCCACTGGGAAGACAGATAAGCTGGCCCAGTTCCCAAGTGAGTCCCGGCACTGGGAACGTGCTTCTCAGTGCTGCGCCCTCGTTCTCTGCCTCCCGAACTTGGGGACTCTGGAGTGTGAGGCTAAAGGTGGGGGAACTCCAAGCCACATGCTAAGCAGGATGTTTGTCACAGATACAAACCGAAGAGCATGTTATGGGCTAGAAGGCAAAATCCAATGACTTTCTAACGTAAAGAGGAAATGTCACAGAAATGTCCGGTTTGTTAGCAGCCTGCTTGGGGCCACAGGGGCAGGGAGGACAAGTGGGGAGCTGGCGGCCTGCGTGATCTTGCCTCTGCCCTCTGAGGACTCAGGGGAAGGGCTTGAGGAGCACAACCTTCTCACACCTCCCTGGAACCAGTGGTGGGTGGCCTGGCCCGCCACAGTGCATGGTGCTCCCAGCAGCCCCTGGAGCACTTGAGCCCACACCCCGACCCACAGCCTCTGGCTTCATCAAGTGAGACCAGAACTGGTCTTGATTGAGGTTCCAACAAGGTCTGCAGAGGAATCCATGCCCTCTGGGGGCCATATGAGCTTGAAAGCATAAGATTCCAAGAACAGAAATAGGACACTGTACATTTCTCCCATGGTTCTTTGTCCCCGGGAAATCCTAATCACAGATGCCAGGCTTCCTGGGAGGGGCAGCGGGGAATAAATGCGTATAAAATTACCAGGGCAGGAAAGCAGCCCAAAAAGATTAAACACTACAGCCTTTCCCTACCTTCCCCACAAATATCATGCACACTGTGCTGGACTGACTGTTCTGGGCGCTCCAAATCTTCACCTCCCTATATCCTCTCACTCGGCCACATAACCCCCAAAGGCCCCCCACCTCTCAGACTGGGTCAGCTGTGTGACCAGCTCTGACCAACGGGATGTTAGCAAATGTGAAGCTGAGGCCTGGAAAAGCAATCATGCATCTCAGCTGGCGCTGCTGCCTTCTGCCATCACATGAGGAGTGAGTGCCCAGGCTAGCCTGCTGGTCCCAGGAGGAGGACGAGAGGCAAGAGAAAGAGAGATGAGTCACCTCCTCACCCTTCCCAGGGCTATCCTCGACCAGCCATTCCCCAGACATATCAGGGAGTCCGGCCAAGGTCAGCAGAGCCGCCTGGCCGACCACCCTACATGACTGAGCAGTCAGTGTAGACAGCTGCCTGCCACTGAGGCTTTGAGGTTGTTTGTTACACAGCATTACTACGGCAATAGATAGCTGGTAGGTACTCAACATCTGTCATTTGGGTAAACAAGTTCCAATTTCATTTTGAACAAATTAATACAATATCAACAGTGCAAACTATGATACCTTCTATACAGGTTTTCTACAAAAATGTATCTTGCGCTGTGAATCGACCGCTCCATTAACCGTACAGGTGACGTCTAAAATGAAACAAAAGAGTGATTCACTAAGGCAGGCAAAGAGGAGGAGGTCAGGAAGGCTTGAAGCATGCCTGTGCTCCCCGACTGTGCTCTATGCTGAATACAAGAATCGAGAAGCTCACACAGGCCCAGCTGTGTTCCTCCCTCAGCCTGCACCCTCCCCAGACCCGGAAGCTTGGTGGCCAGAGCAGCAGTGCTGGGGCCAGAGCTCGTCAGCAGCAGCCTCCTGCACAGGAGTGGAGAGCCTCGCGGGAGGGTGGGTTTAGGGAAGTGCTGCTCAGCAAAGCAGTGTCGAGTGCAAAGTGTGGTGATAACCACGGACCTAAACAGGGTGCCTTTGCTTACGCAGAGGCATCTGACTGCCTGAGGCAGGGCCCAGAGAGGGGCCCAGGTGACACTGGGGGACTCTGCCATCAGTGCTTCAGGGTCTGGCTTTGTGAAGCCCCACAGGCTGCGAGCCCTGCCAACTGCTCCCCTTTTCTCAGGCTGCGTGGAGGCCACTGCAGCCTTTGGACACAGGGAAGGACAGTGCCCAGCAGGAAGGAGGACGCACTGACTCCGCCCATCTGTGCAGGTTGCTCACACTGTCCACAGATGACCCTTCCCTTTGTCCACAGTGTCCCACAGGGAAGCAGGAAGGGCCCTTACCCTGGATGCCAAGTGGGCAAACACTGCTGTCACTCAGCCTGGTACACATGCATCCACAGCACCCATGGGACCTGAGCCAGCAGATCTGGGTGAGATTCAAAACCATGGCCCAGGAATTTCCTAACCCTCTCTCCCTGTGCATCTACCTGTCCATCGTCTTCCCTTCTATTTTCCCATTCTCTCCTTCCTCATCACTCTCCACTACCCATCTTCTGCTAGCTCCCCACACATCCATCTCTCTTTCTGTTCATCTTATGGGTCTCCTCCATGGGTGTCCCGTTATACTCAGGTATGATAGATACTTTTCAGGTTTGCAAGTGGCTACCCGCTCAGGAAAAGTAGGGTGAGCACAGGGCAAAGTGCCAACCTCAGGTCCTCTAACCGCATCATTTAGACAGACACCTGGGGGGATAGAAATTCTAATCGCTCTGCTCATTATCTACACAGATTTGTAGAAGATTGACAGCTATGTTGCAAGTGCCCAACTCTTGATCAAACCACCCAAGTGGCTGCATCAGTGTAACTGGCTGTGGGGATCACTCTTTTTTTTTTCTAGGGTAGGGGCGGGCGATGGGGGAGAGGGGTAAGGGGGTGCCGGAGACAGGCGGGAGCTAGTAGGGTCGGGATGGGAGAAAACCTGGTGTAGGGGTCACTTCTTGGAGAGCCTCCACGGCCAGCCTTTCTCCTAAGAGACTCTGCCCTATTCACATTCCCGCTGATGGAAGAGGCCCAAGGAGCGGTGTGTGCTCCATGACTTTCCCAACACCTGATTGGCCCGGGGCTCGGCCCCTGACCCTAGCTGAGCCAATCAGATTTTTTTCTCTCAAGAACTGTGAAGTTTAGAGAGAGGTTCTCAAACATGCAAACAAACAAAGCGTGCATTAAAATCACCCGGGGAGCTTGATAAAACACAGATTGCTGGGCCTCATCTCCAGAATTTCTCATTTAGCAGGTCCAGGATGGGGCCAGAAAATGTGCCTTTCTAACAAGTCCTGGTCCAGGGCCACACTTTGAGAGAAACTGAGTTAAACGGTGGTGAGCCCAGTCATGGTTGGGTCATGAAGACTCAGGCTCACAGTGGTGTCCTAGCAACTTCTTGACTAGCTGAGGCTGCTGGGGCAGGGGGCAGGGGGCGGGGGGGTGCAGGGCCTCAGAGAGCTGCAGAACAGAGACCTCGGCCCAAGACAGAGAAGGCTGAGCAGCGCTGAAGGCCCAGGAGTGAGGCCTCCTTGCGAGGGCCCCCTTCCTGGCAGTCACAGAACCCTCATCGGAAGACAATGTTACGAAGGCTGAACCAAGCGTCTGAAGGTACCTGCGGACAAGTGCGCTGGTCCAGCATGGTGAGCTGCACGTATGTCTGCAGCGTGAGGCCCCATCGACAGGCATCACGGTACATCAGACCCTGCAGAAGGGAGAACACAGCAACTTACCTCAGTGTGCTCTATCTATGGGACTGTGGTCATTCTGGTCACCGATAGCCCTCTCGTAATACCTACGTGGGCTGAAGTGGGGCCAGACATAAACCCAGAGTGGACAGAGACAGACACTGGAGTACTTATAAGACAGCCCAGCAACAGCAGTAACGGGAGCCTATAGAAAGTCCCCAGGGAACATCCATTCCGTCACTCAACAATGTTCATTGAGCTCCTGGAGTCTGTTCTCCATCCAGCAGCCACCGTGAGCTTCTTAAACCTAAATCAGGTCTCGTCATCCCCTGCTCAGAACCTTCCAGGGACTTCGCACTGAATTCTAAATGAAACCCGAAGCCCTTACCAAGGCCCACAGAGCCCCAGACAACCACTTCCATCTTCTCGCGTCTCCTACCATTCTTCCTCTGGCTCAGGAACTTCCAAGCACACGGGCCTCCCTAGTGTCACCCGGATACCGAGCACATTCCCACCTCGGGGCCTCCACACCTGCCATGCCCTGTCTGAAGGCACTTCCTCCAGGCATGTGCACTGCTCCCTCCCCCACTCTGTTTAGGTCTCTGCTCAAATGTCACCTAAGCAGCCGTCCCCAGCTCTCCCGTGTGAAACGGAAGCCCCACCCCATCACACTCTTCTGCCTGTAGATACAAAACACTTCATGCTGCATATGCCACTTACTAATAGTCTTACTCTTCCACGTTTTTTATTTTCTTCCTTGGCGTTAACTAATAAAACTCCATCTCTGTATTCAGAACTGCAGGCTTCTATGAACCAGATCACCGTTTGGTTCCGGTCAGGACACATGGCTAGGTTGCAAGCTTGATCCCCAGTAGGGGGCATGCAGGAGGCGGCCAATCAATCATTCTCTCTCATCACTGATCTCTCTCTCTCTCTCTCTCTCCCTCTCTTCTTCTCTCAAATCAATAAAAATCTATTTTTAAATAAAAAAGAAAGAAAACTACAGGCTCCTAACTTTGGGTAAAAGAAAATCGCAGAAAGGTTGGGAGAAGCACTCCCTCTACCTTCTACATTAGAAAGTCAACTCAGATAGTGATGGACTGAGGCTTTTCACTAAACTACCAATCTTGACCTGCCCCCCGGAGTGGAAACTTATGCAAAAATATCTAATTCTGTTATATTTGTTATTACAAAACTGTCACTTGAAATGCTCTTTGAACCAAGGATGCTCCGAGCTCTGAGCCTGGGACTGTGCCCTACGAAATATCACCATAATCCCTCAAGCCTGCAACTCTAGCTGTCTCAGTAACCCAGCCCTGGACCCTCCCGGTTTCCCAGAGAATGAGAATGTTCTGAGGCTTTTCTGTGAGGCCCAGAGAGAAAGACTGGCACGCTGTCTCCGCCCACGTGCACAGAGGTAAAAGTCCGTTCCTGTCTCAGGGATTCTTTATTCAAAGACTCTGAGAGTTTCTGCCTTATTTCAATAATATCCTTTTACCTGCTTTAGATTTCTTCACAGCTCCAATCACTACCTGCCATATCATACATGTAACTGTCTTCCGCCTCCCAGACCAGAATATTAGGGCCAGGAGAGCAGGCGCAGGCAACAACTAGTGGTTGAATGAATAACAGAAGAAGCACCTACTAAGTGCTCAGCAGTGTGCTATGTTCTAGCAAACAGGGAGCCAAATTAGACACAGTCCCTGCCCCGGTGGAACTCGAGTCTAAGAACCACACCAGGCGAGCCCACTGTGTTGCTGGAAATGAGGGGACCCTAGAGGCTCCCTCTAGTCACAGGTTCACACCTAGGTCTATCATTTACCAGTGTGACGCCTTGGCAATGCATTTCATTAGTTTCCTTGCCTGAACAAAGGGGGTCATCCCTACATCAGGGGGCAGGCTCCCAGACCTCTTACAGGACAAGACTCCAGCCTTCACGTGCACGCAGCCAGAGCAGAGCCTTCAGAAGGCGGAAGGAGAACCAGGGGCACAAGGACAGTAGAGCCCCTGCTTGCTAGGTCCACCCTTGGGAAAGCAGACAGGAAGCCGCAGGGTGAGCTTGAGGCAGCCCCTGGGCATTGCCAAGCGCCACTCCAAATCAGAGGTTTACCAAGGAAACTGGTTACTTAGAGAGGATGGGTCCTGGGGAGGCCAGGCCTGAGGAGACCTGGTTTCTCATGGGTTTCTTCCAGGAGAGGGTGGGAGGAGAAGGAGCAGCAGGAGGCAGACACCCCAGTAACCAAGGCTGACACCTGAGATCGTCTGGGATCACTGACAGGAAGGAGGTCGCTGGGCTCTGCACCTGCCCAGCCCAGTCTCCAAGATCCCTGACCTCAGAACACCTACATGTGGCCACGGCCACTTTCCATTTGTCTCATCCTTCTCCGCCCCCAGCCCAGCTAAGAGCGTGGTGAATGCCTGGGCGGGGGGCGGGCTCAGGCACCACCAGTCACTCAAGAGGAAGCTGGTGGTTCACGCGGAAACAACACACTCACCAGAGGATTGTGGCCACGGACATTTCTCCACTTGTGCACAGGCTCCGGAATCACCTGCAGGGAAAGGAAACATCAAAGGGCTGCTGCTCCTCTGAGCTGAGCTCTATGAAATGAAAGCGGGTAAGTGTTGGGGAAGGGAGGGGGGTAGAGAAAGTGAAGATTTGGGCATCCAGGTTGAGCTAAAATAGTTGAGCAACCCTCTGTGCGAGGCCATACTCCATCTAAACAGGGCTTCCTCACGTGACCTCCAGAAATGGCTAGAGACAACACTATCCATCCCTGCACACCAGGGTAGGCACATGGCGTCTCTGGCTGCCTTGGAGCTCCCGAAGGGCCAGGGAGGTTCTCTCAATCCCTCCTCTGTGTGCTCCATCCCAGCCCTCACTGCTGGCGTGTCCGGCTGGCAGAGGCGAGAGAAGCCCAGAGAGAAGCTACTTCAGGCGCGCCGGCTTCAAATCGAAGCCCAGCTTCCAGCTTGGGAACTCCCCCGGGACCTTGGCCACTTGCTCTGCCTCCATTCCCTCCCTCTGATCTCTGCACTGAGCACACTGACAGCTAAGAACCTTGTTTCTTCATAGGTCAGCGCCCAATCACTGAGCCACACAGGCTGGGCAAACCCTGTTTTAATAGAAGTAAAAACAGAAAAGGAAAGAAGGAAAGCAAATGACCCTAAAGTTTAAAAATTATAGGGTCTGCGGGGAAAAAAAAAAAAAGCCATACACAGAAGATCACACCCCTAAAATCTACAAGGAAAAAGGGTCGTGTCAGGTCAGGGTCTTGGTGTAGAGATTCTTCTTAGTGACTGGGCTGTAAATAAACTAGAAATTGTGTTAGCCGGCTATGCATGGTGGTGCTCCCTGCATGCTCAGGCGTACACTGTAACATCCCAGCCACGCTCAATAGTCTGCCTTCTTTCACATGTAAGCTCTTCCTAACCAGACTGTGCGGAGCTCTGCCCCTGCACTGTCCAACGCCGTGGCCATGAGCCAATGTAGCTATTAAAAAGTTGGAATGGGTCCAGCCGGTGTGGCTCAGCAGTTGAGCATCAACCCAGGAACCAAGAGGTCACTGGTTCGATTCCTGGTCAGAGCACACGCCCAGGCTGAGGCTCAGTCCCCAGTAGGGGGCGTGCAGGAGGCAGCCGATCGATGATGCTCCTCTATTGATGTTTCTAGCCCTCTATCCCTCTCCCTTCCTCTCCCTAAAAATCAATAAAAACATACTTAAAAAAGAAAAAGTTGGAATGGGACTAGTTCAAATTGAGATATGCTGGAAATATAAAATACATTCCAGACTTCAAAGACTTAGTATGAAAGACAGAATGCAAAATAGCTCATTGATGATTTTTATACTGATTACCTGTTGGAGTGATAACATCTGGAATACATAATGTTAAATAAAATATTCCTTTTGGGTTTTTTTTTAGCAAGGCTATTAGGAAGTTTACATTCTACATGTGGCTTGCATTTGTGGCTCGCATTGTATTTCTACTGGGCAGGGCTGGTCCACACCCCCTGTGAATGACTCCGTCAAGCTCAGGAACCTGCTGGGGAGGCCGAACCTCGATGTCTGTTGTGTTGGCGAAGAACTCCAGGCACGTCGTCTTCCCGCTGGCTATATTGCCCTCAACACAGATCTGGCAAAAGACAAATGCATGTTAGAACCAGAAATCAAGCCCCTGGGGGAATATTGGGAAGAATTTCTACAGAGGGGCTCAAACAGCCTAATTGGTTTAGCACAAGACTTCAATGTGTACACAAAACTCCCTCCGCAGAAAACCCCCGAGGCCCCGCTGTTAGTAATAAACAAACTGAGCCTCCCCTCTGGGGCAGGCTCCGGGCCCACCGCTGGGGCCACCACACCACTGCCCTCCAGGACAGACCTGCCCTTATGTCAACCCCTAGACCATACACAACTTGCCCCCTGCTACCCTAGCTCACCCCTTCCCTAGCTCAACCCCTCAGACTATTAGATTTTAGGCCTAAATGTGCTGCCTTCTTAACCTCTGATGGCTTTGGGATTAGAAAGTATGTATGTGTTCTCTAAAGCCTAACTGGCTGCTTCGTGCAGGAACATGTGCTCAGTCAGGGACTGGCAGGCAGGCGCCGCTGGGGACTCTGGCTCCCGCAGGTCACAAGAGGAAACGGGAAGTCCCGCCTACGAAAGAAGATACACTGGCCCTTGAGAACATCCCGGGGGCACAGCCAGTGAAGGACCCATCCTGCTGCACAATGACCTTTACACTCGGCTGGAGGCACCCAGAGAAATGTGGACCATGTCAGTGACTTGCACAGGGTCCCAGGCCGTGCAGGGGAAAGAGCTGGAACTCACACCCAGGCCTGGCGGACCCCTTCTCATGACCCCCATGGAGTCTCAGTCACACCCGACATAAAACGTGGGGCATCACTTGCCCCACCTCCTGTAAATGCTGTCAGTCAGCAAAGGTTTCCCCCTGCCGTGACCCTAAAAAGTACCCAAGAGAGCTGGGTAAGCACACTTCCCTCAGATGCCAGGCCACCCTCCAATCCCAGCTCCCTGCCAGCTCCCTCCTTTGGAACGGGAAACCATAAAATGAACCCCAAGGAGTGCACAAAAGAGCGATTCCATTAGGGCACTAATAGACTTGATTTTTCATTGTGCTTTTTCTTTTGTTTGTTAATCGAGGATATTTTTTCCATGGATTTTTACAGAGAGTGGAAGGGAGAGAAAAACATCAATGTGAGAGAAACACATCATTTGGCTGCCTCCTGCATGCAACCCCAACCAGGGCCAGGGATTGAACCTGCAACCCAGGGATGTGCCATTGACTGGGAATCCAATCCACAGCCCTTTGCTGCACAGGCTGACGCTCTAACCACTGAGCACACCAGCCAGAGCTTGTTCTTTATTTTTTTTTAAATATATTTTATTGATTTTTTTTTTTTACAGAGAGGAAGGGAGAGGGATAGAGAGTTAGAAACAGCGATGAGAGAGAAACATCCATCAGCTACCTCCTGCACACTCCCTACTGGGTATGTGCCCGCAACCAAGATACGTGCCCGCAACCAAGATACATGCCCTTGGCCGGAATCGAACCTGCGACCCTTAAGTCCACAGACCGAGGCTCTATCCACTGAGCCAAACCGGTTAGGGTACTTGTTCTTTAAAGGAAACTTTTCTTCTTCCTAAATATTTAAAAAGAGCTCAACTAAACATCACTCTATACAGACATTGTTTCTTTCTACAAAGAACATGTTGTTCAGATGAAACCTTCTTCTAAAAATACTTGTTCTAACTCCCACCATGAAATCCTCAAAGTTGGTAAATCTAAGGCCTTCAATTAATGACAGAGCAAGCAAGGCATGAAGAATCCCACAAAGTTCCCCTGTCACCGAGAAAGAAAGAGGCACCAAGCAAAGGAAGTCTTTCATTTTTCTTAAAAGTAGTATCTAAAAGTACTACAGGAGGAGAGCATCCCATTGAAGAAAATAGAAAAACTTCATAAAGGAGAAAATACCGTCTACACTCCACTGAGAGATGAACACCACAGCATTTCAGCATGCTTCAGACCTGGATTATTTCCTACACACATTTCTCATCTTTGAGTCTTTCAACTGCTCACTGAAGGCCTAGTATGTGCCAAGCACTGTGGACTCAGGAGCCAGCCCAGCACCCACATGGCGCACAGTGAGTGTGGAGATGGAAGTAACAGGAGATTAAAAGAGATTACAAGAAAAGACGTTCGCCATGCTGGGGGAGGATGTGGCCAGCCTGGCCCACCTCTCTGTCATGTGCCAAAGTTTACATGTTCCTTGTCAAAGTTCAACTTCCTGTGGTTACAATTAACACTGCGATGCACCACCTAGCCTAATTTTTCAATAACATTTAATCTTTCCTGAATAGAAGCTAAGCATTCCTGCAGTATGAAATACTGAGACCCAAAAGGAGAAAATAAAAAATCACTCGTGATTCCAGAGATAACGGCCATTCCGATGTTTTATCAGAACCAAGGTTTCCAGAGGCGAACAGTCTTGGGCTAGGTCTTCAAAGTCCCCACCGGAACCAAAAGACCCTGAGAAATAGGCAGTAAAAAGGAAACTTGCCCAAGTGTCCAACAACTGGTAGATAAAGTGTGGTACATCCACACAATCGAATACTATTTGGCAATAAAAAGGAATGAAGGACTGATGCATGCTACAACGTGGATGTGCCTCACAAGCTAAGTGAAAGGAGCTGGACACAAAAGACTGAATGCTGTATGGTTCCCTTTTATCAGAAACGAGTGAACCGGTGCACGGATTCATGCACACTGAAAGGAAATTAATTTGAAGGTGGCCAGTAGGGCGGGAGTGGGCAAGACAGGCCGGATACGCCCTGGAGCCAACCTCTCTCAGTCTCTCCCCAGCGTCTGTGGAGTGAGCAGGGTCTCTCTGGCAGCAGGTGGGGTCCCTCGGCGTGGCCTGCAGGGATCGGGCCCAAAACTGGCTTTCCGACATTGCCCACCCCTCCCCGAGGGGTCCCCAAGTGCGAGAGGGCACTCTGCAAAATTACTATCATACAGGGTGTGGAATGCAAACAGGGTGTGCAGTAAACCAGATTCGGGCCCACAGTGCCCCAGCAACAACATAACCCACAGCCAAAGGTGGAATCACAGGGACCCACAAGGAATCAGGCTCCCTCCTCTCTGGTTTCAGGGTGCATCGCCCGAGAAATGCCACTGCCAAGGCACTGCAGCTCAGCAGCTCCTGCATTGAGCGTCTGCCCCCTGGTGGTCAGTGTGCATCATAGCGACCAGTCGGATGGTCAGACACTCAGCATATTGGCCTTTTATATATAGAGATGTTCAGAAAAGCAAATCCACAGAGAGGAAGTAGATTAGTGGTTGCCTGAGGCTGGGGAAGTGACTACGAATGGGCAGGACGTTTCTTTTCCTAGGGATAGAAATATTCTAAAATTGGACTGTGGTAATGTTGCACAACTCTGTAAACCTACTAAATTGTACACTGAATTGTACACTTAAAATGGGTGAATTTGGGGGTATGTAAATTAAACTCACTAAAGCTGTGTTGCTGTGGGGTTTTGTGTGTGTGTGTGTTTTTTTAAGGAACCCTGTTTAATTTAACAGTCAAATAACTCTGGGAAGACTCCTTACCCCGCAAATTCTCTCTCCCTCTCATTCAAACTCACTGTTAACACTCCCCAATTTTCCCTTAACCAGACTGACACTTTCTGCAACAGTTTGCAATACTTCTTTCTGGGTTTTTTTCCGATGGAAAGTGTGTATGTTATTTCATTTGATTCCTACTTCATAGATTTTTATCCCTGGTGTTTTTCTTTTCATCTCTTACATAATGAGTACCTTTCCAGGTCATTAAATATTTTTCAAAAACACGATTCTGAATGGGTGACTAATATTTCATCGTGTAAGCTGGGGAGGGAGTCTGAGGCCCAGGGATGGAGACAGACCTCCCTCCTATCCCTGGAGATCCTCTGGTATTTCTGTTTTTATACTATCCCTTCATCCCCCTCCTCAAAATGAATTATGTACATGGAGAGTGCACATAAAAGAGGGACTTACCACGGTCTTTTTCTCTTTCTCATTTTCTTTATCTACAAAAGAAAGGAAATCTGTATTGAAGCGCAGTTTTCAACGATTCTCTTCTTCATCCTAACTAGCTAACCCACCACAAGAACAGAGCTGTTGACGCTTGCTCCCTGACCTAAAAATGTTTTCCAGCGACACCCGGGGCCTCCGCGGCTGCACAGAGGCAGACCCACTGCACCTGTCCACCTGTGTGCCACTGCCACCGGGGCCTGTTGGCACGCCCGGGCCCCACCGAGCCGGCTTTTTCACTTGGTTATATCTGACTTTCCATTTTGCACACATTTCATCTCTGATCACAAGCTGGTGCCCGGTAAGTGAGAACGCAGAGTGGGCCCCACTGGCACGCACAGGTAAGAGTTGGCCGTGGGAGATAGGGGGTAATGTGGGGCTAAGGACACATATGTAATAACTTAATAACAAAAATTTTTAAAAATAAAAATAAATAAAGTGCCGAAGACAGCTTAAAAAAAACAAAAAGAGTTGGCCGTGGCCATAGGTTTCCTGCCCAGGACTCGGGTTTCTCTTCTGGCCCAGGGCTGGCCTCGCCGCCCAGCCCACCCCCTCACAGGTGGTTCTGCGGTGCCACCCAACAGCCCGAGCCCAGGGACGAGGGACCGGCTGCTAGCAGCGCCCCCTGCTTTCGAGGGGGAGGGTCTCCACTCGTGGGGGGCTGTCTGTCGGTCTGTCCGCAGCTCCCAGCCTCCGCCTCCCCCGCGGCCAGAGGAATCGGCCCAGGAGGTGGACTGGGGCCAGGAGCAGCCTCCGCCATGGGGAGTGGGGTTCCTCCTGCCCTTTAGGGGGCTCCCCAACTCCGAACAAGAGAAAGCCCCGAGCCCCCCGGTCCCATCGCATCCGCTCGCAGCCGGCTGGCGTCTGGGGCGCGTGCCAGGGGCTGCCCCGCCCCTTCCCGCCGCCGCCGGGAGTGAACCCCCGCGCCTCCAACTGGGGGTTTGGGGTTCAGGTAGGTCCCGCGAGCCGAGGGAGGGGAGTGGGGCGGACACCGCTGAAGGCGAAGGCGTGGTGCCCAGAGACGCGTTACCCCGAGGCCAGGCCCGGCGCTGCGCCCCCCGCAGCCCCGGACTCCAGGCGGGGCTCCCGGGCCCCTCCCGGCGCAGCGCCCGGGAGGCCCAGCTGCGCAGCGGCCGCAGGAGCATGGCCGGCCGGCCGGGCGGACGGATCCGTTGGCCCGCGCTTCCTTCCGGTGCGGAGTCAGCTGCTGCGCGCAGCCCCACCCGCGCCGGCTCGGCCCTTAAAGGGACCCCGTCCCATTTCCCCCCACCTCCGACGGCGATGATCATTCCAGGCTTGGAATTCGCCGTCTGCAGACAGAAGGCCTTCCCGCTAAGTGGGCGCTGGCAGAGGAGCCCAGGGCTTGGCAAGCCTGGAGGGTGGGTGGCCAATAACACCAGCGACTGAGTGGTTAACAGTTATCGGCGATGACTTCACCCAGCGCCTGTTCCAGCTGGGCACGTGGCACACACGCACCGCGTCGGTTATTCTTGCCAAGAATCCTGCAGATGGATGTGGTCACTCCCATTTTCCCAGCTGGGCTGATCCTCAGAAACTTAGGCAGCTTGTTTACATGATCAGAAGCATTCCTCATGGAGTGGAGGTGGAATGCAAGCCCATCTGTGCTGCTTCACAGCCTGCACTCTCTCCTCTGAACTCTGACATAGCCAGTCTGGATTGTAAATGCACTAAATCCCTCAGGAAGGTGTTTAAAAAAAAACCACAAGACAACAACAAAGAGTCCTAAAATTTGTATGGAACTGCAAAAAACTCTGACTAGCCAAAGCAATCTAGAGAAAGAACAAAACTCCCTGATTTCAAACTATACTACAAAGCTATGGTAATCAAAACAGTATGGTGCTGGCATGAAAACAGACACATAGATCAACGGAATAGAATAGAGAGCCCAGAAATAAACCCACGCATATGTGGTCAATTAATCTATGACAAAGAAGGCAAGAATATAAAATGGGGAAAGACGGTCTCTTCAATACTAGGGAAATGCACATCAAAACCACAATGAGATACCATCTCACACCTGTCAGAATGGACTATTATCAAAAACACAACAAATAACAAGTGTTGGTGAGGATGTAGAGAAAAGGAAACCCTTGTACATTACTGGTGGGGATGTAATACAGTGCAGCCATTATGGAAAACAGCAAGGAGGTTCCTCAAAAAAATTAAAATAGAACTCCATCATCCAGCAATCCGCTTCTGGATATTTACATGAAGAAAACAAAAACACTAATTCAAGAAGGTATATGACCCCTATGTTCATTGCAGCATTATTTACAATAGCCAAGATATGGACGCAACCTAAGTGTCTATCGATAAATGAATGGATAAAGATTTTATACACACACACACACACACACACATACACAACTGATTATTACTCAGCCATAAAATGAGAATCAAATCTTGCCATTTGTATGAGCATAGATGGACCTAGAGGTTATTATGCTAAGTCAAGTAAGTTGGACACAGAAAGACAAATATATGAGTTCACTTATAGGTGGAATATAAAATAAATGAACAAACAGAACAGAAACCGACTGGTGGTTATCAGAGCAGGAAGGAGTTGAAGGGCAGATGAAATAGGTAATGGGGATTAAGAGGTACAAACTTCATACTATAACATAAACAAGTCATGGGTATGTAATGTACAGCATTGGGAATGCAGTCAATAATATGGTAATGCCATCAATAATATGGCAACCAGAATTACCATGGGGATCATTTCATAATATATTTAAATATCCAGTCACTATTATGTACACCTGAAATGAATAAGATATTATCCCATATAATAAAAGGCTAATATTCAAGTTGTCCCCTGGACCTGGAGTTCGACCAGGGGGCAGAGCTGGCCGCCAACTGCCAGCAGCCCCTCCCCCCAGCCAACCCAATCCGCAGATCGGGGTGGGCTGGCCAGACCCCACCTGTGCACAGATTCGTGCACCAGGCCTCTAGTATGTCAATAAAACAAGAGCAAGACAACAGGCCCCAAATGGAGTCTCTTATATGCTAAGCCCACATCTCCAAACCAAGACCTAGCTTAATTATAGTTCCAGCTCTCCCGGAAATGGCATCTGCCAGGTAAGACCCCTGCTATCCCCTAAAAGAAAGTAGCCTACAATAACCAGCCACCTTTTTTGCCTGGTATAACGTCCTTGTTCCTGCTCCCTTCTGCCTATAAAAGTCTTCCATTTTGAACAGCTTTCCAGAGCTCCTATCTGCTACACTGGATGCTGCCTGATTCAAATCGATTTTTGCTCAAATAAACTTTTTAATATGCCTCAGTTTATCTTTTAACAAAGGCACAAGCAACGTTGGACAGACAACTAAGGGGTGGGGAGGAAGCCTGTAAAACCCATCCATAGTCAGGTAGCAAAAAATCAGCCCAGGTGTGAGGTAGACGAGGCCCAGGCCCTGCAGCCCAGGCTGTTTTGGTAAGGAGAGTGCCTGTACGTGCGCCCTCCAGTGCGTGGGTGGAGGGGTTTCCCACCTCTCCCAGGAGTGCAAGGTGCTGGAAGTCACCCGGTGGACAGAGAAAAGGAAGTCATTTGTGAGAGGGCTCACTCAGCCTCGACATCTGTTTCCAGCCAGCCGCAAGCCCACCTGGTGCTTCCTGTAATATCTGCCACAGACCTGGCACATACACAAACTTCAAGGCAAAGTTCAAAACTGTTGTGATTTGACATGAGGCTGTTGTAATTACAAGCTGATCAGATTTGACTGGACGAGATGGACTAAAGCTGAGATGGGCAAGACCCAAAGAGGTCTGAATGGATGGGGGTGAGGGCCAAGTTATCCAGGACAGAACTTAAATCACATTAAAGGAGCCACACATACTTCACATCCCTAAAAAGAAAGGCTCGGTGATGGTGGAGCGATGGCTTCCTAGGAGCACTAGTGGAAAACACACATTGAACTGGGTGTCTGAAGGGCGACAGGCGGTTCTATGGAAGAACAAGCACCAGTGTGTGCGCGGCCAAAATAAAAACATACAGAGCAAACAAGCTCACAAACCAGACAGTGATGCCCTGGGGGCGAGGACAGGGTAGGGGGCCCAGGCCAGGCCTTCAGACAGCACAAATTCTGTATCTACCATATGCCAGACCCTGGGGATCCTGCAGGGAGAGAAGCAGACTGCCAGGTCCCTGCTTTGGTGCAATTTATATTATTAAGCCCAGAACCTAATCAGGGCTTCCTGGTTCATAGGTCTATGCTCAACCACTGAGCCACACCAGCCAGGATGGATCCCATGTAGTGCAGGCAGCAGGCAGCTGATTAATGATTCCCTCTCATCACTGATGTTTCTGTCTCCCTCCCTTCCTCTCTGAAATCAATCAAAATATATTTTTAAAAAATATCTACAATATCAGGCGATGGCATTTGAGATGTCCAGAGTATGGGGTGGCAGGACAAACATTCCTGGACCCTCCTCTCCCTCCCCTCCCCATCATTCCCTTAGGGAGCGCTTTCTGACAGGGAAATTACTGGGGAGAGCTGGAAAGCAGTTGCCACTGGTACCTGGCAGGGCGGGGCGGTGCTCGCGTGCTCATGGGGGACTGGCACTTTGCAAGAAGGCAGCTTGCCAGGGAGAACAGGCTAGGGCGCATGCGCACTAGTGCGGGCCGTGCAGACACGTGCACGCACGTGAGAGCGGGAAGGGGACCCCTAGCCTGGAGGGGCGGGGGGTGGGGGGGGCGTGCGAGGCGGCTGCTGCCGTTGCGGCCCCCGCAGGAGGCCCGGTGGAGGGGGGCTGAAGGGCCAGTGCTGCTGCTGGGCGCCATGGAGCATCACCCTTTCTGCTGTAGCGTGAAAGGCTTTGTGAAGAAGCTGCGGCTGGTGAGCGCCGGCTGCGGGGTGGAGGGCGGCGTGCAAGGTGCTCAGGGGCAGTGATGGGTGTCCCGTAGGAAGTAGAATGCCCCGTCTTCTCTTCCACCCTTGTTTCTATCAAGGCCGCCCTAGGGGCGAGGCATCCCAGCGGGAAGGAGAGCGATAAGGCGCTGTCTTTGCACACTCATAAAGCAAAGGCAGCCTACTTACCTGGATGGCCTGCGCTCGGACCCCAAGCCAGGTCCCCAGGCTACCAGGTGAGGCAGCTGCACTTGAACCACTCAGAAGCCAGCAAGGTAATGGGGGATGCTGTGCTTCTTTCCTGTCGGTCAGAAGTTTGATGTGACCGAGCTCAGGGCTCATTCAGCCCAGAGCCTGGAGGGTGGGGCCTCCGGGAGCACAGCGGTCAGTTCTGAACAGACACTCGGAGAGAATGAATCCTCAGGGGGAGGAAGGTGACCCGGCCAGTTAGAGAAGTGGAAACTGCCATAGGAGACTGTGCTGCAGGAGTTCAAGAAAAAGGGGGAAGGGAAAAAAAATTAATTTTAAAGCAGTGACCTATGGAAGATGGGGTGGAAATAGTTCAAAGTGACTACAGGGAAGCAGTTCTGCTTACGATGAGGAAGAATTTTATGTTGGGGAAGTTCCCAAAATTAAATGGCCACTTGGCCGAAACCGGTTTGACTCAGTGGATAGAGCGTCGGCCTGCCGACTGAAAGGTCCCACGTTCGATTCCGGTCAAGGGCATGTACTTGGGTTGCGGGCATATCCCCAGTAGGAGATGTGCAGGAGGCAGCTGATCAATGTTTCTAACTCTCTGTCTCTCTCCTTTCCTCTCTGTAAAAAATCAATAAAATATATTTAAAAAAATAAATAAATAAATGGCCACTTGGGAAGGTAATACATTCCCAGAAAGCAAAGGTAACAGGCACAGATGAGCACTTGGTGAGTCGCTATCGTGAATGTTGTGAATAGCTAGCTAAATGGTTTCTGCCGTATGCACACATCCATGCATTTCAGTCGTGCCTTTTAGATGTGTGTATGGCAGAAACTGGTTTATTTTGGGTATTTTAGAAATGATCATTTTTAACAGCTTACGCCTGTATTCAATAATCACTGACAAATCCTATCTGTGTGTTTGTTCCTTGCAGGCACTAACTGCGGCATCTATGACTCTTTTCATCCTCACACAGGCCCCTGAACCATACATTGTTATCACTGGATTTGAAGTCACCATCACTTTGTTTTTCATAATTTTATATATGCTCAGACTTGATCGAATCATTACCTTTCTATTTTGGCCTTTGCTTGTAAGTGTTCAGTTTCATCGTTAAAATTAACTACTTTTTCCTGCCCTCGTGAGACATTTTAATAAGCTCTCTTCTTTCGTTTTCTTAAGCCTGTAAGGAATCTCTGATACACGTAGGAAGGAGAAACATTCCCCGGTGCTGAGGTGCCCTGTATTGTCCCTGGGGGAGAATCTCAGGGAGCCAGGGTAGTCACAGCACATAAATTCCCCTCTGAACTCCGTCCAAAGGAGATGTGGCTGACCCTTCTGTCAGGAGAATTCACCTAAGTGTAAATCTTTTCAAAACATTTAAATTAAAGGTCATGGTTAAGTCTGAGAACATTCTTAATCTTTATCTTCCTTTTAAATGCATGCTGCATTTAAAATGGGGGGGCGGGGTAGAGATGGAAGCAAATACACAGTATCTATATCTTACACATCCCTGGTCACTAAATGGAAAATCAAAATAATTTGGGAGGCTCAATAAAGCACAAAATTATCTTATTTTAAAAGTCTGCAGTCATTAACGCATCTTGTAGAGCCTTATTTAGCAGCATATGGATTTCATCTGCCACATTTGTAACATTACGAATAACTGCCCGGTGGAGTGCCCACATAGTTCTATACACTGTCAAAATAGGCGTGTTGAAGATATTAGTTAAGGTGTGTCTGGTCCTGCAGTCTGCACTCTAAGCTGGTTCGAGGACAGTGGTTCTCAACCTCCCTAATGCCGCGACCCTTTAATACAGTTCCTCATGTTGTGGTGACCCCCAACCATAAAATTATTTTCGTTCCTACTTCATCACTGTAATTTTGCTACTGTGATGAATCGTCATGTAAATATCTGATATGCAGGATGTATTTTCATTGTTACAAATTGAACAGAATTAAAGCATAGTGATTAATCACAAAAACAATATGTAATTATATGTGTGCTTTCCGATGGTCTTAGGTGACCCCTGTGAAAGAGTCGTTCGACCCCCAAAGGGTCGCGACCCACAGGTTGAGAACCTCTGTTGTAGGAGAAAATGAATGACTTCAACTCTGTCTCCTCTCTCAAGTCTTCTCCCCAGCATCCTATCTCCAGAGGTCTCCCTCCTAAGACCCTCTGCTGCACCTGTCTCCTCCTCCTGAAGTGATCTCCAGGCTGATAACCCCTGTTTAAAAAAGAGGATGTGAGAGCTATTCTCAAACCAGAAGCATGACTTCAAGTGGTACCTTCTGAAACCACCTTCTAAGGCCAATGATGATCATTTCAGGCTAATTACAGGCTGAGAAATCCCAAAAGGGTGAAGCTTGTAATTAGCTAGGACCTTCCCAGCATCCCTCCAAACTCCTCCTGCATCCACACTGTAGAGCTGGACCTATCTCAAGGGAGGTCTAGGTAGGAGAAGAGATGAAAAGCCTTCATCAGTTGGTCCTCAGGGTACATACCATCATCTAGTGGCAGAAGGGCCTAAGCTAACTGATCCCAAGGATTTCCTCAAGGAGATGATGAACTTGAGCCACATCCTTTTAATCTTGTGCTCGAAAAGCTGGACTAGTTGCTCTTCATACTCTGCTTTTCCAGGGTTATTAAAACTTAACACATTTTAGCATTTTTCTCCAAACTAATAATTCTCTGGAGCTTCTTACAGGTAACAAACTTGGAGCCCTACATTTAACAGAATGCACTGAGGGGGAGAGTGGACTATGGGTAGCTTACTGAAAGTGGTCTCTAAATCTCTGAGGATCACACTTCGCTGATACTGTAATCTTTTCAAAATGGTGCTATATGGTCAACTAAGTTATTACTCCATTATGTTACCCAGATTCCTCTCTGCTCTTGATCTAACGAATTCATTTAGTCACCAAATGTTCAGTATCTGCTCATCCCAGGTTCTGTGATGGGTTCTTTAATAAGACAAAACACAAATCTTGTACCTGAGAAACTTTCAGTGTTGCCAGGAAGAAAGGTGGATGAGCAATTCAGTGTGACAGGTGCTGTGATAGATGTGCACCCAGGAGGGTGTAGAGGCACCCAGCCAGGGAAGGGGACCAATCATAACAGGCCTGAGCTGAGGGCTGAAGGATGAAAAGTCGTTGGCAGACTGATATGGGGATGGAGGGGCTTTCCCGGTAGAGGGACCCATGTATGCGGGGGGGGGGGGGGGGGGGGGTGGAGAGAAAGAGCATGGCCCTCAAAGACCTGCAGGTAGCTCTGAATGGCTGGAGTATGGAGTTGGAAAGAAGAGAGGGGGCAAGAGTAGAGGCTTGGGAGGCAGTAGGAGGTCAGAGCACACAAGGTTTTGTATGCCCTGGGTTTTAACCCGAAGGCCGGTGGAAGCTTTTGAAAGATTAGGTATCAGCCCGGCCGGTTTTGCTCAGCGGTTGAGCATTGACCTATGAACCAGGAGGTCACAGTTCAAGTCCCAGTCAGGGCACATGCCCAGGTTGCAGGCTCCATCCCTCGTAGGGAGTGTGCAGGAGGCGGCTAATCAGTGATTCTCTCTCATCATTGACGTTTCTATCTCTCTCTCCCTCTTCCTTCCTCTCTGAAATCAATTTAAAAAAAAAATTTAAAGAAAGATCAGGTAGCAGAGCGACATGATCAGCTTACATTTTAGGAGATGGCACTGGCGACAGGATCCATAATGGCTTGAAATGGAACAAAACTAGAGGCAAGCCTGAGAGATAACTGAGTAACGAAGGAGAATCAAGGATGCCTGCCCTTTGAATAACTATCTTAAGAGGAAAATGAGATAGGCAGTCTAGGAGGAAGATTAGGTTTGAGGAAGGATCAAGGAGAGTGGTAGGTGGTGAGTTCAGTTGGAAAAATACTAGGTTTTCATTGTGTGGGGGATATTCGGATGGAAATGTTTAGGACAGATCTGAAGCTTAGGAGACAGGAGTTAGAGCTGCGGCTTTGAGAGTCATCCACATTCCCTTGGGATAGAAATAAGCTCGGGGACTGGCCTAAATGGCTCTGAGAGTGTAGAGGAAGCTGAAGGTAAAACTGGGAAATACCAACATATGGGGTGAGAAAAAGGAGTGGCCAGAGAGAGACCAGAGAGGACCCAAGGGAGACCCATGTTCCCGGGCAGGTGCACCTTTCTTTTTCCTGTGGTTCTCTGCAGAATCTAGAACACTAACGCCTTTTCATCCAAAGCCTTTCCTACACACATACCCAAGTCACTCCAGGAAGCAGGGCTGCCTGGTCAATTGCCTTGAAGTAGAGCAAGGTGTCCAGCACCGAGGGGTGCTGACCTGGGACACTGACCTGGGGCGGGTAGTCTTAGTATCTCCTGCAAATGAGAAGTGTTTTCTTTCTAAGTACATCTCATCTTGACCTGTCCCCACTGACCCTCTTTCTTTCCTGTTTTCTTTGGAATCACTACTGTTTTGAGCTACCAGGGTTTTGAAGTTTGATATTTCTGTGTTAATTCCTTCCTGTCTCTACTTACCTGTAAGCATACATAAGTGATTCCAGAATAGAGATGACTTACCTTTCCCACACTATCCTCCATTCCAAATGTAAGCTGCAGCCCCATAAAGCCACAGTTCAGAAGGGGAATGCTTCATTTCAAGAAATCATGAATGAGCTACCTCATCAGAAATGAGAGCATAATTGGCCAACCATCACGTACAGATGTGTGGGAGTTTCTTCCTGAAAATTACCACTTTCTCCTAAGTATGCACTGCTTTTAGTTTTATGAACTGCATTTCAGTAACATTATCAAGTAGTTTGATTTACAGTGTCGACCACTTTACACTTCTCACATTGTTACAATTGAGCATCCTGACTTCCCAATGCACCTTTCTCCCTTAAACCTCCCACCTGTTAGGTCGTCTACTCCTAACCAGAGGAGTTTCCCTCCAACTATGTTTAAGTAAAAAATAAATAAGCCTGTTAAGTAAATCAATGATTGGTGTATTCTAGGTTAAGCGGACGACTAGACGTCCTTGTAGACCAAACACAATATAGGTGTCATTTTACTGTAGCAGTTTGATTTTCTAAAAAGATAAACACTAAATAAATTTGTTTAATAAAATGGAACTATGTATATCTTTGGGGAGCTCATTCTTCTTTTTTCCTACTGTGTGTGTGTGTGTGTGTGTGTGTGTGTGTGTGTGTGTGTGTAAAATCTTCATGTAAAGCTGACCTTTCTATTCTGCATTTTCAGGATATTCTCAACTCACTGGTAGCAGCAATATTCATGATAATCATATCTGTGTTGGCACTGATACCAGAAACCACGAAATATATGGTCCTTGGAGGGGTAAGTGGAGGCCTTTCTGGTTTCTTCCTTTAGGTTTGATCAGAATTCAATTTATTTAAAAAACAGATACAGGAACAGAACGCTATACTGTATTCATCCTTGGTCCTCCCAGGTCTTACAGCACCCAGTGGCTTAATATTTTTTTGTATGAATATATGCCCTGAAGGAATATGGTGTCACAATAAAAATGAAGTTAACTAAATAAGGCTCTTACATATTTCTCATAGATATGTAGGGCTAGACTAGGCTGAGAAAACCTAGACCGAGAAAAGCTACAAGAATCAGTTATAATACTTAGCTTTGAGAAGCTTGATGTCAAGCAAAAACACCATGAATAACTTTCATAGTTCTCCCTTTAAAAATAAAAAAAATAGAAATACATACTGCCCAGCCAGTGTGGCTCAGTGGTTGAGCATTGACCTATGAACCAGACGGTCACAGTTCAATTTGGCTTTTCTAGGTTCTGATCTAGAGAAGTGAATTAGAAAGTTTTTAAATAAATCTCCCTCCTACTTCCTTGTCTTTTCATAGTATGGACCGCTTAGGAGAACCGATCGCTCTCAGATAGCCATGTATGTCAGAATCCATGCCTTTTCCTCTCCCTTATTAGGCCCTAAGCAACTTCGTGAGGGATGGGAATTACTCTAGAAATGAAACAGTGCTGGAACAGCAATGTCCCCAGTGGTCTTTAAAGATAATCTTACCCTCTACTATGGAGAAAGAGGGGCCACCCAGGCATAGGATTTACTTTCACTCACTTATTTACTCATTCATTCATTCACTCATTTTTTTTTTTTTAATAGATTCCAGAGAGAAAGGGAGAGGGAGATAGAAACATCAATGATGAGAGAGAATCACTGATTGTCTGCCTCCTGCATGCCCTCTACTGAGGATCAAGCCCACAACCTGGCCATGTGCCCTGACCAGGAATCGAACCGTGACCTCCTGGTTCATAGGCTGGTGCTCAACCCCTGAGCCATGCTGGCCGGGCTTGGTGACACATTTTACTTCTTTGGGACGGCACTGGACTAGAACATGAGCCCTTTCCTCAAGTTACTTAGAGCCTAATGCAGGAGACAGAAGTGTGAACAGCTATATGTGAGCTGGTGACAGAGTGTTTGGGGCACAGAAAAGAGGAAGCTACAACTTTCTGGCCGTGAAATCAAAGTTTGCCAGGAATCAAGGGAGAAAGTGAGGGGGGCAGGGGGGAGGGGGATTTCCCAGGGGGAGGAACCAGAAATGTGTGGAGAGTACCAGAGTCATGAAAGCATAGCTAGAAGGTACTTCATGTGGTCAGAACCTAGGAAGCCACGCTTGAGATTCAGGGTGGAAATGGAGCGGTGTCTGGAGCCAGAAAGCCAGACTTCCAGGCCTTTAGAAGGAGCTGAGCAAATAGCACGCAGGGGTGCACCCTCTCCAGCCCAGGCACCAGCTCTCGAATAGCGGTCCGCGTGCTTGAAGACCACGCTCTAGTTCAGCTGTGGGCAAACTACAGCCCACAGGCCGGATCCGGCCCATTTGAAATGAATAAAACTAAAAAAAAAAAAAAGGCCGTACCCTTTTATGTAATGATGTTTACTTTGAATTTATATTAGTTCACACAAACACTCCATCCATGCTTTTGTTCCGGCCCTCCGGTCCAGTTTAAGAACCCATTGTGGCCCTCGAGTCAAAAAATTTGCCCACCCCTGTTCTAGTTCATTCCCTTGACCTCAATTTTATTTTCCCACGGCCTAGAGTCCCGCCCCTTATGTGAACACGGCCAAGCCTTTGAGGTAATCTTATCACTCCAATTCTCCAAAGCTTTCATCACAGCTACTAGCACCACCCTTTCATCTTGGAGATGGTGTGAACTTTGACACCTTCTCCAGTAGCGTTTGCAGCAGGAAAGGCAAAGAGTGGACCATTGGAGAGAGACGTGTTGACTGATGACTGATTATCAGCAATAGGTCTTGAAGCAGTACATTCCTGGAGCAAGTCAAGCGATCCAGACCAGTCTTTATTTCAGAGCCCACACCACTTCAGTAGCACTTCTGCTCACTTACATGGTATTTTCCCTTTCTCCGAGCAGGCACTGGGAAAACTAGGGAGAATAAAATAGTCTTGCCCCTAACCGGTTTGGCTCAGTGCATAGAGCGTCGGCCTGCAGACTGAAGGGTCCCAGGTTCGATTCCGATCAAGGGCATGTACCTTGGTCACTGGCACATACCCAGTGGGGGGTGTGCAGGAGGCAGCTGATCCATGTTTCTCTCTCATGGATGTTTCTAACTCTGTCCCTCTCCCTTCCTCTCTGTAAAAAAAACCCCAAAACAATAAAATATATTAAAATGGTCTCTGAGTTCTCTTCCCATCATAGTATCAGCAATGCCCGTGCCCTAGCAGGAGGGGAGGCCCGGTGGGCAGACCCCTTGGAGACAGAGTCCGGGTGGCGGCGGCAGTGGCCAGTGACGCTGTGTCTCGTCCCCAGGTGTTCGGCCTCCTGGCGGTGGTGTGCTGCATCGCGGACGCGGCTCTCATTTACCGGAAGCTCCTCTTTAACCCAAGCGGTCCCTATCAGAAAAAAGCGATTCACGACGAAATATAAACTGTGTCACTGTATAGACCTTCCCAGCATTAAACACATCTATTTTCTCCACGTGGTTCCTGCGGCGGCTTTCACCTTCGTCTCCATATGGGAGCCGGAGGAAGGGATGTGCGGCCTCCGCGCCCAGGGCATCGCCGGGACTGCGCCCTCCAAGCTGCGGGTGCCTGGATGCCACCTGCCGGGCTGTCCGCCCCTGGGGCGGGGGTTGGGGGGGGGCAGAGAGGAAGCCCCAGGGGCCACCTGGCTGGCTGGTAGCAAGGAGGTGGGAGGGGGGTTGCGACCCTGAGGTCCCACGCGAGGCAAGGGCGCAACGCGGGTGCCCAGGAGGTGGCTGGAGAGTCTGGTTCGCCCTCGGCAGGGAGAGCTGGGTGCGCGCGAGGGGGGGGCAGCCGGCAGCCGTTGGGGCGCGACGCCGGGGGCCGGGGAGAGCCGGCGGCCGCAGAGCAGGGTCAGAGGCGCAGGGCCAACCTAACAGAGCCAGGCCCGGGGCCCACCATGTATACTTCTGAAGCGATGGGACCTGAAGAGAGCGCCTCGGGGCGCCCCGGGCGCAGCGCACCCGCAAAGAATCAACCCAAACGCTCAACGCCGTCCGTACGCTCGGTGCACCCAGGACCCAAAGGGAAACCCGCGGTCCCCAAGAAGGCCCCAGACCAGAAGCCAAGCGAACAGGCGGCCCCCAGCGAGGGGGAGAAGGCGGCGATCCAAAAGCGCGCGGAGGGCCGGACCAAGGTCCCACCCAGGTTCAGGGACAGCATCAAGCGTTTTTTCTTCTCACCCACGGGAGCGCTGAAGATCGTGCGGCTGGTGAGTAGAGAGAGCGGGTGACTCGGCTGGGCAGAGGCTGGGCACAGGCAGGGCAGACTCCCCTAGTTCCCTCTGCCAGTCACCCTTGGCTTTGTTGTTGTTTATTGTTGAAAGTATTACACATGTCCCCTTTCTTCACCCCCCCCCCCACCCCCGCCCAGGTTGCCTCACCCTTCCTCCTCCTCCCCTCCTGTTCCTTACACACACTGGAACCTTACTAGGAAAGCTGGCTTCTTTTTCCCCGGCCCTACTTTTCTATTTCCCGGGTTTCCCCTCACAAAGGGAATTAGGGAAGCAATGAAGATGAGAGCAGAAGTGTGTAAATTAGCAAACATAAACAATAGAACTGACCGATAAGGTTGATAAACCTCTGGCCAATATAACGGGCACAGGGGGAGGAGAGGGCCTACATTCAAAGTTAGAAGCTAGAAAGGGAAAATAGTCTCAAACCACGATAAAACGGAAAAGGTCCAAATCCGTTTGAATCATTGGACGAAATAGTTGATTTTTCTAGGAAAATGCAAATCACCAAAAGTGATCCCAGAGAAGAGAAAAACCTAAACAGCCCAACATGAGCACAGAACAAAATGCGAACGTATCAAATGAGTGTCTTTCAAAAATACAGCCGGCCGGATTTCTGCACAGGTTAACCCTTTCAAGCCGTCAGGGGATGTCATGCTGATACTATTCACAGTTTTTCAAAGAACAGAGAAAAAACACTTCTGAACTATTTTTACAAAGTCAATAGAGGAGTGATAATCAAAACCTGACAAAGTTCAGAAAAAGAAATCAAAGTGGAAATCTCACTTGTATCAAAGCCATAAGTATTCATATATTAGCAGAGAATATTCATCAGAACTTTTGAAAATTACACCACGAAGAAACATAAGATGATTCAATATTAAAATCATATTAAACTAATCCACCATATTATCATAAGTACAAAGAGAAAAAAATAGCACTAGTAGCATCCAAAACACATTTGACAAGATTCAACATTCATCTCTGATTGCATGAGAGAGAGAGAGAAGAGACCAGTAGAATAGAAATACATAGGTATTTCACTGACATTGTAAAAACAAACCCAAAAGTCAGCATCATATAAATTAAACATCAGAAGTATTCCCATTAAAATGAGGAACAAAGAGGGTGCCCACTATCAGTGCTGTTACTTAATATTTTTTCTGGAACCAATAGTCATCACAATTAGGAAAAAGAAATAAGAACATTTTGAAAAGAGAGACAAAATATATCATTTCTTCCAGCTGATATCTAAAAAACTCAAAGTCGCCGAAACCGGTTTGGCTCAGTGGATGGAGCGTCAGCCTGCGGACTGAAGGGTCCCAGGTTCGATTCCGGTCAAGGGCATGTGCCTGGGTTGCGGGCATATCCCCAGTGGGAGATGTGCGGGAGGCAGCTGATCGATGTTTCTCTCTCATCGATGTTTCTAACTCTCTATCTCTCTCCCTTCCTCTCTGTAAAAAAATCAATAAACTATATTTAAAAAATAAAAATAAAAATAAAAAATAAAAAACTCAAAGTCAACTGGGAAACAGTAGTAGAAATGAGCAAACAAGCACTTCAAATAAAAGAAAATAGTTTTGTTTACAACAGTAGTCAAAATAAGAATCTAAGATTAAATGAAATAAATTTGAAAGACCTATATGAAGAAAACTTTAAAATTCTATTGAGAGATATTTAAAAGCCACTAAAATAACAAAAAGGACACACTTTGTTCTTGAATAGCAAGACCAAATTTTGCAGTAACTTTTCCAGATTCTAAATTAAATGAAACCCCAATAAAAATACTACCAAAAGGCTTAATTGGGGAACTTGTCCAAGACAAGCATGGGAGGCATGAAACAACCTGAGAATGAGTAGGGAAAGGTCAGAGAATACGATATAAAACAAGTTTCCTGTCGTTTCAAAAGTACTAGAAAAGAAATCATCTAATCAATGGAGGAGAACAGCCTCAAAAAAGACCCAGTTCGCCTGAGAACTTAGTGTATAATAAAACCTGACTATTAAGTCAGTGGGGGAAATAATGGTGTTTCCCAATAAATGATGTTGGGATCATCCGCAGCTATTTGGAGAGAAAGCAAGCTAGACTTCTCCCTTACTCCATCAGAATCAATATCTACTTTCTCTATCTGTATATACATACTTCTTTCTGGTAAAAAAAAATATATATACACTGTTAACAGTGGCTACTTTTAAGGAGACAGACTAGGGTTGGGTTAAGGGAGGTGAAAGGAACTGACATTTTTTTCCCCTCCTCTACTGTGTGCAATTTCAGTATTTGTGTGTATTATTTCATTTCTTACAAGTACAAAATTTTTTAAGAAATAAAGTGTATGTTCAAGACCATACAGGCAATTTCAATATAATCAGATTTGCATTTGACAATTTATGACGTGTGTGTGTTTTTTCATGGTCCATGTGCATTAAAACAAAAAACCTGTTTCTTTTACTGCAGGGTCTTCTCATAGCAGCATTAACTTGTTTCATCATCTCTGAAGCCCAAGAGTCATTCATAGCAATCACAGTTCTGGAACTCTTCATCGTTGTTTTATTTATTCTAATATATATGCTAACCCTTCACCACTTGCTGACTTATATACACTGGCCCTTACTTGTAAGTGTTCCTTTTCATAATTCAAATATAAGCTTTGCCCTCAGCCCTAGAGTAGAGGCCCTCTTTACGTGAAAACACCCAGGGCTATCTCTCTAGAGAAGGACATAGCTGAGCTCTGCCAGGGAGGGTGCTACCTATCCCCGGGGAGAAACTAGCCTTGGGCCCCGCTGTCTACAGGGCAACCAGCGCACACACCTGCTTCCACCTCATGATGGTTCTGAACCTGTGGTGCTTCGCAGCTTATCCTAAAGAAATTTTTAATTCATATAGTCAGTCGGCACACATTTCTTACCTATGGCTTGTAAAACAGACATGCTTCCTTCCACTTTTCAAACAGCACCCTCTCTAACAGATTATAAACACGCCCCGTAAAAGCAGGAGCGGACACGGCAGAGGTATAGAAAATGGTCACGCGTGCCCTGAAAGGTTGCAGGAGTCAACCTTTCCATGTGTGTTAAGGGTCCGTACTCCCCAAAGGGTGCCGGATGGTAGAGCATTCAGGAAAGGACATTGCACGTTCTAGCTGCTTCGGCATCCCAGAGTCTTTAGCAACTGAAAGTTCCTGAAGCTAATCCCTCCGGTCTCAGATCAACGCTATTTATTGTGGAGCCTGCGTCTGCAACCTCAGTCTAGAGAGGGAATTCAGTTTTGTTTGGGTATAGACACGGGCCTAGTTCCTGGCTCTGTGAACGTCAGCCTCAGTTTCCCCATCAGGGAAGGAAAAGTGTGATCATCATCACTGCTTCACAGGCTCCTGTGACACTTAAATGTGTTTAAAGCAACTAGCACAACGCCTGGCACACAGTAAAGATTCATTACGAAGTGTCCAGCAGACCCTAGAAGGTTCTTTTCCCTCAAAGGGTGGCTTTTACCAGTTGAATTTGCACTGCGGACAGTCCTCACTCTGAGCTCAGACCTCGTCCACACCCCGCTCCCTAACAGTACCATTCTCTCGCCTTAAGGTAGGATTGGTTGCTATGGAGCTAAAACGCAAATGTGTTCTTCAAGTGTCTGAGGGATCCTCTGAAAAGGCTGCTGAGCTCTCTGTCCCACCCAGTGCTGAGCAACAGGAAGCAGACAAAGCAAGCTCTGAGCAGCTCCCATTGGACACGTGAAGACCCTGTTAGTGGTGGAGAGTTCTAACCAGGGAGAGGTTTCCCGGGGGAAACGGAAATCTCTGTCCACGGAAATGTCCGAGAAGGGAAGGTAACTTTCTGAGCACATGCCATGCGCCAGATACATTTTCATGGGCGTCACCTTGTTTAATCCTCACAACAGCCCGATGAGGTTGTAGTCGCCCCCCAGGCCCCGTTTGACAGGGGAGAACATTGGACTGAAGGGTTGAATTGCCCATGGTCATGTGTAGGCATGGAAACCCAGATTTGAACCCAGGTCTGGCAGACTCCGAAGCTCAGATTCTTCGGGGCTTTTTGCTCTGTTGCCTGTGATGGTTTCTCTGTTTCCACCCTCCCTACATCTTTGTTCTCCCCAGAGTCTCAGAATTGTATGTTCTCTGTATCTTGTCCTGTTTCCTCTTGGTTTCCTTCAGATTTGGAGCCAAGGATGGACTGATTGTCCTAGGGATGTGGTGGGGACAGGCCCTTGGGGGAGTGGTGACTGAGGGCCCCACAGCACCAAGGTCAGAGCCGTGGGCAGGAGGATCCCGTCAACTGCCATGAAGCTGGAGAGAGCCTCAAGTCCCCATGCCTGGCTGCGAGGCCCAGGGCGGGAGTCCAGGGTGTGTCTTAAGCAGAGGCCAGAGGTGGGTCTCCTAAGCATGAACCACGAAGGTCCTGGGAGAGGAGCTGTTCTCGCAGTGGTCACGGGCAGCTCAGACCAGCTCTGTACCTTTGTAGGCCTTGGTGAACTCTGATCAAGCCAGGCCCCCTTTTGCTACCTCTGCCTGGGTGAGAGCATTCTCTTTTCTGTGGATGGCTCTGGGACCCCAAGGGCAACTCCAAGCCCCTGCTTTTCCCTCGCTCCTGTCCTCCAGGGTGCAGGCCAGGGCCTGGACCAGCACGTGGATATGTCTGGTGAACTCCCAGGAGCTTCATAGTTGGGAAACTTGGTCTTACCACAACGTTTGCCCAGTTATTCCGATGCTCAGCTAACTAGCAGCCCACATACTAAGCAGCCACATACTAACCAACATAGTTGATCAGGTGGTGAGTGATCTAATTGACTTGGAAAGTTTCTCAAAACATCCATCAGAACAAGATCCCAAACTATTCTCTTCTCCTATCCATTCCTTTCCTTCCTAATCGGCCCTTTCAGATCCCATTAGATGAAGGACATGAATATAGGCGAGTGCTCAGAGGGTAAATAGCTCCCACAGGGAGGCCTTGGCCTGATTTAAAATACGCGGGCTTAGGGACAGTACGTACTGGTGTCAGCCCAGGAGGTGACTAAGTGAAACTTCAGAGAGCAGGTGGACTTGGAGACAGGTTGGCATCAAGCTGCAGGAGTCACCTGGGACCTTTACAAAGGGTCAGTGCAGCAAGCCAGAGAACATGTGGCTGGTTCACACTGTCACTGCTTGAAGCCCCGCCCACACACTACAGGGGTCCAGCTGGCCCAGCTGCCACTTTCCGCCCTTCCCTCCGGGCAAGATGGTTTAGTGCCCAGGGGCAAAGGACTAGGGTACAGAGTGGTGACTTTAAATATGTTTTTATTGATTTTTAGAGGGAGAGGAAGGGAGGATAGAGAGATAGAAACATCATCAATCGGCTGCCTCCTGCCGATCTCCTCCTGGGGATCAAGCCCGCAACCGGGGCATGTGCCCTGACCAGGAATCGAACCGGTGACCTCTTGGTTCATGGGTCGACTCTCATACTGAGCCACACCAGCCGGGCAGGAGTACTGATTTTAAGTGTCAGTTTCCTTAAAGGCTCACAGGAAGAGAAAGTTCCTGATTCCCTTATTCCCACCCTTGTTCGGTAAAGGGCTAAGGATGAGAGTCCCCAGCAGGGAGGTAGAAAGTCTGAGGAATTAAGCCTTAGACCCTCAGCAGGACAGCACCACAGAGCGTGCTCACCTAGATGACCTACTGAGGTCTGTAGACTCTGGGGCCCGATTTGGGCAGGGTCTCCTTCTCTGGAGATATGATGGAGCCTGGGCTTGGGGACCCACACCCCAGTCTCAAGTGCAGCTTCTCGCTTGGGTGAAGGCTGTGCCAGGGACCCTGACACCCATGGGGAGGGTGCTGATCCAACTCTCAGCTAGCCCCTGACTCGTCAGCGCAGCTCTGAATCAGAGCGAGTTAGAATACAGCTTCCCTCCTACCGCCCCGCCCCCCCAATGTGGAGTCACTCTCTTCATTTCTCAACTTCATTACCAATTTTAGCCACCATCGTCTAGTATCACCTGTCAATATGCCTAAGAAATGTGTTAACTATAATCACTGTCTTCTGAACGGCCTCTATTTTTAACACTTGTACATTGTAAAAAATATTAGCCAGTATGGTCAGAGAAACGGAGTCCTGGTCAAGCAGATGTTTTTGCCAGTAGAAAGCAATTTTTTTTAAAAGAACATAATAAATATATTTTCAAATAAAGCTCTATAGAAGTGATGATTCCTAAACCACCAGCAATGTCTTTACATTTAAAAGTGAGAGGCATCCGCTTTAGAATGTCCCCTTCAAGTAAGATTCATGAAAAACACCGGTTCTGGCGATTTCTGATCAGACGCTGCCACCTGTTTGGAGAACTCCAGACACAAGTGGAACCAAGGAAAGTTGCAGCTAGTTGACCACCACCTAACGCTGACTGTGTATAAAATGCTTGTTACAAATTCCACATTTTGTAAAACAAATGCAAACATTTGACGTTCTTTCTTTTTTTTTTTTTAAAATATATTTTATTGATTTCTTACAGAGAGGAAGGGAGAGAGATAGAGAGTTAGAAACATCGATGAGAGAGAAACATCGATCAGCTGCCTCCTGCACATCTCCTACTGGGGATGTGCCCACAACCCAGGTACATGTCCTTGACCGGAATCGAACCTGGGACCTTTCAGTCCGCAGGCCGACGCTCTATCCACTGAGCCAAACCGGTTTCGGCTGATGTTCTTTCTGATAGCGATATTTAAAAATAAGCATTCGACAGTAGAGCACCTTTTCCCTTCCCAGTTACAATTTGACACCATTTTGTTTCTCTCAGAGAACAGCCTGAGAGCTGTAAGGAAAATAACTGGCAAGTAGCAAACGCGCCTCTCCTTTGGCTCAGCAGAGGCTGCTTGCATCCATAGGGTATTTAGCCACGGCGGGCGGCGGGCGGGGGAGAGAACCGGTGGTGAATTAGGATGGCATTTACAGGGAAGCCAGCCAGAAGTCCTCCTGCATGTTGCAAGGCTCAGCTGCAATGTTACCCGATCAAGGAGAACATATCTTTACCAAGTACGAGGCAGGCCAATAAGAGGGTGTGTGTCTCAGGCAAAAAAAGGAAGTGGGGTTAGTCAGGAGAAGGCCCTGGGCAATCAAGTCGGACGGCTGAGGGTCAGAGCCACTCACTGGCTGAACGACCCCCCGCAAGTTGCTTCCCCACGTATAAATTGGGGATAAGGGAAGTTTGTTGTGAGAATCAAATGAGATCATGTATTAACACCTTGGCACCGTATGTGACACATAGTAAGTGCTCAAGAAATGTGAGCTACAGTAGAAATGTTGGGTACAAGGCAGAGATGAGCTCCAAGGGACAGTGGAGGAGAGTGCTTCCTTTTGAGGAAGGATCACAGTAAACCCTAACACCCAGCCGTCCAATGAGGGGAGTGGGATCATGATGGGGAATCCGCGATTGGCTGGGTAGGGCCAGTCTGCATTCGGTTTATTACCATTATCGTTATGAATATACTTCCATCCAAATTCACAATGGCCTATGGCCACGGCTAGTTAATTTTTATCTTAAAAAGTCTACATTCTGCTTCTTAGTTATGAGAGTCCCACATCTTCGAATACCTTAGTTTGCACAGTCCTCAGGTACAACGCTGCACACCGCCGTACCCGTCCCACCGTAGCCAGACCGATCAGCCAGCCTATAGAACGCACTGGAACTCACTTCCAACCCTCACCAGCCCTGCTCCAGGTCCCCGTTACAGTGTTATCCACCAGGTGCCCAAATAATAGACATGAGTGCCCTTCCGAGAAGCAGGTTCACATTTGACCCAAAGGCTCCTTGCTTGCCAATCTCAACAGGAAAAGCACCTGGCATTTGCTGAAAGTTTACTCTCTATGCACATTTTGAGGACAGATATCACGAATCTAGGTGTTGATGCACTCCCACTACCCACTAGATGCCAGGCACTTGCCTGCTGCTTTCAGATTCCTTATGCCATGTAATCCTCAGATCAACCCAACGAATCCCAATCATTATCTTCATCTTAAAAATCAGCATGCAGGCACAGGAGGGGTGAAAGAGCATGCCCCAGGTCACACATCTGGGAACTGGCAGGCCAAAAATGAGCTCAAAAAATGACATCCGCAAAAAGCACTCTCACCGTATTTGTCCCATCCATGTTGACCCTCAGCGACCCTTTCCACAGAAAATGACAAAGACGGAGGCTGCACTTCCTTCCTATGGGGGAGTCCCTGACTCCACCCCTTGGCAGATACTCAATCTTAGGCAATTTAATAAACCCTCTGAGCCTCTGTGACAGCCTCACAATGATACTCGCTGTGCAGGGTGCTTATGAGGGTTAAATGAGATAATGACTGGGAAGAGCTTGGCACCTTGAAGAGCCACTGTGATTCCATACACTGGATGGCAGGCTCCTTGCTCTACCTGGGCAAGTACACCAGATGGGTTGATACTATTAAGTCAGGGCACTTTAAGACTAAACATGTTCAAATTAGCTACCTGGGCCATATCATGATTCCATCGCCCTGGGCTGTTGAATCCCTCCCCACAAACCGGTGCCACGGACACATGGAGCACCTTCTTCTATTATTGCTCCACCACCAAAGCCCAGCCTCTCCTTATACTCCGGGATGTGCCCCCACCCATTCATCCTCACCCTTTATTTAGCAGTTAAAGAACCCAGTCCTGAAATCCAGAAGGAAGGATGTTGGCACAGATGTCAGGGCAGACTCAACTGTGGCCATGTCTTAGGGAAGCGCAAAAGTCAACAACAGCACAGGCATTCACTCCAGAATATCGGGCCTGCTCCCCAGAAGGGTTCCTGCCTTCTCAGGACGTGTGAACCTACAGACTAAATATGACCCAACTTCTAAAGGATCGGTTCTACCTAAAGATTTGGGAATGGAATTAAATCAGTAAAGTCCTAATCCAAAATTTTAATTTTTAAAACATTTTTATTTATTTCATAGAGGAAGGGAGAGGGAGAGGGAGAGATAGAAACATCAATGATGAAAGAGAATCACTGATCAGCTGCCTCCAGTGCACCGCCCCACCTCCACTGGGCATCAAGCCTGGAACCCGGGCATGTGTCCTGACCGGGAATCGAACGGTGGTTTCATAGGTCAATACTCAACCAGTGAGCCACATCTGCCAGGCCTAAAATTTTATTTTTATATTAAAACAAATGTATTGCGGAATAGAATTCAGAATTAATTTAAAATATAAGGCTTCAGAAATCATATTTTTGGAAGACCCATTTGAGGTAGGCCCCCAAGCCTCTAGGATTTTTCATGCTCATTTTCTGTGGCCTTTAAGAAAAGTCTGATGGAAAAGTTGTCAGCTTTTATTTTTTTTAATGGTGTTCTTTAATGAAATTAAACCCATTGCTGCTGACAAAGTCCTATCCAGGACCTTAAAATCACATAAGCTTGTGTCTCTGGAAGATGTAAGGATTATGCTGCTGGGGGTTCCTTTTAATATTAATCAGAGGGAACGTTTGCAACAGACATCCATCCCTAGAGAGGTAACTGACCAATTTAAATATTGTATGAAATTACATTTTCATGTCAAGGTGATCGTTTTCAATTCTGTATTACAGGATCTTATCAACAGTTTCATTACAACTGTGTTCCTTTTAGTAGTTGCCATCTTGACAATGCGAGAAAAGGAAAGGAGGCATTTATTCTATATCGGAGGGGTAAGTAGAGGCCTCTGCGGCTCCGCTGTAGTTGAGTATTTCGCGACTCTTGAAAAAGGAGAACTGGCACACCATTATTTCGATTGCAGGACACCCTCACCACCACCCCTTCTCTTTCCCGCACCAAGAGCTTCAGAAGATGTGAAGTTACACAAATTCTCAGCTCCTGAAAACCTTCATTCTAATACCCAGTCTCCAAATAGGGATGAAAGCAAGTTGTTGAACCTCTTTTGAGAATCGTATACAGCAGGGATGGCGAACCTTTAGAGCTCGGCGCGTCAGCGTTTTGAAAAACCCTCACTTAACTCTGGTGCCGTGTCACATATAGACATTTTTTGATATTTGCAACCATAGTAAAACAATGACTTATATTTTTGATATTTATTTTATATATTTACATGCCATTTAACAAAGGAAAATCAACCAAAAAAAATGAGTCCGCATGTCACCTCTGACATGCGTGTCATAGGTTCGCCATCACTGGTATACACTATTTTTTAAAACATTGCAACATGATATTCTTGCCTATAAATAGGACTTTGACTTTTCTGGCTGGACTGGAGAATATTTTAAAAGCACATGAAAAGAATGATTGTAGGGTGAGGGAGGAGGGAGTGCATTGTCAAAAGTGAGCGACCCAGCCTATTCAGGAAAGAAGGAAAGAAGGAAGGAAGGAAGGAAGGAAGGAAGGAAGGAAGGAAGGAAGGAAGGAGGAAGGAAGGTAGGTAGTTTAAGGGAGGAAATTACTTCCCAGCATCCAGCAAGTGCCCCACACAAAGCTAGGCTTGTTTGTCTGTTTTGTTAATCCTCACCTGAGGATTATTTTTTCCATTGCTTTTCAGAGAGAATGGGAGGGAGGGAGAAGGAGAGAGACACAGAGACACATCCATCAGTTGCCTCCCTCATGTGCCCCGACCCGACCCAGGGCCAGGGATTGAACCTGCAATCCAGATACATGCCCTTGACCAGGAATGGAACCCGAGACCCTTCAGTGGGTGGACTGGCGCTCTGACCATTGAGAACACAGGCCAGGCCAAGGCTCAGCATGTTTGAACTCAGTCTTTACAACTCTCATTTGTACAGATATGGCACAGGCTGGGATAAACTGAGACTTGGGTCCTCATATGAAGGGCACTAAATATGGCAGAGTAAATGCTTGGAAGATGGTGGGGGTGTGGGGAGGTGAGACTTTGGTTTAAGAGATTAAACCATGGGAAGAGAAATTAATCCCCCCAAAAAAGGTGGAAGTTCTTTGAATTCATTCCATAATCAGTAAACATTAGCCAATCCCATTGGATTGTGCCAGGCCTGAACTCTGTGTTGGGGATAGAATCCTTTCCCCGCAGGGGGACTCGCAGATTAGATGGGGCAAGAGCCACCTGGGAAAAGTTCATTTATGCAGCCAGGGATGACGTGGCCAGAAAGAGAAACATCCAAGGCAGACAGGAGCTGGTCCCCATTTGCTAACTCAGCCACCACGTCTCCTGCCACCTGCCAGCGGCTCCTAGCGCCTGGTCTCCATAAATTCTTACCTGGATGGCAGGAGACCCCACCACCTCCCACTGGTCCCCCTGCCCCCAGCCTGGGTCACTGGCCAGTCACCCCTCCATTCAGCAAGAGGGCTTTCTGAGTCCGACCCCGCCTCTCCTCCCTCCACCTCTCTAGAGGTCTCAGCCACACCAGGTTCCTCCCAGACCTCAGCCCAGTACCTGGAGTTCTCCTCCCAGCTGGTCCCCTTGGGAACCCTTTCCTGCCCTTTCAAACTTAAACCAGGAGTCCTGTCCACGATGGGCCATCTCAGGACTCCAGCCCCACCGGGGCCTCCTAAATCCAGTGTCCTTCTCTGGTCCTTTCCTAGTGCCTCGTGAATCAGATGAGGTCGTTAGTGTCAGCAAAACCCACCATTTCCAAAATTCCTTTCTCTGGGAATGACAGAAAGGGTCGAAGCCGGTGGTGGAGGGTCAGAGAGAGGACAAGCGGCCACCCGCAGCCCGGGATGGGGAAATGGAAGGCAGGTGGCTCCTGAGCTGCAAACTGACCCCACCTTTCCTTCCCGCATATGGTCTTGTCTCCGACAGTCCCTGTGTCTCTCGGCGGCAATCGTGTGTCTCGTGGATGCGTCCCTGGTCACCAAGATGGTGAGGCAGGCCATGAAAAAAGCCCTAGGCCTGGAAGGCGAAACCACACCCTCTCCCACAGAGGCGGCGGCGACGGCGACAGCGACGGCGGAGGCCGGGGAAAAACCAACCCAGCAACCCATCCCCCAACCTGACAAGATGCTCAGCCCTGCAGCCTCGGAGCGACCCACCGTGGGACCCTCGCTGGCCAAAGGGGCTGCCGCCACCCCCTGAGCACGCGCGCTGTCACCCATCTCGGCCCACGTGGGGTCATAAAGTCAGGGCCGCTCGGTCGCGAACACTTCTGCGTCCCCGTGTTGCCTTGTGTGAAAGTCCAGTTGCACTTCCCTGCCCAGGGCACCGCGGTCTGGGTGGGGGGCCACCCGAGGCCCTTGACCCTGCCCTGCCCCCAGCCAACCCAAGTGGTGGGCGGGGCGGGGGCGGGGCGGGGCGGGGCGGGGGTCTCCTGCGTGGGGGCAGCTGGGCGGGGCGGGCCCTGTCGGGGGAGGGCAGGTTGGGGGGCGGGGGTGACCTTCCCACGGTGAGACGGGCGCGTGCACAGGGCACCACGCGTTGGCTCCGCTCGTCTTCGGCCGTTGGCTGAGCGTGGCCTCTGGGCAAGTCGGTTGGCGCCCGACTTGGCTCAAGGTCAGGCCTGTCCGGGAACAGCAAGAAGAAGTTGGGCGGGCCCGTGAGAAGCCCAAAGGGTCCCCGCCACGATGGCAGATAAAGGCAAAAAGGGGGACAAGCCGGGGGCACCTCCTCCAGGCAGCAAGAAGGAGGGAGAGCAACCACCGGGGGAGGGCAAGAAGGGGAAGGACGAGGGGAAGGGGAAGGACGAGGGGAAGGGGAAGGACGAGGGGAAGGGGAAGGACGAGGGGAAGGGGAAGGAGGAGGAAAAGAAGGACGAACCGCCGCCCAAGCCCAAATCCGTGCAGCCCAAGGACAATGTGGGCACGCGGAAGGGGTGCCGCCGCTACAAGTGGGAGTTGAAGGACAGCAACAAGGAGTTCTGGGTGATGGGGCACGCCGAGGTCAAGCTCCTGAGCGTGGTGAGTCCTCGCCCGCCCGCCTGCCCGGAGAGAGGGGGGACCTCGGGAGGGAGTCGGTGAGAGCCCGCCCTCGGCGTCTCCCCCGACAGAGCTTCCTGATCGCTGCGCTCGTCATGTTCACCGGCACCGTGGTGCACCCGCTCCTCTCGCTCATGATCACCATGGAAATGTCCGTCTTCCTCTTCTTCATCATCGTCTACACCTTCGCCATCAACAGATACATGCCCTTCATCCTGTGGCCCATCACTGTAAGTGCGGGAGCCCGAGCCCGGCCCAGGTGTTCAGAGACCGGCCTCCCCGCGCGCCCCGCCCCCCCGCCCCCGCAGGCAGCGGTGTCGGGCATGGACTCAGCGCCTCTGGCGGGGGCTGGGGTAGAGGCGGCTGCATGTAGGTGGAAAAGGCTCTGAAAAAGCCCAGCTTCGGGGAAGGAGGCTCTTACCCACCTGCTGGTCAAACCCCCGGGTCTTTGCTCCTGGCCGGGTTTGCTCTCCTTGGGAGGAGGGGAGGTGCAGCCACGACCTGTTCCTGTACCAGCTCACATCCGATTGGGGCGGGCACCCAGAAGATACCCCATCCCCGGAATTCAAAGGGGAAAAAAAGCTTCCCATAAGTTGGTCAAATAAAATGAGAAATTTTTTTTTAATTTACTTCTAAAACAGCCTCAGATCGCCCAGTGACTATCCCTGTAAAGGGTGTTCCACCCAGAGAGAGGTTCAGGTCAAAGCAGTCGTCTGTTGGACTAGGACTGGGCAAGTTTACCCAACCACTTCTAGCCTCTGCACCTTCGTCTGTCATGTGAGGTCAGAGATGCTCACTGCTGCGATCGTCCCTGAGGAGTCGCTGCAAAGAGCTTGGCGGTGTGCCCCGGGACTGGTGGGCCTGAATGCCTGGCCCCTGGCCTGTGTAACCACAGAGCACAGACCTCACCCCACCATACCCACGGCCCTTGCTCACTGCCCATCCACAGCGTGCCTCCAGAGTCCTGGGCTCACCGCTTCTCTCACTTTACACACGAAATGGGCTCAGAATGGCCAAGCAACTTGCCTCCCGGTACCTCAGCCAGTAAGTGGCACCAAAAGAAAAGATTCAACCCAAGCTTTGTCAGTCAAATCTGAGTCCTTAACGGCACTCTGTCCTGCCAACTTGTTAAAAGTTATGAGGGTCCAGTGACCCACGGGTCTCAGGGAGGTGAATATGGGGATTCTCAGTATAGGGAGGGAGGGGAGAGGGCCACGCAAGGCTCTTGGGATGAGCAGAGGACAAAGTAAAGGGACAGGCAGAGGACAAGTTCCCAGCCAAGGAGCTTGAGAGAAGACACTTTTATTTCAGCTCCAGCAAGAGGAAAAATCAGTGAACCCTGAAAATCCTCCTGCTGCACTCACCTAAAAATTAGAGGGGATGTAAGCACTATTGCTTTAACTGAATGGCTGAGCTGGCGAAAGGAAGGAAGGAAGGAAGGGAGGGAGGGAGGGAAGGAGGGGAAGGAAAAGGAAAGGAAAAAGACACAGGTGCCAGAAATGGAAAACAGGAGCAGTGATCAAATAAGCCACTGAAGTGTGGGTGGGAATGGCTCATGAGGTGTTACCCTCGGACAGTGATGGCGAACCTATGACACACGTGTCAGAGGTGACACGCGAACTCATTTTTTTGGTTGATTTTTCTTTGTTAAATGGCATTTAACTATATAAAATAAATATCAAAAATATAAGTCTTTGTTTTACTGTGGTTGCAAATATCAAAAAATTTCTATATGTGACACGGCACCAGAGTTAAGTTAGGGTTTTTCAAAATGCTGACATGCTGAGCTCAAAAGGTTCACCATCACTGCCCTAGGAGTATGGGTTTTCATCCATTCTTAAGTTAGGTGATGAGGCACTGGTCCCAAGCAAAGTGGGGACTTAGAACTGCGAGCCCTGCCTGAAGACAGCACCCTGTAAAGACTACAGTACACTCTTAGGGGAAAGACAGAGAAGATACCTTTTCCCACACAGAGAAACAAGAAAGCATGCTTGCCCAGCCAGCAGAGCTCAGTGGTTGAACATCAATCTATGAACCAGGAGGTCAAAGTTCCATTCCTGGTCAGGGCACATCCCGGGTTATATATCTCTCTCCCTCTCCCTTCCTCTCTGAAATCAATAAAAATATATTAAAAAAACAAAAAAACAAAAAACAAACAAAAAAAACAAGCAAGAGAGAAACCAAGATGGCAGCCTAGGTAAAGACCTGAAATTGCTGCTTCGCACAACCACTTCAAAAATACAACTAAGCCGAAACCGGTCTGGCTCGGTGGATGGAGCGTCGGCCTGCGGACTGAAGGGTCCTGGGTCCGATTCCGGTCAAGGGCATGTACCTGGGTTGTGGGCATATCCCCGGTGGGGGATGTGCAGGAGGCAGCTGATCGATCTGATCGATGTTTCTCTCTCATCGATGTTTCTGGCTCTCTATCTCTCTCCCTTCCTCTCTGTAAAAAATCAATAAAATATATTTTTTAAAAAAATACAACTAAAAGACAAAATGGACATCATCCAGAACCACAGGAAGGCTGGCTGAGTGGAAATTCTACAACTAGAAGGAAAGAGAAAAGCACACTGAGACTCAGAGGAGGTGCAGAAGTAAAGTGCAGAGGTACGGAGGTGCACACGCGGAAAGGGCTGGCTACTGAGGATGCTGTCTTTTTCAGTCGGGAGGGAGTCTCAAGCTCCCAATGGCCCTGACTCCAATTCCAGGTGAGTCTCTGGGGACCCAGACTCATACAGGGAGAAACTGGACTGTCTGGCAGTGGGCAGAACTCGAGAGCGGCTTTCTCTCAGAGGTGCTTGCAGCGATTACCGGGACACTGAGACCCAGGACCTCTTAGGGCAGGGCTGAGGATCAGCCATAGCTGTTTGCTCTGCCCTGTTGATTCCCTGAGACCCTGCCCCACCCAAGCTGTGCACAGAGGCTTTTGCATATGAATGGTCTGGCCCTTTGCAATCAAAAATTACCTAACAAACTGCAGCTGGGCCAGAGAGACCCAGAACATCCAAAAGAAGGCCCAAGGCCCCAAAGCAGCTTGCATTACTTCACAGGTGGGCCTCATCTGAGCACCTCCAAATCCCAAACAAAGAAGAGGAATCTGCAGATCTTTCCGTAGCTCCTGCTGGGTAGCCTCAGGCAGACACTAAATTGGCACTTCCTTAGAGATCCAAGTGCCAGTGTACCCAGTGGTCAGAGTGGGACCATCCAATTACAGCTCCTCAGATCTATAAGGGACACACTCAGGGGGCAGACTCAGTGAGCACCAAAGCCCCACTGAAGCAAGTCTTGCCCCATAAGGGTGTCTTCAGCACAGAAGTTCTCCCACTGTAGACACAGCTGATTCTCACAGCCAATTGGCCTGGAGGTCAAATCCTCCCAGTGTTACCTACAACAATCAAGGCTTAACTACAACAAGACTGTGCACAAAGCCCACAAGGGGGTGCACCAAGAGTGTCTACCTCAGGTAATTGGGGAGGCTGAGCCACTGGGCCCTATAGGACACTTAGCACAGAAAGCCACTCTATCGACACAGCGAAGCATAAAAAATGCCGAGACAAAGAAACAGGACACAAATGACAGAAATGGAGGAAAGCAAACTACTGGATATAGAGTTCAAAACCATACTTTTAAGGTTTTTCAAGAATTTTTTAGAAACCGCTGATAAACTTAATGAGACCCTCGAGAAATCTAATGAGACCCTCGATGTTGTGATAAAGGACCAACTAGAAATTAAGCATACACTGACTGAAATAAAGAATATTATACAGACTCCCAACAGCAGACCAGAGGATCGCAAGAATCAAGTCAAAGATTTGAAATACAAAGAAGCAAAAAACACCCAACCGGAAAAGCAAAATGAAAAAAGAATCCAAAAATACGAAGATAGTGTAAGGAGCCTCTGGGACAGCTTCAAGTGTACCAACATCAGAATTATAGGGGTGCCAGAAGACAAGAGAGAGCAAGATATTGAAAACCTATTTGAAGAAATAATGACAGAAAACTTGCCCTACCTGGTGAAAGAAATAGACTTACAAGTCCAGGAAGTGCAGAGAACCCCAAACAAAAGGAATCCAAAGAGGACCACACCAAGACGCATCATAATTAAAATGCCAAGAGCAAAAGACAAAGAGAGAATCCTAAAAGCAGCAAGAGAAAGAAAGTCAGTTACCTACAAGGGAGTACCCATATGACTGTCAGCTGATTTCTCAACAGAAACTTTGCAGGCCAGAAGGGAGTGGCAAGAAATATTCAAAGTGATGAATGTCAAGAACCTACAACCAAGATTACTTTATCCAGCAAAGCTATCATTCAGAATCGAAGGTCAGATAAAGAGCTTCACAGATAAGGAAAAGCTAAAGGAGTTCATCACCACCAAACCAGTATTATATGAAATGCTGAAAAGTATCCTTTAAGAAGAGGAAGAAGAAGAAAAAGGTAAAGATACAAATTATGAACAACAAATACGTATCTATCAACAAGCGAATCTAAGAATCAAGTGAATAAATAATCTGATGTACAGAATGAACTGGTGATTATAATAGAATCAGGGACATAGAAAGGGAATGGACTGACTATTCTTGGGGGGTAAGGGGTGTGGGTGATGCGGGAAGAGACTGGACAAAAATTGTGCACCTATGGATGAGGACAGTGGGTGGGGAGTCAGGGCGGAGGGTGGGGTGGGAACTGGGAGGAGTGGAGTTATGGGGGGGAAAAAGAGGAACAAATGTAATAATCTGAACAATAAAGATTTAATTTTTAAAAAAATAAAAAATTAATGTAGATAAAATATTTGCATAATCTTTAATTAGGCAGAAGTTTGAAACTCATTCCTGCCCGGAAGCTCTGCCAGGCGGGCTGTCAGTGGGGCCTCGGCCGGCCGGGTCCCAGGCTGACCGACACTCCTCTCTCCCGTGCTCTCAGGACCTTCTCAACGACCTGTTCGCCACCGCTTTCCTGGCAGGCGCTGTGGGCTTTGCGGTGCAATCTCGCCAAACCATGCCAGTGAACTACTTTGTTGCTGTGGTGAGTCTCCCTTGTGGGGCTTGTTCATCTGCTTAGAAATCACCTCTTTTTGGAGAACGGGTGTTTTCCCCCCTTCGAAGGCCACAGAACGGCTTTTCACCGAATTGTGCGGTCCAAGCAAAGTTTGAAAGTAAAGCTGATCAATGTTCCCAGTGGAGAAGCCGTTGAAATAAATTTGATGTGTAGGGAGCCAGCCAAGCTGCTGGCTTCCTCCTTTTGCTGCTGACCCAGAGGCCAAAGCTCCCACCCGACCCCCAGGCCGGGTTTAAAGAAAGAAGTGGTGGGTGACAGGGCACTGGGGAGGGGGGACTCCGTCTCTGGGGTCTGGCCATTTAAGGGGACAAGGGGGTGTCTTTTACAGCACCTGCTTACTATCAGAAACCAGGAAGGAGGCCAGCGCTGTGCTTTGTGGTTGAGCGTTGACCTATGAACCAGAAGGTTCAACTCCTGGTCAGGGCACGTGCCCAGGTTTTGGGCTTGATCCCCAGTAGGGAGCCTGCAGGAAGCAGCCAATCAATGATTCTCTCTCCTCATTGATGTTTCTTTCTCTCTCTTTCTCTCTCTCTCTCTCTCTCTCTCTCTCTCTCTCTCCCTTCCTCTCTCTGAAATCAATAAAAATATATTTTTTACAAAAAAAGAAAAGAAACCAGGAAGGAAATAGGCCAACTTCGGGACGAAAAGCAAAAGTCACGAGGCCCCTCTTGTTTTCCAGGTCCTTATCGGTTTGGCTGCATTTTTCCCTTTAATCGACATATGCCTTCAAAGAAAACACTTCAGAGGCAAGAAGGTCAAAAAGAACGTGCTGGTTCCTCCTCAAAAAATGGCAGATGCTTCAAAGGAAGAGCCAAAAGCGGAGGCGGCAAAGCCAAAGGACGACAAAAAGGGAAAGCCGGCGCCAGCAGAAGCAGCAGCAGCAAAGCCAGGCAAGAAATGACACCAAGGAGAAGCCGGCGGTCAGACGTGGCCGTGTATTTTACAACGAAGCAGAGTCCCGCTGTCTTCCTTGTCTTCTTTCTCAATGATTTTCTTGTCCACTTAAATAACCACCTCTGCTCGGAAAAGAAATTCTCTTCAAATGGATTTTTTGTTCCTGCAAACAACGTTTACCGAAAGTTTTGGTGCCGTGAGGGGCTTGGGGGACCAGCATGTGGATGACGCTGGCTGTCAACGCTGACCAGCCAAAGGGGCCAGAGGAAAAGGAGAGAATGGAAAACAAAAGGATGCCTTTTTTTTTAACGTTATTTTTTATTTTTATTTATTTTAGAGAGGAAGAGAGAGACTCTAGGTCGGGGCACAAGGGCACATGGTTCACAGGTTGACGCTCAACCATTGAGCCAAGCTGGCCAGGCTCACGTTAATATTTTTATTTTTTATATATTTTTTTATTAATTTCGGAGAGGAAGGAAGAGGGAGAGAGAGAGAGAAACATCAATGATGAGAGAGAATCATTGATTGGCTGCCTCTTGCACACTCCCCACTGGGGAACGAGCCCCCAACCTGGGCATGTGCCCCTGACTGGAATCGAACCTGGGACCCTTTACTCTGCAGATCAACGCTCTATCCACTGAGCCAAACCGGCTAGGACTGATATTTTTTAAAAGCCTCCAGGTGGTTGCTAGGAGAGAAATAAGATTGCTGGCCTTCCTGCTTCCTCGAAGTTTGGTATTGGTCCTCATTTGAAAATCCCTCGGGAGGGCAACAGGGGTGGTGGCACCTCCTCAGGGCTCACAGACTCTGCGAGCCGGAGTCAGGCTGGAGTGGGCCAAGCAGGACGGGCCCAGAAGGGACTGGGGGGCTGGTTGCTGGGGAGATGGCCAGCGGTCCCTGGGACCTGCAGCATCTCTGTCCAGAAAAGACCTGAGCATAAGCCCTGAACATCAGCCGGGCCCCAGAGCCACAACTCCCACATGCACGCACCCCCCAACCCCCACACCAGGGTCAGGGCCTCATTCTCACCAGACAGTCCAGCCACTTGGCAACTTGGCAGGAGAAGAGCCATCCTCGTGAAAGAAAAGTGAGGTCCCAAACTGATGCCTGAGGAGCTAGGAGGGGAGAGGGTGGAGGGCGCATGAGCTCAGCCAGGAACCACATGAGAGAGAGGCGGGGAGGGTCAGCTGGGCCTGGGCTGCCGGGGGAGGGTAAAGACTTTGGCCTCTGTCCTAAGGGCCATGGGGACCCCTGAAGACTCAGGGTGCGCGTCCCAGTGGGAGGAGATGACACAGTCAGCTGCTGCAGAAGAGGAGGAGGCTGCCTGTCAGGCAGGTGGGAAAGATGGGCCGCTGGAGCAGGTCCCTGGGGAAGCAGGAAGAGCTGGTGTCTACCCTTCAAGGGCACCTCTGTAGCCCTCACACCACCCCCTGCTGGCCAGATAAGGTAAGGCAACCCTACTAAAAGGAGGGATTCACATGAGAAAAACCAAAACATGGACACCATCCTGCCGAATGACCCAGAATTACATCCCCCCCAGATATTTAGCCAAGAGGACTGATAAACTAGAATGTTGTAAGAGCCAAAAAGCTAAAAAATAAAATAAAATAAAAAAAGCCCAAATGTTTCAAAGGAGGTACACTGTGCTACGTTCACACAATATAATGCTACTCAGCAACAGAAAACCAGCTACTGGCACATGACAGAGAATGGCGATAAAGGTAAAAGATCATGATGAGTCTCACTGAACACTAAGTGGAAGAAACCAGACCCAAAAGGAAGACACACGGCCAGTGTGGCTCAGTGGTTGAGCATCAACCCATGAATCAAGAGGTCACTAGTTTTGATTCCTGGCCAGGGCACAGGCCCAGATTGCAGGTTTGATCCCCAGCAGGAGGGTGCAGGAGGCAGCCAATCCACACTTCTCATCATTGATGTTTCTCTCCCTCCTCCTCCTTTCCTCTCTGAAATCAACATTTTTTTTTAAATAAAAAGAACGTACCATATGATTCTATTCTGAAGTTCAAGAACAGGAGAAAATACAGTGAAAGAAATGGAAACAGTGGTTACCTCAGGAGGTGGAGAACAGGGATTGATTACAGAGCATGAGGGGGTTGGGGGGCATGAGACAATTCTATGTCTTTATTTGGGGAACTGGTTACACAGGTGAATACATCTGCCAAACCTTTGACTGCATGCTTAAGATCTGTGCATTTCATTATATGCAAATTTTACCTAAAAGTGTAAGGTAACTATGACTGTGCTCAGAATCCAGCAGAAAAGGGTGGAGCTTGTTAAACTCCTCTGTGTGGCCATTCCTCTCTCCCTGGGAGGCAGGTATCTGAAACAGTGTTTTTCCACACCCCAACTTTACACATTGAGGAACTAGAAAAAAAAGCAAACTAAACCCAAAGCTAGGAAAAAAAGAGGAAATAATAGACCAGAGATACATAAAAGAGAGAATAAGGGGAGGAAATAAAATCAACAAAACCAAAGATTAGGTCTTTGAAAATATCAACAAAATTAACAACCTTTAGGTAATGACAAAGAAAAAAGAGAACACAAATAACTAAAATCAGAAATGAAAGCGATGGTTACTACTGACCATACAGAGAAAGGATGCTAAGGTAATTCTATGAATGAGTATATGCCAACAAGTTGATGAAATGGAAAAATTCCTAGTAATACACAATTACCTAAACTCACAGAAGAAAAAATAGAAAATCTCAATACACAACAAGTGAAGAGATTAAATTAGTAGCCAAAAACATTTCCCAACAAATAAAAGTCCAAGACCAGATGACTACACTGGTGAATTCCACCAAACATTTCAAGAATTAGTAATTCTTCTCAAACTCTCCCAAAAACTAGAAGGGAATACTTTTTTTTTTTTTTTCCTTGAGGAAGGGAGAGGGATAGAGAGTTAGAAACATCGATTAGCTGCCTTCTGCACACCCCCTACTGGGGATGTGCCTGCAACCAAGGTACATGCCCTTGACCGGAATCAAACCTGGGACCCTTGAGTCTGCAGGCCAACGCTCTATCCACTGAGCCAAACCGGTCAGGGCAAAGGGAATACTTCTTAACTCATGCTATATGCCAGCATCACCCTGATACCAAAACTAGATAAAGATATCACACAAAAACTAAACACCAGTATCTGTTATGACTTTAGATCCAAAAAATTCCCAACAAAATACTAGCAAACCCAATCTAATAGCATATTAAAAGGAATCTACGCCATGATGAAGTGGGATTTATTCCAGAATAACATCGCAAAGCTTTTAAAAACTGACTGGACATTGGAACCACAGGCCAATGGTGGGTAGGCCTGAATCTAACCAGATTGACTGTCTGCTTTAGCAACAACAAATCTCTATAAAAGTTAAGCAAACCCAGAATTCAAAACATAATGTTCAATATTTGCCAATGTTATTTACGATAAGGGCTTAATTCCAACATTTAAAGGAAAACTCATACAACTTAACAAAAAGAAGATAAACAATCCAATCAAAAAATGGGCAATGGACCTAAATAGAGCCTTTTCGAAAGAGGACATACAGAAGGCCAAGAGACATGTGAAACATGCTCAAGGTCACCAATCATCCAAGAGATGCAAATCAAAACAACAATGAGGTACCATCTCACACCTGTCAGACTGGCTATCATCAACAAATCAACAAACAAGTGCTGGTGAGGATGCGGAGAAAAAGGAACCCTCCTTCACTGCTGGTGGGAATGCAGACTGGTGCAGCCACTGTGGAGAACAGTATGGAGTTTCCTCAAAAAACTAAAAATGGAACTCCCATCTGACCCAGTGATCCCACTTCTAGGAATATATCCCAAGAAACTGGAAACACCAACCAGAAAGGATATGTGCACCCCTATGTTCATAGCAGCACAATTCACCATAGCTAAGATCTGGAAACAGCCTAAACGCCCATCAGCAGATGAGTGGATTAGAAAACTGTGGTCCATCTACACAATGGAATACTATGCTGCTGTAAAAAAGAAGGAATTCTTACCATTTGCAACAGCATGGATAGAACTGGAGAGCATTACGCTAAGTGAAATAAGCCAGTCAGAGAAAGATAAATATCACATGATCTCACTCATTTGTGGAATATAATGAACAACATAAACTGATGAACAAAAACAGATCCAGAGACAGAGAAGCATCGATCAGACCATCAAACCTCAGAGGGAAGGCAGGGGAGGGGGAAGGGGAGAGATCAACCAAAGGACTTGTATGCGTGCATATAAGCCTAACCAATGGGCACAGACTCTAGGGGGGTGAGGGCACGAGCTCGGGGGGAGGGGCAGTGGGGGGATAAGGACACATATGTAATACTGTAATCAATCAATAAAAAAACATTATGTTCAAAATGTCCGTTATACAATCGATAATTATTTGACATATGAAGGACTAGAAAAAAATCTCAATGTCTTATGAGGGAAAAGACAACGAACAATCTCAAGAATGGCACAAATGAAGAAAGAAAAAAAGACAAGAATTCCACAAACGTTAGGAGGATCAGAGCAGGACTTTAAAGAAAATATTAGAAGCGCGCTCTAAGAATAAATTTTAAAGAATAAATAGAACACATGGAAGGATAGAACGTCTTAGTGGAGAAAAAGAAGATATAAAAAATAATCAAATGGAAATTTTAGAAATGAATATAATAACCACATTTTTAAAACTGGACGGGCTCAGGAGCAGGACGGAGATGACAGAGGAAAGAGTGAACTTGATGATAAATCAGTAGAAATGATCTGATCTCAACAAAAGAGAATAAAAAGATGGAAAGAAATGAACAGAGCCTCAAGGACTTTAGAGACAGTACCAAAAGGTCTAATTACCTGGAATTCCTGTAGGAGAGAAGATAGACTATAGATTAAAGAGGAAATTAAAATGGGAACCATGCCCACCGGGAGTGGCTCAGTGGTTGAGCACTGAGCTATGAACCAGGAGGTCATGGTTCGATTCCTGGCCTGGGGTTGTGGGATGGATCCCCAATGTGGAGCGTGCAGTGGGCAGCCAATCAATGATTCTCTCTCGTCAATGATGTTTCTATCTCTCTCTCCCTCTCCGTTCCTCTCTGAAATAAATAAAAGTATATTTTAAAAACTAAAACTACAAGCTACTCAGAAATGGGTAAAAACTAGGGCAATATTTTTGGCATGTGTCTGAAGTGGTCCTCAGAGGAAAAAATGTATAACTTTAAGTGTCTTCATTAGGAAACAAGAAAGACTTACATAAAGGATAACACAAATAGTAAAATTAAAAAAACAAAAAACAAAAAAAACCCCTGCAAGTCCATTCTATTTGTGAAAACAAAGGCAAAAATCCCAAATAAAAATATTACCTGAATGAACCCAGAGATTTAGCAAAAGAGCAAACACCCTGACCAAGAAAGGCACATTCCACAAATGTAAGGATGGCGAGCATTAGGAAAACGGCTACTGTCGTTCACGACATGTATAGATTAAAGGAGAAAACAGCACGTTCTAAAAGAAGGAAATCTGTATGGCAAAAACGCAAGGTGAAAGATAAGTGACAACTCAGGAAAAAATATTCATAACTCACATGTCAGAAAAAGGCCTAATTTCCTGGCAAGTGTGTTCTTATGTGTGTGAAAAGTCAATTCTCAGAAAAGGAAATGCAAATGGCGCTCACACATGTAAAAATAAAGAAGTGTTTGTGCCACTCATAACTAGAGAAATGCAAATGAAAACTGCCCAGAGAGACCTTGGTTTCTAAATACCATCCTCCGGTAAAGAGCACCAGGGCTTCCTGGAGAATTGGCGATTCTAGGCCTAAGATGGGGCGAATACAAAATGAGCCTGAAGCATCTCACAGAGGCAGAAAATAAGGAAATGAAAAAAAGAGGGGGAGGGGAGGGCGCACGTTAGGTACACATGAGCCCGCCTACTGGCCAAAGATGGAACAACAACCAATAAAATGAAGTCTGATAGTAGTTCATTATAATCCCAAAAATAAAATAAATAAACTAGTGGAGAAGAACGGAGAATATTCCTTCCACAAGGAACGTGAAAGGAATAGAGCCACCCTCCTCCATTCCATAGCAGGTATTTCATGCTGCCACCCTCTGTGACAGGCTCTGGGCTGGGGCTGGTCCCCAGGGAGCTCACAGCCTGGGGTGGGATGGACAGCGGCCCGGGGTCTCCAGCCACCTCAAGCAGGGGCACCCACCAGGTTCTCCTTGCCCTCTCCTGGGCCCTCGCAGTCATTCTGGGCTGCCACCCTATTTTGTTGTTGGTGCCTTTTCAGTTCATGGAGATGTAAAATAAAGCACACCCATGTTAAAAGTACTGTTTGATGTGTTTTGAGAAATGTATGTCCCCGAGTAACCACCACTCCTGTCAAAATAAAGCGCATTTCCAGCACCCGAACAGTTTCCTCAAGCCCCGACCCCGGGTACGGACTGATTTCTGTCGCCACAGCTTAGTCTCACGTATCCTAGGATTTCATAAAGGTGGGATCATACAGCATGTACTGTTTTCAGTGTGGCTCCTTTCATTCAACCTCATGTCTGCAAAATGCAGCCATATTGTTGCACTCACCAACGATTTATTCCTTTTTATTGCTGAGGTGCTTTCCCTGGAAGGGATGTCCCTCAGTTAGCTTATTCCTTCCCCTGCTGATTAACCAACGGGTGGTTTCTACGTTAAGCTTTTAAAAATAGAGCTGCGGACGGACATTCGTGTACAAGCCTCTGTAGGGACCCGTGCTTTCATCTCTCTTGGGTAAATACCTACAAGAAAAATAGCTGGGTCCCATGATAGACCTCTGTTTAACTTTTTTAAAAAAAAAAAAATCCTCACCTGAGAATATGTTTATTGATTTCAGAGAGAGGGGAAGGGAGAGTGGGAGGGGGAGAGAGAGAGAGAAACATTGGTTGTTTGGCCCCAACCAGGGATCAAATCAAAACCTCTGCCGAAACCGGTTTGGCTCAGTGGATAGAGCGTCGGCCTGCGGACTGAAAGGTCCCAGGTTCGATTCTGGTCAAGGGCATGTACCTGGGTTGCCGGCACATCCCCAGTGGGAGATGTGCAGGAGGCAGCTGATCGATGTTTCTCTCTCATCGATGTTTCTAACTCTATCTCTCTCCCTTCCTCTCTGTAAAAAAATCAATAAAATATATTTTTTAAAAAACAAAAGAAAACCTAGGCATATGCCCTGACTGGGAATCGAACCCACAACCTTATGTACGGGACTACGCCCAACCAACTGAGCCACACCGGGCAGGGCTGTTTAACTTTTGTTGTTGTTGTTTTAATATAATGTTGTTGTTTGATTGGCTGCCTCCTGCACGCCCCCTACTGGGGATCAAGCCCACAACCCAAGCACATGCCCTGACTGGGAATGGAACCCTGACCTCCTGATTCTTAGGTCGACCCTCAACCACTGAGCCACGCCAGCTGGGCCTGTTTAACCTTTATATCAGCAGTGAATGAAAGGTCCATCTGCTATACTTCCTCACCAGCACTTAAATAGTAGCATCCCTTTCTATGAAGCCATTTTAACAGGTGTAGACAGTGTCTCATTGTGCCTTTAATTTGCATTTCTAGATGTCATGGTGTTCAGCATCTTTTCACCCATGTGTTTATTAGATGTCTGTACACCTTTGTTGAATTGTCTGTTTGAATCTTTGGCCCCTTTTAAAATCCAGGTTGTTTTCTTATATTGAGTTGCAATTTTGAGCCATGTTTTAATTAACAGAGATGAGATGAGAACCAGGTGGTCCTCAGATCTAACCCCTCCCCTCCCTGGCCTGCTCACAGGGAATGTAGGGTAAATCCCAAACTCCAGGGCCGGGGCCTGCACAACCTGCCTCCTCCCGCTGGTCCCTAGCTCAGTCCTTTCTGCCTGGCCGCCCGCTGAACCTGCCCGACATCTATTACCAGCGACCACCTTACTCAGGATTCTCTGGGCACAGTTAGTGTTTACCCACACCCCCAAAACCCACAACCAGCGGGGCTTCCCCTCAGGTCGGGCTCCCAGTTCTGCTGCTGAATGAATACATAGGTAAATGAATGCCTCTTACCTAGCTGGAGAGGTCGGCCAAGTCTTCTCTGAGGACGCATTGCTGCTTTTTGGTCACAGAAGACTAAAGGACTGATCGGATAACACGGCGGGGAAAGCACTCCGCGCAAAGGGGATAGCGCGTGCAAAGGCCCGGGTGCAGGAGGGAGAGCCTGGTTTGTGTAAGAAACCGCGAGGAAGCAGATGGGTGGAAGAGAAGGGGGGAGAGGGCAGCGAGGGGTGATGTTTTGCCCTATACCGAGCGAGGCCCTGAGCGAGATGGGGAGCTCCCAAGGTTCCCATCTGCTTCCTCGGAACAGCGCAGGGAGGAGACAGGAGAGGCCTGAGGTCTAGCGGAGGCCTTGGTGGCGGTGAGAAGTGGGCGGGGATGGACGTGTAGGAGGTGAACGTGTGTGGCCGTCCTGGTGAGACAGAGGCTGAGCGAGAACCAGGCCACTCCCGGGGACTCTGGCTCTTGGGTGTAAGGACGGCGGGCAGCACCCCTCGCAGAGGCCCGCGCAGCCAGCATGTCCCGGGCTGGTTTTGGCGACACTGAACAGGCGCCCCAGAAGGAGCGTGTGCGCGGGCGCGCGCGTGTGCCGTGCACGTGGCTTGCATCTTCGCCTCCCGCCCCCGGAATACAAGGGTGCGGCGGGGTGGGGGGTGGGGGTGGGGGGGGGCCGAATGGCCGAGAGAGAAACAGCGGGAGTGGGTGGGAGGCAGACAGCGCGATCGAAGCCGCGGGAGGACCAGGCAGAGTTTTGCTGTTTGGGCGCCTAGGGTCCTGGGTCCTGGACCTGTGCTCGACGGGAGGCAGCGAGCGGAGGCCACCCTTCTGGGTTGTGGCGAGGACAGCCGGGTGGGAGCTCCGACAGGGCACCCGAGGGTGGCAAACAAGTTCTGCAGCCTCCGGGGCAGGGGTGAGAGGAGAATGGGAGGGGTCTCAGGGAGCCCCAAGCCGGCACCGCGGCGGGTCCCGGTCCGAGGGCAGGAAGGGAGGAGAAGGAACGAGGGCGGAAGAGGGGAAGGGAGGTCGGAGCCGAGGAGGGGGCCGGGGAGAGGCGGGGCCGGGGGCGGGGCGCGGCGCGGCGCGGCGGGGGATGCGCCCCTGCGCCCAGCTCGCCCGGCCTCTCTCTCCTTCCGCACAGCCGGGGTTTCCGCTTCCCTCCCGGGCGCAGGGGGTGAGGGAGCCAGACCGAGCCTTGTCCGTGCAGCCGCCACCGCCATGTGGCCCCCAGACCCGGACCCCGAGCCGGACCCCGAGCCCGCCCGCCGCTCCGCACCCGGCGCGGGTGTCCCGGGGCTGCGCGCCCTCCTGCCCGCGCGCGCCTTCCTCTGCTCGCTCAAAGGCCGCCTCCTGCTGGCCGAGTCGGTGAGTGCGGCGCGGCCCCCTGGGGGCGGGGGGCGGGGGGCGGGGGCCCCTGTCCGGCGCGCCCCGCTGGTCCCGCTCGGAGCCCCGTCGAGTTGGGCAAACTTGCCCGCGTTCAGGACGGACTCGCTGAAGCTCAGCGCGCGGGGCAGAGGCGAGGCGGGGCCCGAACCCGCGCTCTCCCGGGCGTTCCACGCGCGCGTGCCAAGCTGGGGGTGGCAAAGGTCTCCAGCCTCCAGGCCTGGGTGAGAGGAGAATGCGAGGGGCCCGGGGAGCCTGGGAAGAGGCCTCGCGCGCGGCGCTGTGTGACCTCGGGCGCTTCCGCCCTCTCTGGGCCCCGGGAGGGTTCAGCGCGCTCGGCCCTTCTCGCGCCCGGGCGCCCTCGCCCTCGTTCCGGGGCGCAGGGAGGGCCAGCCGGGCCTCGGGCTGCGGGGCGGAGGCTGCGGTGGAGCCCAGCCAGCTGGGATGGGGACAGCACCGGGTGGGAAGGAGACCCCTGGGAATGGGTGAGGCCCCGGCAGCACTCTGGGGGGCGCGCAGGCGGCGGGGCGGGGGCCGGAGCCCAGCGGGGTGACTTCATCCCCCTCCTCCCCTTCCTCGTCGGGATCCAGCCGCCCCGCCCCCACCGAGCTGCTTCTTCCTTCCCGCTCCCCCCGCCCGGGCCGGCCAGGCCTTTGTCCTCGGGACACGGCGAAAAGCCCCGCACTGGCCGCGGGTGGGCCGGAGGCTGGCCCTGGACCTCCGTGGAGGGAAGGGGAGGGAGAGACCAGGCAGAGGGGACGCGGGATGAGGGAGGGGCACTGATTACTTAGATCCCCAGCAACTCGGCCTCTGTCTTTATTCCCACTTTGATGACAAGAACGCTGAGGCCGGAGCTTAAGGGGTTTGACAGGTGAGGGCGGGAGCTGCAAGGACCAAGGGGGATGGGGTCAGAAGGAGGAGGATCCTGCCGCCACTTCAGGAGGCGGTCTGTGGTCCTGTCACCTCTGCTGGGCCTGGGGTCAGCCCGGAGGTCAGCCCAGGACCTGCCCAACTCCCAAGTGAGGCCGCAGGACCCCCAGCCCTCACTTCAAGGGGTTGCCTCCTGGTTGGCCACTCCAGCCCCACCCAAGAGATCGATGGGAGCTACTTTCGGGGAGAAGCCTGAGTCCACCATCCACCGAGGGGACCCCAAACCCACCCCACTCAGGCCCCCCAAATAAGTCAAGGGGTAGCGGGCCAGAGCTTAGGGGAGGCCCGGGGCAGAGCTGGGAGTCAGGAATCTGTCTGGGAGTGTCAGGCGTGGGGAGGAGTGAGGGTGGGCACTGAAGTCGCAAAGGGAGCTGCTCCCCGGCACTCGTGACTCCTGTAGTCACCTCCTGTCTGCCCCAGGCCCACGCAAGTGGGGAGGCTGGCAGGGGCAGGAAGGGATGAAGTGGCAACTAGGAATCAGAGAATGAGGAAACAGGAATCTAGAGGGGGATCTCCACAGTCAGGCCTGGGGGGGGGGGGGGGGTTGGGCGGGGCAGGAAGGAGAGGGACACAAGAACAGCCCAGCCGAGTGAGTACAGCAGGAGCTGTGGACAGGCTGAGTCCGGGTCCCACACCTTGTCTTCCAGCTGCCTCTGTGCCCTGCTTAACCATCTGTTCAAGTTGGACTCAGCTATCCCCAGGGCCATGTTCAGTACAGATGCGGGTGCCCTGGGGACCTCCTGGGATTTCTGTAGCTCATTTGTCTGAAGCAGCCTCAGTGCTTCCTGTGAGGCCTCTGGGTATCCCCTGCAAGGCCCCCTGGGCCCCACTCAGAGCTACTCAGCCATAGGCATGTTCAGACCCAGACACCGTGACAGAAACCAGATAAAAGCCAACACCCCCAGGGCAGGGTTGCTTAAGAACCACTGCCGGTCAAGCCAGCCCTGGGTTCAAAATCCTGGTAACCTCTTATTCGCTGCATGACACTGAGCAATCACTTCACCTCTCAGAACCTCAGTCTTCCCATCTGTAAAGTGGGCTGTAAGCAGCACCTGGCACATGGGTGGTTGTGAGGATCCCAGGAGATCCCACAAGCCTCAGCGGGCACTGGCCCAGGGCACTGCCCCAGCACCTTGGTCTGCTCTGCAGCACACACAGTCTGCAGAACTATTGGGGGGCTCGGCGTCCGGCAGCATCAGTTCCCACACACAGTGCATGGACAGGGCTGCAGAGAACATTGTCACTCTAGTTCCTCAGTGCTCCTCGCCCAGAGACCAGCGGGACCGGGGACATCAGTGTCAACACTCTTCTCCTGGGTGTTTATTTCTTATTAGTAGTAAAATTTGCAAATACATTAAGTCAAAAGAGTTATACTCTTAACACTAATATACCCACCACCTACATTGAACAGTTGTTAACACATTGGTATATTTACTTTATCACATATCTCTCCATCTATCTAGCAATCCATTTAAAATATATATATATATTTTTTATTGCCGAAACCGGTTTGGCTCAGTGGATAGAGCGTCGGCCTGCGGACTGAAGGGTCCCAGGTTCGATTCCGGTCAGGGGCATGTACCTGGGTTGCAGACACATCCCCAGTAGGAGATGTGCAGGAGGCAGCTGATCGATGTTTCTCTCTCATCGATGTTTCTAGCTCTCTCTCTCTCTCCCTTCCTCTCTGTAAAAAATCAATAAAATATATTTAAAATATATATATATTTTTTATTGATTTCAGAGAGGAAGAGAGATAGAGATAGAAACATCAATGAAGAGAGAATCATTAATCAGCCGTTTCTTGCACACCCCACACTGGATCAAGCCCCGCAACCTGGGCATGTGCCCTGATCAAGAATTGAACCGTAGCCGAAACCGGTTTGGCTCAGTGGATAGAGCGTCAGCCTGCGGACTGAGAGGTCCCGGGTTCGATTCCTGTCAAAGGCATGTACCTGGGTTGCGGGCACATCCCCAATGGGGGATGTGCAAGAGGCAGCTGATCAATGTTTCTCTCTCATCGATGTTTCTAACTCTATCTCTCTCCCTTCCTCTCTGTGAAAAATCAATAAAATATATTTAAAAAAAAAAAAATTGAACCGTGACCTCCTAGTTCATAGGTCGACACTCAACCACTGAGCCACACCAGCCGGGCTCCATTTTGTTTTTCAGTGAATTTAGAGTAAACTGCAGACATCAGTACATTTCAACTCTAAACACTTCAGCCCCCATATCTTTACTAAGTTTAAGATTTTACTGTTCTTCAGGCAGATTGCATTCAGTGGAAAGTGCAGATCTTGTGTGTTGGGAGTGAATTTTTGAAATTGGTTCCTGCTTAGTGGGCTGCCTTTGAGACTGCTTAGGTCTGCCTAACCCGTTGGACATCATCTGGGTCGGGTGAATTCTGCCATAGAGCCTGCTGGGGTGGGGGCAGAGTGAGCAGCCCCAGAGGGTGGCCTCCTGCGGCTGGACACACATAGGAGGCTGGCACTTCCTGATTGGGTCCTGGCAAGGAGCTGGCACGGGGTCAGGACTAAGGGCGATGCCCAGAAACACTGGGGGCAACACAGGTGTGAGCCTGGGCCGCATGACCAGGTCCTAAGCCTGGCAGCTGCAGAACTGAGGGCAGACCACCTTCCATTCCTGAGCCTCCTCTATTCCTGACTGGCGGGGGCTCATAGGGGCACTGGGTGAGGGGCTGTGCAAAGGCTCTGACTTCTCCCTCCCCACCCACCCAGGGCCTCTCCTTCATCATCTTTGTCTGCTACGTGGCGTCCACAGCGTCCGCCTTCCTCACCGCGCCCCTCCTGGAGTTTCTGCTGGCCCTCTTCTTCCTCTTTGCTGATGCCATGCAGTTGAACGACAAGTGGCAGGGCTTGTGCTGGCCCATGATGGTGAGGGCTGGGGCCCCAAGAGGAAGCGGCTGGCTGCCCTTTCTTCGATGCACTGGGACAGCTGTTTGCCGTTGGTTGGAGCCAGGCGGGTAGACCTGGCTTCAGGTGATCTGGGCCCCTCCACTCAGCAGCCATATAACCCCGGTCAGGGCCTCCAGGTCTCTCTGTAAGGCAAGCATGTCAAACTCAAAGGCTAACACGGGCCAAATAAACAAGGTTTAAGTTTATGTGGGCCGCAAAATAACAAAAGCTTCAATTTTCATAGAAATGTAGGTTTATTTCGATAGAGACATGCTGGATACAAAGGGCTGAAATAAATGCGTAATCATTAAAATAAAATAGGACATTTTAATAAAAATTAATAATTTTTCTTGAACATTAACTTACCAGACACTGAATAACTGCACAAATTAATAAGCGTAACGCGAATAAACCTATTTTTTCATGTTCTCCGAAAGCGAAATATTTCCTGTTGCGCACAGCAAACAAGTCAGTACAAGACTAATGACGTGGCAATCAGCTGCTAAAATATTCGCTGCTAGTATTAGTGGAGAGAAATGGTGCGCCGGCACGTAAGGGAAATGAATGCAAGCACGATTATAGTAAACGTTGTAGTTCGTTATTAATGATTATGTATAACAGGATATTGTAAAAATTAAGTTACGAAATTTTAATTAAAACATTTCTGAGCCACAAAAATATTCCTTGTGTGCAGGGAGTTTGACATGCTTGCTGTAAGGGAATCCCCGGCTGCATCCTTGCCGCTGGCCACGAGGTGGCGCTGGTGCCCCCTAGTCTCAGCTACAGGAATTCAAGCCATTTCGACCAGGGCCGGGCGCGTGAACTGAGGGCTTGCAGGGTCTACCCAGACCCTCACTCAGCCCTCTGGCAATTCGGCTTATCTCCCCGGCGGCCCAGAGCCCTGCCTCAGACTTCGCTGTGTGCAGTGAGTCAATGGGTCAGAGAGAAGGGACAGCAAGCCTGCACTTGAACCCTGGTCTCTCTTTTTTGGTTTAATAAAGTGAATTTTTTTTAAAAAATTTATTATTGATTTGAGAGAGAGGAAGGGAGAGAAAAACATTGATGGGCTGCCCTCTTGCACGTGCCCTAACTGGGGATCGAACCCACAACATTTTGGAATATTAGTTGAATGATGCTTCAACCAATTGAGCCCCACCGTCAGGGTGAACCCTGGTCTTGTCACTGAAAAAAAAATTTTTTTTAATTTTATTGTTGAGAGTATTACATATGTCCCCTTCCTCCTCCCCCCGCCCCTGTTGTCCCCTCCCAGCCTGCCCCTGCCCCCAACCCCAGCCTGCACCTCCCCCGCCCCCACCCCCAAGCCTGGTCTTTTCTTGACTTCATCCCCAGCATTCTTCTGGATGGGCTGCACCCTATGCCCCCATTTTAGGGACAAGTAAATGGAAACCATAATTCATAAATGGATCTGCAACAAGTATGTGGCAAAGTGAGGCCCAGGGGCAGGGCAGCCTCAGCTGCTGGCAGCCTGCAAGCGGCACCTGAGCAGGGGGAGGAGTGGCGGTGGGAGGGCAGGGTGGGAGCCCCACAGATGCTGGACTCGGGAGCCAGGCATGTGTTCAGGCTGCCAGGCCCACCCTCCTCTGGGAACAGTGGGCTTCCAGCCCTGTTTGTGCTGCCTGGTGTCTTCTGAACCCCTCGCCCCTGCCTAAGCTCCCAGCTGGCCCCTCCCCTGCTGTGCCCCACTCCGTGGAGCTCAGGGCGGTGTGACCATGTCCCTCTCTCCCCAGGACTTCCTACGCTGTGTCACAGCCGCCCTCATCTACTTTGCCATCTCCATCACAGCTGTCGCCAAATACTCCGATGGGGCTGCCAAAGCAGCCGGGGTGAGTAGCTGCCCTACCCCTGAGAGGGGGGTGGCCAGTGACGCCCCCCTCAAGTTCACCCTAGCCTCCTAAAGTCCCAGATGCTTCTTAGGACACCTGCTTAGCATGGTGCCTGCTTAGGCCCCCAAAGGCCTCTTATTGGAGATCCACTCTGCCCCAGCTTTGAAAGGGTGTTTGCCAGCCAAATTAACAGCTCCTTTTCCCATTTGTCATTAATGGGGGGGGGGGGGGGGGCGCTCTGTGCCTACCAATCTGAGCTGCTTATTCAATCAGATAAACAGCGGTGAGGCTGGGGCAGGTACCTCTCAGTCTCCTGGACCAGGGACTCCCGTCCCCGCCCACCCTGTCCTCTGTATCCACAGGTGTTTGGCTTCTTTGCCACCATCGTATTTGCCATTGACTTCTACCTGATCTTCAATGACGTGGCCAAATTCCTCAAACAAGAGGGCTCTGCAGACGAGACCACAGCCAACAAGGAGGAAGGTGGGTGGCCACCCCGCGGGCTGGGGCCCTGCTCTCCCCTGGGGACACTTGACACTTGGCTGATTTGAGGCTGGAGTAGCAGCGTGCCCCCTCTCCCCATGGGCAGGAAGTGTTTTCACAGCCTGGTTCTCGCATCCCTTCATGCAGCCCTGATCATAAAGCCGGTCCCCTCGGACGAGCACATGGCTCCCCAGGGCCTGAGCCTTTCCAGGAAGGGCAAGCGGAGGGCATGCCTAGCACCTCCATCTCCCTTCAGTGGTCCCTGAGGAGCCCCCGGGGCAGCCAGTCAGTGGCTCCCATTCCTGGGCACCGTGCCCTGGGCTGCAAAGTGGCCGGCGCCCCTGCAGTCTGGCCTGCCCCACGGCTTCAGGGCCAGGGAACCAAGCTGGCTCTCGGCCTTACCCGCAGCGCCCAGGCAAGTTCCAGCTTGTTCTGCTTTTTATCCAAGGAGAGTGCAACGGGCCTTCTGGCCCCTCCAGCCAACCTTCAGCTCAGAATGGTTGTGCCATTACCTAATTTAAAAATAAACGGGTTGGGGGGGCTTGCAGATTGGGTGGCTGGTTTTCCACCTGTGACCACACAGCCATGCCCTGTTTCTGATCACAATGGCCCAAAAGAGGTTTCCTGATTTTCTAGTATATTTGAGTTTCTTAGATAAGAAAATGGTTTTCCCCACATTGTCCTGCTAAACTGTGGGGTAGGGTTGGGGTACAGATGTCCTGTCCTGACACTCCAGGTGAGAACAGCTCAGGGAGACTGAGGGCGCATGGAGCCCCAGAGGAAAGGGCATTGGGGCTCCCGCCTGCATTTGGCTGCACCATGGAGGTGACAGCGGCTGCCCTCAGGCCAAGCAGACCCCACCAATGGCACCGGCAGCTGCAGGAGGGGCCTGACTGTGCCTCTCCAGAGACGGCTCCCGGCACCACCAGCCAGGAGGCTCCTGCCAAGCCTCCTCTTTGCTTTCTTTTCAGAAGAGGATTCCGACTCTGACTCTGACTAAAGGGCTGCCCGGCCCTGGCAGCCCCAGCCACGCAGGCCTTCCCTCCTGCACTTCTCACCGGCTGGCTGGCCGGCCGGAGCGAGGCCTGGGGACCGGGAGTGTTGGAGGAAGGCTGTCACTTCTCCAGAGGAGCAGGCCTCCTCGCAGCCCCAAGGTGACGTTTCTGAGCCTATCTAACTGCTCTGCACAGGAGGGCATCGTGAATGTTCCACCACTCCTCGTTTCTGTCCCACAGACCGTAAGCCCTTTGACCTCTCTGCCGAAAATAAGCACAAAGGGACAAAGCAAATAGAGCCATTTGACCCCTGTCACAGGGACATGCATGCCAAGGGGGGTGGATAGAGGTAACGGGATGACGGAAGTAAGGCAGAAACCACCAGGGGCCAACCGCCAGCCCCCCAGCCCCAGGGACCTTCGTCTGCATTTGGTGCCCCTGCCCATGCCAGGCACTTTGTCGAGAATGATCCTTCCAAGGTTCTTTGGTTCAAGGAGCCCCACTTCCTTCATTCTGTAAGCAGGGAGGAAGCTGGCCTTTGCCATGCCTTTAACTGCCTCCTCACACCCCTGGAAACCGTGACTCCTTCAGGGGACAGGACTATTGTGGGTCTAAGATGATTTCAAAGAAAAGCTCCTAAAGCAGCTTACCGGGTCCAAAAGATCAGGGCCCATAGGAAGGGACAGCGTCCTGGGTTGCTGGGCAGGCCCAGCTGGAGCCGCTCTGCCCCGGGGGTCCGCCAGCAGCCACAGGCTCTTGGGCGCTCAGGACCATGTGCTTCTAGACACCAGAGCCGGTCTCCGGACCACTCACAAGAGGTGAGACGTGCCTTCTGTGTTCTCCTGTGCTGTGTATATATCTTCAATGGATTTTGTAACTTTATATAATTTTTTTATACAAAAGCAGCTTCTTAAATAGCATTTCCTGTGACCAAGAGGCCTTACGAAATGAGCCAGAGTTCTGGACCCATTTGGGAGCATTTGTAACTTTCGTTCTTCTCTTGCATGTGAATCTCCTCCCCTGAAAAAAAGCCATAATGAATTAAACCAGACTGACTACCTGCATGGAGTGTGTTTGAAGACCTTCCACCCCCCAGAGCGATGCCATCCAGTATCAGCGTCGGTGCGCGTGTGCTCACACACACACATGCACACGCACGCGTGCGCACACACGCTCCATGCCAGGCACCCACTAAGCTCTCTGGCCTGTGCTCTTACTTACTCCTCACACAATCCTGTTTGTAGGCCAGGAAACTGACAGAAGGTTCGATGACTTGGCCAGGTCACCCAGCCCCTTTGAGGAGGCCCAGGGCCTCAGTATTAGGGCACGTCCCACCACACCCCTCAGGCAGCCAGACCTCGGAGTCCCCGTGGTTGGGAACTGGTTGCACAAGGGACCTCAGAATCGGAGCCTGGGGGCATCCTGGCCAGCACTTTGGCCTAGGCCTATGGGAAGGAGCAAGCTTTCTGCCCCGGGTTACACACACACACACACACACGTTCTGAGAATGTGTGTGAAAGGTGAATGTGCGGAGGCGAAGAAGGGGAGGGGGGAACAATTCTGCTCGGCCTCACCAGCCCCAGCCCAGCTACCTGTCAACACCTGTCCCACGGGGGCCTCGTCCGGTGGATGCTGGTTGTGTTCAACCTCCACCTAACAGGCCCGTTGCAGGAAGTAGATCCCCAGCCTTTGAAGGGGTGGGAGGTAAGTCAGAGCAGGGAAAGGGACCAGACCATTTTTACATGTCCATTTATTAAACAAGAACTCCTTCATGACAATTTAATACAATATTAGCGGTTAGTGTTGAGAAAATTATTTCCCTCTACATACAAAAATACAGATTTGAACACCATGAAAACAATCAGGACAAGTACCATGAAAAATTGGTCCTTCAAAAGAAAAAGGGGGGACTGAGGGCAATGTGAGGCTTTGTCTGCTGTTGGGACAAACCAACAGGAGCCAAGGCTTTGGGGCCCAAAACCACTCCAAGTGGGCAGAGTCCAGCCCCAGAGCCGGTCAGAGCGGGGGTGCCCACCCCAGGGCACCATGGGCACCCGTGTCCGTTTGAGAAGCCAGGGTGGGAGCTCTGACCAGCCAACAGCATAAACCAAAGTTTACCACATGGGATCACCTCAGAACACCCCCCAGCTGTGTCTAAACTGTTAAAGGAAATAGGCATTTATGAAGGAAAGTGTAATGGTTATTAAATTAACATGACTACCCCAAAGTACCCCTGGGCCAAGTACCAATGAGTGATCACCTAGAGTTACTAGCCATCTGACTTGACTTCCTTTGTTAGAAAAAAATTACATATTCTGGCCCTTCAGAAAGGACAAAAAAGCTACAGTTTTGTTTCAGTAAATCCATTCCTTCATGTTGAAACGGCTCAGCTAGTTTCCTCAAGATTTTTCGTGTCCTGCGGGGGTGGGGAAGCAGGAGGGGGCATCTAGAGTGTGATCCTGTAGTGATGTCATCAAGCTCCTCAGAGCAGGGAATCTGTTTTGTTCAGGCCCCAAACCCCACAGGGCCTCCAGCCTACCCAGGTCCACCAACCAATCAGATCCAGTGGAAGGTGAGCCCGGGACCAGCGAGAGGGGGTGGGGGGTCCCGCAGATGCAAGCAGCAAAGCCAGGCCGGCAAACACCCTCTGGTTCACTAGCCCCGGACAACGGGCCTTTCACGGGCTTAGCCCCAGAGAAGGGAAGTCAGAGCACCAAGGATGCTGTTCTGTTCTTTTCCAGTGGAACCGCGTTCCTCTCACCGGGGTGAGCAGTGGCTCCCTCGACTGAACAAGGGGTTTAAAAAATGCCCAATGCAGATATACTGATTAAGAATTATTTCACAGAAATATACTCTTACTCTCAGACTGTTTAAATAAGCAGAAACAAGACGTGGGGGACGGAGCAGCAGAGGGGAGCTAGGAACAACCAGGGGTGGTTTTTGTCTTTTTAAAAACATAGTAAGTTTACGGGGAAAATGGCCAACTGCAAAACCAGCACTGCTGAAAGCAACATTAAAAGGACACAATCTAAAATCATGCTACAAAAATAGTGTTATCTGGTTTAACTAAATGTACATCTTTCTTTCAATTCCATGATTAACAAGTGTTTACGTGACCGACACACGGAAGGCACCAAGGTGAAGTGATTATTATTTGTCTTAAAATATACAAAGACAGAATTGCCTGCCTGGGGGGGAGGGGGGGGGAACCAGTCATACCTGTAATAAATTAGTTAAGTGTTTTTGCCATGGGTTCCTGAACCCCTACAAATTGCAACATATACAAATAGTTTCGATCCCTAGCGTTCTCTTAGAGGAAACCGCATCAAAAATCAGGTTATGAAAAGCACTGGCTTTATCTGCACACGCCATTTCATTCTGAGACAGGATCTGAAGACTCATTTTTAAGTGGGTTTATGGGGTGAAAGAGTTGGAAGCAGGTGGCCCCTCTGAGGGGCTGGGCCAGCTTGGGGGGCCTTCCAGGCATCCTGTCCTCAGAGTCAGCCTTCCCCAGCCCGTGGGCCAGCCAGTTCTCCCTTCAAACACCGAACATTCGCCTGCCTCACTTCTGCAGAGATGGGAACAGAATCTTGAAACTCGCAAATCGATTCTGGAACAGGCAGGGAAGCAAAATGGCCCACAGAGGGAGGCAGCCCCAGCGAGACCTGGCCCTGCCTGGCATGGGCACCAGGTCCCCACACAGGCCTCACCGCCTGGCCTTCCCTTCAGTGGCTTTTCTAATAAAAGGAGGTGCTTCCTACTGGGTTTCAGATTATTATGGAATCAACTATGTCACACCTTCTCTCCTCCGAGGCACACGTAGGAAAAGAAGCTTTGGGCCTCACACTAATCCCACCAGCAAAGGTCATCTGAGACAATTTCCTCCGCTAGCGGAGAACCATACAAGTGCTGACAGCTCATTAGAGCCCAGGCTATTAACCCTTAATGAAGGCCCCCAGCCTGTGTGTGTAATGCAGCCCAAACCACTCCAGGGTGTCTGAACTAAACTCTTGGCATCAAAAATGTAGACAATTTTGCTCAGTGGATAGAGCATCGGCCTGCAGACAGAAGGGTCTCAGGTTTGATTCCTGTCAAGGGCACATACCTCGGTTGCAGGCTCAATCCCTGGCCCTGGTCAGGCACGTGCAGGGGGCAACCAATCGATGTGTCTCTCTTACATCGATGTTTCTCTCTCTGTGTCTCTCCCCCTCCCTTCCACTCTCTCTAAAAATCAATGGGGGGAAAAAATATCCTCAACTGAGGATTAATAACAACAAAAAGTAGACAACAAACTAACCCTATGAAAAAGATAGACTAATCAAGGATCCATAATATAAACTTTATTCTAGGCAAACTGCCATTGATTCATTCAAACTTAGTGGGCTTGTGGGTAACTTTTCTTTACTCTTATGCCTATGGAATAAGATAAACTAGAAAAAAAAAATCACCCAGGTTGAGAAATTATATCTAAATGGAGTAAGAATATAGACTAGACCAAAAAAGGGAAAATCTATCGGGCCCACTGCTCTGTTTCAGGCCAGGAGGGGATAAGTGCCATTCACTGGTGTGAGAACAAGTCAAACAGAACATTTGCTTTCAGAATACAGTTCTAGATCTAACAGAATGTGAGGGTATTTTCTTTCAGAGACAGTTTCGAAATGAAAGAAATGTAAAGGTCCAAATATTTCAGATTACCTTCTCAACCAGACCGTCCTTATGATTTCAGCACTATCTGATAAGAGAAGAAACACATGGTTTTGTAAAGAGCTGGGAAGCTTACAAGGCAGTGTTCGGTCTGAGTCTGCTCTAAGGTGGCACCGAAACCAGAATCCAAGTCACCCTGCCAGACCTGCGAGTTCCCAAACACCACGCAGAGCCCCTCCAGGCGCCAAGGCACATGGGCCCTACGTCCAGCTCTGGCTCTCAAGCTGATTCCAGAGCACAAGGCCTCGCTTTCCCAAAGACAAGGGGAGAGGAAGGTAGCTAAGCAAGTCCATCTTTTCAAGACTTCTTGGGTCGGTCACCAGTCTAGTGTTATCAACAGCCCCACAGCAGACAGAGCCTGGCCCAAGGGGCCCCCTCCCCTCACCTCTCAGACCTGCCCCAGCTCCCACCTCACCAGCCTCTCACCCTTCTGGTCCTAAAAGTGGGTGCTGATAAAACAAGCAAGACGTGGGGAAGAGAGAGCCCTGGGTTCTGCAAACTTCGCTGAAAAATAAAAAAGTGGCTGGAGACCTCATTTGCTTGCGAGAATCAATCGGCGGCAGCCCTCACCCTAGAGAGTGTCTGTGCCTTTTACTACCTGTTCAATGCCGTCATTTTCCTATAAATGAGATATGGAGAAAATGAGAACCAGGCCACTGCACAGCGACTTCCTGCTGCTTTGTTGTGAACAGGGATGGCCCCCGTGGAACCACATAAGCTGCCACTGCCTCCCAGAGTCACTGTTAGCCACGTGTGTCTCCACACCCTACTCACCCGTTAGGATGGATTCTAAGAACCACCCACAGAAAATCTCGCTCAGCCGGACGTTAGACCCCGGCCCGCCCCTTAAACACATGGAGAGGGTCCTTCCCAATCGGCGCGGGTGTCTGTAAGGAAGGATGAGGCTGGGCCACACACAGGACACAAGTGGGGGTGAGGGTGGGGGGAGGACACTCAAGGCGCACTCATTGCAGGCAAGAATTCACAGACATATGCAGACAGAAGACTGCTTCCTCTCCTCCGAGACCAGCTATGGCTTAACCCCAAGTCTGAATTAAAGAAACCTTCAAGAAGGTAGATGAAGCTGCCTGCTTTAAAAAGGCAGGAATGCCCTGGCTGGTGTGGCTCAATTGGTTGGAGTGATGTGCCGTACACTGAAGGTTGGGTGGGTTCAATTCCCGGTCAGGGCACACACCAGGTTGCGGGTTCTATCCCCGGTTGGGGTGTGTATGGATGTTTCTCTCACATCGATGTTTCTCTCTCACCTCCCCCTCTCTAAAAGCAATGGAAAACATATCCTCAGGTAAGAAATGAAACAAGAAAAGAGTAGGAATGTTTCAACTGAGTCACAAAGCTCTCATCAGAAGCCTTCCAGCACAGGGTGGAGGTCAGATACACTCCATAGCCACCCAGGGGCTTAAGCGTTCCTACCAGGGGACAGTAATGGTACCCAAAGGGCCATGAGTGTTGTCCACCTCCCCAAGCCAAGCCCTCAGAGCCATGCCGGGCCCTCACTGGCTTCCCTGTGGCCAGGCTGGGCTCTGCTGATGCCGGCCCTTCAGTTCAGGTTGCCAAGGAAGACATGGATAAATATTGGGACTGGGCAGGCTACTACATTCTTGCCTTTCTCTAGGCAGAGGTAATCTCTCAAATATATTTTTATTGATTTCAGAGAGAAAGGGAGAGGGAGAGAGAGATAGAAACATCAACGATGAGAGAGAATCATTGACTGGCTGCCTTCTGCACAGCCCCTACACTGGGGACTGAGCCCGAAACCCAGGCACGTACCCTGACCGGGAATCGAACCCGAGGCCTCCTAGTTCATAGGCTGATGCTCAACCACTGAGCCATGCATGCCGGGTTCTTATGAGATTTTAACCTATAAATGCCTTGGTCCTTCCCCAGCTTTATATGGGGCCAAGTGCCTTTGCGCTTTCATGATTGCAATCTCTGTATGAAAGGGAGAAGGTATTTCCTTTCAGGCCTTCATTCAGTATAAAGGGAAGGTAAAGGAGAATCAGAGAGAAAAAATACCACATCCACCAAATCCGAGCCAAGGTAAACTTTCTCTGAAGACGTCAGTGTTTGCATCCATCTAAAACCACCAAATGCTTGAGGGTTTCAACCATACAGTTGCTAGGAACAAATTCAAATGCACAAAGCAACTGCAGCTCTCTTCAGGTTTGGCACAGACCATGAAAGCCATTATCATCCCACCAGAAAATTGAGAAACACTAAGATTGCCTCAGTCTGAAAATACCCCAAAACAAACTGACAGTGACCCACATTGGAACTATTAAATGCAAAAACACGCTTCCTTTAACTTGCCAAAAAAAGAAGTGCCACAGGCCCCCCGAAATCTAGATGGTCTTGTTTGGGCAGAGGCAACGTAAGAAGAACGCGGGTGTCTTTACATTCACCTGGACAAGCACATGCCCTTCACACCTTCTCACCGCCACACTGCCTCAGGTGACGAGATGGATGGCGGTGCATCACACCAGCTAGAGAGCTCATTAAATAGAAAGACATATATTTACAAACTCCGTGGGAGCGCCTCATGGCACAAAGGATATTAAATAGTTACAGGGACATAAATTATTCCGAAGATTCTAGCACTGAGATGCACACTAACTCCTAAGTCGCTCGGTGTCATCACTCTTCCTCATCGTCAGCCGTCACAGTGTCCGTGGCTGCAGATCGGTTTCTCGCAGCCGACAGCACAGCCCAGGAGGCCAGGAGGCTCCTTACCCCGGACGGTAAACTGGTCCCATGCAAGTGACTTGGGAAAACTTGGGCAGCAATCCTGCCTGAATGGTATTCTTTTCTTCAATCTCACTTCAAAGGCGGCTTTTTATTGAGGCCAAGTAACATGATTCCCAGCAGGAGATTTCTGATAAAGTACAGGGTGGTCCTTCCAAGTGGGCCCCATTTAATGCCAGGCCGAGTCTTTGTGACCCCCTTTTTAAATGGAACTCGCAGAGTGAGATAAGCCCAATTTTGATTAGGCATACACACTCAAAAATGCAAAATAAATACATAAAATGAACAGATAAAATCCAGATGTTAGAATCTCCTCAAAAAATCACTATATAGAATAGGTTCAAAGTTTGTGAAGCGTGACCTGTACTGCCCCAGGACAGCCACGGAGAGAGGGCTCCATCAGACCCTCTGGGCAGCACACCCCGCTGTGACCAGGCCTGGCTGCCCTCTGGGGAAGCAGAGGGAGGTGAGTTACCCCCAGACCAGCTGGGTCTGCACCCGCAGCCATGGCCCCTGAAGCAGACAAGGGGCTTGCACATGTGACCTGGGCCGGTGCCCATGGCAGGAACTGCAGCAGAACTCAGACTGTACCGAGTGTTCAGTTCAGGGAGCTAACCCCTAACCCCGCCCCCTCAGAGACAGCACAGTACCATTTCCTAGGCATCCCCAGCCACCCGATCAATCCCCCAACGCTGCTCTTTATGACGAATGCAATGCCACACACCACAACGCTTTCCCACGCACGCTCTCCTCCCGCCACCCCCAAAGACATACCCCTGTTCTCTCTCTCATCACACAGAACGCTGCCAAGGCTGGGATCGCTCGCTAGCACAAGCTCCTGGGGGTTCTCCGAGTTACTGCGAGATCTTCCCACTTTCCCACCAGCAGTAACTGTTTTTTCCTTGGTGAGAGCTAATCACAAAACATTAGAGCTAGAGTGAGGTTTGTAAACATTAAAAACAGCTCAGAGTGAAAACCTGACAAAACAATTTTCCCATAAAAGATACAATTAATCTCCAACAGGAAGAAAAAGACAACTACACTACAGCATCATAGGGGCTCATTTAACTCCTTCACCACAATAATCTTCACTTTATCAAGAATCAGTTCAAAAATCTGACAGACCTAGATTTCTTCCCAACAACCTCCAAGATGGATGTTCATAGTTAGGACCCTGAAAAGCTTCAATTCGTTCGTGCTTCTCAAATATCAATGGAAGGATGTCATGGTGCAAATTCAAGTATTTTCGAATCCTAGACAAGTCTACACAGAATCACTGTAGAACTCTTCTCAGGTCATTGAAGTGAGCACGTATCTAAAACAGAGGGGTGTGTCCCCACCTGCGGTCCAAACGGGCAAGTGTCTGGCTGGCGGGATGGACTGTGTTTCTTTCCTGAATTTTACCTGCGGAGGTAAAATGATAGGAAATCTGCAACGCAGCCTCAAAGCATTAAGGGTAGTCAGGAGAGCGAAAAACAAGATGGTCCCCATATTCCTGGAGGAGAATCTGGGATTCAGGGAGGTGATTCATTTGAGCAAGAATTGAGTGTTTTCTCAGCAGGTGGGAAGTGCATGTCAACAGTCCTGTGAGCTGTCCCAAGGGGACACCAGCTTTGCCCATCCCCAGAAAGTCCAGCCCCAGCCCAGAGCTCCACCAGCACACCCATCACTGCAACCCTCAGTGCCACACGTGGCTGCCGGGCCTTGCTGGCTGTCTCAACGCCCGGGGCATGGAAGACAGGCAGTAGGGGGGATCCTGGCAGCAAGACTAACGCTGATGGAGCGCACTATGGGGACTGCCCAGGAATCACTGCTGACGGACTGTTCCAACCTTGTACCTTCCTTCCTTGACTTCCCCCCTCGTGGCGGCCCCCATTTAATCCAAAGTCTTGACTTGTCACAAATGCATATGACAGGGTGGCTCAGTCAGATGGGGAGGAAGCCTGTGCTCAGGGCCGGTGAAGACCTAAAGTGGACATGGCAGCCAGGGAGGCCGGCTGCTCCCACGGCCACCAAACGCTGGAGAACCCGTAGGTCTCTCCCACCACTTCTGTCTACACAGCAGGGTGCAGGGGCTCTCGGCCTCACATACCTGCTAACAGGGCCACTCTGGGGGGGCGGGGGACCTTTCCCAAAATGAACTTTACCAAAGAGGACAAAATTCAGCTTAAACACATGAGAATCTGTCGTGACGAGGGAAAGAAAACTTGATTGAAAGGACGGGCACGAGGATGAGGGAGGACCCTGCTGGGCCCTCATGTGTCCAGGCGCTGGATCTCGGGGCGCCCATCCACGTCCCGGGACTCGGTGCGGGCTCGGATGTAGTCATTGGCGCTCTGCTGGTGGATGCTGACTCTCCATTTCTGCACGGCCAGGAATGTGTTCACCGCATACACCGCTGTTGCCAAGAAGCCAAATATCTACGAGAAACAGGCATGGAGAGTCCTCAGACACATCAGCAGTCTATGAGGTGTCTGGGCAGGACCCTGAGCGGCTTACAGCTATGCCCCCAACACCTGGCCCCGCTGAATGTTTAGCTGTCAGACCGTGGCCAAATCTATAGTCATGTGACCCACAGAAGTCCTCCCTGACCTGAAGACAGCCTAAGGTTTCACACAAAGTATTTTGGATCTTTTTTATTACAAAAATGCCTTTTGCCCAGCCGGTGTGGCTCAGTGGTTGAGCATCAACCTATGAACCAGGAGGTCATGGTTCGATTCCCAGTTAGGGTGCATGCCTGGGTTGCAGGCTCCATCCCCAGTAGAGGGTATGTAGGAGGTAGCTGACCGGATGATTCTCTCTCATCATTAATGTTTCTATCTCTCCCTCTCCCTTCCTCTCTCTGAAACCAATAAAAACATATTTAAAATCAATTAAAAAAATTTTAATGACTCTTTTACAGCACCTTCATGGTCACTGGTCCCAGATGAGAAAATACATGTAGACAAAATTCCATGCACACAAAAAATCAGGGGCTCAAATATAGTAACAACTCAAGCCATAAGGCCTGACATTCCAAAGCACAGCCCTCGAACCCCCACCTGCTCTCCAGCTGCCTGTCACCTGGGCAGCTCCAGGGTGAGAAGCAGCAGGTTTGGCTTAGTAATAACAACTGATGAATCTACTGAGTGACACCTGGGAGAGCAGCGCACTTAATATTTTTCAGGAACCTTTTAATCCCCCCCATTACAAAAAACGCTACATATTCTCTGGAAATACAGAACAATACAGAAATGCAGAGCACAGAGACAGTTTGGTTCCCACCCCATCCCCCAGGGCACTCTACCCTGAAGAGCAAAAATGTCATCTGACTACTAAGACCGCCACACCGGCCAGTAAGGCTTGAAAAAGCAACACCACTAACAGGCAGACATCCAGGGTCCCGGTGGAAAGACTAGAGCAGTGGCTCTCAAACCTGAGTGTGCCCCTGAATCAGCTGGAGGCAGGTTAAAACACATTTCTGATTCAGCAGCTCTGGGGGAGCCTGAGAATGGCATTTCTAACAAGTTTCTGGGTGATGCTGAGGCTGCTGTTCCGCGAACCACACTTTGAGAACCATAGCACTGAAGGGACTGGGACCTCCATTGGCCCAATAACAATTTCATTAGCAAAGAAAAAGCTAAAGGACAATGAGTAGGACACATATTAGGGGACAGAGGAGAGCAAGTCACAAGAAGTACACAAATCAGCCCGTGTTTTAACCACCTGGGTTCACCTACCACGGCAGCAATTTCTGCTCCGGCTTTGTGGTTTAAAGCAGCCAGTACAATGGAAGCAATAAAGAAAAAGAAAGTGCTGAGTCCAGTGTTGACCAAATCCTAAAGAAAAAGATAAATAAAATCACTTGAAAAGAAGCATCTCATGCTTTGCCCTGAAAGCCATTGAAGAACTTTCAAAACAAGCACAACACCCAGCCTCTGTGCTGGCTCCATAGTTTCGCCTCAATGGCCCGGGGGTGTTGGTTGTACAAAGGAAGGCAAACACCGTAACAGTGTCTGATGCTACTGGATAAACCTCCACAGCAAAACCCACGTCACCATTTCTCAATGACTTATTACAGAAACCCAACCTGCTAACCTATCGAGGACATGCACACTAATGACCACTTAGAGTTCTATTGTTGTCTTTTAAAAACTCATTCAAATCATCCTGGCATGTGGAAGCTTTTCTGAAGACATGTTTTCATTTCTCTTGCGTGATCACATGGTTTTATTTATTCTATTTTAATATCTGTATCATCCAGTTTTTCTATAACAACCACTTATCACTTGCACAGTTTAAAAAGCTTAAAACCGGAGTACTGCTGCTTGAGCTCCTTGGCCACGAAATAAAACCAAGGCTCTTACTGTGTGTTGTTCCACTTATGCTAGGGGCACATCCAGGCATGCCCTCAGATGTGGATTAGGGGGTGGGGAGGGGGGATATTAGTAAACATTGGTACTAAATTTTTAAAAAATGCTTTTAATGGGCCCTGGCTGGTTTGGCTTAGTGGATAGAGCATCCGCCTGAGGACTGAAGGGTCCCAGGTTCGATTCCGGTCAAGGGCACATGCCCAGGTTGCAAGCTTGATCCCTAGTAGGGGCCATGCAGGAGGCAGCCAGTCAATGATTCACTCTCATCACTGATGTTTCTTGCTCTCTCTCTTTCTCCCTTCCTCTCTGAAATCAATAAAGATATATATTAAATAATAACAATAATAAAATAAAATACTTTCAATGGGCTGTGTACTCTATAAGATGCATGTTTTCCAGTTTGCCACAGCTGTCCCCACTCCCTGCAGTCTCATAACCAGCCACTCCATGTTTCCTGTTTGGCCCCTGAAACACCACGGCTGCAGCCCTCCTATGCTAACAGAAGCAAAGGAAGGTCACCCTCACATACACATGTTTTCGAGTCCCTCCTCCAGTAACACACTAGTAAGTACAGGTGTGAGCCCAAGTAACTCCAATAACAGATCAAGGGGATCTGGTCTAGAGGGTGCTAACTCCAGGCCTATTGGCTATATCTGGCCCACAAATAGGTTTGATTTGTACAGTGTTCAAAACAAATTTGAACAAGCTAATATTTATAACATCAGAGGCCTACACAATAAAAACTAACATCTAAAACAAAACAACAATTATAAAACCCACAGAGCTTGCCCTTTTGCGGGGAGGTTTACGAGGCTCTCTCTGCTATCTGTTTACTACGCTATCAATTTAGATCACAACTCTGTAAGCATTTTCCTGTGGATAACACAAACTTTATCTTAAAAATAGTTGAGAGCCGAAACCGGTTTGGCTCAGTGGATAGAGCGTCGGCCTGCGGACTGAAAGGTCCCAGGTTCGATTCCGGTCAGGGGCATGTACCTGGGTTGCGGGCACATCCCCAGTGGGAGATGTGCGGGAGGCAGCTGATCGATGTTTCTCTCTCATCGATGTTTCTAACTCTCTATCTCTCTCCCTTCCTCTCTGTAAAAAATCAATAAAATATATTTTAAAAAAATAGTTGAGACATTAAAACCTGTCATACAAACTCAGACAAAATGCCTCCACTATCTTGAGGTTTTAGAGTTTAAATTTATTTTTTATTTTATTTTTTTTTTTAAATATATTTTATTGATTTTTTACAGAGAGGAAGGGAGAGAGATAGAGAGCCAGAAACATCGATGAGAGAGAAACATCGATCAGCTGCCTCCCGCACATCTCCCACTGGGGATGTGCCCGCAACCCAGGTACATGCCCTTGACCGGAATCGAACCTGGGACCCTTCAGTCTGCAGGCCGACGCTCGATCCACCGAGCCAAACCGGTTTCGGCATAGAGTTTAAATTTAAATCACATTTTTCTCAGTGTCCAATGCTGAGGCAAAACCGAGTCTTCAACTGACATCAACTTTCCTGGTTCAGCTCTGCTCTTATTTTTCCTCCTACAAGAGTCTGAGCAACACAGAGAGCCTCCTGTCGGAAGACCCTCTCCTCTGGGCACCCCACAGGATCACCTGGGAGTGGCCCTGCGAGGCAAGGTGACCAGCTCCGGCCTCCTCCCCAGCTCCCTCACAGGGGCCACACTTCCATGGTGCTGCACCAGCCAAGAGAGAGGCGCTCTCCTGAGGCAGCTGGTCTCAGCGCCCTCCCCTCCTCTGCTGCCCTCTTAGAAGCTGTGGGCCCACGGGGTCTTCCTCCCACAGGCCCAGAGGCTAAGGCAGCTGACTGCTTTCCTGTGTTTCCCTGAACGATTCCCTCTGAGCTCCCGCACATGCTCACTTGCAGAGAAATACCAAGAAAACCAAGTGCTATTAAGTTCCCCTCGTTCAGCACAGTAAAGACAAGTAGCACACGTCCAGGAAAAGGGGCCTGGGAGTGACCAGCCAGGAGCTTCCCATGCTGACTGGAGGGCAAGGCTGTCAAACAGGGTTAGGAACCCAAACCACAGGGAAAAGAAGACACATTTCCAGTCAAGACTGATCAAACACTAACCCTTCCTTCCAGTCCTCCCAGTTGCTTTGAATTTGATAATATCCTTAGGCTTTGCAAGTTATTGCCATTTCATTCATAGTCAATTCTTCCCGAATCAATTCTTTTATAAATGGCTTTTGGGTCCGGTATAAAATATATGCAAAAATGCATTAATTCTATTTTCTCTTTCCCATATTCTGTACACATATCAACATCACTAATCTCAAAAGATCATAAAATTGAAATGATATCTTCAAAGAGGTCAAAACAATTGTTATGATGTTTCTGCCATTAGTGAAGATTCCATTTAAGTTGTAGTTTTATTCAACTCAGGAAAGAAATGTAACATTTCACAGCTGAATGACAGTGGAATATTTCAGTACCGCAATGAACTGGAACCAAACACGACATGGAGCGGTTCCCACTCTCCCTGGAGCCAAGCAGCAGCCGATCCTTTCACAGTCGGAGGGCGGTGACTGTACTCACCGTCAGGTTCCAGTTGATCTGGGGGATCCTCATGTGAAGGTTGAGACTGAACAGAATCAGCAAGACTCCGGTCACCACAAACGCACTGCAGCTCACAAACTCAAAAAAGTAGAGGCCTTCACACGGGGAGCATTCCATGATGGTCTCTATGCAGATGAACGCAATCAGGGCCAAGATCTAGGAAGAAAATTGGAAACATATCATGTGTCTGTAGGTTTAGTACACATCCAGGGACACAGGTGCCTGCCACATTTAAATAAAACCCACCACCACCACCATATGCAGCCACAGAGGTTCCCTCTGGGGACGGCAGTTATCACTGTCAGGAGTACGACCTGGTTCAATTCTTACATGAGGATGTGAAGGTATAGAGCCGTTATCAAATTCCTCGTGTGGACAGCTAAGCCCCACCACAGTACACTGAATCCAGTCTGTTACGGTGTAGCCCTTGCGAAGAAGCAGAAAGGAATGTCTCTGTGATTTTTTTTTTACTAGTAGTTCTATCTCTGCCATGAGTAAGTGGACACTGTCTACACACGTTTCTAATTTATAGTCTCTACTCTAAAAAGGAGGTCCATTTAGTTAATTCATGAGCTATGGTTTTTAAAAGTTTATCATTGGACTGGATCACAAAAAGATAGACTGGCAGTTGATAAAAATCATTGTTAAATATACCAATAATAGAATCAATTTCTTTCTGAAGGATCAAAGTTACATTTTAGCAATATGTCCCAAGAGATTGGAGACCATCATAAAGTCAAATAGATATCACTGGAAATTACCAGTGAACTTTGAAAGGAAGAATTCAGGAAAAGGAGGAAGCCCACACAAAGGCTGAGTTAATGGCCCTGTGATCAAAGAAAGGCATGGAGTTCTCACACCTAAAACCAGATCGGAATGAGCTCCTGGCCTCTACTTCACCTCTTTAACCAAGCACTTCACAACCTACCTTATGTCAAGCCTACACCAGTTTCCAGTCTAGACCTCACCTCAAAGGTCAAGGATGTACAGGGAGGCAGCTCGGTGGTTCCAGATCTGTCCTTCGAGCCAGAGACATCAGCCTCACCAGGGAGCTTGTTAGAAATGCAAAACCTCTACTTCCCCCTTCCTTGACCAAAAGAGTCAAAATCTGCATTTTCTACAAGATCCTCAGATGATTCAAGCATGGGAAGCACATGCTGCTCTGGGGCCCTTCTCCACCTGCTGTAGACCCACTCATACCTTTCAATGCTCTACTCAATGCCACCTCCTCCCCGTGCCTTCCCTGACTGTGTCTCTCATTGCCAGACAATATCTGATTCCACCCTCTCTCGGGAAAGCTTGCTCCTCTGTGATTGAATTCTACCTTTCTTATGCTTACCACTAGAGGCCCAGTGCATGAAATTCGTGCACATGGGGGGGGAGGGTGTCTCTCTCAGCACAGCCTGCGCCCTCTCGCAGTCTGGGAGCCCTTGGGGGATGTCTGACTGACAGCTTAGGGAGAAGGCCTAAGCCGGCAGTCAGATATCCTTAGCACTGCCAGAGGCAGGAGAGGTTCCCGCCACTGCCACTGCACTCACCAGCCGTGAGCCCGGCCTCTGGTTGAGCAGAGCTCCCCTTGTGGGAGTGCACTGACCACCTGGGGACAGCTCCTGTGTTGAGCATCTGCCCTCTAGTGGTCAGTGTGCATCATAGCGACTGGTCATTTTGCCGTTTAGTCGATTTGCATATTAGCCTTTTATTATATAGGATTATGCCTCCTGAGCTTTTTAAGGATACAGCCTGTCGATCTCTCTCTACTCCCAAGATACTAAGCAAAATAATTTGCACACAGCCAACAAATGGGGGCTCATGGAGCCACTAAAAACCCATAAAACAATTCCTGGAGTACTTGTTAGCATCCCTACAGAAAAGGAAGGGTAGCTCTGCTTTTTCCACTGCCAATACTTTCACAGAAAAAGACATCTTTTTCTAACAATATGTGGTATTTTCACATTTCTATTATAATCAGCACATTAAAGATATGGGTGTTTAAGCACACACTTTGTGCTTTTCCTAATGGTTCCTTATTATCTACAGAACCATAGACTTTAATTCTCCACCTGAATTACATGCCTGACTTGCAGGCAATTTACAAAGAAATAGTTCATATAAGGAAAACTCCTAAACTTTTTTTACCCCTGTAATTGGATCTAGCAATCTTGGGCAAGAAATAACACACTATACTGATGAGTTACAAATGTTTCTGGTATGCTAACTTCAACCATATTTGTGTGGGAAGGTAACACCTACATTCTTAAATATTAAAATAAAAATGGTTTCAAGAATATGCAAATCTAACAGTCCATTCAATATAGCAGTGAACAAAACATAGAATTCCCTGCTCCTTAGCTCATATTCTAAAGGAGAGGTTTTTAAAAATTAAGCCCTGGCTCAGTTGGCTGAGCATCATCCCATGCACCAGGAGGTTGCTGGTTTGATTCTGGTCAGGGCACATGCCCGGATTGCGGACTAACACCCCAGTAGGGGGCTGCAGGAGGCAGCCAATCAATGTTTCTTTCTCTCTTTCTCTCTCCTCTCTCTCTCTCTCTCTCTCTCTCTCTCTCTCTCTCTCTCTCTCTCCCCCTTTCTCTCTCTCTCGCTCCCTCTCTCTTCCTCTCTCTCTCTAAAAAAATCAATTAAAAAGCATATAAAAAATAGCTGACAAATAAATTGATATTAAAAAGCTGTCAGATTTCCACAATTGCAGCTAAGTATGATTGGCAGCATCAAAAAGTAGGAAGGGAGGGGTGGGGGTTGGCTGATTAAGTTACTATAAAACATTTAAAAATTTTCTAATACATAGTGGCAGGCACACAGTGGGGTTGGAGATTTGAGCTATGAGATTTTCCCAAGACAGATTTATCCGCGAGATGATGAATGAAGCTGCAGAACTTCTGAACTCAGCACTCACCACTCAACTTCTTGACTATCTCCACTCCTTTTGCCAGGTGGTGATGGAACAGAATAAGCATTTTGGGGATTCAGCAAATTAAAAGTTGAGTGAGGGATACGTTAAATTGGGGTTTCGCTTTCACTTTCATGTATATGGTTACTACAGCTTTCCCACTGTCAGAATGGCTTCCAGATATGCTTTGATCTGACATCATAATGAAGAAACAGGCCCTAAAATTCACAGGATAAGTGGGTCCTACAATGCCACAGAAGTATGTCGGTGGTGAAGGAGAAACAGGGTTTGGAACATATGGAGCCAGAAGCTAATCTGTGGAGAATTCTTCAGATCATCAAATGCGAGATACTATAAGTGGACAATTGTGGTTTCATCGGTATCTAAATGGAAGTTGTGCCCTATCAGGAATATATTCAATAATGCAGTAATACAGTTATAAACACACTCAACATTGTCTCCCTTTTTGTTGGGAATCACATAAAATAAAGTTTATTAGAATTCCAGGGTCTGTAGGGCAGAAACCTGTGGCAATACTACAAAGAGCGAGTACATACGTGTAGGAGATTACAGTTCATGCCTCCCAATGTGTCAGTTCACATCCTGACATACCTGACAAATCTTGAACTGACAAGGTCCGACAATCCCAAAGCAAATGGCGTTAAAATTCTCCAACGCATTGAAACAGCCTGAAGAAACGAATGTTCCAGCAACGACCTCCTACACATATTCATCAGAACGTCGATGTACGTAGTATAAGAGCATATTGATCATAAAATGATGATGCGTGATACAATGCAGTGGTATTGTATCTGAATTGTTCAGACATACATCTACTAGTACATTTCAGATTAACTTTGTATACTTTTCAGAATTAAGTGACCATACTAAAGTCCAAAAATGATCCATCTTAGTGGAGGCAAAAACAGAAGGGAACACTTTTTAAATTTGTAACTTAATGTGTTTCTCATTCTAAATATGCACTATTGTACCTAGCTTTATATCTTTAATTTTGTATCTTCATCCTTAAAGTGGGCCTCCAAATCATCTGTGTCTCAAGCCCCTCTAAACCTGATCTACTTCCGAGTTTAGGCAACGAAAGGTGAGTGGATGAGACATCTGTTACTTCTGGCAGCAGCCTTTAGGAACCATGAACAGTTTCAACACACACACACACACACACACACACACACACACACACACACACACACACACCGCCCCAGCAGCCAGCAATGTTCCAGGCGGGGGTGGGTGGCTCTGTGTGAGGCTGATGGGCAGCCTGCTTACCACAACCTGGGAGACTGTGTAACATGAGTAAAAGGAAACGTCCCTTGTGTTCAACCTTGAGATTTCAAGTTTGTTACTAAGCATAATCCAGTTCATGTGACTAGAAAGGCATAATGTTAATTTGCACATGCCCTGATATCTAATACAAAACTACAAATTTACAGGATGAATATGTTACCATCCCCCTCACTCTTAAAGACACCGGATTGAAATGGTTTTACAGACAAACTCTTACCAGATTGTCAGGGTAAAGACATTGACTATGTTACTTAAACTCTTTTAAAACAAACAAACAAAACAATTGGAATTTCAATATACATCTATGTGGTTAGGATTGTAAATAGACTTTTTAAAAATACAGGCCTCGCCCTAACCGGTTTGGCTCAGTGGGTAGAGCGTTGGCCTGCGGACTGAAGGGTCCCAGGTTCGATTCCGGTCATGGGCATGTGCCTTGGTTGTGGGCACATCCCCAGTAGGGGGCGTGCAGGAGGCAACCTATCGATGTTTCTCTCTCATAGATGTTTCTAACTCTCTATCCCTCTCCCTTCCTCTCTGTAAAAAAAAAAAAAATCAATAAAATATATTTTTAAAAAAATGCAGGCCTCTTTAATTTTTCAAAATTTCTACAATAAATGTGTATTTTTATTTTAAAAGTTAAATATCACATGTATAAACACTTTTGAAACATCCAGGTTTATTATGAATTAAATGTTAGTGCACTCTAAGAATCAATTCTTATTTGCTTTGAAACCATTAAAGAATATTTTTAAATGACAAAAACTTTAATGGAAAATGAAAGTCACCCTGCAAGTCCATGTAGGTCCCTTTATCAGAAGAATTCATCATCCCTAAAGCCTCCCTGATAGCGCACAATCCTATTTCCTGGCCGCCACTACACTGGAAGGGCAGGAAATGGGCACAGAACAGCCTCAAGGCGGGCACATGATAAAAAAGCCATGCTTACTCTCACTAATGTAATGGGAAGGACCATAGCCCATGTCCCTAATACCCATGAAGACCTCTTCGAAGGTTAGACAAAATCCTAACTATATCCCTGGCCTTGGGGCACATCAGCAAATGAACAGTTCGAAAAAGCCTCACAGTACATAACCTGTTTGCCTTTATTGGATGTGTAGATTATGTTACTGAACATAGAAATTTTTCTTTTCCCTCAGCACACCTGTTAACACCACAACACGGTGTTGGGGGGAAAAACAGTTTGGGAAACAAAAAAAGCCATGTGCCGGTCAGTACTGTCAGGACTCAGGTCATGCACAATTAAATGCACAGAGTGAAAAACAGAAGCTCATTTACCCAGCAGGGTAGCAACTATGAGGACCCTGAGGACCTTGTTAATTAAGTGATGAACACACACACACACACACACACACACACACACACACACACACACACAGCAGGATCCAAAGTACCTTCAGTATCAAATCAAGTCCTAATCAACTCTAGCATTATCAAAATTCAAGTGTCTCTCTTCCCACCAACACTGGGGGAAAAAATATTTGAAAGATGAGACATGGCTTCTATTGAGCCACAAAGACCCAACAGGCAAGTTGTTAAGTTGCTGCTTTTGCTGAAAGACCTCATGATGTGCAGAAGAGAGAACCCAGAGAGGGCAGTTCCTCCCACACCTCGTTCTCCTACACCAGAGGACTAACATGTAACTGACCCAGGGTCTGCTCCTTCCCCACACGCTTGCCTAAAGGAAAAAGCATCACTACATGATTTCTCTCAAGGAACACAAGCTAGGACTCAGGGAGCCAGTGCCACGAGGGCCCCTGACAAAGCACACAATGTGATTACCCACCTCAAAGGGTCTAACTGCTACTGCATTGTTCTAAGAAAAACCATCCCAGAGTTGCTCCCCACAAGGGAGGCCATCCCATGAGGAAGGTCGATTTAAAATATCACCCTCCTCTCCCCGAGACAATAAACAATAAGCAAATATTATTTGGTTCCGAATCGAAAGCGCTAAGTGCAGGTATAAATTATTTAACCTGCGATCAATGTCTCTGCATTTGCTCTTTGGTTCCATTGTTTTTCTGCAGCTAAACAAACAGTGTCCAGGCTATGGATGTGCGAGATGCAGAGAAAGGAAAGAAAACCGCCTGCTCGGGAAGGGCAGGGATGCCCGGGGTGCTAGGGCCGCCCCGCTGGCAGGGAGCACTCACTGGGCAGCAGGATTCGTTAGGCAAAGGAGCTGGGGGCACCGGCAAGGAAGTTCCTTGTTGAGAAAAAAGAGAGACATGAGGACAAAAGGGGGAGGCCGCCAAGGGCTCAGGGGGGTCAGAGGAAAAGAGGTGGCTGAGAGGACCGGGGCAGTGGCAGGTCTGTCACCAGTCCAACCAGCCACACCCCAAGCTGTGCTTCCTTCAAACCCTGAGGCTTTGTTTCATTTGAGGGCCGAGGGCGAGGACTCTTGCTGGCGGCTCCAGGAAGCTGTGGGCTTGGTTCGGTCTGAGTTTGGCTCACGCCACAAGACCTACTCAACTAGTACTCCTGACACATTTTTCAGGCTGGGTTCTGCTGTGTAAATAACTTTGCTGGTTTGGAATCCTACAGCCATACATAAGAGCTGAACTTAGGAGACTGTATTTCAATTTCATTTTTGGCAAGACTCTCACCTTTAACATAAATTATTACACGTACAGAGCAGCGAGCACGAGTGCACACAGATTAAACCCAGGGATAACTTGTCAACAATGGCTCACCAGAGCAGATCGGTCTCGGACAAATTAAAATAGGCTTGGACAGCCAACTACCCAGAGCACACAGACAGCGTGACCCAGTGAAGTGCAAAATATTTTCTTGTTTTTAAAATAAAGTCCAGAAAATCTTATTATGTGGTTTGATGATATAATTGCACATGATTTCAGAAAACCACAGGACGGTCAGCATCTTTCTTGCCAAAAGAATACCCACAAGATTTTACTGCAAATGCCACCCTGCCCAAGAAGCTACATTTCAGACCGTTTACATTACTAATGAAGCACATGAGGAGGACACAGGACACAAGCTGCTTCAAACATACACGTCTGAAGATGTTTAACTGCTGCTGGCACTCGCGTTTTCTGTCCCCCGTCCTGGCTTCATGCGTAAAGCAGAATCCCAGAGAGCAGCATCACATCCCCGCATGATCCAAAAGCAAACCCTTCCCGCTTCCCTTCCTCTCTGCTTTAATTCTTGGGCACTTCCCCACCCTAACAGCTCTGACAACCACCTTAACAGGATGGGAAAGAGCACCGCTTTTCTCATTGAGTGAGAAGCAAGACCAAGAGTAGCTTTGTTCTAAAGATTAATTTAGGCTAAAATAACGAACCATAAATTCTAAGAGGCCAGGAGGAGACCCACCTGGAAAAACCAGCTCAGCCATGAGACCTGTGAACCCTAACAGCCCCTAGCACCTCCACATCATCCAACTGAGGGGGGGCCAGGAGAAGAGCCTCCTTAAGTGGCCAAACCTGGGACCCCCAGAGCCTTGCCACAGAGTCAAAGACTTGCGGATTCAGGTACCTTCCTACACAAATTCAGCATAGTCCTTGTAAATGGTGTCCCCAGCTCTAGAGACAGTAAAAACTGTGGCCCCTACAATGTGACCCTCTGGTCCTCCTAAGAAATTCAACATCTGCCAAGTCCTACTGTGGGTCAAATGCTGTGCTAGGCACTGCCACAGCCATTAAACTGCCATTCCATCCTGTGAGAAACATAGTTGGTTTGCTTGTTTTTAATTGAGATATAATTCACACACCGTAAAATTCACCCACTTAAAGTGTATAATTCAGTAGTTTTTAGTATATTCAAAGTTATGCAGCCATCACCATTATGAACATTTTTATCACCCCAAGAAGCACATGGTTTTTAATCACCATCCTATTGACGACAAAAATGAGGGAAAGATGTTAAGTAACCAATCCAAGATTACAAAGTCTCATTAGTAGCAGAGTTGGGGTTCAAACCCAGTCCCTGAACCCTTTACAACACTGGGCACTGCTGATCAGCCCTTCACCCACCCTTGACCTCCATTGCTCCCTTCCTACCTTGCCTCTCCTCACTGCTCCCCAGGGCTTTGTCATGCTGCTTTCTTAGCACACACACAGATTCCTCTGATCCAGACTCCCATCTCTAGTGCCCAGGCTGAGATTTCTAAATATTATTTCCCACTCAAAGGAACAAGAACTTCTAGGAGAAATGACAGATTCCAGGTCTGGGACAGGACATTCCGATAAGCATATCAGAAGGCAAGGGCGTTAGCAAGGACTACTGAGGGTGAGTCAGGACTACAACTGATTTACATAGTTGTTTTTTTTTTAATATATTTTATTGATTTTTACAGAGAGGAAGGGAGAGGGATAGAGTTAGAAACACAGATCAGCTGCCTCCTGCACAATCCCCACCAGGAATGTGCCCGCAACCAAGGTACATGCCCTTGACCGGAATCGAACCTTGGACCCTTGAGTCCGCAGGCTGATGCTCTATCCACTGAGCCAACCCGGTTAGGGCTGATTTACATGGTTTATAAGTATCTCCCAGAAAGGGCTCATCCTATGATGTTCAGCAGCATCCCTGGCCTCTACCCACTAAGTACCAGTACTTGACTCAGCTCCTGTGATAGCAACCAAAAATGTCTCGGCTTTCCCCTGCAGGGGGGGCGGAAGGAGGGGGTAGCTGCGGGGGCAAAATCTCCTCCCACCTCCAATGAGAACCACTGATCTAAGCCATGATCACCAATGGCTGTTAAGCTACTGATGCAGGTGTTCCAGGGGGACACACAGCAACATGGAAGAATATCTCAAATGCATCATGCTAAGTGGAAAAAAAAAAGCCAGACTTAAAAGACTACATACTTTGTGATTCTATTTATGTGACATTCTGGAAAAGGCAAAATGATAGAGATGGAAACAAAATCACTAATTGCCAGGGTTTGAGTAGCAGTAGAGAGAGGGGTTGACAAAAAAGGGTAGAATGAGACATTTTGAGGATTGGTGGAACTATCTGACTGTGGTGGTAGACACATGACTCTACATATTTGTCAAAACTCACAGAAATGCACACTATAAAAAGTAAAATTCACTCTATGTAAATTTAAAAGAAAAAAGAAAATGCTGTAAAGTCAATTGATAAAGGCATACATAAAATAGTTGCTATACAACTATTCACTTGTATCGTGTGTATGTATACACACCCATATGTACACATGTTAATAAACACACACACAAACAAAAGTGTTATGCACACTGTGAACGAACGATACTCACCTCTGATTAATAAGATTCCAGGAAATTTGTTTTCTTCTTTTAACTTACCAGTCTTTTCTAATTTTTCCTCAAAAATAAAGTAGTATTACTTGTGTGATTTCTTTTAAAAGTAATTTTAAAACAAGCAGATGAAAAGATTAAAGCAACCTCTTCTGGGAAGCCTCCACCATTAGCCTTTCTCCCTCTAGGCTTCACCCCCATTTCTTCCACGCACTTCACACAAGCTGCCCATAGTCTCCTTCTCTCTGTGGCTTTAGCCTCTCCTGCAAGCTGAGCTGCGTGAGGAAGTGCCCCCATACACGCCGTATTCCCAGGTGTACTGCCACGTGGCACCTGTCTCAGGAATCACGTTTATCTAGTTTCCTGCTCCATCCCCTCCCCCAACAATAGGCACTCGGTAAAAGAGCTGGTCAGTGACTGACCAACCAATGGGGAAGGAACAGGCATCTAATAAATGACCATTAAACCATACCCATAGGTAACTGAACACTACCCAAACGGTGATCATTAATGTTTCATGTCAGCCTAGAACACGGGTTCAGGTGAAGGACCTTTGGGATGGCCCCTGCCCACATAAGTTTCCAGCAATTATTTGGGCTGGCTTATCATTTGCCATATTTGTGGATAAGAGACTTGGAATTGTTACTATGTAAGAGAAGCTTCAAAATTATCCCAATAGTATACAAAGTCAGGCTGATGCCATGAATTGATTCAAACTGGCAAACATTTAAGGTACAAAGGTTCAGCAACAGAAATACAGAATAGAGGAGGGCAGTCAACAGGCTTTAGGTGACATCAGTCATGCTGAACTTAAAGGTTTGTCAGTAAAGACTGAGGTAAAAGACTTAAATTTTGGTGGTAGGGGTTGAACTGAGTGGTCACAAACCTTTCCTTATGTAGGACACTACACTTTCACATATGTAGGCAGAAGTCTGTTCATTAAGTTATTAAATCCAAACCTTGTTAAAATAAATATTTTTATGATTCCCTGCACATGCCAGCAATATCCAGAATAATATTTTAAATATACCCTTACTTTCAAAACAAAAACAACTCAGCCTAAGCAGACCAGGGCCCCAGCAGCCTGCAAGCTAACAGCTTATTTGCTGCAGACAATAAAAACAAATTAGAAAGCTTCCAAATATCACAATTTTGTAATCCCAGTTAAGTACAACCCACCCAGTCCATTCCACTAAATGCTGCTATAAATTTGGAAACAATGTATGAAGCAACTATTACATGACTCTGAGAAATAAACAGCAGACAGATAATAAACAGTAGACAGATCAGGGGAATCAGAATTCAAAGTACCACTGAACCAGAAGTCAGTTCCCTTTTTTTTTCTCTCCAAAATTCCCCAGCTTAGACTCAGGCACAAAAAGGTCTATTGTTTGTGATTGGAATCCCAAAAGTAGAGGGAAAAGAGCATGCAACATAAAAAAAAAAGTATTTGAAAAAGTAATAACAGATAACTTCCCATATTTGGCAAAAGACATAAATTTAGGATTCAAGAAGATCAGCAAACCCCAAACAGAAAAAACTCAAAGAAATCTATGTCCAGATGCATCATAATCAAACCATGGAAACTAACAAAGAAAAAGTCCTAAAAGCAAACATAAAAGTTATGCATTATACATAACAATGATTTGAATGATGCTGATTTAATATCAGAAATCATGGAGGCCAGAAAGTGGAATAACATTTTTAAAGTGCTGAGAAACAAACTGTCAACCCAGAACTCTATATCTAGCAAAACTAACCTTCAGTAATAAATGTGAAATAAAGACATTTCTCAATAAAAGGATATTAGGAGAATTCACAGTCAGTCGACCTGCTCTAAATGAAATGCTAAAATTTCAGAATTCACCAAAGGTAAAAAGGCAAATTAATGGAGAAAGGGTAGTCTTTTCAAGAAATAGCATTGGGACAACTACACATGAATAGGCAAATATATGAAACTTAACCTAAAGTTTTCACCTTGTATAAAGATTAACTCTAAGGGGTCATAGATCCAAAAATAAAACACAAAACTATAATTCTTAAAAGAAATCATGAGAGGGTACAGTGCAGTAACTCATCAGGGATAAAAAGGAGAACGGACTTCCCGTTCTTTGTGCTTGCCTGCCTTGTTGCTGGTGCATTGCACCCTCATGCAGGAGTAAAGATATTTGCCTAGCAAAAGAGGAGGAGGGGGATCCAGTGTCCGCCCGCCCTCCGCTCCGCCGCGATGCTGTCCCGGTCCCGTTGCATGTCCCAGGCCTTCAGCCGCTCGCTCTCCGCCTTCCAGAAGGGGAGCTGCCCTCTTGGGAGACGCTCCCTGCCCGGGGTCTCCTTATGTCAGGGACCAGGTTACCCTGTCAGGAGGACGATCACCATTAACAATAGTAGTGTCTTCAGCGTTCGCTTCTTCAGAACTACAGCTGTGTGCAAGGATGATGTGATCACAGTAAAAACCCCAGCATTTGCGGAATCTGTCACAGAAGGGGATGTCAGGTGGAAGAAAGCTGTTGGAGACACAGTTGCAGAAGATGAAGTGGTTTGTGAGATTGAAACTGACAAGAAATTCTTGCAGGTTCCATCACCAGCAAACGGTGTTATAGAAGCTCTTTTGGTACCTGATGGGGGAAAAGTAGACGGAGGCACTCCTCTTTTCACATTCAGGAAAACTGGCGCTGCTCCTGCTAAGGCCAAGCCAGCTGAAGCCCCTGCTGCTGAAGCCCCATCGGCAGTTCCTCCTTCCCCTGCAGCATCCATACCCACTCAGATGCCACCAGTGCCCTCGCCCTCACAACCCTCTGCTAGCAAACCAGTGTCTGCGGTAAAACCCACTGCTGCTCCAGTAGCTGAGCCAAGAGCTGGTAAAGGTCTGCGTACAGAACATCAGGAGAAAATGAACAGGATGCGGCTACGCATTGCTCAGCGTCTGAAGGAGGCCCAGAATACATGTGCAATGCTGACGACTTTCAATGAGATTGACATGAGTAACATCCAGGATATGAGGGCCCAGCACAAAGATGCTTTTCTGAAGAAACATAACCTCAAACTGGGCTTCATGTCGGCATTTGTGAAGGCCTCAGCCTTTGCCTTGCAGGAACAGCCTGTTGTAAATGCAGTGATTGACGATACAACCAAAGAGGTGGTATATAGGGATTATATTGACATCAGTGTTGCGGTGGCCACCCCACGGGGCCTGGTGGTTCCCGTCATCAGGAACATGGAAACAATGAATTATGCAGATATTGAGCGAGCCATCTTTGAACTGGGAGAGAAGGCCTGGAAGAATGAACGGGCCATTGAAGATATGGATGGTGGTACTTTCACCATTAGCAATGGAGGTGTTTTCGGCTCCCTCTTTGGAACACCCATTATCAACCCCCCTCAGTCTGCCATCCTAGGCATGCACGCCATCTTTGATAGGCCAGTGGCTGTGGGAGGCAAGGGGGAGGTGCGGCCCATGATGTGCGTGGCACTGACCTATGATCACTGGCTAATCGACGGCAGAGAGGCTGTGACTTTCCTCCGAAAAATCAAGGCAGCGGTAGAGGATCCCAGAATCCTCCTAATGGACCTTTAGGAGGAAGTCACACACCCAACACATTGACCACGCAGGAACTGAAAACCAGTCTTCTCTCTGCCCCATGTGGGTCCCGGGTTCGCCTGGCGACAGGCAGGCACATGCTGTTGGCCTCAAGCAAGGAAGCCAGGGCACTATATAACCAGCAGTCGCAGGTCTTTCTTGGTGTTCCTACCAGCTCTCTCTCTCTCTCTCTGTACCCCTCTCAACACTCGAATATCTTATTTCCTTAGGCTTGAGGGAGAGAAAGAGAGAGCCTTCACAGATGCTCATTAATATCCCTGCCTTTCTTCATTAACCCTCTGCCGAGATAATTTTGCTTCTCCCCCGTGCCAGTACACGATAGGGAAACCACTGGGGACCATGGTATTAAGTTTCAATCTTTTTTTTTTCTTTTTTATTGGGGGAGAGGGGGAGAGGGGGAGGGGGGAGGGAGGGGGAGGGAAGGAGGGAGGGAGGGAGGGGGAGAGAGAGAGAGAGAGAGAGAGAGAGAGAGAGAGAGAGAGAGAGAGAGAGATCAAGTTTCAATCTTTTGAAAGTATGTTCTCCAGAGCTGCCTGGGAGGGTTGTGCCTCCCACGCTCGGAGCAGCCTCTGCCCTGGCTGTGCACATTCTCACTTGATTCCACCTGTGTGGAGGTATTGACCACAGGCCAAGGTGCTGCTTTGCTGCTAAATGCAATTTCCTTCTCAGCTGTCATTGACTTCAGGATGCCTCTACTACCTCTTCCAGGAAGCACAGGCCGGGGGACCTGGGTAGGAGAGGTGTTGGCAGTGTGGAGGGGGAGAGGGCAGATTCCCCCTGAGGTCATAGCTATAAACAAGAGAACAGAAGCCAGGCCTGCCCTCACATTCTCTGTCATAGCCTCACACCAGGAAAACCCATTTTGGCACAGCTATGGTTGTGCCAACCTTTCTAGGTTGCTAGGAACCGTTCTAGCACATTGTTCTCATCTGGAGCCGATTCTCGTACATCAAGGCAGTGGAGGATGGACTGGAGCCTGGTAGAGATTGGGGTGGGGGAGGCTTCCTGTGGACAGGCTCGGATTGACTTGAGCTTTTAAATTCCATTGGTATGAGCATGTGACTGAAGAGGCAGTTCTGTTCTTTCCTGATCACGGCCCTTAGGAAGTGGGGCCTTGGCTCTTCTGCAGAGCACGGGTCTAGGGCAGGGTGGACTGGTGGGAACCAGCCCCAAGATGCCAGTACACGGGGGAAGTGACTGATGTCGCCTCTGAGGTACTGCCTGATGGGTCTGGACACAGTCATTGGAATTCCTTGGAACATGGTTAAATGTACACGTCTTGTCGTGAAAGCTACCAGGCTTCATTGCTTTAAATCCAACTGCATTCAGGCCTGAGGCTGCTGACACTTGACATGGGAGCCACTTACTTAGTGCAGAGTGCCCACTTGTATCTCGAAGAAGTAAGGCCTGGGGGACGTGTGGGGGGAAGGGATGGGAGCCAATACTGAGTGCCTGCAGCATCTGCTATGTCTTCACTATTCAGAACTCATAACTGAAATATTTAAAGAAACCGATTTTAAATGCAAATTAAAGGGCAAAAGTTCTCAAACAGGAAAAAAAAAAAAAAAAGAGGAGGAGGGGGACGAGGAGGAGGAGGGGGAGGAGGAGGGGGAGGAGGGGAAATCATGAGGAAAAAAACTTTCATGACCAGAGATTAGTTCTTCGCTATGACACCAAAAGCATAATCCAGGAGGAAAAACTTGATAAACTGAATTTAATTAAAACTAAAAACTTGTTATGAAAAGACATTGTTAAAAAACTGAAAAAACAAGAAAAATACTGAGCTTAAATATTTGCAAGTCATGTATTTGACAAAGTTCTTATGTCCAAACTACATAAAGAATTCTCAAAATTTAACAGTAAGAAAACAAACTGTCCAATTTTTTTTTTAAATGGGCAAAAGACAAAAAGATTCTTCACCAAAAAGACTATATAGATGACAAATAAGCACAAGATGCTTGGTATCATTAGCTATTTAGAGAAATGCAAATTAAAACCACTATGAAAAGCATTACATCGCGGGGAGGGAGAGAGACAATAATACCAAATGCCTGCCGGGATGCAGAGCAAATAGGACTCTAATATATTGCTGGTGAGAATGAAAATTAGTACAGCCACCCTGGAAACTATTTAGCAGTTCCTTATATAGTTAAACATACATTTACCCACATGACCCAACAATTACACTTTTAGGTATTAACTCCAGTGAAAAAAAACTTATGTTTACACAAAAGCTATACATGAACATTTATAGCAGTTCCATTCATAATCACTAAAAATTATAAACAACCCAAATGTCCTTCAACAGGTAAATGAATAAAGAAACTGTGGTACATACCCACAATGAAAAACTAGTCAGCAATGAAAAGGAATGAACTATTGATAAAAACTACATGACAGTGAGTGAAAGGCAGTCTCATACGTTTACATACTCTAGGATTCCATTCATATAACATTCTGGGAAAGACAAAGCTATCGTGATGGGGAACAGATGAGTAGTGGTCAAGGGTTGGGTGTGACCACAAAGGAGGAGAATGAGGAAGTTTTGTGGGCTGAGACTATTCAGTATCCTAACTGTTGTGGCTACATGAATGTATGTATGTGTTAAAACTCACAGAACTGTATACCCAAAAGTAAATTTTACTGTATTTTAATTTTAAAAATAGCACATGTGGAGACCACCAACATCCTTGGCACATGCCCAAATTTCTATAGCTCAAACTTCTGGCAGTTTTCTTATGTGCTCAGAAAGAAAATGCACTCCATTAACAGATTTTTTTTTTTTCCTTATTGGTTTAATTCAAAACCATGATATGACAAATTCCAAGTTAGCTTTTAAATGCTATTTTTCCAGATGCAAAATATAGAATAAAAGCCTTCAATTTTGTCACTCAGTCATGAAACAAAACAAAAATATTCTAAAGAAAGAAACAGATCAAATTCCAAAATGGCAACCAAAACAGAAACAAGACAGAGTGGGCTACTGGACAGGGCCAACCAGAGAGCATCCCCACCGGCCAGCGTAGCTCAGTAGCTGAACACTGACCTATGAACCAGGAGGTCCCGGCTCAATTCCCAGTCAGGGCACATGCCCAGGTTTCGGGCTCAATCCCCAGTAGGGGGCGTACAGGAGGCAGCCAATCAATGATTATCTCTCATCACTGGTGCCTCCGTGTCTCTCTCTCTCTCTCTCTCTCTCTCCTCTCTCTCTCTCTCTCTTTCTCTCTCTCCCTCCCTCCCCCCCTCTCCTTTTCTCTCTGAAATCAATAAAAATATCTTTTAAAAATAAATATTAAAAAATTAAGCAGGGGTGGGAAACCTTTTCCTACCAAGGGCCATTTGGATATTTTAACATCATTCTTGGGCCATACAAAATTATCAACTTAAAAATTAGCTTGCTATATTTGGTTAAACATTTAATTAACTCACCCCAAATGCCTTGGCAGGGCCAAACCAAATGCTTTCACGTTCCCCACCCCTGATCTAAAACATAATGAGGCATAATGTTGAGACGTTACTAGTAGCTGTATACTTAAGGTTTGTGCACTTTTCTGTATGTATATTGTACTTCCATGAAAAGTTCTTAAAAGCAATAATGTAAATCTATGACTAAATTTTAAAAAACCATGTGTGCCATACCCAATGTATAATATCCCATTTTTACAAGTATGAACACACAGGAACAAAGTCTAAAACAACACATACCTATTAATGGAAGTTCTCTCCAGCTAATGAGAATAGTGATGATTTTTAATTTTTTCATTATTTTCCTATAGTAGTCTGATTTTTTTTAAAAATATATTTTATTGATTTTTTACAGAGAGGAAGGGAGAGGGATAGAGAGTTAGAAACATCGATGAGAGAGAAACATCGATCAGCTGCCTCCTGCACACCTCCTACTGGGAATGTGCCTGCAACCAAGGTACATGCCCTTGACCGGAATCGAACCTGGGACCCTTCAGTCTGCAGGCTGACGCTCTATTCACTAAGCCAAACCGGCTAGGGCTGATTTTTTTTTTTTTTTAAACAGACACAATACTTTTATAAATCAGAAAGTAATTTTCTTCCATTTTGGAAAATAGCATTCAAATTAAAAATATGATATTTATATTACGGATCAATTTATATATGACTCAGACTGTGCTCCCTGACATAAAGGAGCTTTGTAAGCCTCATGCAGTACCAGATTTCCAAAAGACACTTTACCAGATGTGAGGCTGGAACATGACAAATAGAAATATGGGAAGCTTCTCTGGTGTTTCTGAATAAAGGGGGGAGGGAGTCAGGTAAGTGGTAAAGGTGTTCATATGGAAGGCGGTCTGTGAGTGATGGTGATGAGGCAGAATGGATCCTGGCAGGGGAGTGGACCTAGTCCTAGGAGGAGACCGGGAAATTTGGAAGGGGCTGACCCAAAGGCTATGATGGAGAGAGTAAGAGCCATGTCACAGGAAAAGACCAGTATGCTCACTGATGCCAAGAGCTATTCCATCCCTCCTCTTCCCCTGTCTTCCTCACCCCTAAGAGAAGTGACCCCAAGCTGTTCCTTGCAAAGAGGTGTCACACTCAAGACCCTAAGTACATGGGGGGAGGGGGCGGGATCTGACTCAAGGGCAGCCCTACCCAGAGGCTGGCCAAGCATCTCTCCCTTGGCCTGGCTGGGAAAGCCCCACCCAAATAGAGGCAGTGGCAATCAGGCCCATCAGACGTGCTTTCTGGAATTCTCAACCACAGTCAGCAAGTTAGCGTCAGAGCAGTCAGACCTGGAATGATTTTAAACAGATCATCTATCAGAATATATTTACAATATGTACAAATATATCTCTATCAGAAAATGCAATGCCTACAACTTTGCCTAAGCATTCTTTTATGATTCCTCCCACCTTTAGGAGTTGCTTTTTGGGGCTGCTCCATCCTTTACTGAAAATACCTCAGGGCATACACTTCTGAGTCTGAATGCTGTCCTCCACTTTTGTGCAGCTACTTAACAGTGAAATGTGGTTTGTTCCGCAGGGCCTCTTAATATGACATTCCTACAGCAAGAGATTGTGTTTCCCACTGCAAACAAGTCAGGCAGCGATGCTTTCCACACAGCCCTCACAGCCTACATACTTTAAAACAGCATTTTCCTCAGCCAGTTTTTTCTTCTTGGAAGCAACCAAGCAGAAGGTTCACATTTTATTAAGAAAACTACCTTCTTTGGCCAGGTTTTCAACTTCCACTCAGGTCCTTGACCAGACCTACTCCTGGGATTCTTTCAGGTCGACAGCAGCCAGTCCTTGGCTATCTGAGACATACACAGTGCCATGTGCTGGCCTTCATGGCCCCTGGGCCCAACCAGGGATAGAGCATGCAACCAAAGTACGTGCCCTTGACCTTCAGTCTGCAGGCCGAGGCTCTATCCACTGAGCAACCCGGCCAGGGCAAGCCCAGTCCTCTTTTGGGTCACAGTCCAGCCTGTGAGGGGAGGATATAGGCCCTTTGTGACCCAAGAGCCAGGGGCTGCCTTCTGACTGGGAAGCTTGGAAGAAAAATGAGTCCTCTTGAGCGAATAACTGATTCAAATAAAACCCCCAAGATTCATGAGGCCTGGCTGCTGGGCTCTCCCTGGGTTCCCTCCAAAACCTGGTTTATCTGGTTCTGAGTGAACCCAAAAGGAACCCCTGTGTCTGTTCCTGGCAACTCAGAGCTGCCCAACACTGAAGAGATGGCTGGGCCTTGGGAGCAGCCCACCCAGTGAGTCACAAAGGCCCCTCAGTGCACACACCCAGCCAGGACCTCCTGGAGTGGAAGTGGTATCGGGTTTTCTGCACCAACCTCAACTACCCATCGCACATCATCAACTGTTTGACAGATGTTCTAATGATAATTTAGGTTCTGAGCAGGACTCGAAGTTTCTAACTTCAACAACATGGGAGCTTTTGTTGAAATGAGGCAGCAAGTAACCTTTTTATCTCTATTCATTCAGTCAGTCATGTACTACGGAATACATCATCGACATGCCTCACAGAGGACCACACAGCATGCTGGAAGGCCCCGCACATGCTTACTAATTCAAAATAAATCTGTGTAAAATATTATATCTGGAAAATTAAAGTTTACATTTTTGTTTTATTTGGTCTTAGTTAAAAATACACTCTCCCATCTAGCTTAATATGCCAGTTAAGCCACGTCTCTAGAATAAGTTTCCCACTTAAATAAATAAGATACAAGCTGCTCCATATAGCACCTCTGCGCTAGTTAGAAACAGATCCCAGTCTGGGTGGAAGCTTGGCTTGGCAAGAGGATAGCAAACTGAAAAGGGCACCCCTCTGGGCTAACGAACTGGGCATAGGCAGCCCCTCCTCCGGTGCCAGGGCCTATGCCTTTGCAAGCAGAGCATGCAGCTGGTTCTCCGCCTCCCTCGCCCTCTCAGCTAGACCCACTGTGCGTGCACAACCGGCGACTGTATAAAGTAGCCTTGGACAACAGGATGCCGGGGACTCTCTGTGTTCCCCTATGACAATAATATTGCTGAACCGATCCTGTATTCAGCAGGTCTTAATGCTCTGTGTGTTAAGTATTAAGAAGTTTTGCCCTAAATGGTTTGGCTCAGTGGATAGAGCGTTGGCCTGTGGACTCAAGGGTCCCAGGTTCGATTCTGGTCACAGGCACCAAAATTAATAAACAAAAAGAAGTTTACTGTTGGCCCTGACCGGTTTGGCTCAGTGGATAGAGCGTCGGCCTGTGGACTGAAGGGTCCCGGGTTCGATTCCGGTCCAGGGCATGTACCTTGGTTGTGGGCACATCCCCAGTGGGAAGTGTGCAAGAGGCAGCTGATAGATGTTTCTCTCTCATTGATGTTTCCAACTCTCTATCCCTCTCCCTTCCTCTCTGTAAAAAATCAATAAAATATATTTTTTAAAAAAAAGAAGTTTACTGTTGTAAACAGGTACAATTAAAAAAAATTTTTTTAACTTTGCTTTCATTTATATTAATCTGGTCTGAGACACAATGGCTGATTCTATAGTCCATTAAGAAAGAGAGAGAGAGAGAGAGAGAGAGAGAGAAGCAGATATCCTAAAGAACTCTGTAGAGCTAGACACATAGGAGAGGCTCCACAAACTACTGGCCCTGCTGAGCTCCCCAGATCTCCTTCTCCCTACAATTTGTCATTCTTTATTGAGCACCACACCAGCAACATCCTCATTACCACCTCCACCACCATCACACATTTCGGGACCAGGCAGAGAGCCATGTGGATATACTCACCTGTCACAAGTGGGGGTCTGTTTCCCAGTTTCACCTACAAAACCATGCCCTAAAAGAATATAAACCAATTAGAGGCCTGGTGCACAGATTCATGCACCGGTGGGGTCCCTCGGCCTAGCCTGCGCCCTCTTGAAATCTGGGACCCCTTGGGGGATGTCGGACTTCCAGTTTCGGCCCACTCCCCATAGGCCAGACTGAAGGACCCCACCAGTACACGAATCCATGCACCAGGCCTCTAGTATGAATATAAGATCTTTGGTTAATGTCTTCTTACTCTCCTCTTCCCCCCTTCCCTCTGAGATTCATCAGTCTGTTCCATGTTTCCATGCCTGTGCATTGAGCGTCTGCCCCTGGTGGTCAGTGCACATCATAGCTACAGGTTGAACAGTCATTTAAGCTTTTATATATATACAAGTGCTGGGCCCTAACTGGTTTGGCTCAGTGGATAGAGGGTCAGCCTGCGGACTGAAGGGTCCCAAGTTCAATTCTGGTCAAGGGCATGTACCTTGGCTGCAAGCACATCCCCAATAGGGGGTGTGCAGGAGGCAGCTGATCAATGTTTCTCGCTCATTGATGTTTGTAACTATCACTCTCCCTTCCTCTCTGTAAAAAATCAATAGAATACATTAAAAAAATAAAATTAATAAAATAAAATAAAGAAGTGCTGGCAAATTATCCTGACATCAATTTATTATTAGAGAAATTAAGGAACTAAAAAGCAGTTTACACTTACAAACATCAGGGTTTCATTACAATCCAAACATTGGGACTCCCCAGTCAGCTGCCTGCCCCAGTACATTCACTTGGGCAATCTGCCTGGGCTGGTTAAACACCTGCAATTTAAACGGAGCATCACAAGCAGACTTGATTCGTCATCTCTAGTCTTTCCTAAAACACACCTGAGGGAATTTACCACCTATCCTCTCTTCCCAAAAACATATAAAAGATAAGAAAGATTATCAGAATCCACAGAGCTGTCGCACATCTGGCTTCACAGAAAGGAATCAAACTATCACCCCTCCAGCAGCAGTTGTCACAGGAGAAAGAACACCAGCCAGAGACTGAAGTTCCAAGGCCATCAACAAACTGGGTCGCCATAGGTAAGTCACAACTTCTCTAGGGGCCAGATTCCTCACCCGTAAAACAAAGACGGGCACACAACTCCTTCTGTCTAAAAGCTTGAGTTTCAAGATCTTTGGAGCCTCCCTGAACCTCCATCACTGATTTATACCCTGCTCTCACCTTGCTATGCACTGAATTACATCTCCCTCACCCAAATGCATATGTTTCAGCCCTAACTCTCCAATGTGCTATTTGGAGGTGGGAGCCTTTGGGAAGTAATTAGGGTTGGATGATGTCATGAGATGGGGCCCTGATGATGACATCAGTGTCCTCGTAAAAGAAGAAATATTTCCCCCTCTCCGCAGGCACGCACAAAGAAAAGGTCATGTGAGCACATGGCAAGATGGCAGTCACCTAGAAACCAAGAGGAGAGGCCTCAGAATGAAACCTACCCTGCAGGTATCTTGATCATGGACCAGTCTCCAGAAGTGGGAGAAATGTGAGAAATAAATTTCTGTTGTTTACTGATTTTTAGAGAGAAGAAAGGGAGAAGGAGAAAAGAAAAAAAGCATCAATGTAAGAAACATTGATCGGCTGTGCCCCCTACTGGGGATTAAATCAGCAACCTAGGTATGTGCCTTGACCGGAAATTGAACTAGTGACCTTTTGGTGCACTAAACAACACCCAACCAACTGAGCCACACCAGCCAGGGCAAATTTCTATTGTTTAATCCACCCAACCTATGGTATTTTTATAACAGACTAAGACACACCTTCAACATGAATTACTTGTTTTTACTTTTTCCCTGTATTTGGAACTTGTTCCAAATTTACTAACCCATCAAACTGAACTTGGATGAGTTGGAATGTGATTACCAAGCAGCCAAGGGTTCACTATCATGTACACTCAACAGGATCTGGGTCTTGGACTTGTTTATAAACTTATTACAAAAGACTTGTAAGTATATCCAAATCTGTTCAGAAAGCCAGACAGTCCAGAGAGTAAGGGACATATGTAATGTAAAGTAGGCTACAATGAGCTAGAGTGACATCACAGGACATAGGACAACAATCAGAACAAAGAAAACCCTATGAAGATGGACATGGCAGGGCCAGCAGAAAGAGAGTAGGAGAAGGCGATCTATAGGTCCTGCCTTACCCCAGCCCACTCACTCCTGGGCAGAGGGCTGGAGTGGCCTCACAGCAGCAACATGTTACTTTGGGGAACAAGGAGCTTCCAACCAGGTTGAGGTGACAGATTTATGGGGAGAGACTGAATGGGAGAATGACTGAACCAGAACATGGCATTAAGAATAACAGCTAGTATTCACCAAGCACTTCTCTCAGCCACTTTCCATTCAACCTCCCCTCCCCACCCACCCCATGACAGCAGGTAATCCTCTTACCTGTTCTCCTTGCCACTCTAGCCTGACTCAGGCTCCTAAAGGACATGGTCCTAAGTATAGATGATCAAGATCTGTTTTTTGTGAAAAACAATGCCAAGGAAATCTAGAGTGGGGTACAAGAAGCCATAAAGGATCCTCCTCCAACAACCCAACAAGTCAGGGGTCACCCGTCAAGCTGGAGGAACAGAGGAAACAGAGAAAAGGGGACGAATGAAACTGTGAAGTTCTAACAGGCACGGGTTAGATATTCCCCATATATTCCCCATCTCAGGATAAATTGTGGAAGATTTCAAAATGGACTAAAGAGATTATTGAGTATCTTCAATGGAAAAATAGGCCTTGATAGAGCATAACTTTCCAAATTATCTGATGCTATGGATTTGCGCCTTTGTCTTTGAGCCATTTTGCAGCTCTATCAAGTAGTACCTAACTACAGCAATGCAAGTGATTCCAGCCTGCACATAGGCAAATGAACTATCTCTGGGAGAAATAGCTGATCCCCTCAAGCCAGAGTTGCATCTATTTCAACGGGGTGTGGGTGTGTGTGTGTGGGTGTGTGTGCGCGCGCTCTTTGAATTTCCCTTTGAACAAGTTGTTACAACTTACTGGTTCCCTGGTTAATAAAGTCTTTTATATTTGTATGAAAGTTATGATTTTACCACTTCAAACTTATCCTTTAGCCCTAGCCGGTTTGGCTCAGTGGATAGAGTGTCCGCCTGCGAACTGAAGGGTCCCGGGTTCGATTCTGGTCAAGGGCACATGCCCAGGTTGTGGGCTCAATCCCCAGTGGGAGACTTGCAGGAGGCAGCCAATCCATGATTCTCTCTCATCCTGGATGCTTCTATCTTTCTCTCCCTCTTCCTTTCTCTCTGAAATCAATAAAAATACATTTTTTAAAAGAAACAACATAAATGTATAAAAAAACAAACTTATCCTTTAATACCCACAAGCAAAAGTAAAAAAAAAAGGTGCCAATATTCTGTATTAGCTGCTCTAAGGGGAAAAAGGTTCCAGAGGTCAATAATTCTTCCAACTCCAATTACGTTGAAGTCTACTGGCTTGAGCATACAAGAGGATATAACCAAGTCTCAATTTTTACCTTCCTACCCCTCCTCCACCAGCAAACATTGTCTCCAGCTTCTTCATGACTTTCCTTGGCTCTGATATCAGCAACTGTTAAATTTCATTGATAATCCAAGGAACTGGAAGAGAAGGGCTGAGGGACCTCCCTTTAAGTAAAACCATCACCTCTCCTCTGACTCTAGCACAGGGGTGGGCAACCTTTTTTCGGTCAAGGGCCATTGGATATTTTTAACATCATTCTCGGGTTATACAAAATTATCAACTTAAAAATTAGCCTGCTGTATTTGGTCAAACATTTAATTAACTCACCCCTAATGCCTTAACAGGGCCAAGCCAAATGATTTCTCGGGGCTTACACGTTCTCCACCCCTGCTCTAACAGGTGCAACCCATGTATTGTGCCAGAACTGGGACACAGGAGAGCTGTCAAAGCTGTAAGACCCACCAGGAGCGGGGCCAGCAGGAGAGAGGAAACAGAAATGGGCTAAGTCCCTGTGGAATAGGAAAGACAAGTGATGCTGAAACAATGTTCATAACCTGCCTCACGGTTGTAGAAACAGACACACACGAGGGTTCCAAGAGTGGTCTCTGAAGGTAGGCTGCATAGCTCCCCATTTGCTAGCTGTGGGGACCTTGAGGGAGTTATTGATCTCAATACAGCCTCTGTTTCCTCATCTGACAAGTATCTGCCTCATAGGATTGCTGTGAGCATTAAATGAGGTAACACCTGTAAAACATTTAACAATCTTACACAGTACATGCACAATAAGTATTGGCTTCGATATTTTTCATTGAGAAATAAATTTAGTGTAATGTCAAACAAAAACCAGGAATATAACAAAATTTGATTGGCACCTGTTAAGTCCCATTTGTCATGTCCTTTCCACCTGCATTGCCAAAAGACCAGTTGGCCTTTGTTTCTCACCTGAATTACTAAGTCTCTTACCAGGCTTTGCTGCTATCATCTCATCCTTCTCAAAGCCATTCCTCACACCCTCTAACTCAGTGATATCCAATAGATATATGTCAGCCACATATGTAATTTTAAATTGCTAAATTTAGCCCAGCCGGCATGGCTCAGAGGTTGAGCATCAACCTATGAATCAGGAAGTCACAGTTCAATTCCCAGTCATGGCATATGCCTGGGTTTCGAGCTCAATCCCCAGTGTGGGGTGTGCAGGAGGCAGCCGATTAATGATTCTCTCTCATCATTGATGTTGCTCTCCCTCTCCCTTCCTCTCCAAAATCAATAAAAATATATTAAAAGTAAATTGCTAAATGTAATTTTTCTAATAACCATATTTTTAAAGTAGAAACAGGTAGAATTATTTTAATAGTATATTTCACTTATCCCAATGTCAAAATATTATCATTTCAACATGTAATCAATATAAAAAATTAAGTTATTTTACTTTTTTTTTTTCTATTCCATCTTCAAACTCTAGCTTGTATTTTATACTTATGAGCACCGCAGTCGTACTAGCCACATCTCCAGTGCTCAGCAACCACAGCTCTAACTTTTCCCCATCTCTTTCAGAAAATCCAAATTCATTAACCTAACAAATCTGGTTCCCCCTCAGCCTTCCAGCTCTTCTCCTTCCATACCTTCACCTGGGGAACCATACCTGGCTCACCTCCTTACCACCCCTTTCCGAGGCTTGCCCTTGACTCCCAGAACCTGATACATTCCTTCTCCACAGGACACACCACACCTTCCACCAGGCACTGACATCAACACTCAACATGTGGATGCACCATTTCCCATAGGCCACCGGGGCTTCCCTGGCACGCCTGCTGTCCCTGCCTCTACTAAAGCCCTTGGTGTGTGTGCTCTCTAACCCCCAAGTAGACGGGGTGCGCCTTGGAGGCAGGGTTTTTGTCCTATTTATGTCTGTCTATCAATGACCACCCCCACCTACACATTCAAATATATACAGAATGTAGTTGTTTTTTTTAAGGGGGAAGAATCTGTCAGAATTTTTGCCACCATCCAGCTAGTGATCTTGATCTACCTCTAAAGTTATTTAGCCAACTTTCAATCTCCAATTAGACACACGTATATAGCGTTTGAACCAAAAATGGTTGAAAATAGACAAGTTAAAGAAGCAACTGCCGCTGGAGGAACCATTGTTCCTGGGGTGTGTGTTTTTTTCCATTGGCACAAAAATCTTTTAGCCTTAAACTGTTTTTCATAGCTGTGCTGGAATAAACGAGAAACCACAAAAATGAAGGCTTCCACTACGCCAGTCATCAAATCACAGTGGCAAAGAAATAAACCATCCAAAACTATCCACTTCTGGTTAAGCTCTGATAATTTTAAGTGCTTGTTAACCCATTTAATTCCCAAACCTAACTAATCGTTTGAAATGTTCAGAGACAAAATTTTGGATTGCAGTATTTCTTATGGTTCTCTCCAGCCTCCAAAAGACAGAGGCATCACTTCTTCGGCCCCATGAACTGCTGTTCTTTTCTTTTAATCAGAGACCTTTATAAAAATAACAAGTAGAACCCTCCACTTCAATCCCACTTGCAACTCTTTCTTTACACATGTTAACTGTCTGCTCACTCTAAGGGTTCTCAAAATGTTAGCTTGTCAGACCCTGAGCAAAACTCTCTCCCAACACATTAAGCAAAAAGCAGACAACTTCAATAATAATTACAGAATCCCTGGTTTTCATTTTACACTTCCCTAAGCAAAAGGCTTATTAGCCAAGCCTCTTATGGTCCCGTTCCCCCACCCCCACCCCCACCCCCCCCAACCCCCGCACCCCCGCCTTTTACAAAAATCTGTCTCTTAAGCAAAAGCTTCTGTTTCCTAGTAGCTAGCAAGGAATACACTTTTAAAACTTACAGTTAAAAAAATAAAATAATAATTACAATGGCATTTTATTCCCATATTTCCTCCCCAATATTTTCCACTTACAACAGAAGTTTATTTAATCATAAATATATAAATATGTTATTTTTCCTTTACAGATCACATGTTTTCAAATCAGTTAATCTTACAAACTACATTAAGTAATATTCCATTTTTTCTTTCTTTTCTTAAACAGAGATATATCTATTCGTCTATTCAACTGTTTATCCCTGCCTTACTATGTGACAGGCACTGTTTCAGACACTGGATAAAGCAGGGAAACTTACAACACCTCTGCTCTCATGGAGTTGATCTGGTCAGGTGGTAAATACAGCCAGGAGAGGGGGCTGGACAGTGCCCTACTTTAGTTCGGTGGTCGGAGAAGGTCTCTTCTGAGCAGAAGAAAGGAACAGCAATTTTGAAGAACAGAGCCAAGTGGGCATTTTGGGGCAAGGGCTGGGGGGCAAGGGATGAAAGAATAAACCTCAAATGCAAAGACTGTGAGGCAGGAGTTAAGTTAACCAAATGTTAATCAAAGCTTCTGATAAACATGAAATAATCAGTACCATAAAATTCCAGTCTAAAAAGGCCTGTTGAATGCAGATTATAGTAGACTTTTTTAAAAATATATTTTATTGATATTTTACAGAGAGGAAGGGAGAGGGATAAAGAGTTAGAAACATTGATCAGCTGCCTCCTGCACACTCCCCACTGGGGATGTGCCCGAAACCAAGGTACATGCCCTTGACCGGAATCGAACCTGGGACCATTCAGTCCGCAGGCCGACGCTCTATCCACTGAGCTAAACCGGTTAGGGCATATTAGACTTTTTGAAATATAATTAGTACCCAGCCCCTCAGCCTGACTCTCAATCCTCCATTTCTATAGAAATAAACTCCGGGCTCCCTGGGGACTCCCCTCTGAAAATCAGTGACTGACTCCGCCGCTTTATGTGAGGAGACAAGGCCATATACGAGGGGCACTGCGATGAGGGCTGGGCTGCCCTTGAAGTGAGAATTTTTCACACAAAAATTCTCCCCATCAAGAAATTAACTGCTTAAAAATATTTAGTTTCCAATACTAAAAAAGCAAGATCTTGTCCCGAAGGAAGCGTCACTTTCTCAATTCTATACCCTTCCTCTCATCCGTCCCCTCTTCAGCTAGCTCTAGGCCAGCTCCCAGCCCTGGACCACTTTGAACTGAGCCTTTAGAAGTTTAAATTGGCTCTTCGCCACCTCAGGAGATGCTGAGGCCATCCCCCTGGCCGGGGTACCTTGCTCTCGTATTCTCGGCCTCTCCCAGTCTATCCTTCCCCCTTCTGGGCCCTCTGATCCCACCTTGCTAAGGATTCCAAGCCCCAGCACATCTCACCCTGCTTTCTTACTTACCCTGCATACACAGCCTGTCCCCCAGGAGTAATCTTATTTTCCAAACAGAAATCTCAGGGCACAATATCAGTACATGAGTACTTGCTATAAGAATTACTCTAGCCCGCACCGGTTTGGCTCAGTGGATAGAGTGTTGGCCTGCGGATGCAAGGGTCCCAGGTTCGATTCCAGTCAAGGGCATGTACAACTGATCAATGACTCTCCCTCATCGATGTTTCTAATTCTCTATCCCTCTCCCTTCCTCTCTGTAAAAAAATCAATAAATTATATATTTTTTAAAAAGAATTACTCTACAGTGCTTGGAATATTTCATAATTTAAAGCAAATGATTTCTACAAAACTTAGGATGTACTTAAACATGGTCTAATGAGACAGCACAGGAAATTGGGACTGTCTGGGAAAATTGAGACTCTGTGATCACAGTCACAGGCCTTTGACTACTGCTCTATTCTCTCACAAACAACTTTACTTTCCAAAGAAATCTGACCTCATCCTACAAAAGGATCTGGAGCTACTTCCAGGAATAAGAATAAAGAGGCAGTGATAGTGGCTATGAGTTGAAGGCCAGGAGGCTGGTATTTCCAGGTTATTTCAACCGCTAACAGGACCATCCTGGAAAATAATCAGCCTCGGCTGCCATACAGACCTCGAGCCCTTAATGGGGTGGATCATGTACGCGCTGCAGCCCAGGTAAATTCAGATCTACCTCTCGACTGGAAACACCTCTCTCCAGGACCCAGGTAGACATCCGTTCCACCAGAAGGAAGAAGCATCGTGGACTCAGCAGGGCACATACCCTCGGTCCTTGCCTCTTCCACTAAGCATCCTCTGAAGTGCCATGACCTGAGAAAGGCTCTTACCACTTTCTGATTAACCATGATCCTCCAGGGCTGTTAACAGAGAAATAATTTGGCCCTCTGACTCAGGAGGAGCCAGAAGGTCTTACTGGTCAGGCTCACCATTTCCCACTGGTACGTACTTGTGGGTAAGCCAGACCTCCAGGTATGTTATAGGGAAAATGCTGACCAAGTCCATAATTTTTTTTTAGTGTTCAGAAATGATATTGCCCTCTGATGTAATAAAAGCACTTCTTGAAATGTAACAAAAATTAATGACAGTGCAAAAGAAGAATGCAGCCCATTTAATGAAGCATTCTTCCTAACAGGAAAAAGTTGGAAACCATCATCAGATCTTATGCAGCTTTTGAAAGAAAACAATGCCAAAGCTCTTTCCGTTTGAATCCAACTGACTACATTTTTTTCCTAATTTCCTTCACTGTTCCAATATTTTTAATTGAGATATAATTCACATGTAAATTAGTTTCAGGGTGTATACCAATGATTCAGCATTTGTACATATTTCTAAATGATCACCACAATAAGTCTAATTAACATCCATCACCATAGTTACAAAATTTTTTTCTTGTGATGAGAACTTTTAAGATCTACTCTCTTAGCCAATTCTTAAGTATGCAATATAGTATCATTAACTATAGTCACCATGTAATATAGTACATTCCATCCTCATACAATGTTTTAACTAATAATAAATGAGGGTACATTCCTTTCAAATAGAAGAAATTTTGCCATTAGCTTCAATAAATATATTAAGCACTCCTGTTGTGCAGAATGCTTGCTTTATAGGAGAACGTATTGAAAAATTAAGCTTCAAGTTCCTTCAAGTTCTAAATCATCCTCAAGGGCCTCCAAATTATAAAGTAAGAACAGTAATAAAAGCTTAATTAAAGTTTTTGCTCAGTATATTAGCTTTAAGGCTAATCTATACTAAGGTAGAACTAATAACAGCTAACATTTTAGCAATTTTTGAATAGAAGGTATTTGCATGTGGTATACAATTCAAAAAGTATGAAAAGCCATACGGTGAAAAATAAACCTCCCTTCCACCCTGGCCCACAGCCACCCAGTTTCTCAATTTGTGTCATTCCAGAGATATTTTATAGTGCAACAGGGTTAAATGACTTGGTATGTGAGAGTTGCTAAGGACTTTGAATGGACGGCTCATTGGTACTAACATCAGCCCCTATTTTCAACTGAGGAAACCTGTTTGAGGCCTGAAGTAAACAAGCCACTGGCCAAGTCTCATGGAGATAAGAGACAAAGTTCATATTCTTGGAATCCATCCACCTCCCATCCCCACCCCCAACACACACATATACACACAGAGCTCTGAACAAAGGTGACTTCAGCTTATGTTGTTCCCTCTGCCCTGAACACTCTTCCACCAACCTTCGCCATCCCTTTGCCTAGCTAATCTGACTATCCATATACATTTTATAATCAGTTTGTCTCTAAAAACATCTTGCTGGAATTGTGGGATTGCATTAAACCTACAGATCAATTTGTGGAGAATTGGTATTTTAACAAGACTGAGTCTTCCGATCCATGAACACGGTATGTCTGTCCACTTACTTTAGATCATCTTGGATTTCTTTCTTCAGTGTTTTGCAGTTTTCAGTGTGCCGATCCTATACATGTTTTGTTAGATTTACACCTAACCTAAGTATTTCATTCTTTTCAGATCAACTGCAACTGATACGTGTTTTTGTTGTGTGTTTTTTTTTTTGTTTTTTTTTATAATTTTAGTTTCCAACGATTTGTTGCTAGGACATAGAAATACAATTGACTTTTGTGTGGACCTTGTATCCTGCAACCTTGCTAACTGTCTTCTTATTCCCAGCTTTTTTATAGATTCCCATAGGGTTGTCTATATAGACAATCATGCCATCTGCAAATGAGGACAGTTGTTCTTTCTTTCCAATCTGTATGCCTTCTATTTACTTTTCTTGCACTGGTTAGCACTTCCAGTCGGATGGTGAGTATCCGTGGTGAGAGCAGATGTCATGACTTTGTTCCGCATCTTGGGGAAAAACATTCACTCTTTCACCACTGTGTTAGCTGCATCTATCTATGTATGTTAACTGTAGATTTTTCGGTAGAAGCTCCTTTTCAAGTTGAGAAAATTCCCTTCTCTTACCGGTTTGCTGGCAGCATTTATCATGAATGAATGTTGAATTTTGTCAAATGTTTTTTCTGCATCCACTGACATAATCATGTGGTTTTTGTTAAGCCATTCGTATGGTGGAATAAATCTATTGATTTTGGAAAAGTGGAACAGCCTTTTGTTCCTGGGATAAATCACAATTGGTTGTGGTATACGATTCTTTTTACATTTAATGTTGCTGGATTTGATTTCCTAGTTTTTTGTTGAGGATTTCTGGGTCTGTGTTCATGAGGACCATTGGTTAGTAGTGTTCTTTCCTTGAACTGTCTTCATCTGGTTCTATAAACAGATGTGTACTATACACTTTTCTGAGGTCTTGGATGATAATTTTACTATTTTTAATTATCATGAAAACTGAAGAGTAGTTTTTTGTCTTTGCTTTTCTGCTAGACTTTGGTTGTAAGTCCTTGACTGGGAAGACAACTTCCAAAGATAACAATCTTCCTAAAGTAAAATGAGACTGTTTTACAAGGAGCCACAGTGGCTCTGAGCATGCAATCGAGTGAAACCCATTACTTTACCACCATCACCTGCAAACCCTTCCCCTACCCCAGCACATTCCCCAGAGAGTAGAATCCATGAGGAACTGTGCTGATTGGCTTTGGATAAAAACAGGCCATGGTTTCTATCAAATAAAAGATATATTATTACCCCACCCTGAATGCAAATACTCATATTTGTCTCTGAGTTACCCAGGAAAGCACCTATCAAATATTAACCCCTTAATTCCTACAATTCCTAAAATGCTCAATTAGTCATTATCACCCACATACTTACTGAGGAAGCCAAGACACAACAAGGTTAAAAGATTTCAAAATCGGCAGAGCTAAAATTTGAATTTAAACATCTCCTATTACCCAATTTGTTAGAAAAAGTCCTACAAAAATGCAATTCGATGTCAGGTCGATCAGGCATGGGAGGGGCTCAAGAAAGGGATCTGAAGCAAAAGAGTTCCCTGAGGGGTCCTTTCAGAACTAAAATGCTGATTCTGCTTTTGGCACTTTTTGTTTATTTATTTTGTTAATCTTCACCCAAGGATATTTTTCCCATTGATTTTCAGAGAGAGTAGAAGGAAGGGAGGGGGGGAAATTATGATTCAGAAAGCCTGGGGGACGCCTCTGATTCTGCATTTCTAACAAGCTCTCTGATGCTGGAGATGCTGCTGACCACTAGGAGTAGCAAGGATCTACACTGCAGGCTGCAATGGACCACAGACCACAAGAAATGTCTTTAAAAACAGAAATGAAAAAAAGGCAAACTTTTCTCAAAAACCAGAATGAGGACTTATCCATATTTCTTGATGGAATTCTGAGTCGTGTAACACCTTAGAAATACCTTCAGCCTTATTTTCCAGTTTAAATTTAGATTTCAATTTCTTGGAGGGTTGTTCCCTAAAAATCCTGATTTTTTAATCAAGGCTAAGAAGCCAAGTACATGGAAAACTGTGTTTTTTTTTTTATTTTGGTATATATAATTTGATCTCAGAGAGGAAGGGAGGAGAGAGAAATAGAAACATCAATGATTTGATGGCTGCCTCCTGCTCGCCCCCTACTGGGGATCGAGCTCACAACCCTGATCGTGTGCCCTGGCGGAGATTGAACCCTGACCTCTACTCAACCACTGAGCAAAACCGGCGGGGCAGAAGACTGTTTCAAGTTGCCATACCTTCCAAGCAGGTCCCCATCCTTCACATAACCTCTCACTGTTTAAACTCTAGAGATGAGACAAATGGCAGAGCTAGGTGAGATTTTAGGGGCTGGGCCCCAAAGTTCTTCCAGATGCAAAGGAAAGCTCTACACCACGCATGTCAAACCCGTGGCCTTCCGGCCGCATGCCTCGTTTATTTAGCCCATGTTAGCCTTTGAGTTTGACCTGCTTGCACACCAAAATAACACCTTAAGATACCACTGGCTCCCATGTCTGGCCTTAGCTGACAAAGTTCCAGCACTGAGGTGATCACTGCTGGGTAACATTTTATACAAACTACTGGGTTTCAATTTCTTCACCAGATCTTTTGAGTGGCAAGCTCTACCTACTTTCGTAAGTCCACAGAGGAAACAAAGCAAGTTGCTTAACAAGGCCCTGTATTCTACCTGGACCCGAGTTCCTGCCCTGCTCTCTTGTATTCATTCCTGGTTATCTGTGCTGTGCTCAGACATTGGCTAGCTGCCTCTTTTAAAAGGCAGTCGCACACCTCCCCCCCACCTCCTCCATTCTCTTTGCTCACAGCAATGCCTAACTACCAACCAACATACCTCAGAGCACAGAGCCCTGCAGCTGACCGGATAAGGTCAGTTTAAAATTCTGGGAAGGCATAACTTGCTCCTTTTGTCTTTCCTTAGGGCCCTTCAGAAATACCCTCCAGCAACCAGCAGAATAAGCCTTTCACCCCGGAGACATAAAACAGTCTGCATCCTGCAGTCTACAAACACTGGGGCCTTTATTTAAAAGGTGTCCGCATATTATATTAGTCCCAAGGAACGCGTGTCTATGCACTCAAGTCAGAAAAAGAAGCCCGATGCCTGGGAGAAACAAAACGTACATAACATGACAGCTTTCTGAGGAGTCTATACAGTTACGCTGCCCGGCCTCCGAGGGAGGCCTACCTGTGACAGGGAACATCGGGCCGGTTTTCCTGAGCGGGACATGGCCTGTCCACAACAGATCCAAGGAACTGCCCAGAGAGGCCTGTTACAAAACCGCAAAAAGAGGGGCAGAGCTGACAGGCCCCTGCCTAGAACGCCCTGGAAGCTAAACATAAGGATTCTTCGAAATGAGCTCGGCCATAGACAAGTCCAACAGAAAGTTCTCTGTTTCGGTTCGAACTGGCTGCCCTCCCGGAGTGATTTGACTCTGGGTACCAATTGGGCAAAGCCCGCCGCGGTGCTGGGGCGGCGGACTCAGGGATGCCGGTCCTGTCTTCTAGGCTAATCAAGCAATCGGACCGCTACTGTACAAACTGGGGACTTTTGTGGGCAGGTCTCGGCTCCCCCACTGCACCGAGGCTCCATGGCTCCATTCAACGAGCATGTATTGAGCGCCTATCGTGTATGCCCGGCGCTCCTTGGGCGCCGGGGAGGAAACCCAGCCACGGCCCCCAGTGGTGGAAGCAGACAGAGAAGGACCATCGGCAGCGGCGGATGTTGTGCGAAAACCTGTCACAAGTTGCTATGATCGGTCGTATCCAGGGGCAACAGGACCCCCAAGCCAGAGCATCAGACAGGCTCCCGCCAGCGCAGGGGGAGCAGCAGGCAGGCCCGGGGGCAGGTGCGCAGGTAGGAGGCGCACACCTGAGGCGGCCGCGCAGAACCCCCCCACCCCGGGAGTGGAGAGGGCGGCCCTGGGACCCCGGGCGGGAGAGCGGGTGCGCAGAGCGGGGGGTCTGGCCCCGCAAAGAGGACGCGCGGCCGAGGCCAGCCGGGCCTGCGCCCCGGGAGGGAGCAGGGGGAGAAGGCGCGCGGCTAGGCCGCCCGCCCGCCCGCACCTGGGGCCCCGCCCGGCACCTACCACTTGGGCGACCTTGAGGCAGCCGAACGCGCCGCGCAGGTAGTCGGGGTCGCAGCGCAGGCCGGCCAGCCCGCGGCGCTGGCTCACCGGCTCGGTGGTGGGCTGGTACGGGCTGCTGGCGCCCGAGATCATGGAGGTGCTCGAGGCCTCGCCCTCGAAGCCGTCCAGCTCCTCGCCGCTCCGCATGCTGCCGGCGGCCCGGGCCACCTCGCACGGCCGGCCCCCGGCGCCCGGAGCTGGGGGGCTCAGCGGGGCTGCCGCATCGCCGCCGCCGCCTGACTGCCCGCCCGCGGCCCGCCCCGCCGCCGCCGCCGCCTCCTTCTCTGCGCCCGCCGCCGGCTGCGGCCACGGCTCGGTCCGCTCGGCTCGGCTCCCGCCGCCTCAGCAGCGGAAAGGAAAGGAGGCGGGAGCGAGCGGAGAGGGAAGGAGGCGGGAGCCGGCGCGGCGGCCGGGAGGGGGCGGAGCGAGTGCCCGCCCGCCGGCCGCTCGGCGGCGCTCCGAGGCCCCGGGGAGGCGGAGGCGGCGGCCGGCCCGCGGGCTCTCGGGGGGCGGGGCGGGGCGGGGCGTCCGTAGGCCCCGCCCTCACCTGCCTGCGCGCGGGGCGGGGGCCGCGGGGCGGTGCCTGGCGATGCTGAGGGCCAGGACCAGGGTCCAGGAAGGCGGGGTGCGTGGGCCGGGAAGAACCCGAGCTGAGGGAGAGGGTCGAGGACCCAGGGGCACGGAGGCGCTGTCCCAGGAGCAGCTCCGTGTTCCTTGGAGGAAGTGAGATTCTCTGCAGGTGGCGGGAGGACTTCCTCATGAGCACGGAGGAGCTGTCCCAGGAGCGGCTCCGTGTTCCTTGGAGGAAGTGAGATTCTCTGCAGGTGGCGGGAGGACTTCCTCATGAGCACGGAGGAGCTGTCCCAGGAGCAGCTCCGTGTTCCTTGGAGGAAGCGGGGTCCTCTGCAGGTGGCGGGAGGACTTCCTCATGAGCACGGAGGCGCTGTCCCAGGAGCAGCTCCGTGTTCCTTGGAGGAAGTGAGATTCTCTGCAGGTGGCGGGAGGACTTCCTCATGAGCACAGAGGAGCTGTCCCAGGAGCAGCTCCGTGTTCCTTGGAGGAAGCGGGGTCCTCTGCAGGTGGCGGGAGGACTGACTGCCCGGTGAGCACGGAGGTGCGCGGGCCGGTGCTGGGAACTGCGTGGCCCAGGGTCGGCCTGACGCAGACTGTTTAGCTGACAGGAGAGGGGCTAAGCGCCTGGGCTCCTACCCTGGGCGTAGCCACAACCAGCTCTGAGGCCAGAGGCAGAGCGGGCAGGGGTGTGGAGCAGGGGTGAGTGGGGGTCTGCAGGACAGATACACGGTAAATGTGTGTGAAAAACTACAATGTAAGTCCTGGTCCACCGGCAGACAGTGGAGCACCCTCGGTGACCCTGTCTTAGTTGAAAAGGTTTTGCGAACTCTGGCTAACCAAGTCAGGTTAAACACAGACTTTTGCGCTGAAGGGCATTAATCAGGGACCAATTTACAATTCAAATGTGAAGCTTAAGTAAAACACCGACTTTCTAAGAATTGTCGCTTTGGTATCCGACTCTTACGCGCCACAATGTGATGGGAGCCTCCCGGCCTGTAGGCCCTGAGCAGGGCACTCCACGGAGGTATTGTTCCCATTTTACAGGAGAGAGGACTGAGACTTCAGAGCTGCAGCAGCTTGTCCCAGGACACACAGTTAATGGGTGGGTAGAGTCCAGGTTCCAACCCTCTTCACTACACAATGTTGCCTAATATACAACTCGGATGGGCTTGTGAATTCCAAGCTAAGCAGTAGTACCAAAAGGGCTCTCACCTTTTGGTTACCAAACATGAAACTCAGTGCCTCCAATTAATACTCTATTCAATCGGCAAATATTGGGAACTTAGTACGTGCTAAGCAATATGCTAGTGACTGGAGACAGACGGACAGTCAAAGATGATAAGCTGAATCGTTGGATGTAGGCTCTGGCCTCTGCTCTCTCCCAAAATCTCAGAGAAATGACAATTACAGGGATTTATTGTTTAAAGGGCATAAAACTATTAGGACAAAGAATGGGAAAGGAGACAAAGGCAACAAAACGTTGGAAGCAGAAAAGCAAATGGGCAGGTGGTAACTGACTTAGCAGATCCAAGAAAGCTAAACCGTCAGCTGGCACAGGCAAAGGCTGAAATGCAACCTAGGTTCTACCACAGAACAGAAGGCTTTGGAATAGGCAGCATCAGCACATCTAGAAATGGCGGTGAAGGCGGGAATAAAAAAATTTTTAAAAAGGTCAATTAATTCTTTTTACGAAGCAATTGGATCCCTGGATCCCCTCTCATGCTCATCCCCCAAAACTGTAGTTCTAGTCTCTGGAGAAGGTAAAACAGAGGGTCTCAGCTGGGAATCACTAGGCACAGTTGAGGACAGGGGTACCATACTGAAAACTGTGTGTGTGTGTGTGTGTGTGTGTGTGTGTGTGTGTGTGTCCCTGGATACTAAGTAACTAGATGCCTGGTTCACAAAATCAGTGCACTGGAGGGGAAGCCCCTCAGCCCGGCCTGTGCCCTCTCACAGTCCAGGACCCCTCACTCCTTACCACCTGCCTACTCGCTGCTCCTTAGCGCTGCCACAGAGGTGGGAGAGGCTCCCGCCACCACCACTGCCCTTGCCAGCCGTGAGCCCGGCTTCAGGCTGAGGAATGCTCCCCCTGTGGGAGCGCACTGGCCACCAGGGGCAGCTCCTGTGTTGAGCGTCTGCCCCCTGGTGGTCAGTGTGCTTCATAACAATTGGTCGTTCTGCTGTTCTGTCGATTTGCATATTAGGCTTTTATTATATAGGATATGAAAGCAAAAAAAAAAAAGGAGTTAAAGAAAAGAAAATCTCACAGGAAATAGAGTCAAAAAACAGAGATAGAAAATGAGAAAATATATTAAAGCTATAGTCCAAGAGAATAATAGAATAAGACTTCCATAAAGTTAAAGAGAGTGAATGGAAGGAAAAAAAAAACATAAAATAATAATTCAATAACATTTTTCAGAACCAAAGGACATGAGTTTTGGACTTAAAGGACCCACCAGTGCCCAGCATAGTGAGTGGCGCATCAGACCAATGGAGCAGAGAGAAGAGCCTTGAGGTTCCAGGAGGAACATAGCAGGTTTCTTTATAAAGAGTCAGGAATCAGAAAGGCATCACAAGGGAGCTACAAGGGAATGGAGCAAACCCTTCCACATCCTGAGGAAAAGTGATCCCACCTAAGAAGTCTGGTTACAGCTGGAGTATGAGTAAGGTGTGAGGGTTGATGGAAGACTCTTTCAGACATGCAAAGACTCTCTCTTTCTCTTTCTCAGGAGGCGGCTAGAGGAGGACACCACCAGAACAAAGATTTAAACCAAGGAAGCAGCCCTGGCTGGTGTGGCTCAGTGGATAGAGTGTTGGCCTGTGCACTGAAGAATCTCAGGATTGATTCTTGGCCAAGGGCACATACCTGAGTTGCAGGTTTGATCCGTGGCTTTGGTCAGGGTGCCAGTGGGAGGCAACCAATTGATGTGTCTCTCACATCAAAGTTTCTCTTCCTCTCTCTCTCTCTCCCTCCCTCCGTCCCTTCCACTCTCTCTAAATATCATTGGAAAGATATCCTCAGGTGAGGATTAATAAACCAAGGAAACAGAGAACAGAGGATCCAAGAGAGGGTGGATGTAGCCTACAGAGAGGTGAAGGGGGCAGAGGCCCCGGTGCAGCAGGGCTGGGAGTCAACCAGTCCAGACTGGAGCATCCAGAGATTTCTTCAAGGTAAAATTAAGAAAATACTTGATGTACAGCAAAGAAAGATACATAGTTTGGGGAAAGTTTTGAAATAAACTAGTGATAAATGCCTAGGAAACTAAGCAAATATTCATAGATATGAATTGCAGGAAAATTAAAATGATGTATAGAAAAGGATAAGTATGGTAAATCACAAGGCTCAACTGTGAATAATATTTGCATAATTATAATAATGTAAACAATGAATACTGACCTACCCAAAAGTATGTGACCATATTAGGAGAGGATGGGGTCCAGATGTATGCACGTGTGATAGGGAAAAGGGGAGGGTGTGCAAGAGACTGAAATACTCATCGTTCATCAGGGGAGGTCAGTAGATGCTTAAAACTGAAAAACCAGGAGGTAGCAGTATGTGCGTGTTCATTACGAATATAAAGGTAAGGGGTGGGGGCGGGCTAGAAGGGGTCACTGGGAGAAAAAAAAGGACATATGTAATACTTTTCAATAAGAAAAAAATATATAAAGGTAAAAACAAAACTAACGAGTTAAAAGTTACAAAGTGTTGCCTCTGGAGGCAGGAAATGTAGTGGGGGTTTGAGGCCTTGTGGAACTATTTGATTCTCTCAACCATGTGCACTTAGAACTTCAATAAAAATAAAATCTAAATTAAAAACATTTTTACAAAAAGGAACATGAGAGTCGGTGGTTAACAAGGCAGATAAAGCTCCTGCCAGCAGAGCCGTGGAGAACAAGTACTGAATCCAGTAAATACAACAGCGTGTGCTGAGAGTTGTTCATGGTGGTATGGGGATTTCCAGCAAAGATTTAATTGAGTCTGTGGCTCAGAATTTCAGCTGATATTCGAAATATGAACAGCAATTAGCTAGGCAAAGAGATGGTAAGGGTGGGTGGAAGTGTGTTCTGGGCAGAGGGAACATGTGCAAAGGCTCAGACACAAGCAAAAGCAAAGCACAGTGAAGAGGCAAAGCACAGTGAGCCCAGCATTCAAGGGGAGGAGGACTGGCAGACAAGACCTAAGCTGAACGGTAGCCATGGGCCAGTCTCTGCAGGGCTTCACGGGCCCCCTGAGAGGGTGGACTCGAAGTGTTAAGCAGGAGAGTGAGGCCTATTATTTATTTATTTATTTATTTATTTATTTATTTATTTATTATTTTTATTGATTTCAGAGAGGAAGGGAAAGATAGAAACATCAATGAGGAGGGAGAATCATGGATGGCTGCCTCCTACATGCCCCCCATTGGGGATTGAGCCCGCAACCAGGGCATGTGCCCTTGACCGGAATTGAACCCAGGACCCTTCAGTCTACAGGCCGACACCCTATCCACTGAGCCAAACGATCTAGGGCCTGGTGAGGCCTTTTAGAATGCTCTCTCTGGCCACAAGAGGGAGATGGGTTGAGCGTGGCAAGATTGGAGGTTCTCCTCCAGTACTTATTGTTTCCTGTCCCTGGACACTAGCCTAAGTTTATTTTTAGTTCCAAGGACAGACTCAAATTTTTTACTTTTGCTTTTTAACAGAAGTTCACAGACTTCCAAAAGGCGTTGTTGGGAATCCCACATAGTAACAGTAGATAAAAAATGGTATTTTGGTGCCTTCCTTGGTGTTAAATTGCAATATGTCATGAGTCGGTGGCTATAGCTGTGCCTCTAGGGTGTTTACAAAAGCTGAAGTCAAAATGAGGATAAATAAAGGATAGAGAAGCTAAATTCGTGATAAATGCGTAGGAAACCAAGGCAGCCTTTGGACAGGTCTCTGGGTTTCAGGGTCTGAGCCACATATCAAGGGCTGACTCAAGGCAACCGGACTCAGAAGAGACTGATTAATAAACCAGATGCTACTTTATTAGTTGCTGCCAGTGGAAAGAGTCTACCAGCAGCTGTAATGCTGATTCTTATCTCAGTCCCTGAACTCATCCTGAGAGTATATTGGCTACTCCCCAGGATACTCTTCTTTCCTTGGATCCAGCCTGGCCTCTTCCCAAGTCCCTCAGCCACTCTGTTAGCCCTGGGCTGGTCTCCCTCCAAGGACAACCATCTCCAAGCCGGGGGACTCCTCACTCTAGCCCCTCTCTGCAAGCACACTGATTCCATGGACTCATGGAGGGTTCTTAACGTCAAAAGCATTGATCCTACAAGGGCTTTAGATTCTAAATTCCATGAAGGGCTGGGAGCAAAACACCCTCCCAAACTGTGGCCCTGCAGGTTCTGCCCCTGGAGGCAGCGCCTGATAATGGTGAGGTGAGAGGGGTGTTCCCATTTCACTTCATTTCTTACTGAGGTCTCTCCCAGTGCATCTCTGTGAGTGTTGGGATGGGGGTAGCTTTTCCTGTAACTCCAATTCAACAATAGCTCGAATCTACTACTTTTAATAAGCTCAGTAATTAGCAGGAGCCCTAGAGACTTCTACCTCAAACAGAAAAATATAAACAGTGGTGGTGAGCCCTAGCCCATTGAAATAAATAAAAATATAAAAATTTTTTTAAAAATATATATTTTTTTTAAAAAAGAACCCCCCCCAAAAAATAAACAGTGGTGGTGAAATTGAACATTTCAAGTATTAAGTATATAGTAGGAAGACCAATTAAGTTTATCAGAAATAATTATCAATATTAAGAATGAACCAAACACGCAAGAAAGTCTCATGTTTAATGTCACATGACTTACAACTTGTTTTGAAATGATTCTATTCTTACAAGGCCTTTTAAAGAAAAGTGCCCATATAAATCCCTTACGTCTGAGGGATTCGACTCAAAGATGTAAAAATAAACAATCCATTGTGGTGTTTGAAAGCAGCAGATGCCCCTGTCTTCTGTGGGGGGACTGATGGGGCTCCTCCCAGAGTGTTCCCATGTGTCTGGAGGGAGGGGCCGGGACCTGGGCAAATTCCAGGCAGAGCGGTTCAGGGGTTAGAGTCAACTGCTGCTTCTGAAAAAACTTGTCTCTTCAGCCGGAAAAATGTTCTCCGTTTCTTCTCTAAAAATAGTGCTCGCTGGGATTTTCCAGTTTGACATTCCTTTGGTTCCTATGACCAAGGACAACCCGAGCCAATCCATCTGCGTCCCTCCCCAGAGCCTCCAGTGGAATCCCAGCCTTTGTGGGACCCCCGTTCCTACTGTGGCCTCCAGACCTTGCTGGCACTTGACAACTCAGGGAAGATTCGTCTGCTCAGCAGTTGCTGGCTTCTCCCCGGCTGCCTGCTGCCTTCCCTTCCCATGGCAGAGGAAGAATGGCCTTCCAGGAAGAAGGCGCAAAGGGTGTCTCCAAGGAAATGTGAGCTCTGCCTTCACTTACTCCCAGTTCCCATGGTCATGCCACGCCGGGTGCTGGCTAAACTGGCCTATGAACCTCAGGGAGCAGCTGCGGTAGCCAGGAGGCAACTTACATAAACCAAACATTTGCTGGTGGCCCACCCCCGTCTGCCAGGCCCTGGGCTGCATGCTGGGGCCCCAAGGCTCTCTCAAAAGAACTGTGCGGGTAGTAATTGTGGAACCAGGACAGATGTGTTTGCTTCTGTCTGCCAAGCATCTATCCCCTGCTTTTCTTTTTTTTTAATAAGTTTTTACTGATTTCAGAGAGAGTAAGGGAGAAGGGGAGAGAAATATCAGTGAAGCTTCCTGCACACCCCCTACTGGGGATCTAGTCCGCCACCTAGACATGTGCCGTGACCAGGAATCGAACTGTGACCTTCTGGTTCGTGGGTCGAAGCTCAACCACTGAGCAACACCAGCCGGGCCCCCTGCTTCTAATGACAGCACCACCACCTTGTCCTGGGCCTACTCCTCTTCTACTTCCACCTCCCAAGAAGAGTGAGCACCTGACCCGAGAATGAGCAGGCATGGTTCCCTGCCCTCCTAGACCATAGCTCAGGGTGGGCACGGGACCTGAGCTGAGCCAGAGATTCCCACCTGGGGATTTTCTCTAGAACGCAGGGGTTCGTGAACTTCCATGCGCAGAGGAATCACTCGAGATGTAGATTCTCAGCAGCTCCTCTAAGAGTCTGCTTAGGCCTGTGGTGGGGGCAGGATTGTGCTGCTGCAAGTACCTGCAGGATATAAGGTCAATACAGTTACCTGGGCCAGGAGGGCAGGGAAGGCTCGAAGGAGTTAAGCTGGGTCTTGAAGGCTAAGGAGGAGTTTACTCAGCAGCATGTGATCCTGCCAAATATGTCTGCCTTCTTGCTTGGCCTATGTGGCCCCAGGCTCTCCTGACCATCCTCTCTCTCTGCTTGCTCTTTTCAGTCATAGTCATAGGACTGGCCCCTAGAGTTCAACGTTTCTCAGGCCACAGCCATCCTGTTAACCCGCATGGGATACATTCCGAGATCTCCAGTGGGTGCCTGAAACTGCGGACAGCACCGAACCGCATACATCCATAGATACGTGTTTTTCCTATACATACTTACATATGATAAAGCTTAATTTATAAATTACGCATAGTAAGAGGTTAACAATAAAAATAGAATTATAATAATACACTGTAATAAGTTGTGTGAATGTGGTCTCTCTCACAATACCTTCTTGTAACCATGTCTTACTTGCCGTAAATGGTTTGGTGTCACTCCTTTCAGAGGATCCCTTGCTGAAGTCTTCCTACAGGCTCAGTGCTTTCTGGTGCAACACATTTTCTGTTCGTGTTTTTCACCCATAAAATTTAATGCCTTTCCATCTTGTGTGTGTGTGTGTGTGTGTGTGTGTGTGTACATGTATTAAAGCTGGGGACAGTGAAACAAGGCAGGGCTTAGGATAGAAGCAACAGGAGAGAGCCTAGGTGGGGCTGCTTTGGCTCACTGGAAAGTCAGAGAAAAGGAGGCCTTGGAGACGGGTTCAGGAGTTTCGCCCAGGACGAGCTGCCACTACCCATTGCTCCCCTGGTTGCAAGTCTTGTGGAGACCCTTAGAGTTTAAGAGGTGCACGCCTGTGGGGGAAGAGGAGGGAGAAGGGCAAGGTGACTGCATGCTCCCGGCAGGGAGAGCACACTTTCCATGTTAACTGAGCACTTAGCCATGCACTGTGGCCATAACTTTTGCATTTTGAGGTATGACCGCAACACAAGCAAGAATTTCTTTTCCCCTCTTCACAATTCCACAGACACTCATTCTTACTATAGATCTTAGCAACCTCAGCATATTATATTTTTCCTCTTCTTATCAAGAATATTCACCTTTACATTTAAAGGGAGAACTTTAGCCCTAGCCTTTGTGGCTCAGTTGGTTGAGTGTTCCATGCACCAAAAGGTTGCCAGTTTGATTCCAGGTAGGAGGCAGCTGATCAATGAATTGCCTTCACATTGATGTTTCTCTCTTCTCCCTCTCCCCTTCCCTCTCTAAAAATCAGTAAAAAAAAAAAAAAAAAAAAAAAAGTTTGTTTTTTTTTAAAAAGGGGGGAGGGAGCACTTTATTGCTTCTCTTTGGCATATCTGAACTGCCAGCATCACCACTCTTGCACTTGGGGCCATTACTAAATAAAATTAGAGTTACTTAAACACAAGCACTGTGGCAATCCTACTAAGTAACTACCGGGTAGGAAGCATTTACAGTATGTAGTCATTGGACAACGGGACAATCTGCCTTCTGAGAAGGAGGGTATGGGAGAGCGTGAGATTTCATTACACTATTCAGAACAATGAACAATTTAAAACTTCTGAATTATTTCTGAAATTTTTCACTTAATATTTTTGGACTGAGGTTGACCCAGAGTAACTGACACTTTGGGAAACTGAAACTGCTAACGGGCACGTAGGTAAGAGGGGACAACTGTACTCGCTTCATCTCCTTTCCTATGACTCTAGACCTTTCTCCTGAGCTCCAGCCACTTAGATCCAACTGCCCACAGATACTACCTTTGTCATGGAATTGTGTGCCCTGAATTCCATGAGGCCAAAGCATAATTCATAATCTCACCTGATGCCCCCGCCAGTAAGCACACCCATTCCTTTATGAGGCTAGTAGGAGGGAGGCGGCGGAGGAGGTACAGCTATTGTACACCCCATGTGCCACACACTGCTCTACTTGGCTTTCACATATTAACCCACTGAATGCTCAAAACAGCCACTAAGGTGGGCTAACTCCTGGCATCCTGTAAGGCTCAGCTAGACGTCAACTCTTCCAGCTAGAGATCAAAACAATATCAATATTTTGCAGAATGTCTCTCAATTCCTGAGTCCCTAGGCAGGGTCAGGTACTCCAGACCTGGCCTTCTTAGTTCCTTATATCGAAGTATTTATCACAGGGGTTATGACTCACTGTTTACTCATCCATCTGCAGCCCTTCCAGCCATAAGCTCTGAAAGGGCAAAGGCCTCTTTTATCTCCGTGTGTCTCAGGGCCAGATGTGGGATAGGCATGCAATAAACCATTCATGGGACACAGGATTATATTCACTAGTTGCATATTCTCGGACAAGATATTAACCTCTGTGGGCCTGTTTCCTCATCTGTAAAGAGTTTAGAATTGTGCTTGAGACAAAGTAGATACTCAGCAAATGTTTACGCATTGCTGTAAACACTTTGTAACGAGCTTTGAAAGCATAATAATTCTGAACGAGCAAGGCAGGGCAAGGCATTCTGGGAAGAATAGCTATCCTAAGCAAAGGCCCTATCAGAAAGGCCGGAGAGGTTCAGAAAGAGGTGAGCAGTCTGGGTTCCTGTCCAGACAGTGAGAGGTTAAAAGTTATTTGAAGGCAGGGGCTGGGACAGGTAGGTTGCCATGCTGGGAATAGATTCCCAAAGCCCCAGCAGTCAGGGGAGCCATCAGAGCTGCATTTTGCTCTTTAAGCAGGCACTGACATGATCAGATTTGGGTAAAAACAAAAAGTACAGATGAATAATTCAAAATCTTATCTCCTCTGTATCAAATGGGGAGTAGAGATTCTGTTACCCTGAATAATGTACAGAGCCCTTAAAAAAATATATGGTCTTCCCCTAACTGGTTTGGCTCAATGGATAGAGCATCGGCTTGCGGGCTGAAGGGTCCCAGGTTCGATTCCGGTCAAGGGCACATGCCTGGGTTTCGGGCTTGATCCCCAGTAGGGGGCATGCAGGAGGCAGCCAATCAATGATCTCTGTCATCATTGATGTTTCTATCTCTCTCTCCCTCTCCCTTCCTCTCTGAAATCAATAAAAATATATTTTAAAAAAATGGTGGACCTTGAAAAATAAAAAGGTCTCAGAGTCCCCAAGAGTGTATCTATGGATACCACCTAGGGGTCCCCAGACTCATTTGGGAAGCCTGGGGCAGCCAGAAATGCCCTCAAGGTGGTTCAGGGAGCCTGGTTCTTAGAGAGGAAGTGGGCTGAAGCCCTCCAGATCTGTGGGGGCATGAGCTAAGCCTGAGGACAGACAGGCCTTAGGTAAGTGATCAGAGTGGACAGGAAAACATGATGCTGGGACACGCGAAGGGCAGAGTCTGGGAGACCAAGACATTGGGGGAGGGGGAATGAAATAGTGGCTGAGGAACACAAAGAAGTCATGCGGGTGAAGGTTCTAGGAGCTATTGCCAAAGGCCTGAATGTCTCACCACTTGCACTTTTTAGCCTGTATACATGGGCAGACCTAAAGATTGTTTTAATTAAATTTATTTGGAAACAGTATCAAAAAATTTTTTAAACATTTAAAAGGCTGTATCGTACAAAAAACTCCCCCCACTTCCCTATTTGAAAGTGAGTTGACAATCTAATACCCCATCATCCCCAAATACTTTAGTAGTGGCTATGTCCTGCAAACAGGGGCATTCTCCTTTACCAGAATACTATCAGGAAATCATTACTGACACATCACTACCACTAGCCCTCGGATCCCATTCAAGTTTTGCCAAATGTCCGTCTTTGTAGCAAAATGACCCCATTCAGAATCATGCATTCCATTGGTTGTCATGTCTTTTTAGTCTCCCTCAGACTGAAACAGGTCCTCAGACTGGTCTTGGTTTTTATGACCTTCACACTTTTGAAGATTACAGCCAATTGTTTTGCAGAATGCCCCTCAATTTGGGTTGGTCTGATGTTTCCTCAGGGTTACACTTTGGGCAGAAACGCCCTAGAAGTGATGCGTTCTTAGCACAGCCTGTCAGGAGGCCTGTGATTGCTCCTTGTCCTAATGATGCTCCCTTTGCTCAGCTGATTAGGCTTGTGTCTACCAGGCTTCTCCACTGCAAGCCATTCTTTTTCCCGCCTTGTAATAAAGAAAAAAAACCTGGGACAATTTGAGCGTCCAAATATTAATTGTAATGTCTGATAACCCACGGAATAAGTTATATAAATTTAAATTTTGTTGAGGAATGCTATTTCTCATGAAACTTCCAATCAGTTTATTAATTTATATCAATATAGATGCATGACTTCCTATTTTATTCAATGGGTGTATATATATACTCCATTACAATCTTTTCTTTTTTTGATGCTCAAATTGTCATTGATTTGTCCAGTGGGCTCTTGTTTTTGTGTTTTGAGCCCTTTTTACTTTCTGGCATAGATGTTCCAAGCTCACACTTTGCTTACCCCAGCCCTGGAATCAGCCATTTCCACCTGATTTATTTTATTGGAAATGGTACTTAGAAATGAAGATCTAGGCACAAGGTGTGCCCATTGCTATTAGGCTGTGTCAGCTCCCAGGACCTCTCAGTGCAAACAGCTAGGAAATACACACACACACACACACACACACACACACATACTTACATATATATTTTTATATGTGTGTATTGAAAACCCTAAGTTCATACTGATAGTTCATATACCATTCCAACATTCTAGTTTTCTCTTTCCATTATTTTTAATGCCTTTCTCTGTCAGTGAGAAATCTGGCTATTTTCTTTCATACATTAACTTACTTGATCAACGTTCCTGTAACCATCCTCCCATCCCCATCGCCACCCCGATCCCTGCACAAATGCCTTCCTGCCACATGACCCCACACTGAACCATCCCTCTCACTCACCCCACTCAGGTTCTGACAGCCCATGTGGGTGCCCTTCACCCCACGGGCTTACACAGAGTCGGGTCAGCCTCACTGGGTTCTGACACCCTTTGCCCTCCCCCCCGCGCCCCCCGCCCCCCAACATTCTCACTCAGGAAGATGCCCTTTCCACCCTATTGGGCTACCTCTCCATGCCACGCCACCTTCCCATCTGGTCCCCCGACACCCCAGAGACATTCTCTTTAATCTGCTCAGGTTTCAGACTGGCTCTGGGTCTTCACAGCTCCCACCCATCTACCATGCTCTGTCCACCTAAAGACTTTTAAGGCCAAATCAGTGAGATAGAGGGTTTTTATTTTGAGCAGAGAAGCTGATTGTGTGGTAGACATCAGTTGACTTGTCTGTTGCCCCGTAGGAGCAGGGTCCACCTAGTTCTCTTCCTTATCACTGACATCTTGAGTGTCACCCACTTAAGCCCACCATTCCTCAGAAGATAGCAGCAGTTGCTGAGGAGCAGCAGGGAGGAGGCCCCAGGAGGCCACATACTTCAACCACTTATGCGGAAACCCACGCATGCAGATGGCAGAGAACTGCTTTGCCTAAGAAATCAGGCAGTTGCCCAGGTGATGGAATTTATGGTGCGCTGAAAGCTTGTCTGCCCTAAAATAGCTCTCCTGCTCAGTCTAAACTAGCAGTTCATGTCTTCGGATTTAAAACCTGGTGTTAGGCACTGCCCAGGGTGGGGAAAGTATGCAGATGGGGTAGAGGGAGGCAGCAACGACTCCTGGATTCTCAGTCACGACTCTGCTCCCTTCCATGTGACCTTGACAATTTTCCCCTCTCGTCTCTTTCCCCATCATTTTGTTTAATATATTTTTTATTGATTTCAGAGAGGGAGAGGGAGAAACATCAGTGATGAGAGAGAACCATTGATCGGCTGCCTCCTGCATCCCTCTACTGGGAATCGAGCCACAACCCAGGCATGTGCCCTGACATAGGTCAATGCTCAACCACCGAGCCATCAGTCCGGCTCTTTCCCCATCTTTAAAGTGATGCTTTCTCAGGCCTTTTCAAGAACTAAAATCTTTCTCTCTCATACCATTAGCTCAGGGCTGGTTCAGTTTCAGGACTATCTGCATGCTGGGCACTGCTTGAAGCAGGCATCTCAAGGCAGCCAGCTTGCCTATGAGATAAGTGAGATTTTCCAGAAGAGGGGTTAAGATTCAGAGAGGTTAAGTGACTTGCTGTCTGCTCGCCTCCTGTGGGCCTGCCATAGAGAGAACATATCTTCTCAGATGGGTTTTCAGGGAGCAAAACCACCAAAGAGTAATTGGAATTGCTGACATACCTTCTCAACATGCACATATTATCTGTACGCAAAGTTTAAACAAGTACAGTGTTTAGTGTCCTATACACTCCGAAGTTTAATTTCAGGCTAACATTTGTTAGATGATTCTGAGTAGGTCAGAAATGGATTCCCAGCAAAATGGTGCCAAATATTTTAAATATCAAGGACAGATGTAACATGCCACAGGCTGCTGACAGATGTACCCAAGCAACCCCATTCTCTAAATAAATTACTGCCTTAAAAAGGACATATTTTAAATTGTTGAATTTTTCTAACAAAAATTAAGATGCTTATAATATGAAATTCAGATCTTATTTGTCTTTTCTAGAACTTGAAATAGAAGTTCTTTAAAGGAACTGATTCAGTGAGGAACTGAGATTTGCTGGGAGGCAGGGTGGGGAAGATGGAGAAGCCTGATGACCATTTAGGAATGTTAACTACATTCCAGTAAATGTTCTAGAGAAACATCATATATGAAAATACCTTGACATTCTTGTGACTTACCTTGAGTTGTTTGATGGAAACAATCAAAATAGAACACAGTTCAGCCCTGCCCAGTGTGGCTCAGTGGATAGAATATTGGCCCGTGCAGTGAAGGGTCTTGGATTTGATTCCCAGTCAAGGGCATGTACCTGGGTTGCCTGTTCGACCTCTGGCCCCAGTTGGGGCACTTGCTGGAGGTAATCCAATGTCTCTTTCTCATATCAATGTTTCCTTCTCCCCCCCCCCCCCCTTCTAAAATCAACAGAAAAAAATATCCTCGGGTGAGGATTAACAGAACAAAATAGAATACAATTCAATGTTAACAGTACTGGAAAAAATGTTAACTTTATTCACATAGGAATTTATTAACAAGATTAGAAGCACTTGAAAGGTTAGGCTCCTCCTCTGTGAAATGCTGCCCAAGGTCTCAACCCTCCCCAAAAGAACCCTGGTTCCCACTGATCTGGTACCCCCAAAGCCCCATTCCTGGCTTCTCAATCCCCTGCTATCTCAGCATCTCCTCCTCCTTCAAGCTGTAAGATTCCCTTAGAATCAAAGCCCAGGAAGAGACTTTGGGCTATGTCTCAAGTGTGGCCTGGCCCATTGCACCAGCAGGGTACACTGTCCATGCGCAGTGGTTTTGGCTCCTTCCTGCCTCCTGCTCCCAACACTGCTACAGGCCTGTCACCTCAGTCTCCTCCTAATCAGAACACACTATCTGTGCCTCATCAAGCAAGTCAAGTCAGAGCAGGCATCAAGATAGCACTTTGCATCCTTTACGGCTATCTGCAGGCCTTGCAGGGTAAGGAATACAGCACTAAAGAGCAAGCACTGTCCTTGCCTCCAGATCGAGGGCTCAGCTTCGTATGGCATCCCATGGGAACTACACCAGGAGAATGGTTACAGGATATCCATCCCTCCAACCTGTTTTCTTTAGAGATGATATTTAAACGACAAAATGTAAAATGCCACAAATGGAAATGGTAGATTCTACAAAGGGGGCGTTGCTGGAACAATGTTTATTAGGGAGTTTCCTGGAGGTGTTTTCAGGGTCAACAATCACATTGAAAACCTACCCTACGCCAGGCACATGTGTACCTCCTCTAATGTTCACAATGAATGGAAAGACATTTTATCCCCACGTTACAAAGACAGGCCTAAGAAGGGTGAAGTTCCCCAATTTTGGTTGTTTTCTTGTTCTGCTTTTTGATCAATTGCTCATCTGTCTAAACTAAATTTGCCCGATTCCACAGTAAGACTTCTACAAGGTCAGAGGAAGTACCAGGATTGGAACCCACCGGAGCCTAATCCTTCTCTTCCCAACAGTTCGGCTGCCTCCCTCCACGCACTGCTCCCAATACAGAGGTGGCAGGAGAAAAAACCCGGATGTAGACCTGGTGAAAGTCTATCTCAGGGCCTGCCAAAAGCCCTTACCACAGGTGATCCCCTAAGCTCTTCATGCCTTGAGAGGCAGCTATCCTTCCAAGATAGGAGAGTGGCAGGCACAACCTGCCTTTCTCAGCAAAGTAACTGACTGTGGACCCTTCCCCTTTTTTACCGGTGTACTGTATTCTTTCTTTTTGGGTACATTCTCTGCCATATTTCCCCACCTAACAAGAATGACTCCTCCATCTGTGACAGAAAGGGAAAAAGGCTAAACAGCAGCACACATGTGCTTAGGACAGCCGTGGGCAAACTACGGCCCACGGGCCGGATCCGGCCCGTTTGAAATGGAAAAAACTAAAAAAAAAAAAAGACCGTACCCTTTTATGTAATGATGTTTACTTTGAATTTATATTAGTTCACACAAACACTCCATCCATGCTTTTGTTCCGGCCCTCCGGTCCAGTTTAAGAACCCATTGTGGCCCTCGAGTCAAAAAGTTTGCCCACCCCTGGCTTAGGACCACATATGAAAACACTTTCAATGGGCCTATTTCCCCCTCTGTTTTAAATGAGTATAATAAACACCTGCACAGCACCACAATTAGCTGAAACTCAGAAGCTAAACCTCTTGGATTCAAATTCTGGCTCTGACCTTGGTAGCTGTTTAGTCTATCCATGCCTCAGTTTCCTCATCTGGAAACTAAGATGGAGATGATAGAGGCACTTGTCTCTCAGAGTTGTTGTGAAAATTAAATCACTCTATATGAAACATCTAGAGTCACTGGAATACAGCAATCTCTAAAAATAAGCATTTGCTTTACAATGCTACTGCTAGTGTCATCAAATAATCCCCCAAATAAGTGTTTATTCACCAAACTTCCTAATTTCTACAACTGCTGGTAGGTGTACAGGATGATGTAACCTTTATGGAAAGGACTATGATCATCTCAAAACAAAAACTACAGAAGTACTTTATTTACCTTTTGACTAGGACAGGGTGGGGAACCTTTTTCTGCCAAGAACCATTTGTAAATTTATAACATCATTCGAGGGCCATACAGAATTTAATATCAACTTAAAAATTAGTTTGCTGCCCTTGCTGGTTTGGCTCAGTGGATAGAGCGTCAGTCTGTGGACTGAAGGTAGCTGGGTTAGATTCCGGTGAAGGGCACATGCCCGGGGTGCAGGCTCAATCCCCAGTAGGGAGTGTGGAGGCAGCCCATCAACGATTCTCTCATCATTGATGTTTCTATTTCTTCCTCTCCCTTCCCCTCCCCTCTGAAATAAATAAAAATATATTTTAAAAAATCAGCCTGCTATATTTGGTCAAACATTTAATTAACTCACCCCTAATACCTTGGCAGGGCCAGACCAAACGTTCCCCACCCTTGGACTGGGTAGAATCACTGCTAGGAAATTACCCTGAAGATACATCTCCACAAGTAAAAACAACGTATGCACAAGACTACTTATTGTGGCATTATGTAAAAACATGACTGGAAATGTCTTAAAAGTCCAGGTATGGGAGATTTGTTGAATCAACTATGGAACATCCACATAATTGAGTACTATGAAGCCATAAGAAAGAATAAAGACAACTGATATAAATCAAGTTTCAAGCAATGTTAAATATTTTAAAATTACATATTGTATGTCCACTGAAAGGGCCTAGCACCCACTAACGTTGAGCATGCCTACAATCCAGACCAGCGGTCACCAACCTTTCGGACCTCGCAGACCACCAGTGGCCCACGGACCATCCGTTGGCAACCGCTGGTCCAGATCTTTTTTTTTTTTTTTTTAAAATATATTTTATTGATTTTTTACAGAGAGGAAGGGAGAGAGATAGAGAGTCAGAAACATCGATGAGAGAGAAACATCGATCAGCTGCCTCCTGCACATCTCCCACTGGGGATATGCCCGCAACCCAGGCACATGCCCTTGACCGGAATCGAACCCGGGACCTTTCAGTCCGCAGGCCGACGCTCTATCCACTGAGCCAAACCGGTTCCGGCCGCTGGTCCAGATCTTAGTTTCTAATTTCCAATCCCCACTAAAGGGAACCAGGACTCCTTGGGAAAATGGCTGATTCCAGGTGAAAGGTAGGGAAATGTAAGATTAGCATGGAACATCTTTTTGTGACATAGAGGAAATGTTCAAAGACCAGTTGGGGGGGGGGAGGGGTGTCCATAGGACACAGCTAAGAGTCTAGTATCTAGAATATAAAAAGAACTCTTACAACTCAATGATAAAATGACAATTTTCAAGTGAGCAAAAGGTATGAATAGACAATTCTAAGATATACAAATGGCCAATAAGCATATGAAAAAAATGCTCACCATCATTAGTCATTGAGACATCACTTCACATCTACTAGGATGACTATAATTAAAACAAACAAACAGAAAACAAGTGTTGACTAAGATGCGGAGAAATCAGAACCCTTACACAGCCCTAGCTGGTTTGACTCAGTGGATAGAGCATCAGCCTGCAGACTAAAGGGTCCCAGGTTCGATTCCAGCCAAGGGCACATGCCCGGGTTGCGGGCTCGATCCCCTCCCCCCCAGTAGGGGACATGCAGGAGGGAGCCAATCAATGATTCTCTCCCATCATTGATGTTTCTCTATCTCTCTTCCTTCCTCTCTGAAATCAATTAAAAAAAAAAAAAAAAAAAACCCTTATACATTACTGTTGGGAATGTAAAGTGGTTTAGCTGCTATGGAATAGTTTAGTGGTTCTTCAGGCAACATAGAATTACCATATGACACTGCAATTCCACTCCTAGATATATTCCCAAAAGAACACGTTTATATAAAAACTTATATATGAATGTTCATAGAAGCATTATTCATAATCAATAACTGGAAACCCAAATGTGCATTAACAGATAAAATAGGGGTTTATCCATGCAATGGGACATTATTCAGCCATAAAAAAGAGTAAATTACTGATACATGCGACAAGATGGATAAACCTGGAAAACATTATCCTCCTATATAATAAAAGGCTAATATGCAAAATTGTCCCCTTGGGAGTTCAACCATGAGTTAGATCGCTCACTATGATGTGCACTGACCACCAGGGGCCAGCGCGGAATATGGTGGATGAGCAGCGGCAGCGAGCGGGTGGGGGAGTGGGGAGGGGGGTGGGGAGGGATGACGACGCTGAGGGAGTAAGGGAAGGAGGTGGTGGGGAGGGAGGTGGAGAACTGGATCGGGCATGATTACTGGCCAGGCCTAGGGACCCTACCCATGCACGAATTTCGTGCACCAGGCCTCTAGTGCTAAAATAAAAGAAGCCAGACACAAAAAGGCTACATATTGTATCACTCCATTTATGTAAAATATCCAGAGTAGGCAAATCCATAGAGAGATTTGTGATGGCCAGGGAATGGGGGGATGGGAGAATTAGGACTATTAGGTATAGGGTTTCTTTTGAGGGTGATGGAAATGTTCTGGAATCTGATAATGGTAATGGGTACACAACATAGTGAATATACTAAAAAATCCCTGAAATCAACATTTTAAAGTGGATTGGAAGTTGTGAGTTAAATCTCAATTAAAAAAAAAAAAGACACAGCTAGTTGGAGGAGATCACCACTCTTCAAATCTGGGGCAAGCTAAGCATAAAAAATACTGAGTTATTAGATTATAACACTTTGAATTTAAAAAATAAAGCCAAATTCATAGTAAAAATTACAACCCAAAAGGACAGAGGGAAGAAAACTCTTCTTTACAGATGAATGCCAGCTAATAAATGTAGAAGGCATGATGAAATAAGAAAATTACCATTTAAGAATTCCTAATGTGATAATTAACTAACTGGTGAATTTATATAAAAGAACATTAGAGTTCAGTATACTTCTCTTTCAACTTTTCTGGAGGTTTACAATTTTTCAAAATAAAATGTTGGGGAGAAAGTCTATACACTAAATCAACTTTAAAGAACAAACCCAACATGCTTAAACTGTAACAATCAGAAATGCAATGATGTCTAATACAAAGAATCTAATTTTCTTGGACATATTTTACTATTCCCATTATGATATATATAGTTGCTCTGCAAGTCCTCTATGAATCCTCAAGGCTTCTAAATTAGTTAAATGAAAATCACCTAGCCCAATTCAGACAATCAAAAATTTATCCAAGAGGAAAGAAAATAGGTTGGACAACTCACAAACCCCACTGTGCTTTACCCACTACGTGGAACTCCACATACCTCAAAATAATGGCTTTCAAATGTTTTTTCTTTACAAAATTTCTGAGAATTTCGAGAGGTATTCATTTTTAGCTACAGGGCAGACACTCCACATGTTGAGCAGACAATTCAATGTATCTCCAATAGGAAGATTTGTCATAAAGAAAGTCACCAAAAGTTGTAAGCAGTCTGGATTCATGTTTATTGAAGCCAGTAATTAGAGACATCTTCTTTCCCAGCACTAGAAAGCAAGGTTCCACATGACTGCATACTGCATCTGGATAGAGCCACCCCCCTGGACCAAGGCTGCTCGGGGAATAATCTGCAGTCCTAATTTTAAGTGAAAAACACCAATAAACTTAGTATAGAGACAACAGTGAACTTTCACTTACAGTATCAACATTGTTAAGGTCATGATGTACAGAGCAGTCACTTTCAACTTTGTTAAAACTAATGAAACGCAAAGTCTTCAATTTAAATACTGATTTTAAAATGCCAATCGAAAAAAAAAAAAAAGTGCAAACAAAATTAAATAATTCTAGCAGCATACCCGTTGCATTTTTAGGAAAGAATAACTCATGGCCTCGATAAGGCCACATCTTCAAAACTGGGCTTATTTCTTTGATTTTTCCATTTTATAGACAAACAGCAGATGTAACCACTATAATGTATATAAATAGTCATAAAATTCTATTTAACAGTCTACCATACAAGTGTATTCTGCAAATAACATGAATTTTACTTTAAAAAGTAAAGGCTGTTTATTGTTTGGCCTTTGGTTCCAATGCTTGAAAGCCCCGAAATAACAAAAAGACCCTCCCATCCCCCCACTTCCCCAAAAGAACCCTGCAGCTCCCCAAAGTTGGTAGACTTTGGCAACCACTAAGCACATGACACTATGCAACAGTTTCTTCTGATACTAGTAGCATCCATTTGTCATGAGAAATTAAAAGTGGTCTCCAAGAAACCCTCCTTCACAGAACACAGGTGCCTTAGCATTTCATCGGTTTTAGTACATTTTACAGTGACACAAAAGTGCTTATCAGTTTAAATCATAAAAAAATAAAATAAACGAAAAGTAAAATGATGCTTTAAAATTTAAAATCACTCCATATCCCTCTTAGGCATGTGCCTTCCCAGGAATCCTTTCTTGTTCCTGAGGTCACTCCTTTTGGGCCCCACTCCCAGCCACTACAGAGGAATTAAGTGACCCCACCACTAGTGTGGTCACAGCTGTTGGGCATCTAGTGGTCACTACCCCACAACTATCACTCCACAGTCAGTTTACTGTCATTACCTGGACAATTTGGTAATTGGAAACCACAATACATTAAAAAAAAAAACCCTGAATTTAAAAAGGGTGAAAAAGTATATTTTCAACAATAAAACTGGCACAAGAAACATGTTTTATGTTTGTCAGAAAGGCAAGTAAATACTCAGCTTTCTCCTTAACAGTGTTCAGACCTTTACAAAAAAGCAATTCAAGACAGTTTGAGAGTCTTGTTCTATAACATAGGATATTAAGTTATGCCCAGTACTATGTTAGTGGTCAGTCAAATCTTGTATGTAAAAGTAATAACATTAGGGAAGTAATGCTCAGACACAATACAATAAACATTCATATAAAAAAAGTAAACTCCACATAAATGAACTGTGGTTTTTCCCTTGGTTTGACAACAAATGTTTTAGACATTAAATTAATGGTAGTGTTTGCATTTAAAAGCTCTGTATCATGTATAAAATTAAAAGTGCCATTTCAAATCCACAGAAGTCATTTCCAGAATGGTGTTGTGACATGATAATGTGCATGAATTTGCCCTAAATGGAGACACCTGAAACTCTTATTTCCATAAGAAAAAAAAAAAACGAAAAGCTTCATTTTATGAAAAACACAAAACAAGAAGTATATCATTTTCATTTTCAATATAAAACATTCATTTGTTTGTCCATCTCATAGCACTGATCAGACCAGGGAGCTAGGACAAAACCCTTCTGCACATGATGGCTTCCACAGACAGTAAGGCAGGGATTGGTGCAAGCCAATTAATCAGTGTGCAATTACATTAAAAACCTCCCTCAAACTTTCTGTAGTACTTTGCATTATAGTAAAATGAGAGGCTGGTCACCCATTCTCTACTTGTAGGCCAGCCTGTGGTAGTAAAAAAAAAGAAAAGGTTTTTGAAATTTAAAAAACAGAGCAGGAGTTATTAAAAAAACACTATTTAAAGTAAACTAATTTTGTAACTGCCGACTTTAAACACATCCCAGTGACTGTCTGCCCCACAGTGCACATGCATGGAGCCCAGCACCTCCCATGAGAACATGGCCTCGGCCAAGCACGTGAGTCCCGGGAGGCTGCCATCTTCCCCATCCCTGTGTCAGCTCCACCTGACTCAGGCACACCCACACTTAACACATCTTTCATAAATTAAAGATGCATTCAGAACAAGTCTAATTCCCACTATGCTTAGTGTTTAGTTTGGAAATGCTTCTGATATTAAGTCTTAAAAATGATTATTCAACTTCTACCGAACACACAGTATTTACTAACACTGCTCATCTCCTCCTTCCTTCACCTCCTTCAACGTTCAGCTCCCCCACCATCACTTCTCTCATTCCTCCTTTAAGCCATTTTTGTTTCCTGGACTTTCTGCTACTTAATCTGCTTCCCAAGAACAAGTGAATTTGCTAGCACGCACCTGGTCAGACTAACCATCTGATCAATGATTTCCTGGTCTCATTTGCTCCGCCCTGAAAGAAAGAGGGCTCTCTCTCTTTTCATCTACCTTCCCCTCCACATGAAGCCCCGGCTGCACTTGCTTCCCACGAGAGAGCAACATGCCTGCGAGTCCAAGGTTATCCTTAACAAAGGGATCTGACACATAACCTTCCTAAATGTGCAATTCACACTCGGACAAGCCAATGAAGTTTTTTTTTTTTAAGTTCATCTCCCCTGCCCCCAAAAACTGATAGCATGTGCCGTATCAGAAAAATCCTGGTCTTAGCAGATCAATATACATAGTTATTTGGTCATTTTACATATGCACTTTTAAGGAGGATCAGGCTTCATTTTCTGTTGAAGAGTTTGTTACCATGGAGTCTGGTTTTCGAGTCATCCTATCCAGTTCTTCCTGAACATTTGTCAACACAGTCTTTTGTCCTTTAAAAAAAAAAAAAGAAAGCAATGATGGGTTATTGAAAAAAGCCTTTTTCATCACAATGATTATGAGGCAGACCTAAATTCAGTCCTTCTTTATTCGAAATGTCACAGGTCTGTGTTCCCCCAACCAAATAATTCCTATTTCCTATGAGGGGATACCTGCTCATAGCCTGGGTCACCAGACCAGATTCTGAGTCCGTAAGAACTCAGGAGCCCCTGAAGGCCCAGGCTGACCTGAGGATGGAGTGATTCCCTGATGGCATCCTTTGATACGAAAACACCCATTAGGGAAAACACTGTATTAACATATCTTACAGCCAATGGAAAATTAAGAGCCAAGAACTTTTAAAATGGCCTCAAGCTTCCAGGGAAAATGTGTAATTCCCAAGGAACTTGGTTATTTGTTTCAGAGACTTCTAAGATATAGACTTGCTCTAAAGACATAAAGGACAGATGGAGGGGGGTGAGGTTCCTAAGCAGGAAAAAATTACAACCCTCCAGTGAGACAGTGTGTTCACAGCTCCAGCACATGGTAAGACTGGGGGGCAGTAAACAAAAATCCGTGTAAAGCATCACAAGAAATTAAATAAATAAAATGCCAATGGTACACTCTAGACCAGTGATTCTCAACCTTCTGGCCCTTTAAATACAGTTCCTCATGTTGTGACCCAACCATAAGATTATTTTCGTTGCTACTTCATAACTGTAATGTTTCTACTGTTATGAATCGTAATGTAAATATCTGATATGCAGGATGATCTTAGGCGACCCCTGTGAAAGGGTCGTTCGACCGCCAAAGGGGTCGCGACCCACAGGTTGAGAACCGCTGCTCTAGACCATGACTCCAATGGACAGAGCTTCTACACCAGGGGACATGTATAGGTTAGGAACTACCTCAACTCACCCAACAGTCAGTTCCTGAGAACCTGAATGTACACTAATCCCACCATAAATGTGCCCAGGAAACCTGCTCAGTAATAAGGTAATCCTACTGTAAGTATAGTCAGTATAAAGCAGAGAAGTGCTTCCTTTGCTTGGCTGTTTGCAGGTCAGGTTGATTCGGTCTGCAGGTCAGGTGAAATCACTCTCCTGTCCAGCTCCCACCTCCAACACCCCTCAATCAGAAGGCTCGTAAGTCTCAAAGGGTCCTTCAGTACCTGACTTCTTGGCTGTGCTCTGCACCCCACCAGCACCAGGACTTCCAGGAGAGCCTGTTTTTTTACTCAACAGACTGTTGAAGAAGCTAGCCAACACCCCTTCACTTGCTGCATTATCTAAGGAAACATTAAGAAAAAAAAGCATCACACAAACTGGACAACTCAATTAAACAAATAAAACCTAGTTTTCAGCTTGGAATGATCCAGTAGTGGCTACTGTATTCCTAGGATACTGAGCAATCATACAAATCAGCATGATTAATAAGTGGAATCCTGTTTAGATTTCCCACCAGTTTGGAGGCACAATAGATAACCTGTGCTTTACATCACCTCCCTGTCCACAAGTCCACAAGACAGTGTTTCTCAAAGTTTTATAATCCCGTAACAGTCAAAAGCTGCTGTGAAAAGCTCTTATTCAGAATAGAAGTCAGCCATCAAATATGCAATAATAAAATTTTGTTTTGAGGTCTTATTGCACCCAACATCTTTGGGTATTAATTACTAAGTCAGTGGGAAAAGAACTATTTCAACTAATAAGTAATAGAGTTTCACAAGAGAAGTGAAGGGGGAAAAGTCCCACAATTCATAAATGGTAATCAAATAAACATAATAAGAAACAAAACTAAGGACTTAAAAGACACATTTTAATGTGACTTCTTATACTGTATTCCTCTCCAAAGGAATCTGCACTGCTTAACCGAGATCTTACACAAAGTCAGGTGCAAGGGGCACCGATCCCAACAAAAACACAGGCTTGGCCGCTGCCAACCACAAGCCCCTCCCCTTGAGAGAGGGGAGGTGGAAAGCAGCCCTTCTTGGGGAAGAAAACAGCCCATGAGTCTCTACCTTCCAAACCCAGCCACGCAGTCCCCACAGAGCTGAGGCCTAGGACTAAGCCTCTCTCCAGACACAGGATACATACTTTTGATGTTTGGATCCGGCTTCTTTACTGACGTGCCTGGGGAGGCACTAGGCACGCTGGCTGGCCCTCCCCGGCCCTGAGTTCTTGGAGAGCCAGAGGGTCCTCGTGCAGGGGATTCCTAAGTCCAAAACCAACCCAAGTCACACATAGGCATAAAAATAACAGAAAATACATACTCCAAAAATGAAACCATCAGTCTACAGGGTATTTCCAGTCTAGGGAGAAGGATGATAGGACGGGGCGTTTGCTCCCAGCTCAGTCCCTTTCTAGACCTGTTTCTCCTGAGAGAAGAGGTATCAAGATAACAAAGCCTGTTCACTCAAATCCCAGAAGAGTATTCCTTCTTCAGATATTTTCTGAGTTCCTACTATGTTCCTGGCCCTAGGCCTTCGGGGGACCAAATTCCCTTTGAAAATACAAAAGCCCACACACACTCTTACAAATAATGGTATAAGATTTGAAGACACCCAAGACACTGGGCCTTGACCCTCTGTTTAAGGTACTCACGGAAGCTCTCGTGGGCGTGGCTGGCTGCTTGGCAAGGAGTGACTGCAAAGAGAGGGACATACTGGCCATTAACCAAGGCCTGCCAAGTGCACTGAAGGTCTGGAGAAACACTTCCAAGTATTCCACTAGAGGGCGCCATTAACAACAACCAAGTCATGGGTTTAACACTAAATGCAAAAAATTTCAATTGAGTAGTTTGGTATTTGGTGAAAAAATATATTCCAAGTAACCAGTTTTAAAGCTAAGGAAGCAAGGAGAGCACAGAAGGGAGGAACAGTTGGCAAAAGAACTGTTAACACCCCCTGCTGACCTGCCTGCTCCACCAGACATGTCATGTCTAACCCATATTACACATGTCATGTCTAACAGCAGACTGGTGGCATGTCTAACAGCCCAAGTGAAACAGGTGAGACTGAGTTTGCATCCTGAAGGCCTCTGCTCTGGCCTCACTGGTCAGCTTGGGGAAGTTACTTTCCTCACTTACAAAATGGGTGTATCAGCTCACCTGCCTTTATTCCCAAGGACGTAGAGGGCTATGTGAAATAATGAAAGTGAGTTCAGGGCACTTGCCCAACATGGGAAGTATTATGCTAGAAAACCTACATTTCCAGTCAAAAAAAGTACTTAAAAAGATAACTGCCCTAGCCAGTTTGGCTCGGTGGATAGAGAGTTGGCTTGCGGACTGAGGGGTACCAGGTTCGATTCCGGTCAAGGGCATGTACCTTGGTTGCAGGCACATCCCCAGGAGGGGGTGTGCAGGAGGCAGCTGATCAATGTTTCTAACTCTCTATCCCTCTCCTTTCCTCTCTGTGAAAAATCAATAAAATATATTTAAAAAAAAAAAAAAGATAACTAAGCCCATCACTGTAGAATCTGCAAGGCAGGCAGGGATTCCCTGAGGCAGGTGGTCTAACCCCTACTCTGCACCAATTCTAGAAATGGAAGGAAACAGGCCTGCTCGCAACTCCTTTTGAAGCTCTCTGATGACGGTGACCTCGCCCCAGGGAACTGGCATTTCACTCATGAGAAGGCCTCTGCTCTGGCCTCACTGGTCTTACCTGCTGCTTCATTAGGAACACCTGCTCATCCTCTGCTGCCAACTCTTTGTCATGGACCAGCTGTGAAGGGAAGAGACACACTCATTTGTGGTCAGAGGTAAAGAACATCTGAACTACTATCAAAATTCATGCTGAAAGGAGAATCTTGGGCTAGGGTCTCCACATGGGTATGGGCAGTATCCCTGCTGAGACTTTCTGAGACCAGCCGTGGCATGTGGCCAAGTGACTTTGTAAAAGTCTGGTAGGTTCTAACACCTCCTAGGAGCAAGGGATCAACTAAGTAGTTCAGAGGTGGTGGAGGTACTGTCAGGACCTAAGGGGAAACGTCAACCCCACTGCATCACTCATGCCCCACCCGAATCCACCTGCGTAATACCACACTTCATCTAAAGATTTTTTCTTCTAAAGCCCTTGGATTACTACCCCCTGGATCGGTTAATGTGTAAAACCTGATTCTTTATAGGTTTCTTTTCCTATTAAAAAAATACCTGTAACCCTTAGTGATTGATATGGGTACCTTCCTCACAGGAGGTTTCATGATAAAGTCTTCATATGCATCTTCTGGCTTCACAGTTGTGAAATTTTCATGTAAAATGGCTATTTTCTTTTCATTGTCCCAACCAGCAGGTCTAAAGGCAAAAAAAAAGGGATTGACTTGTTTTTCCTAGGACTGCCTTATAGTGTACAGAGCACACTCTGGGTTAGACAGGACTCCTGGATGAGTTCCTTTCCCACAAAATCTCGTCTCCAGTTGCTGGGTTGGCTTGCAACTTTCAGTAGACAAGCCAAAATTTACTGCAGGTATAACTCATCAGATCAACACTGTAGGCCCTGCTGGGATCTTACTGATTACACATGCTGACCCACAGCAAGTGTTCAGAGCCTTCCCACACCTCCATCCAGAAGAGCAAGGACACAATGGAGCCCTGTTCTAAGAGGAGAGAATGCTGAGACCAGCATAGAGGCCACAGCTCAGGATGGGACTGTTTCTCTTTGGCATGCAGGCACCTCTCCTGTGAGCTGTTTCTCTGAGAACTCTTCTTTCTGACAAGTTTCTTATGGATTGGTTCATACATTTTACTGGTTTGGGAAAATCTACCCTGGAGCCAAGAGGAGAACCACGACCTGCACTATCCTGGGCTCAAACCAAAGGGACACAAAGAGTCTTACATGGATGCTGCCCAGCTTGACACCACAGGGCAAGATGGTACCCAGGATCCATTAGGTTAAGCCATAGCCAACAGACTTTCCTAAAGGAGCAAGTTTAAAATGTCCTACATTTGAACTTTAGAAGTTCTAAAAGATGGTGACTGATTGGTCTCACAGGCCTCTCACTCTCCATTCAATTCCTGCTCCACAGCTCTAAAACCAAGAAAGTGCTTAGCCAGGGGTCTGCACCCAAATTGCTCTGCTGACGTCATCAGCTCCCCAAAAGGCAACTACCTAGAGGACCCAAAGTGCAAAGGGGCAAGGCGTGATCAAGATACCGCCATGACCCATGCAGCCTTCAGAAGCTGCAAGATACTTCTCCACTCCAAACCAGCCCCAAACCCAGCCAGTCTCCCTGCTCCTCCTGCTCCCTGGGGTCATGTGTGGTCTGGGCACTGGCTGACTCCAAATACATACTGCTCTGCACTTGTGCCACTGGCTGCTTTAGACAACTCTCTAATATCAGTCCAAGCCTCTAGGTTTGCTGTCTACAAACAGCCCAAGTGAGGTTCTCCCTGAATGTTTAGGAGGCAATCCATTCAGTCCCGAGCTCTTGGCTTTCACACCTTCAGTCTTCTCATAGACTGTCCCTCCTGCTCCTCCATTCTTTCTGGCCTGCCTGGCCCACACCACTCATCCTTCTAGCATCACTCTCTCTGCCTTCCCTGCTGCACTGTCTCCACTATCCCGCTACTCCCCTACCTCTCCTTGGCTGTGTGTGTGTGTGTGTGCCATGTGCAGGGACCACCTCTCATTCATTTCTGTGTACTCAGCATAGATCCCAGGTACCTACAAAGTGCTCAGTATTTGCTGAATATCCTGTAATTCTTTTTTAAGTCAAGAGAATATCTAAGACTAAAAACATTGATCAATGGCATAAGTCCTCTCAGAGACCACAGCTTCAACATTTATTTATGCATCCACAGCATTATCATTCTCCAGTGAGTGAAAGACACAAACTCGGGCAAACAGGTACCCAAATCCCTGCCCAGGGGCTCCCAAAATGTGAAATGCTGGAAACACACTAAGCAGGCAGTACAGCCGAAGCCCATGCTGACAGGGATGCCTGCTGATGACCAGAGAGAAACCAGATGCTTCGACAGAGAACATTCAGGATCCCCAAAGCGCCAATTCCCTCTACTTCAACTCCCTCCCTCGGCTAGTATTTTACCAGAGTAGACAATAAGTGGCAAAAATGGCTGGCTTCAGTTTTGGCAACTTGCTCTCAAGGACGGAAGGCAGCACTCGTGACCTCATGCTACCCACTTCTCTCAGACTGGAGGCAGAACGGCAAGTAATCTGGGAAGGAGCGGAGAGGGAAATGTGGGTGTACCTATCACCTGTGAGGTCCAGCCCAAGCACCTTGCCCCAAGGCCGCAGAAAGCTGGCTGTGTAAGACAGAAGGCACCTTACTTGGAAAGATAAAAAGTAAAGAGCAAATGTACAGTGAAGAATTTGAAAGCATCACCTACAAAGAACTCACATAAAAACTGCATCCTTTTCCACAACTAAGGCAGGCGTGGTAAAGTGGAAACCATACGTTTTATGAACGATGTACTTATACAACAAGTCGAGGTTTTTTTCTTCCTTCACTGATGTGTAAATCAAGGCAGCTCCATCTAAGCAATCTGCTTAAGGAAAATCAATTTACTACAGGAAACAGAAGCAAACACACACAAGCACAATCCTCACAATACTACCCATAGGTTGACCAGTTTTTGATTAATACATAATCAATAGAAAAGCGTTGAAATTTTAAAAAACTGAAAGGATAATAACAGCAGACAAACCAGGTCAAAAGTAAAGAGTATGTTGCTAGTGGGCCATGCAGTTCCTTTTTTAACATGTAAACTTGTTTTCTGACCCATTAAGATTGCGTCTTAGCAGTCGAGTTAATAGCTCTGAAGCTAGCCCAGGAAAACACCCTCAGGATATCCAAGGTATAGATTCTTTCCCACGCAGATGCTCACATGTGATTAAGTTTATCATTAAGCACGTTTATGAGATGGGTACCTACATGTACTGATAACCACTACTGAGCTGGACAAGCTAAAGGGTCCAAAGGAAGTGATAGGAATGTATCCCTCACTCCCACCCTAGGGAGTAGATCTATGGCACCAACTGCTATTGGATTTTTATAGATACTGGACTCAAGGAACTACTGACACAGCATCTTTCTCATGGACAGCACAAAACACTTGTAGCATCTAAAACAATAGTGTTGGGTAATTAAACCTTTCTGCAAAAGAAGCAAAGTTTAAAAAGCTTTCCAAGATATGATAAAAGTATCTTGGTAATAAAATCAAACATCAGCTTCCTTCTTAAATATAAAAGCCTACCAAATATACAGCATTAAAAATAAAAGTGATCAAATATAGGCAAAAATTCCTAAATCTCAAATTCTAACATAGTAATATACAAAACTAGTAAAAAGATGTATACATTATCTCCCTGGCAGGATCTTTCTGGATTCAGGAAGTACTTATCTCCTTGAAGATGCCCCCGGGCCCCAAAGCAGCACCCCAAGGATACACTGGAGGCAGAACCTCCGTAGATGTGACTGGATAAAGTCGAAGTGCTCGTCCCTGTAATCATGCTCCTTCTCCAGGACACTCACGGCATCGCACTGCAGGGAAGACAGAAAGAAAAATGAGTGTCTTCTTCAAGAGTAAAGTATCACAGCTCCAAAGAAAGCCACAGGCAAAAGTCCAAGCATTAATTAGACAGACAAGAGTGAAAGGCAATTGGACAGCCCAGCCGGTGTGGTTCAGGAGTTGAGCATTGATCCATGCATCAAGAGGTTGCCAGTTCGATCTCCAGAAGGGCGTGTGCAGGAGGCAGCCAATCGATGTTTCTATCTCTCCCTCTTCCTCCCCCCCTCTCTAAAATCAATAAAAACATATATAAAAATTCTTTAAAGAAAAAAAGCAACTGAATATTTTTTCTCTTATCCTGGACCTCAGTTTCCATATCTGTAAAGTGGGAATATAAGAACCCTGATCAGCTCACTAAGGTTCCAAGAATCAAACAAGGTCATATCAAGAAACAGGCCTACTGGGCATGGTTGGGCACTGCACATTCCACAGGGCTCCGTTCTCGCAGAACCCGACGCAAAAGGTACTCCCTATAGTTGGGCAACACAGTGGCTCTGACTGGGAATGAAGTACTTTTGAAACTCAAAATGTTTTAAAGCCACTCCTTTTTATTTTGTAAGAGACACAACTTTGTTACTCTATAACTGAACTTAATTTCTATTCCCACTTCATCATTCTGCAGGATAAAAGAAACTGAAATTTCAAGTTCCCTTCCGTCTTTTCATAGGCTTATGTTCCTTTCTGAAAATCATCTCAAGTCCAACAGACTTTACAGACCAAAGCCCAAAAGAATTCTGCTCTTCCATATATATTTTTCAATATTAGTTTGGGCTAGATGAACTGGTTTACACAGCCTTATGAAAACTGTTTTTAGTTCTAAGTTTGAATCACTCAATAAATTGACAGTGCTTCATGGAGAGATCAACCCAGGCTATGAGCAAACTGAGTTATGTCATGTTTCCAGCAACAATGTTTAAATGACATTTTCTATGCTGACATATTCAATGTACCTTAATGAATCCTGAATTAGCCCAACTCTCCCTTGGGAAGACACCTAATTAAAGCTTCCCAGTTTCTTTCAGATGGTGACTGTTCACTGGCCAAATTGAGTCAAGTTTGCAGCTCCCTGGCACACACCTTTGTGCACACCACCAACACTGGGATCCCCAGATTATGAGTCAGCACATTGTCACCAAGAGGCAGGGCAACATTTTCTTCATCAGGACCCGAGGTCAGAGGCCCTCTTCTCTGTGGGGAACCTTGACAACCTTCTTCTGGTTCAATATAGTCTTGAAAATCTTTCACAACTATAGGTGAAAAAGGAAAAGAAAATTACACACACAGAGATACATGCCAGCTTTAGAACACTGAAAAAAGGTAGGAACAAGCACAAAACAAAAAGAATTGTGACAAATTTCCTAATTGCACCCTACTGCAATATTAGGGATTTGGGGACGATGATACAAAATGCCAATTCAGTTTGAGCATTATAACTTCAGAACAGCAAAAACATTCCCCTGGCCTGGCCGGTGAAGCTCAGCAGTTGAGCATCGACCCATGAACCAAGAGGCCACCAGTTCAATTCCGCATCAGGGCACATGCCCAGGTTGTGGGCTCAATCCCCTGTGCATGTGTGCAGGAGGCAGCCGATCAATGATTCTCTCTCATCATTGATGTTTCTCTCTCCCCTTCTCCCTTGCTCTCTGAAATCAATAAAAAATATATTTAAGAAAAAAAAATCCAAATAGCCCTTGGCAGAAAGTTCCCCACCTCTGCTCTACTTGATAAGCAAGGGAACCCCCAGGCATAAAGCAGGAAAGACTAATCTACACACAAGCACAATCTTCTGGTGGCTCTGGGGGTTTGCTCTGCCCTTCCCCTCGCTCAGGTGGGTCCTGCAGCCAAACGGCGGCCACAGATTCAGGACCAATGGAGAACCTAATTCTGCAAGACAGTGGCTGGCCATGGAACAGCTTTCCAAACTCAGCAGGCAGAAGACTGGTGCTGGATTGGAAACTAGGTTGGGTAGCAACCCTTCGCTCATTCAATTATAACACCTAAAGTCCCATTAATCTGGAAAGCGTTGAGTCCTCTGAGCAAAAGGATAGACAACTGCTTTATTAAAATGTAACCCAAAACCAGCAGTAACAAAGATACTCCTTCACATGCAGAGGAGGGGTGGTGAACACAAGAGAGGTCCTCAGAAGATTGACCAGAGTCATGAGGCATGGACTGGTTCCAGCAATTACTTGTTGCCTTCCAGTGTCCTCTCTCTTCTTCTTCCTTATAAATGAATCAAACCCTGATACTTAGAACACATGGCCACATAGACTACAGGCACGAGTCCTTCAGCCCTTCTTTCCTCTTCCTCCATCCTGCTGTCTGGAACAGGGATGTGAGGGTTAGAGCTCTAGCTGTCAAGAGGAAGAGAACCACACCCTCGAGATGACAAAGCAAAAAGCCAAAAGGAACCAGGGTCCTTGACCTGTCTTCTTAGAGCTGCTTTCCAGGCCTGACCTGCCTACCTCTGGATTTCATTTACATGAGAGAGAAATAAACCTCAGTCTTGTTTAAGCCACTGTTACTTTGGGTTTTGTGTCACATGCAGCTGAATCCTAAGTGACAGACATCATCGACTAAGAACACAAAATTTAGTGTGTCACTGTCACGGGAACACAAGCTCCTAAGGAACAGGCATCTAGTCTGCTGTATGCACCCCCAACACCTAGACCAGACCTGACACAAGAAGGACACTTTCCCTGTCTGGAAGGAACAATATCCTTGGCTCGATCTCTATTTTTTTTTTTTTTCTGTCTTAACAAATCTACAAAGTTACATATAACTCTAAGAAAACAGGTTTGGAAACTGAATTCGTTAGTACATTAACCCACTAATCTAGGCACAATGTTAAACATGCAGTGAAAGAAAAACTGCTTTTCAGCCTCAGAATTATTCTGAGAAGTTAAGTTGTCTTTAGGATCTCTATTTCAGGGGGAAAAGAGGCTTTATCTAGAAAGGTCAGTGGCTGGAGACAGATGAGCTGAGCTGCATACCAATCACTGCAGCACACATAAACACAGCAAACCAAAGATTAGATGCAAAACTCCTTATTTAAGCTAATGTGGGACAGGAGCAAGTTGGGAAGTTATGACAGGAAGACACATAGCCAGAAATACCATTTGAAAAGCACACCAACATTCTGAACCCTTCTGCCAGGAAGTGTGAAGATCCCGTGTGCCATGCCCCAGAAGCCCTCATTAATTCACTAAAGGGAATGATGTCATCCTGTGGAAATAAGCCAAGCTGAGCCAAGCCTGCCTTGGCCAAGACTGCTGCTGCCGCCGCAGCCACCACAGCTCCAGTCCCTGCCCCTGCCCCTCCCATTTTCCTGGCAAGTGGACAGAAGCTGATGTAACTGCACAGAAGCAAGGGAAAAGAAAAACAAGCTTCTGAACCACATTAAAGAGAGAAAAAAAAAACTTCCTTTAATTTGAAAGTTCTTTGTTCTCAAAAGGACTGGGATATCCTTAGTTTTAAAATAGCCTTTCGTTTTAATGACAAAAAACATCCTTCCTATTTATATGAACTAAAATCATATTTGCTGGATCCCAAAATGAACTAAGGTAGGAGTGAAAGATGTGTCTTGTGGGCTTCCTTTGAGCCTGCCAATAAGAGGGTCCACCGGGCCTCAATGGAATCCCAGGCAAAGGACTCAAGCTGCAGGGATCACAGTAAGTCCCCATACCACTGATGCTAACTCTGCAGGCAGAGAGTAATAGAAATATAAAAAGATGCACAAAACTGATCACATTTTGGGGGGTGGGGGTGGGGGAGGGAAACCCTTATTTTACAAGAAAACCAATGAAGATAATACAAAATGTTGGTTCATTAATATTCTTCAACTGTGACACTTGATATAAAAACTGCTTTAAATACTTTTTTTAAACCTCAACTGAGGATATTTTTTCCACTAATTTTTAGAGAGTGGAAGGGGGGGAAGAAGGGAGAAAGAGAGACAAATATTGATGTGAGAGAGACACATCAGTTGGTTGCCTCCCGCACACACCCAACTGGGAGCGGGGAATGAACCCACAAGCCAGGCACAGGCCCTTGCCTGGAATCGAACCTGTGACCTCTGGTGCATGGGCCGATGCTCTAACCACTGAACCGTGCCGGCCAGGGCTGCTTTGACTACTTTTTGACTGGTTTTACAGGAGCAACTGTAGTGGTGCAAACAAAACACAAACACTCTGCAAGGGAAGCTTTGCAGCCTCTCGACATTGTCAAAAGAAAGGTGGTTGGAACCACCCAAAGAGACTACTGAATTTTCCCATTAAGAAAACCTTATTTTACTTACACTTCCGTTCCAGCTCCCTCATTTCTTCTGGTGGAATCTTCATTTTATCTATGTGCTCACGTAAAACACTAGCCCATTTCTGCAGAGATTCCATCACAGCCCAAGGCCTAGACATGTCTGCAACAAAAATGACCAGGGTCTCCGGCAAGGATTCAGCAGAAACTGCAAACTTCAGCAGGCCTTTGTGGTATAGGTCTCCATCCAGAATCCACACGTTACAGCGTGTGTGATCTAAGAAAGGAAGTGAAGCTAAGTTACTACCTGATAATGACCACCAGCACAGCTGAAAGAAGAGCCACACCAGAAAACAACTGGAAGGTGACAGTCACAAAATTCCACACAGAACACAAACAGATGCTTAACCAGAAAAGGCCCAAGTGCTCAGGGGACAGCAACTCTTGGTCAAGATGCCTAGGGACCTGTCTAAACTTTAAACTTTTTAAACTACTCTAACTTATTGTGTCCACGTTATAAAAAGATTCCACACCTTAGCTTTCAATAAGAATTAAAAGATACTAATAAATAAAGGCTACTGGTCAATTGTTCCATAGTCTAAATAACCTATTCTCCTTAAAACATCAGCAATCTGTGAGGGAGCAAGCTAAGCTGCTGAGCCTGTGGTTAAACACACTTTTTTTTGTGTCAGTCACACTAAGCAGTAGGTTCACATATTACAAAGGGTGCCAAAGAGACAGGACACCTTTGTATTTAAATGCTAAGATAAAATCATTACTTATATATTTTGAGATGTGAATCACTGGATACCTGATGATTTAAAGAATTACAATTATTTTTGATACAACAATATGGTCATTTTTAAAAATCCTTTTTTTTTTTTTACATTTTTAATCCTCATCTGAGGATATTTTTCCATTGATTCTTAGAGAGAGTAAAAGAGAGAGGGAAAGAAAGAGAAAAATATCAATGTGAGAGAAATACATCGATTAGTTGCCTCCTGCATGTGCCCTGACCAGGGCTTGGGCCAGGGAGGAGCCTGTAACCACAGTATGTACCATGAATGAAATCGAACCTGGGACCCTTTGGTCCGCAGGCCAACGCTTTATCCACTGAGCCAAACCAGCTAGGGCTAAAATCCTTATCTTTTAGACATACATATGGAAGTATTTGCAGATGTAATGACACGCCTGAAATTTGGTTCATAATAATCCAATTTGAAGTGAAGAAAGAAAAGGGTGAGAATAATCTATATATACTAGAGGCCCAATGCATGAAATTCATGCAAGGGGCTTGACCCTCGCAGCCACAGCTTCGTCTGGAAGGTTGTTCAACTGTCTGGTCTAATTAGCATTTTATGCTTTTATTATTCTAGGTAGAAACCTAAGCGACCATCTGGCCGGTAGCTATGACGCGCAATGACCACCAGGGGGCAGACACTTAACGCAGGGGCTGCTGAGGTGCAGTGACTTGGCAGCTGTGGTCCTCGGGCGACACATGTGGAACCAGAGAAGAGGGAGCTTGATTCCGGGGGGTGTCACCTGAGAACCGCCCCATGCAACCTGGGACCCCTCGGGGGATGTCAGAGAGAGGGTTTCAGCCCGATCCCTGCAGGTTAGGCCGAGGGAACCCACCACTGCACAATCTGTGCCCCAGGCCTCTAGTAGTTAAAATAAAATTCATCAAGAACTGGTAACTATTGAAGACAAATGATAAGTAAACTGGGGTCCATACTAGTCTCTCTCTATATTTTATACTAGAGGTCCAGTGCACAAAATTCTTGCAGGGTTAGGGTGCCTAGGCCTGGCCAGCGATCAGGGCCGATCAGGTTCCCCGCCTCCCCCTTCCTTCACCACCCACGTGCCACCACCATGTGGTTCCCCGCCTCCTCCTTCCCTCGCTCCCTCAGAACCCTGCCATGTACCATGCCACTCCGGTCAGCGCATGTCATAATGAGCGATCAAACTCCCGGTCTCCTGGTCAAACTCCTGAGGGGACACTTCGTATGTTAGCCTTTTATATATATATATATAGAAGAGTATATATAGATAGATAATTTTTGTTTTCCATTAATAAAAAGTTAAAAACATTCACACAATGTGCATGTGCTGACATTTAATGAAACATATTTCCAAAATCACAGCTGGATGACCAAATTATAAAGATAATTCTCCAAATTGATAATATATCTTAAAAAAGTTTAGTCATCGTGTTTAAGGAAAAAAAAAATTTTCAAAAGTGCGAGGGGAAAAAAAATGCATCGAGGAAGAACTCCTACAATCAAAATACAATGTTATTAAACGTTATTTCCCGCCCTAACCGGTTTGGCTCAGTGGATAGAGTGTCGGCCTGCGGACTGAAAGGTCCCGGGTTCGATTCCGGTCAAGGGCATGTACCTGGGTTGCGGGCACATCCCCAGTAGGAGATGTGCAGGAGGCAGCTGATCGATGTTTCTCTCTCATCGATGTTTCTAACTCTCTATCTCTATCCCTTCCTCTCTGTAAAAAATCAATAAAATATATTTTTTTTAAAAAAAACACACGTTATTTCCCAATAAATTCCAACATACATCTTAAAAATGTGTCTGCTGTTAACTACCTTTTTTTGCATAATCAACATACTGTAAAAAATACTTATTATCCTGACTTTATTTCAACAGTATAATAAGGTATCTACATCTAGCTAAACTTTCAAAACTCTAATACATTTTATTTTTCAATTATGGTTTACATTCAATATTATTTTGTATTTGTTTCAGGTGTATCAAAACTCTAATACATTTTAGATAGCAGTTTTGGACTGGGTTATGTGAATTCCTTCAAAAATATTGCTTTGTATATAAAGGCTACAGATTTTAAAGCCTGCCCCTTACCAGGCACAGTTCCTTTTTTCAGTCTCTCTTCCCACTGCCCACTACACGTAACTCACCCAATATGCATGCAGATCATACACATCCCATGTGGAGTTAAACAAATGCCCCCAACCCTGAAGGCAGTAGTCCTTTGACATGTCATGTCCTACCACAAACCAGGAACAAACTATATTTATAACCTAGTCTCATCACATAATAGTAATAAAAAGCCTACAGCTGAAAGATATATAGCTAACCACAGATTCAAAGAGGAACCTGCAAATAGGTGGCCTAGAAAAAATCCCATAAATGCAAAGACCAAAAAGTTTTTAAGGAATCTGAAATAAAGTTAACATGTACTTCAACTCAAAGGCAAATGAATATGGTTAATATGATGTGTTGGCATGAAATATGCTTGTGCCATCTTGAAACAGGACGCCTTAGAGTCACCAAGTATCTACACCATGTTTTTCAAAAGGCACTATAGATACCACTGTGTCTTAAGCTCTGAGCTACATGTGATACATACCACCTCTCATCCTGTCAACCTACAAAACATGTATTAACCAATTCTAAAAATGAGGAAACAGGTGCAGAGTGGTTCAGTCAGTCACAACTAGTGACTATATGGGTTTCTGAACCGGTTCTGTGTGGCTCCAATGCCCAATTTCTTTTCACAATAACCATGCTACCCAACAAAGACAGGAAGCAAAAGACTCAGACACATGAGACCCTCTAGGCCTGGCTCAGTTGCTCTACTCACGCCGATTCCATTCGGCCTAAATGGCACCTGAATGTCTCTGTCCTTTTTACACAAGAATCCTCAGCACCAGGTCTACCTTCTACCTTCTTTCACATCCTTCAGGGAATTTTCAGCATGGCAAAGGAAACCGGGGAGGAGGAGGAATAAAGTCCCTGGAGTTCTAAGATTACCAGTAAGTTACATTAATACAGCGCAGTTCTCCAAGCTTTAACAAACAATCCTTACCCGAGCCCTCTTATTAATAATGACTCTTGGAGATCAAAGAATTATCATACTGGAAAGGACCTGAGTCCAGTTTCTTCATTTTAGCAATAAGGAAATGGAGGGCCAGAGGTGGTGAGATCTGCCCTCTTAAATATAATCGCCCTTATATCATGATCCTTACTGTTTAAATGAGTAAAGGAAAACATAAAGAAAGTAATTTAGCCCAGCTGGTGTGGTTCAGTGGTTGAGCATCGACCTATGAACCAGGAGGTCACAGTTTGATTCTTGGTCAGAGTACATGCCCAGGCTACAGGCTCAATCCCCAGTAGGGGGCGTACAGGAGGCAGCCGATCAACGATTCTCTCTCATCAATGATGTTTCTATCTCTCTCTCCCTCTCCCTTCCTCTCTGAAATCAATAAAAATATATGTATAAAAAAAGTAATTTAATGACTATATTTCATCCTTAACTACATAACTTTCCTATAAATAAAAAGACTTAGACACCAATAATTATTTATTTTAGAGCCATTAAATAACAGTACAGGAGTGACTCCTATACCATCTCCCCATGGCCCCAACCCTAAAGCCTAAGTTTATAAAGGAGGCAACTGAGTAATGGTAACCAAAAAACATTACTCCAATCCAGCTCATAATTATACTTACAAGAAAGAATTATGAGTCCTAGCTGGTTTGGCTCAGTGGATAGAGTGTTGGCCTGCAGACTGAAAGGTCCCAGGTTCGATTCCAGCCAAGGATACATGCCCACATTTCGGGTTTGATCCCCAATAGGACACATGCAGGAGGCAGCCGATCATTGTTTCTCTCTCTCTCTTCCTCTCCCTTCCTCACTGAAATCAATATAAATATATACTTTTTCAAATGGTAAAATGATATCTAATCCTTATAAGAGTGCTTACCATGCATTATTAATCAACCCAACTACTCTGTAGGTAGAAACTATTACTATCCACATTCTCAAGATGAAGACTTAAAAGAGAATATTATCACATATGAGCTCCTATTCCTTCCACTGAAAGAAACACAGGAAATTAGCATTTTTACACTGTCACAAAGAGACTCAGAAGAGTCTCCTGTGAATATTTGTTGAACTATTACATTCTGAACCACACCCATTTCAGATCCTCCACTAGAACCAGGCAGAGTAACAATGGATCAGTCTGCCATGCATTTCTCTCATAGAAAAGTCCAGAGCTTTTAAAAACATCTTATTACCTTTATGTACATCTGGAACTACCTTCAGTGTCTCCTTGTAAGTGAGGGTTACCCAGAGCAGCAGCTGACAGCCCTATTCCCCATTTTCAATAACATACTCTAAAAAGAAAAGTGAGTCAAGTCCTATAAAGACATACACTTCATCGATTCCCCGTGAATTATTCTCCAAGAAAGAATATACCTACTAAGAAGGGTTCCTGGTGGCTACTGGGCTCAAATTAAAAAAAACACACAAAAAAACAGGGCCTAACAGCCATTTCTAAACCGGGGCCTCTCATGCAAACCAGGCTTCAGGGAGAAGCCTGCACCAAGCTGCCTGCCTCCTACACTGACTGCCTTTCTGCACTGTTTCTGCCATCTGAGCCAGCCCTTACAGAGGCGTCCCTGGAATCCTGTAAGAGCCAATAGGGCTGAAACTTCCCCAGTTCAGTAGGAGCTACACAACTAAATCCCCATCAGCATCTTCACTGACCAATCAGGGTCTAGGGACAGGGACTTCTGTCTATAAGTCAGCTTCCCTCTACCTTGGGAAGTGCACTTCCCTTTTTACTGAAGACAGAAGACTGTGTTTCCCACTGAAGATGTTTCACTAGAGCAGAGCAGAGCAAACAGGAGCAGGTGGAGCAGAGCCAAGCTGCCTAGTGAAAGAGAGGCCTTGCCCCAAGGCTTCCTCAAAGCTAGGCGCTGCTCCCTCACTGAGATGTTAACACTATTAAGCTGTTCTGTAGCTGTGCTGTTTTCACAATTGAGCTTTTTTGCACTAAATAAAGTTTCCTTCTTCACCACACCACAAACTGGGGATTCCTGTTGGCGTTGACCACTGGCTGACAGAACTAAACAGAAAATCGAGAATGCCTAGCCATGTTGCAGGAGCTGCAACCAAGGTGTCAGAGCCCTGCATGCAACCCTCACCACGGACCAACGCTTCACTCACCATCGCGGTCCTCGTCATGGACGCTGAGGTAGAGATACTCTAGGCCTCTTCCTTTTTTGCCATGCTCAGCTCCTTGTAGTTTAGTCATGAGGGTTGTTTTCCCAGAACCATCTTCACCTACAAATAATGGGTATAAGACAAAGTGTACTGTTTACTGTAGGCAGGGATGAGGAGTCTTGACATTCACATGAAGAACTATGAATTTCCTGCAAAGCCTGCTATTGAGGTCTCTCACCTGCATTCATAAACAAAGCAGGCTTTGCTTTAAGAGTGGTTGGTGTGGGGAGGGGTGATAAAGGCGGCAAATCCCAACATCTAAAATGACATTCTATTGCAGTTGTCCTTATTTTACAAGGGAAGGGCTAGAGCAGGTGCAGGCCCTATCTACAATTTATAAGACATGCATTTGGAGAACTGAAAGTAAAAGGTGGAGCTAGTTGCTCACAAAATAAACTTTTATCACAAGAAAAGCAAGAAATCTTCCAAATATAATTAACCTTAAAACACAGGAACTCCGAACTAAAAAAAAAGTCTGATCCTGTGCGTCACAATGATGAAGAACGGAAGCTATTCTTCACTTTTCATTTTAGTATATCTCTTTCATAAGCATCCTGATGGCTAGGAAACTAATGAAAATAATTACAGACCTACGCAAAACTCTTAAGCACAATCTCAGTAATTATCAAGCACTTCCTCACCCCCCTCCAGCCAACTAACAACCACTCCCCTCCAAAAAACAAACCTTAAACATCAAGAACCACCACCACCAAGGAATATCACTAGGCACCCCTGGGATTTAATAATATGAACCTACAGGAGAACTAACTGAAAGGCATTCCACAGATCAAAGGTCTCCTTCCCCATCCCCAACGCCACTACCTTACTCAGGCCCTCCATCTGGACCGCGTGGTACCCAGCAGGTACTGTCAGCCTGACTCGAGTACCTGCTCACGGTGAGCCACCTGCTGCTCGGCTGCCAGAATTCCCTTTCTACAGCCCAGATCTAGGGCCCTGATGCCCCACTTCTTGAAGATCTCTAAGGGTCCTCTCTCATCCAGTGCAATGGTCCTCACCTCCAGAAGACCGTCTGCTCCCTTCCTTGAAGGGATTCCCACCAGGATTAAGGGAGGGAAGGAGGTGAAATAAAAGGTCCTTGACAATCAGAGGCCTCCAGGAGAAAAGCATCAGCTCCTCAGCCTTCCACAATCTACCCCCAATACACCACAGCAGTCATCTCACACAAACAACTTCCGAAAGCTCCCAAACCCCCACACTTTTTTAAAAAATATATTTTTAATGATTTCAGAGAGGAAGGAAGAGGGACAGAGAGATAGAAACACCAACGAAGAGAGAGAACCATTGATCGGCTGCCTCCTGCAAGCCCCCCACTGGGGACCGAGCCCACAACCCCGGGCATGTGCCCCTGACAAGGAATCGAACCTGGACCTTTCAGTTCCCAGGCTGACGCTCCATCCACTGAGCCAAACCGGCCAGGGGCCCCCACACCTTCTGGTCACCTCTGCGCCCCTGCATGGTGACACTTATCCTTCAAAACACCTGACCCCCCAAAATCACAAATCACCCTCTTTCAAAACAGCACCAAGCAGTGTGATGCTCCCACAAGAATCTGCCTAGGCCTCGCTGGTAGAGGGCAATCAATCACCAACACATCTGTGTCTCCCCGGACAGAGACCCTTGTCCTGTCTGACAGCTCTCTGTGCTGCCCGGTGCCAGCCCACAGCTCCCACTCAACAAGTGGGTTTTTGCCCTATGAGCGAACCCCGTCCAACTCCCTCACTTGCAGGATGAGACGGAAACCAGAGACGTTCAGGGCCCTGACCCCGGTAACCCAGCAGCGAGGGCTGGAATAAGGCAGCGAAGTCTCCGAGGCCAGCTGTTCCGTGCAGAGTCCCTTCAACTAACTTCGCATGGAAATCGGGGGGCGACTCCTGTACCATCTGCCCGACCCGTCACCTTGTTCCCCGCCTGCTCCCCCTGACTTCCTCGCGTACTCCCTCACTCCCCGCTCACGTCTGGTGAACCTGGAGGTGAGGTTGCGAGCGCGGGAGTCGGGAACATTTGGAGGAACCCGTTGATGCTGCGGCCAAGTGACTAAGGAATACATCGGGCCTCCCCATGCCAGCCATGCCAGCATCACCGGGCTCTGCAAAGGCGGCAACCCCCAGCCTCGGGCGGGGGGCCGGGCCACTCCCCGGCTGTCCAGCCTGGGGCTCCAGGCCCCCGGGCGAGGCAGGCTGCGGGCAGGCGGCAGGAGAGGCCAGCGGGGACCCGTGGGAGGGGCGCCCGCCTCCCCACCCCGGCTCCCCGGGCAACGCCCCGCCGCCGGCGCTCACCGAACACCAGGATGTTCTTGCCAGACGGCAGCTTGGACCTGGCGCGGGTGGACACCTCGCTCAGGATCGAGGACCTGCGGGGACAACGGCAAAGCGGTCAGTCCCGGCACCCGCCTGGACCTCCCCGGCGCCGGAGGGCCCGTCCGTCGGTCCGACGGTCCGGCCCAGCCCGGTCGGCTCCCCGCCCGGCCGCGCCCTCCCCGGCCAGGCAGACCCAGCCCGGCCGTCTCGCGGACTCACCAGAGGCTCTGGCCCTCCTCTTCCTCGCTGGTCAGGTCGCCGGCGGCCGCCACCGCGGGCCCGTTGGGGCCCAGCAGCACCTTCTTCTCCACCCCCACCGGCGCCATCTTGCCAACTGCAGCCACAAAGAGGGCCCTCCCCCGGGCCCGCCGAGGACCCGCGAGGACCCTGGCCGGGGCGCCCGCCGCCCGCCGGCTCCTTCGCCGCTCCTCGCGTCGCCTGCCCTGCAGATCCGCGTCGCCGGCCGGGCGCCGCCTGGAACGCGATGCCCACAGGCTCCCACGGGTCGTGAGGCCGCTCCGCTGGCGGGAGGCGGGCGGCGGTCAGGCGGCAGCCGGGGCAGCCCTGCGCAGGGAGGCGGCGGCGGGAGCGAGAGCCGCGGGGACCGGGCGCGCTGGCGGCCTCTGCCGGCCGAGCGGTGCAACAGCACCCTCCCGGGTCCTCGCGCTGGCCGCTCCCCGCGCCGTCGGAGGCCGAGGCAGCCCGATGGACAGACGCGAGAGGCCCAGGTTTTGGAATGAGACGAATCCCTACATTGCACCGTTTACCTAGCTCTTACTTGTGTGCCAGGGTCACATTTTCTCCCTGAATCGAATCTAACCCGTTTACAGACGAGGAACCTGAAGTTCACAAAGCTTAAGAAACCCGCCGAAGAACTCCACGCTAGAAGATAGCGTCCGGGTCCTTGCCATCTTATTCACAGATACTGACCAGTTATATCAGGACTTTGCCTAATCCTAATCAAACCCCGCATGGAAAGATGAGCCTTAAACCAGACCTCCAATTCTCATAAATACATAAATATCCCTTCTTTCGCCCCCTCCTTCACTGACCCTATTAAGATTGTGAGGTGGTATTCTTCACCGCAGTTGACAATACACTTGAGTTTACTTCATAAACAGGTTAAAAAATATCAGGAAGCCAGCATTTGGCGGCTTTCATTTCCTTTCTTGGGGGTGGGGAGGGGGGTAGAAAAAGGAAGAGATGTGAAAAGGGAAGGGATGGGGAAGAGAAAGGGGAACGAAGAGGATAATGGAAGAAAAGGAGAGAAAAAATACATTTTACCTATCAAACTTAAATTTAGGTGTGGCCACCACCTGAGGACTCCTGCTATGTGCTGTGGAAACAGGCTCACTTTACAAGGTGTTTCTAAATATCACAAGGAAGTGGGATATAGCAGAAAAGCAGCCACCTACCTGGGTTTCAGATGGGTAGGATTCTGGTCCTGGCTCTGCCAACTGGATTATAGGATCCAACAAATGGACATGTTACAGGAAAGGGGACCTGACCCTTGGGGGGCCAGGGGGTCTGCCTAAAGCTGGCCGTTAGTGTGAGGGTTCTTGACTTCACAACAGGAGTCCAGGTGACATGAGGGAACATTTATGAAAGCTGGGGACAGTAAAACAAGGAAGGGCTTAGCATCGAAGAAGCAACAGGAGAGCCTTAGCTCTCTGGGAAGTCAGAGAAAAGGGATACTGGGGAACAGGTTAAGGCAGCCGTGGGCAAACTACGGCCCACGGGCCGGATCCAGCCCGTTTGAAATGAAAAACTAAAAAAAAAAAAAGACCATACCCTTTTATGTAATGATGTTTACTTTGAATTTATATTAGTTCACACAAACACTCCATCCATGCTTTTGTTCTGGCCCTCCGGTCCAGTTTAAGAACCCATTGTGGCCCTCGAGTCAAAAAGTTTGCCCACCCCTGGGTTAAGGGGTTAGCCTGGGATGAGCTGCTCTTGCACAATGCTCCCCTGGTTGCAAGTCTCATGTGGTCCTTTAGAATTTAGGATACGTGCCTTTGGGGAATGAAGAGAGGGAAGGGAAACAGAATGGTGGGGGCTGCTCCCCAGAGAGCAAGCAAGCACTGGGTCCTTTATCTTGAGGGTTTCATCTCTTTCTTGCAGGCGGGAATATTAGGGGAGGTCTCAAGGGTGTGTTTCAGCAGAATATTCATCAGTTTTCTAGGCATGCTCCTTCAGGGTTGTGGTCTCCACTGATTGGTCAGTGTCAGGGCAAGGGGTCATTAGTCATTGCAGCTGGTCCTGGTGTCATCCACGTGGTTTTGCTGCTTTTCTGAGCCTGCAGCTGAAATACAACTGAGGTCTAGATGTTATCTCTAGGGAGGTATCTGTTGTAAATTGCCCTGCCAGTTTGTTCAACTAACTACCTTGCATATATATATAAATTTTTAAGGGCCTGTCATTATTAAAATCCCAAATATGTCATTATTTTTTAGCTTTCCTTTTATTAATTTATTAACAAACTAGAGGCCTGGTGCACAAAATTCATGCAAGAGTAGGCCTTCCTTCCCCCAGCTGCCGGTACCAGCTTCCCTCCAGCACCTGGGACCCAGGCTTCCCTCCGGCCATTGGCAGGCCCCCGGGACCTGGGCTTCCTTCTGGCTACCAGCCGACACCTAGGACCTGGGCAGCCCCAGCTTCCTCTGGAAGGTCATCTGGAAGGACGTCTGGTCTAATTAGCATATTACAATTCTATTATTATAGATATCTCCATTTTAGAGGAGGAAAGCAGCTTATGCTAACCAAAGATTAGCCAAGGGTTAGGGTAAAATAAGGTTTCAGAAGGCAGGTTATTTTGAATATAGTGTCAGTGACAAACACAGAAGTGTCTAAACTACAGTATGTCATACTCTTGGGGATGCTTCTGTAAGCACTGTTTGGTGACTGTGTTACATACATAATTTCCATAGAACTGTTATGTAAGACCCACCTAATGTGGAAAAATATGTTTAAATCTTATCTGAACAATGGTAAGAGACAATTATCTAAGCCAATGAGGCTGAGGCAACAGCCAGAATGTTTACCCCTTTGATCTAAAACAACTTTCACAAATCTTGAGAAGTACAAATCAAAATAACTCAGCAAGACTATTTAATCCCCAAAGTGCTTAGGAAACAGATATTGGACTAGATTCATTTACACTTTAAATACTGCAAGGGATTTTACTAATTGCCAATTATTCTTTTGCCTAGAGGAAATTTTGGATATAAATAGAAAATTTTCTTATTGATCCTCTGGAATTTTCAGTGTGTGTCAGAAAATAAGAAATTTAATAAAAATTTGTTTCATCTAAGTACAAATAGTCATGATCTGAAAAGGTCAAAGAACTCATGCTTACACAGAAATGCCCTTTGGGGCTGAAGAACCTACTACAATGACATGGAGCAGTGCTCCAAAGGGTGCAGAAGCACAGTGGAGCTTTCAGGCCCTTATACTTGATCCCTTTGCCACAGCAACATTTTAAGTATAATGGAGTCTGCAACATCTTTGGGGATCATGATGGAATACAAAAAAGAGTAAGAAAATTGAGATGTAACTATAAAAAGCTCTTCTGAATTTTTAAAAAGCAAAAGTAAATATACCTAAACCAAAAGTAGTGAACCTGACCATAGAATTTTAAAGTATTCAAAGGAACTTCACAATTAGCCTTTAGAAAACTTAAAATTTTTAATTGATTTGAGAGAGGGAGGAGGGAGAGAGACACACACACACATAGACATTACTTTTTGTTGCTCCACTTCTTTATGCATTCAGTGTTGACCCCTGTACATGTCCTGATCTGGGAACGAACCCACAGCCTTGACCTATGCCATAGGGATGACACTCTAACCAACTGAGCTACCCAGCAAGGGCAAGGAAACATTTCAATTAACAAAATGTCAAACATTGATTTAGTGTGTGGGAACCTCATCTGAGCAGCTTGGGAAATTATTCTCTTTCTGGAGAGGAATTGTCACTGAGTTAAGAATACTAAAATCCAAATGTTCACACAGTGTTCATTACAATATAATGTCAAAGTGTAAAGGCTGCTTTTTTCTCTGACCTATGTTCTTTGAGCTTAAGGAAAAATAAAAGCATATTCTTAAACAAATGTTTGACCTAATGAAGGAATTTTGTCTTACTAATCCATACCTTGAAAATGTATTTATTTTATAAAAAATGTTTTTATTGGCTTAGAGAGGGATAGAGAGATAGAACATTGATCAACTGCCTCCTGCACGCCGCCTACTGGGAATTGAGTCCACAATCGGAGACTGCGACCCAACCAGGAATCGAACAGGGGACCTCTTGGTTCATGGGTTGACACTCAACCACTGAGCCACACCAGCCAGGCTAAACTATTTTAATATTTTGCTGTAGCATCACATCACAAAAAGAATTTAATGTAAATAGTATTCCTGTTGCCACATTCCTTGTCTCATGAGAGTTTAGAAGAATATTTTAAATTTTGTATCTTCAAGGCACTGTATTTTAAGAGTTCACAATAGGAAAATAAAAATAAAATGAGTTCACAATAGAAACTGGCAAGTTTTCTTCCAATTAAGGAGCCACAAACTTGGGGCGTTTGGTCAGCTTGTGGTATTTCTGAGCAAGGTCAACAGACTTCCGTCCTTGTTGAAAGGGAAAAGACCACAAAATTGCATTCCAGTGATTTCCCATTCTCTTAACTCCACTGAAAATGTAATTCACTTCTTCTTCAGTAAAGTTTTTACGAATTTTTCTTTCTTCTGCAATGAGAATTGGAGTACATATTAGTACCTGCTGGAAAAATAAAAATCTTCTTGAGACCCAAATAAGTACGTAACTTATTCTAAAGATAAGAACTATATAGTGAGAAAACTTCATGCCTGGGCTACTTATCAAATAAAAATCCATTTCAATTTTTAGAAGCTGAGTGCCTTCTATTAAGCTAGATGTTATCACTGTGACTTCTTCAATAATTTTATCCTATTGTAATAATACTTGCAACATTTTTCAATAAAGAAACACAAAAGTTTACAAACATTTGACTGTTAATTCTCTTGATATTCCTGTGAGGACAGTTAATAAGCAGCTTACCTATCTTATAGATACAGTCTTCCCAAAGGGCATCATAACTTCATAAAATAAAAAAGAATATCAACATTTGTTATTTTAATTCAGTCTTAATATTTTTTTAAAAATAAAGGTCTTGAAATTTGCTTTAAAAATTCACTACTTATATGGATGCTCAGCTTGTTAAAACTTTTTAAAAAACGGCTGCAAAAGGGGGAAGGAAAATTTTAACTGATTTTTAGAAATACTTTCTACAACAGAAAGAATGCACAGTTGGTATCTGTAAACACAAATATCTTCTGGCGATGATTATTAGGAAACAGTTCTTTTTAGCTTTTTCGTTCATTGCTAATTCATGTTATCATTGTAGGTAGATGCTAATGAGGAGGGGTTTATTTGGTATATTCACTTAAGGCTGCTATTTACTTTAGTAGGACCTGGAAAACTCTTAGAAAATCTTGTCCTTGCACGTCAAGACTATTAGCTATTTGTCCACCTCTCCTAGGACAGGAGCCACAGTTCAGATCTTTTAAAAGAGAAGAGAAAGTCTTACCAGCAGAAGGCTGATAAATAAATGAAAATAACATCTGAGTATAACTTAATGATCTTACTTAGAATGCAAGCTCCATGAAGACAGAATTTTTGTCTGTTTTGCTCACCATTATATCCCCAGGGCCTAAAACAGTGTCTGACACATAAGAGGTGATCAATAAATATTTGTTGAAAGAAAGAAGTAATTGGTAAAAACTGTTTTGTTTTTAATTTTTAAAAAATATATTTTATTGATTTTTTTTGCCGAAACCGGTTTGGCTCAGTGGATAGAGCGTCGGCCTGTGGACTGAAGGGTCCCAGGTTCGATTCCGGTCAAGGGCATGTACCTGGGTTGCGGGCATATCCCCAGTAGGAGATGTGCAGGAGGCAGCTGATTGATGTTTCTAACTCTCTATCTCTCTCCCTTCCTCTCTGTAAAAAATCAATAAAATATATTTAAAAAATATATATATTTTTTATTGATTTTTTACAGAGAGGAAGGGAGAGAGACAGAGAGTTAGAAACATCGATGAGAGAGAAACATCGATCAGCTGCCTCCTGCACACTCCCCACTGGGGATGTGCCTGCAACCAAGGTACATGCCCTTGACCGGAATCGAACCTGGGACCCTTCAGTCCGCAGGCCGACGCTCCATCCACTGAGCCAAACCAGTTAGGGCGGTAAAAACTGTTTTAAAGCTTATAAATGAAATTACTCCTTATTTTTGGGTCTACTGGAAAACTGAGGTTATCTAAGAAATTATTTGTTTCACTTGCTAAATGATTTCAACTCATTATAATCAGTATTAGATGGGTTATTATAACATTCAGGAGATTAGGGTACAGAATTGTTCATATAAAGCTAATCCCCACTTTTCCATTGCAGCTGCCACCTCATTGATTCCTACACTTAACATCTGTGCCCAATTCCCCAAAGGTTAGTGCAGCTGAGTAGTAGACAGTCTAGAACAGCCGTGGGCAAACTACGGCCCGCGGGCCGCATCCGGCCCGTTTGAAATGAATAAAACTAAAAAAAAAAAAAGACCGTACCCTTTTATGTAATGATGTTTACTTTGAATTTATATTAGTTCACACAAACACTCCATCCATGCTTTTGTTCCAGCCCTCCGGTCCAGTTTAAGAACCCATTGTGGCCCTCGAGTCAAAAAGTTTGCCCACCCCTGGTCTAGAAGGAAGCAGCAGTTCTGTACAGCACAAGGCTCCCCTCTGTGGCTTCTTCACTGTTCCTCTTGATATTGATTGGACAGTAGGAAAGAACAGGAAAACAGGCCAGAAGGCCCAGTTTTAGACTTATTGTTCAAGTCCCTTTAAGATACCAATCCATCTCAAAAAAGAGCCTTGTCCCTGAGGCTCTTTAAATTTTTTAAAAATTGATTTTAAAGAGAAGAAGAGAGATAGATCAATTTATTGTTTGACTTATTTATGCATTCATTGGCTGCATCTTATACGCACCCTGACTAGAGATCAAACCCACGCCTTGGTGTGTTGGGATAGTGCTTTAACCAAGAGTGAAATCAGCCAGGGCACTGAGGCCCTTTAAATGCTTAGATGCTGCAATGGTCCCTTCTCAGAAGAATCATCTCAAATTTAAGTGTAACCTATAACCAACTGATCTTACAGTTTCCCTCAGGCCTCAGCTTCGTCAGGAAAGACATCCCGTCTAATTAGCATATTACCCTTTTAGTACTATAGGTTTGTTTTTAGCTAAAGCAATTCTAACCCACACAAAAAAAGTATGTATGTATGAATTGAATGTCACAAAACAGTATTTAGGATCCCTCTGTATGGTGATGACTGAGTGGTGATGACTGTTTCTAACACAAAAGAGAAATTTATCAAGTAGGAATGACAATATATCACATTTTCCTGGCCTGCTTGTGAAAGAGATCTGAGACCAATCTAATCACTACCTCCTCAAGATGCCTTTCTACATTCTAAAAAAGCAGGCCAAATTATTAACTACTAGAGGCCCAATGCACGAAAATTTGTGCAAGAGTAGGCCTTCCTTCCCCCCAGCTGCCAGCACCAGCTTCCCTCTGGCACCCAGGACCTGGGCTTCCCTCCAGCTGCCAGCAGGCACCTGGGACCGGGCGGCTTCATCCGGAATGACTTCTGGTCTAATTAGCATATTACCCTTTTATTATTATAGAAGATGTTTTTAGCTAAAGCAATTCTAACCCACAAAAAAGATGTATGTATGTATGAACTGAATGTCACAAAACAGTATTTAGGATCCCTCTGTATAATCAATGTGTAGCCATAATTATGTACATTTCATAAGGCTCTGCAAATGACTTTACTTTGTAAAATAAGTGGGGCAGTAAGCTGATGTTTCTCTTTTTCTTTCCTCCCTTCCTCTCTCTCAAATCAATCAATAAAAATGTTTTAAATTAAATATATTCACTTATTCCTCCAGAGGTAGTATGTTCATTACTGAGTAGTTGTCTTTTACGTGGGGTCAGCAGAATTTCTGAAAAATATGGAAAACATTTAGCATACTTAGTATATCAATTTGAGTAACAGCACATCAATTCCATTAGTATGATATTTCCCTTATTTTCCCTTTCTAATAGGAATCCTTAGGTGGATTAGGAAAAATTTTTAAACCACCAAAAACTAAGTATGCTTACTGGATACATCATAAATCACTGGTTGCTCAGAGACAGATTTTCTTTTCAACATTATTTTACCCTCTAGCTTTAATATATGTTCTAGGTCATAGTTCAGAAGGTATAGTCATAATTACAGTTTTAAAGCTACTGAATTAATTACTTTTGTTATAGATAAGTGATTTCCTTAGTTCACTTTTATATCTGTCTTCAGCTTCCACAATGACTTTGTGACGATCACATTGGTATGGACAAGAGTGCAAGAGCTTGCTAAAATTTCGGCTATTCAGGGATTTTCCTACTGCTATGCAACCTAAAAGAAAACAAATTAAAGTGATGTATAAATGTTATAAAATGTCTAATAACAAATCTATGAAAGCAAATATCTTTATGATAGTAACTGAAGTCAAATCAGGAATTTAATTATAAATATGTCAAAAAGTTCAAAGTCTTGTTAGAGATGGAAACATAATGAACACAATAACAGTGAAATAAGTGTTACGATAGAGGTGTGAACAGAGTTATGGTGATTGTCCTGGTTCTAAGCAGGAGTCACTGTTAGGAAAGATATGTAAAAGAAATAACTCATGTCCAGTCGTATTTTTTAAATGTCTCATTATAGAAAATTTCAAACACACAACAGGAAAGAAAAAAGCATAATGAACCTTTATGTATCCATCATCCAGCTTCAATAATTATTAACTAATGGTCAATCATATTTTATCTACACTCCATGTATTCTGTCTGCCTGCCCCCAATGTACACACTAGATCAGCGGTCGCCAATCTTTTGGACCTCATAGACTATGAGAGGTCCACAGACCACCGATTGGCGACTGCTGCACTAGATCATGAAGCCTGGAATTTGCATTAAAGAATTATTTCATCTACAAATACTTTGTATACATCCCTAACAGATAAGGACTTAAAAAAAAAACCATTATCACACCTAAGAAAAGTATGCTTAATATAATTAAATACCTAGTGTTTAAATTTCTCCATTATTTCAAAACTTCCTTTTTACAGTTGGTTTCTTTGAATCATGATCCAAACAAAGTCTACCATTACATTCAGTTTATTTTAATCTATCAAGTCTCCTCTCTTCTTCCTTATCATTTACTTGTTGTAGATACTGGATCATTTGAACTATGGAGTTTCCCAAAACCTGGGTTTTGCTGATTTTATCCTAGTTGCAGCCTTTAAAATGTTCCTGTGTACCCAACAAATTAGTAATTAGATCTAAAGGATTGATCAGATTCAGATTCAATTGATTTTAGAATTCCTCACAGGTAGTATTGTATACTTCTTACTGCATCATATTAAGAGGCATAAAGTTTATCTGTTTTTAGTGTTAAGGTTGATCAGTAGGTTCAGGTAAGGTTAGCCACATCTATTTATTATAAAGTTCTCCATCTGCCTGTCACTTAATGGTATTAGTGGCCCATTTGGAAGGGACAAGGAGAAATTATCCAGGCGGAAAAGCTGGCTGGGATGAGGACATTTCTAGCACAATGAACATGTGCGAAAGCACAGAAGAATGAAAAAGCATAGTATGTTCAGAAAATCAGAGGTACTTTGGTGTGGCTATAGTATAAAGTATGAGAGAAGTGTGGGAGAAAAGTTGAGGTTGGTGAAGGTTGAAAGGGTAAAGCGAAGAAGTGTCTTAAAAGCCATGCTGAGGATTTTTAAATATCTTAGTCAGTGGGGAGGCACTAAAGGACATTTATTAAGCAGGGAAATGACATGATTTCATCTGTCTTATAGAAATCCCAGTTGAAGGTAAGAGGATCGTTGCGGGGTTACTTCATCATTGCAGAAAATAAATGAGGGGACTCTGAAACAGAGCATTTGCAATAAGAATGTAGAAATTTCTGAGGTAAAATTGGTGACTAATGAGCTGTTGGGGTTAAGGAGAAGTTTAGGATACCTCAAATAATTTGGTGGTTGACTGACTGACAAAGTTTGGCCTAGCATGACACATTTCTGGCAGACTTCAAGAGAATAAATGTGCAGTAAAATTTAAGAAGTGGAAGCAGGACAAAATTTCACAAAATTTTGAAAGCCAAGCAGAGAATTTGATTCAGTGAGTTACAGAGAAGCACTGAGGGTTCTTTAGCATGGTGACATGACAAAAAGCACAGATTAGGAAGAGAAGTTAACAGCAATGTGTACAGTATAGTTGGGGGCTGGTGAGACTTGCAAGTGAAGACTCCTAGAAAGTTGTGGGAGTGATTGAGGCATGAAGCAAAAAGAGCCTACATGGGAAAGAAAAACAGAACCAAATCTGAACAACTAGAAATAAGGGATGCAAGGAGAAAACATGTTAATAGACGATTTAAAGTTTGACATCTGGGAGGCCAGGAGAACAGCAGCAATAGAAATGGAGTGGATGAACAAAGGGCAACTTAAGAGGAAGAAAGATGCTGTGATTTTAATATATTAAGCTTGAAATAAAAGCAAGATATTGACATGAGACTATCCTGGGTACAGCTGGAAATGGAAGAATGAGGTTATAATCCAAGGAAGAAGCCAAGTGCAGAGATACAGATTTGAAAATCATCAGTAAAATGATGGTTGATGCCACAAAAGTAAATGTTGCAACAGAGTAAGTGCTATAAACTATGTCTTAGGGCAGTGATGGCGAACCTTTTGAGCTAGGTGTGTCAGCATTTTGAAAAACCCTAACTTAACTCTGGTGCCGTGTCACATATAGAAATTTTTTGATATTTGCAACCATAGTAAAACAAAGACTTATATTTTTGATACTTATTTTATATATTTAAATGCCATTTAACAAAGAAAAATCAACCAAAAAAATGAGTTCGCATGTGACCTCTGACACGCGTGTCATAGGTTCGCCATCACTGTCTTAGGGGGAATACTTGTAGAAATTTGGCAGAAAGATAACGATAAAGCACTAAAGGTGATTAAATGAAATTGTTTTAGACTATAAACTTCCTGAGGTGAGGAATGAGTTCTATGCATCTTGATTCCGCCTGCCATAGAATATGCACTCCCCACGTGTCTGTGAAATCAATGAATGAATCATCACTGAGAGAAGAAAGGAACTAGGAAAGAACCATCACAAACAAACTAAGGGATGAAAGGAAGTTAACAGTTACAGAGTGTCCACTCTGTCAACTGGAATACTTTTGACCAGAGGTCCCAAACTTTCTTGCTTCATGGCACCCTTAAGGTCTTGGTGATTTTTTTACGGCACCCCTAGGCCAAAAGAAACGCTAACCATCCTGTTAGGTCCAAAACAACTTAATAAGTACTTACGTTCTAACAATTTAGTAGCTACTTGAAAAAACAAGACACCTAAATTGAAAAAAAATATATTTGTATTTCATTCTTATTAATTAGAATTACTTCCTAATGAGATGTGTGTACCTTTTGGGTATAGAATAACTTCTCAAACCCTGGAATCAGACTAGACACTGCCAAATTTATTTCCTGTTCCACATTGATTTTCATGGGTGTTTGATTTTTATCACAACTATCACTGAAAGCTTAGCTCCACAAAAACATGGATCATCAAAGGAATGTAGTGTAATCTAATGTTGAAAATCTGAACTACTTTGAGCTAGTAGTTCATGTAGTATCCAAAAAATATTGACTATTTTGTGCTCCACTTATAAAATTTAAAATATTGTGTAGTGCCCTTGGGAGTTTACTACAGAGCCCTAGGAAGCCTGGGTGAATAGTTTGGGAACTGTGGCATTAAATTATTGATAGAAGAGTATTTCAAGGAATGGTTATCAACGGCGTAGAGATACTAGGAATTTTTTGTAAAAGTCATTGGATTGGGAATGAGGGGGATGTGGCTTCAGGTACCCTTTAACATTAATGTTTAGTAGAAAGGCAATTAAAAAAAGCCAGATTGCAGGGAGTTAAAACAGGAATGAATATACTGAGAGAGAAGGGAGCAAGAGATGAATCTGGTAATAAATGGTGGCAGAAGAGTAGATGAATATTTGAAGCAACAGCAAATCACACTACTGGATTTTTAAGATGAGGAGAAAGTAATATAGTTTAAGGTGGGACAAAAGGAGTTAATGGATAGAAAGGAAATAAAGAGAAAGAATTCACAAATATTAAAATGGGAAGAAAAAAAGAGATGGGATTCAAATTATAGCTAGCAATCAGTTTTAGAGTAATAAAATTAAACTCTCACCCAAGACCGAAGAATAGTAATATTTTGAGCCTAATGTGCAATAGCCTCAATTTCTCCATAGAGTGCACGGTGCCAGAATAAGAGTAAAGAGATGGGGTGTGAAAGAGAAGGACAAGGGATGGAATAAGCTCTATGGAACATTTACAAGTGCCCTGCAGAAATAATTATGTATGGTGCCAGATGGGTACTTGAAATATCAGGGGAATTAATTTGTAAAGTAAATGATTATGTAACCACTAGATTTTACACCTGAAACTAATACAACATAATATTAAATATAAACTAATTGAAAAAATTTTTAAATAGCCCTACAGAAAAAAAATGATGAGGCATGGAACACTAGAAACACTTAAGTATTTATTATAAGCATATATAAAACATGTTTAACTTATTCAGTAAAGTTAAACTTATAGCTGAACTTAAAGTTTACTTTGTCACAGGTAAAACTTATAGAAGTATGACTTCTGACAAAAAGAGAATAATAAAGTAATAAAAATTAGCTACATTGATTCATATAAACAAATACTGGGAGCACAGGATGATACAGATAGAAGGCAATATTTTAAATGTTTAATGATACTACAAATGGTTATTTTTCCAAAGGAAATTAAATCACGCAGGCAGAACCTATTACAACCACCAACTTACACCATACACAAAAATAAACTCAAAATGGATAAAGGACTTAAATGTACGACAGGAAACCATAAAAATTCTAGAAGAATCCAAAGGCAACAAAATCTCAGACATATGCCAAAGCAATTTCTTCACTGATACAGCTCCTAGGGCACTTGAAACTAAAGAGAAAATGAACAAATGGGACTACATCAAAATAAAAAGCTTCTGCACAGCAAAAGAAACCATCAACAAAACAACGAGAAAACCCACTGTGTGGGAAAACATATTTGCCAATGTCATATCTGATAAGGGCCTAATCTCCAAAATTTATAGGGAACTCATACAACTTAACAAAAGGAAGATAAACAATCCAATCAAAAAATGGGCAAAGGACCTAAATAGACACCTTTCAAAAGAGGACATTCAGAAAGCCAAGAGACATATGAAAACATGCTCAAAGTCACTAATCATCCGAGAGATGCAAATCAAAACAACAATGAGGTACCATCTCACACCTGTCAGACTGGCTATCATCAACAAATCAACAAACGACAAGTGCTGGAGAGGATGTGGAGAAAAAGGAACACTTGTGCACTGCTGGTGGGAATGCAGACTGGTGCAGCCACTATGGAAGACAGTATGGAGTTTCCTTAAAAAACTGAAAATGGAACTCCCATTTGACCCTGTGATCCCACTTCTAGGAATATATCCCAAGAAACCAGAAACACCAATCAGACAGGATATATGCACCCCTATGTTCATAGCAGCACAATTCACCATAGCTAAGATCTGGAAACAGCCTAAGTGCCCATCAGTAGATGAATGGATTAGAAAACTGTGGTACATCTACACGATGGAATACTATGCTGCTCTAAAAAGGAAGGAACTCTTACCATTTGCAACGGCATGGATGGAACTGGAGAGCATTATGCTAAGTGAAATAAGCCAGTCAATGAAGGAAAAATACCACATGATCTCACTCATTCATGGATAATAGAGACCATTATAAATTTTTGAACAATAATACAGAGGCAGAGCTGCCTCAAACAGATTGTCAAACTGCAGCAGGAAGGCCGGGGAAGGTTGGGGGGCAGGAGGTAGGGGGGTAAGAGATCAACTAAAGGACTTGTATGCATGCATATAAGCATAACCAGTGGACATAAGACATTGGGGGATAGGGGAGGCTAGGGAACTGTCTAGGGCGGGGGGATAAAATGGACACATATGTAATACCCTTTGTAATACTTTAAGCAATAAAAAAAAAAAAACAGAAAAAAAAGAACCTATTACAAATTCTACTTATTATCAGATAAAACTTTAATTATGAAATAACTAATTAAAAAATATTTACCTGAGCATCTATACTTGAATATTTTGGGACAATTGTCAGCTGATAGGAAATTGATGACTTCTTTATTTATTATATCTGAACATAATGTAAATGGATCTAAAAAAAAATTGCAAAATGCAAGATTTTTTTGAATACTAAAAAGAACCTGACATTTTTATAAGATTTATTAATTATCAAGAGATTTTCACAAACATTAGCCCAGTTTATGGGCTAATTGGAAAGATCCAGTCATCCAATGAATAAACAAAAAAAGTTCTGGATGTCAATAAAAGGCGACTGAGAATTTATACCAGAAAGAGAGTCAGAGGTGTTACGTTAGAGGGCAGATATACTGATGTACATTTTTGGCTACATTAGTCACCTAAATATATGTTTTCTTGAAAAATCAAAGAAGAAAAATTTTTAATCATACCTGTTACTGGTAACTGCTGCTGTCTATTTTTGACAATGGGATTTGGGTATTTAAAAACATGGTCGCTGAAAGAAAATAGATACCAGATTACTAAAAGTAAACATACTGTTTGGGGTGTGTACAAATGGGAAGAAAAAAAGAGATGGGATTCAAATTATAGCTAGCAATCAGTTTTAGAGTAATAAAATTAAACTCTCACCCAAGACCGAAGAATAGTAATATTTTGAGCCTAATGTGCAATAGCCTCAATTTCTCCATAGAGTGCACGGTGCCAGAATAAGAGTAAAGAGATGGGGTGTGAAAGAGAAGGACAAGGGATGGAATAAGCTCTATGGAGTGTGTCCAAAACTGCTTTCCCAACATTTCCTACTTTAGGCAGCTCCCCAGACATTCTTTTATCATTTCTATATCCCAGTGCTTATACAGTGTGGCACATGGTACTGAACAAAAAATATTTGCTGAATTTTCTAAAAGTTAGAAACAATTATTAGACGTACCTTGATTGAGAAACAGAATCTTTTTTTTCAAAAGTTCCTTCCTGTAAGTTTTGATTGCAGCTTGGGTTGGCTTTATATAAAGTCTTACTTTGCCCACTCTCCCTGTAACAAGCATTAACTGGATTTGCACTCTTTAACAGGGTCTTCATTTGGTCATCTTTTGTACATGCTTTAGACATAAATCCATGAGATTTGTAACTTTGAAGCTTTCTAGACTGGCTTGTATCCTTATCTTCTGCTTTGGGACCTCCACCAATACTATTTGTATGGAGGTGTTTCAATGTATTTTGAATATTTATGTTCATAGATGAAACATTATCTTTTTCTCTTTGTGTTTTTTCCTATAATGTAAAAATGACAAGAAAATAATTTCAAAGTAACCCATTTGCTTTATAATCCAATTTATAACCTTTTAATAATGCAGGAAAAATTTATACATAAAAAATATACATGATAAAAGAATAGAATATACATGATAAAAGGAGCAGTTTATATTAGAAATAAAAGGAAGTTTATTCAATAAATTATTTAGAAACAACTGGGTAGCCATCTGAGGAAAAATAAATTGGGTCCATTTCTCACAATTTACACACAAAAAATGAACTAAATATTGATGTATAAAAATGAAATGATGTACGTTCTAAAAGAAAACATGACATTTTAATATTCTCAAGGGGAGGAAGACCTTTCCAACTATTACACAAAATCAATAAATCATAAAAGAAAAAAACTAATATAGTTTACCACATAAATTTTTTTTAAAGTTCTCCTAGAGCAGTGGTTCTCAACCTTGGCTGCACATTAGAATCACCTGAGAATCTTTTTAAAATCCTGATTTCCGGGCCTCATCCTCCAGAAATTCTGTTTCTTTGTTACTAATGTTGTGGCCTCACCCCATAGCAAAGAAACAGAATTTCTGGAGGATGAGGCCCGGAAATCAGGATTTTAAAAAGATTCCCAGGTGATTCTAATGTGCAGCCAAGGTTGAGAACCACTGTGCTAGAGAATAAGAATAATGTAAGGGATGGAGGTTAGGAGGAACTCAGAGGAAAAAAGGGCCAAAAGCAAAACCCAATGATAATCAAAACACCTAGAAAAGAATATGTATATCATATTTTAAACTACAGTATAGTTTTTCTACTAATGTTTACAAAAAGCTACTACAGTGAAATATGAAAAAGATCAACAATAGTGTAGAAAAATAGGCAAAAAAATGAACATTTCACAAGAAAGAAAATATAAATTGCTCTTAAACATATGAAAAAGTGCTCCCACTTAGAATAAGATAAACATGAAAGCTACACTGAGATAGCTTTCTTCATCTATGACATTGGCAGAGATCAAAAGGGTATAGAGAAACACTCATACATTACAGGTGGGAGTATAAGTTGGTACAACCTCTATGGAAACAGTTTGACAGTATCTTTCATAATAAAAATTATGCATAGTTATAAACACTTTTACATGTACAAAATGTTGATGTTATTAACTGCAGCATTGTTTGTAATAGCTAAAAGTTGAAGTTAGCATATTCCTCAATGGAATGCTCTGAAATTGTAAAAAAAAAAAAAAAAAAAAAGAATAAAGAGGCCTTCCAGGAAAAGATGATGAAGTTAACACTCATATGTATTTCTGGTCCTTCCTTTTTTTTTTTAAGATATATTTTTATTGCCCTAGCCATTTTGTCTCAGTGGATAGAGCGTCGGCAGACCAAAGGGTCCCAGGGTTTGATTCCAGAGATTGTCAACCTCGGTTGCAGGCTCCTCCCTGGCCCGAGCCCTGATTAGGGCTCGTGTAAGAGGCAACCTATCAATGTGTTTCTCTCACATCGATATCTCTCTCTGTCTTTCCTTCTCTCTACCGCTCTCTAAAAATCAATGGAAAAATATCCTCAGGTGAGGATTTAAAATAAATACATACATTTTTATTGATTTCAGAGAGGAAGGGAGAGGGAGAGAGAAAAACATCAATGATGAGAGAGAATCATTGATTCGCTGCCTCCTGCACACCCCCTACTGGGGACTGAGCCCACAACCTGGGCACATCGAACCTGGGACTCTTCAGTCCACAGGCCAACACTCTATCCACTGAACCAAACCAGCTAGGGTTATTTTTGGTCCTTCTAAAACACCAATTAGAATAGCAGTTTTTTAAAAAAAGGCAAAACCCCACAAGGACAGGAGAAATGAAACAAGAAATAAAAGCAACAACATTTTGGAAACTGAATAGCAAATAGGTGAATGATAACCTATTTAGCAGACTTGATAAACCTGAATGCAAAGCTTACAATGGGAAAAGTCAAGAAACTACCTAACATATGCTACCAAGCTCTCAACATACACTTAGCAGGTAGTTGATTAACACCAGAAGGTCCTCTCCCTTCCCACGGCTGGAAATATAATCACTGGAGGAGACAAAACAGTCTCCACACTGGAAGACTCCAAGCAAAGCTGAAGGCAGAATACTATTCAAGAAACAGAATAAGCAACTATTTACGTACTGAATTCTAAGACCCAAGCTGTCGTCCCCCATTTTGATTCCAGAGCACTGGTTGGTTGACGATCTCTAGGCAGATTAGACATTGGAGTTTCTCCAAATGACCCACTTAATCCTATGAGAATCCACAGTCAACAAATTTTCCAAGGAGACTTTTAGCATATGACCCTTAGACATGAGTAGCAACTAGCCCTGGCCAGTGTGGCTCAGTTGGGTGGGCGACATCCTGTGTACCGGGACTTTTTTAAAGAATAGCTTGGCAAGAAAAATCTTTTACTTTCTAACCTATATTCTTCAAAAATACTTTTAAAAAGTTCTATATTCTTTGAAACAAAGAAGCCAACCTCATTTTCTTCTCTTTCAAGCTGTTCTATTCTGTGAAGAATGTCCTTTGCTTTCTTCCAGTACTCTCCAATATTCTTCTCTTTCATATTTATGTCTTCTAATTGTTCTGCTTCATTTTCATCAAAAGGACATTCTCTTAGGCTTAGAGATAATTTCTCAGCTTTGCAACATGGGGGAAAAACAGTGAGTTCATCCATTACCAGAAATGTTATTTTAACACTTTAAATATGGACAACTTCATACCCCACACCTCCCCTAAATTCTGCCCTTCTAAATTATCTCGATTGAAAATAAGTGGAAAGCAAGTAGTTGGCAGAGGTCCAGGACCCTAAGAGTCATAAAACAGACTTTATTCTTCAGAGTTATAGGAAAGAGAATAGCATGAAAATATGTTATCCCAGGCACATAAACACCCTCAGGTATGGATACCGGTTTTAAAATAGTTTTTTATAAAAATAGTTTTCATAAAGTAGTTCCTCCCTATAATCCTTTCTCTTTACATATGATGCAACAACAATTTTTCTTACACAAAGACAAAAATCGTTTTCATGGCCATGGCCCTGGCTATCAATTCCTTCAATGTACCAGGCTCCTTCCTCTCACAAGGTCTTATGCTTCACTGTTGCTAAGCCCTGAGATCCTCCCCCATAGAAAATTCCCTTCTTTTCATCTAATGAACTCTATACATTCAGATCTCAGTTCAAGAATCATTTCCTCCTGAAGCCTTTTCTACCTTACTGTCTAAGTCTTAGTCCTTTGTTACAGACTCTAAAATCTGTGCTCTATCCATTCTAAACTCTTAGGTTAATTTATATAATACATTCACTTTTGAGACTATTCAATTATTATCTATTTCTCTAATTAAACTAAGTTCTGTGAGTGCACAGACTGTTTCTTATCACTATATTCCTAATGCCTAGCACAGTGCCTGGCTAATAATGGGCACTCAAACATTTTTCAAATAAATAAGTAAATATATTTTGTATTATGATTTAATCATGTTACCTATAGCCCTCAAACTGTATTTGTCCACACTACATAAAATATGTGAATTATCTGTACTGTTGCTCTCTTCCATATAGGTTTTTTGTATGCTGAAACACTCCAGGTGTCATGTCCAAATTAAATATTCTGCTCTTCAGATGTAAGAAGAGCCTGGGAGCTAAAGGGGCTTGGCTCATCAAAGCAGATATAAATTTCCCTTTATAAACTTTGTTTTTTTGTGTGTGTTTTTTTTAAGTAACGATAAACTTACTAATTTTTTTGCAGTTGCAAAGCACAAAAGTGGCAGCTTTGTTTAGTTCCTCATTCTGAGATTCAGTTAAGGCTTGTATCATGAGTGGAAGCCCATTGTTTTTAAAAAGGTCATACTGATTTTCCTCTGGAAAAGATATAAAAAAGTAAAGTAGAAGAAGTTATTTTACCATAAACTATCTACATGAGATCATAATTCTTCCTGTGGTAATTTTGAACATAGTCCAAATTAGAGAAAAACCAAGTTTCAAAAGTGTATTCAATTTAGGAAATAACTGACTCACATAAAATCATGTGAGTATCATAAGTGATGCTCTCTGAAATACTGCCACAGAGTAGCATCATATCTCATGAGTGTAAACAAATGCCTTCACTTGGTTCTTAAAAAGGTATAGTTCCCAACCGCCTGGTGTGTCTCAGTGGTTGAGCGTTTACCCAGGAACCAAGAGATCATGGTTCCATTACCAGTCAGGGCACATGCCTGAGTTGTGGGCTCAATCCCCAGAAGGGGATGTGCAGGAGGCAGCCAATTGATAATGTTTCTCTCTCTCTCCTTTCCTCTCTTTCTAAAAATCAATAAAAACATTTTTAAAAAGTATAGTTCTCAACTAAACCTCAATTAAAAAAATAAAAATTTAAAAAGTATACTAAATCCTAAATTATATAGAAGAAAAAGAATAGAGCCCTAGCTGGTTTTTCTCAGTGGATAGAGCGTTGGCCTGAGAACTGAAAGGTCCCAGGTTCGATTCCAGTCAAGGGCACATGCCTGGGTTGCAGGCTCTATCCCTAGTAGGGAACGTGCAGGAGGCAGCCAGATGTTTCCATCTCTTTCTCCCTCTCCCTTCCTCTCTAAAATCAATAAAAATATATTTAAAAAAAAGAAAGTAAAATAATAGAATGAATTGAAAATGAGGAAAGGAAGAGAGTAGAATAAACAAGAGAGCAAACAGAGTGGAAAAGTGGAAGGGGAAAGAGCAGAAATTGGGAGAGGGAAAGAGGAAAGTGAAGAGAATTGGAAAGAAGGAGAATGGGAGAGGGAGAATGGCAGGAGAGTGAAGAGGAGGAGGAAAATGGAAGCAAGGAGAAAAAAGAGAGGTGAGAATGACAGGTAAAGAAAGAAATGATAGAACTTTTGAAGGTTTTCAGCAAAGAAGAATACGATTAGATCTGTGCAGCAGTGCGAAGCGGTACTGAAAAACGGAGATGGAAGGGAAAAAGGGAACAGTTGCAATAACATTGCAATAACATTGGTGAAAGATGTGAAGGGGTTGGGGGTCTTGGGAGAGTAGCACCGGAACTGGGCAGCAAGGGATATACAGAAGGGTCAACAGACGCAGAACCACAGGTCTTAGGGGCCAACTAAATACAATGGATTAAAAAGGATGAAGAGCCTTGGCCGGTTTGGCTCAGTGGATAGAGCGTCAGCCTGCGGACTCAAGGGTCCCGGGTTCGATTCCAGTCAAGGGCATGTACCTTGGTTGCGGGCACATCCCCGGTGGGAGGTGTGTGGGAGGCAGCTGATTGATGTTTCTCTCTCATTGATGTTTCTAGTTCTCTATCCCTCTCCCTTCCTCTCTGTAAAAAAAATCAATAAAATATATATTTTTTTAAAAAAAGAAAAAAAAAGGATGAAGAGCAAAATGACTGGTTTGGGACCTGAATCAATGGGAGAAAGGCACTACTTTTAAGCCTTTCACATGACTAGGAGGAAAAAACCCCGAAAGTGTATTTCCACCCCCTGTTTTAATAAGCACACTAAGTAAATCCAGTATTACCGCAAGTCTCTGTGCAATGACCAAGAGTAAGAATGATGCTAAATTTTTCTGCTGAATCCAGACTTTCATGAAGCAGTAATGCCAGAAGTTTTGAAACAATGTGGTACTTGGATAATACTTCACCAAAAGTAGCTATTAGTATAAAATAGAAAAGAAAAAGAGTAAATACAAACTTATAACTATACATATACTATTTCTCATACATACTGTTTTTCAGATCTTATCCTAGGAGAATGATCTTATATATCTATATAACATCTAATATATATGTGTGCATATATATGTAAATATAAATAAATGAGTAATAAGAGAGTGGCTTATATAGCCTTCATTAATCCCTCTTCTCATATTAAAGATATTTTACTAAAGCAAGTTTTTTAAAGAATGATTTCTTCTTATTTACCCTGCATAATGTTGGTAATATGCAGCATTCCTAAAAGTTGAATATGCTTATTCTCATCTTACACACCTCTTATAATCTAGATTGGACAGTAAAGACCTTCCTATGTAACTAATTCCTGCTTGTCAATGAAATCCACTACTAACTGGCCATGATTCTATTGATGTTGATGATGCAGTGAAGCTACCTGAAGCTGAGATGTGACAGAATTCAAGAAGTCTGCCATTTTAAACTATACTTCTGCTCATAAGGTTGTGAATTTCTTGAGGGACTATATTTTCATCATTTTTATATCTCTAGAGCTCACATAGAGCCCTATGAATAGCAGGCCCTCAATAACTGATTTTTAAAAAATCTACTTACTTCACAGTTATTTGTGAATGTCAAGAGTTGCTTATTACAAATTTATAGATTATCATTCCTCAGTGTTTATGAGAAGCAGGCATGGGTTCAACTCTGGTTCTGTCACTCACTAGAAATGGCTGGGTAAGTCAGACCTCACATTTACCAGAAAGAGGCATACCCTAATTCTTTATAAAATTTTTAAAAATCTATAGATAAGGGTTTTCCATTCCTTATGCCTCCAAAATGTCCCTTGATTTCTCATCTAATCTTTTTAATTTAATGCCACTTTAAGTGAAACAAGGCTTAGAAATGGTAGAATCTATTATTAGACTTGAAGTCAGACGATTTGAACCTTCTGGTGGTGGGAGGTTATAACCTCCATGAGAAAACAGATAACCCATATTCAAGCTACCATTTCAACCCTCATGTGTTGAACTCAAGCAAAATGCAATTGTAGAAAAATGACTAAGCATTTTTACTCACTATTATCAGCAATACATGCATCCACTGTCTTTGTCACCACCACTGCAAGCTTAGCACTTGAAAGAGTCTGATGTGAATCAGATTCCAGTTGCACAAGAACTTGACACAATACATCCAGTCCACCCACAGATATAAAGTATTTCTGAACATGTGCTTAAGGAATAAAGTAGAATGATTAACACCCAAAACAAAACAATTGTATGGTTTCATTCATAATCTGCACTAAATGTAACATTGACTTGACTTTTTCAAATAGAGCAGCGGTTCTCAACCTGTGGGTCGCAACGAACTTTGGTGGTCCAACGACCCACAGGGGTTGCCTAAGACCATCCTGCATATCAGATATTTACATGACGATTCATAACAGTAGCAACATGACAGTTATGAAGTAGCAACGAAAATAATTTTATGGTTGGTTCACAACATGAGGAACTGTATTTAAAGGGCCAGAAGGCTGAGAACCACTGAAATAGAGTCACATCCCTCAGTATCCTAGTATCCTTAGGGGATTGGTTCCAGGACCCGCCCCCCTTCCACCCTACCCTCAGATACCAAAATCCTAGAATGCTGAAGTCTCTTATTTAAAATGTATTTGCATATAACCCATACACATCCTCCCGTATAGATTACTTATGATGTCTAACACAATGTAGATGCTATGTAAATAGTTTTTATACTGTATTGATTGGAGAATAATGACAAGGAAAGTCTGTACATATTCAGTACAGACGTAGCCATCATATGCCTAACTACATATCAGCAACAATAGAACTTTATTTTTTGAACTAGAGGCCCAGTGCACGGATTCGTGCACTGGTGGAGGGCATGGCCTGCGGGGATTGGCCCACAGTGGGAGCTCTGTTCATCCCAGTCAGCTGAGTGGCTCTCCCACTGTGGGAGCACACTGACCACCAGGGGGCAGCTCCTGTGTTGAGCATCTGCCCCCTGGTGGTCAGTGCGCTTCAGAGTGACTGGTCGAAAGTCATTCTGGTTGTTCCACCGTTCGGTCCCTGGGCTTTTATATAGATACTAGAGATATGGTGCATGGATTCATGCACCAATAGGGTCCCTTGGCCTGGCCTGTGCCCTTTTGCAATTCGGGACCCCACTGGTGCACAATCAGGGCAGGGGAGGGACCAGGGGAGGGCTCCAGGGCATGTCCGGCCTGGTCTCGCCCAGTCCTGATCTGCCAGACCCCAGCAGCAAACTAACCTACTGGTCGGAGCATCTGCCCCTGGTGGTCAGTGCACATCATAGCTACCAGTTGAATGGTCAAATGGTCGGACAGTCGCTTAGGCTTTTATATATATATATATACTAGAGGCCCGGTGCACAAAAATTTGTGCACTCGGGTGGGGGGGGGGTCCCTCAGCCCGGCCTGTGCCCTCTCGCAGCCTGGGACCCCTCGGGAGATAACGACCTGCTGGCTTAGGCTTGCTCCCGGGTGGCAGAGGGCAGGCCCAATCCCTAGGTGCAGCCCCTGGTCGGGCTCAGAGCAGGGCCGATTGGGGAGTTGGGGCGCCGCCCCGTCATGCACAGAGCAGGGTGGATTGGGAGGTTGCGATGCCACCCTCAGTCACGCTCAGGGTAGGGCCGATTAGGGGGTTGGGGCACCGCCCCCTGTCACACTCAAGGCAGGGTCGATGGGGAGGTTGCGGCGCCACCCCCTGTCACGCACAGAGCAGGGCCAATCAGGGTGTTGGGACACTGCCCCCTGTCACGCACAGAGCAGGGCCCATCAGGGGGTTGGGGCTCCGTACCCTGTCACGCACAGAGCAAGGCCCATCAGGGGGTTGGGGAGCTCCCCCGTCATGCACAGAGCAGGGCCGATCAGGGGGTTGAGGAGCTCCCCCCGTCACTCACAGAGTAGGGCCGATAGGGGAGTTGGGGCACCGCCCCGTCACACACAGAGCAGGGTGGATCAGGGGGTTGGGGCGCCGCCCTCTATCACCCACAGAGCAGGGCCGATCAGGGGGTTGGAGCGCCACCACTGTCACACTCAGGGCAGGGCCGATGGGGAGGTTATGGCTCTACCCCATCACACACAGAGCAGGGCCCGTGGGGGGGGGGGGGTTGGGGCGCCGCACCCTGTCACACACAGAGCCGCAGGGCGATCAGGGGGTTGGGGAGCTCTCCCTATCAGGAACAGAGCAGGGCTGATCGGGGGTTGGGGCGCCTTCCCCTGTCACAAACAGAGCAGGGTGGATAGGGAGGCTGTGGCCCCAGCCCCTGTCACACACAGAGCCGCAGGGCGATCAGGGGGTTTGGGCACTGCCCCCTGTCACACTGATCCCGGTGCTGGGAGGCATATTAACCTTTTACTATATAGGATAGAGGCCTGGTGCACGGGTGGGGGCCTGCTGGTTTGCCCTAAAGGGTGTCCTGAATCAGGGTGGGAGTCCCCACTGGGGTGCCTGGCCAGCCTGGGTGAGGGGATGATGGCTGTTTGCAGCTGGTCACAGACCCTTCAGGGTGGGGGTCCCAACTAGGGTGCCTGGCCAGTCTGGGTGAGGGGCTGAGGGCTGCTTTCAGGCTGGTGGGTGACTGAAGCTCCCAACCGCTCCTTTTTTTCTTTTTCTTTTATTCTGGGCCAGCTTTAGCTTTGAGGCTTGGCTCCAGCTCTTAGGCCTCCGCTGCTGAAAGCAGGTTTCTGGCTTTTGTTTACCTTCTGTATTTGAAACAATGTTGCGATCCTGCTGGCTGAACTCTGACGGACTAAAGCAGGTTTCTGGGGTTTTGTTTAGCTTCTATATTTGTAACATAGTTGCTTAGAGTTGCAGCTCAGAGGCCTGCAGCGGCAGGCGGGGAATGTTGGAGTCCTCCGTCACTGAAGCAAGCAAGCCTCATGTTCGCTTTAAGCTGCCTGGCTGCTGGCCGCCACCTTGGCTGGCAGTTAATTTGCATATTGCCCTGATTAGCCAATGGGAAGGGTAGCGGTCGTACGCTAATTACCATGTTTCTCTTTTATTAGATAGGATAGACTAGAGGCCCAGTGCATGAATTCATGCACAGGTGGGGTCCAGCTGGCCTGGCCCCAAATGGGGCAGATGGGGGCCAGGCCTATTGGGGGGAGGAGATGGCAGGTTAGCCAGCCGGCCCACCCCATCGGGGCCTGATCAGGGCTGGGATGGCTGGGGAGAGCGGCCATGAGCTGATCGGGGTGGTGGGGGCTGATCGGGGGTGGGTCCAGCTGTGGGGAGGGGCTATGGGTGGTGGGCTGTTCAGCCCCACCCCCAAATGGGGTGGTGGGGGTTGATCAGAGGCCAGCAGCCTGGGGGAGGGGCCATAGGTGGTTGGCCGGCCAGCCCTGCCTCTGATCAGAGTGGGGGGGGCTGATCTGGGGCAGAGCTGACTGGAGCTGTGGGCCAATCGGAGTGGTGGGGGCCCTTTGGGGGTGGAGCTGGCAGGAGGGAGAGGCTGCAGGAGATTGGCCAGGGTATGGGGGAGCGATCAAGGGTGGGGCTGGCCAGGGGGAGGGGGCTGCAGGAGGTTGGCCAGCCAGCCCCACCCCCTGATCAGGGCCAGTTCACTGGCCGCAGTGGGCATCATAGTGACCGGTCATTCCGGTTGTTATGGCATTCAGGTTGCTGGCTTTTTATATATATAGATTTTCTATTGGCAGTTGCTTAAATTTGTAGATGCAAAACCCACACATACAGGGCCAAGTGTACTTACTAAAAATTCAAAATTAAAGAATGAAAAGTCCAATCTTTACCTGCACATATACATAGTCATAACATAAATTACTTCCTTATGTAAGAAACTCACTTTGACATAGTACAGGTGGATGTACAGTATAGTTTTTTTTGCTTGTGTTAGATATCTCTTTTGCTTCTTTTATTGAGAACTGGTATATTTTGCAAAAATGACATTAAACTAAAACTCTGCAAAAGAGCTATAAAGAATAGATTCATTGATCTAGCTTGGTACTCCAATTAGCAAGCTGCTTATTTTCTGAATTCCAACATAATTCATTCCTCAGATTGCTTTAATCTACAAACAGCAAAGTAATTTACCTGTTCCAAAAGAACACGTTTCATCCATCTTACTTAAGCCTAATTCTTTTATTTCTTGGAGCATAAAATTATAACATGTTGAGTCATGAAAACTGTTCCAAGAAAAGAATCAGTGACAGATATCATTTTTAAGAGTCTGAATTCTTTTGTTCCCTTGTGAAAATGATTCTGATAAAAAAGTATCCATGAGTCTGTGCATTCAATAGTCTCTGAAACCCTTATTCCAGCAACAAGCTTACATAAATGAATATATGGGCTAGTTATTACAATTCTGTCATAAACCTTCTTCCCAGCCTACCCTACTATCACAAATTGAGCCAAGAAGTTTTAAACAAAAAAATTACTTTTGATATTGTTCCATAAAAAACAAAGATCTTAATCTAAAAATATCGTGTTGCCCTTGGAGGTGTGGCTTAGTGATTAGGGCATCAACACAAGCACTGAAGGGTCAAGGGTTTGATTCCCAGTCAAGGGTGTGTACCTGGGTTGCAGGTTCCATCCCTGGCCCAGTAGGGACACATCTGAGAGGCAACCAATTGATGCGTCTCTCTTACATCAATGTTTCTTTTTCTTTCTCTCTCTCTCTCCCCCATCCCTCCTTCCCTCCCTCCCTCCCCTCCACTCTCTCTAAATATCAATGGAGAAAATATCCTGGAGGATTAAAAAAAAAAATGCAATAAGTACACACACACACACACACACACACACACACAAGGTTTTTGGTTGATCACTTCCCACCCACACACCCTCCCTCATCTTCGTCCTGAAGTTCTACAGTCTGTGCTATGCTTCTATGTCTCTAGATCTATTTTGTTCATCAGTTTATTTTGTTCATTAGAGTCCACATATGAGTGAGATCATGTGATACTTCCCAATATCTTCCTAACAGATCCACTTTTAAGATTTTCCTATCTGTGATAGTCTAAGTCAGCGGTTCTCAACCTGTGGGTCCCGACCCCTTTGGCGGTCGAACGGCCCTTTCACAGGGGTCGCCTAAGACCATCTTGCATATCAGATATTTAAATTACGATTCATAACAGTAGCAACATTACAGTTATGAAGTAGCAACGAAAATAATTTTAATGTATTTTATTGATTTTTTTACAGAGAGAAAGGGGGGACAGAGAGTTAGAATCATTGATGAGAGAAACATCAATCAGCTGCCTCCCGCACACTCCCCACTGGGGATGTGCCCGCAACCAAGGTACATGCCCTTGACCGGAATCAAACCTGGGACCTTTCAGTCCACAGGCCGACGCTTTATCCACTGAGCCAAACCAGTTAGGGCAATAATTTTATGGTTGGGTCACAACATGAGGAAGTGTATTTAAAGGGCCAGAAGGTTGAGAACCACTGGTAAGTGCATCCAAAATGACCCAATTTACTGGAATAAAATTAATCCATTAATTCAATTAATACAATAACTAATTCAATAGTTTTTTTTTATTATACTTTGAAATAGCTTCTTCAAATATAACTTATAGAATAATGTATACTTACTGTTATTTGCAAGAGTGAGTCCAATAAATGAACAAAGAGGGCGAATTATCTCAGGCATCATACAATTTTTTAGCCAGTCATTAGCATGTGGAAAAAGTGAACAGCAAAGCCTTTGATTTTCATCTGAAAGAAGACAAAGTTAATCATATTTTAATATATTTGGAAAATATAAATTTTCATTTGTTCTTATCTTTATTTTTATATTCATATATTTGAGATAAATACCATTTTGAGGATTGTTGACACAGACACACAGAGTACCACACACTGATGACCACAACTGATAATTCTGGAAAACATTTTTATCTGACAAATTCAACTCATATTTTGAAAGGGCTGCCCTATTAGATTAAAAAGAAAAGGAAGTAAATTAATAAAAATGTGTTAAGGTCTTAAGTAATAACTAATTAGTAAAAAGAAATTTATATTTGCTTACCTGAACAACTCTGACAGAATTTTAAAACAACCTGTTTCTCTCACAAGCGTTTGTCCAGTCCCTTAAAGGAATAGCCACATATTACAGGAATATGACTTTGTTTAGAAGTAACTTGGCAGAAATGGAAAACATTTAAGTAGTATTTTGATAAATAACTTTTAATTACTTTAATAACTTTTAATTACGGTAGATAAAACCTAATCAAGATTATGGGAAATATATTACTTATGCTTATAGCAGTGGTTCCCAACCATTTTTTGGCCATGCCCCACCTAAGCATCTCTAAAATCCTGATGCCCCCCATCCCCCCCCGTAACATATAATTCTTATTATTCAAAAAGTGAACTTTGCACGTGGAGGAAGCCTAAAAGGCCATTAACTTAGTCTAAACAAGCTTCCAAAGAACATGGCATCCATGAAAGAGAAAAATAAAAGAATGAAAGGACAACTGAAGTACTGAGGAAGAAATCACTAAAAAATAATAATGTGAAGTGATATGAAAAAATAGCAAATAAAGTTTCAAAACATATAGCAGAGACCTGAAATGCATAAATATGTCACAATATATGTTTATATACTGTATATGAGGCCCCTAGAACCATAGGAAATGCAAAAAAATTCACTGTTAATAACTAATTCTTGAATGGCCCCCCTTAAAAATTAAATTACCCCCCTGTGCAGCATGTGCCCCATGTTGGGAACCACTGCTTAGAGAATAACAGCACTCGAATTTCTTCTAAAAATTACAAAACATGTATTTTGCATGGTTATGTGCTACAAAATAAGATGCTCCAAAATATTAAAAAATTCAAAGTACAAAAAATAAAATCTAGAAGCATTTTAAATGATTATAAAATTTCTAACAATTTGAAGATGTAAATAAAGCAATGTTAAAAAATAACCTTGGGCCGAAACCGGTTTGGCTCAGTGGATAGAGCGTCAGCCTGCGGACTGAGGGGTCCCGGGTTCGATTCCGGTCGAGGGCATGTACCTGGGTTGCGGTCATGTCCCCGGTGGGAGATGTGCAGGAGGCAGCTGATCGATGTTTCTCTCTCATCGATGTTTCTAGCTCTCTATCTCTCTCCCTTCCTCTCTGTAAAAAATCAATAAAATATATTTAAAAAAAAAAATAATAATAACCTTGGCCTGAGCAGTAGGTATACAGGATCATGCTATACTATCTTTTCAACTTTTCTGCAAATCTAAAATTATTCCAAAATAAAAACTGAAAAACAAAACAAAAACTTTAGCCAAGAGCTACATGAAATTAAGGTCATTGCTGACTGAAAACAAACACTAACTAAATGGCCACTTTAGTGATATACCAACCAAACTAATTCATTAAATGCCTCTCTTTTGCTTTCAAAGCTGTTTTTTTATGTTAATTAATATACAAATCACTTTACTATTTGTTAAAATTAATAAATATTGAACAATTAAATGCATGCTATTAATTCTCTTTTCTTAAAGCTAGTAGTTCTCATAAGTTACTAAGAACAAAAGACATTGATGTAAGGACTAGAATAAAAGGATTAATAATAATTATCCCAACTTATTGTTTTTAAAAACTGTTTCTACAACACAAAAGAATGTACTTACTATTATTTGAAACTAGAACCAAAATAACATAGACAGACATTCTTTTCAAATTTGTGTTTGAATCATTATTAGATAAGAACCAAATTAAGTCTTCAAACAATTCTGAAGTGCACAAAGTCTGCTGACAATAAACTGAAATATAAAAATACAATTTTAATTTCTCTGCATAGTACAAATCAAATATCATTTCATTGACATTTATTGATCATATAACAAAATCTCTGACAAACTGATATCTGCTTATTAAATTAGAAGACCAAAGCAGCAATAACTTAATCAAAAGCACTTAATCTAGGCTCTAAAAAATATGCCACAACCCCCTAGAATTTCCAATAAAAACCTAACTGAATAAAAACTTAAAATATGACACACACAGCCCCATACACTTTGGTTCAGTGGATAGAGCCTGCAGACTGAAGGGTCCCGTGTTCGGTTCTAGTCAAGAGCACATACCTTGGTTGCAGGCTTGATCCCTAGTAGGCAACCAATTGATGTGTCTCTCTCACATCGATGTTTCTCTCTCTGTCTCTCTCCCTCTCATCCACTCTCTCTAAAAATCAATGGGAAAAATATCCTTGGGTGAGAATTAACAACAAAAAATATGAGACACACAAAATTTAAGAGGATGAGTAAGTAACAAAAACATAGCAAGGGAAAAATTTAAGAAAATTCAGAAACCTGCTTTAGAAAGCAGAGGAAGAAACGATACTTGTGCTATTTTTTAAGATGTTTTTAGAAATAAAAATATCTTTCCAAAAAATGATACCTACATGACAGTAGGAATTTTGTGATAATCATATAATAAACAGATTAAAAAAATAATTTTAATACATGGATGGATATATAATCAATATTTTATCCAGTGTCTAAAACCAGCTATTAGACTCTTTCTAAAGGCAAGGACAATGTCTTATCTATCCCCAATGCCTAGCACACAGCTTAATTCTTAGCAAGTAATGAATATTTAATGGATAAAAATATCTCTCTATATAAAAGGCTAATATGCAAAGTGTCCTCTAGAGAGTTTGACTGGGAGACCAGTAGTTCAATCGCTCGCTATGATGTGCGCTGACCACCAGGGGGTGGCGCGGAACAAAACAAGGCCCCGTCTGGCAGTCAGAAGGCCCTGACTGGCCCTGATCCTGGCCAGGCCTAGGGACCTACTCATGCACAAATTTCATGCACTGGGCCTTCAGTACAAATATAGAGTTGTTTAACAAATCAGTGGCTTATATTCAAACTCGTTTCAGAAAAATTGTATGAATTTGTATACCTAGAGCATATTTATCCATATACAAGGTGGTTGTAGGTTATCTTCATCTTTTGATTCAATGAACAAAATAAAAAAATCAGTTATAGACCCACTGCATATAAAAATTCATTAAGTGATTGATGATGGTACTATCTCAAATCAATATGAAAAAAATCTACTTTTTAATAAGAAGTATTAGGATAGCTGGGTTGCCATTTAAAAAAAAGGTAAAACTGGAGCTAATCATCACACCATAACTCAGAAAATATTTAAAAGAACAAAAATGGTAGAAGTGAAATAACCATACAAGTACCAACAGAAAATGTGGGTAGATTCCCTATAAGCTGGGACTATGGAAAACTTTTCTATGGCTCAAAATACAAAACAAAATGGGAAAGAAGGATGAATTTTATTTTCATAAAAATAAATAAATAAATAAATAAATAAATAAATAAATAAAACTTATACATGGTAGTAAAAAATAAAGTGAAAATAAATGTTTCCAACTAATGCCAAGGAGAATTCTGAAAGATTTTGAATGGACAAAATTATTACAGAATGTCCTATCTAGTGCACCCTTCTATATGATCTGTGTCTTTCACTGTCTTTGAGCTATTTCCCAATTCTGTAAATTATTTTTTTAAATGTGATAGTAATGCAAATTACTCTTGTCAACAGAAATGCAAAACATTTGGACATTAGAATGCAATTAATTATTGCCCTGCAGATATTGACCAATTAATTACCTATTTATAAGTCTATTTCAGCATTCTTAAATGCCTATATTGGTTTTTGCCATTGCCTTTAACACACTTGTGACATTTTACTGATTCCTTCATTAGTTAATAAGTTAAATATAATCTTTGGCATACATTAATTAATATTTTAAAATATATTTTTATTGATTTCAGAGAGGAAGGGAGAGGGAGAGAGAGAAAGAAACATCAATGATGAAAGAGAATCATTGGCTGCCTCCTGCACGCCCCCCACTGGGGATCAAGCCTGCAACCCAGGTATGTGCCCTTGACCAGAATCAAACCCAGGACCCTTGAGTTCACAGGCCAACCACTGAGGCTCTATCCACTGAGCCAAACTGGCTAGGGCTGGCATACATTAATTTAAATAAATAAATAAAATACCTGGATAAAACTATCCAGACACATACAAAGGACATTTAATTCTACAATTATTTTTAGTATTTTATTAACGTATAACACAATGCTTGAAGGATAATGAAAAAAGTTCTTATATTTTACCATTTTTTTCTGCAACAGTTCCTAATGTATACAAGGCTGCTTCTTTTACCATGCTATGTTCACTTGACTTTGCAAGATTTTTTACAAACATCAAACCACCAATTTCCCGAAAATATACACCTGCATCACCTGTAGGATGTGCAGACAAAACAAAATAGAAATCTTATTTATTATGATTATTCTTTTAAGAATAAAATAAATCATATGAACATCGTAACAAAACATGTAGAGCAACTGAGTGGAAGAAAAAGAGCTATGCATATTTCATATGTCACAATACTAAAGAACTAGAATCATAGATAAAATTCACTATCATGTCTTACTGTTTTGTTGACAGATTGAATGAATAGTGACCAAAGCTTCCTTTTGTGATAAAGGGTTGTCCATTTGATACTTCAGACACTCCAATAATAAGTTCAGGTCAGTCTTCATTTCTAAAAAACAAAAATTTCATTATTTTAAACCAAATCTTTCTTTTTAAAAAGTAACCATTTAAATTTCACTTTCTAAATATATATCATTATAATGTTTGCTTTTTAAAAATAAGTATGTGTTACTTTTATAGTCTAACAAATAATAAAGACATATAAAACAATTCTGTTCCTTAAATAAAAGTACTTAAAATTATTTGCTCTTCCCCTTTCATGAAATATAGGAATAGAAAATCCAAATATTATTCTCTTTAAAGCTACACTGGTTTAAATATCTGCCATTTAGACATAAACTAAATAAAAATGAAAATATGACATTAGCATTTGTGGGATGCTACTGAAGCCTGTCTTACAAAAAAAGGTCTCAAAGTAATGATCTTGCTTCTACCTTAAGAAACTAGAAGAGTAAATTAAACCCTAAGCAAATAGAAGGAAAGAAATTATAAAGATTAAAGCTGAAATTAATGAGATAGAAAAGAGAAAAACAATAGAGCTGATTCTTTGATTAGTTTAATAAAACTGAAAAACCTCTACACAAACTGATCAGGAATGAAGGAGAAAAGACACAAATTACCAATATCAGAATGGGAGAGATGGCATCACCATGGATTCTACAGATAATAATGGTTATGTACAACTTCATACCTATATGACTTAGGTGAAATGGACAAATTGCTTGAAAAACACAAATTACTAAAACTCATCCAAGAAGAAACAGATAACCTAAATAATCATATCTCTGAAGGAAATTAAAACCAATGTTAAAAACCTTTCTGTAAAAACAACCACCACCCTCCAGCCCTAGCTGGTTTGGTTCAGTGGATACAGCATCAGCCTGTTGACTGTAGGGTTCCAGGTTCGATTCTGGTCAAGGGCACATGCCCAGGTTGCAGGCTTGATCCCCAGTGTTGGGTGTTCAGGAGGCAGCCGATCAATGATTCTCTCTCATCATTGATGTTTCTATCTTTCTCTCCCTCTCCCATTCTCTCTGAGATCAATAAAAAAATATTTAAAAAAAAAAAAAAACACCCTCCAGGTTCAATTCAGATGACTTCATTTGTAAATTCTTCCAAATATTTAAGGAAGAAATAATATTGATTCTACACAAACTATGGACATTTGACACTGGTGCTTTCAAACAATCTTTCTCACAAAGCATTCTTCCAATGTCATCTGGCTATCATCTAAAAGACCTAACATTTCTCAATACCTAAACTATATCAAAGCTATGCTAGCTTATAGGAACTAAAGAGGATTCCTGACCGCACAATGAAGGGGGCTGAGTGCAAAGACCAAACTGGTATGGGGCATCATGTGCAAAAAACAGGCCATGCATAAAAGGGCCAAGTACAATAGAAGAATAACTATCCATGCCTAAATAAGAATTTAATCACTCCATGCCACAGCCTATAAATACAGAAGGCTCCTTCCCAGTTGGAGGGAAAGTGCCATTAGAGCATGAGCTCACCCTTTCCATTCCCTGATCAAAGAATAAAGTTTCTCCTCTGCTTTACCAAACTAGGTCTTGCTCTATTGGTGCAAACAGCACTGCGCAGAAGGACTCTGATTTGGGTCCCAGGACCTGAAGGGTTGACAACACTAAGGCTGATTTCCAAAATACCACATTACATTCCTGACTCTCCACCTTTCTGAAATGTTTTTCTCAGTCTTCGGCTAAATCCTTATGTGATGGTGTGCATTAAGAGGAACACTATTCCCCATTCTTTTCTCTTTTAATATTTTCTCTCTGGTAATTTCCTCCATGCCCATGGATTTAATTTTATTATACTGAGGATCAGTCTGAAATCTTCCAGGCATACTTTGATGCTAGTTCTCTGAGGTTCCCAACTCGTCTTGTATTTACCTCCATTAAATCAACTTTCATAATTAAAAGTGTTCTAATTATCAGTGTATCTTTTCCTATTAGAATGTCGGTTTCCTGAGTAAGTGTGACAGGCACAGAGTAGGTGCTTGATAAATATTTATGTAAATTGCTGAATTATTCTTTCATTTTCTGGATCCTATCAGATAATCTGCAGTATTACCCACAAATATATAAAACTAGTTCCAGACATATGATCCATGAATTTCTCACCTTGTGTTTTCTTTGTGTCCTCACTTTCCATGCTTGTCTGTTTTTTTTTTTTTCCCCTCCTTATTATTTCACCTATAAGATAAAGGTATTTTTCTCCATTTAAATCAATGTTTAAAATATACAGATTAGCCCTAAGCGGTTTGGCTCAGTGGATAGAGCATCGGCCTGAGGACTCAAGGGTCCCAGGTTCGATTCTGGTCAAGGGCATGTACCTTGGTTGAGGGCACATACCCAGTAGGGAGTGTACAGGAGGCAGCTGATCGATGTTTCTCTCTCATCGATGTTTCTAACTCTCTATCCCTCTCCCTTCCTCCCTGTAAAAAATCAATAAAATATATTTAAAAAAATATATATATATACAGATTAGCCCTGAGGCTCAGCTGGTTGAGCATCATGCCCTGCACAGAGAGGTTGCAGGCTTGATCCTGGTCAGGGCACATGCCCAGGTTGCAGGCTTGATCCTGGTCAGGGCACATGCCCAGGTTGCAGGCTTGATCTCCAGTTGGGGTCATACAGGAGGCAGCCGATTGATGTTTCTCTCTCTCCCCCTCTTCCTTCCTGTTTCTAAAATCAATAAAAACATATTTTAAAAAAAGAACTATACAGCCCTAGCTGGCTTGGCTCAGTGGATAGAGAGTTCGCCTGTGGACTGAAGGGTCATGGGTTTGATTCTGATCAAGAGCATATGCCTGGTATGCAGGCTCAATCCCCAGTCGGGGGGGGGGGGGGGCGGTGTTAGTGGCAGCCGATCAATGATTCTCTCTCATCATTGATGTTTCTCTCTCTCCCTCTCTCTTTCTCTCTGAAATCAATAAAAATATATTTAAAAAAGAAATATACAGATGATGTATTATAGAATTGTACACTTGAAACCAATATAATTTTATTAACCAATATCACCCCAATACGTTTAATTAAAAATTCTTTTTAAAAAATACAACAAAAATATTTCCTTCGCATAAAGAAATAAATGGATGGATGAACATTTGAGAATTCCAGGATTATAAATGCAAAGGGACAATGAAGGAATAGTTTTCCTGAAGCCAGAAGAGCAGAGATTGGGTCTACAAATTATTAGATGTGTGATACAAAGTGTGCTTTAGTTCTCTGAGACTCAGTTCCCTCTTCTGTAAAATGGGAAATTCCTACTTCATAGAGTTGTTACAAGAATTATATGTGAAAATATTAAAAAATGCAGCTGGCATTCTTAAGTACCACAGGCATTCAACACATTCTATTAAACAAACACATAAGCCCTAGCCAGTTTGGCTCAGTGGATAGAGCATTGGCCTGCAGACTGAAGGGTCCCGGGTTCAATTCCCGTCAAGGGCAAATGCCCAGGTTGCTGGCTCAGGGGCATACATGGCACTTGATCCCCAGGAGAGGGTGTGCAGCAGGCAGCCAATGATACACTATCGTTGATGTTTCTACCTCTCTCCCTTCCTCTCTGAATCAATAAAAATATATTTAATAAATAAACACAAATAGCTGGTTAACTAAACCTAACTAGTCCTCTTCTAGTCCTTCTTATTGTCTTTCCTATAAATTTTCATCCCATCCTTTCAGATTGGGCATCCCCTCATGAATCAGAAGTTTAACACATACACACAGTCATTAGCATTGCATTTCTCCTCATAAGCTAAGCTTAATAGTAAAAATTTTTCTAACAACCCATGGTTTGTTCAAGATAGTACTCCACTATTAACTTAAATCTTTGTTTATATGTTATTTGTTAGAATAATTTTTAAAATAACCAGCAGCCCTGATATGACTGACCTCTTATATGCTTTATTTTTAAATGCTAAGCTAATTTTTTAGAAAAAATATATCAGTCCAATTAACTTCTTAGACCAATAAATCAGAACTCACCGAGCTCTAAAATACTCATGTACTTTATCTTACGTGGTTCACAGGAGATACCGAATTATTTTCTATTTTTCATTCTCACTCTCAAAATGAAAATAAAATTCCCAAAACAATTTTAAATAAATGTGAGAATCTTTTACAAAGTAATATACAAACGTATACTAGTTTTGCCATTTTTTTTACCTAAATACTCCATTTAAATGTTCCATTTAGGCACATTATAATACATCCACAGGATACTGTTTACTCAAGATGTTTAAAAGTAAGGAAAAATACTTCTGTTACAAAACAGCAACATAATAACACTGGTCTCTAGCTGGTGGTTCTGTGGTGTTTACTCCAGTTTTCTATTTTTCACAATTTTTATAATACAAGTTTCTAACGTCCCGTAAGTCCTAGTGGAGGCCCAGCACTGTTCTAGAAACCTTGTAACTGTATTTTCAGTCAGTGGATTGGAGCAGCCTTCGCCTAAATGCTCCGCATCTCACCCGTCTGCACAAGTCAAGGGACGTGATCTTCCCGAGGAGGGAAGGCTAAGCCCACCGTTTCCTGAATTTCTGCTCATGAACAAGTCCGGCTCCCCGCAGAGCGGGCAGAACGCCTTTCCAATGGGCCCAACCGATGGACACAGACATCAGGGGGGTGAGGGCATGAATGTGTGTGTGTGTGTGGGGGGGGGAATGGGGGGATAAAGACACATAGGTAATACCTTAATCAACAAAGAAAAGAAAAAGCACAGGCGGCGCCTCAGGCTCTCCAACTCCTGCGAGGGGACAGGCAGGCGCTGGTTCAAGGCCCCACCACCAGCTATTCCCCAGCCGCGGGTGGGCCCGCTTCCGGTGCAGGGGCAGCAGGTGCGCCGAGCGCAGGGTCCGCCCACTGCCCGGAACGACCTCCCCATGGTTCCCACCCTCCCCACATCAGAACCACCTGGGGAGGCGCCATGGCTTCTGAAGTAGGACACTGCCAAGCTCTAGGCACCTGACTAAATGGTGGGAGCCAATGCTTTGTCCCACCAGCTGCTGAGGGGGCTGCAGCCTCCTCGGAAGGGTCCTTTCGCACACGCACAACCCGTGCCTCACGCTCAGGCCATCCCCTTCGAGGGCCGGTTAGGAAGGGCACCGCGGGGCCTTCTATATCCTGGCACTGTGAGGACCACCTGGGCCCGGGCCGCAGCCCGTCTTCCGCAGGAGGCCATGGACCGGCCCCCGGGGCAGGGCTGATGGGGGACCCGAACACGAACACGCAGGGAGCCACGGTCTTTACCCTCAAGTCGCCGGGCTCTGGGCTTCCACTCTTTATCCCTTGCTGCCTGCTACCACGACGGCAGCCGGCAGCCCGTTTCCCCCCAACAGGACAAGAATCACTTCCGTGGGGCGGGACTTCCGGCAGCCTCACCCCCAGGAGGAATCGCTCCCCAAAGGCAGGTGTTAGCGGGCCGTGGATTGACGTCTTTAAGTGGTGGAGAAGTCACAACTTGACGGGTAACTCCTCCAGTCTCCCGGCCAGGAAATGCTTCCTTTGCTCAGAGGGGCGTTCACCCCAGAGTTAGCTGTAAAGACTCCCTGATGGAAGAGGCCGTCACCCATCGCGGAGTATGGCCCGGAGGGGCCACGGGCTGCCGGCACGTGGGGCGCCGGCACGTGGGGCGCCGGCACGTGGGGCGCCGGCACGTGGGGCGCCGGCACGTGGGGCGCCGGCACGTGGGGCGCCGGCACGTGGGGCGCCGGCACGTGGGGCGCCGGCACGTGGGGCGCCGGCACGTGGGGCGCCGGCACGTGGGGCGCCGGCACGGTGTAGGAAGTCGGGCCCTAATTCCTCCCAACCTTCCCTCCGAGGTGCATTCTGTCCTTGTTTTCTGATAAAACTAATACGTCTGAAATATTTGCTTTTATATTAATTTTAATAGGGATGGTCCTAAGATGTCCAGAGCTAAAATCTGCACATGTATTAAATTCATTATTTAAGACTGTAAGAAAAAAAGTACTTAAAGCTATTTCTAATGAAACACGATTTCTGTAAGTAACTTTGAAACAGCAAGCTGAAAATGACGAATCAATTATAAATGGGTAGCTCTTATTCTCTGGGAAACATGACTGCTTCCTTCACACAGTATCCCCGCCCCCGCCCCCCACAGCCCTCCAAACATGACCACATTATTACAAATGAGAAAATGTTTATTAAGCAAACAATTTAAGTTTTCCCTTAGCAGAATTTTACAGATTAGAGCACAACCCAAAGGCAATTATAGTCTCAATTATTAACACACTACATAGGGTACTTATTCTACAACTGAAAAGTTGCTGAAGTTTGTGACATGCCACTATAAATGTAAGTATTATTAAAAATTACAAATTGTTTGGTGATTATTTTTATAACTTCTTGAGCAGCAGCTCCTGCAAGGAAAAAGGAAAACAAATCTTTGAAAAAGGTAAGTTTCAAGAATTACATAAAAATATCAATTCTGTAAAGAAAACCTTTCCTTCTTCCAAAAGCAAAGGTGTTTAAAAGTAATCCAAAACAGACATAATTTACTGTGTCATATCAAAATAAAGGACCATAATTTTTAATAACTATGTTAAAAATTTTTGTTTTATACATTCATACCTTGGGATATTATGCCACAGTTTTAAAGAATGAAGTATTTTTAATTATGGTGGTTTAGAAACATTAGCAAGATATATTAAGTAAAAAAAATCAAAATAGTAGTATAGTTGATTGCATTTTAAAGGATACATATAGGCAGAAAAGATTCTCTAAGGACTCCCTTCTGCTTTACTTTTACAATAAAAAGGGAATAAAGGTGTATTTGTTCTAAATACATTTGTAATTTGGAAAGAATCTCTATTAAATACTGCTGTAACTACTCATGCAGTTACATAACAGAAGAACAAAACAAAACACAACAAAACAACAGAAGAGCCGAAACCAGTTTTGCTCAGTGGATAGAGCATCGGCCTGCGGACTGAAGGGTCCTGGGTTCGATTCCGGTCAAGGGCATGTACCTGGGTTGCGGGCACATCCCCAGTGGGGGATGTGCAGGAGGCAGCTGATCGATGTTTCTCTCTATCTCTCTCCCTTCCTCTGTAAAAAATCAATAAAATATTAAAAACAAACAAACAAAAAAAACAGAAGAACAAACAAAAAAATTACTAAGAAAGAAATTCTTCATCTTTTATAACCTAAAGCTTGATCTTTCACAAACACTCGTTAATTCAGTGCAATGTGAGACCAGACGCTGTTCTGGGCACCAGGAATATGGTAGGAACTGAAGACAAAATCAGTGCCCGCGGCCCTTCCCTTCCAGCAGTGAGGGAGAGACCATTTGCAAATGAGTGAAGCAGCCTCTCAGATGGCCTCAGTGCGAAGGAGAAACAGCAGGAAGCAGGTGTGAGCGCAAGAGGAGGGCCTCAGCTTTAAATCGGAGGAGGGTCTCACAGGGAAGAAATTGAAAACAAAGACCTGGACAAAGTGAAGGAATATAAAAGCGTTGTGCCAGCTAATATTCAACATCCTGCTTCACTGACCTCCCTCGGTAAAACAGTTAAGAAAACGAAACTGTCCGGGCCAGTGTTGCTCAGTGGATAGAGCTTTGGCCTGTGGACTGAAAAGTCCCAGGTTTGATTCTAGTCAAGGGCATGTGCCCAGGTTGCGGGCTCCATCCCCAGTGTGTGTGTGGGGGGGAGGGAATATGGGGGATTGGAGGTAGCCAATCAATGATTCTCTTTCATCATTGATGTTTCTAGCTCTCCCTCTCTGAAATCAATAAAAACATTAAAAAAAACACACAACTTCATAACTGTACTATATAACAACAGATGCCTGTCTTCTCATCTTTGGAACTCACCCCCTAAGAACGCAGCAATGGTGTGTGGCTCAGCAGCTCCGTATCGGCAACTATAGGAAAGAAAGGAGACATGAACTTCGACTAGCTTAGGACAGGCACAAGTATTATTTCTTAACACATTGTATGCGGGAAACATGTTTACACGTTTTACGTATTTATACGTTCTACCAGTGTAGTAGAGCGCGGGACACGTATTAATACGTTTTTTATAGACTAGCGGTAGAATGCGGGTAACGTATAAATACGTCAACTAAAGTTATCGTAATTTTACTGAACGTTGCCATTTGCGCAAAAAATTAGCAAAAATGGCCCGATAAAAACTACCTGCAAACAATGTGTTAATATGGTCTAAGAAATACTCACAATTCGTGGACATAATCATCTTTCACCATTACAGATAGTCCATATTCCTGAAGGAAGCCTGTGAGACAAGACTTCAACTTTCCTATATCTTCTTCAACTTGATAGTTAGATACCCCTAAAAATATACACACAAATTAATTTTCATTGAAATAAATATGTGATTCAAAATGAATGGCTACCTCTTTTATTTACTCCAGTTTCTAATCAAAAAAGTAAGGTGTGAAAATGAAGAACAAAAATAACAATGTATGAGACCAATATTTGCAAATATCACAAACCTGTAATAATCAAAGAAACCATCAAAAACTATTAAAATTTGCCGAGACCGGCTTGGCTCAGTGGATAGAGCGTCGGCCTATGGTCTGAAAGGTCCCAGGTTCGATTCCGGTCAAGGGCATGTACCTGGGTTGCGGGCATATCCCCAGTGGGAGATGTGCAGAGGGCAACTGATCGATGTTTCTCTCTCATCGATGTTTCTAACTCTCTGTCTCTCTCCCTTCCTCTCTGTAAAAAATAAATAAAATATATTAATAAAAAAAAAAAAAAAAACTATTAAAATTTGAGTTTGATAAGCCTGCTTTGTTCACTGCTCCATATCCAGTACCTGGAAGAGTGTCTGGCACTCAGTTGGTGCTCAATACTTTGATAGAAGAATTGAATGAATGAGAAAGTGATGTCCTATTTATACCCTTTATAAAAATTATGGTGTTTATTATTCATTTCCAAGAGATTAAATGACACAGAGGACATAAAACTATAACAACAGGTAACACAGAGCATTAACAAATGCTGGTTACTGCTATAAGTACCATATGTATACTGTTTAATCCTCACAATCACCTTATTAAGTAGGTATTATTATTCCCATTTTATAGATGAAAAAATTGAGACACATTAAGTTATCTGCCTGAGTTACTTAGCTCATAAATAGCAAAACGGATACAAGCCCAGACAGTTGTTAATAATTAAACTATAATATCTCCAAAGGTAAGCTACTAATTGTTATTATTGCTGGAAGTTAAAATATAATTGCCATAACCTCCACGTATTAAAAAAAAATCAGTATTTTTTAACTACTATGGTTTAAAAATGATCACCACTACTCTTCCTCATAATAGCAATACCTACCCTTTATTGAGTACTTACAAAGTGCTAGGCAATGTGTAAAGTGATTTCATATATCATATATTTAACCCTATCAGTCTAATAGAGTGGATACTATTACTGCCATTTCATAAATATGAGACCTGAGACGTAGAGGGAAATAGTGACTCATCCAAGGTCAAGAGAGAGTGACAGAGCTTGGATCTGAACCTAGGTTCAAAGCCTATGCTCTATGTGGTTGCTACTCTCCCAAGGTGGCTCCCCAATGTATACCCCCCTTTGTGCCCTCATGTAGCCCCCTTCTACTCAATCTAAACTGGCCCTGGGAAGCAAATAGAACACAACATAAGCGATGCTGTGATTTCTAAGACTAAGTCATAAAAAGCCTTGTACCTTCCATCTGGGTCTTTTGGAATGTTAATTCTGGGAAAGCCAGACACTATGTAAGAAGTCTGCCCTAGAACTGCCATGCTAAAAGAAAACCCTCGCTAGCTATGTGGTGACAGATGCCTGACAAGCCCCAGCAGTTCCAGTTATCCTGACTAAAGTGCCAACATCTGAGCAAAAATGACTTCTCGGATGTCCAATTCAGTCAACCCTTCGGAATGACTCCAGTTCCAGGCATCATGCAAGATCCTTGCTCCTCACTGAGATATGCCTAACTGAGCCCAGCCAATTCACAAAGTCGTCATATAATAATTTATTGTTTTAAACTACTAAGTTTTAGATAGTTTGTTATTCAATAGATAATAAAAATATTCTAATCAAATAATACAAATAAAGCAATACATATAGTGTTTATTCTTTTCTTTCTTCTGATAAGCTAGCTCATTACTACTATAACTCAGTAGACATATGACATCAATTGAGGCAACAGGTTTTATGATATACCTAGAATGCACTGCTATGCAATAATCCTGCATAATTAAACTTACCTTAATGAAAATTTTCTGGGCAACTGAAAATCTTTGAAATTATGCCAATTCCCTAATCATTATATTTACAGATAACAAAAATTAGATATTAAGCAAAGAAATCTCTACATCTTCAGAGCTCTGAGTTCAGGAGTCACTGGCATACTTCTTGTGACTTTCCATTTCCACTAAATTAAACTCAGTGTGACTCTTAGAGGTAAACTGTGAACAATGACAGAAAAATGTTTTCTTCTATATGTATTCAACCAACATTCCCTTGTAATGGTTTAGAATCAAACACTATTTGCAAATAGTTACACTTACAAAACAAATGGTAGTTCCTCATTAAGATGTGATGTAAACTGTTTGCAATGTAAAAATCAAGGACCAATTGTAAACACCCAAGAACACTTTAAGATTTAAGTCAAGTGTCTACTTAAGATTTTATTATATTTGATAATTCGATTGCTATTCTTACCTGGGTATCTACCATGTTGTTTATGAAATCTATCCACAGCCCGTAACATTAAGTATAATACTATCTCATTATCTGGACTGTCCATGCTGGAAACTGAAAGGGAAAGAATTCAATATAATTTGAGTAATTCATGACATAAAAACAATGAAGGATAGACCTTACTATATACTCAGATTTTAGGTCTCAAGGCAATTTTACCACAAAATTTTAATATTTTGTGACAATAAAATAGGAAGTGATAAATAATAGTAAAATAAAGGGAGATACATTAATAAAACCCAGGTGTCTTAGTCTATTAACTAGTCACCATAATCTCTACTAAAGTAGTAACATGCTGACTTTAGCTCTATTTATCACACAACTTAGTAACCTACCTAAATACAATTTATTTATGTATTAAGTTTTACATTGTGAAATTATGACTACTTGGATAGGTTTATAGAATTAAATTTAGAGTATAAATATTTCCATTATTTATATTATCACCATATACTCAATATTATTATACATAAAATATTAATCTCTTTAAAGTTAAAATTAAAGCTGTGGTACACTTATACAATGGAATACTACTCAGCTGTAAACAAAGAAGGAAACTTTACTCTTTGCGACAGCATGGATGGACCTGAAGAGCATTATACTGAGTGAAATCAGCCAGTGAGAGAAAGACAAACACCGTATGATTTCACGCATAGGGGGAATCTAATGAACGAACAAGCAAAACAGAGACAGACTCACAGAGAGCAGGCTGACAGCTGTGTGTGTATGTGTGTGTGTGTGTGGGGGGGGGGGTGAGGGAATTGAGCAAAAAAGAAAAGAAGAAAAAAAAGAGAAAGAACTCATGAACACAGGCAACAATGTGGTGATTGCCAGGGAGAGGGAGAGCGAGGGGAGGTGAATGAGGATATAGGGGTGATAAATGGGGAGGGACAGAGACTTGACTTGGGGTGGTGAAGACATAAATGATGTACGGTAGAACTGTGTAACTGAAACCTGTAAATTTTGTTAACCAGTGTCACCCCCATAAATTCAATTTTTAAAGGAAGGATGGAAAAAAATAAAATTAATAACCTAGCATCAAAAGATTATTATACTTACTAATTTCATCCCTATTAACTGTATCCAAGCCATATTCTTCAGCTAAGGATCGACATCTTACCACTCGAAGAAATGCAGAATTGCTACCTGAACACAGGAAAGACATTATAAAGGTAACTAACTGAGACATGTGAATATTCCAAATCACAGATCTCTTTAAGAACAGGAAATTGTGTTTATACCCTTCACAGACATGGTAACGTGAAGAAATGTCTCCTGTTCGACTCTAATGGTTAGCAGGGAAGGCACTAGAACATGAGTCATCCTAAATTCATGTCCTAGGGACTACAACCAGTTCAGCACTGAGTAAGTACATGATGGCACCTCTCTGAGCCTCACAAAGGGGATAATATTATTTACCTTTAAAGTTGTGGATTAAAAGTACCTAGCACAATGCCTGACAGGGCTTAATGAACAGTAGTTATCATTATTATAGATAAGTAGTCCGAAAGGAAAGTGTTATATATATTGTGCTTTTGGTACATGTAAGGTTTTAACAAAACAAAAAAATTGTATTATGGAAATTTTCAAACATATCCCAAAACAGAGGGAACAGAATAAACCCTCAAATATGCAACATCCAGCTTTTAATCTGGTATCATATGATTTAGTAGAACAAACACTATATGCCGAAACAAGGTGCAAGATTAATAATGGAACAAAACATTAAAACTAACCCTAAACAAACACTGTGAAAGAGTGATGAAATGGAGAAGTTTGATAAATGTATTTTAGGATTGAGGAGCATGCAAAATGTAGACTTTATCTTCAGAAAGCATGTAAACAAGATTGGATTATTCTTAAACTAGGTCTTAAAAAGAAATGCTTCAGAGAACAGTGGCATGAGATGGCTAGGCAAGCAGGCAGAGGCCAGATCATGCAAGGCCTTGTAGGTTGAAGGAAGGTGATCCGCTTTCATTGTAGGTCTGGCAGAAAATGGTATGGTCTAATTGCCTATTTAAGAGATCTTTCTGACTGCTCGTTGGAAAATGGGTTGGATAGAGGCAAGAGTGGAAGGGGTATCATTTCAAACTGCACTGGAAAAGGCAAAATGGTGTAGAGACAATAAAAATATTAGTGGCTTCCATGGGTTAGGGGGAAAGGAAGCAATGAATAGGCTGAGAACAGGAAATTTTAGGATGGTGAAACTATTCTATATGACACTATAATGGTGGGTGCATGTCCTTACACGTTTGTCAAAACCCACAGAAGGTACAACACCTGTTTGTGAGCCCTAATGTAAAGTGTGGACTTTGGTGATGATGTGTCCATGTCAGTTCATCGACTGTAACCAATGTGCCACGCTGGGAGGAGGTGTTCATAATGGGGAATGGTGTGAATGTGTTGGGTCTGGGGGTACACAGGATATCTCTATACTTAGCACTCAACATTGCTATGATCTTAAAATTGCTCTTAAAAATAAAGTTCAGCCCTAGCCAGTATGGCCCAGTGGATAGATCGTTGGCCTGCGGCCTGAAGGGTCCCGGGTTCGATTCCAGTCAAGGGCACATGCCTGGGTTGCTGGCTCGATCCCCAGTGGGGGGCATGCAGGAGGCAGCCAATCAGTGATTCTCTCTCATAGTTGATGTTTCTCTCTCTCTCTCTCTCTCTCTCTTTCTCCCTTCCTCTCTGAAACCAATAAAAAAATATATTATTTAAAAAAGTAGGTTTACAGTTATTCATATGGAAAATAATACAATAATAAGTAATAATACAAGAATAAACTGTTTCTCGTACTCACAACTGTAAACCTACTTTAAAAAAATAAAGTTCATTAATTTAACATTAAAAAAAAAAAAGAAATGCTTCAGGTCTACTGAGGAGTTATCAAAAACACCTGGAGCCTAACCATCTGAAACTAGATGGTAAAATTCTTAATTCTATTACAGTCACTAAACACAAACCAAACTGAGTAGTTAAACCAATACTCTCCATGTACATATGACTCGACTTCATACTTAAAGCCTTCAGATAAAACTTTCCCAAATTACTTAAAATCAATAAGCTGAAAATAATTCGGTATTAATGACAATTTTCAAATAACTGACCTTCATGTCTTTTTCACATTGCCAGATAGATATGTTCTAGCTCTGATCCAGTCTTAAAATAACCTCCATTTATTATTACATTATAACAATAAAAAACCTTACCCAATAATATTTAGGAGATTATGAGAAATTTTTAATTTCAACTATTTCAAATTCCTGGGAACACTCTTTATGGCACATTTTTATGAAACAAAATAAGGAAATTAATTCAAGGGGACTTACAGAATAATTTTAATTCTTTCTCTGAAATGGACTCTGGTGCCTGTAAAGAGACAATGCAGATTTTGCTCCAGAATAAAAGAGAAGGTTAGCAGAGGGTACAGCACAAAGATGGTCACTGTGGGATGGGAAGGTTTCTCCAAGTACTGGGAGAACATTGGAAAAACACATTTTTTCCTTAAAAGTCTTTCTCACGAGGCAGGCCAGTGAGAGATCCCTCCTGAGAAGCACAGGGCCAGTGCCATGCCCTCCATCTCTAAACCTTTTCTGGCTGAAGTTATGGGATCAGGTTTACATGGGGCTGTGCTGTCCATCAAAGGCACAGTGTGCCCAGCAGCTTACCCGGCCTACAGACTGCAGCAATTTGGCAGCATGATTACCCACAGCGGCAGCATCTTTCTTTGCTTTTTCACGGTAACTGGGAAAAAGAAAAAAAAGCTATTATTAACAAATTTTAAAATCAGCAAATTGTAAATATCACCAGGAAGCAAACAAAACATTGTTTTCCTTTTCATGAAAAAAGACTGGTCTGGCCGAAACCGGTTTGGCTCAATGGATAGAGCATCGGACTGCGGACTGAAAGGTCCCAGGTTCGATTCCGGTCGAGGGCATGTACCTGGGTTGCGGGCACATCCCCAGTAGGAGATGTGCAGGAGGCAGCTGATCGATGTTTCTCTCTCATCGATGTTTCTAACTATCTCTCTCCCTTTCTCTCTGTAAAAAATCAATAAAATATATTAAAAAAAAAAAAAAAAGACTGGTCTGGGACATATGAAATGTGAAAATGCTGCCAGCAGCACCTGTTAGTGGTTGGGGATCTTCCCAGGGTTGGTGACGGACACTTGGAATCCAATAATCCCAGGTTCTCTCTGTAACTAACAGCACCCAACTTAAAAACTGCCCTCCATAATCCATGATCCATGCTTCTCTGACAAAATCTGCAACACATGTTACTAAAGAACATGATTTTTCTCCTTGAAGTCAAGTCCAAGGAAAGTTAAATACTTCAAAACTGTCCACCTGCAATGTAAAATTTTTAAAGTCTATTTACATTTTCACCCTCTGAAGATAAGTGTTAAACTAACGCCCTCCAATGTGAAGTCATACTTCTTTCTATCCTCAACTGACTTTTTCCAAGTTTTAAGTAGTTGAACTTTTAGGCTAAGACAACAAAGATTTGTAAACAACGACTGAGATGAAGAGTGCAATCTGTTAAGGAACAGAGATCTTTTCTGTGTGACATTATTTGGCCCTTGAGGAAACCAAGCCAGTGGCCCAGGTTTCATCTGCACCAAGTCCAAACTACATAAGGGTAATATCCACTGAGAACCATCCTTTTGTCAGTCTACCTGGGTTCAGGCTAGTGATACCTGGATAGCAGTTGTCTATCTATAGACACGAACTCTTTAAATTATGAAACATTACTAATAAAAAATTCATCCAAACTCGACTTCCAGGTTTTAAGTTACAAATAAAAAATAGTATAGGGCCCTAGTTAAAAGTATGGAGATGGATTTCATGGGTTCAAATCCTAGTTCTGCTATTTACCAGCTGTCTGACCCTGAATAAATTACCTTTTCTAGGCCTCAGTTTCCTCATCTATAAAACTGGGACAAAACAGTATCTCTCTCTAATGTTGTGAATATTAAATTAGTTAATACAAATTAGTTAATACATAGGACAGCTCATAGCACAGAATTAAGTGCTCAAATGTTACATTTTATTATGAAATACGTAAGAAAAATATTTGTCTGGGGCGGGGGGTATGAGAACTCTGCACTTTCTACTCAATTTTGCTGTGAACCTAAATCTATTCTAAAAAATAAAATCTATTTTTTAAAAAATCTGCCCTCTAAGTTCTTCAGCTTATTTTTAAAGCAATTAGATTATAACAGCTTTCCATTTTATTTCTGATAGGCTAGTAAAATATTCTCATCTCTAATATAAACAAATAAATTTTTCTGTTACATAGTTTGAAAACAGTGACTTACACATTTTGCAATTTTATATATTTGCCCGAATCTGCAATCATGTCAGGAATTGTGCCTCGGACAGGTAAATTTCCTTGACCCTCTTTAGCCACAAATTCCTTTAAGGCGCGAGCTAAAATCCAAAATGATGGAGTCTAAAAAAGTAAAATAAAAAATTATTATGTGGCATTTGAATCTGACCTAATGCTTAAGGTGGCACTATTTTTACTTTTTGTTGTTGTTACCTGTTTGGTGATATTTATGCAGCGATCATCATTAAATATATCTTCAATGCCGCTTGGGATCTACCAAAGAAACATGAAACATTTACTTATACTAAGAATCTGCCCACCTTTATTTTCACTGAATAAGTTCTTTGAATTCTTAAACTGTAATCAAATACATACTTCTGATTTTCTTACACTTTTATTTAGAATGAGTACCAGATGCAGGTTTGATGACGAAAAAGAGAATGGAAGAAAGTCACATCCTGCCCATTGTTGCTAGCATTGGAGACTGGCCTGTTCTTTTCCATCATAAATGGAATAAAGAAGGAGCCAAGTAAATCTTTTAATATATTTACATTTTGAAATATAACAAAGATTATAGACATTAATGTCAAGCTGGAGTTGTAACCTCTGACTGGTTTCTCTGCTTTCACTCCCAGTCCTCTACAATCTCTTCTCACAAGAGCCAGATAATTTTTTAGATATGAATCTGATCACTCCACTCCCTTGCTCAAAACACTTCAATGGCCTGCAAGGATATTATGATCTGGCCCTTTCTGCCTTTCCAAACTCAATCCCTCTCACTACTTCCTCCCTTGTTCACTTCACTCCAATCATCCTGGCAGTCTAACTGCTTGAACAAATGCTGAGCTTCATCCCACCTCTGGGCCTTTGTTTGCCCATGTGGTTCCGCAGCCTAAAAGCTCTTCTACCAGATCTCCGCATGTCACTTCACACAGGCTCTGCTTAAACATCTCTTTGAGTCTCCTTGGCCCCCTTTGGACCCAGACCTCTGTCCTCCCCATCATGCTCTAGCTCTGTTCTGTTCTAATTTTGTTCATAGTACCTGGTGCATTTATCTCTTTGCTTAGTTCATTATCCCCCAGAACCTTGGTGTGTTTTTAAATTGGTGTAAATTTTACATTAAGTGAAATGAACAACTCTTAAATGTACAATCCAATGCATTTTGATAACTATACATATATTTTTAACCATCACCCCAATTAAGACACAGAACATTTTTATCATCCCCAAAAACTGATTCACAAAGCACACACTTTTACTCACTCAGAAACACTACTTCTTTGTCTCCAAAAATTTTATGACAGCTTAAGTGCTTTTCTAACTTAAAAGGCAGCATTTGTTGCTGTTTTAGATTATAAGAAAATTCTAACTTAAACTCCCAGTTGTGTTATTCCAAAGTTCCCTCAAAACCTCACTTGCCAGGCTTCAACAACAAAAGGGCACCTAAAATGAGTTATCCTCCAAGTAATTTTTAAGATGTCAATGTCATTTAAAAACATCTCCTTTATATCCTAAAAATTACTGTCAAAAGCAAATGCAGCTCTAGCCAGTTTGGCTCAGTGGATAGAGTGTCAGCCTGCAGACCAAAGGGTCCCAGGTTCAATTCCTGTCTAGGGCATGTAATTAGATTGCAGGTTCCTCCCCAGCTCTGGCTCTGGTCAGGGCATGTGCAGGAGGCAACCAATCGATGTGTTTCTCTCACATCAATGTTTCTCTCTGTCTTTCCCTCTCTCTTCTACTCTCCCTAAAAATCAATAGAAAAATATTCTCGGGTGAGGATTAACAAAAACAAAACAAAAATTCCGTCTTTCCCTCTTTCTTCCACTTTCTTGAAATATCAATGGAAAAATATCCTCGGGTAAGGATTAAAATATAATAAAATAAAATAATAAAATAAAAGTGAAAAAAATCTCAAGGTAAAAAAAAAAATCTAATGCAGGGTAAAATTTAACTTTTCAGGCAACACTGTTTTGGACCAGCAAAGTTATCACCTTCAGTGTATAATTCCTACACCCAAACGATTACTATTCACAAATCATGTACTTCAAATAATTGATTTATATAAATCATATCACTATTATATACTGAAGCACTCATGTCCATTTAACTAGGACAATATAGAATATTATTAAAACAAGAGTCAATCTGTATTACAGATACTAATTTCTAACCAACTATATACAATTTAGGAAACATTAACTTAAATCTAAAATCACCTATTTTATCATAAGGACTTCAGAAAACACCTTTCTAAATGCATCCCTCAGCAACTCTTTTAATACCTGAGTTGTATTTAGTGCTGTGTTCACATTTTTAATAGCTTCTTCAAAATTCTCTTCATCTTCCGGAGCCCCATTTTCATTCTTTAAAATTCCTATTAAAATAGAATTTGGTTAACAACATTTTTCTTCTTTCTCTTTCTCTCTCCCCAACATTATGGAAATAACTTTGTCAGGTTCTGAAGGGAGGATCAGATATTTTGAAACTTAAGAATAAATATGGCCAAAACCGGTTTGGCTCGGTGGATAGAGCGTCGGCCTGCGGACTGAAAGGTCCCAGGTTCGATTCCGGTCGAGGGCATGTACCTGGGTTGCGGGCACATCCCCAGTGGGAGGTGTGCAGGAGGCAGCTGATCGATGTTTCTCTGTCATCGATGTTTCTAACTCTCTATCTCTCTCCCTTCCTCTCTGTAAAAAATCAGTAAAATATATATTTAAAAAAAAAAAAGAATAAATATGGTTTATCACCAGTCATTCCTAAAACTGTACAAGGAATGGCTCCCTAATCTCCCCCGAAGCAAAATAAAATATGAACTAATGATGGCATCATTTGACAAAGGTGTTGACAGAAATCCAATAAACATTAGCTTCAAGCAATTTGCTTTTCAAACCTTATGTAACATTTAGTCACATTCCATATTACCTTGTCTAATCAAATCTCTGAACTCTTCTTTTTCTTTATACGTTTTAGGTATTCGTCCATTTGTCTAAATCAGTTAAAAAAATTAAAAACTTAGTTATAAAAACTCAAAATATAGAAATTGAGAGTCCAGTTTCCCTATTCTCCCATCCACATGAGATTTCATCAGTAAATACACACGCCACTGAAATCAGAGGCTAACCTGATAGAAACAGAAACTGTGGGTCATTTCTCTACATTCATTCCCCACTGCCAGTTTCAGAATGACATTCATTCAAATTTCATTTAGTAAGTAAAAATATCAGTATTAAAACAGGAACTGCTAGATCTAAACTGAAAAGCACCCACCTACCCTAAGCCAAGCAAGGAAAGAAAATTAATCTCCCACCCGCTCTAATGAAATCCTTTATAATAAATTGAAAATACAGTCACATAAGGAATTTCTTTTTTTTAAAAAAGGACATACTTCACTATACCACTGTGCTAAATATTTAGCTATGATCACAATCCATGGAGTGTGGCTATGGTCCTAAAATTGAGAGAAAAAAAATATCAGTTAACATTAATTAGTTAATATTTATTCCTCACTATCATTTTCAATAAACTCAACAATATTTATGATCATTCCCCAGTATACATGAAATAATGAATGAAAGAAAATGATGCCGAACCGGTTTGGCTCAGTGGATAGAGCATCGGCCTGCGGACTCAAGGGTCCCAGGTTCGATTCTGGTCAAGGGCATGTACGTTGGTTGCGGGCACATCCCCAGTAGGGGGTGTGCAGGAGGCAGCTGATAGATCTCTCTCATTGATGTTTCTGACTTTCTATCCCTCTCCCTTCTTCTCTGTAAAAAATCAATAAAATATATTATAAAAAAAAAAGAAAGAAAGAAAGAAAATGAACTGGGTTAATAAAAATTGTTTCACAAAACTTTTTTAGAAGCAGTGACCAATTTCATCCTAATATGGCAGGTATGTACTATGATTGTCCCCATTTTGCCATCAAAAGACAGTTTCAGAGACTGCCACCCAAAAATAAAGCTTAAATATCTTCATTTCAGATACCAATCCTAGACTACAGGAAGATTGTCTCTGGGTTTTCTGATGAACCCAACACCTGCATTTTAATTAATAAGTGGGTAGAAAAAAATACATGTACTCCTTAAGTTATATGGTGTGTTATAAATATTATTATTTTCATACCAAAATATGCAGCTGCCTTGGTAATTCGCAAACACTAAAAATAAGCTTCAAGTGGAGTCAATTTCAACACCCACCCACCCCAAATTCAAACTATTTTAAAAAGCGCATCTATTTGTTTAGGAAAGGGCTATGAAGAGGAATATATTAATGTCCAATTTCTTGATCTAGGTGTTAATTACATAGATACGTTCAGTTAATGTACTTTTCTTCAATAAAACAGTTTTTTAAATTTTGGAGAAAAAAGATTTATTTAAAACAAATTAAGTACAATGTTGTTACTATGTAATCTGGATGACAGGACCATGGAGGTTTATAGTATTTTCTCACATTGGTGTATTCAAAAATGTTTTAAGTCTATCTATAAAATGGAAGGTCAGCCCGGTCAGTGTAGCTCAGTAGTTAAGCGTAGACATATGAACCAGGTGGTCACAGTTTAATTCCCAGTCAGGGCACATGCCCAGGTTGTGGGCTCAATCCCTAATAGGGATCGTGTAGGAGGCAGCTGATCTGTGATTCTATCTCTCTCATCCTCTCCCTTACTCTCTCTGAAATCAATGTTTACTGTTTTTTTTTTCCAGAGGAAGGAAGAGGGAGAGAGAGATAGAAACATCAATGATGAGAGAGAATCGCTGATTGGCTGCCTCCTGCATGCCCCACACTGGGGATCAAGCCCACAACCCAGGCAAATGTCCTGACCAGGAATCAAACCGTGACCTCCTAGATCAGTGGTGGCGAACCTATGACACACGTGTCAGAGGTGACACGCGAACTCATTTTTTTGGTTGATTTTTCTTTGTTAAATGGCATTTAAATATATAAAATAAATATCAAAAATATAAATCTTTGTTTTACTATCGTTGCAAATATCAAAACATTTCTATATGTGACACGGCACCAGAGTTAAGTTAGGGTTTTTCAAAATGCTGACACGCCGAGCTCAAAAGGTTCGCCATCACTGTCCCAGATCATAGGTCAATGCTCAACCACTGAGCCACGCCAGCCAAGCGAAACATACTTTTAATTAATTAATAAATAAATAAATAAATAAATAAATAAATGGTCATACCAACCCTTTTGTCCATATGATGCAAATCATAAGACTGAAAATGTTCTCTCAGTTCAGGAAAGGGTTTATCCAGTCGTAGATCCTCTAATGCATTATCTGGATGAGATTCTATCACTGTGAAATAAATAATACCAAAAGATAAACTTACTTCTTTAGTAATACTGCTAGCAATACCTTACATTACAAGAATTTGGGAAATCTATTTTTAAATGGGCATAGGATCTATAGTTTTAAAACGTTTTTTTGTTCATTATTCAGGTAAATTTACATTTACATATACATTTTACTAAAAGCACAAATCGTAAGTGACTACAGTTGTAATGAAAGTAAAAACCAAGATTCTCTTTAAACAAAACAAAATGTTATTACAATTGAAAAAGATCAAAACTGGTAAAATTGTGTTCAGATATTACCTAACAACCTACCCTTACTCCTCCTGTCGTCTTCGACAAACATCATCACCATCTACCTGAACCTCTTCCCTAAAACCTGATGGTCATCCTTGACCTTCTTGCTTCCTTGGCCCAACATCAGTCACTCCTCACATCCTGATGTCACTCTGTACACAGCTCTCCACATAGGGGAGTTCAGAAAAGTGTGTCATCCCAGTGAGTCTTTAAAGCTAGGCTCAGTTCTGTTACTTGCTAGCTGTGTGACCTTACACAAGTAACTTATCTCTCTGGCCTCAGCATCCTCATCTGTAAAAAGCAGATAAAATAGTATCTATCTTATAAGATATTAGAAAGATTAAATGAAATAATTCATATAAAGACAGGCACAAAGTTAGCAATGTTAACCTTCATTATCATCTATTCCCACTTCCCTATCCTTATAACATCTGCTCTTAGTGGCTCTCTCTCCTTCTCTCTCATATAAACCACTGGAAATCTCCTAACAGCAACTCTTGCCTCCAATCTTTGCCTCTTCAAATCCATTCATTCTCTACTCAGCTTCAGTGACCCACTTGAAGTTGTTACTATCACTCTCCCACTTACAACTCTTAAATGGCCCAACATCAGCTGCCAAAAGCTTATCCTCTCAAGTCACTCTCTCACTGTTAAGCAGATACTAACTACTACTCCGTGCTGATACCAATGCCAATGACTCAGAGCAATGTGTAAATACTGAATAAAAATGTTACCGTCATTTAAGATTAAAATTGTATATGTAAAGGACTAACATCAGTCTTGAGCTGGTGCAAGCCTGCATATGAATGACTTTGGTTTCTGATAACACTTTTTCTTTGGAACAGTAGTTAGGTAAATGCCTTGTTTTGTGGAATTGTACCTGAACTGGATGAGTACAAGGCCTGTATGAGAATGGAATAAAAGATTGGTGGGAAAAGGTGGTGTGACTTCTAGGTGTCAGTGTCACCTTGGCTCTCGCCTGTATGTAGCCATACATGCATGCCCTATGAATGTTAAGAGGCAAAAAAAAGGCTAGATACTTGCACAGCAACTAGGCCTCCTAATAAGATGAAGAAGTTGTACCTACTTATCTCTTGTTTTCTATCCTCCTATAATGTAAGTAAAGGAAATACTAGATTAAAGCCTACATCAGTCACTGATTGACACTTTGAACCTATAAACTGGTTGTGTTGCTACAAATTTACTTTGTAATTTAAAGTTGACAAGTTCGCCGAAACCGGTTTGGCTCAGTGGATAGAGCGTCGGCCTGCGGACTGAAAGGTCCCGGGTTCGATTCCGGTCAAGGGCATGTACTTGGGTTGCGGGCACATCCCCAGTAGGAGATGTGCAAGAGGCAGCTGATCGATGTTTCTCTCTCATCGATGTTTCTAACTCTCTATCTCTCTCCCTTCCTCTCTGTAAAAAAATCAATAAAATATATTAAAAAAAAAAATAAAGTTGACAAGTTCTAAAATCATAGCTAAAGCAATGAATGACAAGCAAGCCCCATACGTGCAACAACTTTACCTGGATGTTCTTTTATAATGATCCTCATATAACCAACTAGTCCATATGTCCTACAGATCAAAAGAGGAATTTGGGAATTCCAGAGGACATCTGCTAAACGTAGTAATGTACTGTAAAGGAAGGCACAATAAGTAAGAATATAAGCAAATGGATATATAACAAAACACCTTAAAACAAAGTACTTTTGTTACTAAGTTATAAATGCAAAAATATACCTATTGCATTATAAGCAGGTCAAGAATATACTGAAAAACAAGCATTTCTACAAGGTTGCAGTTTCAAAGAAAGCATATCTTTTGAACTAGAGCAGCGGTTCTCAACCTGTGGGTCGCGACCCCTTTGGCGGTCGAACGACCCTCTCACAGGGGTTGCCTAAGACCATCCTGCATATCAGATATTTACATTACGATTCATAACAGTAGCAACATTACAGTTATGAAGTAGCAACGAAAATAATTTTATGGTTGGGTCACAACATGAGGAACTGTATGTAAAGGGCCAGAAGGTTGAGAACCACTAGACTAGAGGGCTATGAAAGACTCAACTTTTGTATTAGGGAAAATGTTATTAAAAGACAATTCCTAAATATTTCCATAAAAAAGGACGAAAACATTTGTAAAATGTATGATCCCTGCATATACCTCAAAGTACTCCCTATAATAACTTCTAACTAGTTTTTTCCCACTTAAAATAACCAATGTTCAATTTAACTGCTCTAAATATATATTCTTTGAAGTTTCACATCCAGTATCTTTCTTTCCTATCTTTTTGATGCTAGAGATTCGTAAGTGCTTCCAATTAAAGGTTTCCATAGAGTTTAGGGATTTTTAAAAACCATACTCTACAGAAAAAACAAAACTATGCAAATCTAATTAAGACATTCAATTAAAAATAAATTAACATAAAAATTTACCTTTCAGGAAGTTGAGTTGCAACCACAATGGTAAACCTACAGAAAAATGAAGGATCATTGTCTAGAAGGTTTTCTGGACTCTAAATAGGACAAGGGGGAAAAAAATCCAACAAGTTCACAACCATATTAAACATGGCAGAAACAGTTAAGCTATTTAAAATAAATAAGGCAACATGCTAGACTCCAATGTTAACTTCAGCTCTCAACTAAATAGCATACAAAAATTCAAATTTCTAAATTCCTAGTGTTTTGAATTATTAAAAAATAAAATTTCTGCACAGAAATAATAATGTATATACATATATACCTCTTCCACAAAACTCCCAGAGACATCATTATTTAATTCTTGTAAGAATTCCATGGTAGCTTGAGCTCGGTTCTTTTTGAAAAGAAAGCATTTGACTTGAATTAGAAAAACTTTGGTTAAAATGTAACCCTTCAATTAACAGATAAAGCAAACAAAATATAAAATTACACCAAATTTCATGCACAGATGACAACTCTGCTTTTCACAGTGTTTAAACTGAGACTCAACCACAATATTCCTTGGAAAGAACTCATTATTCAGAGTTCTTAAGTGAATACTTTATTTGCATCCTAGTTTTCTGGTTATGCAAATGACCAGAAAACCCTGAGCACCAGGCAGGAATATTCTAGATCAATTTACAATACTGTACAAGAGTCCAATCATTAAAAAAAGTCATTTCCACTTAGAATATGGTACTAAGTTGATTAATACGGCTTTGTAAGATTTTTAATATGAAATACAAAAAGAAAAGATATTCTGGCTCTTAGTTAAAAATACTCTTTCCTCTGGACATTAACATCAATCAAGATTTAGCATCAATACAGGATACAGTATAAAAAAGATATACTACTTATACATTCTTAAACTACAAAGCTTATAAAATTTACAAGATCAAAAAAATGAGCTAATTTAACTTCTTTCTCAGAGAAATATAAGCTCTTTTAAAGTCAAAAACTTTTTCAAGAAACCAAAATACAGTAGCATCATTAAATGCTTAAACTCAACTATATTCTGTAACAAATTAACTGTTTACCTTGCCAATACTGCTTCTTTGAAGGAAAAAACTGAAAAAGACCCAAAAAAATTAAATTAAGGGCTTCTTTGATTATATAAAGGGAAGGTTATTTGTAATACCAGGTACATTTCATTCATATTGTAAAACAAACTATATTTTGATTACAGTTTGTAACAGCCTTCCTGGAGGAAGAAAACTGGATGAAACCTGTAATCAAAGACAAGCTAATAAATCAATGTTCCCCAAAGTGTGCAGCACAAAATAAGAATTTCATGAGATGCTCTGAGAGAAAAGAGAGTTCTCTGGCTTTAAAAAGCTTAGGAATCACCATAGGTTATATTTCCCTCTTGGAAATTCATAACATACACAACACACATGATATTGAAGTCTTATATTAAAGAAATGTATAATTTCATTTGCCCATGGAATCCCTTTGCCCATTTAGCAGTTACTAACATTCCCCAGACCCATGCTCCACAGGCCACACGTGGGAAATGCTGTATTCAACTGTTTGCTTTTGCAGGAAACTATCACAGATCTATTCAGGCTTCTTCCCCCACATACCCTTGTCATATCCCAGGGCCCAGATCTGAGGCTTCTAATCAGTCAGTCAGGGTGCTATGTTATAGCACAAGCTCAGTGGCTCCATAAGAAAAAGAAGCCTTAGCCCTAACCGGTTTGGCTCAGTGGATAGAACATCGGCCTGCGGACTGAAGTGTCCCAGGTTTGATTCTGGTCAAGGGCATGTACCTCGGTTGCCGGCACATCCCCAGTGGGGGGTGTACAGGAAGCAGCTAATCCATGTTTCTCTCTCATCGATGTTTCTAACTCTCTATTCCTCTCCCTTCCTCTCTGTTAAAAAATCAATAAAATATATTTTTAAAAAAGAAAAGAAAGAAAAAGAAGCCTTATTCTTATTATATCCTGCTCTAAGCAACCAAGTAAACAAAGGTAATAGGACCTTTTCTTTACAGACACCAATAAAAGGGTTGTGTTTGTATCAAAGTTCAATATGAGCCAAATTCTGATTTTCCTTATATTTATTCATTGCTGCTGTATACTGACAAATATGAAAGATCCCAGACTCCAAGTCCCTGAAAAGGCGAGTCTGAAATGCTCTGAACATCTAAATATGATTAGCTTTGAAGGATGACATAAAGGCCATCTTTACAACAGCATTTTTATGGAGACAGTGTAGTGGAGAGAGATATATACCTGGACTAAGCTTAGAAGACACCGCAAGTAAAAGGTAGATTTTATTATTCTTATAATTCAAATATACAATTATTGTTAATTATATACTAACATCCAGGAATCCATGCAAGGACTTAGGAAATGTCCAGACTCCACAATTAAAAAAATAATGACTACTCCTTTGCATTAATAACAGCAATAAAAAAATAAATAAATAAAAATAAAAAATAAAAAAATAACAGCAATAAAGATAGTAATGATGGATATATTTTATTAAAGGCCTATTGGCCAGACACTGTGCTTGCATTTGAGCTATATTAATTCCCTTCATCCTCGCCATAATCCAAAACAGGGATTATTGTCCACTGAGTCAAGTCACCCTGATTGAGGTGAAGCTGGGACTTAGGCCTCACTCTCCTGTGACAATACACTGCCTTCCCTAGCATGCAAATATTTGAAAAGAATAAAGCATACTTATTTCCAGCATCTTCTCCGCTGACCTGATTTCCATCAATAATTGTAAATGAACCAATACCTGGGAGACAAAGAGAATCAGTCAAGAATATATATTTCTAGTTAAAACCTTAAAGAAGTAAATTTACAACCACAAAACTACATTACCTGGAAGTATCAAGTTTTTAAGAATTTCGGTTCCTGTGGCTGTTGCATTTATTAGGCAAACATGAGCAGATTCTAAAGCCTCTTGCCCATGATCACCCCACAACCTACAAAACAAGATACAAATTCAACATTTAAAAGCATTTCATAAAAATACAACTTTCTTGCCCTAGCTGGTTTGACTTAAAGGAGTCCCAGGTTCGACTCCAGTCAAGGGCACATGCCCTGGTTGCAGGCTCAGTCCCCAGTGGGGGGCGTGCAGGAGGCAGCAGATCAATGATTCTCATCACTGATATTTCTCCCTCTTCCTCTCTGAAATTAATAAAAATACCTTTTTTAAAAAATACAACTTTCTTATTTGAATGATCTTTAAAGTGTTCCTGCGTAGAATGACAGATGTGATAACCATGGCAAATATGTAAAACAGGAACAGCAGGGGTGTTATGGGGATTATATAGCTGTGTAACGTAAGACTAAGATTGATGCCGTGCATGGTTAGATGGGAGGGGAGGGGGTCAAATCAAAACTAGACACTTGGGCCCTAACCGGCTTGGCTCAGTGGATAGAGCGTCGGCCTGTGGACTGAAAGGTCCCAGATTCGATTCCAACTAAGGACATGTACGTTGGGAGCACATCCCCAGTAGGAGGTGTGCAGGAGGCAGCTGATCAATGTTTCTCTCTCATCGATGTTTCCAACTCTCTATCCCTCTCCCTTCCTCTCTGTGAAAAATCAATAAAATATATATATTTTTTTAAAAACCAAAAAACTAGACACTTGGTCTTTCAGCTTCCTGTCCATTACTCAGTTCAAGCCAGATAACTTACAGAACGCAAAGTCTTTAAAAATACACATTAACATTAAAGAAGTACTTTAGGCCCTAACTGGTTTGGCTCAGTGGATAGAGCGTTGGCCTGCAGACTGAAGGGTCCCAGGTTCGATTCTAGTCAAGGCATGTACCTTGCTTGTGGGCACATCCCCAGCGGGAGGCAGCTGATCGATGTTTCTCTCTCAATGATGTTTCTAACTCTCTATCCCTCTCACTTCCTCTCTGTAAAAAATAAATAAAAATATATTAAAAAAAAAAAGTGCCTTAGACTTAAAATTGATTCTGTTCTCTATTTCATTTCTCCTTAAGTTACATAGTTCCGGTATAATTAAGATCTTGACACTTGATATAAGACTTGTGACATCTGAGAAAAAGCTTTATCAAGAAAACTGAATTATTATCATCTGAAAAGCCTCACATTGACTTCTGTAGTACTTTAAAATACAATACCCAATGAACATTCTAATAGCATGATTAATAAATTAAAAAATTAAGCATTAACAAAGATGTACTAAAGATTAGAAATATATGTTAAAATATGATTCACACAGGCATATCCTTAAGAGGACAAGGTACATGAGCACACATGTATCATGGCATCTGAGCCAACCTGATTTTCACCCAGAAAACTCCCTAGTTTATCTTTTCTTGTCACTCTAAGAAGTATAAGGAGAGCCCAAACCATTAGAAAAATCCCATAGCCTGGAGGACAGATAGACTTTAATGTGCCTTCTTTGTCATTTGATCTAGAGCAGATTATCTTATCCTGTGGCCAGTATGTCCTGCAGCATGTGTCACAACTACAACTGCCTTCTTTGGTTTTTTATTTGCTGACTATCCATCATTCCATTCCACTCTAAGCTCCATAAGGGCCCAGATCACTCCCTGTATCTACCACTGTAGTCCCAATGCCTGGCACAATGTCCTGTCCAGGGTTAGTGATCACTGGACAGTTATCAAGTGAATGGAGGAAAAACCTGGGAGAACCAGAAGGACTGGAAACATCATGTTTTCCTATGAAAGTAGGGCACACAGAAGACACCTGACATACTTGGTTGATGGATGCTTGGGTAGTTGGAGAGTGAGCCTAAGAGATCACTGGTGCATCTCTAGATAACATGTTTCAAGAAAGGGCCCAAACAAGAAATCAATCCTCTCTACTCTGGTTGGCCTAAGAAAAGCAGGGCCTTGTTGAGTGCTGGCTGGCTGTACATCTTTGTTCTAACTGCTCCCCTCCGACATTTCAACATAATAACTAGTTCTTATTATGAAAAGTAAAGTTTGATCCTTCCATGGACTGAACTCAGCAAAAACTCTTTCGTTCCAGTTACTTAGTAACCAAAAATATCATCTCAGCTCTGTCAGGGATGGCTCTATCTGCATTCAAAACACAAGCAACTCCGAGAATTTGCAAGAGAACATGAGCTGGTTACAAGGGCTCTGCCACCTTGCTTCTTTCCCCAGAGTGATGTGACTGAGTACCAGCTCTGAAAAGGTGAGAAGGGCCTGAGTTTACACCCTGGCTCAAACACAGAGCTAGTCATCTAACTTTTCCAAGACTCAGTTTCCCCATCAGTAAAGCAGAGAGTTGCCTGCCGTCAAGGCTGCTCTCAGAATTAACTGAGTGCCTAAAGCCCCGAAGACAGCATCAGTTGCAGGTGCAAATGACCTTAGGGACCTCCTGTAACTTCTGGCTTGCAGGCTCCAGAAAGAAGGGGAGCCAAGCGTTTGGTCCTTTCATTGCCTTAACACACCGAAGATGCTCAATAAATAAGGAAGGAGGAGGGTAAAGAGAAAAAGCAAAGGAGAGGAAATAACCAAGGGCCTGCCTGATGGCCCAGACCTGCAGTGTCCATTAAGGTGGCCATTAGCCACATGTGGCTACTGAGCACTAGGCATGAGGCCTGTCAGAATGGAGATGTGCTATGTAGTGTAAGACGCCGGATTCCGAGGTCAATATATAAGAAAATGTAAATACTGGTTACCTATTGAAATGATAATATTTTGAATATATTGGGTTAAACTGTATTATTAAAGTTGACTTTACCTGTTTCTTTTTCACGTGGCTACCAGAAAATGCATAATGACACACCCGGCTCACAGGAGACTAGCATTGTATTTCTACTGGACAGCGCTGGCTTAGAACAATACCTAACCCTCCGGACCGCGTCGGCGCGGGGATGGGGAGTCGCGATCCCCCCCATTCTGCAAAACTCGGAGCCTGAGCGCAACGAGGCGGGGCCGACGGCCGCCCCGGTGACAAAGGCTGCGCCGTGGGCACCACGCACCTCCAACAACACACTGCTCGGAGGGCGGGCGCGCCCCGCGGGCAGGAGGTCGGCCCTGCAGAAGCACCCCCAGCCTCAGGCTGGAGGCCCGAGCGCCGGCTCCCGAGCCCTGCAGGGGCGGGCCCGGCGGGAGGCCTGAGAGGCCCGGCCGCGCCGCTCGCTCGCTTAGGCCCGGCACGGACGCAGAGGGTTCACTGGCCCGCCCGCCCGACGCGGTGAGCCCCGGCTAACCTCAGCTGCCGGTCATACTTCTGCTCCTTGAGCAGCTTCCCCGGATGCGCCATGGCCGCGGCGGCGCGCGAAGAGCCGGTGCCCTGCAAAGTACCGCCACCTCCGCCGCCGGCGCGCAGGCGCACTAAGGGCCCGCCGCCGCCGCCCGCGCGCCGCCCGCAGGGGGCGCCGCCACTGCACTGCGCACGCGTCGCGGGTTTGCTGGCGCAAATGCCACCGCAGCCGGGACCTGGACCGGGACTGGTTGGTCAAGTCTTCCCTCCCTGCACCAGCCCCACTCTCCGCCATTCGGTGATTTTCTACGTGCGGCGATTGGCGGGGACTCGGGCTTTGGACTCAGGCCGGTTTGGATTTTAACCACTTAACTAGTTGTGAGACCCGCTTTTTACTTCGCAAGTCCTCCGCGTATTCATCTGTGCAATGGGGATAAATGGGTCTCCGTCAAAGGATTCTATTAGAATTAAATGAGATTTTTGAATATACAGAACCACACTCACAAAAAATCCTGTCTGAATAATACCTTTCCTTATGATGATGATGATGATGATGATGATGATTTACCCATTTCACCCATCATCTCATGCAACACTTTGAGGACCTGTTTCCAACCACAAAGCTAGCTAGCTGCTCCCGGCTGCAGGTACAAAGACCAAAGATGAATAAGACCTGTTCTTGGGGAGGTCACAGCCCAAGAGGGGAGAGGAACAGTAGACAAGTACTTACTAGACAATATGGCCATCCTATAGATAGAGGAGATGGGGGAGCTGAGAGGTGCACAGAGGCACACCACTCACCCACCCCCCAGGAATGTTTGGTGTGGTGTGGGCAAGGAAGAATGTTTTAAGCAGAACAGCGGGTGTCATCTGGGGAAGCAGAGAAGGCATGGCAGGCTGGAGGCACTAAATGAGTTTGATGGGGTGGGGAGTTAGGTGAAGGGTAGGGAGTGGTCAGAGGAGGTTTGAGGGACAGCAGGGGCCAAGTTGTGAGGACCATGAACAAACAAGCAAGGAGGAATTTAAAGCCCTTTGCTTTCTGAAAAGAATCACTTTCAGGAAGAGGACGGCTGCCCTGTGGGGATGGGTGGCAGCCTCCATAAGGAAGAGGGAAGGAGAGGACGCTGGAAACCAGGAGACCAGCAGGCAGTGCGGTCAGGATTCCTTTCTCACTAAGTCCCTACAGCCACTTCAGGTTAATAATTGCCTGAAATAAGGTGGAAATGAGCACAAATCTCCAAGCCCAACCTACCCTGGGATGTAGACAGGGGTGGAAACACAATTTGACAGTAATCCTGTAGTAACGATGGATGCAATTCCCCCGGGTGCTGTCTCTGGGGTCAAGGTTGAGGCACACCCTCTCATGATTTCCCTGGCCCCTACCCAGCACCCATGGAACAACTGATGGGAAACAAAGGCATGAGGCTCTCCCAGCACATTACGTGCTTATGCTATCATTTCCTTCTCCAGTCGGACAGATGAAATATAAGGGATAATAAAATATGCCCAGGGAATGTAGGAAGGTCAAAAGGAGATGGGTGAGAGTTCACTGCTTAGCTTCTCATGCTCAGTGCAGTCCTATGCACTGCATGAAAGAAAACATCCCTAAATTTGGGGGGTCAGGGGAGTCATACTGCCTATGAAAAAAAAACTGTAGCCCAGCCAGCATGGCTCAGTGTCAACCTATGAACCAGAAGATCACAGTTCGATTCCCGGTCAGGGCATGTGCCTGGGTTGCGGGCTTGATTCCCAGTGTGGGTTGTGCAGGAGGCAGCTGATCGGTGAGTCTCTTTCATCATTGATGTCTCTATCTCTCTCCCCCTCTCCCTTCCTCTCTGAAATCAATAAAAATATATTTTTTTAAAATGTATGATTTTGAAAAGATCTGCATTGGTGGTATCTGTAAAATATAAAAATAAATCCCTCAATGTATTAGTCTCCTAGGACTGCTGTAACAAACTGGCTGGCTGAAAAATACAGAAATTTATTGTCTCAAAGTTCTGAAAGCTAGAAGCCTGAAGGAAAGAGTCCTTCCTTGCCTCCCAGCTTCTGGTGGTTTGCTGGTAATCCCTGGCTTACAGCTGCAGCACTGCAATCGCTGCCTCCATTGTCACGTGGCATTCTCCCCTCATGTTTCTATCTGTCCTTCTTTTCTTATAAGGACACCAATCGCATTGGATCAGGGCTCATCCTAATGACCTCATCTTAACTTGAATACATCTCCAAAAACCCTGTTTCTAAATAAGATCACATTCCCAAGTACTGGGGGTTAGGACTTCAACAGCTTTTGAAGGATACAATTCAACCCATAATAGCAAAGCACCTGTGCTGGAGCTGTGGGGATTGAACCGATACAAACTCTGCCATCTGGGAACTCAAGGCCCATGAATGAGTCTTTGTTACTGTGGAGGACGAAGAATCAGGTATCAGAACAGGAAACCATGGCTGCATTCATTTAAGCTGGTTTTCAAAGTGTGGTCCAGGACTAGCAGCATCAACATCACCCGGGACCTTGTTAGAAATGCAAATCCTCAAGCCCCATCCCAGACCTGCTGAATCAGAAACTCTGGGATGAGGTCAGGAAATTGTTTGAGCAAGCCCTCCAGGTGATGCTGATGCACTCTCAAGGTTGAGAACCTCTAATCTAGGCCAATCTCCCACTGAACAGATGGGAAAACTGAGCCCCTACCCACATTACTGAGCACTTAGATGCCAGGCAGGCCCTTGATGTGCATCACCTCATTTTGTGCCCATTTGTGCTGATCCAATGAACAGACACTATTGCTCATCCCAGTTCACAGACAAGAGAACAGAAGCTTGGAGGGTGAGTAAAATTCCAAAGTCTCACAGCTATTAAGAGGTGGTGTAGAGATTAGAAATAATCACCCCAACTGATCTGGCCAGACCCAGCTCAGGTCTATTTTGTTACCCATCATTGTTGGTCCCAGCTGGTGGAGACTGGATTAGCGAGCTCCCAGGAAGTTTGGGGCTAGCTCTGCCCTAGAAGAGTTTATAATCTATAGGAAAACAGCCAGGAAGAATCAGTCACAACCCAGGACACTCTCCCAGGCCTCGGCCACTAACCTTCTCTGCCTGCCCTTTGCCCATCCTAGCCCTTCTCACCCTGGTTTTTATTGACCAATAATTTACCTCTCTTTCCCACCCCTCCCGAAACAGCTGTGGGTCTGTCATGTTCACAGTTGTATCACCCATGCCTGGCCCAGTACTTGGCAGTCTAATAAATCTTCAACAGATGCTTGTTGAATGAAAGAATGCGTTTCTGAAACTACTTTACATTTTTAAGTGCCTTACTGGTAATGTATATATCATCTGATATAGTAACCCCACTTCTAGCAGTTTATCCCAAGAAAGCATCAGACACACACAAAGATGTATAAATATGAATGTTCACTGCAGTGCTATTTATAATAATGAAAATTGGAAATAACTCATATACTAAACCCGTGGTCGGCAAACTGCAGCTGGAGAGCCACATGCGGCTCTTTGGCCCCTTGAGTGTGGCTCTTCCTAAGCCTTAGGAGTACCCTAATTAAGTTAATAACAATGTACCTACCTATATAGTTTAAGTTTAAAAAATTTGGCTCTCAAAAGAAATTTCAATCGTTGTACTATTGATATTTGGCTCTGTTGACTAATGAGTTTGCCAACCACTGTACTAAACCATTGTGCAGTTGTTAAGTGTCAAGTTCTCCAAGGCTGACCAAACAGGAAAATGCTAACCATAGGGCTTTGGGTGTGTGAGAGGGGGGTAGGGAGGGGAACTGATCACAAAGCTATACATGTGAATACATGTGATTCTGATTGTTTTTAAAGTATGACTAATATGTATCAAAAAAGCCAGGCAGGATGGTCACTAAAATGTTAACAGTGCTGATTCTTGAGTCACATGATCAGTTGTTTAAATTTTCTTCTATATACTTTTCTGATTCTTCCAAATTTTCTGCAGTGAATAGTTGCCACCACTATAATTGGCAAAGGAATGTTTGGGGTTTTAAATGGGCCCAACAAGGTAAGGAAAGGGGAAAGAACAGAGGTCCTAGGGTCTCAGGGGTGCATCCTTGGTGCCAGGAATCACCTTACCTGACTATACTATTAGCCTTCTAGACTCTCTATTCCCATCTTACAGATGAGAAAACAGACTCAGAGAGGTGAAGCAACTTGCCCCAGGTCACACAGCCAGTGATGCTGGAAGCCAAGCCCAGATCTGTCTTGAGTCCACAGCCTAGGATCATTATATCCCACTGCTTGCTGCACACATCCCCACACATGCTTGGAGTGGAAATGTTTTTTAAAAAAAACACACACACACACACAAGAAATGATAATTCTGATCTTAGAATCTCTAGGCCATAGGGCTTCTAGCCTGCCTGTTGGTCCTGTGCATAATATACTATGAAGAGCAGGCATGATTCTGCTTGTTGGTGCAGAGTTGGACACCTGTTTTTTCAACCAATGCTCACAGGAATGCCCTTGAAGTGGACAAGGTAGTGGACAAGGTATCAGCTATAGAGCAAAAACACTGTACCTTCAAGAAGGAAAGTGAGATCAGGTCAAAGTTGCTTTATGAATGAGGTGTGGCTATGCAAGCTGCTCCTGCTCTCCTCCCCAGCCCTTCAGCACAGCCCTCACATCCCCATGCTCTCCTTCCTCCAGAAACAGCAAAATCCAGGAGCCACTGACACCAATGAGACCAAAGAGTAAACTCCAGAGCAGTGAAATCAATTCAGCTTTAATGACAGCACGTAATTGAGACAGGAGGCGCCTGAATGAGGGCGCGGGCTTTACCAAGTTGACCTGAATGGCTGCCGGGACAACTGGGGCTTCATCTGAGACAGGCAGGCTCCATCGGCGCCTCTCATCTTCCTGAGTTCCCAGCACTCCAGCACTGGGAGGAAATTTTTGATAGTCAAGCTGCAGGAAGGAAAGAATTGGATCAACTTTTATTTGGTTGTTAAAGAGGTAATCCAGTTGACTCTTGGACAATGCGTGGGTTAGTGACACCAATCCACACCCATGCAGTCGAAATTCCACGTATCACTTTGACTCCCCTAAAACTTAACTAGTCATAGCCTACTGTTGACCGGAAGCTTTACTGATAACACAGTCTATTCACACATATTTTGTATGTTATATGTGTCATATGTTGTATTCTTACAGTCAACTAAGCTAGAAAAAAGAAAATGCTACTAAAAAAATCATAAGAAAGAGAAAATACATTTATAGTACTGAATGTATTTATTGGGGGGAAAATCCATGTATAAGTGGAGCTGTGCGGTTCAAACCCATGCTGTTCAAGAGTCAACTGTACACATTTTAGTTCTTTTGAAAGGAGGAGGCGGTACAGTGTGTCCCTCCCACCCCTATTCCTCCCCCTCCCCCGCCCTTCTGGTCTCCCTCTCTCCTCCTTGGAGGCAAATATCCTCCCTAGTTTCTCTTAACTCCTTCCAGAGTCATGCATATATATATGCAAAGCATATATACACAAATGACAACCAAATTTAAAATCCACTTCTCCCCGCTCCCTGTGATTTTAGACATACTGAATAAGGGACTCAGCAGCCTTGGGTTTTCATCCTTGCTTTGTCACTCACTATGCACCATAATTAAACTTCCCTGAGCCTTGCTTTCCTCATCTGTAAAATGGGGTGAAATCCCCCCAGGAGTGCTGTGCAGATGAAACTAGATGCAAAACTATACAAATAATTCCAATTTATTTTTAATGCTGTAAATAAATTTGGAGAAGGCCTGGGTCACTGTGAGAGGGAAGTGGGTCAATGAAGTAGACACAGGTCCTGAGGGTGTGACACCTCCCCCAGGAGAAGGCAGGCTCCTCTGTGAGCTGAACAGAGGCTGCAGGTCACGTGGAAGCAGGCGTTCACCTTCTTGGTCTGAAGATGACATTTCTGGCTTGGAGACCTGGGGCCTTGGCAATGTTGCCTTCTCTCTCATTTGTTGGTCTTGGGGCCACTCTTGCATCTCTATCATGAGTCCCCCGTCCACACCTGAGGGCCAAATTTATATTAAGAGCCCCTTCCTGCTCCTGGGTCAGAGAAAGGTATCTAGGCAGGGCTGAGAAATCACTGACTTACCTTGAAAGTTGTCAATTCATCTCCACAAGTCTTCCTGGGGAACTGGGGTTCAGGGCCGAGGAGAGGGGAACTGATTAAGACAGCCATGGAGATGCAGGGGAGTCAGACAGACAGAATGGCAGAATCCTTCACAAGGACAGCCAAGAGCAGGGCCTGAAAAAGTCTCCTCTGGTCAAGGTCAGACCAGCAGACATTCTACAAATGGCCCTTTAACTCCTGTTGGGTATAGGCACCGTGGTGGGATCATTTCCTGTCCTTCCACCCACCTATCTGTTCATCGTAGCCACACACTGGCCCTAGTCGTGGCATAAGGCACATCCTAAGATGAATTAGGTTGGGCCAGGTTGGAACGAGCAGGTGGAAGACAAAGGATGTACCAGGTGGAGGACACAGCAAGGCCCAGACCTAGAGGGTGGGAAAACGTTGGGCCAAGCTCGGCAGGCAATGAGGTTGACTGCGTTTGAGGGGCCTGAGCTCCCTGCATGTGTGCCGAAAGTCATGGGAGGCAAGAAAAAAGGAGGGACAAACAGTGGGCTGCACAGGGACAGGCAGAGTCCCGGACAGAATGAAGAAGCAATGGAGAGAATGAGAGGGTGGGAGGCAAGGTCTGCAACTTGGATCCAAGGGTGAGCCAGCTGGTGGGTATGGACCTGTCTGTCTTCATGCTGCTAGTTAGTGCCAAAACGTCCCACTTGCCTTTAAGGCTCTGGCTTTTCCTGGGCTAGGGGTTTGGACAGCCCTTGCCCTCCCCCAAGGCTCCTTAGACCCCTGCACCCACAGGACCCACTGGCCCCCATCCCCAGGGAAGTGGTAAAGAGCACAGTACCTGGAATGACACAAACTGGGAGTGAATCACTCACTAGCTGGCTAGTAGCATGGGGCAAGTCACTGCACCTCTTAGGCCTCATCCCCTACTCTGAAGGAGGCCTAATGGCAGTACCACCCAATGTTCTAGGGAAGCTGAGAGGTTCAGAGAACAGGATAGACCCAAAGCTTGGCCCAGAACCTGCCACAGTGTCTGGCAAACAGGGGGAAGCTCCAGTTCTGGACACGATGGTCAGTGCAATTCGCAATTTAAAGGGGACTCTCCAAACCCAGAGGACGCAGGGCCCAGGGCGCAGGTCCTCGGTGGTGGGATTTACTGCTTGGGGACAAGCCTGGAGAGGGGAGGGAATGTCCCGGGCGTCCCTCCGCACGAGCGGGTTTCTCCTCCCAGAGCCTGTACACGTGCTGGAAGGGAGGAGGGAGAGTCGCCAGGCCAGGACTGGAGAGGTTTACGTCCCCCTAGCCCCGCATCTCCACTGGGGGCTCAACTAGCTTGCGGACGGGGCGGTGCAGGGCCGGCCTCTCTCGCCCTGAGTGGGGGGGCGGGGGGGGGCGGGGGGGGGAGGGCGGGTCTCCCGGGAACTGCTCCGCCTGCCATCGCTTTAAGAGGCTGCTCCGCAGCAGCGAGCGGGGCGGGAGCCGCAGCTGAGCCAGCGGAACTGAGTCCAGCCGGCAGGTGCACGACTGCGGGACGGCGGCGGCATGACCGGCCACCACGGCTGGGGCTACGGCCAGAAGGACGGTAGGCGCAGACCCCGGCTGGCCCGGATCCGCGGCGACTCGCCCCCTGACCCTCGCGCCCGGCCGGGCTTCCCGAACCCGCAAATCCCGCACCCTTCAGGCCAGACCGGGACCCCCATCCCATCCAGCACCCCAGAACCCGGCCCACCTGCCCAGCCCGAGCCCTGGCTCCCCTGCTCCTGGCGCAAAGTCCGCGCTGCGCCCCAGCGCACGGCCGCCAGCTGCACTGTGCCGCCTCCTCCGCGCAGCCCCCGACCGCCGCACGCACTCGGACCCGGGCCGGCCGCGATACACACTCACTCTCCCCTCGCGGGCACTGGGGATGGAGGTGACCCAGCGCAGCGGGGAGAGGGAGGTCGATCGGGGGCGGAGCGCGGTACGTGGGTGCGGGATGCGGGATGCGGAGTGCGCAGGAATCTCCTGAGTCCGGCTCCGCCAGGACAAGGGCGTAGCGTCCCCGGGAGAGTTTCCCTGAGGGATGTTCGGCGCTTACCTGTTGGCAGGTACAGGAGGGAATGGATCATTTGGGTGCCCACGTATGTGTCTGGGTATCTCCATGGAGCAGGGTGTCTGAACACGTCCCGGCGTGAGGCGTGGCCCACACCATCCTCCTGGTGTGACCTGGAAAATAGCTCCTCATTCTGCCTCAGTTTCCATAGGATGCAGAGGAAGGGAGCAGAGGCAGGCTGCTTGAGTGTGGGTCTGCGGCAGGTCAGTTCCTTTTTGGGCCTTTTCCTACCATGCTGAGATGGGGGGGGGGGGTAAGGGTTTCCCCCCTTTCCCTGGGGTGAACAATAAGGACCCAAGATCCAGGCTGCCGGTAGACCCAGGCAGGGCAGGTGGGGGTGGGAGAAAGGCAAATGCAAGGGGAGGAACACTCCTCAACCCCCACCCCACCCCCCTTCTCTGGGGAGAGGCAGTCACTGGGGGTTGAGGACTACAATCTGGGGTCAGGAGGTTGCCATGGGCCAGAGGGAGTTAGAGAGATGCTGTGGTATATCTGGCCCCCTCTGGGACCCCAAGGACACAGGAGCATCTTTTGGAGGGGAGAACTCCAGATCTGGGCATGCAGAAGCTAGAAAGAGGCAACAGAGACCAGCAGAGATGGAGAGAGAGGCAGAAAAGGGGCGCTTGACAACCCATACGAGACCATCTTCCCCCCAGCACCTGCTCCAAGCCAGCTTCCGTGTGCTCCCCCAGAGTCAGAATCCCCTAACTCCAGCCTTCTTTCTAGTCCTGCCCACGCGCTCTGAGCATCCAATATCCTATAGGCCTGCCCCATGGCCAGCCACCCTCAGACTGCTTGCTGCCCCTCACCCACCCAGACCTGGGTGGTCCAGTTTAAGGGCACGGAGGGAGAAAAGGACAATGGATAGAGGTGCCAGCAGGCGGCATACTCACGAGACTTCAAAAAATAACCCAGTGAGTCTGGACCTCGATCTGAGTCATCCACTGGGGACACAGCTCTGTTGGCACCTGCTGCTATTTTCTCAGGAAAACTTAAGAAGCCAAAAGACAGGGAGAAGCACCAGCCGGCAATAGCTCTAAAAATAGGCTGCATCTCAGGATGTTCCCCAGGGAGAAGGCTCTCGGCTACAGATGGAGCCTCTGGGAGGCAGGGGGTGGGTGCCTGTGGGTGTGCATGCAGGTGTGTGGGTGTGCACGCAGGTGTGTGTGTGTGTGTGTGTGTACCAGCATGTGTTTTGCCGTAGTCCCTTAGTGCAGGTCTGGGTTTGCAACAGGCAGTCTCTGGGTAAGGGTGCATATGTGTGTGTCAGGTATAGTCAGCAGGGTATGTGTGTGTTTGTACACATGTGTGTTGCTGGGCCTCGCTGCTCAGGGCCCAGTGAGCTCCGGTCGCTATGCACATGGGTGCATATGTGAGAATCTCTGTGGATCGGTAGGCACACGCCTGGGGAGGACAGCTGGGAGCAGTTCATGCATGTGCTGTGTTTATACCAGTGCCCAAGTGCATGTGTGCACATACCTGAGTGGTCTTCAGTCCTCTCCTCTGTGAAATGAGGACCACCTTGGTTTCTGCTTCACAACGTGGCTGTAAGGAACAAATGCATGTCACACAGCCAAAGCCAGGATGATGGGAGCTTTTATTATTATTATCACAAACAGCAAGCCGAACATACCCAAGGTGCAGGAAAAGGCCAGATTCCTGGTAGGATCAGGTCAGGAGCTTCAGATGCCTGGGGAGGGAGGGGTCCCTCTGACCATGTACCCACTGCCCAGAACCACCCCTCAGCCTATGGCTGTATTGTGCTCTCTTCCACGCATCACCTCTCTGGGCCTCCTATCAGCTCTGGGTGGTGAGTTTTCATGAGGTCATTTCGAAGACAAGGAAATGGAGGGTAAGTGGCAGAGCTGGGATTGGAGCTCCGGGCCACACAGCTCTGAAGCAGGGGCCAAGGTCTGAAAGGATACCCGGGAGACACCTGGGCTGGCCTGAGTCCTTACCCTCTCCCCACCTGCAGGCCCCTCACAGTGGTACAAGCAGTATCCCATTGCCCAGGGAGACCGCCAATCACCAATCAATATCATATCCAGACAGGCTGTGTATTCGCCCAGCCTGAAGCCACTGCAGCTTTCCTATGAGGCCTGCACATCCCTCAGCCTTGCCAACAATGGCCACTCTGTCCAGGTGGACTTCAACGACAGCGACGATCGATCTGGTAAGCGGCCCCTCACAGACCCTGGCACCGCTCCACCTGGGGAACGAACCCTGTTTGGGGCAGGCACAGGAGGGGCAGCATGCGGTAGGGGGGGAAAGGCTCCACCTCTCGCCAGCTGTGAAGCCGTGGCCTGAGCCTCGGCCTCCTTAGGCATAAAATGAGAGTAATAAGACCTTATTTTGCTCCCTAGGGTCATAGAGAGGAAAAATGAAAAACTGAAGCGATGTTTGTAGTGCTGGCACACAGCAGATGCTCAGAAGCTCAAGAAACGCTACTTCCCTTCCTTCTCTTCTATTTAGTGCTTTAGGTCAGGTTTGTTTTCACTTCACTCCCTGCCCCATCACTGTAGGGCTGTGTGGCCTAAGGCTAGACCCTCCTCTTTGTGTGCCCTGGCCAAGCCCAGCAGAGAGAAAGGAACGAAAATGTTCTGTGCCAGGCCCCTTGCTAAGGTCACAGGCAGCTTTTATTCCTCTCAAGAATCTACCTCCAAGATGGGCAAGTAGGTGCCCTGGCCTGCTGGCTCGGTTGGAGCATCGTCCTGTACACCAAAGGCTGTGGGCTTGATTCCCAGTCAGAGCACATACCTAGGTTGTGGCTTTGATCCCCAGTGGAGACAGGCAGGTACAACAGACAGCTGATCAATGTTTCTCTCTCACATCATCTCACTCTCCCCCCTCCCTCCTTCCTTCTTCTCTTTCTCTAAAAATCAATAAAAATATGTCTTCGAATGAGGATTAAAAAAAAATAAAAAGATAGGCAAGTAGAGACTCAGTGAGCTGGGGAGGGCGCAAACCAGCCAGTCCAACTCCAAAGGTCTTCTTTCCAGCCCACATTCAACCTCAAGATCTTGGGCCAGAGTGAGGCCAGCAGGAATTCGTGGCACTCTTTCCAAGGTCTCTTTGCCCTGGGATTAAAGTCCAGGCTCTTTTATGATAAATTCCTAGGCAGAGGGCCTCAGAAGTGCTCCTCCGTGAAGGAATTGTGTCCTTATGATCAGACTTACGAGGGGTGGAGTGGGGCAAGGAGGAAACTTGCTGGAGTTTCTTGTGTAAGAAAGCGACAGGAACTCTGCCTACCCCGCCCGCTCTCCTCCATGCACATAATAAAAGCACTCAAGGGAACTTAAGTTTCAAATAAAAAAATCAAAGGGCAGCCCAACCGGCATGGCTCAGTGGTTGAGCATTGACCTATGAGTCAGGAGGTCATATTTGATTCCCAGTCAGGGTACCTGCCCCGGTTGCTGGCTCGATCCCCAGTGGGGAGCATGCAGGAGGCAGCCAATCAATCATTCTCTCTCCTTATTGATGTTTCTATTTCTCTCTCCCTCTCCCTTCCTCTCTGAAGTTTAAAAAAAAAAATTTTGAAGAGGAGGGAAGTCAGATGGGACTGATTTTAGTTGCTTAGCTCTGAGTTCCCTGCTAGGCTAGGAAAAAAGGAAAAGAGGATCAGTTATAGTTCTTGCTGCAGAAGGGAGCAAATCTAGCAGATCCTCAGAAGAGAAACAGCATTTCCTGGTACTAAATTGTAGGAGAAGCCTCTCACCCAGAGCTTTGGAGAGGGACATGGGGCTCTTGATAACCAACCTTAGGTTAGGTTTATGAAGGAGCAGTTTTCATATGGCTGTGCCTTCTAAACGGAGGGCACTGAGGGTTCAATTCAGACCTCAGTAGCTCAATGAAGGCCACTGTATGGGGTGGGGGTAGAAGGCCCAAGGGGCATGCCCCTGAACCACTGACACAGGGGCTCACTGTTAAGTCCGCTGGGGTTCCCTCCCCTACCAGAACACCCAGGCCTGAGAGGGCAGGGAGCCAGTGGGAAGAAGGTAGGTTTGGGGGAAGAGATGATTGGAGCTGTGCCACTCAATAGCTGTGTGACCCTGGACAGAATACCTACTTTTCTGAGCCTTAGTCTCACATTTGTACAATTGGGATAACCATGTGTCCCCCTCAAGGTCTCTGTGGGGGTTGACACCTATGGAGTTCAGAATACAGTAAGTGCACAGTGAATGGCAGTGTGTTTTATGGTCAGCAAGAGGCCAAGGGAGCCAAGTTCAAGGGGTTAGGGAAGGAGTTCATTCTCTGAGAGACCACACTTGGGTCCCAGGTAGAGCATGCTCAGAGGGGGAGGGGAGGTCCCCACAGGCCGTGTCAGGGAGCTCAGCCTGAAGGCCCTGCTTCTCAGATAAGGCAGGACAGATAGCAAGGATTGTCCTCTCTCCTCCTCTTCTTCCCCCTCCTGCTCTTCCTTCTCCTCCTCGTCCTCCTCCTCGTCCTCCTCCTCGTCCTCCTCCTCCTCCTCCTCCTCCTCCTCCTCCTCCTCCTCCTCCTCCAGGGGCCCACAGGGGGCAAGGCCCTGGCCTGGTCACCATCCTGAAGAGGTCTAGTGGAACTCTGAGCCCAGGGCAGTCACCTGATCCAGGGGCTCACATTCAGGCCTGGCAGGAGCTCCCTCCACTGCCAGATCCCTTTCAGCTAGAAATTCAATAAGTCTCAGGAGGCCTTAGGCGTGGCCCCAGCTCACCAGATATCAGGGTGGGAAAGTCATAAAACCAGCACAAATGGGGCCCACCATTGGAGGTATCTGGGTCCAGCCACCAGAGTGGGGACCCTCAGGAGCTGGCCTCTGGACAACACTAGGTCCTGAGGAGGCAGCATGGCCTGGTGATTAGGGGCTTGGGCTCTGGACTTACAAGGGATATGCAGGCTTATCTCCTAGCTCAGTGCCTTGCTGTGTGACCCTGGGCAAATGCCTTGCCCTCTCTGTGCCTTGGCCTCTTCCTTTACAAAATAGAGATAATAGGTTCTAGCCCTCATGAACTACTATGAGAACTAAACAAAATAATCCTTCTGACTTAATCCTCAGTCAGTGCTCCAGACATGGGGGACATATTGTTAGTGATAATGGGGGGGGGGGGGGCGGGTTAGAGGCAAGGTTCCAGCTTCCATGCAAAATTGGTCAGGAATGGGGAGAATGGAGAGATGTATTCTGTCAGTGCCACACTCTCTGCCACCTGCAGGCTGCCAGGACTTCTGCCCTGGCCCAGCTAAGGGCCCAGGGAACAGAGTGGAGACTGACCCAAGACCAATTAGCCCAACCAATTTTCCAAATGAAAAATGTACCTCCCTCTTGGGTACTGCCCTGATCCTGGCACCAGCACCTGCCGGTTGTTGTGGACTCTCTCACATGGATTGCTACACGCCCCACTTCTACCCGCAGTGGTGACTGGGGGCCCCCTGGATGGGCCCTACCGGCTCAAGCAGTTCCATTTCCACTGGGGCCAGATGCACAATGTGGGCTCAGAGCACATGGTGGACGGCAAGTCATTCCCCTGCGAGGTAAGGACCCTCCTCAGTGGGAATCCCTTTGGGGAAGGAGTGGGGGACTGGATAGTCAGGAGTTTGGCAGATGCCTGGTATGGAGTTCTGGAGAGACTGAGGACAAGCACCCAGTGTCTGGGAGAAACGTCCTCCACCTACCCCCAGCCCAGGATCTTCTACCTGAACTCTGCCCACTGCTTCCCGGGTCTGTGTGTCCAGAAGGAATTTTCTGCAGGACAAATCCAGTCCCGCCACACCCTTGCTAATAAGCCTTCAAGGACTGTGTTTAGCATTCAAGGCCTTGCTGAGCCTCCTCCTCCCCTACACGGTCCCCACGCTGCACTGCAGGTGATGAAGCCCCGCCCACACCTGGCTCTTTCACACCCATACCTCCAGGTATTCTTCCTGGAATACCTTTCCCCCAAGGTTCCGCCTGATTACCCCCTAATTATTCTTTGGACTCAGTGCAAGTGCCTCTTCCTCAGGGCGTGTCCCTGGATGGTCATTATCTATTTTATAGTTAGTTCACGGAGGGCAGGGCCTGAGCCGGATTCCTCTTTGGTTCCCTGGGGCTCAGGAAAGGGTTGGGCCCAGAGCAGGGCAGATGCTTCTGTGCCCTTTGGGGGCTCCCCAGGGCCACATAGGATGCTAGCTAGGCCCCTGGCGGGCGGTTGGGCAGCCTGTCCTTCCTTCAGAGGAGCCAGGAGTCTGATGGGAGTGAGAGAAGCCTTGCTCTGAGCTCCTGTGGCCCAGGGAGTGCTGAGCACTGGTCTGGCCTGTTGTTAACCCTATAGCTGCACTTGGTTCATTGGAACGCCAAGAAGTACAGCACCTTTGGGGAGGCGGCCTCAGCACCTGACGGCCTGGCTGTGGTCGGTGTCTTCTTGGAGGTGAGGGGGGTGGTTTACCCAGGGCTAGGGTGGGGGGGGGGGCATGAAAGGCCTGGAACTGCCCCTATTTTCAGAATCCAGTGGTGCCGGGCTCACACTACCCTCTCCCTGACAGATCGGGGCTGAACACCCCTACATGAACCGTCTGACAGACGCACTCTACATGGTTCGGTTTAAGGTGAGACCAGGGGTCCATGCCTCTGACCCCGAGCAGCCTGGTGGGGGAAGGGAAGAGGCTACATCACAGAGCAGACCCATCCACTCTTCCATTCTTGGTGAGATGAAGGGGGCAGGTCAGCGCCTGCAGCATCCTGCACCTGACTCCTCTTCACCAGGGTCAGGGGTCCCATGGAGTGCCCAGCGTGCCATCTCGGTGGGTAGAGGATTGATAAGATACTTGTCACATTCGTTAACGGTTGTCCCGCGGGCAGTGCCACTAAGGGCCGCTGAAGGCAAGGGACAAGACATGTGGCCAAAGAGCTCCTGCAGCTTTTACATACGAGCAAATGGGTGGACAGGGCCTGGTCCCGGCTGGGAGATGGCATCGGGGATCACAGGCATTTGCCCACTATTTGCATCCATGAGCCAAGGAGAAGCCTAGATCCCCCTGACAGAAACAGGTAGGGGGGCTGCAGGTCTGGTCCTGGTGGGAGGTCTATGCTGATTTCTGGGTTTCCTTCCCTATGCAGGGCACCACGGCCCAGTTCAGCTGCTTCCAGCCCAACTGCCTCCTGCCTGCCAGCCGGCACTACTGGACCTACCCCGGCTCCTTGACCACGCCCCCTCTGAGTGAGAGCGTCACCTGGATTGTGCTCCGAGAGCCCATCAGCATCTCTGAAAGGCAGGTCAGTCCTCCAGGTGGAGGGATGTGGCCTTCGGGGTCCACCCCAGCAGTGGGACTCTTCCAACCAGCAACCCACAGCCTGTGGGCCCACCATGGAGACTCCCATCTTTTGCTAATAAACGTTTAGATTCTTAGGTGGGAGTTGGCTTGATGGATGGTCATTAGGACGTAGACACAGGCTGGGAGGGGAGATCCCTGGATCCTGAGATCTCGCCGACTGTGTTAGAATCTTAAATGTTACATTTGCTGATAAGTGTTCACTAGATGGGATTGGAACTGGAAGTAGGTGAAGCAGGGTCAGTGGCTCTTGAGTGAATAAATAAATGAGACTGGGGTCCCAAAGAGAGAAGGAGTGGGGAGAATTGGGGACACACCCTAAGGGGAAGAGGAGGGAGGAGAGGCAGAGGTATGCCAGATGATGTGTCTGGGATCAGAGGGTATCACAGCATCCCCCATTCTGCCCTGAGTTTCTTTTGTCTCCTCAAGATGGAGAAGTTTCGGGGCCTGCATTTCACCTCAGTGGACGACGAGAGGATCCACATGGTGAACAACTTCCGGCCACCACAGCCACTGATGGGCCGTTTGGTCAAGGCCTCCTTCCGGGCCTGAGCTGCCCGGCTGCCCAGCTGGCCACTAGGACACCATCTTCCCAAGGGCTTCCATGTCAGCAGACACCAAACCATCTAAGGCTCCCTGCCTGGGGGTGCTGTGGACCCCCCTCTTCAGCTGGCTTGCTCCTTGGCCACCCTCTAGGCTTCTTGATGGGATCCCCAAGTCAGGAGACACTCTTCAGCTGCCCCGGGGGACAGGAAGGACAAGAGCTGAGCATGTTCCAAGCCTAGAGCTGCCTCTGTTCTCCAAGATCCAAAGGTCCCTGGGAACCTCCTCTGATCTTCTTCCCACTGCCAGTGGCGGCAGCCCCACCCTGAGCTCACACTGTGATGGACGAGACCCAGCTCTCTGGGGCGGGCAGCTGACATTGCCAGAACGACTCAAGCAATAATTAGAGATGGGCATACCCTCTCGGCATTACCTCTTCTGCAGGCCTCCGCCATGCACGCACCTCACTGCCAGGCCATTAAAATAAAAAAATAGCACCCAGCCTGCTGGAGGTGACGTGGCCTTCTCCCTCCAGCCACCTGCTGCCAGGGGCAGGCACTGGCTACAGCTTATGTAGTATCTCCCCTCGTCCCCCCACCCCCAGCCACCAAAGCCACCTACATGACAATCCATCCATGCAATGATTAATAAATTCATTCATCCATGCAGCAAATACCCCTTGAGTGCCTGTGCTATGTCAAGTTCTGTTCTAGGCATTGGGGAGGCGACAGTGGTGAGGGAAGCACAGTATGTTGGGAGGGACATGGGTACTTAGCAAGTAAGGGTTATACGGAGGGCAGGCAGGGGCTATGGGAGGCAGAGAAATGGAGGAGCCTACCTCATCTGGTGAAAAAAACAAATGCCAAGGCAGAGAGAAGGGAATGAAATGTTTGAAGCTGAGGGAAGAAGCTGGTGTGCAAGCTCAGAGGTGAGAGAGCGCAGAGTGTTTGTGGGACTGAAAGGACCGGTGGGGCTGGAGCCTGGGATTCTCCCAGGGCTACTGGGGAGGCATAAAGGGTCTGGGGTAGAGGAGGGTCAGAGCCAGATGTGAAAGGGGGAAAATCCCTGTGGAGTGTAGGTGGGTCCGCAGGAATGGCATCAGGGAGGAGGGGTGGCCGGTGGCCAGGAAAGAGGGGACAGGGTGGTGGAGGTGGGGAGCAGGGGAGATGGATGAGAGAGATTTAGAAGGTGGAGCTCATAAGACAGCATTTAGCTATCCGAGAGGGGGAGGGGAGTCTGGGGTGTGTCCCTGGATAGAGAGTGAGGCCTCCACATGGACCGAGAACCCTGGGGAGGAGTTCTCGGGTGGACACACAGCATTTGCAGGCCCCTGGAGGGGAGAACGAAGAAGCAGTGGATGTTGAGGTCTGAGCTGAGGAGGGAGGTGGGGGTGGGGGGCTGCTTTAGAGCATCTTAATTCAAGGTGGGTAAGAGAGGGCACTGGGTCCAAGGGAGGAAGGGAGGGATGGGCATGGTGGTGGCCACACGGAGGGAGGTGGTATAACAGGCCTGATGCTGCCAGTCCTGCCAGGGACTTCAGCCAGCCCCTCCTTGGGATGGTGGCACCACAGTCCTGGCGCCACAGTAAGCTATTAGCAGCTAAGCTTTGGGGGAGTCAGAGTTATACATAGATTTTTTACTGCATAGGGGGCCAGCACCCCAATCCCGCATTGTTCAAGGGTCAGCGGTAGCTCCCATCCCAACCCGAGGCCATGGGAGCCACTGGAAGTCTAGAGCAGGGACCGAGGGCCTCCTGGGTTGGAAGCAGACGACTCTCTCTCTAAGGCTCAGAAAGCACTAGGCATCACTTGGCCCAAATCCACCTTCCAACACAGGCAAATTCTGGCAGGTGCTGGCTGCCCCTCCTTGGCCCTGCGGTACGGACACATGCCTGGGCCCTGGCAGTTCCTGGCTTGGCAGCCTGTGAGTCTCATCTAAATCCCTCCAACTGCAACCCAAATGGTTTGGTCTTCAAGGGCATGGGAGGGTGACCAGGAGGCTCTTTATCCCCACTGAGCTACTCTCTTGGGGCAGGAATTGTGGGAAAGGCATGGGGACACAGGAGCCCAGGGTCAGCTGGGCTCCCCGGGGTCCCTCTGCTTTTCAGGAAGGGGCTCTTTCTCCCCCTCCGCCGGCTCTGAGTGGCAAGCCCTTGGTTGCTCTGGGCACTGCCCTGTCTCTCCAGTTCCCCAAGGCCTCCTGAGTGTTCAGGAGTGTGGTTAGTGCTCTTCACTCGTCAGGAGAGCTTTATGTATCAAAACACAGCCCTGGCTGGTGTTTCTCAGTGATTAGAGCATCGGCCACGCACCGAGGGTTCCTGGGTTCAATTCCGGGTCAAGGGCACATACCTGGGGTTCGGGTTCATTTCCCGTCTCCTGGTGGTGTAGGTGAGGGAGGCAGCCAGTTGATGGGTCTCTCTCACATCAACGTTTCTCTCTCTCTCCCTCCGTCCCTCTCTCCCTTCCACTCTCTTTGAAAAGTAATGCAAAATAACAACATTGGGTGGGGATTAACAAAACAAAACAAAAAGACCCCTATGCCTAATAACCCCCTGTCACAGAGCCTGAGATCCTGTTATTTGAGCTTCGGTGCTCAATTACGACAAGATTCCCTGATGAAATGCAAGTGCCCCCGGGAGGGCACACACCTCATGGCAGAATGATTCTATCACCTCCTCTTCAGCCGGCTATATGCCCTCGTCTCTTGGTCTCCGTTTCTCTATAAAACGGGTTTGTGGGAGTCCCGAGGGACCGAAGGTCGGACTTGAAGTGGGAGAGAAAGCAGATTTCCCGGGAGCAGAGTCAGGTATGGCTGCGCTGGGGGCAGACAGCTCTGGATCTCAGGATGTGGGTCACCTCAGATGTCTCCTAAAGCGAAAGGGGCCACGGTGCTGGACCCAAACTGACAGGGACAGATGTCTGGCAGAGCCTCCTGACCCCCAGACCTTTGCCCATTGATGTGATAGGAGAATAACTGGGCTGATTTCCTACCAGCCCAATGTAACGGGGGCTTAGAGCTAGATTTCACGGATTTACAGAAAATAAAGACCTTCCATGTGTTTCACGGAACCAAGTCGGTGAACTATGACCTACACACAGCAACGACATCTATGCTTTGGGAGAAGCCAGTGCTTTCTTTCCTAGGAGAGCGGGGCTCTGATGGTATCATTTCCGGCAGATGCAGGTGACTAAAAGTTTGGGGACAGCCAAACCTTTGAAGCCGTGGCCCCAGCACTAAATCCAGGAGCCTGTGGTTTCTGGGCCAGTAGAGGGGACCCGGAGGAGAGCTCCCCCCCACCCCCACCCCGCCCTATGTGGGTTGCTAGGCACAAAGCTGCTCACAGAGGTCCTGTGACCCTGTGTTGGGCGGAGGGCTGAGCACCAACCAGGCCGCTTTAACTGGTGCCAGCGGTGGCTCCAGAAACTCCTGGGGGCTAAGGTCAGGGCAGCAGCAACCAGCTCTCCAGTCCTTGGGGCGCCTGCCTCCATCCAGCACCCCTTGAAGTCAGAGGTCATGCTGAGGAAAGAAACTCAGGTGTCTGCCAGCAGCCAAGAGCTGACCAACCTGGGCCAATTCGCTGAGCCCTTGCTGTAAGCTAAGACCCCTGCCGATGGACCCTCGGCACCTCTGCACACAAGACCTGTCCATGTCAGGAAACGCCAGGCTCCGGCTCCTTCTGTTTCTGCCCCTCTTCACACCGACACCCGGGAGAACTGAGGTTGCCAATGGCCACGGGAACAGAGAAAGGAACGGCCAACGTTTAGGGTTCCACTATCAGACCCAGAGCCCCTCACCCCCAAACCTTCCTACTTTAGCATAATTTCAGACATATGGAAAAACAGAAAAATAGCACAGTGAATACCTTCAGACCGTTCACCCAGACTCCCTGTTTGATCACATTTGCTCTCTCTCTCTCCACCCCCTCTTTCTCTTTTCACATATACACATTTTTTGAACTTTGACAAAAAGTTTCAGCCGTGATACCTTTTGTTGTTGTTGCTAATCCTCACCTGAGGATATTCTCAGGGGTCCATGATACCTTTTTTCCCCCTAAATATTTTAGTGTTTTTTCCTAAAAACAAAAATATTCTCTTACATAAACAGTACAAGAATCAAAATCAGGAGATTAACATTGTTTCATTACTGTTATCCAATCAACATCCCTTATTAAGATTTTGCCAATTACCCCCATACTGCCTTTTGTGACCCAAATAAATCGCAAGATCAGGTATTGCATTCAGTTGTCCAGTCCCTTTAGTCTCCTTTTCTCTGACCGTCCCTCGGTCTACCTTTGTCTTTCAGGACGTGGACACGGTGGGAGAGTACAGGCTGGTCAGGTAGTAGAGTGGCCCTCGGGTGGGTTTGCCAGGTGTTTCCTCACGAAGAGGCCCAGGTCAGGAACTTGTTGCAGGAATATCACAGCAACGGCGCGATGTTGATTTGTTTCATTACTGGTGATGTCAGCTTAGCTTTTTGGTTGCGGGTTTTTTTTTTAATTAAACCATAACATATACACAAAAAAGTACAGGCACTCACTAAACTTTCACAATCTGAACTTTCACGCCTGTGCAACAGCACCCAGATCAGCAAAAGTACACCCTCAACCCTGCCACATCCTCAGACGTTCCTGCCTCCCAAAAGTAGCCACCTTCCTGACTTCTAATAGTGTTAGTTACATTCATCTGGTTTTGAACTTCAACTAAATGAAATCATTCATTTCAGAAACCTCCTTAGTGTCTGGCTTTTTTGCTCATATTCTGTTCGTGAGATTCTCAGAGCCGACTTTTTATAATAAATGCAATACCTCTCATTACAAACCTTCAATGAAAATTAAAGAAAATATAATTAATCTATACACATAATTTCAAAAAATGAATGTAATGTCTTAGTTGTAACATAAAGAACAGTCATTTATAATATACTAGAAGCCCAATGCACAAAATTCATGCAAGGGACTCGGCCCCTGCCACCGCGGCGGCTGCCTCTTCCTCAGCCCTTACAGCCCCAGCTTCGTCCAGAAGGTCATCCGGAAGGACATCTGGTCTAATTAGCATATTATGCTTTTATTATATAGGATAATAAAATAGCCTTATGTATACAAATAGGTAATTTTAAATTATTTTTAAAACATGTTTTTATTGATTTTAGAGATAGGAAGGGATAGAGAAGAGAAACGTCGATTGGCTGCCTCCTACACACCCTCTACCTGGGATCAAGCAGGCAACCTGGGCATGAGCCCTGACCAGGAATCAAACCTGTGACTTCTTTGTTCATGGGTCAATGCTCAATCACTGAGCAACACTGGCTGGGCCAAATAAAGTATACATATGTCAGTATGTAAATGCTTGGGCACAAGGACACTAAAGATGTGAGGAGGTCTTCTGATGTCTGTGCCCATGCACAGAAGCCCTATAACATGACAATTACAAACACATTCAGGCAGAGGAACATGAGTATTGGCTCTGAGGTAGGGCAGTCCTGGCCCAGCACTCCTGCTGTGACCTGGAGCAAGCATTTTCATCCGTCTGATCCTCCATATCTCATCTGCAAAGTAAGGATTAGAATGGTACCCACCCCTAAAGGTCATTCAGTCCATGGACTGTGTTCACTGGTGGGTCACCCCACAGGCACATAGAGAGCATGTTCTCGGGGGCACCAAAGGAAGGTGCTTTCAAGTAATTTGTTATTTAATATTTCATTAAAATAAAAGCATAATGAGAGAAATCAGGGCTGCATTTACCTTCTTTATAGTTACCTGTCCGTTTATTTTTAAAATATATTTTTATTAATTTCAGAGAGGAAGAGAGAGGAAGAGAGAGATAGAAATATCAATGAGAGAGAATCATTGATCGGCCGCCCCCCACACGTCCCCTGCTGGGGATCGAGTCCACAACCCAGGCACGTGCCCCTGACCGGAATCGAACCCGGGACCCTTCAATCCGCAGGCCGAACCTCTATCCACTGAGCCAAACCAGCTAGGGCTACCTGTCAGTTTAATATAATTTTGTATTATTTTTATATTTACTTACATATGTGAGGGCCCCCTCCCTTTCTTCCACTCTCTCTAAAAAAAAAAAAAAATCAATGGGAAAATATCCTCAGATGAGGATTAACAAAAAAAATGAATGTTTTTTTAAATTTTAAAAAGTATTAGTCCATCTATTGCCCTCCCACTCGCCCTCACTGACAGTGTCAGTTCCTAGGGTTAAGCACTGTGGAGGGACACACACACACACACACACACACACACACACACACACACTCCCTCCACCAGCTCTGGGAAGTGAGATGCTCAGGTGCTTCCTGAAGTGTGTTTACGCCCCCTCGTGGCCATCTGTGAAGCTGTAGTTTGATCTCTGGTCCATCTTAGCCAGCGATCCACCAGCAGCAGGGACCCAGCCTAGCTGTGCCGGAAAAAAACTTTGCCCAGCAGGTTATTTTTTTGAATATTTTTGCTATTGTTTGTGCTCCTGCTTTGCTGGCACAGTAAACTCTTGCTTCCTCTGCTGACCAGGGTTCCAGCACTGGGCAGAGCAGGCAGCTGGTCAGTGCACTGAGCACCCCTGGGCTACTTGGGAAAGCCCATTCATGGAGGGCCGAGACAGTGGCCCCACTATTCCCCACAGGGATGGGGGACAGAAGAGGGCGTTCCAGTCAGGGGCAAAGGCTGGCAGGTAGTTACATGGAACTGAAGGTTAGTGTGAAAAACACTGAATTACATTTGACCCAGTCTCCAGCAGAGCTTGGGGGTGGGGGTGCCCTGATTACAGTGACGGGTCCCAGTTCTTCAGACAGAAATAGCTCCAGAGCCAAGAAAAGGAGGACAGCTCTGTCTCAACACTCCCACGTACTTCCTCCCCCCCCCCCCCTTATGTGGCCATTGCTCAGCTGGGGGGAAGGGTCTGCCTCCACAATACGTGGGAATGGCTGCCCCCATTCAGCAGATGGAGAAACAGAGGCTCTCAGTTCCGCTGAGGTCCCTCGCCCAAATCCAGTGCTGGGGTTCTCCTGTCTCACTCAAGACCCAGCCTCTGAAACCCCCACCTTACAAGGGTGCCCTGTGCCAGAAGAGGTGGTTGTCTTGAAAACACAGGTGTAAAAAAATGCTCAGGGGCTTGGCACTTTGTAAAGTGAGCCCAAAGCCACAGTGCCACCCTGGTGGTCCTCAGCAAGGAAGAAAAAGCACCCAGTCCATGGATTCTCAGTATTGTGTTCAGGTGGAGGCTGGCTGATTAAAATATATTTGGTTTTCCATGGGTGTAATTTGAAATGCACTAGCCCTGCATTGCCCACTGGGAGACCAGGCCCAGAAAAGATGCACACATTGTTACACCCATGGAGATGAAGGCCCTATTTAAATTATAGTCTTTACTTCAAGATGGCTAAGCAAAAACATAGGAGGTGAGAGAGTACCCGTCTTCCTTCCCTGGAGGAGTGGACAGGAGCTCGCTCTCTCTCTCTCTCTCTCTCTGGATTTGGAGAAGCCCAAACTGACCCCTCAGGCTATTAGAGGTGGATAAGAAGCTTCTAGTGCAGCGGTTCTCAACCTGTGGGTCGCGACCCCTTTGGCGGGCGAACGACCCTTTCACAGGGGTCGCCTCAGACCATCCTGCATATCAGATATTTACAATACGATTCATAACAGTAGCAACATGACAGTTGTTAACGTAAAAAAAACAAACATTGAAACCTGTAAAGAATTTTTGTGAGTTTATTTGAGCCAAACTGTCGACATATGCCGGGAAGCAGAACCTCAACGAATTGAGATAATGTTCCGGAGAATGACAGGGTTACATTCGTATTTATACATTGCAATCAAAGGAGTAACATAGGTGGGTTACATGAAATTCATTGGTGACAGATCTAAGGAGGTGGGATTAAGCGAAGGGGGGGGGCCTCTAGGATAGGTTAAAAAGTAAAATGATGGACACATACTTAGGTGGGTGCAGGAACAATTAACATGATAAATGAAAGAATCTGCGGCATCTGTCCTGGGCCCAGCACACCTGGCTGTGCCCCAGGGGCTCCAGGTACAGGGAAGTCACAAGTTACCCAGACATCCCAAGGACATGTTATTTTAGATGCAAAAAGACAGATAGGCTCAGTTACGGTAAAGGTTGACCTTATCAGTGAAGAGATCGGCTTAGGGCGTAACTGCCCACCATAACTGCTTTTAGTGAAAGTTTAATTTCAGACCATCCTTTGTGGTTATTTCAGGTCTCTGAGTCTGCTAGGCTGCCATGTAGGCCTTCCCTGAGCTTGTCAGGTCAGCGTGTGGCCCCTTTCGTCCACACAGTTATGAAGTAACAATGAAAATAATTTTTTAAAATTTTGTTTTATTGCTTAAAGTATTACAAAGAGTATTACATATGTCTCCTTTTCGAAAATAATTTTATGATTGGGTCACAACATGAGGGACAGTATTTAAAGGGCCAGAAGGTTGAGAACCACTGCTCTAGTGTTAGGGGCAGAAATAGAATTTTGGATACCAGCTATAGTTAGAAGAAATATTAATCATGCTCTGTTAACCGGGATTGTTTTGTTCTGAGTAAAGAAAGCACATTCTGACCTGGCAGGGAGCTGTACACCCCAGGACCTGGGAGTTGGTTTTGGAATGCGGCCCATTCCCATCCTATTTATCATGGAAAGATCAGCAACCTTGATGCCCAAACAATGGAGTCCTGCCTGCATTGCCTGTAACCTGGGTCATTGTACTCATTCTTATTCCTTTTGCCTACTTCCCCATGTAATCTTTGTCCTACCCAATATAAGCAGCTGGCTTATGGGTGGGGAGGCAGAGCAGGTTTTCGTAGATGGTCTGCTGCTCTCCCATACTGCAGGCATCATTGGAATAAATGTTCACATGTGATTCAGCCCTGTCTCTGCTTAAATGGCTCAAAGAGTGACAGGCAGCCCAGACCCACTGGTTGTCCAATTTCTCTAGGACAATGGCTTGGCTATGAGTCCAGCCTCTCAGCCACAAGCCTAAAGTGGGCTCATGGGGAACCTGAGGGAGTCAGTTCCGATCTACTAGACTTTATTTTGCTCTTCAAAGGCTTCTCACAAAGTGCATAGGCTCTGCCAGATGTGATTAGATTTTGTAGCAAAAAGGAGGTTCATGGTGAGATGTTTGGCATTGCTGCAATAAAGATGGATGAATTCCTGTGTTAACGTAAAAAGCACTGAAACCTGTAAAAAATTTTTGTGAGTTTATTTGAGCCACACTGTCAACATATGCCAGGAAGCAGAACCTCAATGAACTGAGATAATGCTCCGGAGAATGGCGGGTTACATCTGTATTTATACATTGCAAGCAAAGGAGGGGACATAGGTGGGTTACATGAAATCCATTGGTGATAGATTAGAGAGGCAGGAGAAAGCAAAGCGGGGAAACTCCTGGGATTGGATAAAAAGTAAAATGATGGACACATACTTAGGTGGATGCAGGAACAATTAACATGATAATGAAGGAATTTGTGGTATCTGTCCTGGCGCCCAGCACATTTGGTTGTGCCCCAGAGGGTCCAGAAAAAGGGAAGTTACAGTTACCCAGACATTTCAAGGGTATGTTATCATAGATGCAAAAAGATAGATAGGCTCAGTTAAGGTAAATGTTGTCAGTGAAGATACTGGCCTAGGAGGTGACTACCCACCATAACTGCTTTTAGTTAAAGTGTAATTTCAGACCATCCTTTGTGGTTACTTTAGGTCTCTGAGTCTGCAAGACTGCTATGCAGGCCTTCCCTGAGTCTGTCAGGTTAACATGTGGCCCCTTTCGTCCACATGTTTTACTGCATGATTTTTCGCTGCCTTGACTAAGCCATTGTTCAGTGTGAACCTCTTCCAGTGGTGGGTAGTGGGAATGTGCCCTTTTCTCTCAGAACATTTTCTGGAATTGTGTTCCACGGAAAGCATGAGTGAGATGCTCTCTCATGTCTTTCCAGCTTTGGCCCAAGGGTTTAAGATGGGACAGGCAGCCCTGGTCATAAAATCCAAGCCCTTTGATAGATCCTCCCTTCCCCCAACTGGTGGGCGGAGTATGACGAAACCTGCAGCCCAGAAATACCTGAGTGACTAACCATGTACCTTATATGGACTATACATTGAACCACCAATCCACACCTGCCAAATACCCTAAGCCATTGTCCTCTACAATATAGTAAGCCACCAATCTGTGTGCGCCGAGTACACTAAGCCCCTACCCCTTCCCATTCCACCCCTCACCAGGTTTCGGCACCAAAAATGAAAGATCAGACAGGCCAAAAACCAGGACTACAGGCTTTATTAGAGAAGGACCTGCTGGGCTGTCTCGCAAGGGGAGGACAGCAGCACGTGCAGGGGTGGGCACGCCTTTTGAGGGGCGGAATGGGAAGGGGTGGGGGGCTTAGTGTACTCGGCGCACACTGATTGGTGGCTTACTGTATGGTCCATATAGGAACAAGGGCTTAGGGTATTTGGCAGGTGTGGATTGGTGGTCCAATGTATAGTCCATATAAGGTACAAGGTTAGTCATTCAGGTATTTCCGGGCTGCAGGTTACATCATACTCTGCCCACCAGTTGGGGGAAGGGAGGATCTATCACCCTTCCCTTGGTCCACAAGGCCAGGACCTTTGTCCTTGCTGTTTTTTGTGGGGGGTTTTTTTTGTGTGCACATGCTCTCTCCCAGATACTACCAGTGTCACTCTCTAACTTCCTTCAGATCTCTCTCCAAAGATAAGCCTATCTTATCAGGGGGCCCTTCCCTGATCTCCCCTATGGCCCTAGCTAGTTTGGCTCAGTGTATAGAGAGTCAGTCAGAGGGTCCTGGGTTTGATTGTGGTCAAGACCACGTGTCTTGGTTGCAGGCTCTGTCCCCAGCCCTGCGGGAGGCAACCAATAGGGTGTGTCTCTCTCACATCCATGTTTCTCTCTGTCTCTCCCCCTCCCTTTCACTCTCTCTAAAAATGGAAAAAATATCCTCGGTGAGGAAAAATAAAATAATAAAATAAAATAGCACTCTGGAGGCCCTGCCCTCTTCCCAGCTGCCTCCCCTGCCCCAGGACAGTCCACAGTCCGCTGTGCTGTGCCTTCTTCCTTCTCACTTCTATGTGTAGTGTGTAGGACAGACATTATTAGAGGTTTTCCTGATTGTTAAAACATGCCGCGTGTTAAATTTTTTTAAAATAAAATGGAAATGTAAAGAATGTGAAAGTTCCTACGGAGTTTCACGACCCAGGGAGAAGCATTGTCAACGGCTGGCACGAGTCCTACTAAACTTTGCCTGCAATCATGCTAAACTGCTCATAAAGAGGCAAGCACAAAGAGAAAGGAGAAGAAATGCACAGATAAATAATTGTCGTTAGTATCAAAGGGCCCTCTCTTCTTTGTTGCAATCTGGTTTTTCCATCTGATGTTCTACCCTGGCCAGGCCTCTCCTTCTAGGCCTTTTCAATCCCCACAGGGCATCCTGTTGGCGCTGGGGGCCGCTGCTCAGGCCAAGGCTCTGGCACTCCACGCCCCAACCCCTGCAGGGTGGTAGACACCCCAGGGTGTCTGCAGGCCCCTCTTGGAGTTGCACCTGGACCTGAAAGGGGCATCCCACCCACTTGGAGTGGGGCCTCTCCAGGGGTGGATTGGAGAAGCCACTGGGCACTCAGAAAGTCCACAGGGCAGCACAGGCCATGCCGTGATAGCCTCCGCTTGCTATCGAGCCTACTATGTGCCCACACTTCTGGGGGCTCCCGGGCTGTCTCCCAAGTTCCTCCTCCCTCCTCTTCCCTACACCAGACCTCTAGAACTGTTCTACTCCTCTCCAAACTTACTTTCAAGATAGAATATGAGTCACTGGCAACCTGGAGTACAAATGACAACTACAAGGCCCACACAACTGCCCTTTCCAAGTGGCTCTAATTATATAAGATATGCCAGATGGAGCAATGTATATGTATGTTGATGGTAGAACATTTTCAATGCTTACCTTTGACTCTTTGTTTAGGATAAATTAAAAGAAGTAGAATTAGTGAATCAAAGATCTGTCCATTGGGTAGCCCCAATTCACTCTCCCACCTGCCAAGATGACAATGCCCACTCGCCAACATTAAATATTAATCATGTCTTGGTTGATTGACAAAAATCAGCATCTCATTTTAATTCACATTTGTTTGGTTTTGAGTAAGGCTGCCCATTTAAAAATTTTTCTCAGAAAAAATGGCATCTGATCTGCTGCTTTCCCTTTCTTAAGGGAGAAATAATTTCCTTTCCTTAATTTTTTTTTCTTATAAGAGCTTGACTCAAAGAAGCATTGGGAGACAAAATGGGGTTCTTAAGTTGGCCAACATATACCGGGTGATTGATCTGGTTATAGCCTTTAAACAAAAGTTCCAGTACACACAAAATCCCCAAGGGTGCATTTTTACTTTGGAAATGGCATGTGTGTGGTAACTTAGAAAAACTCTGTGGTTTCAGATTTAGTGGAGTGAGGTAATTTTTCTCAGGAAAGTGTGGGAGGGGCAGCCATCTGTGTGTCTCTTGTAGTTGGCCCAGAGCCTGACACATTGTAGGTACCCATAAATGCCCACAGATTGAGTAATTAAACTGTGCTGCCTCAGTCCTGAGAGACAACCCTCTGTAACCCCAAATGAACTCTCTATACAAAAAAACATTTTGCACCTGTGGATGAAAAGGGGGGGGGTGCTGTAATAAATCATAAATTCCTAATTGGGAAGTCACTGAAAGGCATAACCACTCTAAAGAAAGCACATAATCATCTAATCCTTGCTCTCTCCCACCCTCATGGAATCTTCCTTATGTTCCCTCATTAATTTCAAATGCATAAAAGAAGTTGCAAAACCATTATTCTCTGGAGCATTTCAGATTTTGTTCCCTGGCATATGTCGTCAGTTTTGCGTCAAATAAACTCATAAAAATTCTCTACAGATTTGTACATTTTCATGTTGATACACCCACTTATTTATAATCCCTTACAGTTATTTTAAATTTGTTCTTATTGATTTCAGAGAGGAAGGGAGAGGGAGAGAGAGATAGAAATATCAATGATGAGAGAGAATCATTGATTGGCAGCCTCCTGCACACCCCCACACTGGGGATCCAGCTCACAACCCGGGCATGTGCCCTGACCGATAATTGAACCATGACCTCCTGGTTCATAGGTTGATGCTCAACCATTGAGCTATGCCAGCCGGGCTCTTACAGTTATTTTTACTTTGAGTCTGAAACAGCCCTCTCTTGAGATCTAGGAAGATGTTGGAAATTCTGACTTACTGGTAGTACTTCCAGAAAGGGCTAAGGGTGAGTGGCGGTATAGATATCATACGAGGGGCAAGTCTGATAGCAGGCACATCCTTGGGTCTGGGTCTGGGTGGGCCAGCATGTCTTCCTTATGGAAGACTGAATTTTCAAGCTTCTCAGTGGACTTTTCTGGTTTCAGGGAGGGTTGCATCTGACTTACCAGTTAGTAGAAGAGTTCTCTTTCTTTCTTTTTCTTTCTTTCTTTCTTTCTTTCTTTCTTTCTTTCTTTCTTTCTTTCTTTTTTGTTGTTGTTTTGTTAATTCTCACCTGAGGATATTTTCCCATTAATTTTTAGAGAAAGTGGAAGGGAGGGGAGAAACACACAGAGAAAAACATCGATGTGAGAGAGACACATCCATCGATTGGTTGCCTCCCACAGGGGCCCCCCACCAGGGATGGGGATTGAGCCTGCAACCAAGGTATGTTCCCATGACCAGAATCTAACCCGGGATCCTTTAGTCAGAGGGCCAACGTTCAATCCACTGAGCCAAACCAGCTAGGGCATGTAGAGGCGTTCTATTAAAGTTTATAAGGAAGAAGGTGAAACCTGCAACCACACAATGGAAAGGACGGAAAGAATGACTATCTGATGTCCTGGTTCTCAGCTTTTCTCAGCCTAGCAACCACCAACCATATGTGGGAACTGTAGGTGGTCAGGCCAATGTAATTGTCAGTTCAAGGCCCAGGGGTCTGTGGGGAGTCAATGAAGACTTGGGGACAATAATCTGAGTTCTAGAGGGAGGATGGCTAAAGCCAAGTTAAAATTGGAATTGCGGAGACCAGATGAGAGGCTTGGAATAGGGTGGTAGAGGAGCTGGAGGCAAATGTTTGGATTGGAGAAATAAATATGTAGGAAATAAAATTAACCGTATTAGGATAACTGAGAGGGGCAGGGGTGGAGGGAGGAGTGAGATGACTCCCAGGCTTCTGGCTTGGGTCTTTGGGCAGATGATGGGGCCATTTCTGGGCTAGGGGAGGAGGGAAAGAGCTGGTTTGGCAGGAAGGTGAGTTTGGGGCCAGTTGTGTTTGAGGCACAAAGGGGCCTCCCGCGGGGTGGGGGTGGGGTGGGGGTCCAGGTGGGCGAGGAATCGGGACTGGCCTGCACAGAAATGGAGAGGAAGCCGTAGGGTATCCCTAACAACAGTAAGGAATCGGACACGTTCCGGGTTTGGGGTGTGCATAGTCGGGGAGGTCACGTATTGGGGCGCTCAGCCAAACGACTGAATGGACCCAATGACCTGCTCTCAACCCACTTTGGGTCCGAGCCGGGCTGGGCGGGTGGAAAGGAACCGGATCCTCTAGGCCCGCCCCTCTGCCCGCCCCCCTCGCCCTCCTCAGCCATTGGGCAATTCCACTGTCCGTTAAGGGTCCGCCTCCTCAGGCGAACCAATAAGGGCAGGCGAGAGGAAGCTTCCTTCTGGAGTCGCTCCAGCGGCGCTCAGAGGAAGCCGGGGCGGCGGCGGGCGCGGCGCGGTGCGCACGGGCGGCGCGGGCGGGACGGATCCCGCGGCGGAGGCTCCAGCCGGTGAGAGCAGCGCGAAGGTCCGCGGTTGGGAAGGGGACGTGCGCGGGGTCTGGACGCTTCTCACCGCACCGGGCCTCGCGGGCGGCCGTCTGGGCCTCCCAAGCTCGCGGCGTCGTCTCGGGTGATGGGGTGAGAGCGGAGGTGAAGGGAGGCGAGGTCAGACGAGGTGAGGTGAGGGGGCGGGCCGCCGCCTCGGTCATCCCACTCGCGCCACTCGCCACGTGGGCTCGCGCCTAGCCTAGGACCCTTGCTGCGCGCCAGGACACTCTGCTAGCTACTTTTTTTTTCCTTTCTTCTTTCCCTACTTACCTACTTTTAACCCCAGAGCTGGGCGTCTCGACTCAATCTTATGTTACCTGGGGAGCAGGGGCTCGGCGATGGGGCCGCGCCCGGTTTTGAGGGAGATCTGGGCTGGGACAGGAGGCTGCGCTCTTATCTATGAAACCGTGGGTCAGAGTCTTGAACTTGGGACCCGTTGGCTTCTTTGAGGGATCGGGGCTGCGGCAGACAGCCTAGCGTGGGGCCTCGCTGCCTGGCTTCTCCGGGGGGGACGGGGCAGGCGCCCTCTGTTCACCCGGACCCTCCGCTCCTGCCCCGAGGTCAGCCAGGTGGGCCGGGGGGAGGAGGACGATCCTCCGTTCTGCGAGCTCTTCGGATACCCCAACAGAGGAACGTAGGGGGGGGGTGTGTGGGGGCGGGGAGGAGGGCAGGATTCATAAGCGGAATCTGAAAACACGTGGGAAACGCGCTTTCTCCTGGGTCACCCGAGGAAAGAGAAAATAGAGCAGCCTTTGTTGTTGCTGCCCAAGAGAAAAATACCACCAAAGGCTGTTGAAGGTGCTAGGAAACTGTTTTCCTTCGTGCCTTTGCAGAGGCGGATGCGAACCTTTTGGGAATTAGTTGGGCAATATGCATCTGCAGCCTTTGACCTACTAATTCCTCCTCGCCTGAGAAGTAAGTAGGATGAAACCTAAGTGGGTTGATGCATAGGGCAGGACAGTGTGGTGTTTTATAACTAGCAGTGGAAATGACCTTCGTATCTCCAACAATAGGCGATAGTTAAGTAAATTGTGATTGCTTATGGCAAAAAAGTAATATTAGGCATCCATGAAACGTAATGTGGACAAAATGTTCTTCACAGGAAAACTGGGATTGAAAGTTGTGGTTGCAACTGTATAAAAATGTGTGCAGAATGACTGGAGAATAATACACCTAATGATAAAAGTAATAACTCCTTTTTTTGGAGCAGGAGGGTCTATTTCATATGTCCTCACAAAACCTTCAGAGACTAGTATTCCCATCCCACCAATGGGCCACCGGAGCTCAGGCAGTGTGTCTGATGCTAGACAGCTAGTGTGATGCCTAGAGTGCAATGGGACCTTTTAAAAATCCGCATGTAACCACAGCCGGTTTGGCTCAGTGGATAGAGTGTAGGCCTGTGGACTGAAGGGTCCTGAGTTTGATTCCGGTCAGGGGCATGTGCCTCGGTTGCAGGTTCCACAGCCCCAGTCAGCGCACATGGGGGAGGCAACCAATCGATGTGTCTCTCTCACATCGATGTTTCTCTCTTTTTCTCTGCCCCTTTTCCCTCCCTTCCACTGTCTCTAAAAATCAATGGAGCCCTAGCCCAGTGGTCGGCAAACTGCAGCTCGCGAGCCACATGCGGCTCTTTGGCCCCTTGAGTGTGGCTCTTTCACAAAATACCACGTGCGGGCGCGCAAGTACAGTGCGATTGAAATTTCGTGGCCCATGCGCAGAAGTCGGTATTTTGTGGAAGAGCCACACTCAAGGGGCCAAAGAGCCGCAGGTGGCTCGCGCGCTGCAGTTTGCCGACCACTGCCCTAGCCGATTTGGCTCAGTGGATGGAGCGTTGACCTGTGGACTGAAGGATCCATGGTTCAATTCCAGTCAAGGGCACATGCTTGGGTTGTGGACCCCATCCCCAGTAGGGGGCGTGCAGGAGGCAGCTGATCAATGATTCTCTCTCATCATTGATGTTTCTATCTCTTCCTCTCCCTTCCTCTTTGAAATCAATAAAAATATATATTTTTAAAAATCAATGGAAAAATATCCTCGGGTGAGGATTAACCCTCCCAAAAATCCACATTTAGCCAGTATTTAAAGGCTTGTTGTATTGCCAGGTACAGGGCTGGGCCCTAGAGAGCCATTGGTAAGGCAGCCATAGTTCCTGAATTCATGGAGCTTACAGACTAGTGAGAAAGCAGATATTTAAATAAATGTGTAGTCTGCTGGGAAGAGTGAACATGGGAGCTAGGCACTGGGCTCTAGCAAGGGGAAGGATTTGGGAAGGAGAGGAAATGGGGATCCCTGGGTCAGCTGTGAGGAATGAGTGAGCTCTGTGGGGAAGCCCACGGTGGCTCTGTAGGAGTAGAGAGTGTATACAAACCCTGTTTTTCACATTTTTCTGGGATGTGTTTATGTGTTATAATGGGAGGCAGAGAGACCTGCTTAGGTATTTTGAGTTTAGTGAACTCTTTTAAATAGTTTATCTTAAATCACTTTTGCTCAGGAATAGTAGCAAATTAAGTGTTTTCAGAAGTCATTATTGAGAAATTAAATTTGAAACTTTAAAACTCTAATTTTCAGGTTTAAAAAAATACACCCTTTTGCTGAACGGACACATTTGCTGGTATAGTTTCAGAATGTCAAGTCCTGTGTCCTACTGGATCTTAAATTCTGCAAGGAACAGCATTGCCACATTACAAGGGGGCAGGCATTTATATTCAAGGTGTGTCTCAAGTAGGAATAAATCAAAAAGGACGCTCTTTTCCTGGGCATCAAACACCCTAAGGAACAATGCCCCGTGCGGCGACTTTGCTCTGCCGAAAGCCTACAGACACACATGGACAGAGGAAGACGATCTCCACCTGCAGCTCAGCCCTGAGCAAGTAAATGAAGTGTTGCGAGCTGGTGAGTCGGCCCACAAGATTCTTGACCCTGTCAGCGGAGCCCCAAGTTCAGTGTTGCGGTTTGAGAGCAACCAGCTGGCTGCCAATTCCCCAGTGGAGGATCGGCGAGGTGTGGCCTCCTGCCTGCAGACCAATGGGCTGATGTTTGGTGTCTTTGACGGACATGGTGGCCATGCATGTGCTCAAGCAGTAAGTGAGAGGCTCTTCTACTACGTGGCAGTGTCACTGATGTCTCAGCAGACCTTGGAGCAGATGGAGGAAGCGATGGAAAGCATGAAGCCCATGCTGCCCATCCTGCAGTGGCTCAAGCACCCAGGGGACAGTATCTACAAGGATGTCACATCAGTGCACCTTGATCACCTCCGGGTCTACTGGCAGGAGCTGCTTGACCTGCACATGGAAATGGGACTGAACATTAAGGAAGCATTAATGTACTCCTTCCAGAGACTCGATTCTGACATCTCGCTGGAAATCCAGGCCCCTTTGGAAGACGAGATGACAAGGAACCTTTCCCTCCAGGTTGCTTTCTCTGGGGCAACAGCTTGCGTGGCCCATGTTGATGGGGTTCACTTGCATGTGGCAAATGCTGGTGACTGCCGGGCCATCCTTGGTGTCCAGGAGGACAATGGCATGTGGTCTTGTCTGCCCCTTACCTGCGACCACAATGCCTGGAACCAGGCTGAGCTGTCACGGCTGAAGAGGGAGCATCCTGAGTCAGAAGACAGGACAATCGTCATGGACGACAGGCTGCTGGGCATCCTCATGCCCTGCAGGGCATTCGGAGATGTCCAGCTGAAGTGGAGTAAAGAGCTGCAGCGCAGTGTCCTGGAGAGAGGCTTTGACACTGAGGCCCTCAACATTTACCAGTTCACCCCCCAACACTACTACACTCCACCCTACCTGACTGCTGAGCCTGAGATCACATACCACAGGCTGAGGCCCCAGGATAAGTTCCTTGTGCTGGCGTCAGACGGCCTATGGGACATACTGGACAATGAGGATGTGGTGAGGCTGGTGGTGGAGCACCTAAGTGAAGCAGGTCGGCACAAGCCAGACCTGGCCCAGAGACCAGCCAACCTGGGACTCATGCAAAACCTGCTGCTGCAGAGGAAAGCCCAGGGGCTTCATGTTGCCGACCAAAATGCAGCCACCCGTCTGATCAGACATGCCATAGGGAGCAATGAGTATGGGGAGATGGATCCAGAACGGCTGACCGCAATGCTGACATTGCCAGAGGACTTGGCGAGAATGTACAGGGATGATATCACCGTCACTGTGGTGTATTTTAACTCAGACTCAATTGATGCATATGATAAGAGAGGTTAAGAATTTCTCATCCTATTGCCAAGGTTCATTTAAATGTCCTAAGATATTTTCACTTATTCTTAAACTGGCCATTCAAACCTGTTAAAAGGGTAGTCAGGTGTAGCTTGCTTAATAATAGACTAATGTGAAAAGAAAAGAAAAAAGAAAAGAAAAGAAAAAAGAAAACAAGCAGCCCAAGTTTAAAAACAATAGCGGTGATTTCATGCCCCTGGGTGTTTTGGTCACCTCTTCTAAGCAAAGAGGGCAGAGCATAGAGACATAAATTTGCTTGGGCTCATGTAGCCCAGGTCCTTTTATAAAGAAACTTGTTAAACTGTGTCAGCTTAACCCTCCAAATGGTAAATATTTTTTTAAATATGTTTATTTATTTTAGAGAGAGGGAAAGGGAGAAAGATAGAAACATCGAATGAGAAAGAAACATCAATTGGCTGCCTCCAGCACACCCCAAGCCTGCAACCCAGGCATGTGCCCTGACCAGCAATCGAACCCAGGACCTCTTGGTTCATGGGTCGATGCTCAACCATTGAACCACCCTGGCTGGGCTCCGAGTGGTAAATTTAATCACAATTCTAAACATGAAGAACTTCAGGATCTTCTGAGGTTTTGCTGCAAAACTGCAAACTTGATCATTTTCCTCAATTCATAATCGTGAACTTCTAGACTATGAAGGGAGGTTTAGTTTGTTTGATTGTTTTAATTCCTAAGACCTAGGTTTACAAAGAATATTACAGAACACTTTTCTATGCAATATTCTAACCTTTCTCATGATTATACTTGTGAAAACACTTTGCAGTGCTGCATTCTAGTCCTATTTTAGCTTATTTTAAAACTGAGTCCTCAAACTTGCAAACAGGCCTGCTGTCAGCATGCTTGGAATGACCTGTCTTGGTTTCCAGCTGAGGGTGAGAGGGGCTAGGGCTCTGGACAAGCGGAATTTACTTGTATGGCTTTGGTCCCTTCCACTGGGTCTTATCCCCTGAACTTTTGAGCCATACCAGGAGGTAACTTCTGTCTAAGCTTTAACTCCTGGCTTCCTGCATTAATATTGTCTCCAGGGTTTAAGCTTCTGGGGGTTTAGTCATAGCAGTTAGCCATTCTGGTTATACCTCTCAAACATTCTTCTGTTAATTCCTGTCTTTTCTATGCTAAGCTCCCTCATCTTGCTGCTTCTAATTGCAAAGAATGCTTCCATTTCACATGGTTGCAGGGAAGGAGAAAATGTGCTCTCCTTGTGTCAGCGGATTAGGCAGGACTGGTTTATTGCAGTGGATTATAGACTTAAGATTTAGCCTGAATCTGGAGAGGTGAAACAGGAAGCACCTGAGAGTAGTCACTAACCACGGCTCCCCATGTGCATCCTGAGGCAGTGGAGAGGCGGGCAGAGGGAGATTTGTCAGATGGGACACTTGCCCCTAGAATGTGGGATAAATCACATTGCTTCTCCTCAGGAACTGGACCATATATAGAATAGGAGAGGGGGCAAAAATAAATGTAACCTGTAATGGCTTCTGTGGGCTGCACAGACTTGTGTCAGTTGGAAAATGAAACCATGTGGATCCTTTTTTGGGAGATGAGTTTCATGTGATGAATTATGGTGGCATTTAAAAAACAGGAAATGTGTCCCTAAATGGAAACACAAATAAAATCCCACAAAACTGACATTTTTATCTTCCTGTACTATATTAGTTGATCCCTCTCCTCATCTCACCCCCTCGTGCCATGCACTGAAAGAAAAGCAAATAACTAGGATTGACTTCCTCATGTTTGTCCATGTCCCAGAGACATTCATTCCAGTGTTGGTATACTTCTAGCTTGGGATGTTTCCCTGTAGGTTTTCAGTGCAACTGGTTAGCAATAGGACTTAATTTTAAGAAGTTCTCTTTTAGTGCTTAAGCCTTGGTTCTTTTATTCTGAAGCCATTAGTATTCCTTCTAATCTAGATCTTAACTCAGAAGTAAAACGTGAATCACTGCCATTCTGCTCACCTGAAGGTTTGTTGCTAGAGCCGAAGACTGCTTGTCTGACAACCTTTGCTCTTCACGCCCACTAAACCCCACCCTTGGAGCATTTACTTGAATTACAGAGCATGAATCCTGTTTTGGAGCCAGCATGGTCATAAATGTATCCAATTCCGTAACTTGTGGGGCAGCCAAGAGAATACAAACATCCCAGCTGTTTCTCCAAGCATATGTTTTTTTCTCTGCCTAATAGATTTCCTGCTTTCTAATTCGTATGTTGAGAGAAGAAAGGCCAGTGTATTGTCTGCCTTTTCCACTGTGAACTCTTATTAGCTCTTTTTTTTTTTTAAGGTAAAAACTGACTTTTATTTTTTAATATATTTTTATTGATTTTAGAGAGGAAGGGAGAGGGAGAGAGGAAACATCAATGATGAGATAGAATCATTAATTGGCAGCCTTCTGCACTCCCCACACTGGGGATCGAGCCAGCAACCTGGGCCAGGGCCCTGACCAGGAATCGACCCATGACCTGGTTCATAGGTCGACACTCGACACTGTGCCATGCCGGCTGGGCTCTTGTCACCCCTTTCCCTGAATGCTCCAAGGGGTGCCTCCTGGTTTAACCCCAGGGTGTGTCTCCCTGCCCACAGTTCTGCTGTCATTGACCTTCCTGAAGCACATGGGCTACTGCTTGACATGGGGTTTGAGAAGGGGTTGGTGGTACTTGTCAGGTCCTCCAAAGTATTTATCATTCCTTTTATAAAGATTTCAATTTTGAGACTTCTAAAATGAATTAAAAAGTAAGATTGAACATTTAGTATTTTGGTTGTGACTTTGGAATAAAGTATGCTTTGGTGCTTTAAATTATATACTCATTAATTTTTTAGGTAAGAAACTGGTAATAAGTGGCCTAATTAGATATTTTACATGTAGATAAAATACGTCTCTACTGATTCTGGGGATTGGTCAAAATGGATAGGGAAGATGGTATTAGTTCAAATTAGTATGCTAGGTCAAGATACCTAGATTCAGTTTTCTGAGCTGTTAATTGTAACATTAAAGCTAATTTATTATAATGAAAATGTAAACTTTGAGGTATGTTAACATATAGACTTTTCACCCAGAAGTATGATCGGGGTAAAAGATCCCTAATATTGGGCACACTGGGTCAAGTTTGGGTTAGACACAATTGATTTGGCTGGCACCTTTTACACATAGGTGAAATATAAACAGTTCATACGAGTTAAAGAAGAGAATAAGGTATGGAACAAGAAAATGTGTTCTGCATGAATCTGGCTGACTTGACTCTTACCCATTAGCCCTTGATGACAATTTGGGGGAGCCTTAACTTCCCAGGTTACAACAGAATGCCCTGGAACTGAGCCATTCTAGTTTCATCTTTAAAGTGGTTTATTTGTCCCGGAATGTGACTCTTTCCCATGACAGAAGAAGCCTCAGTGCAGCATTGGAGCTGGGGTATAAAGGCTGGTGGCACTGCTTGTCCTGCTGCCGTGCGCATCACTGAGTGGAAAGCACGTTTGGACTGTGGGACCATCTGAACAAGCTGAGGCTCTGTTCTTTGCGCCTCGAGCACTGAACGTTTAACCTGCCTCCTGGGAAATATTTCTTAAGCATTTGAAAAAATTATTAACCAAGTTCTTTAATATCTAGTGACACTTGTATTTAAGCCATATACCAATGTTTGTATTTTCTAACCATTCGAGATATTTCAACTTGTAAATAAAAAAGGCAAAATGAAATTCCGTTTCCTTTGGTTTGAATATTAATTTTTTTTAGGTCCTGACAGCATTAGATGAGGCCAGCCTTTGTTTCTGGCCATGGAAGATTTTAGTCTGTTCAAGAATCCACTAGGGGGCGGGGAGGAGGAATCTACCCAAAAGAGAAGTGTTCTCTGCAAACTTGTTGGCTGCTGACCACACAGGAAGTCCTCATTTAGTATTAACCATGTAGGGACTTGAAAAGAAGGAAAAGTGAAGGCTTTTGTGGTGAGCGTCTTCATACACTCAGTGCCAAGGCCTGTCTGCTGGCATTTCATATTATTTAACTCAGCTTGTTAAATCTTAAATGTATGTTTATCTTAAATGCAGAGCCAGCTTTGGGGGAAAGTCTAGGCACGTACCTAGATAGAGTTAAGCACCCACTCCATCTCACCCTCACTAACAGCTATATTTCATTGCCTCTATAGGGATACAGCTCATCAGGACAGCTCCAATGGGTACTTCTTAAATTGCAAATACATTATTATTAGTTATCAATGGTATGAACATTAGTCATTAATACTTAACAGTAGGGCGCATTTGAGGAAAGTCTACAGCGCATGCACTCCTCCCAATACTGGGCTCTCAGAAAGGGATAGTAATTCACGAAACATTGCCCAGTCTTGGCCCAGGGTGGTTGCGGATGGGCAGAGAAGCACTGCGAAGAAGCTAGATATACTTTACATACATGTTTCAATATCCCATCATTTCGAAACATGATAAAAATAGAAGGAAAACAAATTTAAAAAATTGAGGTCTTTGAGCTTTCTAACTGGAGGGTGAGGGGGCTTATACTGTTCCTTAAATCTCTAGGGTTTTTGGTTTCATTTTACTTGATGCTACTAAATAGCCCTTAAGTAGTTCCCAGGCTGGTGATCCTCTGAATTGTGAGTGGCTGGCGCTCCAAGCAGCTACCTCTGGGGTGGGTAAGCCTTTACTGGACTTCTGTGGGTCAGTGTGTTTGATCCTTTGGCCCCTGACCTGATTGCTCCACATGGGAAATTGCCTGTCTGGGAGGAGCATGAGGGGAGCAAGGGGCCAGAGTTCCAGTGCTGACCTTCGCTGGCAAGGAATAAGTTGGCTGAACTCGTTACTTACCCTCACCCCCTGGAAAAGCAGTCTGTGGAGGGACTTTCCAAAGCGGGCTCTATCTCAGCCCTTAACTCTCCCTGCCTTTCCGGGATTCTGGAAAGCCCTCACTGGCCCAACCCCATCCGCCCTGCAGCAGATGAATAGAAGAAATGTGTGCCATGAGCTGCTGCTCTGTCCACCTCGCACAAACCTTACGGGCACCAGAGCCAGGCATGCGGAGCTGGCCAGGGATGGCCCCATCCAGCTGAGGCCGAGAGGACCGTGATACTGGGCACAATGGGAATGCAGGGGGGCAGCCCAGGGAAAGGAGCACAGGGGTGAGTCCGGTCCAGCAGGTCTGGGGACAGGCTCTGAGGGCACTGAGTTGCCGTGAGGGCTGAGGGAGAGCTAGCCTGATGTGGCTGGTGGGCAAGAAGGAGCCCCTCAGGTGGTCTCCAGGAATGAAGACGTGAGCAAGGCCATGCGGCGACCTCAGCTAGGATCATGGACATGTCTTGCTCTTCATCAGCAGGGGCAGGGGCAGTACAGGAAGTCCTACCTCAGTCCCCCCCCCCCCCCCACTTTCCTTGCAGTGTGATGACCAGGTGCTGTCGACATGTGTCCTGTTTTTCTCCTTCCCACCCTCATTCCTGCAACATCAGGCTCAGCACCCTGCCCAACTGGCTGTAGAATGAATGAGGAAGGATGGGGGGACAGAAGGATGGATGGATGGATGGATGGATAGATGGATGGATGGATGGATGAATGGATGGATGAATGGATGGATGGATGATTGAGAGGAACAGATGAAAAGGAACCAGCAAAAGAGAGAGAGGTCAGAGAGGCAGGAGAGGAAGTAAATGGTGGCATGGAAGTGAGGAGGGAGGTGAGGAGTGTCTAGTATGAGAAAAGACCATAGGTATGGACAGATGGAAATGAACAATTAGCTAAAAAAGGATTGCTAAAAAAAGGTGAGGGCCATTGCATATTCTCACCTGGGACCCAGGACCCAGGGCGGGCCGGATGGTGAGATGGAGGTGAGGAGTTGGCTCTGTGAGGAGTTGACTGAGTGGCTGGGATGACCCTTCCTCTGAAACAAAGCAGTGCAGTGGGTTGGGGACCGGGAATGTCATCAAGACAACATGCTCCTTGGCTTATGGGAGGAGAGAGTATCCATGGGTTCACTTGGGGTCCCAGGAGCTTTGCTGAGCCCACACTGGGATTTGGCATTAAGGGATGGAGGGGCTGGGCCTCTTCCGAGCTCTGTCTGGCGGCTTGGTCACTCCGTCCTGAGAATACTGGTGGGGAACCCTGGGCTGGCAGAGGCCCTTTTCGGGGAATCTGTGGTAAAGCAACGCGAAGCAGGTGGCTGCCTCTAGATGTCGCCAACTGGCCGTGTTGATGTCAGCTGCAGCTGGAGCCGAGGAAAGTTCCTGAGAAGCTGAGGCCCCAAGGCTGAGCCCTAGGTGGAGCAGGGTCTCCCCAAAACTGCAGCCGGAACACTCTCAGGGAGCCTCACCAGACCCTGGACGTCCTTGGGGTGTGGTGTGGGGGCAGAATCCTGTCCTGTGACCACTCAGGTCTGTCTTGTGGGGAAGGAGCTGCTGGGGTCTCAGGTGGGCTGTGAGTGGTGGGGGAGTGGCTGCCACCTTTTCCACTCTCCCCCAATGTGGGTGTCCCCCTCAGTGGACTGCGCCACAACTCTAAACCCTTCCGACCCCTACCCCCCTCCACTCCCTGCAGCCAATCCCCGAAGCCACCCTCCCAGCAGGTCTAGGCTCCATCCCCTCCTGCCCACCCCCTGTCCCAGCCCCAAGAATGGTCCAAACCACCTTGCTCCTTCCTCACCCAAAACAACACCTGCCCCCTCCAGTCAATTCCACCCAGTACATAGCAGTCAGAGTGATCTTGGTCAGACTCAGATGGGACCATGTCACTCTTCTGCTCCAAATCCTTCCACGGCGCCCCATCGCCCTGGGGAGAAAGCTCAGAATCCTCCTCCTCAGGCTGTGGGTACTTCAGTAATATGGGGATGAAGGAGTGAGAAAAGAGAAAGCGGCCGAAACCGGTTTGGCTCAGTGGATAGAGCGTCGGCCTGCGGACTGAAAGGTCCCAGGTTCGATTCCGGTCAAGGGCATGTACCTGGGTTGCGGGCATATCCCCAGTGGGAGATGTGCAGGAGGCAACTGGTCGATGTTTCTCTCTCATCGATGTTTCTAACTCTCTATCTCTCTCCCTTCCTCTCTGTAAAAAATCAATAAAATATATTTAAAAAAAAAAAAAAAAGAAAGAAAAGAGAAAGCGGTCTTGTCTTCCCCCACAAACTGGAGCCACCTCTTTCAAGAGTTGGGCTGCTCCCCTGGTCACTGGGGATGGAGCCTGGAATCCTCCACCTTTTTATCCTTTTTGTGGCTTCGGGGATGATCACAAATGCTCCTCCCATCTAGCCGTGGGGTTTAATTCCACTTTTCTTGAATATGGGGAGGGGGTGGTTAGAACTTGTTTTGTAACCAATAGGATACAATAACCAAGTGACAGTGACCCTGGAGATTGGCAAAGCTAATGGACAGCGGTCTTGATCATTGGTGAATCTGATTGAGGGTTGTGGTGGTTAGTTTTATGTGTTAATTTAACTGGGCTGAAAAATGCCTAGATCAGTGATGGCGAACCTATGACATGCATGTCAGAGGTGACACGCAAACTCATTTTTTTTGGTTGATTTTTCTTTGTTAAATGGCATTTAAATATATAAAATAAATATCAAAAATATAAGTCTTTGTTTTACTATGGTTGCAAATATCAAAAAATTTCTATATGTGACATGGCACCAGAGTTAAGTTAGGGTTTTTCAAAATGCTGACACCCAAGCTCAAAAGGTTCGCCATCGCTGGCCTAGAGGGCTGGTAAAACATTATTTCTGAGTGTGGCTCTGAGGGTGTTTCTGGAAAATATTAGCATTTGAATCAATAGACTGAGTAAAGAAGTGGGTGGGTATTATCCAACCCATTGAGGGCTAGAATAGAATGAAAAGGCAGAAGGAAGGGAAAATTTGCTGCTTTTTGAGCTGAACACCCCTCTTCTACCCTTGGACATCTGGTGTTTCTCAGGCCTTTGGACCCATACTGGGGCTTACTTCATTGGCTCCTCTGATTTGTTCTTAGGCCTTTGTGTTTGGAATAGAATCACACCACTGGCTCTCCTGGGCCTCCTTACATGAGTCAATTCCTTACAATAAATCTCACAATCGTATGAGGCAAGGATTATGAACCCATTTTACAGATGGTGAAACTGAGTTTGGAAAGGTAAAGTGTGCTCAATGTCCCAAAACTAGTAAATACAGAGCTAAGCTTTGAACCCTGGTGTCTGACTCCAAAGCTTTTTCTTCGATTTCATGCGATTGCTAAGTGATCATTCAATTCCGTTGAATCCTATCTATTCATTTTATATAAAAAAACACACACACACACACATGCCCTGCCCAGCTGGCATGGCTCAGTGGATTGGCTCAGAGCATCGTCCCATGCACCAAGAGGTCACTGGTTCGATTCCTGGTAAGGGCACATGTCTGGGTTGTGGGCTCAATTCCCAATAGGAGGCATGCAGGAGGCAGCCAATCAATTTGAAGTCTCTCATCGATGTTTCTCTCTCACCGTTTCCCTTCCCCTCTCTCTAAAAATTCATAAAAGCAAACACACATTAAAACAAACAAACAACATGCCCTATTTGCTCTCCAAAAGCCTGGCAGGAAGGAGTAAGCTGTTGGTCCATAGGAACATTCTAGTAGAAGCTGGAGAAACACTAGGCAAGATGTGAATTGGATGGACTCGCAGAGGGCGAGGGGGGGAGGGGCGGGGGGGGGGAAGGGGGGGTGTTCACCCTGAGGCTGGGCCCTCTGATTGTGCCTGGGATGGCTTTTCTCTGTGTTCCCCAGTCAACATGGCCTGTAGGGTTTTGAGGGCAAGGTGGAAGCTAGTGGGTGAGGGAGTGCTGGCCTAAAGCAGGCAGGAGGGACCAGCAGACCACAGCTGGCCTGCTCACCTGACCTTGTGGCCCTGGACTGGTCTCTGATGCCCCTCCCTGCCCTGGGCCTGCACCTCTGGCCTAGGGGAGGGCCCAGAATGCATCGATCACACAATGAATCCTGCTTTCCTGCCCAGCACCTGTCAGAATTTCTTTCTTTTTTAAACATATTTTTATTTATTTTAGAGAAGGGAGAGGGAGAGAGACAGAAACATCAATGATAGAGAGAATCATTGATCGGCTGCCTCCTGCACATCCCCTACTGGGGATCAAGCCTGCAACCCAGGCATGTGCCCTTGATTGGAATCGAACCTGGGACCCTTCAGTCCGCAGGCTGATGCTCTATCCACTGAGCAAAACCATCTAGGGCTTTCTTTTCTTTTTTAAATCACCAATTGCCCTTTTTTTTCTTAATCCTCACCCAAGGGTATGTTTTTATTAATTTTAGAGAGAGTGGAAGGGAGAGGGAGAGAGAGAGAGAGAGAAGCATTGATGTGAGAGAAACATCGACCAGTTGCCTCCCGTAAGCACCCTGGCTGGGGATTGAACCTGCAACCTGGGTATGTGCCCTGACCGGGAAAAAAACCCACAACCTTTTTGTGTGCAGGACAACGCTCCAACCAACTGGGCCACAACAGCCAGGGCCCTGTCAGGGAGAGGGAGAGAGAGAGTGAGAGTGAGAGAGAGAGCGAGAGAGAGAGCGAGAGCGGGAGAGAGAGAGAACTGCACAACGGGATTTGGACAAAAATGGTCATAGCACTTGTGTTTGTAAGAAAGAGGAACTGGACACCACTGACATGTTTTTCCTCCACACACTGAACAGAGAGGTCTGGTGCATCCATCCTGCTGGACTTTACAAGTGATAGTGGAAAAAAAGTGATGGCGGAAGAACTTTATTATTTGCCAGGAACCTCCTAAACATAAATACTGTAAGTGAGGCGGTGGGGTGGGAAATAGATTACAAAACAGAATGTATGGTGTGACCCCAAGTTAAAACCCCTCCCCCAGCCCTCACAGGCACCCCCCTCCCAGCTCCCTCGTGACTTACCCCATTGGCCTGGAGCCAGCCTGTGGGGGAGGGGACCACGACTATATTGGGAAGGGGATGAGATCACCAAAGGCTGGCAGATTTAGAACTGGGTAACTTTTTCCAGCCGTGAGGCTCTCAGGGGTTTCTGTGCTAGCTCAGAGACCTTGGAGGCGAGCCCTGTACCTCCTTCCTTCCCAGGGGTGGAGGTGGTGGCCGACGCTGGAGAAGGTGCAGGTGCTGAGCTGAAGTTGAGATAAAATGACAGAGTGGGTCTGGGATGCCCAGCTGGGACCCTACAAGAACTTTGCTCCCAGCAGATCTGAGTGCCCTATTACTCCCCAGGGAGTTCTGTGGGCAGAGAGTGCATTTTGTGGGTGCAGGAATATCCCCAAGGGTGGCTACCTTGTGGTGAGCTGAACTGAGTCCCCTGAGCCCAGCCCTAACACCCAGTTCTGTCTGAAGTTCCTATTTGCCAGCCTAGCCTCCCTGAAGAAGACTCCCCCATCCCCTACCCCCCACCCCCACCCCGATTTCTTTAAAAAACAAACAAAAAGTATCTATATCTATAAAAACCAAGCGACCGGAACAGTGGAACGACCAGAACAACCAGAACTATAATGCGTACTGCAGCAGCCAACTGGCCCAATGTGGGTCCCGATCAGCACCCCCTACTGTCAGCGGCCCTTCCCCCTGGCTGGCCCTACCCCCAACCGCCCCCCCACCCCGATTGGGGGTGGTGCCAGCAGCCAACCTCCCGCACCCCTCCCCACTGCAGGCCCAGCCCCAATTGGCCCCCATTGGGGCAGGCCAGCCAGACCCCACCCATGCACGAATTCATGCACTGGGCCTCTAATATATATATATATTTGATTTCAGAGAGGGAGGAGAGATAGAAACATCAATTATGAGAGAGCATGATTGATTGTCTGCCTCCTGCATGCACCACACTGGGGATCGAGCCACAACCCAGCATGTGCCCTGACCAGGAATCAAACCTGGTTCATGGTTCGACACTCAACCACTGAGCAACATCAGCCGAGCTCCCCCCAGTATTTTGCCAAACCCAGGAAAAACTCTGATGGGGTAGCTGCGGAGGGTAGAGGACTGGGCTGGAAGGAAACTGGGGTCTAATTCCAGATCAGCAAATAACTGAGTTCAGGTCAATTCCCACCCTTGACCTCAATACCCATCAGAAACCCTCAAACCTGTGTTCCAGCCTCTCAGAAAGGTCACAGTGTGTCCCAGTCCTGGCTACCCTTCCCCCACCCCCGTCCCCGAGCTGGGTCAGGTGCCATCTCTCCCCAAGTCGGTGTCCATCATGTTGCTGTCCATGCTCACCTGGAGTGACCCTGAGGACAAGGGCTGGCTCCAGGGAAAATGCTAGGACACATTGGATGAAGGAAAGAGATTGTCCCTGGAAGGAAGGGGGGCGGGGTGAGGAGGGGACCAATGGTGTGCCCAGCACTGTTCTGTGCCAGGGCCTCTAGGGGGACCTCAGTGCCTCAGGCTCCTCACACTCCACAGCAAACAGCAAGAGAATACGGTGTGGGCACCCCCGCCCTGGACTTTGCAGGCAAGAAGCAGGAGCTGGGCAGAACCAGAATGAGCCGGAACATCCCCTCCTTAGCCTGACCCCGAGCAGCAGGGCGGGGAGTGGAATTCTCCAGCTGGATGGAGTCGTTCCTGGAAAATCCCCACAAGCCCTTCCAGAAACGTGCTTTTGTGCCCGACTCTGGCTCCTTCCCATTGGAAGGGAGGGGGCCTATTGGCAGCTGGGCTACGCAGGCAAGGCCCTTGCCTTCTCCGGACCCCTGGACCTGCTCTCTGGGACAGCTGACGTGGAGGTTCACACATCTACTGAGAACCATCTGTCAGCTGCACAGAGTTCTCTTAGCCACCCTGAGAGGCAGGGATCAAGGTCCCCATCATTTGAGAGGGAAGGTGATGCTCAAGGTCACTTAGCTGAGTCAGGATCCCAGGTCCACCGAGGGTCGGCCTGCATAGGGCTCCAGTGCCCCCACTCCATTCAGGGTTCTCGAAAGGGCAGGGTGAGCCTGCAGGCTGAGCATGCCACTTCCAACTCAGTCCCACTTGACTGAGAGCCTGCCCTGGCCCCATGCCGGCCACTCTCAGAATAACCCTGGTGGCTCTCGGCACAGATCACTGACCATCACCTGGGACCTATTTTTGCTCTTCGCGTAACAAGGAAGTCTCACCTTGTGCAGTAACCACTCGGGGTAAAGGTGGAACATGTGACCGCCCCCCCAACCCCAGCTGATCTTGCTGCCCTATTGGGAAATGACCCCAGCAGGGAAGGGAGAGGCCTGGCTCAGCCACTCTCCCTGCCTTGCCACTTCCCAGAATCTGGCTTTCTACCCCGTCCCCAATTCTTGGCAGTCTGTACCCTTCCCCCTTCCCCAATACGCTGACCAGAAAGCCAAGAGCATCTTTATTTGCCCTCGTGATCCATTGCTAAATCTTACGCATCTGAACAGTCATCTAGCTGTGGAAACAAGCCTATTTCCTTAGGTTCCAGCTAGAGGGTTCTGGAATCCAGGTGAGAGTCCACCTGGGAATCCAGCATCTAGAACATGACTTTCAGAATCTGGGGCCCTGGAATCCTATGGGACGGTGGTTGATGGCATTTGAAGAAATGACAGAGCTGTGGGAATACCCAGACACTCTGAAAGATCAAGTATAACCTCAGGGGTCATGGACCCCAAAGACCATTTACAGAGGGATAATCTCGAGGGGTGAGCCCCAGATGTGCATAGAGGAGCATCCAGCCGTCTTGAAGGGACTCCTTTCTGCTAAAACCTGGTTTGGGGGAAGGGAGGAGTATTGTGATCTGAACTTAGCAACGTAAGATAAATGCATAGAAAAAAAGACTGGAAGGAAACCTGATAAGAATGTTACTGTAACAACAAAAACAAGAATAGCTGTAGCTGTAATGACAATAATAATAGCAGCTATTCCCATTTTTTTCAAGGGCCAGTTATGTGCCAGCCCCTATGCTAACTAAGAGCTTTGCTTGTATTATCTGTTAATGCTCACAGTGCGTTCTCTCTCTCTCTCTCCTCTCTCTCTCTCTCTCTCTCTCTCTCTCTCTCTCTCTCTCTCTCTCAGTGCTGGTGAACAATGACCTGTGGGGTGAGCTCTGTAAATGAGAGTCCTTTTGCCAGGTCTGCAGATTCTCTGGAGGTGGACAGATGAGCTCTCAGGCCCAATAAACAGGGGATGCGTACTCTCCCTGCCAGCAGCACTGGGCGTGAGAGCGCATGGCTGCCCCCCTCGGGGATGCCTTTGGGGAGCCAGCCAGGCCCACTGAGCTGACCCAGGCCCCCACTTGGCCCTACTCCTCCAGGCGTTGGGGCTCGAAATAGCCGCCGTTTGAGAGCTGACAATCAAAGGGCAGCTAAAAAAAGTTCCCCCAGTCTGGGCTCTGTCGGACACGGCTCATAGGGCCTATTTTGGGGGAGAGGGTGCCGACGTGCCAATGGAAAATCCATGGGGCGGGAGTCTCCAAGGTGGAGGACCCATGTGCCTCCCTCTCCCCATTCTGGCCCCCCACCCCTGAGCGCATGCATGGGTGTGTGCACCCACACTTGCAGCCTATAGCACCCCTTTCCTGACTGCTGGACTTTGTCACCCCTACAACAGCCCAAGAAAGGGGTGAGGAAACTGAAGCTCAGAGAGGAGAAGCAACTTGCCCAGGGTCACATGGCCTGGAAGTGGGCATGACAGTGGTCAACCTGAGCTTCTGTGGCTCACAGTACTGTGTTCTCCCCACAGCGGCAGCCCCTGTCTGTGGCCTTCTGGGGCATCAGAAGCTCAGAGGTGGTGCATTCTGGGTAGGAAGCTAAGGATGACTTGAGTCTTTTTTTTTTTTTTTTTTTTTTTCGTGGATGACTTGAGTCTTGATGGCAAGAAATCCTACTGGCAACCGCCAGGCCAGTTCTAATGGGACCTTGCCTGGCTGTAGGAGAAGCAGCAGTACAAGGCCTTGTCCTGGGTGAGCCCATCCCCCACCCTGTCCCTGTGACCCCCATCCCTTCCCCCTACCTAGGCCCCCAGAGCCTGGCAGCCCCTGCCAAGTTTCCAGGGAATGTGTTGGATAAGGGGCTGGTACTCATGACTCCCTCCCACCAGCCACTATCTCTGACCCTGCTGCCACCACCAAGTAGGTAAGAATAGCAACTGCCCCGGAGAGTGAGCATGTATACAGGCACAACATAGCAACGTATTCAGGCAGCCAGCACCAGCCCTCAGATTGAGGTCAAGTCGCCAGGTCCCCCTCCCCATCGGTTCCAGCCACATCGGGCTCCCCCACTGTCCTGGGCCTGGAGCCCCACGACACTATGATAAAGCACCAAGCTCATCTTCTGCCCCTGCTGCCTCAGCAGATGGGATCTGGAGGGAGCACACCAGCTTGTTGATCTGGCCTGGGGCCTGAGCCCTGCCTCCACCGAGCAGCTGTGTGACCTCCAGCTGGACACTGTCCCTCTCTAGGCTCCCTAAAGCATGGGTAATTGTCAGCAAGGCCTCGCCTGGGACTAGGGCCCCTCGTTGTCCTGGCAACCACATCCTGACATGGCTACTGAATGGCCCTGTAAACCCTGACCCTTTGGCTTTCCGGTCAGCAGGGATGTGGATGGGGTAAGGGTGTGGGAATCCCTGGGATATGATCACAGCGTGGGGGGCATGTTGTGGCTGAGACCCCTCTAAGTCTTCCGGTGACACTGTTGTGGGTGTGTTCTATTGCGTCGCATAAGTGTGGGAGGGTGGCTGCATCCCTCTGGGGAAGAAGCTGTTGTCATGGAACCCAGAGTGAGCGACACTGTGACAGGAAGTGAGGAGACCTAAGGAGCCTTTTGTTCAAATTCCTGAGTCACTGTGACAAGTCCCCCAGGCCCCACATCAGTGGTACCTGCAGCTCTTACAGCCTGACTCACTCACTGCGTGGGTCAGACCGGGACCCAGGCCCCTCCCCCAGCCTCCTCACCCTCCGCTCCCAGCCCCCTTGCTCTCCTCATCTTCCCCCTGTTCTCTTCCCCTTGACCCTCAAGCCTACCTCCTGTCTCCCCCATGTGCCCCACTGACCCAAGGAGTCCCCGGGGCAGGAGGCCAAGGATGCTAGGGAAGGGGTGGACGGGAGGGGCTGAGGTGAGCTCCTGGCATGCTTACACATTGTAACACCAGGCAGACTAGACTTTAACATGCACTACACACCCACAGACACACATGCGTGCACAAGCGCGCGCACACACACACACACACACACACTTCTGATGAAGTGACAGGCCCGCCAAGGGGTCTCCCAGCTCAGTCTGTCAACACTAGCCCTGCCAGGTAGACCCCCACCCCCTGCCATCATTTATTTGGGTGCTCCCTCATCTGTGAGGCCCTCTCATTAGAAACATGCTATCCCGCAGCAGCAGGACGGCCAGAGCTGAGATTGGAGGGAAACTTCCACCCTGAGGCCCCAGCTAGGGTCCTGGGGTGGGAGAGGTGGGTGTGGGTGGGGTGGGGCTCTCTGAGATCCCAAGACTGTTTCTTTCTTTGTGAGGGCTGGACTGACCTCTGGGCCTCTTGCTTCAAGAGCCCTAATCGCTAGGGCTGGAAAAAGTTTAAAAATATCCTCTTGTTTACATTCTTTCCAAGCCTGCCTCTGATCCTCAGTGCTGGGTCCCTTTGATCTGGCCCCGTGCCTCTGGAAGGGGCCTGGGAGAGGGGGAGCATGAGCTCCCCCCTGGGGCAGACCCCGCTTCTGGCTCCAGACCAGTCTGAGTCCTGCAAGACCCCTCAACATCAACCAGAGAGCGCCTTGGAGATGGCAAGGAGCCAAGGCAGAAGAGGGGGGTGTCTTGCCCAGGGCCCACCCAGCAGGGCCACGTGGGTGTTGGCGTTGGGCGCCTCTCTACACCCTTTTCAACAGCCTGGCCTCATGTTCTCTTCCTGCTGTACGCCCGGCACTGTGCTAAATGCGTTTGATGGGGGTTATCTCACGGAGTCCTCCCAACAACTCCATTTTATCAACAAGTAAACCCAAGCTCAGAAAGGTGAAGTGACTCACCTGGGAACACACGGCGAGGATGAGGCAGAGCATGAATCACAAGTTCTTCTGCCCACACTGAGCCACCAATTATCGCCCACCGTGCCCTGGCAGGGTCTGGGCCCTGGCTGCTTGCAGAGGGAGGCCCACTTCATTAGCGTGACCTTCACAAGCACTTGCTGACACACCACCAAGCCCACAAGCCAGTGCCAGCTTCGTGTTTCCCTCCCTCTGTGACTCAGAAGAAACAATGCCCCTCTCCGTTCCTTACTTTCCTCTAGAGATGGACTGAGGATCGCAAGGGAGGCTTATGAGATGCTCCGGGGAACTGAGCCTGGGTCCCTGGGTATTGTGGACCTTGTGGTCAGCCCCAACATGGACACAAACAGACAGCGGCCTGGAGCCTGGAGACCCAAGAAAGAAGCCCTCAATGGAGAGTATTATGCTGAGCGAAATAAGCCAGTCAGAGAAAGACAAGTATCACATCACCTCACTCATAGGTGGACTATAATGCACAAAATAAACTGATAAACAAAATAGATCCAGAGACATAGAAGCAGGGAACAGACTGAATCTCAGAAGGAAGGCAGGGATGGGGGTGGGGGTGGGGGGTGGGGAGAGATCAACCAAAGAACTTGTATGCATATATGCATAACCCCATGGACACTGACAATAGGGTGGTGACGGCCTGGGGTGGGGAGGCTAGAAGGGGATCAATAGGGGAAAAGGGGAGACATATTTAATACTTCCAATAATAAAGATTTTTTTTAAAAAAAGAAGAAGAAAGAAGGCCTCAAGATGGGGGCAGATGCCTTAATTAGCCCTTGTTTCCTGTCATCCACTCTTTTCTTTGTTGGTGCCCCACCCACCTGCTCACTAACCCAGACATCCACCCAGGTATCCACCCACCCACCCACCTCCCTATCTCTCCATCCAGAACAAGGACACAGAAAGCAGGCGATTGCAGGGTTCCAGCTCAGGTGCTGCATCCCACTGGCTGAATGGACTTGGAAAGATCCCTCCCCCTCTTTGTGATTCACGCCCCTAATTTTACAAGAAAGAGTTGGCCTGGGTGATGGCTAAGGTCCCTTCTGAGGGATCTCCTGGGAGCAGAGACCTTCTGAAGGCTCTGGACCCTTCTGGAGAAGTGACACGACAAACCTCAGCCAGACAGTCCCCCCTTGTGGCCTGCTCCCAAGACTTCCAGTTGCAGCCATGACCTTCAAGATCTTCCACTGGAAAGTGGGGCAAATAATCCCGCCCTCCCAGGTTGGTGGGTAGGTTAAATGAGGTGCTGCCTTCGAAGGGCTTTGTCCCTTGAAGATATATGCACGGATGCAGGCCAAGAAGAGGATCCTGGGAGAGGGGGAGGGGAGGAAGCTGGGCTTGGACCACAGTAGTCTGCAGAGCCTCCATTTGGCTGGGATCAGGCTCAGAGTCCGTCCCTGGACTGGGGATCCTGGCTGAGTCTCCCAGGCTCCCCCAGGCCAGCCAAAATGCCTGCCCCATCTCTCTTGGCCCCCATCCTACAGAATCTGCCAGGAGTAGAGATTATCTCCTAAAAATAGGGCCTGGGCCCCACTGAGGTTGTTTTTCTCTCTTCCCCGTGATTTACCATCATCGGCTCAGGGTGCCTAGGACAACAAGTCCTACTCTGGCTCCCCAGAGACCATTGGGATGGAGGGGTGGGGAAGCAGCATGTATCTGGGGTCAGTCAAGGGTCAGGGATTAGAGGTCAGCCTGGAGGTGTGTCAGGGCTCAGCAGGGCACCAGGGCCATGGCTTAATTTGGACCCGGGGATAGGGTTCACCCGGGGAAGAGCTGATGTAAGGGTTTCTATCCCACCCCCGTTGTCCATCTGAGGGGTTCCCCTTCTCTGACTTTCTGCAGAATCCCTGTGCCCTGACCAGCCTGTGTGTGATGCACAAAGGTTCCCCGGGGTCGATGCTTGGGCAGAGGAACCCATCCCGACCCTCACCTGTCCTGTTCTAGCCCCATGGGGCCTTCACGATTCCTACCCAGACCTCTCCTGAGGCTGAGAGACCTCTACCCACCGCTGTGTGCAGGTGACACATGCACAGGGACATGAGTGCGCTCGCACATGAGCACAAGACATGGACTTGCACGGTGCCCCCTTGTAGCAGAGATGGTATCCAGGAAGACCCAGAAATGATACTCACAAGGACTCCCTTCCCAACCATCACCAGGATGGAGTTGATCCATCCAGGGTCTGCAGCCAGTGGTCTCCAAATGCCCGTGAAAATGATCCACCTTTTCAAGATCTCACCACTGCGACTTTCCCAAGAGGGAGCCCCCAGACCCTTTCTGAACAGCAGGATATGGGGCAGGTGGACACAGGTGACACACACACACACGGACACCTGGACTCATGTGTCCCCTAGGGCCCATGCCCAGTTCCCTGAAGCTTTATTATTGGACAAACATGCCGCCATTCGGAGCGCTCCCACGGGCAGCCCACAAAGTCAGTGTACAGACACGTCTGGTGATGTTGCCTCCACCCCAGGGCAGGTGAAGGGCTCCTGCTCTGACCTGGCCCCGCGGAGCTGTGGTGCTGGGCCCTCTCCCAGTAGATCCAGATGGAGTCAGAGGCCAACCTCCCAGCTGGGACTGCCTGGACCATTCAGACCGCCGCCTTCAGGGGCACACTGTCCGCTGGCTGATCCAGGTCCTTCTTCCTCGCCAGGGTCAAGTGGGTGAAGATGAGGACGAGGAAGATGCCTGAGGGGCCCAAGCGGGATGGATCAGCCTTCAGGAGGGGCCATGGGACTTGTCCATCGCTAGGGACTCCCTGCTATTAGTACTGGCTTAATGAGGACCAGCATTTCCCAGCCAGGGAATGATTCAATGTGACAATGCTATGCTTGGCAAAGGGCCCGACACACAGTCACTGTGTAACAGTGCAGCAGTAAATGCTGTTCTCCATGATGACAGTGGTGAGGTGATAACAGGAGGCAAAAGCATAATGACTAGGAGAGTTGGGGGGATTTCTCCAGCACGCAGAGCACCAGGGGGACACAGACACTGTTTATCTGGAGGCGGTGGCTCCGACCATCCATCACCCTCCTCCCTGCAGGAGCCCAGCGCCCCCATTACCTATTGCTAACAGGGTGCCCCCGAGGATGCCCACTGCCGACAGCTTCGTGGGCATGCCCTTCATGCGGCCCACCTTGCGCATGCACTGCCCCTCCACATTGCATCGGCACACGATCACTGCGGGGAGGCAGGGAGGAGGGTTAAAAGTGGTGGTAGTAGGGTCTCCCCGGCTGTTTGGAGCTCCCAGCCTGGCCCAGCTGGCTGGTATGTGTGTTTTTGTGGACATGTATGTATTCGCGTGTGGGGAGCATGCATGCTCCTCTGTGCGTGTGCCTGCATGCAGGAGTCTGTATGCCCAGCCACAGATGTGCAGGTGTGCCCAGGTATATGCTGCCCGGGTGAGCCTGCAAACATGTGTACCCAGCCTCTCCCCCTGCATCTGGGAGTTCCTTCCGGAATTGCAGGCTTCATCAGAGCCCTGGCCTCACCTCGGACCTGGAGCTGCCACATCCGGTTATTGTGGCTGACAACTACAGGGACAGAGTATTCACGTGGCTCCACCCAGTGCAGGGCCAAGGTGAGGTAGGCATGGGAACCTGTTGGAACCATAAACAGTGATTAGAATCACTAGCCTGCCCAGACCCTCTGGAGGCTGCTCCCCCTAAGCCCCGCCCCAGCCCCACAGTGGAAGGGCATCTTACTTCAAGTGCCACCCCCTCCCTGCCTGGGCCACAGCGTCCCCCCCTCCCCCACCACACACCATTGAGAGCCTGGATGCGCCAGTCCCGCTGCACCGTGGGGTTGGGACCAAGGGCAAAATTGTAGGGACCGTGCCCATCAGCCAGGTCAGTGTCCTCACTGGCTCCGCTGACAACCACACCATGGTTCTTGCGGGGGGTGCAGAGGTGTCGGGTGGGCACAAGGGGCAGAGTTGGGGCTGAGGCAGAAGCGGCCTTCAGGAAGTGGATCACGAGGGTCACAGCGGTCCTCAGTGTGGGCTCACCTGCAGAGGAGGCAGTGCTGAGCTGGCCCGGGGCCTTGTGGCGGTGGGGTTGAGTCCGGAGTCCCCATCAGACTCACCCTGCTGATTCCCCTGCCACAGTCCCTCCCCCCATTCCACCCCCTCCTCTCCATCCCCATCATCATCCCGCACCGGTCTCTTCCTCACAATGTACTGCACTCGAGTCTCTATCCAAACAGCGGCCACGCCTTTCTTTTTGTGCTTTTCTGGAAGCCAAGCTTGTCCTCACTCCCCACTAACCACCAGTCCCACTGCTGGTGCCAGGGCACAGCAACATGGAGATGCCCTGGCTGGAGAGGAGCCACCCCTCCTGGTTCTGTGCTGCACCACAGGGCAGCCCAGCACAGAGCTAATGCCGGCCTCCCTGACTTACCTGCCCCCGGACCAGCTCTTCATCCTGCCACAGCGTCACTCAGAGTCCTCCTCACCTGGCCTCAGTGCCCCATTCAGGCTTATCTCTTGGCACACCTGCCCCAGGAGAGCCCCCGTCCTCCTTCCATCTGCCCAGCCCCTCACCCTCTGCTCCCAGCCTGCGTCTGAAGCCAATATGCCTGAGAAGCCCTCAGGGGATAAGGGACAGGGTTAGGGGGATAGCAAAAGGGTGGTATGAGCGGGAGGCAGAGGCCAAGCGTTCTCAGAGAGGGACACTGGACCCAGCCCCCACCCCGCCCTCCTGTGTGGGGCAGAGTATATGCCAGCAAGGGCCCCAGGGAGGCAGTTCTGTCCTGCCTATCCGTCTGTCTGTCTGAGGCTTGTATCCTTCCCAGAGGCCCCACCACTGCCTGTCCATACCTGCATCCTGGGCCTCCACAAGCACTGTGTACATGTCCCCGGGCCGGGCACCCTGCAAGGGCCGGGCCGTGTGCACCTCCCCGGAGACCTCCTTGATGCAGAGCCAGCCCTCTGAGTCATTGACCAGGGAGAACCTGAGGCCCAGAGAAGATGGGGGTGGGGAGGCACTGGGATCATATATGGGGTCTTGCTCAGAGACCTCCAGGACCGTGTGACCTGTTCAAGTTCCATACCCTCTCTGTGACTTGGGGGTGGCAGCAGTTCCCTGGGGTACCTAGTCTCTCTCTCCAGCTTCAGGGACTTATTGGGGGGCAGGGCTTGAACCACAGATATTGTTGGTAGGAGAGGGACTCTCAGAGCCTGGGGGTGCTTAACTCAACTCCACTAGTCCCAGGTTATCCCACGAAGGGACCAGGGTTGGGCAGAAGACTGGACGAGGATGATGGAGAAGGCCCAGTCCAACAGCATGAGGAGGCACCGTCTGAGCTCTCATGGGGTCCAAATACCCCTCTTCGTGTCCTGTCCAGCTCATGCAGCCCTGATCCTCCCCACGGAGCCACAACCTTGGCAGTAGCCAGGTCTGAGGAATTTTGCATAGGTAATGTGAGTTGCCTCTGAGGCCCTGGGGAGCAGGGAGGGTCCAGCCCAGGGAAGGGGCTGCGCTTCTGACTCACCTGAGGGGACTGCTCATGGGGTCTGAGGGCTGGATGGTCAGCAGGAGGGAGCCGGCCGGGGTGCTGACTGGGACGCTGGCCTCATAGCTCTCCTGGTCCAACTTGGGGGGTGGCACCACCTTCTCCACCAGCACTGTCACTGTGGCTGTGGCTCCAGGGCCCGGGCCTGGCCCCACCAGCTCTGCCTCGCTCCGCACCACCACCACCAGCTGGTAACTTGGAACTGCCTCATAGCTGAGGTTCTGGAACCAGTGGGGCCTGCGTCACTGTGTGGGCTGGGGTGTGGCTCACTTATGCATGCATTTGTGTATGTGTGTGCCCTTTCCCGACCCCAAGCCCTTTACCTTGAGAAGGAGTAGCTGGACATGACCAGAATCGGGCTCCCATTTCAGGCCGAAGGCCCCGTCCACATCCCCTGCCTCAATGGCAAAGTCCATGTGGCGAAAGGCAGGCTCAAGGTCACCATCAGTAGCCAGGAGTGTGGCCACCAGAGTCCCAGGCTCTGTGTCCTCAGGGAGGCTGATGGGCTCAATCTAGAGACATTTGGATGGGCCATGAGTTCCCCCCCATCAGCGCCTCCCCGAGGTCTCCTCCCCTGCTCCTGCTTACCTGGGAAGGGGTGAACTCTGGAGCATGGTCATTGATGTCCGTGATGGTGACAGTGACCTCACACGTGCTGCTGAGACCTGAGGCAGGGGAGGGCATGTTGGGGAGGCCAGGATAGGAACAAAGTGGGCAGGAGCCTGGGTCATCATCAGGGTCACTACCTGAGCACTTACCTCCCTCTGCTCCTCCTAGGTCAACCGCTAGTACCTGAAGAGGGATGTCCTGGCCAGCATGGAGGGGGCGAGCCCCCAGTGTCACACTGCCTGAGGCAGAGTCTAGCTCGAAGGCTCTCCCCTCTGTTCCCTCCTCAGGCTCAGGGCTCAGCAGCCGATACACAACATGGGAATTGGGGGAACCGGGGGCATCCATGTCCTCTGCCAGCAGCCTAGTCACCTCAGTGCCTGCAAAGACAGCACCCACATGGGTGGGGCCAGGGCCCAGCCTGGAGGCCTTCCTTCACCCATTCCTCTTTTGTGCTGGACCGAACCTGAGCTCGTGTGTGTGTGTGTGTGTGTGTGTGTGTGTGTGTGTGTGTGTGTGTGTTGTGGAGGTCATTAAGGCTGGCCCCATCCCAAAGAAGAGCATGATGGGATGGTTCATAGAGACTTCACCCCTCCTCCAGCCCCTGACAAGGCCTATATCCCACCTGCGGGACTGAGCTCAGGGATGCGGATTGGGGGGCCACGTGGGGGGCAAGCAGGCGCGTTGTCATTCTCATCCATCACCACCACCAGCAGCTTCAGAGGTTCTGTGTAGTCCTCTCCATGGGTGTTCTGAGCCCGCACCTGGAGCAGGTACTGCAGTGGGCAGTGGGGGGCTTCAGTGGAAAGCCAAGGGCAGCTCCAGCCTGGCCTGGGTCTGGGTTCCCTTCTGATGGCCAGCTCCAGCTCTCCGGGGTGCTCTGTCACTGCCTCAGTGCCTGTGGGGGATGTGACACCCCCAGAAGCCAACCAGACCATGACCAAGCACCCCTTAGCCTGCCCTCCTGGCTTCCCCCTCACCTCACCTCACCTCAGCCTGGGATTCTCGGTCCAGCTCCATGGTCACGTAGAGTTTCCCTTTTGTATCCACATCAAAGGGTCCAGGGGGCTGGCTCTCCAGGTGATAATGCACATCCTCACCACTCCAGTGTACCTGGGAGGGAGACACAGAATGAGGACCCCCCAGGATGAGAGGCAGGAACAGCCTGGGTCAGCCCTTATTTTCCAACTATTCCTGTGTGACCCAATTACTGTGTGATCCCAGGCAAATGGCTGTCACTCCTGAATCCAGGTAGGGCGCTTCTGCTTGGGGCACTTGTGGTTGTGGCTGTCCCATGGTGGCTTTGCACTGGTCCAAGCCTGGACCCTGCCCAAAGTGCCTGAACAACCAGGTTGTTTGATTCTCTTCCCTCAGGCCGTGCCTGACCCGAGGGCATTCCTCGAGGAGGCCTGAGACATTCCTGGCCTGAGTGACAATCCCCAGGGCAGTAGGGCACAGCAGGGGGGTGGCAGCTGTTCTCCCTGAGGAAGCCTGAGGCAAGCTCAGGACATCACAGCACAGAGCCACACCTGCCAGAGGATAGCAGTTGAAGGGCTGTGGGTCTGGTCCCCAGGGCCTCGAATGAGAACTGATGGGGATAGTGGAGGGAAGAGCACAGGTAGGAGTGGATGTGGGGTCGAGCTGGGCCCCCGACCCACCCCCAAAACCTCCATGAGACTCAGGTCCAGCTGCACCATCCATGGGCCTACTTCCGCCACTGATGACCTTTTGCTCACCTGGGAAATATGATGTGGGTATGGAACTTTGAGATTTTCTGCCAGGTGGATAGGCTCTAGGGGCATCCAGGTGCTCTCTACTATGGAGATATTTACAGTAGCTGTGGCCTGGTGACCTGAGGCCTGGTCACCCATATCCTTCACCTGTACCAACAGCTGGTAGGGTCCCTCTAGAGCCTGGTCTAGACTGGCGCTCCCTAGAAGAGAAAGGGTGGTCAGCTGAGCAGGGGGCTAGGGAGCAGGGCTTCAGGGCACCTTCTCAGCAAGGTACCAAACACAAAGCCAAACATATGGCACATGTTCAGGATACTCTCTTGGCCAAGGGATGAGAAGGGCTTTTAGCACTATTGTGAGCATCCAACCAGGACCTGAAGTTGCAAAGTCACTTCCATATCTATCCACACAATGAAAGACTGATGGCCTGGATGGGTGGATCACTAGGACAGACGTGGGAAGAGTACACGGGTGAATGAGGAGATGAGTAGATGACCAGTTGGATGAATGGATGGTTGACTAGGTGGGTGAATGGATTGGAGTTTGGGGAGCAGTAAGATGGATGGGGGTTTGGATGTGTGGATGAGTTTGTTTGGATGGATGTTTGGATGAATGGACTGCATATGTGGTTAAGTGATAGATGAGTGAATGGGTGGCCGGGTGGGTGGGCATATGATTGGATTTTCTTCCTATCCCCCGCCCATGCCTTTGGTCTGAACTCCAAGGTGTAGGTCTCTCTTGCTGTCATTCTGAGCAATGTCCTAGGCTACACCCCCTCAGGTCTCTCTTATCTTTGTCCCTCAGGCCCTGGTCTCCAGAGCGTAAGGCTGAGGCACTCCATCCATACCATTTCTTAACTCTCCATGCCTGATCCTGCTCCCATACATGGTTCAAGCATGGCCTTTTGCCTTGAAACTCTCTATCTAGAATGTTCTTTCCTCCTCCTTTATTTCTCAAGCTCCAACCCGTCCTTCCCCAGCTGTCCCCAAATCTCCCTCCCCATCACACCCAGCTGAGGCTTACCCTTAGGGCTGAGGGCCAGAGCCCCCAGCTGAGGCTCCAGCTGGAACATGTCTGGGAAAGGCTGAGCTGGGGCCTGGTTCAGGATATGGAATCGGAGATCTGAGTTGGCTGTTCCTGGCTCATCCTCATCCGAAGCCTCAAGGAAGAGGAAGGGAATGCCTGGTATGTATGGAGAGGGCAAACCATAAGGGATATGGAGGATGGGAGAGTCTCCCACGCCTCCCTATCTCTTCCTGGTCCTTCCTTCTTTATCCATCATCACATCAGGACTTAAGGTAAGCCACAGCTTTTTACCCCACTTCACAGATGAGCAAACTGAGGCCAATGTGGATGGGACTCACCTGAGGACCCTCAGTGGGATAGAGGAGTGCAGGATGGGACAGAAATGGGAGAAGTCAGCTTGGACCATAGCTACCCTGTTCGTATGCTGCCTCTGGCCATCTCTTTACTCTCTGCTCTCCCATCAATGCTCACCTGACCTTGCTGTGAGCTGGCTTCCCTGACCACTCACCAGGCCTGGTGCCCTGGCTCAGCCGAACGTTGTAGATTGCCTGGGAGAAATGGGGCACCTGATCGTTTTCATCCTTCACATGCACAAGCACAGGCTGTGGGCCCCACAAGACACGTCCATCGTCAGTCTCCAGGACGACCTGCAGGGGAGGGTAGTTAGTGCCCCGCCCTGCTTTCACTGCTCCCCCCTACACCTGACCCAGCCTTACCTGTAGCTGGTACTCTGGCTGTTCCTCTCGGTCCAGGGCTCTGGTCACCTTCAGGAAGCCGGACTCGGGATCCACAGCAAAGGGGCTCTCAGTGGCCATGCCTGAGTTTCCTAACAGCACAATCTTGCCCCCAGGCTCCCCACGGGGTAGTGGCAGCTGGTGGGGGAGAACAGAGGTGAAAGGGTGGAGGCCAGGCCTGGGGGATGGCCCCATTTTATAGGTGGGGAAACTGAGGCTTGGAGAGGTCACACAGCCAGTAACAGGACTGAGATTCAGTCCTGTACCTGATACTCCCTAATACTCCCTGCCCTTCTCTCTAAAGCCTGAAACTCTTCTTCCAATACTTCACTCTTTAACTTAAAGATCTACTTTCTTCTGGAATTAAAATCTTGCTAGTCATACACGCTATATTGCATATTCTCGAGAGAGCAGGGTTTAAAAGTAAGCCAGAGCAAGAAGGGAAAGGAGTGCTGGAGGTCAGGAAAGCAAGCAGGATTTGGGGAGGGCAGCCCACCTTGGTCAGGTACACCTTGATCAAGCTCACCTTGGTCAGGTACAAAGGGAAATTTCCACCATAGTTTTCTGGGACTTCCACATGCAGCTCTGCAGGCTGGGCCTCGGGGAGAGCCTGTGGGAGGATTCTCACCTTGTCACCAGGCTCTATCTTCCTGCCGTGGCACTGGGGACCTCACAGGGAGGGGAATTTCTGCCCCTTCCCTGGACCTGGCCATACCTGAGCGCATCCACCCTCATGATCCCGATAGCCAGCTCTGATCCCCTGCCCCCAACTACTACCATCTATGGTAGGTGTAACGGGTCCAGGTGGAGTGGGGAGCAAGGGTGCCTATCCCAAAGCCAGGATCTGAAGGAGGGGAGCAGGGCTCAACTCACCTGGGGGATGGACAGGCAAAGCAGCCACAGCCAGGCAGGGACCATGGTCAGGACGGGCCTGAGGGACAGGGCAGTGAGGATCCAGCCCAGATTGGTGGGCAGGAGGCTCTTCCCACCCCTTTCCCCCTAGAAAGTACTCCTCTCCTCATCCCCACTCGCTCCAGGCCTTGGCTTTTCCAAGCGCCGTGGGTTGTAACCGTCCCTCCTTCGGATGAAGCTTCTCCTACCGGATCACTATGGGGCAGGCAGCCAGGCCTCCTCCTGTCCCCTGTCTTTCAATGCTGTACCAGCAACTCTCAAAGCTGCCCTCCCCAGCCCACCCACGTGGACACTGCCACCACCCTTGTCCCCTGCCTCAGCTTATTCCAAATACACAGACAGAGGGACCTCGCGACAGACTGGCCTCCTCTTCCTCCCCTTAGAAGGGCCGGTGGCTCCCCATTGCTGGCAGGGTAGTGTCCAGCCGCTCAGCCAGGCACACCAAGGCCCCCAGGCCCAGCCACCCTCCTGCTTGTTGGCTCTTGCCCCACAAGGATCTCCGTGGGACTTCCATCTCCAGACCTCTGTCTCCTTCCCACCTTAGCCTCCCCATAGCAGCCCTGAAAAATCACACAAGTTTGGAAAGACCCTGATGACAGCCGTTGCCTCATGTTGCAGGCAAGGCCTGAAGGACAGGGCCTGACCAAGGTCACAGAGGATTAATGAACCACAAGGAGAATTCCTCCTGGAACAGAGGACTCTTGGTTCAGGGTCTCCAGGCCTGCTCCTCATTCCACTGCCATCTTTCACACTCGGAGCCCCCTCAGGGGAGAAACCCTGCCCTCATCTTGGCATTTTCCAGCACTCAGCACGGAGCTGGGCACACGGAGCATGGACAGCCACTCCGATCTTCCCTGGATGGCGGAGGGACAAGGCAGTGTTCCTCCTTCCCCCACCGCCAACCCCACCTCAGCCCTGCCCACCCTCCACCCCCAACGCCCAGGCCTTCACCTGCTGGTGCCTAAAGCTGGCTCCCTTGGTCCAGCTGCCAGGTGAGCAGGTTTTTCTCCAAGGAGTGCAGGCTGGACCTGGCTGGGTGGAGTAGGGCAGGGCAGACACTTGAGCAGGCAGGGCGTACACTTGAGCAGGTAGGCGGTCCCGCCACGCTTGCTCAGGAATGGAAAACACCACTGGACTCACAGCAGCAGGCCTGGCCTTGCCCAGCCCCCCAGGTTATTCATTGACTTTGGAAAGCTGGGGGCTGCTCAGCATCCGCCACTGCCAGCCCCAGGAGGTGGGGAGCTCTTCGGCCTGGCACTCCTCCCACCCCTACACAGCCCAGTGGGCACTTCTCAGCCCTCTGGGCCTGGACAGTACCGTCTGTGGGTTTCCCATCCGCAGATTCCACAAACCGTAGGTCAAAAATATTCAAAAAAGAAATTATGTTGTTGATGTGTAGTTAGGCCTACGATGGTTACATCTTACTAAACAGGTACAGACTTTTTTCCTTCTCATTATTCCCTAAACAATACAGCCTAACAACTATTTACATAGCACTTACATTGTGTTAGGTTTTGTAAGATGATTTAAGTATTAGGTATTATAAGTGTAGGTATTACCAGATGATTATAAAATATACTGGAGATGATAGAGATGATTTAAAGTATACGGGAGGATGTGCATAGGTTATATGCGAATACTGCAGCATTTATATAAAGGATTTGAGCATCCCTGGGTTTGGGTATCCTGGGGAGTCCTGGAACCAATCTCCCACGGAAACGGAGAGACAACTACTTTTTCTATGGCTTCAGATTCGATCCCACTTCTCCCTCGTGCACCTCCTGCAGCCCCACCTTAGCCCACTCTGTTCCTTTTGTTAAAGTGACAGTTTGAAACTTGGGACATACTCCAACCAAAACTTAACTTCTGCATGTCAGACAAAGTGCAGTAGAAGCAAAGCTACTGGAACAAAGAGACCTTGACATCATAGACACTTAGCCCCACCACTTCGTTTGCCTGGTGAGCACCTGCTCAGGCGTAGGTACTCAACTCATCTTCCCTTCTCCGGGAAACCTGCCCCGCGCTCCCAGGTTTGTCCAGGCTTCTCCTCTGAGAATACCCCCACCCCGTGCCGTGTGCTATCTCTACCAATGCAGAGAGGACACCAGATTTGCACCGTCTGTCTCGCCCAGCATGCAGGGACCCGGCAGTGACCGTCCTTGCCCAGCCTCAGCAGCTCCCCGCTGTCTTGTGGAACTAAGACCAGGAGCTGAGGCTGCACGCGAAGGAGAGAGGAGCAGGGCACCACCTGAACTGGGCGTTCAGGGCTCCAGACCACCCACCAGTGGGGCAATAGGTGAGGGGACAATGGCCTGTGAGATCCCCTGATGCTCCCTAAGTGCTCACACTAGTCCCTGGACACTGAAAGGGCTGAGACAACAGACTGTCGCGTGCCTCTGACGCGGAAAGAGAAGATCAAGCCAGCTCAGGTGACCTTGAGAGAATTGCAGGGCTGTCCAGGGGCCCTTCCCCCAGGGAGGCAGCCAAGCAGAGCCAAGAGAAGCTTCTGCGGCCTGGGAGTCCAGAACAAGGGGGGGAGGGTGGGAAAGGTCATAAGGTCTCTAATCTCTCCTGTCCTCAGAGCTTCCCATGGTCTCCCCCGAGTCCTTCCCACTGTGTATCTGGTTAATTTCTCTCAAGCTGGAGGCTGGGCCAGGACCCCTCAACTGCACCCAATCTTGCCTGTCACAAGCTGTGTGCCTGCCTCAGGGTCACCCCAGGCACCCCAGCCTGGAGCAGTGCAGTGTGGGGATGTTGAGGGGTCTTGCGTGTGTTAAGCTCAGCCGTAGGCAAACTACGGCCCTTGGGCCGTTTGAAATGAATAAAACTAAAAAAAAAAAAAAGACCGTACCCCTTTATGTAATGATGTTTACTTTGAATTTATATTAGTTCACACAAACACTCCATCCATGCTTTTGTTCCAGCCCTCCAGTCCAGTTTAAGGACCCATTGTGGCCCTCGAGTCAAAAAGTTTGCCCACCCCTGGTTAAGCTCCTACAATGTGCCTGCTCTAAGCACATGACTTCATTATTCCACTCATTGTATTCTGAAGAGGACGTCATCCCCATGTCACACACTGGGGCACAGAGGGGTTGAGTGGCTTGCCGAGGGTCACACATCCAGTAAGTGGCAGAAGCAGGAAGGTCTGGATTCTTCTTCAGGCTTCAAGACCTTTACCTGCCTGAGAAACCCATACCTTCCACATGCCTCGAAGTATGTTGGGGGAGGGGAGAGCAGCAGAAACTTTGAACTGGTTCACATTGCCCTGGGGGGGCATGTGGGTTAGTCACAGAGGTCCCATGCACGGAGGAGCAGCCTTCAGACCTCCTCCTGCCGTTGAACAACTGCGATCAGGGCTCTAACCAGGCTTCGAGGGCTCCCAGTGGAATGAACAACCTGAACTAATGAAGGAATGTATGGACTCTGGCCTGGAACCTTCTCAGAAACTCCCAGCCTTGCCCCAAGCTGCCTCCAAGCTCTGGACACCAGCATACCCCATTCCAGATGCCAGTCCCCATTCAGCCACTTCTACCTGTGTGACCTCGGGCAAGCACTTCAGTGCCCAATCTGCCATTGCTGAATGGGGGCGCTTGTTCGTGAAACGACCTACATAACTGCAGGCACCTGTGCCCATAAGGGCTCTCCTTTCCGGGTGTGAGGGGGGTCGGGGAGCGGGGACAGGCACACTTCTCTCGGTGATCATGCACACATTCCCACACAGATGCAAGGCCTCTCATTCCAGGCTGGGAGGGCTCCAGGGACCTGTTCCTGCCAATACCATAAGCATGGGACGTTCTGGCCAGGCCACTCACAGTGGAGGGAACAGTGAGGGCCCTCAGGCACCCAGCCTCAGCAAGGAGGTGGGGAGCTATTCAGAGTCAAGCCCATAGATGTGCCTTCCTCACCTCACCCTTAACAAGCCAGGGCGTCTAAAGTCTCCCACAGCCACACATCCCTCCCCCCCCCTCGCCCCCCCATGCATTTCCAGCCCCTGTGGAGGGAGCAGGGTAGAGACACCAGCTGGAGGGCCAAACCCAGGGTTCTTATTCGGCCATGAGACTTAGGGCAGGGTGAGGTCCCTCGGGCAGCCTTGGTTTCCCTTACACACAGTGGAGTGATTGAACCCTCAACCAACTGGGCAATGCCAGGCCCCAGCGGTTAGTAAAGAATCTGGATAACACCTGGGAGAGATTCATGTCTTCTCCTGCTGCTGGGACCCCAAAGCAGGCCCCAATCACACCTGCCCCCTCTGACGCAGCTGGCTACATCAGGATAGTCAAGGCCACACACTTTGGTAAGCCTGCCTGTTCCTGCAGCCCCTCCCCTCCCAGGAGGAAACACAGAGTCCACAGCCTCCAATTATCAGGAAATAATCTTTATTACAAAAATCTGCCTGTAAACAAATAGCCACCGCACTGAACAGCCACCCTCCAGGGCATGCACACCAGGTGGAGAGAGAGGCAGCGTCCTCTCCCCACACACAGAGCTGTCCCAGGAGCTGGGCTCGGGCTGCTGCTTGGGACACACATGGGGCTGCCCAAGCGCCTCTTTGGGCCCAGCCCTCGACGGCCAGTGGAAGCCACCTCCCTGGGCAGCCCTGTCTGTCCATGACCATGATGAGGTGGGGGATACCGGAGTCTGGGCCAGCCCACCAATCTGTCCAATGATCTGCACAACGCAGGGAGTGCCCTTGAGGCCTAGAGCACCGAGAGGTCGTGGCAAGACTTGGACTTGGCACGGAAGGCCATCTTGCGGCTGTTGCGTGCTACGATGCGGCCCAGGAAGCGCTTCGCCTTCTTGCCAAGGCTCTCTCGCCGCCTGGTACCCGCTTGCCGACGTGCATTGGCCTCTTTGCTGTCCCTGCGCAGGCGTATCTGGCGCACGACGCCCTCGAACAGCGCCTGGACGTTGTGGTGCAGTGCAGCTGAGGTCTCAATAAACTTGCAGTCAAAGACCACCGCACAGGCCCGGCCCTCTGGTGGAGGTGGGGACAGGCACAAACCAGTCAACAAAGCGGGGGAGGGCGTGAGGAGCCCCCTCAAACCCTGGCCACCCCATGGCAGCTACCACTCAGGAACCTACGGGTAAGCGACAGTGGAGCCCTGGGTCCTCAGAAACCGAGACCCCAGCCCTGTATGGAGGGTCTCAGGTAGTGCTGGTCACCCAACTGGGTGTATGAGTTTAAGGAGCTCGGAAAGGCCCACAAAAGGAGACTCATCTATTGAAATAATCTGAAGTCTGATACGTAAATGGAAGTGCCGCAGTCGTCAACACAGGAGAATGAGAACTTTGTTGGATGGCTGAGTGTTTTATATCGTGATGAATGACCAGTGGAATGGTGGGTATGTAACCAAGTCACTGCGAGGTTCCTCTAAGGGGCTCAGTTCTGGGGGCCGCAAAAGAGGATACTCAGCCCAAGAGGGCAGGGTCCTCCCCAGGGCAATCCTACTTCAAGACTGGCCCAGGCCTGGGTCCAGGCTCTGACCTGGCCTGGTTCCAGGCACTCTCCTCACTCCTCGTCTGTCAGGCCAGGGCCACAGATGACAGGAGAGGAGGGGCCCTGAGGTGACCCTGCAGCCGCCACCTCTCCTAGTGCATTTGGTCCTTTCCCCAGCACTCTCAGGTTTGGGGGAGTCCTGTGGGAGGACAGCAGCTCTCTCTTTCTCCCCCCGCCCCCCAAGTTTTCTTCCTGAACATTTTTAGCCACTGACGATCCCCCGGGGACTCAAGCTGAGTCAAGCCTGAGTGGACCGCAGCCCAGCCAGGATCTCCCTCCCTTTCTGACCCCCACCCCGCTCACCATCCAAGGAGACCTCCCGGGAGCGCACCAGGTCGCTCTTGTTGCCCACGAGGATGATGGGCACGTCGTCTGTCTGCCGCGCCCGCCGCAACTGGACCCGCAGCTCTGAGGCCTTCTCGAAGCTACCCTTGTCCGTCACTGAATAGACGATGACGTATGCATCCCCCATGGCCATGCAGTGGCCAGGTAGCCAGTGGCCCCCATCCTGAAGAAGATACACACACACACATCTACCCAACAGTCCTCATGCCCCAGCTACAAACTGTTGCTCCCAGCAGGCCCCTACCCCCAGCTCACCCCTCCCACCCCGCCCCGGGTCTCAGCCTGCATCCTACCTGCTCCCAAATGTCATAGACCATGAGCGATGCCTCTTCTCCATCCACCATGATGGAGCGATCATACGTGTGCCCTAGACAGGAAACCAGTAAGTAGTCAGGTTATTTGCTGGCTGCCAAAAGCCTCCCCCAACCCCCAGGTGCCAGGTTTCCTATTCTGGCCACACACCCCAACTCTCCCCAGAGCCCCCCTCCCAACCTTCGTGTCCACTGATGGCTGTTATGTGGCAACAGAAGTGGGGGGGGGGGGGGGGGGGGAGTGGAGAGGGAAGGCATGCTGTGCCTGACCCCCACCTAGAAACCCCTTCCCCAAGCTAGCAATTCCTCTGCTCCCTGCCCACCCGTTGCCTGGGTGGTTCTGACCACGGTGGCCTGAGTTAGAATAATGCTAGTCACATCCTCGGTCACCTAAGGCGCCTCTCCTAGAAACTCCCCCTGGCTGTGTTCCTGTCCATCTGGCAGGAAGGGCTGTCTTGCCCCATCCTAGAGTAGACATATGTGTGCCCCCGGCCTTCCACTCAGCATTTCTTCTTCTACCAAGGGTCCCTTCTCCCTTAATTTCCCCACCTGTGAAATGGGTAGGTAGAAGCATGATTCTGAAAGGATCTTCAAATCCCTTGGTATTTGCCATTTTATTCTAGGTCCCCAGCCCCGTAGCCCCGAGTCCTAACCCTGGGATCTCCCCTCCTTTGAACAGTCCCAGCCCCTCACCTGCGGCCTCTGCTTCAGGCCCGTCCTCTAAGCCACCGAAGATCCGCGCCAGAGCGCTCTTGCCCACGCCGGGCGCCCCCAGCAGCAGCACCTTGTAAACACTCTCATCCGAGTCACTGCCCCCTGAGCTGAGCGAGTCCGAGGAGCTCTCAGGCCAGTCCAGCCTCCGGCCCTGGGTCCGGGGGCCCGCCCCGGCCGTGGCCAGCGCACTGGGAGCCAGCGCCGCCTGCAGGTCGCGCTCGTCCACGGGCATGCTTCGGCGGTGCAGCGGCGGCGCGGGGCCCCAGGGCGTGCTGCCCCGACGGCGCTCGCGCTCCCGGCACCCGCCGCGGCTCCCACCCGCTGCGCTGCCGCCGCCATTCAGAGTCATCACGTCGGACTCCGTCTGGGGAAGAATCGGGACGGCCTCGTCAGCCACGGTGGCGATGGAGAGAGGGAGGCTGGACCCCGGCGCGCCTGCCCGACCCGGGGTCAGGCAAGATGCTCGCAACCGACGTCCCGCCGAGTCCCATCCCGGGCGTGGAGGTCCACGCGCCCTGACTGGTGACCCATCCTCCTGACTTGCCCATCAGCAGCCCTGACGCTGCGACCACCCCCACCGCGTTCCGCCAGGACACTCACCCCCTCGCTCGCGCACAGACACGGTCAGGACAAGGTCCCGCGCTCGGATCGCAGACCCCGGCTCGCGCACTCAATGTTGTCACAGCCGGTGCTTCTCGGTCCGCACTGGGTCCGCGCTCGGGAGCAGCCTATTTAAGCTCTGCCCGCCCCCGCGCTCGCCCCCGTCCACGCTGAGGCCGGGGCTGACGTGTCTGTCCCCCTCTCCCCAGGAGGGATCCCACACCCTCCTCCCAGGACCTCACACCCACCGAGACCCCGCCCCACCCGCCAGGGCGGAGCAGGGCAGACTGGCAGACAAAGCCCGGGTCTGAGAGAGAGAGAGAGAGAGAGAGAGAGAGAGAGAGAGAGAGAGAGAGGAGAGGGAGAGAGAGAAAGAGAGAGAGAAAGAGAGAGAGATGTGGGAGGCAAGGAAGGGGGAAGAAGTAGGGAGGGGATGTGAATGGTGCTGAGGAGGTGTAGCGGGGAGGGTGCCGTGATGGCTGGGGGCAAGGACCAAACAAGTGTGCCAACCCCTCTCTGGGGAAGAATTAGGTCTGGCCCTTTAAAAGTAAATTCACCACCACCACCACCCCCCTCCACCCCCCTCTTGCCCTGCCCTGGCCTGTCGCCCAAGCAAGCAGAACATTTACAGACTGGATAGACTTCACCCTTCTCTGCCCGTTGACACCCACTCCCCACTGTCCCGTATCTGAGCTGGAATTTAGGGGTCCTCAATCCGACTTCTAGCCTCAACACCAAGTTCTTCCCGCTCCTCCCTGCCACGGGAAGTTGAAGTTTCTGCCTGATGAGCTTGCCCTTCAGGGTGAGGGTTAGTGTCACCCCATAAACCCCTGGGGGCCTCTGAGAGCTACTTGGGGGAGGGGATAGGGAAGGGAGGCCCTCTGGCAGTGTTGGCAGCTAGAGGTTTCAGCTTGAATCCTGGGGAGGGAACACAGGCCCAGAGCAGGGAAAGGATGAACTCAGTACCACCTCAACCCCCAGCACCCTCCAGACAGCTGCCAGCAACTCTGCTAAAAATACCTGGCCCTGGCCCCAGCCCTGGTCATTCTGTTTCTGGGCTGGAAGTTACCCAAAGTTGGGGAAATCCTGGCAGGCAGGTGTCAGATGCCAGCAGGAGCAGAAAGTGGTGGAACTGGACCAGGAACTGGATCAGGGCTGGATCCAGCCACTTTAAGAGCCTCCAATGTCTCCCTCCTTCGCCCTATTCCTAGTCTGGACCTGCTTGTTCAGGACACATGCAAGACCTGGAGGTTCAGACACCCATCCAGGAGGAGCGCCGATGCAGGGAGAAGTGGGGGGAGCTCTTAGCCACCACTTGGTGCCACCACTGCCCAGAGCTCATCCCTTCTTCAGACCTAGGGTGGCCGCCGGGACACAGAGGGGAGATGTAATGAGGAGGGTTGGTTTCTAGTCCTGGCTCTCCCTCCGGGTTCCTGGGTCTTGCCTCCATCCCGGTCTCTGGGTACCCAGCTATAAATTGGACATGAGCTAGTCCTCCTTACTCATATATCTGGGGTATGTGAGGGTTGGGGGCAGGCAGGCTGTGAGGTGCTTCGTGACAGGGCCCTACTATAAGACTCTGACGTTTGGTTGTAACAAGTGTGGCAGGAGTGGAAACACCCATTCAGGGCTCAGGTGACATCACAGATGATGGATCCTGGTGTGCTGTTGTAGGTTGTCATGGAGACCCGGTAGGGCTCTCTAGCTGCTGCGTCAGTTTCCTTGGCAACATCAGAAAGGGCCCTGGAGTGAGGAGGGCCTGGCTAAGTGTTAGGGGGTTCATGCAGTCCCCTCTCGTTCTTGAGGTCCCCAAAATAAGCCAGGGCTGGACTATAGGGTGGCCCATCCAATTGTGTTCTTCACAAGGCCTGATGGGTCTTGGAGGCCTGGACAAGCCTATGCTGGCTCTAACTTCCTGGGCCAGGTCTAATGGGAAGAGGGGGTTGTGGGTCAAGGCTCATGTCAGCAGACACAAGTCTCAAGGGCCAGCAAACCACTTCCCATCAGAATCCTGGCTGGGCTGCTTATGGCCCCTCCTACCCCACTGCTCACATGACTATGTCACTGAAAAGAGCTTCTGCATGTCCAGCAGAGGGTGGGCAAGAGGGGGGGTGGTATCTGTGGCCCTTCCCAGCAGGGAGCCATGCAAGGAATTAGGGCTGGGTTTCCCCTCTGGTAATCTGAGCTCTTGACCTCAGCAGTGTTTCTTCATTGCCAAGGGAACTGCATCCACATTGGGCCACTCAGGCCCCAGGCATTCCCCAACAGGCCAGACACACTCACTTCAAGCTTAGGTATGGCCAGGAGCCCCAGGAACCAAGACCAGGACATGACCTTCAGACACTTCCACTCTCACCTCCTGATCCTCCCAGCTTTCTCAACAACCCGACCTTTAAATCCCAGCTCTGTCCCTCACTAGTTGTTTCACCTCTGCCCATTTATCTTGGCTGAGACTGCTTCCTCCTGTGTAGAATAGGGATATTGTCTTGGAGGGGGTTGTTATATCAATAAAGTAGTTGGCACGTGTCTGGCATATAGTAGTGTCTCAATAGGAACACTTTCTTTTTCATGCTTGGTTGGGCAGGGCAGGTTGAGTGAATCCGTGGGCCCTGTCCTGTTTCTTCTTTCCTGCTTCTGCTCTGTTCTCTCCAGAACAGTGATCTTCTCTAGATAGGGGCAGATCCCTCTCCTCTCCCCGTCAATACCCACCTTTTCTCTGTGGGGCCCTCACATCCTTCTCCCTCCCTTCTGTAGCAAAATGCTGCAAGGGGGACTTGGCTAGGCTTCAGTATCTTTAGTCCTCCTCACACAACAGCCCCCACACCTCAGTTCCTCTGTTCTTGTCTAAAGTCCAATTCATTCATTCATTCATTCATTCCACTGACTTCTACTAAGTACCTACTGTGTGCCCTCAGACCCTTGTGCTGTGGGCATGATGATAAGCAAAAGTCCACATAGCTGGGCACGTTCTACATGCCATCTAGTCCTGGGTCAATCTCATTTCGCTATGATTTGTCATTTCCATTTTGCAGACATGGTAACCGAGGCCTGAGAAGTCATAGGCCAGAAACAGAAGAGCCAGACACACCCGGTAGAAGGCTTTAGAGACCTAAAACCTCAAACATCCCCCAACCCCCAACCCGGTACCCATGTCCTCAGACAGCACCTGGGTTCCAGAAAGTTCCCTGGGCACTAGCCCAGGATTCACAGATGGTGTCCATGCAGGCAGCCAGGGGCCAGACACATGAGTCAAGACTGACAAGGGGACTGTCTGATGTGACTGCTGTGACATGATCAGCTTAATATCCCTTGCCCACCACGGCCTGGCTGCCAGGAGGGCCAGCGGAATGACTCAGTGACACCTGCCTTCCCGATGACTTTCCACACCCGTCTGAACAGACACCACAGACACCTTTGAGAGATCAGGGCTGTCAGTGTGTATACAGGTGGTGAAGCTTACAGCCAGGTACTGGTGGTTGGGAAGGCTCCCTGGGGCCTGAGGGACCCTGGCTGGTCACCCTCCCTCTCTGGAGCACTGAGCTTCTCCATCTGTGTAAGTGTGTGTGTGTGTGTGTGTGTGTGGGCGTAGGGGGGGGGGGGGGGGGGGGCGTAACAATGCCTGGAAGATCACCTGACATGGGCCCAGATCCATTTTAAATCTCCACAGACCAGTCCCAAGTGATTGTCATGACCATCCCCACATGACATGTGAAGACACTGAGGCTTCACCTCTCTGAGCTTGGGCAGCCAGATCTTGTGTCTCTAGAGGAGGAAGCCACGCCCTCCTGGAATTGGGGTGGGGGTGGGCACAGGCCCTTCCATTCAGGCAACAGCGCCCCCTGCCGGCTGAGCTGTCACTGCTAAACTGCTTAGGTTCCTCCTTACTCCCTAGAGGTCTTGGGGAGTAAATTACTTATTCTAGCAGTTCATCTCACCTGCAAAATAGGGATAATAGAGTAGTAACTGCTACAGAAACTTGGATCAAGAATTGCTCGACTAGGTAGTATATGTATAGTTGCCACCAGGATAGGCTGTGTTGTCAGCCGGCCCTGGAGAACAGATTTGCCAAATGCTCAGACGCCCTGCTGAGGTCTCTGGAGGTCTCTGCCCACAGTCACTTCTGAGTCTCAGCCAGGCACACCTAACTCAAACCTGAACTCACTCAACTTCTGGTTTACAGGAAACACAGCAGACAAAGGAACAAATCAAACTGTGGTACTTCTCCAGGACAACTCACCTGGACTTTTCAAAAAAGTCAGTGTCAAGGAAGATAAAAAGATGGGGGTTGGGAAGAAGAGAGATAACAACCAAATGCAAATACATGAACCTCGACTGGAGCCTGATTTAAAAAACAACTATGAATGAGGAGAAATTCACATATGACAGGATATTAAATGGTGTTAGGGAATTGTTCATTTTTTGCCAGATAATAATACTTTCTTTATTGACTTCAGAGAGGGAGAGGGATAGAAACATCGATGAGAGAGAACCATTGATCTGCTGCCTCCTGCAAACCCCCTACTGGGGATTGAGCCCGCAACCCGGGCATGTGCAGCCGACTGGAATTGAACCCAGGACCCTCCAGTCTGCAGGCCAACGTTCTATCCACTGAGCCAAACTGGCCAGGGCACAATTTTTTTTAATATCTTTTTATTGATTTGAGAGAGGGAGAGGGAGAGGGGGAGATCAAAACATCAATGATGAGCGAGAATCACTGATTGGCTGCCTCCTGCACGCCCCCTACTGGGGATCAATCCCAAAACCCAGGCATGTGCCCTTAATCACAATCGAACCTGGGACCCTTCAGCAAGCAGGCCAATGCTCTATCCACTGAGCCAAACCGGCTAGGGCTCTTTCCAATTTTTTTTATATATTTGCAACTATTCCTAATCAAACCATCGAGAGAAATTTTTTAAATAAGCTCAATCTCATTGACCTGCCCTGTTATAGGCACTCACTATGACCACCCTCCCACAACCTCAAGTAACCCAACCAAGATGAAAGACTCGAAGGCACACAGGAAAATGAATATAAATTAAGGGTTTATTACAAAATGCAAAGTGTGAGTTTCTTATTGTCAGTGATTCAAGAAGACAAGGTCATGAGCCCTGGGTGAGGCTGGAGGCAAAAAGCCAGGCTCAGGAGCGGGCCGACAGGCACTGGTTCACAACCTCCAGCAGGTGGGTGTTCTCCAGGGCAGCTGCCACCCGCTCCTTATCTGCAAGTTGCTTATTCACTGGATGGGAAGGAGGGAGTGGTAATATGTGTATATACCCCCACCAACAAAGCCCCCCACCCCTTATCTCCTTCCCAGGACCCCATGCCTCAATCAGGCTACCGCAACCACCGGAGCCCACATCTGGAACCCCTCCCACCTCGCTGCTCAAGTCTGCCTCCCATAAAGCCTGACACCCCCTGGTCCTGGGCAGTTAGGAGAGGGAGAGGACAGGAACGGGGGCGGGGGGGGGGGGGGACAAGGACAGTAAGCAAAGGAGACTCTAGTCAGTCCAGCTTCAGTCTAGGCTGCCACCTCCACTGAGGAGTCACCCACCCAGCACCTCCCTGGCCCCACAAACCACCAGGGCAAGGGGAAAGCTTCGGGGCCAATGCCTCAACACCCCACACTTACCTGCATGCTCTGAGGCATGGGTCCCTGGCGTAATGTGCACGTCCATCTGGGAGGGAGACAGGTAGAGCCTGAGCCCTCAACCACCTGTCTACCCCTTCTTCCTCTCCCCCATTCACCACCTTCATAATCACGCCTCTGAATTCTGGCCCTTTCAGTATACCCCAAATCCACCGGAGCCACTCCCCTTCTCCCCAAAGGGCCGGCCAACTGCTGTTGACTCAAAAGCATTCTACCTGTGCCCCGTCCCTGCTCCAAACCTATCTTTAGCTCCCTACTGCCCTTCCCGACCCCACTCCTCACTACCCTTTGGCACTTTCCAGCTCGGGCCTTTATTCTTGTTGTCCCTGGCAGTTTCGTCCCTTGTTAGCTGGGATCCTTCCAGGTCCGTGTTTCTGCTTTGCGTGTTCTCAGTAGCAGATAATTACACTTGCACCCCATCCCCAGCACGCAGTGCCAACTTACTTTGAAACGCTGGGGGAGAGATCGCAGGAGCTTGACTTTGATGGACAGGCCAATGAGGGTAGCCATGCTGCAGTGAGGAATGGTGGGGGTGAAGGCCACCGCCACTGTGCTCTCGGGGTCGCTCACCTGGGTGGGGGTGGGCTGTCAGAAGTCTTGGCGCTTTCAGCCCAGCGTTCCTCTTCTTTCTTTGTGGCTTGGGGGCAAGTCGCCTGACTTCTACGGGCCTCAGTGTCCTCACCCACAAAATAGGCACAACAACTCCCGCCTCCCCACCCCCCAAGATCCCCTGAGGAGTCCCTGAGCTGAGAGAATGGCGGCCGCTTAGTGAACAGGTGAACCTTTCTGACTCCTGAACCAGTCGCTCCCCTCGGACGCTCGCTGGGCTGACTCACCTGAACCCGCACTTGCTCCACTACGTTCAGTTCCTCTAGTGTCAGCGGATGCTCCGGGTCATTGATGGAGCGAATCAGATGTGGCCAGTGAAGGAAAGGGGCCTCTGCGCCTTTGCCCGCTCTGCACACCCTCCGCCGGGAATGCCTGCGCCTGGCACAGCTCCACCGACCACTGGACGTCACTTCGTCCCCCTCCCCGGCCCCCGCGAACCCGCCCGCGCCCGGCAGCGGCGGATATCGAAGATCTCGCGCGCGTCGATGCTGTCCGGGACCTGCTCGTCCTCCTCGCCCGCGGTCACCGGCCGCTCCCCGGAGCGCTCGTAGATGAGGGGGTTCGCGTTCTCCAAGAGGCCGCCCCCCGCGCCGCCGCCGCCGCCGCCGCCGCCCACCATCGCTGAGCCGCCGGGGGCCGCCGTCGGCGCGCACTTCCGCTTCTAACGGCGCACTTCCGGGAAGGGGCGGGGCGGGGCGACGGCGTCGCCCGAGGGACACGCAGCCCAGCCTGTCCTCGGCCGCGGCCTCCGCGCTCTCTGCACGTGGACCCGGTAAGGCGCGACGGTTCCAGCAAAGGCACCGAGAAGGCGACGCTGGGCGGTGCCAGCCGTAGCGTGTTGGACCGAGGCCGGTTCTCGGGGACACCGAAGACCGGCCTGAAGCCGCCTGGCGTAGCTCAGGCATCACTTCCTCTGGGAAGGCCGCTCCTTTGGCCCGGCGGGCGCTCGCGTGCCCAGAGTTGCCTGTACCCCTGGCACCGTTCTCTGCGTTCGGAGCCTCCAGGGGACGCGCCTGCATCCCCCGCTACACCTGGGGCCCGGGAGTGCCCTGCCGGGTGCCCCTAGCGCGGGCGAGAAGGCGTTCTTTAAATGTTTGTTAAATGAATAAATGACTGTGAACTGGATCTTGGCGGGAGGTGGAGGAAGGGAGAGCCAGGGGGTGGGGGTGGGATGTTAAGTGCCAGGTCTCCTGTGCATTTCAAAAGGCTGACATGGCTGAGTAGAGAGGGGGCCAGGCCAGGACAGACAAGTAAGGGGTTGAAAAACCTTGAAGGCTGACCCAAGAGACATCCTTGAAAGCAAGGAGGAATTTTAGGATGGAGGGCGGTCACACTTCCCTGCCTTTCCTCTTACGTCAAGCATGTCAAACTCAAAGGCTAACACGGGCCAAATAAACAAGGTTTAAGGTTATGTGGGCCGCAAAACAACAAAAGCTTCAGTTTTCTTTTTTTTTTTTTTTTCATATATTTTATTGACTTTTTACAGAGAGAGGAAGGGAGAGAGATAGAGAGTCAGAAACATCGATGAGAGAGGAACATCGATCAGCTGCCTCCTGCACGTCTCCCACTGTGGATATGCCCGCAACCCAGATACATGCCCTTGACCGGAATCGAACCCGGGACCCCTCAGTCCGAAGGCCGACGCTCTATCCACTGAGCCAAACCGGTTTCGGCAAGCTTCAGTTTTCATAGAAACATCGGTTTACGATAGAGACATGCTGAATACAAAGGGCTGAAATAAATAAGTAATCGTTAACATAATATAATAGAACATTTTAATAAAATTAGTATTTTTTCTTGAACATTAACTTACCAGACACTGAATAACTGCACAAATTAATATGCATAATGCAAATAAACCTGTTTTTCTTGTTCTCCGAAAGCGAAATATTTCCTGTTGTGCACACCAAACAAATCAGTACAACACTAATGACATGGCAATCGGCTGCTAAAATATTCGCTGCTAGTATTAGTGGACAGAAATGGTGCGCCTGCTCATAAAGCGCGTAAGGGAAATGAATGCAACACAATTATAGTACAGTCATTAGCGAACGTTGTAGTTCGTTATTAATTATTATCTATGACAGGATATTGTAAAAGTTAAGTTAGGAAATTTTTGTTAAAACGTTTCTTACATACCGTTATATTGTCTGGGCAGCAAAAATGTTTGTTGGCGTTTGACATGCTTGTCTTATGTCTCCCTTCACCCTGAAGGAAGGTCGTTCTCATTTCGGAAATGTTGACCATGCACCTCCTCAAGGAAGCTCTCCTGGGTTCCTGGCTTATTCCCTTCCCTTCTGGCTTGTTGCAGCCTCTCTCGTCCCCGGAGCACCCTTGTCAGGCCTGTGATTATAAGAACAGGGAACTCAGGTTTGAGGAGAGGGTTGGTTCCTGGTATTGGGGAGGGGCTGCAGAAACCTCGCGGCCCCTTCCGAGGTGGTTCATAGGTCCATGCTCCACCACTGAGCCACAGTTTTTTAGGTTTTGCTTTGTTTTGCTGGGGCACAAGACTACTTCATATGTGGTGTGGTGGACTTCCAGTAGAAAGCATACAGTGTTGGATTGTTTTGCTTTTTTTGTGACAAAATAAGTTGTTGACCTCACAGATGTCAATGTGCATTTCTCAGCACCAGTGAGGTGAACTTCCCTTCATTTGTGTAAGAGCCTTTTATGTGTATTCCTTATTATCTGAACCATTTCAAATTCTTTCACCAAGTATACATAGCTGGCATGTTTCTTATTTATGTGTAGAAATTTTTTTTTTAAATATATTTTATTGATTTTTTACAGCGAGGAAGGGAGAGGGATAGAGAGTTAGAAACATCGATGAGAGAGGAACATCGATCAGCTGCCTCCTGCACACTCCCCACTAGGAATGTGGCCACAACCAAGGCACATGCCCTTGACTGGAATCGAACCTGGGACCCCTGAGTCCACAGGTCGACGCTCTATCCGCTGAGCCAAACCGATCAAGGCAGAAATTTTTTTATCTACTAAGAATATCAGCTCTTGCCCTAGCTGGTTTGGCTCAGCGGATAGAGCGTCGGCCTGCAAACTGAAGGGGCCCAGGTTCAATTCAGGTCAAGGGCACAAGCCCAGGTTGCGGGCTCAATCCCCAGTAAGGGGCGTGCAGGAGGCAGCCGATCAGTGGTTCTCTCTCATCATTGATGTTTTTATCTCTCTCTCCCTCTCCCTTCCTCTCTGAAATCAATTAAAAAATATTTAAAATATATATATCAGCTCTTTCTCTGTTAGGTGGCTTGCAATCACTCCTTCCCTCCCTGATCGCCACAGCAGGAAGGCTGCACTCTAGACACAGCTCTACTTCTCTTTTATAGTTCTCAGAATGTCGCTCCTCGTTTGGGGGGTGCTTTCTTTATGCCATTTGTTGCCACCTCGAGCGTGAGGTCCCTAGGACAGCAACCTTGTATGTCCAATTCCCACAGTTCTGCCCCTCACATGACCTGGCACAGTCAGTGGAAAGGACACTCTCACCCCATCAAGTTCATGTGACCATTTGCTTGTAACTCCTGGGACTAAACCATAGTGCCAAGCCCCACGGAGCTGAGTGTGGTGGAAAAGGCTAGGGCTGGACCCAGTGAAAGCAGTAGGAGATGGAAGTAGGGGCAGGGCTATAGGCCAGAAGTTTATAAATCAAGTGTTTATAGATCAGGGTCCTTGAGCTGAGCTGAGAATGGGAAGGAGGCAACAACATCAATAATCTGCAAGGGCCCTGGCCGCTTAGCTCAGTTGGTGATAGTGTCATCCTTATACACCAAGGTTGCAGGTTCAATCCCTGGTCAGGGCACATACAAGCAACGACCAATGACCGCATGATTAAGTGGGACAACAAATCGATCTCTCTTTCTCTCCCAAGTCAATAAATTTAAAAAAAAATTTTTAATCTGCAAGGGCAACTTATTGGGTAAACCCAATCCTTATGCCCATGCCTCTGCCCACAGGCTAGCATTCTGCCAGCCCCGCCTGGACTACTCATGCAGTGCAGGTGCAGGGGAGCCTCATCCATGTGCAGGGCACTAACATGGGGGTCCACATCTTTCTGGAAATTCTCTTTGCCAAGCCGCCTCTAGGGGCCCAGTGATTTGCACCCCTTGAGCCTCCTGAATCTTGGAGAGGTCCTGGGAACTCCAGGCCCTGGGGTAGGGGGTATTCTGAGCTCTGTGCTGGGCTACATTTGTCATTTATTTCATCTAAACCTCCACAGCCAGTTTTCCCTCTGAGTTTGGTGGATTCCCCCATGTATGTATTTTTCTGGTGAGCCCGCTGAGATTTGAAAGGGAGAGGTAACTTTCCCAGACTCAGGACTTGGCACTCAAAGGGCATTAGTTCCTGCTGCAAAGCTGTGGAAGGGCAGACGCCAACACCCCACTGGGCTTAGGCCCCATCCTCCCTTCCTCACATCCACCCCAACCCACTCTCCTGTCCCTAGGAAGGGAGCCCTTTGGGGAATGTCCTGCATGTTCTCACATCTGTAAGTGGCCAATAGAAAACCTAGATACCAGGAGTCTGGGAGTTCTGAGATATCAGCCACAGAGTCTGCCAACTACTGAGAATGTAAGTCTCTGTCCCCACCCAGTGTCCCCCTAGATTAAGTATCGTGTATCATTGAATTTAAACAACCCACACACACACACACACACTTATCTGTGTCCCACAGAGGTGACCAACTCCATTTTTTGTAAGAAGCAGGAATGGGCTTGTCATGGGCCCTGGGAACCTAAGCCCGCTGTGCAGTGGCCAGGATAACCAGATGGGTTCCTCTGTCTCCTGCCTTCTGAATTGTGCCTTTATTCTTACTGGTTCTGCAGACACAATTGGGCCAAAACTTATATGATCATAGCACGTCCAAGATGTTTATCTGTGGGATGTTTCCTGGAAGTAAAGGGTTGAGGACCCAGAAGGTCCAGGCATGTCTAGAACACTCTGATCCCCTGGCTCCCAAGTGCCACTCCATCCAGGAAGGTCTCCTCTTGCCTTTTGGAATTCCCCTAGTCAATTACCCCCACCCATCGCCCCCCTCTGCTGAGCATTCCCCAGCTCACTGTGGGCATCTACATGATTAGTTTTCCTACTTATTGTTTTCCCTAAACTCCCCCCCCCCCCAAAAAAAAAATACACCCTCTCTCATGGTTTATTCCAGTGTGCAAATTGTGTTCATTTGGCCTCTCTGTCACTAAGAGGCGATATTTCTCTTCTCATAGACCCAGGACTCCCTCCATGCTCCTACTTCTGATCAACTTGCCCTCTCCATGCACTAGATTTCCCAGGAGGAAAGCCTTCTTTCCCTTCACTGCATTTAAGCCCCAACCATAGAGCTGCTTGAAATTGGGCTTAAAGAATGAAGATTCCTGCACTACCCAGTCTGGCCACCTGATGGCAGACAAGGATAACTTTAAGCCTAGGCTAGGCTAACTTGAACTTGGCAAAGAGCTTTCCTTATCAGTGAACACTGATTGGTGCATAAGGCTTCCCCTGCACCTGAAAGCATATATTGAGCACCTGTGGCATGCATGTATTGGTATATTTTTCAGTCTTGCAGATGCATAATATACTTTTCAAAACCTGTCTGGCATGGCTCAGTGGTTGAGTGTAAACCTGTGAACCAGGAGGTCACAGTTCCGCCTCCCCCAGGCCCCCATCAGGGCACATGCCTGGGTTGCAGGCTCGATCCCCAGTGTAGGGCCATGCAATCAACGATTCTCTCATCATTAATGTTTCTATCTCTCTCTCCCTCTCCCTTCTTCTCTGAAATTAAAAAAAAAAAAAATAGTGGGTTCCCAGGACTAGTTTTTAGGACTCGTCTCAGTAATCTTTTTAAAACAGCTTTATTGTAGAATAAATTACATACAATTAAATTCACCCATTTTAGGTGTACAATTTGATGAATTTGGGTAAGTGTATAAGACACACAAACACCATCACATCAAGTTTTAAAATGCTTTTATTGCTCCAAAAAGTTGTTTCATGCCTCTTTGCAGTCATTCACTGTCCTGACCCTGATCCCATGCAACCACCGAATTGCTTTCTGTTATTATAGTTTGCCTTTCCTAGGATGTCATAGAAATGGAATCATTTTTTACTGACTTCTGTCACTTAGTATGTTTTTGAGATTCAACCAACCAGTCTTCTTTGCTGAGTAGTATTCCATATACAATATGCCATATTTTATCCACTCAAAGTAGCTGTGAACATTTTCAGATGAGCCTTTGTATGAAAGTATGCTTTCATTTATTTGGAGTAAATAGCTAAGAGTGGAATTGCTGGGTCATATGGTGAGTATATATTTAACTTTTAAATAAAAATGCCACACTGTTGCCTTAGCTGATTTGGCTCAGTGGATAGAGCTTCGGCCTGCAGACTGAAGGGTCCCAGGTTCGATTCTGGTCAAGGACACATGCCCAGATTGAGGGCTCCATCCCCAGTAGGGGGGTGTGCAGGAGGCAGCTGGTCAATGCTTCTCTCTCATCATTGATGTTTCTGTTTCTCCCTTCCTCTCTGAAATCAATAAAAACATATATATATATAAAAAAAGAAAGCTTACACGTTTTTTAAACAAATGCCCAAAATGACTGCCATTTTTGCATCCCTACCAGCCACAGATGAGGGTTCTAAATGCTCTATACCCTTGCCAACACTTGGTCTTATGTCTTCTACATTTGATTAATTTTAATGGGTGTAGTGGTATCTTAGTGTGATTGGTTCCCTGTTGCTCTCTCCACACCCCCACCTCCACCCCAAGGATCAAGGTTAAAGGAGCAGATTCAGAAAGCTGCCTAGTTATTCTTGGCAGGAGAGAAGTTTGATCCGAAAGCGCTCCAGCTCCAGATGCCAGGAGAGGACCTGGCATGTTGTCTAGGCATGACCTTTGCCCTATCCTTCAGCCAGTACCTGCAACTATTTGAATTAGCAAATATTTACTGGTGTCTCACACTCTCCACCCATCCTCCCACCCCCTGCTCCCAGCCAGCTCTGTTCCGACACTGAGGCTCAGAAACTAGTCCTGCCCTTCCTTGGAGTGAGCAATCTCCCAAGCCAACAGGGAGACAGATGCCCTGACAGACGCTGGCCCTAAGAACAGACTTTCCTTGGCTTTGGTTCCATGCCTCATGTTTTCACACATATGCCTTTTCTTCCACCCAGTGAGGTGGTTCTAGTTATCATCACTGTTTTATGGATGAAAACTAGGCCCGAAGTTATGACGTAACTTGTAAAGGTCATACAGCCAGAACTTGGCAGAGCCAGGATTTGAACACAGGAAGTCTGGCTCTTAAGCCACATCTTCCCCATAGAAGGGATTTGCGTTGTTAATAGGAATCTGCTTGTAGGGCAGCGCCCTGCTTCCCCCTGCCACTTGAGAATCCTCCAAGAGAGTGGGCCTCCAGGAGAAAGTCACCCCCAACATATACCCTGGACAGACTGATGGCCCTGCCTTGAGAACCCAGCAGCCATGCAGAACTAAGGGGAGCAAGCCAAGGGGAACCCACAAACTCAGGGGGGTCAGGGCCTGTAGGGCAGAGATTGGTGAACCTGGGGTAGCCTCTCTGGTGCTATCACAGGTAGGGCCCTGTGAGCAGTGTGAGTATGTGACCACCAGGGGGTACTGCAGGATCAGACGTGCACACCTGGCCCCAGCCAGTGAGACAAGGTACTGGCAGCTTCTCCCAGTAGACACAGACAAGTGTCCATACCCAGGCCAAACTTAGTTTTACACACACACACACAAATAGGGTTCCATCAAGTTCCACAATGTACTGGATGTATCTTTGAACAAGTCATTTAGCTTCTTTGTTCCTTAGTTTTTCCATCTGTTAAGTGGGAACAATGATCGTGTTCCCCTTCACAGATCTGCTGTGAGCATTGAATGATCGTGAGCTGTAAGGTGTCCAGAACAGTGTCTTTCTTACACACAGCAAATGCTTGAAAAATGCTTCCTGGTATAGGTATGGACATAAACTTCAACCACACTGTCTGAAAAAATCAGATGGTTCCCTGACTACAACTTAAAGATGGACGAATTAGGGATTTTAGGGGGTGTCATCGTAACTTTGGCATGGGTCTCTCTCTTCCACTTGAACACTTGGGCCTGTGCCTGCCCAGAAGTGGTAGCAGATGGAGCCCCATGGTTTTTTGAATGACAGGCTGAGTGCCCTCTCAGCAAAGTGGCCCTCTTAGGTTCTCAGGGAAGCCATCATCCAAGCCCCACTCCCACTCTGCCTGCAGTCCCTCCTCCTGGATTTTAGACCCACCCCCTCTTAACCCTCCCCAGTTCCCTGTCCATCTTGTCCAGGCCCTGAAAGACTACTCCAAGAATAGAAAGAAACTTGGCAGGGGACACCAGCTCTTTTACTTGGGAATAGTGGTCCCCACACACCCCTCTTCCTTCTCCCTGTCCATCAGCCCCAGACCCCTCATGCCTCAAGGACATCATTACCAACTGATGCACAGTTGCCCCTCCCTACTGTCCCTGAGCGAGCCTCTTCTGATTCCAGGGGCCTTGACATCCATCCTCTCCCTCAGGTCTCTGCACGGTCCTCCGGGGTTCTGAATGGATCCCCACTTTACAGATGAGAAAACTGAGAATCAGAGAGAAGCACCTTGCTGAGGCCACAGAGAGACTGAGGACAGAGTCAGGACTCATTCCCAAGTCTATTGGCCTCCAGATTGCTTGTCCTTCACCCTCCAGAATATGCTCTCGTATCGAGACAGTTTTTTCCAGCTGCTGGAGTGGAGGTCTAGGGGCTGACGTAGGGGGAGGAACTGGGATTCTAATAGGTAGCCAGGCTGGCAAGGGGAGGCTTAGAGTGTGGGGCTTTGCACAGCACAGCCCACAGAGAGATGACAGGGATCACTGCTGTTCACTCAGATGCTGGCACGAGCCCCCTCTGTGCTTCAGGCCTGGATATTGAAATGATCAATGTGCACAATGCTGCCCCAACCAGACTCAGGGTCTCACCCCCACTGATTGGGTCTGCTGGTGAGGGGGACATACAGGGTTGAGTCTTCCTAGCCATGGAGGTCAGTATCCAGGCCATCCTTCTCCTCAGTCTCTAGGCCCATTACACCCCACACTATCTGAGTCCCCAAGGAAGTGAAGACTGAATTTGGTCTGCCTGGCCAGTGTGGCTCAGTGGTTGAATGTCGACCTATGAACCAGGAGGTCACGGTTTGATTCCTGGTCAGGGCACATGCCCGGGTTGCAGGCTCCATCCTCAGTAGGGGGCGTGCAGGAGGTAGCAATCAATGATTCTCTCACATCACTGATGTTTCTATCTCTCCCACCTCCCACCTTTCTTCTCTGCAATCAATAAAAATATTTTTTTTAAAAAAGGACTAAGCCCAGTCATAACTCCCCTTGGATGAGGTGAGCAGTGGTGGGAGCCCTGGGCCCCTCGGGCCTCCTAGGAGACCAAGCCATCCTCAGAGCAGATACAGAATCACCACAGGGGCCTCAGAGCCACTTGACAGGTGGGTGGTCCCATGCCCTCTGCCTGGCCCATCTCCTGAGGGGACCTCTGTGTGGCAGACAAAGGATGAGGCAGAGCCAGGGCAAGCGCCTGGGAGCTGGTGTCCAGCGTCTGTCACGACCATCCCTGGGATGGGAGCTGCCTAAAGTCACCACCTGAGAGCCAGGAGGAATCTGACTCCCAGTGTGACTGACTCTGGGACCCTCACACCAAAACCTGAGTGAGGCCCCTGGCCCTTCCAAGCCTCCCAGCGCCTCACCTGTGCCTCGGTCCCCGGGACCTTCATTCCTGCAGGGCAGTGCCCTGACCTCCATGTGGCCAGCTGGAGCGCACCTGGTCTCAGCCTGGGTCTGGGGAGCAGGTGGGGGGAGAGAAGACTAGAAATGACAGACCAGAGTTCTAAGAAAGAGACAGCATTGGCTGCAGCAGCAAGAGAGCCTAATGACACCTGTGAACTCTGGAGCCTGGGTTGGGACTGCCCGTGTTAGGGCCACCAGAAAAATACAGGTGGGCAGTGGGGATTCCTCAATCATCTCCTCATTGGACCAGATGTTCAGTGAGGGCAGGCTAAGGTCTGAGCTTCTTACTCTACACCCCAAACCCAGGCCATGGGGTAAGCCCACCTGTGAGCAGCCAAGACAGTCCTTGGATGCCAGTCTCCAGGTTGTGTCTCTCCATGAGCTCAGGCAGGTCCTTGCCTCTCAGAGCGGACTCCAGTTTCCTGTCTGCATTAAGACTGGGCGGGTTGGTCTCTTGCAAGAGGCTGCAAGAGTCTGGCTCTCTACATCCAAAAAGGCATAATAGAAGAGGATGAGCTGAATTTTGGAGGATAACTAGGGAGTTCGCCTGATTGACAATGCAAGGAAGGGCATTATACACAGAGGAGACTGCATGAGCATAGGCCCCAATCCTCTGTTCCCCCACTCATTTCCTTCAAGTAATAGGCCACTGTCCATCAGTGGCAGTGTCCTGGGGGACCTTGGCCAAGTCATTTCTCCATTCTGGGTCTCAGTTTCCTTATCTATACAATAGGAATAATGATAATGATGATGACAATGGCAACAAGAAGGATGTTTGGAAAGAGTCTTGGCTGGGCCAGATGTGAGATTCTGATACATAGCACCAGGTGACCCCTCCCCTGAATCACCTGGCATCCTGCTTTTGGAGGGAGACCTCATCTGGTCCACTATAGACATGTCTGACAAGTGGGATGGGGTGTCCTTAGAGGCCAGATTGTAGGGTGAGGCCAAGGTCCTAGAGAGAGAAGAAGCCTGTGCTCAAAGCCAGCTCAGCATCTGGGCCTGGGATGAAGGCAGCGAGCATGGCTCTGAGCCCACCAGGACTCTGACCTGACCTCGTACTCACAGGGGGCAGATAGGAACGCCCCAGGGGCTTGATTCACCCCAGTGTCTGCCGGGAACATCCTCACCTGGTGGGTCCAGGGGTCTGACTCCAAGCTTGTCCAAGCCTGCTTCTGAGCATCCCTCAGTTCTCCCCTCCAGGCTTTCCACGTGTCTGGAGAAGGAACCGTTCCATCCAGCCACCTGCCTAAAGGCTATCCTTCCCCAAATCAGAGGGAGTGCCGCTGAGCAGGAGCCCAGGAGCCAGGCCTCACTCAGGACCCAACCAGGCTGCAGCAGATGCCAGGATCAGAAAGACTCTCGGGGAACCCTAGGATGTCCTCTAGACATTCCAACTCAAGGAGGGGGGTGCAGACTGGATGGTGGGCTGGCCCCGCCTCCCACAGCCCCGGTTCCTACCCTCTCCTTCCCGCTAGGGAAGGTTCCCGCCTTCCAGTTTCCACCCTATGTTTCTGTCAGTCCTGGGGTCCCCCAACGGCCACCCCAATCCTAAAGCCCCAGCCACCACCCCCAGAACTGGCTGGACTTGGTGCCCCGCCCACAACACACACACCTTTGTCGCCTTTCCCCTTTTGTGCCCGGCTCCCAGGGCCTCCACGTGGACGAAGCCCCTCCTCTCGGCCCTCCTCCCCCTGCCCCCGCGTGCCAAGCTGGCGAAGGAACTGCGCGCAAACTCGTCTCCTGGGGGCCTCTGCGGCTCAGCTCCTGCTGAGCTGACTCCCCGCTCCGGAAGCAGCGCCCCTTCCTCTCCTCCAACACCCGCCAGCCCCAGGCCCCCCTCCAGCAGCAATTACCGGCCGAGGCGGCTGGGGAAGGGCCAATTAGTGCGGGAGACGCGGCCCCTGCGCGGTACCCCCTCCGACCGCAGCCCCCGAAGCGCCGCGGCCGCCTCCCGCCCCCAGGCTCCTGCCACAGCCTCGCCCGCCGCCCTCCCTGCCTGGCCGCCAGCGCCGGCCGCCTGGGAGCCCCGGGGGACGCGCCGGCCGGCCTCCAGCCAACTGCAGTGATGGATCCGGCTGCCTGGCGCGCGGCCAGAGCCCTGGCTGGACGCGGGGCGCCGGGAGCTGAAACGCCGACGCTGGGTAGTGGGGGCAGGCGGGATGGGGCCGCCCTCCACAGCCTGCGCCCTGGGAGCGAGGGAGCGGGGCAGCCCCAGTCTCAGGCAGGCGACTGCGGCGCTCAGGACTCTGCCCAAGCGCTCTTATGGCCTCATGGTCCTCCTGACTTCAGACCTCCAAGGCTAGACTTGAGCTGGCCACGCCCAGAGCAGTGCCTTCCTGGAGGCCATGGCAGGGCCTGGCCTTAGGAACCCTCGGCTGGGAGGTGGGCAGCAGGGTGGATGGGCAGAGTAGGGCCACAGGTGCTCATCACTGATCAGAGAATGCATGGACTCCTTCCCCGGGTCCATGCCCTGCACAGCCTCACTCGCTCACCTGTGAGTTCTGGGAGACCCAGAGGGGTCAGTCCTGCCCTCCAAGAGCCCACAGACTACTGGGCAGAGAGGCTCCAGGGGCTTGGCTGGGACCTTAAGCTAAGAGAAGGAATGAGGTTCAAGGAGGCATTAGGCAAAGGAAAGAGGGGCTACAAGAGGTGGGGAGGGTGCAGCTACCACCACTTCAAGGCTTCCCCTTCCCCACTGGCCTCTTTCCCGCCCAGGCTGGACTCAATGGGACCTTGTAGTGGGGGACAAGTGGGCCTATACCCAGGACACACTCTGAGTGAGGCTGAAGTTTCTAGAAAGGAAGAAGCTGTCAGAGAAGATCCAGTTAAGAAGGTCCACAGGTGAGGTTGACCAAAGAAATCTGCTGTAAAATATTTGTTTCCCCCAGCAGTGCCACAAGGGGCTGGGTTTGAGGTCCTGGATGCAGTGGCATGGGGTTGGGGGTGGCCTTTTTTTTTTTTTTTTCGGTACCACCCCCTTTGCCCCCACCTCTTTCAGTTCTGGCCTTAGTAGGGAAGGGCTGGGGGCTTACAGTGTGCTGTAGAACTTTCCTCAGGCCCTGCTGGGTCAGACTTTCTGTGAGGAAGAGGGGATCTCTTCTCTAAAGGAGTGAGAACTCCCCTTTCAATGTACCAATGCCATTAACTGTGTGGAGTCAGAGAGTGCCTGCAAGAAATTGGGCTGTGGCCCTGGCCGATTGGCTCAGTGGATAGAGCGTCAGCCTGCGGACACAACCAAATGCCCCGGGTGCCAGGACAGATACCACATATTCCTTCCTTGTTATTGTTATCATGTTAATTGTTGACTGTCAACTATGCTGTACCCCCCTAAGTAAAAGAAGTGTGACTATCATTTTACTCTTTATCCAATCCCATAGGTTCCCCCCCTTTGCTTTCTCCCACCTCTCTAATCTATCACCACCTCTCTAATCTAATCTATGAATTTCATGTAACCCACCTATGTCTCCTCCTTTGATTTTAATGTGTGAAAATAGGTGAAGCCCTAGCCAGTTTGGCTCAGTGTATAGGACGTCAGCCTACGAACTGAAGGATCCCAGGTTTGATTCCAGTCAAGGGCACATGCCCGGATTTCGGGCTCAATCCCCAGTATGGGGCATGCATTAGGCAGCCAATCAATGATTTTTCTCATCATTGATGTTCCTATCTCTCTCTTCCTCTCCCTTCTCTGAAATCAGTAAAAATATATTAATCAATTAATTAACTAATTAATTAATTTTAAAAATAGGTGAAAAACCGCTGTTCTCTGGAGCATTATCCCAATTGGTTGAGATTCCGCTTCCCAGCAATTGTTGAGAGTTTGGCTCAAATAAACTCATAAAAATTCTTGACAGGTTTGAATGTTTTTACAGTTAACAAAGGGAACGAGGGAGATGAAAGAGACAGTGGACTGATCTGCTAAGATAGGAAGGAGGCGAGGAAGGAGGTGAACACAGGGCCAGACAGGCACGTGAACAGATGGCCAAGACGGTGCTGGGGGGTGTTCAGGCTGGATGAGGGCAGTGCCTGGGCACTCAGAAGGTGGCGGTGGGAGCACAGAGGAGATGCTCTAACTTGGGTTGGGGCGGGGAGACAGGGAAGGCTTCCCGGAGGAGTGTCTGAAAGGACCAGTGGGAAAGCGTGGAGGGAATAGAAAGGAAGCCAGTCTGCCAGAGGGTACAGCAGGAGCAAGGCCTAGAGCAGTGGTTCTCAACCTTGGCTGCACATGAGAATCACCTGGGAATCTTTTTAAAATCCTGATTTCTGGGCCTCATCCTCTGGAAATTCTGTTTCTTTGTTGTGGGGTAAGGCCACAACATTAGTAACAAAGAAACAGAATTTCCTGAGGATGAGGCCCAGAAATCAGGATTTTAAAAAGATTCCCAGGTGATTCTAATGTGCAGCCAAGGTTGAGAACCACTGGCCTAGAGGCAGGAATTAGCCTGTTCCATCCCAGCAGCTCTGTGTCAGTATGGCCCACACAGGAAGTCTAAAGAGAGGAAACAGTCTGGGAGGGATCATGGACTCTACCGTGAGGCATTGAAGAGCCATGGGAGGGACATGTCCTGGTCAGACTTATCTTCCAGAAGGCTCTTTGAGGTTACAGAGTAACAGGCGGGGGCGGGGGGGGGGGGGGGGGGGGGGGGGGCGGGCGTGGGGAGACCAGGGGCGGATGGTGCAGAGCAAATAAGTTCATAAAATCCAGGCTATGTGTAAAGGCAGGTTAGGTGTTGGCTGGGGAAGCCCCTCCACTCCCTCTTTGCCCCCAGAGACAGCCAATCAAGACAGCACTCTAGCCTCCCACCACTGACCCTCTGTAATCACAATGATAGCTCCATGGCCACAAGGAATTGGGTTTGTGCCTATTTGTCTGTGAGCAAATCAGAAGGGGAGGAAGGCATGTTTGAGCCCTGAAAGAACCCAGAGGCTGAGGTCAGATGACCTCATGAAGCAGACTTCAGCATGCCTCTTTTAGGCAGAATTTGGGAGCTGTGTGTTCTTGTCTGGGCCTGTCCCTCTGAGTGTGTTCCTGTCTGGGCCTGTCCCTCCTGGCCCTTTGCCTCTCTGGGCCTGGTTCTCCTCAGCTGTGTGCTGGGAACAATGCCTGTGGTGGGACACTACTCCAACCCAGTCTCCTCCATCTGTGGTCCAGGACTCCTATTCACTCCCGTCCAGCCACAGGCGTTGTGGGAGAGCATGCCTGTGACCTCACCAAGGAGCCCCTGGGTGATCATTATGGATTTCCTGCAGTGGAAGAGCAAGAACCCTCTTAATGGGGAGCCTGAAGGTGGAAGAAAAGCCTTTCAGGAAATTAGCACCAGTGGCAGGAATATTCATCAAAAACTGGTCTCTAGAGGTGCCTCTGGATGATTCATGTCTCTTTCCTAAGGAGCAGCTCTTCTAGCCTCAGGGGAGGACTGGTAGATTCCAAGGCTGTTCCAGAGACACCCCCCGCCCTCCCCCCCCCCCCCCCCGGCCCCCAGACCCACAGCTCCCAAACTCTGGCCCTGTTGCTGGGCCTTTCAGCACCTGCCGGAGGTGCCACCATTGATTTGTTGCTCTAGAATCATGGGATTCTGCATTGCTAGTAAAGACTGCTGTTGGGCAGGGGTCATGGGTTCAAATACAACTGTTCACACTGCTGTGTGATCTCAGACATTCAGTTGGCCTCTCTGATCCTCTCTGGCAGGAGAACTCATGACCTTGCCTGGTTTCTAGGTAACTAATATATCTACAAAACCCAGCAGATCTGGGAAAAGGATAATTTTCCCAAGCATGAGGATACAACCATACCCAAACAAGCTTTGGTAGTGGAGTCTAATGGAAAAAGCAGGGAAACTGCCTGGATAGGGGACCCATTATCCTGGGTGGCACAGGCTTCCCTCTCATAGCTCCTGGGTACGGCAGAAGAATATTGCAGTGCACACCTCCAGGGAGCACCACTTACCAGGTTTACAATGTGAATGAGCTCCTGGATATAAGGTGAACTCCATGCCTGCCTCCTCTGGGCTTGCCACCTACACACACTGATACCACAGGTGCCTCAGAAAAGGCTGTGATTGGGTGATTGTTCCATCACCACCTAACTCATAACATCCACATGGGGCAGTCTTTGCAGTCCAATGTATTCCCTATAGCCTATCCATGGCATCTTGGTGTCCATCTCAATCTCCAATACTACTTAAGTTGTAAGGCATGCTGGGAGCTCGCCTTGGGCAGGAGGGAGCAAGATGACCTTAGCATAAGGTGAGGATAGGGAAGCTATCAAGACTATGGTGTGTCTTTGAGGAGGTTGGGTTCAGTTTCTAGAGCAGGCATTGGTGAGGGGATTCTGTGGGCCAATCGGTCTGCCCAGTGAAGTGGAAAAAGGCTTCTCAGAGGCTTCTGGACCCACACTTAATGAAAGAGTATGAATTTGCCGGCTGAGAAAGAGGAAAGAAGCAAGCTAGATAGAGGAAGTCAGCGAGGCCTGAAACTGAACTCCTTGCCCATTCACTCAGAAGTATCCTCTAGAGCAGGGGTGGGGAACATCGGGCCTGTGGGCTGTATAAGGCCCAAGAAATCATTTGGTCTGGCCCTGCCAAGGCATTAGGGGTGAGTTGATTAAATGTTTGACCAAATACAGCAGGTTAATTTTTTAAGTTGATAATTTTGTATGACCCGAGAATGATGCTATAAACATCCAAATGGCCCTTGGCAGAAAAAAAGGTTCCCCACCCCTGATCTAGAGAAAGGAAATTATTGTTGCTTTATTTTTTTAAACACTTGTTATGAGAGTTTATTTGAGACAAACTGATAACATTGCTGGAAAGCAAGATCTCAAGTGCTTATTGTTTGCTTTATTAATTTTTCTTGTGTACCTAGAGGGAAAGCAGGCTGGTGAGGTGGCCATGGCTAGTAATTCTGATGGCCTATTTACAAGCCAATATTACAGCCTGATGGGAAGCCTGGCTTGCCAGGATGGTTTAGGGCTTAGGAAATTTGGGAACGAATCCAAGAACAGGGCAGGGTGTCAAGGTATCATCAAGAAGGAGACAAAAGGAGTTAAGGTGAAAAAGAATGCATTTAGATTCAAGAGTTGATAATGAGCTAGAAGTGAATGTTGAATTATTCAACCTCCTTTATTGATCTATTGATCTCTATCTGCAGGTCTTGGTTTATTCTTGGTTGGCATTTCCTGTGTCTGAGATGCTGAGAAGAGAAATGTAGGGAGGAGGGAACTGATTTTTAAGACTCAAGAAGAGACAAATTTGTTCCCAAGTATCAGGACCCTTAAAATGCCCATACTTTTTGACATGGTGGTTCTACTTCTGGAACCACTATCCAAAACTTTTAAGAAAAAGCTTCAAGCATCATGATGTTCACAGAAGCCTATTTTATAGCAATGAAAATAGGAAGCAACAAAATAAATGCTTAACAATAGGCGATTGGCCAAGATGCCATTAGGAGTTTTATATAATTATATGGGAAAATATTTATGCCATAGGGTTAGGATAATGGAGCATTCAAAACTGTATCTACAGTATGTCATAACTATGTGAGGAAATGGGAATGGAAGGAGGCCAAAGAAAATATACTGAAATGTTAGCAATGATTGTTTGGAGGTGGTAGGACTCTCTTCTTTTCCTATATTTCCTAAATGTCCTACCAAAAAACACCACAAGTTTTAAATAATTAAAACAACTTAAGAAACACTATGAAGGCTGCACAGTTTTTAAAATATACATTTTCATTGATTTCAGAGAGGAAGGGAGAGAGAAAGATAGAAACATCAATGATGAGAGAGAATCATTGATCGGCTGCCTCCTGCATGCCCCATACTGGGGATAGAGCCCACAACCTGGGCATGTGCCCTGATTGGGAATCAAACTACGACCTTCTGATTCATAGATCACAAATTAGTGGGGAGCCAAATCCACCCAGAACCCAGGGTGTTGCAGTGACCTAGGTTTGTTGACCCTCTCCCTGGTACATTGTATGGACCCACATGCTAGAATGAGGGATGCTGTGGGGCAGCACTCTGTGGATGACAATCAAAAGCCCCTGAACTCATACTTAAAGAAAAAGTATGAGTTTTCCCAGCTGAGAAACAGGAAAAAGTCATGCTAGGCAGAGAGCAGTAAAAGCAAAGGCCCTGAAGCATGTGGGAAATGCAAGCAGGCGAGTATGACTGGATTGTAGGGTGCCATGGGGAGAAATGATGGGAGATGGGGTTAGAAAGGAAAGTAATGACTGTCAGGGGGTCATGAATGCTAAGCAGTGCCTTTCTGCCACAGACAAATCAGAGGCTTGGGGGAGGGGACTTAGGCAGGAGGGCAGTGTGGTTAGAGCTCACCACTGTCATTCTCTAGCCCCCTAGTCTGGTCTGTTTCTCATCACCCACCAGAAACTTAAGGGAAAGGGGAGCAAGTCTAAAGTAGCCCTCAAAGATGGTCAGCCAGGCCTCCTGACCCAGCCTGGCCTTCGTCCCACCACACCAGGCTCAGTCCCCATCCCCAGGCACCCAGACAAACCTCTTGCCTCCCATGACAAAGAGGCTCGTTTGGAGCCTGGGCAAGATTTGCAAACGTCAAACTTGTAATTACAAGGATGAAATCATCTGGTTCCTTTTAAGCAAACGGGTTTATTGATCCCAACACTGAAGAAATGCTATTCTGGGGAAACTTGCTCCTTTCTGCTTTCCTCTCCCTCTGGAATGGCTGAGTTTGTGGGGGAGGGTAGCAGGGGAACTAGGTGGGGTGGGGCTGGGTGGATAACCTCTTGGGAGGGGAAATTCTTAAGGGTGAATTTTATGGTATGTAAATTATATCTCAGAAAAGAATTCTTTAGGGCTCAGGAAACTGCCTTATTCAGACAGATGACACCCTCATCCTGGACTTAGGCCCATCTCCATCCAGAAACTAGAAGCTGGGTAGAGCTAGGGCTTTAGGCACTGTGCCAGCCACTAATTTCCCTCCTCTCCCACCCCCTTCAGGTCTCACTTGTGGCTTCAGATCCTATTTCAACTTCAAGATGGTACAATATTTTCTCAGTAACTGAAGGGAAAGGGTTTCCTTAGAAAAAATGCACCAGCGTCTCAGGGACCTAGGAGGACCTCACTCCCTCTTCAAGGAGAGGAACATGTAGGTAGCTGCTGACACCAGATCTGGATAAAGCCAATCTTTCTACTGGACCTGGGGAGGCAGGACGTCTAGGCTTTGACCTTCCAAGTCAAAGAGGAACAAACAATTCGACTGGGAGACAGGAATGCACCACCATCAAGGGCAAGAGCCACATCCTGCCACAAAGCCCACAATAGGACCCCTTCATTCAACCTACTGGGGACCCTTTGGGAGCATGTTTTGGGTGCTTCCAGAGGAATGACCCCAGCCACAGCTCTCCATGAGTTCACAGTTCATTTAGGGAGAAAAGCAAGACCTTTGGCATCTCCACCAGCAGAGGCCTTAGAGTGGAATGGTTAAGAGCATGACCCTGGGAGCGTCCATTTCCTCATCTGTAGAATAGGGTGAATAATAATAATACCAAACTTCCAGTGTTATGGGGAGGAGTGAACAAAGGTGATATAGTCCAATGCTACGCCATTTTGTTATCGCTAATGAGACAGCATCTTGTCACAGTCCTATGGTCACTTATTTACCTTTTCAGAGTCTCTATTTCCTCATTTGTCAAATGGGGACAAGAAGACCTGTCTTAGAAGGTGATTGCTTGAATGAACTGAGATAAGGGACATGTAAGCACCCAGCTCAGATCTTCACAGTTGGACCAGACAATTGAGGGTTCCCATCCCCTGGTCAGTGCATTCCCGCCCACCCACTCAAGATCAGGAACAGCTGCCCACCCAAGAAGGTGAGGAAGAGGAGGCCCTGGGCTGGCTGAATCCTTAGGAAAGGAAGGCTCCAAGCAGTGGAGCTTCAGAGATTTCAGCCAGATTGGGGAATGAGGGGGGTGTTTCTAGGTATAGATACCCTCAGGCTTCCATCTGGTGGCCCTACCAGAGCTGACTGGATTGCAGGGTGCCATGGAGGGGTTTACTAATCCAAACCCAGATGGTCAGAAGCACAGAGCTAAATATAGCTGATCTGGGTGAAACTTTCCTTTATTAATTTCCTTTAAATCAGTTTTAAAAATAAGTGAAAAAAAGTTTAATAATAATAATAATAATAATTTTTAAAAAAGGTATATAGAGGTCAGCTGAGGGGATGACTTCCTTCAGCCTGTGGCTAGTTTCCCGGTCATCCTGGCTGGTTGGACGCCAGACAATGCTGAGTGTGGGTTACCCTGTGGCTTGGAGTTGCCAAAGGCTGTCTGTGGTGTTGCTGTTCTGGGTTGGCCTGGCAGGCTTTTTCATCCCTTTCCCTCAGGACATCGTTTCCCACCCCCATGAGGCTGACGGAGTACTCTGCCCTGCTCTGCACTCCCACGGTTCCTCTCCAGCTCCCTTGAACATAAAAAATAATTTGCCTTGACCTAGACCTTTTCCTTGTCAAAGCTCATGGTGTCTGTCTGGGCATCTTAGCCACTCTAGGGTTATTTCACCTTTTATTTATTCCACATTTCCCATGGCAGAAACTATTATTACTAGAGTTCGAAGACCAGGATCAGCTGCAGGTCTGGGAGCCCCACCTGGACCCATTGTGGATTAAGAGTGCTGCTTTCTGGATCAAGTTTAGAGACAGAAATGGAAAGTTTTATACAGCTGTCTACCTAAACAGAATATGGTGGTGCTGAGTGGTATCACATGGGATATTTTCCTTTTTCCTACAATAGAAGTCAACAGCAGAAACTGTTTCCCTGACCACTGGCCTCAGACAGGCTTTGTTGACTCGGAGCAAAGCCATCGTCTGCCTCTCATTTAGACAATGGCTGTGTTGCCCTCGTGTCCAAAGGTCTTAGCGGAAATGGGAAGACTTGGGGTAGAGGCAGCAGATGAATGAAGGCTGCTATTACTGTGAGTGACTTAGTTCTGCGTTGGTGCCTTGGGACCCAGGCTGCCTCACTCACCTCTCAAAATAAGTTGCAGATGTTTTAAGGCTGGTTTTGTCTGCACTTTGCCTGTGCTGATGTGGAGTTTCCCCCTCCAGTTTCATCAGAGCCTTTAGGCAGCAAAATAAAAAGGACATCCTTTGCCAGATGCAGCTGATACAAACTCCTCAGTGGACCCACAGGCACTCCCACTCCTTCCTTTGGGTAAAACTGCTCTTTCCCTCTTTCAACCATCAGGTTCTCTCTGAGGATGTCAAACCCAGACTCCCAAGCCTAGATGCGAGCGCATATGATATAAACTGGTCGGTGTCATCACATCAGTGATGACATAGTCCAGTGATTCCTGGACATAGTGATTTGGTAGAGGGGAAGAGTATGTGACCTAGACTGGACCAATCAAAGTCCTTCCCAGGAATTTTATGACTTGGCGATGGAAAAATGGCTGTTCCCATCCTTTGCCAGGAAATTAACGCCATCAAGAGAGCTTGAGAGAATTAAGGAGTGAGAAGAAATGGAGGAATAAAAAAGAGACCCTCTCTGTGATTTATTTACTTAAAATAAAACAGACCCCTTTTTTAGCTCTATTTGCTTGAATTGGGTTTCTGTCACTTGCAATTGAAAAAGACCTGAGAGGAAGATTCTGAGAAAGAGGGAGGCCTAACAATAGTGGTTGTTGACATCCATACCTATACCCGTTCTATTTGTATACAAACATACATTCATTCGCACAGGCTTGGTGTGGACAGAGGAGCATGCCCTTGGAAGGAATTGATTCTATATTTGCTATTCAGAAAGAGTGTGTTTGTTAAAACCATCAGCCTACACGTTTTTTTATTTATTTTATTTATTTTTATTTTTATTTTATTTTATTTTTTATTTTTATTTATTTATTTATTTATTTATTTATTTATTTATTTATTTATTTTACACGTTTGACTTTGCTGAAAATTCCCTCCCTGACCTTGGGTGATGGATCACTTTCTGGACCTCTGTTAGGGTTACCAACCATCCCATGTTGCCAGGGAGTGGGTGGTTTCCTGGGACATGGGAGTTTCATTGCTAAAATAGGACAGTCTCGGGAAAACCAGGACAGTTGGTCACCCTAGCTCAGTACTTTATCTGTAAAAATGAGATAGGAATAGACAGGGAGGGGAAATTCAGCCAAACTCTGCATTCGCAGACATTGCCAATTGCTCTGGGCACTAATTCCCATGAGTTTAGGTGTATCTTCACAATCCTTTGCAATATGGCCAACTACTGTCAATCAGGGTTGGCACCACTTGCCATCCTTGGACTGAGTTTTGTGTTTTTTTTAAAATATATTTTTATTGATTTTTCAGAGAGGAAGAGAGAGAAACATCAATGATGAGAGAGAATCATTGGCTGCCTCCTGCACGCCCCATAATGGGGACTGAGCCCGCAACCCTGGCAGGGGCCCTTGACTGGAATCAATCCAGGACCCTTCAGTCCGCAGGCCCACGCTCTGTCCACTGAGCCAAACCGGCCAGGGCAAAGATCAGAATTTATTGAGGACCAACTTGGAGTCAGGGTCTGTCATAAATCCCATGTCAGACAGCTTGGGCTACATGACTCCTAGAAGTTGTCAATCTTTTGGGACTTGTTTGCACATTTGGGTAAAGATATGGACTGGCATTGGGATATATTTATAAATCCAGCTTGTTACTCTTTGGAAACGTAAATTAATTGCGTGCTCATTATGTGTTAGACCTACATCAAGGCTCTCACGCTAATACTGTGAACTTGTGAAAGTCTGAATTTTGGAAATAAGCAACCCGAGGCTTAGCGGTCCAGTCTTGTCTAAGGCTCCCGTCAAGGGCGTCCAGTAAGGTCTCACCTAGGACCGTCTGACACTCACGGCTCCGACCTTTTCCATTAGACCCGGGTTCAGTGGGATGCTCCGCTCTGATTCCACCTTTAGTCTTTGAAGTGCACGTTTTCCACCCATCCCCTTCGGTTTGGAGGCGCCAAGTCCTCAAGGACTTAAATTTCCTTGCCTTTAGGTCACAATTTTGGTTTACTCCGTCCGTCTGGGAAGTCCAAAAGTTCCAGACAATCGAAGGAAAGGAGCCGCGCGGGCCGCTCCCACTCCATGGACCGGGCAGACCCCCACAGGGCGGTCCCACGGGGAGTGGCCCGCGGGTCGGCCGGGGGAAGAGGGCCGCGCGGCGGGAGGAGCCAGGTTCCCTGCAGCCCGGCGGCCCGCAAGCGGGGGCGGCGCATGCGCGGCGCGGCCCGCGGAGTTGTGAATGGTACGTTTTGTTTGCTGGAGTTTGGGGCGGGCGAGCGGGCGCGCGAGGGGAGGGGTGGGACCGGCGGGGGCGGGGCCGACGGGCCAGCGAGGTGGGCGGTGAGAGGAAGTGGCGGCGGCGGCCGGGGGCGGCGGGTGCTGGGTCCGCGCGGGCGGCAGGCAACGGCTGAGGCGGCGGCGGCGTGGGCTGGGCTCGAGCGCGCGGCGGCACCCAGACTCCGGGAGCGGGAGCCCACGCGCGCGGGCGCCTGAAACAAAGGGCTCCGCGGGTTAGCGGTCAGTCGGTCAACGCGGAGCCGGCCAGCGGGTGCCCGCGCGAGCCCGGAGCCCGACCGGCCGGCGCGGTCTCAGGGCGGGAAGATGCCGCGCGTCGTGCCCGACCAGAGGAGCAAGTTCGAGAACGAGGAGTTCTTCAGGAAGCTGAGCCGCGAATGCGAGGTGAGGCGGGCGGACGGCGCGGAGGCCGCGCGGCGCGCCCCGAGTGGGCCCGGGCGGAGAAAAGTTTGGGCGGCGCGGCCCCCGGGAGCCCCGCGCCGGCGCCCGCGGAGGGGGCAATCTCGCCCGGGCCGCCGTCTGCCCGCAGGCTCTGCTTGTCCTTATCGGCGCCGCGCGGGGCGGGAGGGAGGGCGGGCGGGCGCGCGGGCGGCGCCGCGGATTTGGCTTCTGATTTCGGGCTGTCTCTGCCTCGCAGATTAAGTACACGGGCTTCAGGGACCGGCCCCACGAGGAGCGCCAGGCGCGCTTCCAGAACGCCTGCCGCGACGGCCGCTCGGAAATCGTAAGTCGGCGGGCCGGGGGGCGGGGGTTCCGGGGGCGCCGGGCCCCGAGGCGCGCGCGGGTCACTTGTTGCGCGGGGGCTGCGGCGGCCCAGGTCGGTTCCGGACGCCGCGGCGGGTCCCGGAACTGAGCGGGCGCCGTCTCACTTCCTACTCGGGATTCAAAATGCGAAAGCAGCTGCCGGCGGGCCGCGCGTCCTCGCGCGGAGACGCTGCCCCGGGACCCTCGGCCGCGGGTCTGTCTCCCAGACGCGGCTCGGCAGTTGGCCGTCGGCGCACGGAAACCCGAGGCGGACCGAACAGGCCAGGTTAGGTGTAGGCTGTGATCCGAGAAGGGGGTCGGTGTTTCTAAGGCAGGAAACACGCATTCGGATAAAGAACTGGGCTTCATTCAAGGACCTGGCTCCTGCAAGATAGTGTGTTGGTAAGTCTATACGTGAAGCTCTCTCCTTCCCAGCATAGCTCAAAATAATAAATCTTTACGCCAGTTATCTATTGCCCTTATAGAGAAAACAAAAAAATGCCCTAAAGAACGTGCCGCGATCTTTTCTTAGAATGTTAAACCCTAGGAGAATCAGAGAGAAACCATTATCGTCTTTTTTTTTTTTTTTCCCGAAGCTAAAAAGCATACCCCGTTTGTGCTGCATGGATTTTCAAAAACCACAGTTGATCTTGAGGCCGTGTTATGGGTGGTAGATTTGGTGCTTTGCCTCCACCAAACCTGATGTGTTAAAAGAAAAAAAAGTGTTCCAGTTTCCCTTATCTCCTTTTGATTTGTCCTGTGGAGGTGCTAATGACGGGGGAATGAGGAAGCCAAAGAGTGGGTGGGAAGAAAGGAAAGGTTGATTATTTAAAAAAAAAAAAAAAAAAAAAAAGTTGAAATACTATGTGATGGAATCCAAAAATTATCTACTCCGGGATTGGGCCCATTGCATTTGAAGAGACTTGAAGCTACTGTGCAGTTTGAGTTTGGGTTAACAATGGGAGGACATATTGGTACATTTACTTCTCCCACCTCCTTTATAGAGCATCTACTTATTTTTATTGATACATAATTCGCATACCATTAAATTTTCTCCAACAAAACCAAGTTTATTTTTAAAGGCTACTTCCATATTTAAAATGAAGGTTTTTTAGAATCATATTACAGAAAATGCGAAGATACTAGCTAAATTTCCCAGGAGGTGTAGAATAGTTGGTGATTATTGAATGTTATGAAAGAAAAGCTCCTGCTTTTAGCTCACTGCCAAATTTCTTGAGTAGTTGTAATCATATGACTATAATGTGTAAGACAAATATTTTTTGGTTTTGTTATTGAGTGGTAAAAGAATCACTTATTACTCGGTCCTGTAATTGTATCATTCTTTGCATGTGTTTCCTTTTGCAAAAGGTGATGGTATACCTAACTAGTGGATTTCCTGGAGGTAATTGATGTAAAAGATGAGATACAGACTATTGTCAGGACTATTGTAAAGCTGGGGGTTTTTTGGAAACCAAATGAAGAATAGCTATTAACAGTTTTTCTGTCATATCAGAACTTTACTGCATGTAATTATGAACTGGGAATGTAATTTAACCCGCAGTGTATCTGAATTACTGTACTATAATGTTGCTGTAATATTTTATAGGTGGCTTGTAGTTGTCATAGACTTTCTAGGGATAAGTCAGACAGATGTTCTAGTTCTTCCTCTCTTCCAAATATTTCATCCTACAAATTTTAATAAGTTCTTAATATCTGACAAGTATTAAAAGTTGAAGGTACATTGAAAGATTTGCTCTTAAAATGGCATATGTGTCTTAATTTGTTGAATAATGTAACTGTTTATATTTGGTAAGGAATTTCACATTACCCTCTCTAGTTTCCCCCCTTTAATTCAATGCTCTCCACATGTAAATTACAGTATGGTATTCTTATCCTAGACTAGAGGGTGGAGACCACATTAATTCTGTGGTATATTCATTAATATACTCCCCTCTATGCAGTTACTTTGCACAATGCCTTTTGCATCATAGGTACTTGATTAATTCAGTTTAGAGGTTACTTAATGTAATGCCTAAAATTTGTCTTTTGACTTTTGAACAGGCAGTAGCTTTTACCTATTTGGTTATGGAAAATAGATATGGAAAAGGCATTCTTTGGCCTCTATTTTGACAGCAGTTATATACTGTAACAAATATTTCCCACAATTATTCCCAACCTAAGCTCTATGATGCTCATCTCTTCTTAACTATAAAACTTACCCAGATTTTATGGTAGCATGAATAAAAGTGATCATGGGTGAGGGATAGAATCTATTCTATTCTATTTGGTAAACTGATTTATTCCCCCGGTAAGTTCTTACTGGAGATGTCTTCAACACTACTGATTAATAAAAGGAAAAAATACTTATGATAGGTATGGTGACTCTACTGGGAGAACAGTAAAAATCATGTGTATATTTTTAAAATTTTATTTTATTGATTCGAGAGAGAAAGAGATGGGGTGGGGAGAGATTGATTTGTTGTTCCACTTATTTATGCATTCATTGGGTATATGCCCTTCCTGGAGATTGAACTGACAACCTTGGAGTGTCAGAACAATGCTCTAACTAACTGAGCTACCTGGCCAGGACAAAACCATATATTTTTAATCCTGAAAATGGAAGGATAAAACCTATGTTGGATTGGCACAATGTGTGTGCTGTTTTATAATTTATGAAACCATAAAATATAGTCGGGGCAATCTGGAAATCTTACATATAGATAGGGATGCCGGTATAGCATTTTTATGTTTTCAAAGATAATTTTCTGAGCTAATGTATGTATAGGTATTCATTAAAGAGTTCTGTGGTCAAATAAATTTGGGAAATGTTATTCTAGAATGATCTGGTTTTTTTTTTATCACTTCTATCTCAGAGAGAGGGATCTTGATGATATAATGGGCATGAAGTGAGGAAGCAGGAAATCTCTTCTGAGGTTGGTGTTCAGACAGGAGGTGAGGTAATAAGATCTGTAGACTGTTTTTACTGAGCATAGAGCTGATTTGGGGTACAGTGGGTGGAAGGATTTGTTACTAGGTGAATACTGAAGAAACTTGCCTGGGAGATTTTGATACAAGGCTTCATTTCATGGGCTGAATCTCTTATTTGCTACCACTGTGCTCTGAGAATTTCATTATCTGAGGGTGGAAAAAGTTAGCTCAAAATTATTTCTTTTATTTAGCAGGTACTTATATATCATTTACTTGATCTGTTCTAAGCACTTTACAAATATTAATTTGTGAGGAAACTGAGGTAGAGTTAAGTAACTTGCCTAAGGACATAGCTAGCAGTCTACTTTTAATTTAAACTATTTAATTTCACTTGATTGTTTTTTAAACTTAGCTAATAGTGGGATAAGATTTTTTTAAGTTAATATTGTAATGATGTTTGTTTAGTGTCTGTTCATAAGAAAGGGTATCCCAGTTGGTTAGGGAAATGCTATCAAAACTGTAGAAATTTAGCAGTTAGGTTGACAATTGTACCTAACGGTACCAGTAATAAAAATAGGAAGTATAGCTCTGAATCATCAGGAGAACTAGAGGATAGTTGAATCAGCTAAAGGCTTTGAACAAATCGCCAAAATGTGACCCCCTTTCAGATGAAGACTCTGCTTGAAAGCTTTATGCTTTACAACTTTAATTGGTAAAATAAAACAAAAACATTCTATTTTAATTAATAAAAAAATTCCAACAAAGAAAAATTTACATTTAGATGATAAAAAATGTGTTGTTTTTTCAAAATGCTTTTTACTTCTTAATTTCCCTTGGGGAAAAGGGACAGTGTTCCATTTTTTTTTACTTGGGGGGGAAAATATAGTTAAATTGCTCAGGGACTACACAGACTGACACTTCATTGAAATGGATTTAGATTGTTCTGTCTGTTGAGCTATCCTAATCTTTTATAAATATTAGATGAATACTCTTTTGTAATAGTCAGATCCAGTTATCCTGAAGTCAGATTTTAGAAAATGCTGTGTGTGTGTTTTTTTTTAATCACCCAAGGTTTTAGAGGGAATGGGAAGTGCTGTCAGGGCACATGCTAATGTATGGTTTATCAGAAGTGGACAGTCCTGTGCATTTTTAACATGGGCTTTAGAGCAAGGGCTATCAAGAAAAATTAAAATGTCCCATTTATACAACTTTAAATTGTATGTTTTAGAATTCAACATGTTTAGATCTTCAGTGATTTTCACACTTTAAAAATAAAAGTTTTTAAATTCAGGGATGGTGGCTTCTGGTTAGACATTAGCAATGCACAATCCTAACGTCAGCAAGAACTGACCTGAAAGAAAGTATTGATTTCCATGGCTTGATTTTATATTTAAGCAGCCAATGGCAAATGTCCTCAAAATGGAATCAGATGTTTGTAACTTAATACTTAAGAAAAATGATGAGTGCATGTTTTTTACTTTTAAGTATTCTTAGTGCTGCCTGGCTTAAGACAGAAACTGATGTAAAAATAAATGACTGCCTGCATAATTTATGTAATGTCCTGCTCCTGATCCTGTTTGTATTGATTTTTCTAAAAGGCTTTTGTGGCCACAGGAACCAATCTGTCTCTCCAGTTTTTTCCGGCCAGCTGGCAGGGAGAACAGCGACAAACACCTAGCCGGGAATATGTCGACTTAGAAAGAGAAGCAGGCAAGGTAGGAAACATTTCTTTGTAATTTGAAATACTATGGATTGTTTTATTAGAAATTATCTGATGATATACATTAATAAAGAGATCATAGTTCTGATTATAAAGGGATATGTTTTCATATTATAAGGATGTATAATTTTAAAAAATCACTCAAACTTTTATATCATTCCATTGCTGATTTCATGTGTATTAACATTCACCTTAGAAAGTTCTAGCTAGCCTTTAGTGTACTTTCTTACACGGAGCATTAAAAACTTAATTTCTTTAAATGTTTGGCAGGAAATACTCTTTTTCTAAAATATTTGTGACTACAGTGCTGTAAAAAAGAAATTAAGAGAAAAATGAGAAAAGGCTTTGTAGGCTAGGCTTTAAATTTAATAATATTTAGAAATAGCTCCTGGGTAGTTTCTGGTTCTGTTAATAATTTAATTTTGAAGAAACAGCATGAAAATTTTAACTTGGAAATAATTTCTTTGTTTTGAGAAAAAGCTTCTGAGAAAACAAATAGATGCCATAAAATTTTTATGTTGGAAGTTTATGTTGAAGATGAAAAATATAAGTGGAAATATTTAAGCTGAGAGCTCTGTTAAAAACTAAGTTAATGTATATTATAATTTTGGTGAAATTTTAATGAATATTGTGGATTGGTTCATCTTTTTATGTAGGAGTTGACTTCAATATAATATTTAAAGAAAGAAAATTTTAACCTTATTTTATACTTAACTTTTCTCCTGTTTCCTTTGCAGTGTTTCCATACCTGTTTTTATCAACTTGCTAAATTACTTTTCTGTCATGAGTAGCATAACCTATCACTTTATTGTAAAACATAAGAAATATCTCAATATTCCTTTGAGGAACTTAAAAAAATTTTGTATTAGAATGTATTAGGTAGGAAAAGGATTTCTTATCTTCTATATATACAATGAAGTCTTCTTTGTTTTCTTTAATTTTATGAAATAAGGTTTGATCTTTTGTCAGTGATAAACTAATCTTTGGGAAGGGAGAGGGGAAAATAGGTACAGAATGTAAAAAATTAGTAATAAGTAATTTGCTTTCCTATGTGTTAGCTTTTATGTTTGAAAGATTAAATGAAAATGTTCCAGATCTACTATTTGCTCCTTTTTTTTTAAATCCTCATCCTAAGATAGTTTTTCCATTAATTTTTAGAGAGAGTGGAAGGGAGTGGGGGCCGGGGGGGACAGAGAGAGAGAAAAAAATATTGATGTGAGAGAGACACGTCAATTGGTTGGGGGCTGAGGATTGGGCTTGCAACCAAGCTACATGGTCATGACCAGAATCAAACTGGGACCTTTTAGTCCTAAGGCCGAAGCTCTATCCACTGAGCAAAACCGGCTAGGGCCAAGGGCAGAAGTTTTGAAGCCATTATATGATTTTTGCTTTTTTGGGGGTGGGGAGGGGGTCTATTTGGTACATGTATGTATGACTAAATTGAAGATATTATTGTTTTCCTTGTTCAAAACGCTTCCTTAAAGTGTGTTGAACGTGGTAGCTCAGATACAGCAGACATAGACCAGAAATAAATCCTTTCCTTTCAACTTTTAACGCTAAACTATTTTGACTTCAAAATTGATATCTCACTTGGCTGGTGTTGCTCAGTGGTTGAGCATAGACCTAGGAACCAGGAGGTCACAATTTGATTCCCAGTCAGGGCACATGCTGGGTTGCAAGCTCAGTCCCCAGTAGGGGGAGTGCAGGAGGCAGCCAATCAATGATTCTCTTTCATCATTGATGTTTCTATTTCTATCTCCCTCTCCCTTCCTCTCTGAAATCAATAAAAATACATTTTTAAAAATTGACATCCCAATGTTACTGAAGTCTTCCAGTGTTTAATAACTATTAAATGGTGTTAACTCTACTAGGAAGTATATTTGCTTGAATTAATTTAATGATATATGTTTACTAGATTGAAGACCATATTATTTTTGGACTTAAGCCATTGAGATGTTTTTAGTTATATGACCAACAGTACCAAAAATGTTTTAATGGCGTATTCTAGTATTTAGAGGATATGTTTTCAAATATATCAGGAAAAGTGATAAAAACAATGTAAGATATCAGGAAACTTGCATTTCATTAATGTTTGTTTTAGAAGTTTTTTTCTGTAAAGGGCCAGGTACAAAATATTGTCATTGTGCTCTCTGTTGCAACTACTTATTTCTGCTGTTAGAGTGTGAAAGAGGCCATAGACATGTGTAAACAGATGAGTGGCTGTGTTCCAAGAATGGTAACACTGGCAAAAAAATCAGTTTCTTTAGATTTAAATCTGTAGATGTTTATGTGTAGGTCATATATTCCTCAAATATAATTTTGCCAACACCTGTACTACATTAGTGGGATCTACAGGAAAAAAAGCATTTTAAAGCAAACAAGAAAACAACTGCTCATATTACACCATACTACTGGGATAAAGTATGCCAGAGAATTTGGAAAAAAAGTACTGACCAATGTTTTTTCATCTGTGGAGTTCATGGGTCTTTTTCTCTTCCTCCTTTTTTAAAATTTTTTATTAAATATATTTTTTATTGATTTCAGACAGGGAAATAGAAAAATCAATGATGAGAGGGAATCATCGACCGCCTGCCTCCTGCACGCCCCCCCACTGGGGACCGAGCCCACAGCCTGGGCCTGTGCCCCGACCAGAACCAAACCTGAGACCCCTCAGTCCGCACGCCGATGCTCTGTCCACTGTGCCAAACCAGCTAGGGCTCTTCCTCTTTTTTTATGGTCTCTTTCTGGTAACTATTAGCTTCTATTTCTATCTCAACAGGGCTAGGACTAGAAGCAAGGAAAAACTGAAGGAAACTTCCCCAAATGTTAATTATTTACCTCTGCTCCTTATATTGGATCACAAATCAATGTCTTCCACATACTCTCAACCAGGTTACTTCCTGAAGCAGCTTAGTTTTCTTCCCATTCATACCCAGCTTTGAGAAAACTAGTGGTTAATAAGGCTTTAGAATTAGGCAGAATTAAGTCCTGGTTTCATTTGCTAGTATGTAACTTTGGGCAAATTATTTAATCTATGGTTTTCATTGTAAAATGAGGTTAATGCATACTTTCTAGGATTGCCCTCGTGATTGAAATAGTGAATATAAAGTGCTTAGCCCAATACCTGACACAGTTACAAAAAGTTCATTCAGAAAGTGTTTGTTGAACACCTATTATATGTACTGAGCACTGTCCTAGGTACTTGTGATACATCAGTAAACAACAACAACAAAAAGATTCTACCCTGGAGGTTGTTTTATGGCAGGAGTGGAGGAGTAGACAATATACATAATAAACTATATATTATGTTGCAAAGTGGTAAGTGCTCTGGGAAAAAAAGAAACAGTAGAGTAAAATAAGGATGAGCAGGTGTGTTTGCAGTTAATCAATAAGATGGTCTGGGTAAAGAAGATCATACTTGAGCAGAGATCTGAAGGTAGTTAGGGAATGATGAGCCATTTGGTTATGGGGAAAGGTGTTCTAGACAGAGAAGACCTCCATTGTGAGGCTCTAGCGTGGAACCACGCACTGTGTGTTGGATAGACAGCAAGCAGGCCCCAGTAACTGGAGTAAACTGAGCAAGGAGAATAGTAGGAGATAAGATCTGGGAGATGAGAAGCCAGTTTGTCTAACCACTGTGGCCATTCTAATGAGGTGGACTTTGAGTGAAATGGAGGGATGGTTCAGGTTTTTGAGCAGGTGAAATATCTGCCATAGATTTTGAAAGGATCACTGTAGCTGCTGGGTTAACAATAGGCTACAGGGGACAAGAGTGAAGTAGGGAGACCAGTTTGACTATTATGGTGGTAGCAGTGGAGGTGGTGACAAGTTGTCATAGTATACATGTACTATGAGATAGAGCCAACAGTGTTTGCTTCTGGGTTGAATGTGGAGTGTGAGAGTCAAGAAAGGCTCTAACATTTTTGGCTAGAGCAACTGGGAGTATGGGATTGCTGTCATTTGAGATGGGAAAGGCTGTGGGTGGAACAATTTTGAGGAGCAGTTTAGGACGTGAGTTTGTGGTGGTAGATTGTTATTGCAACTTATCTTTTCTCACCAACTACCCTTAAGTCATGGCACTGCTTTTTAGTAAGTAACCCTTTGTCTGCTTAGCTGAAGAATTCAGTGGCCTTTTAAAAAGAATCAACTCTACTGAAGTATAGTTTACATACAATAAAATGCACCCATTTTAAGTGTATACTTTGAGTTTTAACAAATGTACACACCCATGTGAAAACCACCCACAATCAAGATAATCTTTCAGTCATTCCCAAAAGTTTCCCCATGCCCTTTTACAGGAATCTAGGAGTGGCTTGGCTGGATGGCTCTGGCTCAGGGCTGGGGCTGTGCAGTCTCTGAAAACTTGACTAGAGCTGAAGCAGCCACTTCCAAGCTCAACTTGTGACTTTTAGTAGGTGGCTTCAGTTTGTAGTCACGTGTTCTGCTCTGTACAGAGGGAAGAAAATGAAGTCACTCTGCTTTTTATGACCTGTTCCATCATTTATGCCTTACTCTGTTCATTAGAAGCGAGTCACTAAGTGTAGCCCACACACTCTAGCTCACATTCAGCAGCAAGGCAGAAGATTTATTCACATACTTGGGCGTGAATACCAGGCGGCTGGGATCATTGGGGCCATCTTGAAGACTGGCTACTACAGTATTCACTTAGGTATGGTGAATTCAGAAAAAATTTGAATGCTAATAGGAAACAGAAGCTTCACATTCTCTCTCATTCGAAATACGGCTTCATGGTCTAAGAAAATAGGTTCAGCAAAATCACTTCTTTTATTTATTGAATATTTTCAAAGCAAGGGTCTTTAATAAGGAAGGTTTGTTAATGGATAATTGACTATAAATAGGTACTTTGTGTTCAATCAAGTCAGATCACAATTTTATAATTTGTCTATCAAATATAGTTGGAACTTTTGTACCCTGGTGTCTAGTGAGCTGTCTACATTGACTCTTAATAAGGGTCTTTTTCAGAAGTTTTAAAATAATACAGTGCAGTGGAAAGAGCTCTGGATTTGAGTCAAATGACAATCATAACCATTTTCCTTATTTGTAAACTAGAGGCTCAATGCATGAAATTCGTGCAAGGGGCTTGGACCTGGCAGCTGCAGCGGCTTGCCTCGGCCCTCGCAGCCCCGGCTTCATCCAGAATGTCATCCGGCTATCTGGTCTAATTAGCATATTACACTTTTATTATTTTGGATGGGAATCAGAATGTCTGCGTTATTCATGTATCTCATGTATGTGAGGATTAAATGAGTTGCCAGAATATGTGAAAATGCTTTTTAAATTGTGATGCTCTATCCAAAGTTGGGCTATTTGATGGAGTTTTGGTGGTGTAGCATGCCTTAGGTCAAGCTTCACTTCACGTAGCTGTGCAGTGTTGTAATACCACATCTTTCCCAAGTGGTCCATTTTGGTGCCTTAATAAAACCCTAAAGCAAAAATGTTCTTAATTCTTCCTAAATCTAAACTGCTTTCCTCTAATTTAGCTGTCATAGGACAAGGAAAGCAACTGATCAGAATTTAAATCATTCTTACATTAAATTTTTATAGACCAGACAACTCCAGTTCCTTTGATCTTTCCTCTTAGGACCCATTTCTAATTACTTTTTATTTCAAACAAATCAAATTATTATGGTTGACCAAAACTTGTTAGTCTTTAGTAGTAAGATTAATGGTTTTTGCATGCATTCTGTGTTTTATAAAGTCTCATTTGGGATTTTGAATTAATGATTGTATGTTCTTACTACATAATTTAGTTTTTGAGTATAAAAATAAAGGGTATGCCCTAACCGGTTTGGCTCAGTGGATAGAGCGTCGGCCTACGGACTCAAGGGTCCCAGGTTCGATTCCGCCCAAGGGTATGTACCTTGGTTGCAGGCACATACCCAGTAGGGAGTGTGCAGGAGGCAGCTGATCGATGCTTCTCTCTCATCGATGTTTCTAACTCTCTATCCCTCTCCCTTCCTCTCTTTAAAAATTCAATAAAATATATTAAAAAATAAAGGGTATGAAAAATATAAACTGTGAAAAAAATGAACTTTACACTGTTTACTATTTTTTCTATGGAAATTGAATATACTATCTAGTGTTACTACATTGGCAACAGTTGTTTCATTCCTGTTTATAACTTATTTTAATTGATAGTCAAACATGTACCAGACACAGAAATAGTTATAAGTATACGTGATTAGAGTACCTACTCTAGCCCTAGCTGTTTGGTTCAGTGGATATATTAGAGTAGGTACTTTTTATTTATTTATTTATTTAAAAAATATTTTTATTGATTTCAGATAGGAAAGGAGAGACAGAAAGAGAGAAACATCATGATGAGAGAGAATCATTGATCAGCTGCCTCCTGTACACACCCCACCACAGATCGAGCCCGCAAGCCTGGGTATGCGCCCTTGACCAGAATCGAACCCAGGACCTTTCAGTCCACAGGCCAATGCTATATCCACTGAGCCAAACCAGCTAGAGCTAGAGTAGGTACTTTTTAAATAAATGTTTTTGGTAAGCTATGTTTTTCCTTTCTGAACTTTTATACTTAATCTTTGTCATTCTTTTGCATTAGCATCAAATAGCAAAGCAAAATTTAACAGCATTTGATTTAAGGAATGAGGAGAGACTCTTGTTTTAAATGGTTCTCAGAGGCCTGTGACTGCTTCTTCTGGAGCATTTTGCTTACTTGCCTGCAGGATCTTTGTCCCAAAATAAATATTGTGTCTGTTTATATACCATCCACAATTTGGCAGGGCTTAGAGGACTCCTTGATGTTAGCTTTGAGAAATCCTATTCAAGCTCAACAAGTTCCTTCTCCTTCGGCAGCCCAGTCACTCCAAATAAAAGATATCTGTGGTAAAGCTTTGGAATGTGATTTTCCCCTAGAGAAACTGAAGCAACTTTACAATTAGCTTGTCAGATCTAGATTTTGTTTCAATTCAGCTAAAATATGAAGTATATTTTCCAGCACTTAGTTATCAACAGTTTAGTGCATTAAAATAAGTAATCTGGCTTTTAAAAATGTTTTAAGTATACTATAATAACTGAATTAGAATTATAAAATTTAGCACTGGAAGTCATATGTTTATATTTTTTAAAGAAAAGCTTTTATTTCAATAATTTTTAAATCTAAGAGGCAGAGTTGACTGGTTTCCTGAACAAATAAGAATGTTTAAAAATTAAGATGTCAGCCGTAGCCGGTTTGGCTCAGTGGGTAGAGCATTGGCCTGTGGACTGAAGGGTCTCAGGTTTGATTCTGGTCAAGGGCACATGCCTGGGTTGCGGGCTCCATCCTCAGTAGGGGGCGTTCAGGAGGCAACTGACCATTGATTCTCAACATTGATGTTTCTATCTCTCCCTTCCTCTCTGAAATCAATAAAAATATATTTTTAAAAATCTTTTGAAATTTTTTTTAAATCCTCACCCAAAGATGTATATATATATTTAAATATATTTTATTGATTTTTACAGAAAGTAAGGAAGAGGGACAGAGAGTTAGAAACATTGATGAGAGAGAAACATCAATCAGCTGCCTCCTGTACACCCCCTACTGGGCATGTGCCCGGAACCAAGTACATGCCCTTGACCAGAATCGAACCTGGGACCCTTCAGTCTGCAGGCTGACACTCTATCCGCTGAGCCAAACCAGTTAGGGCCCAAAGATATTTTTTCCATTGATTTCTAGAGAGATTAGAACAGAGTGTTGCGGGGGGGGGGGGGGGGGGGAGAAACATCGATGTGAGAGAGACACATTGGTTGCTTCCTGCATGGCCCCTACTGGGGATAGAGCCTGCAACCCAGGCATGTGCCCTTGACCGGAATCGAACCCAGGACCCTTCATTCCAAAAGCCAATGCTCTATCCACTGAGCAAACCGGTTAGGGCTACTATAATATTTTTTTAAAATGCTTACAGAGATGACAGGAATGGGTTGCAAAAAATAACATCTGCCTCTTTTATTTTATTACTAGTGTCTCAGTGCACGAAATTCGTACACATTAAAAGGGGATTAATTAGAGGAAATATTTTAATATTGCTATTTGCCCTTTCTCTATAATAGAAGTGTCAGAGATGAAAGAAAATTGATAAAATGTATCAGAGTCTGGGACGCACCATGGGACCCAGAGTCAAGTCCCTGCCCATTCATGTGCACCTCAAAATTGTGTGAGACCCAAACCTGGCCGCCGCCCCCCACCCCCACCCCCTTTTGGCTAGATCCAAACTCGTCTGGTCCCACCCTTGTCAAACCCCGCCAGGCTGGGAGTGCAGCCTCAGGTCCCCTGGCCCATTGCTGGAGTGGAGGGCTTGGCCTGAGGTCCCCTGTCAAGCCCCACCGGGTGGAGGGTGCAGCCTCAGGTCCCCTGGCCTGGCACCAGGATGAGGGGCGTGGCTTGAGGTCACCTGTCAGGCCCCATTGGGGGTGGGGCACAGCCTCAGGTCCCTGCTGATTGCTTGTTAAGGCTTGTTATGGGAACTTGGCCTCCACTGTGGGTGTAGCCATCTTATGTTACAGAAACCCCACCTCCACTGTGGGTGCCGCCATCTTTGTGGTGGAGTGATGGTCAATTTGCATATTCCCGCTTTATTATATAGGATATTTTATCTTAATTAAGAAAAATTTATTTTTAAATTTAATTTTTGTATGCTGTTTTGACTTGAAATTATACCTTCTGGTCCAGAACATTTCATGACTTTTTTTTTTTTTAAATCCTCACCAGAGGATATGTTCTTATTGATTTTAGAGAAAGAGAGAAACAGCGATTGGTTGCCTCCCACACGTGCCCAAACGGGATCGAACCTGCAACCTTTTTGGTGTGCTTGACTACGCTTCATCCGGCTGGGGTCATTTCAGGACTCTTAAATATTCATTGTTTACTTTGAATTATAGAATAAAGGTGGCAGAACTAGTAAGTGTCTGTTTTTTAGGGAGGGGATAATATTCTTTTTTTTTTTTTAAAGGAAATCTTTTTATTTACTTCTAGAATAGCTTTACAGGCCATACTTAGAGAATTTCAACTAAGAAGAATCTTTGTCTTTCTTTTTACACCAAGCAACCTACACAACAGGCATGGTTGCTTTTTCGATAATATCCTTTTTAAAAATAAATGTATTTTTATTGATTTCAGAGAGGAACGGAGAGGGAGAGGGAGAGAGAGAAACATCAATGAGGAGAATCATTGATTAGTTCCTCCTGCATGCCCAACACTGGGGATGGAGCCTGCAACCTGAGTATGTGCCCTGACTGGGAATCGAACCATGATCTCCTGGTTCATACATAGGTTGAAACTCAACTACTGGGCCAACCAGGCAGTACAATATATTCTAAAGTCATGCAAAGTGTTCACAATATCTATTGTTCTAGATTCTAAGGCTACAACCATAATCTCTGTTGTTTAGGAAAATCGTCTATTTTTATATACCCAGAAATATTAGTAATGCAGTTCATCAATGGAACTGTGGTTTAGGTGAGTGTATAGAGTCAGGAGGTCTTGATGCTAGCTTTTATCACTTACTAGCTGTGTGACCTTCTGTAAGTGAATTATTTAATCTCGGTTTTAATTTCTTTGTTTTAAAATGTTCTTACTGGATGGCTATAAAGTTCTAATAATTGGGAAAGTTTTGAAAGCTATTAAAATTTGAATATAAACTTAAGTGGTAGTGCTAGTTAAACCTGAGTGAAAAAGTATTAGGAAGAGAGAGTTAGGAAATGAAAGGAGCTGTATGGAGCTGTTTTTGGGTGGGGTAGGGACTTTAAGCAAAGTGAGTTCAAAGTGGAATCTTGGAGTTGCGGAAAGTCCAGAAATAGAATGTGAGGTCTCAGTAGTGTTCAAGTTAATGGTGGTTTGTGATGCATAGGCTAGTGTAACATTGCTTTTTTATACAGTGAGAAAGCCAGCAGGTATTTTAAATATATTTACATGAAGAAAAATTCTATGTTTGGCTCAGTGGATAGAGCATTGGCCTGGGGACTGAATGGTCCTGGGTTTGATTCCTGTCAAGATCGTGTACCTAGGTTGCAGGCTCAATCCCAGGGCCCGTGCAGGAGGCAACCAGTCGATGTGTCTTTCTCACCTTGATGTTTCTCTCTCTCTCTGTCCCTTCTACTTCCCTTCCACTCTCCCTAAAAGTTAATGGAAAAATATCCTCTGGTGAGAATTAGCAACAACAAAAGAATATAAATCACATTACATATTACAGTATTTTAGATTAGACTAAAAATGTTTCCTACTTAAAGCCATGTATATCTCAGTATGATCAGATGGCTCACAGAAGGAATGTCTTTTCTAGACAATGGGTCATTAGAGTTTCTATGTGTAGTAGTCTTTTGAAAAATGATGTTTAGTGAAAATGATTTAATTTACAACACATGACATTAACTTTGTGTGGGACTGTACAATAAAACCAGTACGATATTTCAGCATTTTTGTTTGTTAATCCTCACCCCAGGATATTTTTTCCATTGACTTTTTTTTTTTTTTGAGAGAGAGAGTGGAAGGGAGGGAAGAGGGGGAGAAGAGAAACATCGATGTGAGAGAGACACATCAGTTGGTTACACATGCCCTGACTGGGGCAAGGAATCAAACCTGTAACCCAGGTATGTGCCCTTGACCAGAAATTGAACCGGAGACCCTTCGGTACACAGGTTGATGCTCTAACCACTGAGAAACACCGTCTAGAGCTTTTATATTTTTCAATCCTGACCCAAGGATATGTTTTTATTGATTTTTAGAGAGAGAAGAAGGGGGAGAGAGAGAAACATCTATATGAGAGAAACATTGGTCGCCACTCATGCATACCCTGACCAGGGATCAAACCTGCAAACTCGGTATGTACCCTGACTGGGAATCAAACCCACAACCTTTAGGTGTGCAAGGGACAATGCTCCAACCAACTGAGCTACCTAGTCAGGGCTTAGCATACTTTTTGTGTTCAAATCTTACTACAATGTGATTTTTGTTAAGTCATTTACAATACCCTATAAGATGTCCCAAATTAAGTGGGCTGGATGGCTATAAAGTTCTAATAATGGGGAAAGTTTTGAAAGCTACATATTTTACTTTTTTAGTATGTTCATTATTTAATTCATTTCCCCCATAAATGCTAGCCATCTTTTCTCTTGTTAAATATATCTTACAAATAAAGAGTAGATAAAAACGTAAGTATAGTTTTATGAATAGTAATAAAAGGAATATTCATGTACCTGCTGCTTAAGATATAACATTTCTGCCAAAACCGGTTTGGCTCAGTGGATGGAGCGTCGGCCTGCGGACTGAAAGGTTCCAGGTTCGATTCTGGTCAGGGGCATGTACCTGGGTTGTGGGCACATCCCCAGTAGGAGATGTGCAGGAGGCAGCTAATTGATGTTTCTCTCTCATCGATGTTTCTGACTCTCTCTCTCTCTCCCTTCCTCTCTGTAAAAAATCAATAAAATATATTTAAAAAAAAAAAAAAGATATAACATTTCTACTATATTAGAACTGTGATTCTAGAATGGTAGCCACTAGACCAGTGGTTCTCAACTTTCCTAATGCTGCGACCCTTTCATACAGTCCCTCATGTTGTGGTGACCCCCAATTTCATTGTTACAAATTGAACATAATTAAAGCATAGTGATTAATCACAAAAACAATATGTAATTATATATGTGTTTTCCGATGGTCTTAGGCGACCCCTGTGAAAGGGTCGTTCGACCCCCTGTGAAAGGGTTGGTCAACCCCCAAAGGGGTCGCAACCCACAGGTTGAGAACCGCTGCAATAGACACTTGTGCCAGTAGTCTGAATTGATGTGATGTATATAAAAAAGTACATACAAGATTTTGAAAACAAGGTACAAAAAATATGTACACTATCTCAATAATATTTATATTGATTATATATTGAAATAATATTGTAAATATAATTGAAATTAAATAATTTCACCTGTTTATTTTATTTTAATTTTTTAATTATGGCTGTTAGATTTACATGTTACATATGTGACTGCATTTGTGGTTCACATATTTCTACTAGTGGCCCTGTGCACGAATTCTCATACACATTGAAAGGAAATTAATTAGAAGAAATATTTTAATATCGCTATTCGCTCTTTCTCTATAATGGAAGTGTCAACCAAATTCTTGATTGATGATGAGAGATGGAAACACACGCGTGTGATTGGCACCAGTGAGAGCTTTATATATATAGATAAGCTTAATTAGGCCTGCTTTCTGATTTAGCTAAACTTTTTTTCAGCCCAATAAAGCACCCCAACTTCCCTTTCAGGTAATTGTCAGAAACACGGCAGTAAATATCAACATGAAGCAGATTATTGTAGATCACGCAGGGAGAAGACAATGGGTAAAATATTAAACGGCAGCAGTATATGACTATATTCTGTGCAGTGAGAAAACCTGAAGTCATTTTCAAGGCCCACCATTTCTTCTTTTCAGTCAGGTCAAGTTTCTAAGCTTTCTAAATCTCCGTTTTCTGGCTACTGAAAAGAAAATAGGATTCTACTGAGTCTCCTGTCTACCTACTCCAGGAGTTCTGTGAGGAGCAAATGAGATGAGGCACGGGAAAATGCTTCATAGACATTTGGTTAAAGTGTAAAATGTTTGCACCTGGCTATAAAGCAAGTCGTGTTCTTGGGCTGAAGAAACTCCAAGAATGCTAGACACTAGAGAGAGGAAGCTGGGCGTTGCTACACCATGTCATTACCTGACACCCACAGTGACCATTGCTGGGCTGGGCTGGGCTGTGGACTGCATTTTGTGCTATGGGGTCTTTGCAGTGTTGGCTGCCATTTGATGGGCTGTTGCTCCTGGATGGTGGTGGGGCCTGTGTCCCATGTGGGGGAAGCCAAGTGTTGCTTTTTGGGTACCAGGCCTGTGGTGCCGTTTCTTTGTAAATGGCCAGTGCTTGTCATGGCAGCTCCTGCGTTGAGCATCTGCCCCCTGGTGGTCAGTGCATGTCATAGTGACCGATTGGACACTTAGCATGTTAACCTTTTTTATATATAGACTAGAGGCCCGGTGCACAAAAATTTGTGCACTGGCCGGGGGCGGGGGGGGGGGTGTCTCTCAGCCCCACTTGTGCCCTCTCACAGTCTGGGACCCCTCGGGAGATAACGACCTGCTGGCTTAGGCCTGCTCCTGGGTGGCAGAGGGCAGGCCCAATCCCTAGGTTGATCCCCTGGTCGGGCTCAGAGCAGGGCCAATTGGGGAGTTGGGGCGCCACCCCTTGTCATACACAGAGCAGGGCGGATTGGGAGGTTGCGATGCCACCCCCAGTCACACTCAGGGTAGGGCCAATTGGGGGGTTGGAGCACTGCCCCCTGTCACACTGAAGGCAGGGTCGATGGGGAGGTTGCGGCACCACCCCCGTCACACACAGAGCAGGGCCGATCAGGGGGTGGGGCACTGCCCCCTGTCACGCACAGAGCAGGGCCCATCGGGGGTTGGGGAGCTCCCCCGTCACACACAGAGCAGGGCCGATAGGGAAGTTGGGGCACCACCCCGTCACACACAGAGCAGGGTGGATCAGGGGGTTGGGGTGCCGCCCCCTATCACCCACAGAGCAGGGCCAATCAGGGGTTTTGGGCACACCCCCCTGTCACACTCAGGGCAGGGCCAATGGGGAGGTTGCGGCTCTACCGCGTCACACACAGAGCAGGGCCCGTGGGGGGCTTGGGGCACTGCCCCCTGTCACACACAGAGCCGCAGGGCGATCAGGGGGTTTGGGCGCTGCCCCATCATGCTGCTCCAGGGGCCAGGAGGCCTTGCGGCTCCGCTGATCCCAATGCTGGGAGGCCTCGCGGCTCTGCTTGACACCAGGGCAGTGAGGCCTCGCTGCTCAGCTGATCCCCGTGCTAGGAGGCCTCGCGGCTCTGCTGATCCCGGTGCTAGGAGGAATATTATCCTTTTACTATATAGGATGGAGGCCTGGTGCACGGGTGGGCCCGGCTGGTTTGCCCTGAAGGGTGTCCCGGATCAGGGTGGGGGTCCCGCTTGGGTGCGTGGCCAGCCTGGATGAGGGGATGATGGCTGTTTGCAGCTGGTCACACCTCCTTCAGGGTGGGGGTCCCCGCTGGGGTGCCTAGCCAGTTTGGGTGAGGGGCTGAGGGCCATTTTCAGGCTGGCGGGTGACTGAAGCTCCCAACCTCTCCTTTTTTTCTTTTTTTCTTATTCTGGGATTTATTTACCTTCTATGGCTGTCACGAGCTGAGAGCCGGCTTTAGCTCTGAGGCTTGGCTCCAGCTCTGAGACCTCGGCTGCTAATCTGGGTTTGTTTGGGTTCTATAATTGAAACACTGTTTCAGCTCCAGCTCCGAGGCCGGCTGGCTAAAAGCAGGTTTCTGGGGATGGTTTAGCTTCTATATTTGCAACGTTGTTTCTTAGACTGCAGCTCAGAGACCGGCGGCAGGCGGGGAACCTTGGCTTCCTCCGTCACTTGAGAAAGCAAGCCTCCTGTTCACTTCAGCTGCCTGGCTGCCGGCCGCCATCTTGGTTAGCAGTTAATTTACATATCTCCCTGATTAGCCAATGGGAAGGGTAGCGAAGTTACAGTTAATTACCATGTTTCTCTTTTATTATATAGGATTGGACAGTGATACTTCAGAAAACTCCACAGTTCTATTTCCCACTCCACCAAAAAAAACCCCACCACAAACCACTATAATGACTGATATATTTATTATTTATTTCTTTGCTTGTCTTTAACATTTTATTTTCTATGCATGTATTTTTTATATATATATGTTGATAAGTTTATTCAGAAAATACATATTTTTTTATTAAATCTTTATTGTTCAGATTATTACATTTGTTCCTCTTTTTCCCCCCCCATAACTCCCCTCTTCCAGTTACCACCCCACCCTCGCCCTCACTCCCCACCCACTGTCCTCATCCATAGGTGCATGATTTTTGTCCAGTCTCTTCCCGCATCCCCCACACCCCTTTCCCCCCCAAGAATAGTCAGTCCATTCCCTTTCTATAATCATCAGTTCATTCTGTTCATCAGATGATTTATTCACTGGATTCTTAGGTTCACTTGTTGATAGATGCATATTTGTTCATAATTTGTATCTTTACCTTTTTCTTCTTCTTCCTCTTCTTAAAGGATACTTTTCAGCATTTCATATAATACTGGTTTGGTGGTGATGAACTCCTTTAGCTTTTCCTTATCTGTGAAGCTCTTTATCTTACCTTCAATTCTGAATGATAGCTTTGCTGGATAAAGTAATCTTGGTTGTAGGTTCTTGGCAGTCATCACTTTGAATATTTCTTGCCACTCCCTTCTGGCCTGCAAAGTTTCTGTTGAGAAATCAGCTGACAGTCGTATGGGTACTCCCTTGTAGGTAACTGAGTTTCTTTCTCTTGCTGCTTTTAAGATTCTCTCTTTGTCTTTTGCTCTTGGCATTTTAATTATGATGTGTCTTGGTGTGGTCCTCTTTGGATTCCTTTTGTTTGGGGTTCTCTGCACTTCCTGGAGTTGTAAGTCTATTTCTTTCACCAGGTAGGGGAAGTTTTCTGTCATTATTTCCTCAAATAGGTTTTCAATATCTTGCTCTCTCTCTTCTTCTGGCACCCCTATAATTCTGATGTTGGTACGCTTGAAACTGTCCCAGAGGCTCCTTACACTATCTTCATATTTTCGGATTCTTTTTTCATTTTGCTTTTCCGGTTGGGTGTTTTTTGCTTCTTCGCATTTCAAATCTTTGACTTGATTCTTGCGCTCCTCTGGTCTGCTGTTGGGAGTCTGTATAATATTCTTTATTTCAGTTTGTGTATGCTTAATTTCTAGTTGGTTCTTTATCATAACATCGAGGGTCTCATTAGATTTCTTGTAAATGTCAATAACTTTATCGGCGGCTTCTAGACAGTTCTTGAGAGACCTTAAAAGTATGGTTCTGAACTCAATATCCTCCCTTGATAGTTTTGTCCTGTTTCTTTGTCTCCACATTTTTTTGCTTTCTTGGTGCACCCCCTAGAGGTCTTTGTGTGCAGTCTTGTTGTAGTTAAGCCTTGATTGTTGTAGTTAATACTGGGGGGATTTGACCTCCAGGCCAACTGGCTATGAGAGTCAGCTGTGTCTGCAGTGGAAAAACTTCTGTCCTCTGGGGAGGTGCTAATCTAGCCTTTGCCTGAGGCTATCCGGCAAATGGCTCTGCGCAGGGCTTGGGCGGGGCGGGTCGCACGCGATCAAACAGGGTGGGCGGAGGGAGCAGTTATGGCTGCTCTCAGTCCCGTCCCCAGAGGCTCTGCTTCTCAGAGTCCCAGCAACCGCTGCAAACCTCGGAGAGAAAGCTGCTCTCACGTTCCGACCGATGCCAGACAGTGCCGCTTCTCCCGTTTGAGTCTGGGTCCCTAGAGACTCGCCCGGATCTGGAGCTCAGAGCCTGGGACTCCCTCCAGATTGAAAACGACAACCGCGCCCTCAGCCACCAGCCCGCTCCGCGCGCACCTTGGTACCTTTGTATTTTCCACACTACGCCTCCTCTGAGCCTCGGTATGCTGTTCTCTTTCCTTCTAGTTGAAGAATCTCTCCTCAGCCAGCCTTCCTGTGGTTCTGGGTGATGTCCGTTCTGTCTTTTAGTTGTATTTTTGAAGTTGTTGTTCGGGGCAGCAAACGCCGGTGTTTACCTATGCCGCCATCTTGGTTTTTCCTGTGCATGTATTTCTAACCAATGGATTGTTCCATTTGAAAAAACAATACAGCAAGCACAACCTTCATGACAATGTAAATAAAGGATTGCAGTATCATCCTAACATGAAAGCTCCTAGAAGATAAGCTGAACAGAATCTGAGTCAAGTCTGGATTCAGCTTCCCTGCGAATTTTTTAAAAAATATGTTTTTATTGATTTTAGAGAGTATGAAAGGGAAAGGGGGAGAGGGAGAGAAACATTGATTGGCTGCCTTCTGCAAGCCCCCCACTGGGGATCGAGCCAGCTACTCAAGCATGTACCCTAACCTGGAGTCGAACCAGTCACCTCTTGGTGCATGGGACAAAGCTTAGCCATTTGAGCCTCACCAGCCAGAACCCTGAGAATTTTTACAAGCCATTCTCAGCAAGTTTGTGAACAGAGTCGTGAATGGGTTGTGAAAAAACTAGGGCTCACTCTAGAGCAGGGGTTCTCAACTTGTGGGTCGCGACCCCTCTGGGGGTCGAATGACCCTTTCACAGGGGTCGCCTAAGACCATTGGAAAACACATATATAATTACATATTGTTTTTGTGATTAATCACCATGCTTTAATTATTTTCAATTTGTAACAGTGAAAAGACATCCTGCATATCAGATATTTACATTATGATTCATAACAGTAGCAACATTACAGATATGAGGTAGCAACGAAAATAGTTTTATGGTTGGGGGTCACCACAACATGAGGAACTGTATTAAAGGGTCGGGGCATTAGGAAGGTTGAGAACCACTGCTCTAGAGTTAGGGCATGTGGCAAAGTGTGAGCCAGTGTTCACAGTATGCTAAAGATCTGGAAGAAAAAATGATCAGAGGGAGTGGGTTGCTCTGTATTATCTGATTCTAGGCTTACCATGACCGCCTTCCTTTTCACAGGAGTTTCTCCGTAAGTCTTTTCATCTTATGAAACCGAAACTCTATCCCCCACTAAACAATAACTCCCCATTATCCTCCTTCCCCTATCCTGGCAACCACCGTTCTACTTTCTGTCCATAATTTTGACTACTCTAAGAACCTCATACAAGTAGAATCATATAGTATTTGTTTTTTATGCCTGGCTTATTTCATTTAGCATAATGTCCTCAAGAGTCATTCACGTAGTAGCATATTGCAGAATTTACTTCCTTAAAAGGCAGAATAATAATTCATTGTATGTGTGTGCCACATTTTGCTTGTCTAGTCACCTATTGATGGAGATGGGTTATTTGTATGTTTTAGCTGTTGGGAATAGTGCTGCTATCAACAGGGGCGTACAAATATGTCATTGAGACCCTGCCTTCATTTCTTTTGGGCATATGCCGAGAAGTTGGATTACTGGATCATATAGTAATTATTTTTAAATTTTTTTTAGTTACTGCCGTACTGTTTTTCACAATGGCTGTATTCTTTTACATTCCCACCATAAGGGTTTTAATTTCTCCTGCTAACACTTGCTGTTTTTTGGTTGTAGCCATCCTGATGGGTATGAAGTGGTATCCCATTGTCGTTTTGGTTTTCATTTCCCTCATGATTAGTGATAAGCATCTTTTCTTAATGCTTTTTGGCCATTTATTAGTATGTATCTTTGGAAAAATGTCTATTCAAGTCCTTTGCCCATTTTGGATGTTAATCCCTTAATGGGTGTATATGATTTGCAAATATTTTCTACCTCTCTCTCTCTCTCTCTCTTTCTCTCTCTCTTTTTATAGAGAGGAAGAGAGAGGGATAGAGAGTTAGAAACATCGATGAGAGAGAAACATCCATCAGCTGCTTCCTGCACACCTACTACTGGGTAGGAGGTACATGCCCTCGACTGGCATCCAACCTGGGACCTTTCAGTCCGCAGGCCAACGCTCTATCACTGAGCCAAACCAGTTAGGGCTTCTCCCACTCTTTGGGTTACCTTTTTACTCTGTTGATAGTGTCTTGATACATACACATTTTTTAAATTTTCATGAAGTCCAATTTATTTATTTTTTTAAAATAAAGTTTTACTTGTGTCTTTGTTATCATTTCCAAGAAATCATTGTCAAATCCAATATCATGAAGTTTTTATCCAATGTTTGCTACTAAAAGTTTTATAGTTTTTGGTCTTTGATTCATTTTGAGTTTATTTTTTAATATCGTTTTAGATAGGGTTTTTACTCTACATGTGCATATTTATTCCTACTACCAATTGTTGAAAAGACAATTCTTTTCCCCATTGAATGGTCTTGGCACCATTGGCAAAAGTTATTTGACTATGTGAATATTTCTGGATTTTCTATGCTATTCCATGGGTTCTATATTTTTGTTTTTATGCTAATACTATGCTGTTTTGATTTTTGTAGCTTTGTAGTTTTTTTAGCATAAATGTTCCCGTAAGGCGAATTTTATTAATAACACTTATTTCCCTCCCCACAAGACCAAATGCAACTATCTGAAGTGAACATATCAAGATTTTATTGTTACATAATAAAACAAAACGTGAAGCTTAGAATTGGATCACTTGGTCCTTTGTCTTATCTCCTCCTAGTTTAAAATGCTTGCATCTTATAATAGCCACCCTTCTCTTAGATGTGCAGATGGGCCTAACACATTCAAGCCTCAGCACAATCTTTGTAGTTTTACCCTTTTTGCAGAAAATCAGCTTAGTCTGCCCACCATAACCACTCTGTTTCCTGTCATAATGCCACTTTCCCTGCACATACAGAGAGTCCTTGTCATTGTACTGTGTTATTTTGTGGAGTTGATGCTTGCCACACTTCTTACAGAAAGTCTGTCAGGTTTTAGAAACATTCAACCATGTTTGCTAGAGTGCTATCAGCATTGAAAGCATAGTAAGTTTTGAAGTCAGGAAGTGTGAGTCCTCAAGTTTTGTTCTTTTTAAAAATTGTTTAACTATTCAAGGTCCCTTGAGATTCCATATGAAATTTAGGATGGATTTTTCTGTTTGGTTAACACATTTTATTGAGTAGGTGTGTATATGTAGTTACACACACACAAGTTCATGATATTTGAACTGTAGGAAGTAGATTGGTCAGTTACATTAAATCACTATGGAAGTAGCTTTTTTTTACACTTACATGCAACTCAATTATGATTCAGGCAAACAAGATTGAATGACTGACCCTAGTGATTATCCAACAGGCGAGCAGATGACTGTGCATTTATGAACCGGTGGGGCATGTGGCTAAAGGAGGATGAGTCAGAAGCAAGTATCTTCTAAAGGAATCTATTAGAATAGACTACAGAAATGATTATAACTGAAAGGCAGGAAAAACTCTTCCTTAATGGAATATCTTATTTTCCTGGGTGCCCATGGCCATCCAGTGTCACTGCTTGTCTGCTGGTTAATTGGTGGTAACAACTATTTATTGTCTTGAAAACTTGGTTTCTTTCCCTTGAAAAGAAGTTACTATGTAAAACATGGGTGGAAATGTGTATGTAAGGAATCAGTGTTTCTGTAGTACTCTATATGTTTCATAAATTTTATGTGCATTGAGTTAATTTTTATTACCTATGAAAGGCATTATTTAGGGGTTTTATATGTGAGGAATCTGAGGCTTATGAGCAAACTTAAATAATTTATATCAGACACACTGTTAGAGCTACAATTTAAACCCAGGTTTTATCTGATTCCAACGTATATTTTGTCATGCACTACATATGTAATTTTACACAGAATTTCAGTAGGTTTCTGGTCTTTTTTAAACTTATCCATAAACTCAAACTTCCGTAGGTTCTTTGAACTCTAGACTAAGAACTACTGCCTTAAATAAAAGCATGGCTAAAAATTACGAGTGCCCTTATGCATCCAACAAAGGGGAAATTTTTATTTGGAGACCTATAACTTAACCTTTAGCCCCTAGGCTCCTTACATGTTTCTCTCTTTTTCTCACTGGCTATTTATAGCATGCTTGCTGGGTTCTTTCCTGCTACCCAGCATCTAAAAGTTGGATTTCTTCCGAGTTCTTCCTGGGCCCTCCCCCTTTTCTCCTACTTACTTTGGGAATCTCACCCTTTCTTCTAGAGCAGCGCGGTTCTCAACCTGTGGGGAACGACCCTTTCACAGGGGTCGCCTAAGACCATCGGAAAACACATATATAATTACATATTGTTTTTGTGATTAATCACTATGCTTTAATTATGTTCAATTTGTAACAATGAAATTGGGGGTCACCACAACAGGAGGAATTGTATTAAAGGGTCGTGGAATTAGGAAGGTTGAGAACCACTGTTCTAGAGTTAAATGGCACTGTATTGTTGATGGTTGCCAGACTTAACATCATCAGCCCGTATCTTTTCTCAGAGTGCTAGAATCCCATTTGCAACTGCCTACTCAAAAATCTTCATTTACATTTCTCATAAGTGTTACTTATGTAACAGATAAAAACTATTGCAAAATTTTTAATAATAGTTTTATTGAGATAAAATTTACATACACAAAATTTACCCCTTTAGAGTCTACAGTTCCGGGGGTTTTAGTATATTCAGAGTTGTGTGACCATCACCACTCTAATTTCAAAACATTTTCATCACCCCAAAAGAAATCCAGTAGCTGCTAGCAGTCACTCATTTTTCCTGCTCCTGAGCCCCTAGCAACCACTAATCTCCTTTCTCTCTCTATTTGCCTGTTCTGGACATTTTATGTAAATGGAATCATAAAACATATGGCCTTTTTCTGGTTTCTTAGCATAATGTTTTCAAGATTCATCCATGTTGTAGCATGTATGAATACTTCATTTCTTTTTTTTTTTTTTTTTTTTTTACTTCATTTCTTTTTATCGCCAAATATTTCATTATATGTCTAATGCCACAGTTGATGGTGCATACATGTTTTTCTGAAGCTCTACTGCTACAGTGATATGGAATTTAAAGCTACATATTTTGAATATTAAGTGATATGTGTGATTTAGATTTGACTATAACATCACAAATACTGATATTTAGAGCTTGGGTTTATTAAAAATTGTTTATACTAACTTTTACCTTATTTCTGAAAGAATACAAATGTGAGGCTATAGTCACGTCTAACTTTCTGTGAAGTCTCAAACATCCTCTGATATTTTACTTTTGGAAAGATAAGCAGGCCTTTTTGTTGTTTTTGTGTATACTTAGTTTAATCTGTTTACCCATTTTAAAGGCTTTAGAATCTTTTTTTTTTTTTTTTTTCCCAATCCTCACCCGAGGATATTTTATCATTGATTTTTTTTTTTTTAGAGAAAGTGGAAGAGAGAGGGAAAGACAGAAATATCGATGTGAAAGAAACACATTGATTAGTTGCCTCTTACACAAGCCTCAACCAGGGTTCGGGCCGGAGAGGAGCCTGCAACCCAAGTATGTGCCCTTGACTGGAATCGTACCAGGGCCTCTTCAGTTTGCAGGTCAGCGCTCTATCTACTGAGCCAAACTGGCTAGGGCTATAGAATGCATTTTGTATAAAATACTTAATTGTTCTTAGAACAATGGGTTTAATCCCTAAGTCATATTTTAATAAATTTTCTTTTCACAGTTTGAAATAGGGCATCATTATTTTCAGTGAAAAATGTCTTAGTGTTTAAATGGCATTATTGAATTATATTACAAAATGCCAAACTGGTAAGAGACAAAATTTTATTTTCTTTGTACTTTGAGGTTTGGTATTCATGAATGTATGAAAGTGGCAAACATTTACTTTGAAGATCTACACATAAAACTATTTATTTGAATGTGAACATTAAATAAATCACCAGAATCATCTAAATATCATTTAAAATTATAATTTCAATCATTGCATTAGCCTTGATGAAGAACTATAGCCATTTTCTGAACCCATTTAAGAATTTCCCAAAACACGCCAGTGGTTTTCTTTGTCATGAGAGAATTTTTATAAAAAAGTAACAGCCTTCAGCTTTTGGCTTGGAGGAGGCTTAGGTGCAACTTTTTCTTCGGTTGTCCCAAAACCTGATTCATCCAACACCAGCTGAAGTTTGACCCCAAGGACACTAAAGTTGTGTATCTGAGGTGCAACTATGGGGAAGTCAGTGCCACATCTGCCCTGGCCCCCTGGGTCTGTCTCCAAAAAAGGTTGCTGATGAAATTCCCAAAGCAACTGGTGATTGGAAGGGTCTGAGGATTACAGTGAAACTGACCAGAACAGAAAGGCCCAGATGGAGGTAGTATGCCAAGAGACAGAGAAAAGCAAAAAACCTAAGCACGGTGGAAATACCACTCTTGCTGAGATTTGCCACCATTGCCCGACAGATGCAACACCAATATTTGACTAGAGAGCTCTGGAACCATTAATGCGATCCTGGGGATTACCCAGACTGTGGGCTACATTGTTGAGGCTGCCACCCTTATGACATCATAGATGACATCAACAGTGGTGCAGTGAAATGCCTAGCTAGTTAAGAACTACAAAAGAAAATATTTCAATTAAAGATAATTTCACAACCCCCCCCCCCCCAAAAAAAAAGTAATAAATGGCCTTTAAAAATTTTTACTATTTTCTTTTAAGGAAAATATTTTGGCTGTGGAAGTTAATATGAATAAGCTACATTTATGGAATCTTTGATTCTAAAAGATATAAACTCATTGGTGAATGTAGAATCTGATTATGAAGTTGACCTTTCTCTGCCATTAGAAGAATTCTCTTTATAATTAATAGAAGAAGTTAAAATATTGAGGCACATTGAGAGGTGAAATGTTATACTCCTCCCTGGTGTGGCACTCCCTTCAACCTCCATTAGAAAGAGTAGGTGGAAATCTTGATTAGAAGAAATAGTAAGTCAAGTTGTATTAATAGGCAGTATAGAAGGGTATTGTTTTTTAGGTTTTGTGAGGTGTCAAATATGAGGTGAGAGTCACTTGTTAGACTTAGGTATATATATCTGTGTAGTTTTGAATTTACAATGTGGAAGGGAATGAGCACTTATCAGAACAGAAGGAAATGTGTGGTTAAACGGTTTCAGCTATAACTGTAGACTATTTCCCTTGGTCCAAATGGGAGGAGAAATGGAACTTTATGTTTTTAGCTTTTTCCAATATAAGTAGAAATTGGTTCAGCCGGGTTGATTGGAGTCCTTAACAAGAAAAATGGTTGTGTTTAGTAGTGGAGGCGAATGACATGAATATGTATTAAAAAGGTATAAACCTGTGGATAGAGCGTTGGCCTGCGGACTGAAGGGTCCCAGGTTCGATTCTGGTCAATGGCACATGCCCAGGTTTTGGGCTTGGTCCTCAGTAGGGGGCATGCAGAAGGTAGCCGGTCAGTGATTCTCTCTCATCATTGATGTTTCTATCTCTCTCTCCCTTTCCCTTCCTTTTGGAAATCAATAAAAATGTATTTAAAAAAATAAGATTCAAAAACCAAGGCAAAGTACTTGATTGTCCTAGCTACAGCTGGAGGAGCTATGATGTTTACTTCAAATGCCATCTTACTATAGTTTTTACAAAATCTGAAAAACTTTCTTTTAAAAATAACCTGGAAGAATTGTAACTAGAAATAAAATTCTGGTAAACCAGATTAATTTAATGTATAGAATACAGTCAAAGGCTGTAGTTTATATACTAGTACTTATAATTCTTGATTTTATGATTGTATTTATTTTTTTATTTCCTAAGAAAACCACAGTTTTCATAAGTAACTTTGATCTTTGTTTTTCATGTGTCTGATTGGTTTTCACCCTTCTTTTCTGTGTCTTAGGTCTATTTGAAGGCTCCAATGATTCTGAATGGAGTCTGTGTTATCTGGAAAGGCTGGATTGATCTCCAGAGACTGGATGGTATGGGCTGCCTGGAATTTGATGAGGAGCGAGCCCAGGTAGGGGGACTTCAGTCTTTACTGAGTGTGGTCCCTTTATAGACCCCTAATCTTGCCTGTGTCTGGGGATCTATTTTACCCCATCTTTAAGAGTAAGTATAGCCCTAGCTGGTTTGGCTCAGAGGATAGAGCATCGGCTTGCGGACTGAAGGGCTCCAGGTTCGATTCCAGTCAAGGGCACATGCCTGGGTTGCGGGCACATCCCCAGTGGGGGCTGTGCAGGAGGCAGCTGATCAATGTTTCTCTCTCATTGATGTTTCTAAACTCTATCCCTCTCCCTTCCTCTCTGTAAAAAACCCAATAAGATATATTTTAAAAATAAATAAATAAAAAGAGTAAGTATAAAAAGTCTCAGGTTCAAATAATATTGAGGAATCCTAAAGATGTTGAGACACAAATTCTGGTCCTGGTTTTAGGTAAGTTTTTCCTTCAGTGGTTCTAAAATTTCATTTGATTACCCTAATCTGCTCAGTGGGCTACTTCAGAGTCCAGTAAATGGTTCTCTTTAATATTTGTTCTTGATCTTTAGCACATTATGAGGAAGAAAAAAAGAGTTCATAATAAAATGTAGCAGCAACATTGAGGAGCTTGGAAAATCCTCTCCCCAAACACTGGACAAAATTGTTTAAAAAAAACAAACAAAACCATTTAATGTCTCGACATTAACCAAAGGGCATAAATTGAGAGGCATTTATTTAAACAAAGCTACTTGAATTTCAATAACAACAGTAATTGCCTGGCATTTTAGTCAGGAGCTGCTCCCATCTTTTTCTTCAGCTTTGTGGTCCTTCAAGTTCTACCTTTGGCAGGCAGGGCAAGGCATGAGGGCTGGCAGCCCTTATTCTGCTATCAGAGGGAGCTGACTTTGTTTAGAGCAGCTTGGAGGGATATTCTCAATAATAATAGAGGTCTCTGGCAAACAATCCAGGAAAGCTAATATTATAGGAAGCAACAAAATGGCAGACTAGCCAGGTATTTATTAGGGTTATCTAGGAAAGAGATAGCCCTTGTGGTCCTGAAGGCTGTGTGCATATATAAAGCCACACCTGTTCAGGAAAAAACTAAGAGGACCTTTGGAGGAAGCTAATTCTTGCTGAACACAGGTTAGACTGATACACTCCCTGCACTTTTACAAGATTCCCCCAAAACACACATCCTATGACAAAGCATGGAAGCCTACTGAGTTCCAGGTATTTAGGCAAAACTTCTCACCAGTCATTGGCTGACCACTAATTGATTATTTCTGGGTGGCAACCCCTAGAAAGCATGGCTTAAAAACAATAACTAAGTAGTGACATCAGAGGCTGCACACTGCTGAGGAAACAGATTCTACAGAATTGGTCCAGGCAAGTCACTAAACAGACAAACACAAAACAGTGTTATAACCAATTTAGTTTATACAAGGGAAAATTTTAGATTGAGTTGACTTTTAAAACTGAAATATTTTATTGGAATGATATGTAAAAAATTTAGTTTAACCCACAGCATTTCTCATACTTAGAATTTTCCAAGCTTTGTTGCCCCAGTCCACAAATTGAACTTTATCACTACAAAGTAAGTGCCATCTGTTGTGATAATTAATATAATAGGTTTTACGTAATGTAGAAATTTCAAAGCAGGGGATTCCAACCATCCAATCAGTAGTCAGCACTTATCTGTAGCTTTTTCCATCCCCAAATCATCTATAAAGAGACAAGTAAGTGTAGAAATTAAGAGTAGAAGCTTCATAGTCATAATTGTGAATCCTGGCCCCACCACTTACAGCTGTTATGGACTGAATGTTGTGTTCCCCCAAAATTCATACATTGAAGCCCTAACCCCCTAGGGCTTCTATAGGGAAATTAAGGTTTAACCCTATATAATAAAGGGCTAATATGCAAATTATCCCCTCGACCGTGAATTCCGCGGCCCCTACCTCCAGAAGTTCATGCACTGGGCCTCTAGCCCTATCTAATAAAGGGGTAGTATATAAGTTAACTGTCACTCCATCACCAAGATGGCAGCGCCCATAGCCACAAGATGGTGGCGCCCAGTCCCTTCAGCCCCGCTGCTGGAGTGTCTGGTCCTGTCAGCCCCGCTGGGGGGAGTGGTGGTCGAGAGGCACGGCTGGATCCGCCCTCAGGTGACGAGCCCAGTGTCCCGCGCACCCCGGTCCGGTCCGCGGAGGGTGGGTGGGCGGGCCTCTGGCCAGAGGCCAGTTGGGGCGTGGGATGCTGGCGTTGGTGCAGACTGGGCTGAGGGGACTACCCCATGCACGAATTTCATGCCCCAGGCCTCTAGTTAAGCCGTGAGAGTGGGACCCCGGTGTGATAGGATGAGTGTCCCGATAAGAGATCTTACTAATTCTCTGCCATGTGAACACCAGATACTCTAACAGACACTGAGATACCAAGTAACCTAAGAGATAAACTGAAGATAGTCACAATTCCATTTCAAAAAATCAAATTGTGTAAATATTTCAGCTGAAATATTTTCATAGGTATTTTTGCTTTTGTTCAGAGTACCTTTGACAAACATTAACAAGGATATGGAATACAGTTGATGTGTTGGCTATTTGGAAAACTAGCACTTCTATTCTCTGGTATGCAATGGGAATGATTATGTATATTCATCACAAGCTATGTACTAGGATATTTGTATAGTGGCATTATTAGTAATAGCCAGAAACTGTAAACTGCCCAAATGCCCATTAACAGAATGTTTAAACTATATGTTCACACAAAGAAATACAATGAGGATGAAAAATTCCAACTAGCATACCACTATGGATGAATTTTACAAATATATTGAGTGTACCAAAAAAAGCACTTGCTGTATGAATCCATTTATATGAATTTATACAAATGGGCAAAACTAACAATAGAAGTAAAGATAGTGGTTCATCCTTGGGAGAGGGGGCTAGTTACTGGAATGGAGCAGAAGGAGTCTTTTGAGATGCTGGTACTGTTCTGTTTTTTCACATGAAATCTGGTTACATGGAACATTTAGTTTGGGAAAATTCATCAAGCTATATTTTAGGACAGTGCTGTCCAGTATAATTCAGATGTAAGCCACATAATATAATTTAAAATTTTGTAGAAGCTACATTTAAAAAGGTAAAAAGAAACAAGTGTAATTAACTTTATATTATATTTTACTTAACTTTAATATATCTAAAATATGAATTTACAGTCAGCATAAAAAGTTAGGTATATTTTATATTAGTAATAAGTATTTACAATCCACTTACAGTCAGACTAGTGTATTTTCCACTTACAGATTTAGACTAGCCACATTTCAAGTATACAGTAATCATATGTAACTAGCGGCTACCATATTGGACAACATAGCCTTAAGCTATGTGTATTTTTTGTATGGACATTAGGTTAATGATGGACTGAATCACTACAGTGGTCCCAAAAGATTTTAATGGAGTTGAAAAATTCCTATCATCTGATGATGTTCCTATCATCGTTATACTCTTTTCTATTTTTATTTTTTTTAATTCTCACCCAAGGATATGTTTATTGATTTTGAGAGAGAGAGAGAAATAGATCGATCGGTTGCCTCCTATACAGAGATCGAACCTTTTTGGTATATGGGATGACACTCCAACCAACCGAACTGCCGCCTGGGGCTTCATCATTATACTCTTAATTTACTTTGGCAGTCACAGAAAGATGTTTTTACTTTTAACGTAATGACTTTTCAAAAGTTTTACAGGCATACCTTGGCAATATTTTGGGTTTGGTTCTAGACCACTGCAATAAAGCAACTATTGGAATACAGCAAGTCACACCAATTTTTGGATTCCCTATGTACATAAAAATTATGTTTATACTGTAGTCTAGTAAGTGTACAATAACATTATGTCTAAAGAAGAATGTATGTACTAGTACATACCCTAATTTTAATATTTATGGGGTTTTGTTGTTTATTGATTTCAGAGAGTAAGGGAGGGAGGGAGGGAGGGGGAGAGAGAGAGAGAGAGAGATTGGAACATCAGTGATGAGAGAATCATTGATCAGCTGCCTCCTACACACACAACGCCCACCACCAGGAACCAAGCCTATAACCTAGGCATATGTCCCTACCGGTAATCGAACCATGACCTCCTGGTTCCTAGGTTGACACTCAACCACTGAGCCACACCAGCCGGGCCCTATTTTTAAAATACTTAGTTGTTTTAAAAAATGCTAACCATTATCTGAGCTTTTAGCAAGTTGTAACTATTTGCCACAAACCTTCAATTAGTAAAAAGTGCAGTAAAATGAAACAAAATTAATGGGGTGTGCCTGTATTTTGATTCTACGATCAGGTTAGAAAAATTGAACCATTGTTGAAATTTGCAGATTTTGTATTTGAGGTATTTGATGACATTGGTGTAAAACTCGTGTCCTTTAGCTTTTTCCAAGTTTTTCTGTTAATGAAGCCAACATATAAACAGTTTTGCTTTTTGTATGTGCTTGGGAATGTGAATGAAATTAACTTAGATTTATATGTTTTATTTGTATTTTTTAAAATATAACTTTATTGATTTCAGAGAGGAAGGAAGAGGGAGAGAAAGATAGAAACATCAATGATGAGAGAGAATCATTGATCCGGCACACCCCACAATGGGGATCGAGCCTGCAGCCCAGGCACGTGCCCTGACTGGGAATCGAACCACGACTCCCTGGTTCATAGGTCGACTCTGAGTCACTGAGCCACACTGGCTGGGGCGGGTCATTTTTTGTTTGTTTGTTTGTTTTTTGTTTTTTGTTGTTTTTTTTTAAAATATATTTTATTGATTTTTTACAGAGAGGAAGGGAGAGAGATAGAGAGTTAGAAACATCGATGAGAGAGAAACATCGATCAGCTGCCTCCTGTACATCTCCCACTGGGGATGTGCCCGCAACCCAGGTACATGCCCTTAACCGGAATCGAACCTGGGACCTCTCAGTCCACAGGCCGACGCTCTATCCACTGAGCCAAACCGGTTTCGGCAGTCATTTGTTTTAAATGAAAAGTTATGTTCTACAGAATGATGTTAAATGCACCATGTGCAAGTGCATTTGTTGAATTGTAGTCTTTGAAGTGCATGATGAGGCTTCTTCAGCAGATTTATCTTTTGGTTTTCATGTGATCAGTGATAATTCTGATCCACATAGAATATTAAATGTCATTATTTATGCAAATTTTACATTTATCATCGACATTCTTGTAAATGAATTTGATTCTTAATTTTTCATTAAACATGCACTTGCATTTTAAAATTCATTGCTGCAGAAAGGTAAGTATTACCAAACTGTAAGATAAATGTAATTATAGACTTAGGCAATATAATATAGACAAACTCACTGCAGCAAGAATGGTCAGAGTATTCTGTATATTCTCTATGAAAGCACTGCTGGATCTTTATTTCCCACATGGATTTCACGTATACCCAACTACCTTTTATGATGACCCTAACTGACTACTTTGTGCGGATTGTAGTATAGACCATGGAGTAAAGATTAGTAGAACATGTTGCTGGCAAGCAGCGGGATGTTGAAAACCTTTCCGGCTGCCACTTGAGATTGGTAGTTAGTTGTCCAAGGCCATTTGAGCATACTTTACTGGATGAGCGTGTAGTTTTATCAGCGAGTGCCCTTTATGCTGACCTTGAAAGGGACGTATTCAGGTTGCAACAGGAAAGCATTAGGTTAACATTGGTAATTGCTCATTGTCTTTCAGATTTAACCATTTATTAAAGTGCACACTTTTTACTGCACATATATTTCTTTCTTTTTTTTTTTTAATTTTTGTGAGTTTATTTGAGCCAAATGCACATATATTTCATTTCTCACTAGGAGAGACCAAGACACAGCTGGAATTAGAAATTAATTTGCTACATCTGTTAATAATAATACTTGTTTTTTCTTTTAATGAAATAAAAATCTCTGACTTCCCTGGCCAGGTGACTCAGTTGGTTGAAGCATTGTTCCATACACCAAAAGGTTATAAGGTTCAATTCCCAGTCAGGGAGTGTATGGGAGGCAACCAATCAATGTTTCTCTCACATGTCAATAATTTTTCTCTTTTAGCCTTTCTCTCTCTCTAAAAAATCATTTTTTAAAAATCCTCATGTTAGATTTTAAAAAAATCTCTGACCTTTGCTAGAATACATATTAGAGGCTAATAATTTCCTTAGGGAATTAGATCACATCTCATGCTTCATGCTCTCATTTCATTGTGTAATTTTCCTGTACTGGACTAAATCACAGTTGATAATTACATATTGATTTTTGTAATTATTTGTTCATTGTCCACCTGCCTCACTAGACCAGAAATTGTTAGGAAAAGCACCATTGGTTCCCTCACATTATATCCATGACACCTAGCACAGTGATTTGGACATAATAAAGACGCACTAAATATTTGTGGAAATATGGGAAAGTGAATGAGTGAATGCACAGGACAGAAGGGGTATACTGTTATCAGCAGGTGTGTACTAGTTGACATCTAGCTAAGTAATAGAAATCCCCTGGGAGTTGAGAACAGTGTTTCTTTGCAGGTGCTTCTGGCTTATATAGTACATTCTGAGAATACAGCAGGTATGTGTAATTATGTTTGGACAGATGTGCATATTTTACATATTTATAAATGCAAAATAATAGCTAAGATTTAATTCAGTGTGTACTTAAGCACTTTTAAAATATGTTGTCTCATTTAATTTTTACAACAGTCTTGTGAAGTAAATATTACTATGCCCAGTTTACTGAGGCTTGGAGAAATGAAATATATTGCCCTGGGACAAAGTGTTAACTCTGCTCAGTGACAAAGGATTTATCACATGGAACAAGATCTCAAGCAGCACATGGTCCAGGCCTGGTATAGCACTTAATTATGCTATCAGGGCCTCTAGGTCTTTTCATCTTCCTGCTGTACTGTGCTCATTGTGTGACTATGTCCTTATTATGTTTGCAAGCTGGCTGCTCTATTTCTGGGCATTGCATCAGTTTTCTAGAAGGTGGAAGGGTGAAATGTCTCCCCCCCCCCCTCACCGTTTATCCACCCTACACCCTCCTCTAACTCTACCCCTCCCATTCCCCAGGTGAAATGTCTTTTTTTTCCCATTAAAAAAAAAATCTTTATTGTTGAGATTATTACAGATGTCCCTCTTTTTTCCCCCCATGCCGCCCTCCACCTGGTTCCCGCCTTGTCCCAGGCCTTCACCACCCTATTGTCTGTGTCCATAGGTAATGCATATCCTATATAATAAAAGGCTAATATGCAAATTGTCCCCTCAACTGGGAGCTCAACCAGGAGTTCAGCTAGGGTGTGGGGCCGGCCAGCTAACTGCCCACGGTCCCTCCCCCCGGCCAGCACCACCCCCAATCGACCCATCCCTGATTGGCCCCCCCGTCCTCAGTCGTGCCCCCTCACCCCCACCCCCCCGCATCAGAGGCAGGGCCAGCCGGACCCCACCCATGCACAAATTCATGCACTGGGCCTCTAGTATGCATATAAGATCTTTGTTTAATCTCTTCCCGCCCCCCCCCCACCCGCCCCCTTCTGAGAATCAACAGTCTGTTCCATTTTCATGCCGCTGATTCTATTTTATTCACCAGTTTATTCTGTTCATTACATTTCTTATTTTTTTATTTTGATTTTTAGATTCAGTTGTTGATAGGTATGTATTTGGTGTCATTTTGTTCATATTTTTTTATCTTTTTCTTTTTATTCTTCTTCCTTTTCTTAAAGAATACCCTTCAACATTTCATATAATACTGGTTTGGTGGTGATGAACTCCTTTAGCTTTTTCTTGTCTGTGAAGCACTTTATCTGACCTTCAATTCTCAATGATAGCTTTGCTGGGCAGAGTAATCTTGGTTTTAGGTCCTTCCTATTCATCACTTTGAATATTTCTTGCCACTCCCTTCTGGCCTGCATAGTTTCTGTTGAGAAATCAGCTGACAGTCTTATAGGCATTCCCTTATAGGTAACTAAGTGCTTTTCGCTTGCTGCTTTTAAGATTCTCTCTTTGTCTTTAGCCCTTGGCATTTTAATTATGATGTGTCTTGGTGTAGTCCTCTTTGGGATTCTCTTGTTTGGGAATCTCTGTGCTACCTGGACTATTTCTTTCACCAGGTAGAGGATGTTTTCTGTCATTACTTCTTCAAATAGGTTTTCAATATCTTGTTCTCTTTTTTTCTTCTGGCATCCCCATAAATCTGATGTTAGTACTCTTGAACTTGTTCCAGAGGCTCCTTACACTATCTTCATATTTTTGGGTTCTTCTTTTTGCTCTTCTGGTTGGATGTTTTTTGCTTTCTCAGATTTCAAATCATTGATTTGATTCTCAGAATTCTCTATTCTACTATTGAATCCTGTATGTTATTCTTTATTTCAGTCAGTGTATGCTTAATTTCTGACTGGTCCTTTTCCATGTGTTTGGCATTCTCACTAAGATCCCTGGAGGTTTCTAGAAGATTTTTAAGTAACCTTATTACTGTGGTTTTGAACTCTATGCCCAGTAGTTTGCTTTCTTCCATTTCTTTCATTTGTGACATGTTTCTATGTCTCTTCATTTTGGCTGCTCCCTTGTGTTTGTTTCTATGTATTGGGTAGAGCAGCTATGTCTCCTTGAGTTGGTAGAGTGGCCTTGTATAGTAGGTCTCCTCTAGGACCCAGTGACTCAGCCTCCCCAGTCACCTGAGCTGGGAACTCTAGGTGCACCCCTTTGTTGGCTTAGCACAGTTTTTTAAAAATTTAAAATACATATTTTATTGATTTTTTTACACAGAGGAAAGGAGAGGGATAGAGAGTTAGAAACATCGACGAGAGAGAAACATCAATCAGCCTCCTCCTGCACACCCCCCACCGGGGATGTGCCCGCAACCAAGGTACATGCCCTTGACTGGAATCGAACCTGGGACCCTTCAGTCTGCAGGCTGACGCTCTATCCACTGAGCCAAACTGGCTATAGTGGCTTAGCACAGTTTTGTTGTAGTTGAGACTTGATAGCTTTTGGTGTCACTGGGAGGAATTGACCTTCAGGCCAATTTGCTCTGAGGACTAGCTGTGACTAACAGTGGGAGAGCTGCTATGCAGGAGACACCCCTATGGAGCAGGACTTGCTTCAGGGGGGCTTTGGTGCTCACTGAGTCTGCCCCTTGAGTGTGTCGCTTATGGATGTGTAGAGTTGTAATCTGGTATGGCCTGATACTGACCACTGGTAGGTACACTGGCTCTTGGGTCTCCAGGGAGATGCAAAGTCATCCACTGCTTAGGGCCACCCAGCAGGAGCTACGAGAGATCTACAGATTCCTCCTCTTTGTATTGGGGTTTGAAGTACCCAGATAAGCCCCAGTATGAAGCAAGGCAGGCTGGTGCTGGTGCCAGGTCTTGGGCCTTTTATTGATATTTTTGGGGCTCCCTGACCCAACTGCAGCTTATTTGAGATTTTCAAGGACAGGCCATTCAAATATAAAAGCCGCTGCAAACAGCTTGAGTGGAGTTGTAAATTGGATGAAGTGGGGTTGTAGGGAATCACCAGGGTGGAGCAAACAGAAATGGCTGCCAGTCAGCCCTGCAACTGGGGAGATCCCAGCACAGGAACAATGATCCCTGTGAGTACCTCCTTCTGGGAGAAAGCCACCCCAAGTTCCTGTCCGGATGCCAGACAAATGTGTCCCCCAGAGCCTCGCCCTGGTGTTGGAGCTCAGATGAAGCGGGACCTTGCAAGTTCAGTTTGTGGTGCTGGCATTTTAAGAAGAACAGCTGGTTTTTACAGCTTGTAGTTATGGGGACTTCTTTTCCCAGCTCTTGGACCCTGGGCTTGGGGGTCTGGGACCCCTTGCTCCTTTGGGCGACCTCCCGCAGAAAAGACCTCCCTCCCAATTAAAAATGTGGCACACATGGGTGCCAGACCAGCCCATTCTGTGCCTCCTACCAGTCTCAGTGTGCTTTCTTCTTTACGTCTCTAGTTGTAGGACTTCCATTTAGCCAGCTCTCCGGCAGTTGTGGGGGGCAGCGAGTACAGGCGTTTTTTACCTATGGCCATCTTGGTTCCCTCTCCAGATGAAATGTCTCTTAAATGACTTTTTAGAAGCCCCATTGGGTTGACTTATGTTTCTTTCTCATTGGTTAAGAACTAAGTTACCTGGCCACCCTTGTTGCAATGAATCTAGGAAGGTGAATATTGATTACTTTTTTTGTATTGTTTTTGATCTTTTAGTTTCTTCAATTGTACTATTGGAAATCCTATTATTGAGGAGTGTGTAGCTGCAAAGGTTGCGCATCCTGTGCTGTAGACAGTACAGGAAAATTACACGATGAAATGAAGCACAACTTGTGATCTAATTCCCTAAAGAAATTATTAGCCTCTAATGTGTATTCTAGCAATGGTCAGAGATTTTTTAAGTTGTAGGGTATTGTAGTCAGATTGTGCTGTAGAATATGGCTTTGTGGTGGGTTAGGGAGTGACAGATTAGAAGCAGGAAGAGAGCCCTAACCGGTTTGGCTCAGTGGATAGAGCTTCAGCCTGCAGACTGAAGGGTCCCAGGTTCGATTCCGGCCAGGGGCATGTACCTTGGTTGCGGGCACATCCCCAGTGGGAGGTGTGCAGGAGGCAGCTGATCGATGTTTCTCTCTCATCGATGTTTCTAACTCTCTACCTCTCTCCCTTCCTCTCTGTAAAAAAATCAATAAAATATATATTGAAAAAAAGAAGAAGCAGCAGGAAGAGACTGTTTAGGAGACCTTTGCAATAATTTAGGTAAGAGATCTTAGGATTCTGAACTAGGAAAATGTAGGAATAAAAAAGAGACTAAAGATTCCAAAAATATTTAGGAAGTCGAATGGATAGGACTTGGTTGTTGATTGGCTCTGTGGAGACAGGGGAGAATGAAGAGTCAAAGGTGGCTCCGGTTTCTGACAGAAATTAATAAGTGGTGCCACTAACTTAGACTAAGGAAGGGTAAAGGAGGAAAGTTAAATTGGTTACCTTTTTAGACATGGTGAGTTTGAGGTATGTGGAGTTCCTTCATGTGCAAATCTTTATCCATTAATTGAGAAAGGATTAGGATAGATTTGTCCTATGTTACAAACATTTTTTTTAATAATATCCCATGGAATTTTATTTACTTTTTTTGTTTAGAAATTTCTAATATTTGTATCACCCTGTTAATATTCTCTTTTATATTTCTGGCTTTAGTGTTATAATTGGAGGGCGTGGCCTGTCTTATGCCAATTATAGATGTATATACCCAACTTTTTTCTTGTACATCTATGGTTTAAATATTGACTTGATCGTGATTTTATTTTGATGAATAGGATGAGGTAGGGAAAGAAAAGGGAAGAGCATTTTTAGTTATTTCCAAAGTGTGCTATAAAACATGAAAATACTGTGTTTTCTTTTTAAAGTAGCTTTTACATTAATTTTTTATGGTTTTGATGTTTTAAGGAATATTCTACTGTTTTTTCCTTCCACAAGTAAAGTACCCTCCAGTTTTGAGTTTTTATTATAAATTAAAATATCTATTTCTTGTATTCTTCTGATAGCAGGAGGATGCGTTAGCACGACACGCCTCTGAAGAGGCTCGGAGAAGGACACGTGAATTTGAAGATAGAGACAGGTCTCATCGGGAGGAAATGGAGGTGAGAGTTTCACAGCTGCTGGCAGTATCTGGTTAGTACTTCCCCCCAAACTCTGAGGCTCTATTTGTGACGTTTGTGCATAATGTTTTAAAATAGTTTAAATTTAATTTTGGCTTTCATTTTCAATAGTTATACTCCATGATTTTGTCCTTATTAAATGTAATTGGTATAAAGAAACTTTGCCTTAATTTTAAGGTTGTACATGAATTCTTCACTTAGTGGTTTTTATAAAAAGCATTTACCATATGTGTATTTTCTCTTAATTCATCAATCTAAATATTTTACCTATTTTTTCTTTTTTTACATATATTTTATTGATATTTTACAGAGACGAAGGGAGAGGAATAGAGAGTTAGAAACATCGATGAGAGAGAAACATCAATCAGCTGCCTCCTGCACGCCCCCTACTGGGGATGTGCCCGCAACCAAGGTACATGCCCTTGATGGGAATCGAACCTGGAACCCTTCAGTCCACAGGCCGACGCTCTATCCACTGAGTCAAACCAGTCAGGGCTACCTATTTTTTCTTAATTATTTTTCAGATTCTTTGTTTTAAAATACCTTTTATCATAGAAAACATATTTTTAGAACATTATTAAAACTCTTTGCAATATTATATTTAATTTGTGAATATTTGTGTTGATTTTGTAGCAGTATAATTTTTGGTCATTTTTTTTGTATTCTCTTTATAGAGAAAAATTTAATATTTCAAAGTACCCTTTTTCTAGAGAGGGGTAGGGGAAGAGAAAAAGAGAGAGAAACATCCATGTGAGAGATAGAGACATTGCCCTGACCAGGGCTGGGGATTGAACAGGGGATTGAACCCTCGACCCTTTGGTCTTTGGGGCAACACTCTAGCCACTGAGAAACCGAGCTAGGATTAGTTTGATTATTCTTATAAACAATTTTATTTGAAGAAAAACATTTTGATGTGTTAATTTATATGTGTGTGTTTATATTTGTTTAAATAAAAATATAGTTTGTTGATGGGAGTACCAAATGATTTATTGTGCGGATAGTTTCCAGTTGGTTTTTTGTCAGTGATTTGAAAGCATGGGCTTCACAGTCAGACCTACTTGAGACTCCTGCTCCATCATTTGCCAATCTCTCTTAAGAGATTTCTCATAGAAATTATTGTGAGAATTAAATAGGAAAATGTTTGTAAAGCACTTAGTATGGTGCTTGGTATGTGTATGCCTACAATAAATAATAGATCTAAAGTACTTTCACACTAAAAGCTCTACCCAGTGATGGTTCCAGTTAATTGAATTATATGGCTAATAAGAACATCCTTTTAGTTCTCTAAAGTGTATCAGGCACTTTCCTTGCATTATGACGTAGAGCACAGAAAAAAATTATTATATTTTCATCAATGATTTAAGATCTTGTAGGTCTTTATGGCAATAATTTAAAACATCAGTTCTTGTAGAGAACTCTCATCAAGAAAATTGGGCAGGAATCAGACTCCTGAGCTTGCACTGCCAGTTACTTAAGGGAGTTTGGGGTATGTATGTCTTTTGGCACTTTGCATATGTATATTTTGCTTCCCTTTTTATTATTTACTTATATATATTTTTTAGAATTACAGTTTACCTTCAATATTACTCTGTATTAGTTTCAGGTGTACAGCACAGTGGTTAAACAATCATATACTGTACAGAGTGATCCCCCAATATTTCAAAAACCCAACTTGCCCCATACATAATCCTATATAATGAAAGTCTAATATGCATATTGACTGAAAGCAGGACTACCGGTCTCTATGACACGCACTGACAACCAGGGAGCAGATGTAGGAGCTGCCCCCTGGTGGTCAGTACACTCCCACAGGGGGAGCGCTGCTCAGCCAGAAGCTGGGCTCACAGCTGGTGAGCACAGCTGCGGTGGCAGGAGCCTCTCCTGCCTCTGCTGCAGGCAGGCAGTAAAGGAGCAAGAGGTCCTGGACTGCAAGAGCCCCGGATTGCAAGAGGGATGTCTGACTGCCGGCTTAGGCCCCATCCCCTTGACAGGCAGACATCCCCTGAGGGGTCCTGGATTGCGAGAAGGCACAGGCCGGGCTAAGGGGTGCCCTCCCCGCCGCCCCTCACCCCTACCCCCCAGTGCACAAATCTCCTGTACTGGGCCTCTAGTTATAATATTACTGACTATACTAGTATATTCTCTATGTTGTTATTTATATCTCTGTGATTATTCTGTAACTATTTGTAACTACCAATTTGTGCTTTTGCTTCCCTTAAAAAAAAAATTCCATAACAAATTCCTTATGTCAGCTTGTTTTCTTGCAGTTTACCTCCTTTTTCCTAAAAGGAGAACATTAAAAATGTTTTCTTCCCATAATTAAAGTACTGTAAGAGGCCTTAATATCATATAATGCAGGGGTCCTCAAACTATGGCCCGTGGGCCACATGTAAATACAAATATTGTATTTGTTCCCGTTTTGTATTTTACTTCAAAATAAGATATGTGCAGTGTGCATAGGAATTTGTTCATAGATTTTTTTTAAACTATAGTCTGGCTCCTCCAACGGTCTGAGGGACAGTGAACTGGCCCCTGTTTAAAAAAGTTTGAGGACCCCTGAAATAATGGAACAAAGTTTCTTTTCTGTTGTTTGTTTCAGTTTTGATATTTTTTATCACAATTTTATTTTAAAACAATTTGTTTTCTTACATTCAGCTTAACATTGTTATTACAGTTAAAGAAACTGAGAAAAATTAATTGACTTTCTTTTAAATAGTTGGTTAATAGAAGGAAGAAAGAAGGCTTAAATCAGTTTCCTAACCAAAAGGTCTCCACAAGTACAGGCTAGCACTGGGAAATGAATTTCCACATCACCCATAAAGATGATTAAGTTAAAAAATAAAATCTGCCAGGAGAGTTTAGAAATCATTTTACCTGGAAAAGAAAAGGCTGAGACAGAAGAGAATAATAATGGTTCCAGTGGGTGGTCCTGATGCCTGGTGAGACGGGGTCCAAGGAGCAATGGTAATTCGTGGGTGGTAGTAACCCAGTAGTAGATAGTCCTTGGAAGCATGAGATCCTGGCCGCACAGAGGCTTAGGGATGTCCCACCCCTGCTTGGATAACTCTGTGACCTCTGGCCCTGGTATGCTAAACTTGTAATTGTGGTGCTCATGAGCATTTAATATATGTGTAAGGTTGAGGTCTCTAACAGCAGGAAGCAAAACCCCACGTGGTTAATAGCTCAATGGGTTTGATTTTTGCCAATCTTTTTTTTTTTTTTTTAATATGTTTTATTGATTTTTTACAGAGAGGAAGGGAGAGAGATAGAGAGTCAGAAACATCGATGAGAGAGAAACATCGATCAGCCGCCTCCTGGGCATCCCCCACTGGGGATGTGCCCGCAACCCAGGTACATGCCCCTGACCGGAATCCAACTTGGGACCTTTCAGTCCCCAGGCCAACGCTCTATCCACTGAGCCAAACCGGTTTCGGCTGATTTTCGCCAATCTTTTAACCTGAAATCAGTTTAAAAAATTCATTGGACATGTTTCTATTTTACCATTTGTAAAATTTAGAAAGTTTTAATGCATCATCCATGGTAGAATTTAGCATTTTCTTTTTCTGATTTTTCTGTAAAAGGGTATTTTAGTAGTCTGATATTTTCTTATTTTTTTAGAGGTAATGACAAATTATCATTAATTTGGCAATTGAAAAACCATAGTGAAATGAATAAACACTATTTAGTAACCGTGTCCAAGTACTGTTAAATCTTTGGTATATAGTAAAATGATATGCAAAAAGAACAGAACACTGTGTATAATAATATCTTATTACCCTGTGGGTATTTTTAAAAGGAATACATACACATATTTGTTTGAATGTCCATAGCCTCTCTAATAAGGATACAGTAAGAAACTGGAAATTACAGAGGGAATCAGGTATCCAGGGGCCACACAGGAGGATGATTACTTTTCACTTTTTTTTTTTTTAATTGATTTTTTACATAGAAGAAGGGAGAGAGATAGAGAGTTAGAAACATCGATGAGAGAGAAACATCGATCAGCTGCCTCCTGCACATCTCCTACTGGGGATGTGCCCGCAACCCAGGTACATGCCCTTGACTGGAATCGAACTTGGGACCTTTCAGTCCGCAGGCCGACGCTCTATCCACTGAGCCAAACCGGTTTCGGCAACTACTTATTTTTTGTACCTTTTGAATTTTATATCATGTGTATATTACCTATTTAGAAAAGAAATAAAATTTGTTTTTAATGTTAATACAGAATGGTGAAAATTGAAGACTTTATAACTTGCTCTCTATAGTCTCTGGCATATAGGTTGCTTTAAAAAATGTGAAATCCTTTCTCCAGTTGAAATTTTATACAGAATGCCAGTAGATAAAATAGATACAGGAACACTGTTCAGTGAGTCAGGGGTAGAGATTATCCTGGTCTCCCTCTAGAATCGGTGGGGTATTTTCAGGGAACCCAATAGTTGGCAGCATGTAACTTGAGAGTCTTTGATATCGAAGAATGAACAAGAGGTTTGTAATAGATTTCCCTGGTTTTAAATCCTAACCCCATTACTGGTTACCATATGACATTGGGAAGGCTGCCTATTTTCTTGAGCCTCATCTGTAAAACAGGGCTAACACCTTTCCTCCTGGGTTGCTCAGTATCTAACACTTATATTGGGGCTCAGTGCAAGCTAGTTTCTTCACCTCATTCTGTGCACCTTGATTCACACCGTACCTGGACTCTCAATAAAGGCAGGCATATCCTCACTTCAGATGCTATTTTGCCAAGCTACTTTAGATTCTGGTTTTGTTTGTTTTTTGATTTGTGTATTTTTTAAAATTAATATTTAGAGAGAGAGAGGGAGAGGGAATGAAACACCAATGTGAGAGTGAAACATGGATCAGCCATCTCCTGTACACTCCCCACTGGGGATTGAGCCTGCAACCTGGGCATGGGCCCCAACCTCAAATTGAACCAGTAACCTTCTGATCCATGGGATAACGCCCAACCAACTGAGACACACTGGCCAGGGTTGTTTGTGTATTTTTAAATATTTTTTTGTTTTATTCTTGATTTTTAGAGAGGAAAGGAGAGAGAGAGAAAGGTAGAAACATCAATGAGAAAGAGATCAGCTGCCTCCTGCATGCCCCCTACAGGGGATTGAGCCTGCAACCCTGGCATGTGCCCTGACTGGGAATCAAACAAGTGACCTCCTGGTGCATGAGACTATGCTCAATCCATTGAGCCACATTGGCTGGGCTGTTTGTATATTTCTCTAACAATAAAAGATTTTGCACTTTTCTTGATTCTTTGGAGATAAAGATAGCAGTTACCTTGGGGAGAAGGTATAAGGGGAACTTCCCAGGTTTTGGTAATGTTTTATTTCTTGCTGCTGGTTACATGGGTGTGTTCACTTAGTGAAAACTCACCAAGGTACATATTTATGATTTGTGCACTGTTCTGTAGACTTTAAAAAATGTAGACTTTTAAAAAGAAAAAATAGCCCTGGATCGTTTGGTTCAGTGAATAGAGCAGCCGTGGGCAAACTACGGCCCGCGGGCCGGATCCGGCCCGTTTGAAATGAATAAAACTATTGAAAAAAAAGACCGTACCCTTTTATGTAATGATGTTTACTTTGAATTTATATTAGTTCACACAAACACTCCATCCATGCTTTTGTTCCCGCCCTCCGGTCCAGTTTAAGAACCCATTGTGGCCCTCGAGTCAAAAAGTTTGCCCACCCCTGGAATAGAGCATCTGAAGGGTCCCAAGTTCGATTCCAGTCAAGGGCACATGCCTGGGTTTTGAGCTTGATCCCCAGTAGGGGGCCTGCAGGAAGCAGCCAATCAATATTTCTGTCTCATCATTGATGTTTCTATCTTTCTCTCCCTCTCCCTTACTCTCTGAAATCAGTACAAAAAAAAAAAAATATATATATATGTATATATATATATATGTTTTTAAAGTAAATAATTAAAATAATCACAGACATTTATTCTATGAAATGTGCCTGCCCATTTCTTGCTGGTTCCAGTGGGTGGTCCTGATGCCTGGTGAGACAGGGTTATTCGTGGGTGGAACCATTATTATTTGCCTGTTGCCACATAGAAGTAGCTCAGTGCCTTTTCTCCAATGATTTGAAAATGTTGACATGCTACCTATGACAGTTCTCTTCAGGTTACATATCTCTGTAACTATAATTTAAATACCTTACTTTTGGCTTTTGTTGAGGGATATTGAGGTTAATAAGGGACAGGCTACATGCTCTGGTCATAGGTAAATGAAAAATAGACCTCTGTCATCAGTTCGATAGCAGCTTGTACACACTCTGTAACTAGCAACAGCTTTCACTTGATTGGTCTCTTAACCTAAAACTTAATATGGCACTGTTTGTTCTTAATTCAGCTGCAAAGTGATAGTGCTGAATGAGATTTTCTCTAGTATCTAGAAACTGGTATCATTGGTTAAGTTATAAAGCATTAGCAAATAAGTTGTTACCTTTAATGTCAGAATGGGTAAATAATATTGCTTATCCAGCTTTTGGCAGTTTCAATGCAATTCAGCAAATCATAGAAGAATTTTATGTGGAAACTATTTGGAAGTAAAAACAGTCAAAAGTCTTTATGTGGTTTTTTTGTATTTGTGTTTTGTATGTTTTTGGAGCCTTCTATTCTGTGTGGTCCAAGAAAAAAAAACAGCTCCCAACCTTATTCATTTTAAATTCCCACAGACTTCAGTTTTCAAATCACTGAACTCTACCAACACTCATATTTGGGTAAGGAAGGACCAGTTAACATAAGAATCTGTCTATACTGGGCCTTCCTGAAGTGTGTGTTGGCTAAAGGCATTAGATGAAAGTAAACTGGGAATATGAACTATGAACTGGGACTAAGAATGAGAATCAGAAAAGGATTAATGAGGAAGAGGATACTAAATCTGTCTTCTCCCGCACTGAGAGAGTGACTCAGTTTGCTGTCTGGTGTAGGAAATGTAGACTTTTTTAAAATTTATTTTGTTTTAATCTTGTTTTAGTTTGTAAAATTACCCTTAACCGCAGGATTCAGATATTTTTTTAACTTTTGAGAAGTTCATATAGATAAATTAAGAAGTGATGAGCAGCTTTGCTCTAATAACAGCAGCATGAGTGCTAAGTATGTGCCACACATGAGAAATGATGACACAGCTGGATACACTACAATATTTGCTTTACCCTTGATTCTTTTTTTTTTTTTTTTTAAATATATTTCTTTATTGATTTCAGAGAGGAAGGGAGAAGGAAGAGAGAGAAACATCAATGATGAGAGAGAATCATTGATCGGCTGCCTCCTGCACGCCCCCCACTGGGGATCGAGCCCGCAACCCAGGCATGTGCCCCTGGCCGGAACCGAACCCGGGACCCCCCAGTCCCCAGGCCGACGCTCTATCCACTGAGCCAAGCCGGCTAGGGCTACCCTTGATTCTTAAATGCTCTTATAAAGTAGGTCTCCATTTTGAAGAACTGAGCTGAGAGAGGATGAGAAGCTTGTCTAAGATCACATAGCTAAGGTGGTAGAGCCATCCCTCTCCAAGCCCAGAAATGTGGATTCTTTTCACTATCTTATTTTGAAATATCACTTTATAGTTCAAATATTTATACATTTTTATTGATTTCAGAGAGGAAGGAAGAGGGGGAGAGAGACAGACAGACAGACAGACATCAGTGATGAGAATCATTAATCGGCTGCTCCTATACTGCACACCCCCAACAATGTTTAACTTTTTAAATTTTTTTTATAGCAAAGGTGGAAATTTATTGAGAAACAAGCACAGAGTCCCATGTGGAGAGGGGGAAGAGTCCCCTGTTTAGCTATTTTTAACTATTAGGGCATTTTCTCATGAAGAGTGTTCACTAATTTGATGACCTTAATAATAAAAGAATGAAAATTGCCCTAACCCAGCGGTTCTCAACCTGTGGGTCACTAACCTGTGGGTTGCGACCCCTTTGGGGGTCGAACGACCCTTTCACAGGGGTCGCCTAAGACCATCGGAAATTATATATAAAAAAATTTCTTTTCCTATATATAATTACATATTGTTTTTGTGATTAATCACTATGCTTTAATTATGTTCAATTTGTAACAATGAAAATACATCTTGCATATCAGATATTTACATTATGATTCATAACAGTAGCAAAATTACAGTTACGAAGTAGCAACGAAAATAATTTTATGTTTGGGGGTCACCACAACATGAGGAACTGTATTAAAGGGTCGGGGCATTAGGAAGGTTGAGAACCACTGCCCTAACCCGTTTGGCTCAGTGGATAGAGTGTCAGCCTGCGGACTGAAGGGTCCCAGGTTCAATTCCGGTCAAGGGCATGTACCTTGGTTTCGGGCACATCCCCAGTGGGGGGGTGTGCAGGAGGCAGCTGATCGATGTTTCTCATGATGTTTCTAACTCTCTCCCTTCCTCTCTGTAAAAAATCAATAAAAATATATTTTTTTAAAAACCCTATTCTGGTAAACTTAATGAAAAATTAGAATCAAGAGTCCCTATATATTGACTAAGGAGAAAAAACTAGAAATTATAAACTTTATTATGCTTTTAAAATAATCCAGTTTAGAGAGTTTCTTTGCCATCATCTAGTCAGGCTTATTAACCACAAAAGAATTCCTTCTAAAGCATTCAGCCTCCATTAGAAAACTGCCATAGTAGAAAGCATTGCTTCTTAAGACAGCTCAGACATTTGTTGAATTTGTCCTGTGGAAGCTATTTCACTGAACCTTAATCTGTTTTTGTATTTGTCTCCTTCTGTGGCAGCCCATACATCTTCTTTTCTAGCATTGAATTTCCTCCCAGTCTTCCAGCTCTCATTCTTCCCTCTTCTGCTCTCATTCATACTTTATCAGACTTCTCTTTTAATTTTCCTATTGACCCTCCTTCATATGACTTATATCTGTCTCATTCCTTCTTAACAATGTAAATAGAAACTAAAAACACAAATAAATAGAAAAATATAAACAAAACTGTGGTAACCTCTGCATAGCCATGACCAGGGAAGAACTCCAGCTGCTGCTGCTGCTGATTCTTTGTACTCCTTTGAAGTCATCCCTTTATTATTATTTTTTTAAATAATTCTTTTTTAAAAAATATATTTTTGTTTATTTTAGAGAGAAAGGGAGAGGGAGGGATAGAGAAACACCAATGATGAGAGAATCATTGATTGGCTGCCTCCTGCATGCTCGAGCCTGCAACCTGGGCATGTTTTCTTGACCCGAGTCGAATCTGGGACCCTTCAGTCCACAGGCTGATGCTCTATCCATTGAGCCAAACAGACTAGGGCTCATTCCTTTATTATTAAAATAATTTGAAAATTACTCTTATCTCAAGACAAAAGCTGAAATGGGCTTTTCACAAAGTATTGGTAGGTTTGTAGTGATTTCTAAATATATAATTAGGATTGACCTTTCTCTGTGTTTCTTCATTGCTCGGCCTCTTTCTACCCTTCATTGACTGAAACCAGATACTCATATCATCATCTCTGATTTTGCAGAATTGATCTGTCCTTATACTACTACATTTAGCATTGATTCTATATGGAACATAAATTGTTTTTCCTGACCATATATATTCCATAGCTGTATTAGTTTATAACCATGCAGCATAACTTTAACCTGATTAGTTCATTGAAAGGAATACCCTAAAATTTAGAGTGCAATCTGCTAATAAAAACAATAAAGTCTGCCCTGGCCGGTGTGGCTCAGTTGGTTGAGCGTTGTCCCATGCACCAAAAGGTTGCTGGTCCTATTCTGGTCAGGGCACATACCCAGGTTGCAGGGTTTGATCCCAGGTCTAGGGCATGTTTGGGAGACAACTAGCGATGTTTCTCTCCCTCCCTTCTCCCTCCCTCTCTCCTCTCTTCCTCCCTCAAATCAGTAAACATATTCTCAGGTGAAGATAAAAATAAAGTCTGCTAGAGAAATATAAAAATTTATAGGAAAGGCCAAAACCGGTTTGGCTCAGTGGATGGAGCGTCGGCCTGCGGACTGAAGGGTCCCGGGTTCGGTTCCGGTCAAGGGCATGTGCCTGGGTTGCGGGCATATCCCCAGTAGGGGGTGTGCGGGAGGCAGCTGATCGATGTTTCTCTCTCATCGATGTTTCTGACTCTCTATCTCTCTCCCTTCCTCTCTGTAAAAAAATCAATAAAATATATTTTAAAAAAAAATTTATAGGAAAGACAATAAAAGTTAGTGTTGGATTTTATTTGATTTTTTAAAGTGAATAAGGCAGTATTGTGTCTGTCTAAATAACAACTCTCTTGAGAAATGACTTAGCTGGAACTTCTGACTAAACTTGATCTTACAGTACAAATGTGACTTGTTGAGATGATTCTTTGAATGTCAAGAATGCTCTAATCACTGTTTTTGATATTAAGAATTGAAATATTTTGACTTTTGGTTAAATTTGTTTCTAAAAACTGACAGACAGTGGAGATTTAGTTGAGATATTGATACATGATTCCGTTTAGCTAAAGATTGCATGGATAATTGCAGTTAATCCCAGTTGTTGGTATGTAACATAGGGGGTTAAAAACAAGATCCAGATTGAAAAAGATGGTCACTTGGACTAGGGTAAGAATGGTAAAGATAGTCAGAAAGATTCGTGCAAGAATAGACCTTCCTGCCCTAACCGGTTTGGCTCAGTGGATGGAGCATCGGCCTGCGGACTGAAAGGTCCCAGGTTCGATTCCGGTCAAGGGCATGTACCTTGGTTACGGGCACATCCCCAGTAGGAGGTGTGCAGGAGGCAGCTGATCGATGTTTCTAACTCTATCACTCTCCCTTCCTCTAAAAAATCAATAAAATATATTTTAAAAAAAGAAAAAAAAAAGAATAGATCCTTCCCGACTGCCAGCACCACCTTCGCTCTGGCCGGAGCACAGGCTTTTCCGCACCACACCCAGCCGCCTGCCAGCTTTGTCGGGTTGATTTGCATACTCACGCCTGATTGGCTGGTGGACATCACCAAGGGACGGTCAACTTACATATTTCTCTTTTATTGGTGTAGATTTTGTGTAAGTATATACTTAAAGGTGGAGCTGTCATAATTTGCTGTTGGTTGTCAGAGAGAGAGATATTATGGGTGACCTCGAGGTTTTTTGCTTATACAATTGGTAAAGTGAGTTGCCCTTATCTAACATAGGAAAACTGTTGTTGAAGGCGTCAAGTTCTGTATACCAACTGATGTTTATGTTTGACTGACATTAGTAGTCACTAAAGAAAGCTTATGAGGAAGCGTGCAGTGGAATTCCTAAAATAGACTGAAATATTGCGTGTGGACCAAAGGGGCGCTAGGTTATATTATCAGAATGTCATACACAGTATGTTAGTTGTTAGATGTTCTCTATAACTTGCCATAAATAGTTTAACTAGGAAATCTTTATTATAAAGTAAAACTTAAAATCCTCAGTGTTTATAATTGTCAAGCATCTTAGTTGTTAAATGTTGTTGTAAAGATATTTCTGGGTATACAAGTGCACCAAGAACTCTAATTTTACATTTCTATTTTTGCTTTTGAAAGACAATATTTTATCCATAGTAATTCTGGATTTTATTTCTTGAGGTGGAGATTTTTAGTTCAAGTTCAGGTGGCAGAGAAGGAATTCAGTAAGAGATTAAATTTATTACATTTTCTTTTTTTTTTTTTTTAAAATTTTTTTTTTTTTTTAATATATTTTATTGATTCTTCACAGAGAGGAAGGGAGAGAGATAGAGAGTTAGAAACATCGATGAGAGAGAAACATCGATCAGCTGCCTCCTGCACATCTCCCACTGGGGATGTGACCGCAACCCAGGTACATGCCCTTGACCGGAATCGAACCCGGGACCCTTTAGTCCCCAGGCCGACGCTCTATCCACTGAGCCAAACCGGTTTCGGCAAATTTATTACATTTTCAACCATTTTTCTTTTTTTTTTTTTTTTTTTAATGATTACGAATGCGTTTTTTGTTTTTGTTTTTAAATATATTTTATTGATTTTCTACAGAGAGGAAGGGAGAGAGATAGAGAGTTAGAAACATCGATGAGAGAGAAACATCGATCAGCTGCCTCCTGCACATCTCCCACTGGGGACATGCCCGCAACCCAGGTACATGCCCTTGACCGGAATCGAACCTGGGACCCTTCAGTCTGCAGGCCGACGGTCCATCCACTGAGCCAAACCGGCTCCGGCTCAACCATTTTTCTTTATCTGTAAAATGGGTAAATGATAGCAACTATGTTATAAGTTAAACCCTTTAGTCCAAAAACAGTAAATGTAGATTTGTTGTTTTTTTATACATGGTACATCTATATATATAAAAGGCTAATATGCAAAGTGTCCCCTTGGGAGTTCGACCAGGAGACCAGGAGTTCGATTGCTCACTATGATGTGTGCTGACCATCAGGGGGCGGCGTGGAAAAGAGGAAGGCCTCAGCCTGCAGCCAGGGAAGGAGTGCCCCAGCTGGCAGCCGGAAGGCCCCAATTGGCCCTGATCGCAGGCCAGGCCTAGGGACCCTACCCATGCACGAATTTCGTGCACCAGGCCTCTAGTATTTCAATAATGTTCTTTTAAATATAACGAGATTTTTATTCTTGGTTTTTAAGGAAACTTTAGCCAAATATTTCATACATAATTTAAATTGTTCTTTTTCCTCTTAGATGTGGAGAGATATTGGCTGAAAACATTTTAGTTGCAAACTTTTCTTATGTGCTACTGTCTTATTTATCTAGCACTTGGATTTTCAAACATATTTTGACCCCAAACTATGATTTTTGTCATTGCAGGCAAGAAGACAACAAGACCCTAGTCCTGGTTCCACTTTAGGTGGTGATGACTTCAAACTTCGTTAATTAGTAGCACAGCAGATGTGCTCCCCAAATCTTTCCACGTACATTGTTTCTAGTCGACAAAAATAATTGATTAAAAGACCAGAAACTGTGATAACTGGAGGTACTACATACAGCCTATCTCAACCTTAGGCAGTAACAAGACATCACAAACTGCCATGGTTTTGCACTATGATTATAATACCTGCATTTCTAATTTTGTATGCATGTAGCCAGTAATGAATTTACATTTTTTCTATGCAAACTTACCTTGTTGGCATTATTTTAGTGAGTTGAAACTATCTACTTGTAAAGCTCTTATTTGTCCTCCATTTTAATTTAAGAGTTCATGTCATTTAAAAACAAGTCAATAAATTTAAATTTTTATCAGAGGGTTTTATCCCTAATCAGTTACTCTAATTTTTTTCCCCTTTTTTGTGTGATTTTAGACATGTTGGTTATACAGCTGCATTTTAGCTAGGCATTCTTGTTTTTTTGTTTTGTTTCCCCCATTTTCTTTTGTGTTTTTATTGTCTATGGCATTTTAAAACTGCTGATGTGTTTGCATTATTTACAAGCTAAAACCCTAGTAGCATAGAGCTGTCTGCCACAGCCTTCTAACAAAGTTTACAGTTAAAGTTGCAGTATCCTTTTAAATGTTGATAATCAGCTCCTTTTCTTTCCTTCTTAAATATAAAAATTTTTAATTGGCATTGACTCTAATCTTCCCCAGATCTATTTTAGATTCTGTTCTATAATCATGAGTTTGTGTGGAGATATTCTCCTTAATGATAATATTCTACTGAAATACCTAAAGAAGTCGCAGGCTGGCTTCTGTTTTATTCAGGGATTTTCTTTTTTTTTTAAGTCAATCAGAAAAGGGATACTGGAGCTTCTTCATGTATGTAACAGCATATTAAACTGGAGACAGTGATGAATCAGCTACAAAGGTAATATTGTATTAAAATCATGTTTAAGATAGCTGCTTTTATGTGTATTTTATAATGCATGCTTTTGTAAAAACAATGCTGGGTGATAAAAGATTAGTGTTAGAGAGAAAATGTTCATCTGTGCAGAGGATACATTTTCTTCCATTAATTATTATGGGGGAAAAATTCACAGGTTATATATATATGGTATTTTCCAAAAGGACTATTAATAGAACCTTTTGAGATGAATTAGTATGGGAATATTTCTTAAATAGGCTCACTGTCAAATTGAATGCAACTTGTTTTTGTTTTTTTGTTTTGTTTTTAATACAAGACTGGAAAAAAGTGCTAAGTCATTTGGCACCTCCTTACAAATATTTTTCATGGTCACATTCATTAAATGTTACTACATTTCTGAATTTTTTTGCAAAAATGTATTTTATCATGATAGAATGGCATTATTTTAAAGAATTTGAAAAAAACTGACATGGTCGGTTCAGAAAATGAACTGAATTCCGAATAAGGTCATTGCATTTAAAACACATATATACTTGATTGATGGGGGAGGTATGACTTTCATTGTACATAGGTCTTATAATTCATAAACATATCCAGTATCTCAGAATAAAAATGTTTGTTATATATTTGAAGTCATGCATGGTAAGGAGTGTGTTTAAATTGTTATAAACAATAATACATCATAAAAGACCATGCTGATCTTGTGTAACTAAGTACTATGAATGAATTTGGTTGTTATTTGGTGTTATACAGCTCACATGTTTACACACTCAGTGCCCTAATTTCCCCTGAGGGAATCGCCTTTTAAGTGGTCCTTACAGTGGTGTTTTAAGGTTACTTTATCACAGAGCTCCTTGGTTTTTGACTTCTGCACTTAAATTTTTTTTTAGTAACCATGATGATGATGGTACATTTTTCTCTATTGCTTTTAGTCCACCAGTAACTATGATCAAATCTATTAAGTGTTCATGTTGCCATTGTTCTGTAAATACTGAATTTTTCCTGTCATTTAGCATTGTGCTGCTTTCGTCTGTCTTAATGCTGGCATTAAGATCATGAGCCCCTTTTCTCCAATAGTGCAAGCTTTGAAAACTACTTTTATTAAGTTATTGATGCAATCTGATATTTTTTCAAAACCTATATTTAAACAAAGTTACACCATTGCATCATCTTTTTTAAATTCATCTCCATTAAAACTTGCCTTAACCTACCAGATTGCTTTTGCCACTATTAGCCATACTGTGTGTTTGTATGTTTAATTTACTTTCACAATAAAGTTCTGTGTAGTGAAAACAAGGTCTTGGGTCTTTATTGGACATAATCCAACAGTTTCTCTTCTAGTGTTCATTATGACACAAAAATTGATTTTGTTACTCTGAACTGTTCTTTCATCCTGTTTTATAACCTTAAAAAAATGACAACAGTGGCATCTAGTGGTATTTCTCCAACCTAATTTCAAAGAAAACATTTAATGTAAATATCACAAAGAATACTAATTTCCTAATGTATATTGTGGTTTTCAAAAGTCTGGCTTAATTTACCCATCCAATGAGATATGACTATAAAGTAGTGATGTCATTTTGGAGGGGAGGAAGAATATTAAAAATTACATATCCAAATTAGTACAATCTTTCAAGCTAGTCCCTGAAAATTAAGCCTTTCATTTTAGAAGCAATCCTTAAGCTTGGTCCATATGAAAATATTTACTTATTCACCACCAGACTTAACTGTAAATGACAGATACTTTTAAATGCTGAATTGGAACCATTAAGCAACATTTCAAAGAATAAGATCCATACTCTGAGGGTTAATTTCAAAAGTTGTTACATCAGGTATTCAAGATATGCTCATTTGGGGCCGCTTGGGAAGAGAACTGTCTTAACATGATTATGCTTCATTTGTCAATGAGCTTTTTCAAACCATAAGCCATTGTATGAATTTTCCATTTCTGCATAACACATTGCCCCAAAACTTAGCATAAAACAAGAAACATCATTTTACAGATTCTGTGGGTCAGAAATTGAAGAAGCTTAAGTTCAGTGGTCTGGTCAGAGGTCTCTCTTGAGGTTAGAGTCAAATTGTCAGTCTGTACTTAGTCATCTTAAAACTTGGCTATGGCTAAAGAATTCCCTTCCAAGCCCACTCATATGGTCATTGACTGGCCTCAGCTTCTCACAGACCATTGGATGAAAAAGCCCTTGATTCCTAGCTAGGTGTTGGGATGGAGACCTCCTCCACATGGGTGTCTCCATAGGGCAGTTCACAGCTTAGCAGCTGGCTTCTCCAGAGCTAGTGACCCAAGAAAAAGTGCATGCCCATGATGAAAGCCAATCTTTAATAACCTATTCTTTGTGTTGCCATAGTCTGTATGTTAGAAGTGAGTCACTGGGTCAGGCCCACACTCAATGGGAGGAGTAGTAAGCTTCATCTCAGAAGAAAGGCATGTCAAAGAGTTTGTGGATGCATTTTTAAAACCACCACAGCCATACTGCCACATCTATGTGTATATGCAAGACAACATTGATGTTTTGATCTCCCAAACATCTTTAGAGATAAGATTTCATTCTTTTGCAGGCAGATTTCAAGGCATGATTCCCCCTAGATCGCATCAATTTCCTTTCTTGCCCCACATCTTTCAAAAATGTTTCAAGGCTAGAAAATTACAGTTGTAGGATGGCATCATGAGTGGAAGTTGGCAGTTTGGTTTAAATATAGGATACTCAGATAACTAAGTCACTATATTAGTCAGCTGGCAACTTTTGGTTAGAATAACTTCAGCAACTTGAGAGTTAAGGTGTTTATTGGCCTTATTCAGGTTTCAGAAACATTGGGAAATATGAGTAGATAAAATGGAGGGAAAATTTTTTTTAATATGTTTTTATTGATTTGGAAGAGTGAGGGAGATAGAAAACATGGATGAGAGAAAAATACATCCATTGGCTGTCTCCTTGCGTGCTTCCTGCTGGGGATGGAGCCTGAAACCTGGGCATGTGCTGTGACTGGTAATCCAACTAGTGACCTGGTGCATGAGTTGACACTCAACTGCTGAGCCATATCAACCAGGCAGAAATTTTTATTAGAGAAGATAATCTGAATCTATGATGTCCAATTTGGTAGGTACTAGCCACATGTGGCTATTGAGCATTTGAAATATGGCTAGTTGAATTTTTTATATTTAAATTTTAAAACTCAAGTAGTGTTAAATGTTTTTCTGTTAAAACTTTTTTAGGAGGATTACATTTCACTTTAGTCTTTGAAAATTTAGTGTCCGAGTTGAGATGCACTGCTAGTGTAAAATATCAAATAGCAAAGATCTATTACCCCCAAAAAGGAATATAGGAAATTTCACTATTTTTTATTTATTTATTTATTTTTGTTAATCCTCACCTAAGGATATTTTCCCATTGATTTTTAGAGAGAATGGAAGAGAGGAGAGACGGAGAGGAACATCGATGTGAGAGAAACACATCAATTGGTTGCCTCCTGCAGGAGCCCTGACCAGGGCTCCGGGCCAGGGAGGAGCCTGCAACCAAGGTACATGCCCTTGACTGGAATCGAATCCGGGACCCTTTGGTCCACAGACTGATCCTCTATCCACTGAGCCAAACCAGCTAGGGCTCTATTTTTTTATTTTGATTACATATAAATATTTTTGTATACTGAGTTATATTGATATTTGATGTATTGAGTTAAATAAAATATTTAAATTTTATCTTTAATAAGACTACTAGAAAATTTTTAATTACATATATTGGCTCACATCAATATTAAGATTTTTTTTTTTAATATATTTTATTGATTTCTTACAGAGAGGAAGGGAGAGAGATAGAGAGTTAGAAACATCAATGAGAGAGAAACATCGGTCAGCTGCCTCCTGCACACCCCCTGGGGATGTGCCCGCAACCCAGGTACATGCCCTTGACCCGAATCGAACCTGGGACCTTTCAGTCTGCAGGCCGACGCTCTATCCACTGAGCCAAACCGGTTTCGGCAATATTAAGATTTTTAAGTGGGCAAAGTATATAGATCATACAATCAAAAGGGAAAATACATTTTAAAGACTGAGGCTTACTATTACTGGGTTTTGTTTTGTTAATCCTCACCCAAGGATATTTTTTCCATTGATTTTTTTAGGGAGGGGGAGGAGGAGGAGGAGGAGAAAAAGAGAGAAACCTCAATTAGTTGCCTCCTGCATACATCTCTACGAGGCCCTAGGAATCAAACCTGCAACCCAGGTATGTGCCTTTGATCAGGAATTGAACCTACAACCCTTAGTGCACCAGCCTATGTTCTAACCACTGAACACACCAGTCAGGGCTATTACTGGGGTTTTTTTTGTTTGTTTTGTTTTTTTTAAAATATATTTCATTGATTTTTCACAGAGAGGAAGGGAGAGAGACAGAAAGTCAGAAACATCAATGAGAAAGAAACATCGATCAGCTGCCTCCCGCACATCCCCCACCGGGGATGTGCCCGCAACCCAGGCACATGCCCTTGACTGGAATCGAACCCGGGACCCCTCAGTCCGCAGGCCGACGCTCTATCCACTGAGCCAAACCGGTTTCGGCTGGTTTGTTTTTTAAGATTAAAACAAGCCCTAGCCGGTTTGGCTCAATGGATAGATAGAGAGTCAACCTGCAGACTAAAGGGTCCTGGGTTCAATTCCGGTCAGGGCACATGCCGGGATTTCGGGCTTGAGCCCCAGTAAGGGATGTGCAGGAGGCAGCCAATCAATGATTCCCTCTCATCATTGATGTTTCTATCTATCCCTCTCCCTTCCTCTCTGAAATTAATAAAATATATGTATATATAAAATTATTCTCATTGATGTTTCTTTATCTTCCTCTTTGAAATCAATAAAAATATTAAAACATTATTTTACCCCCTAGGATCATTTGGGGGCATACATATTCATTACCCAAAATAGACTGGTCTCTGCCCTCAGGGTACATCTAACCTGGTCTGGGTGGTCAAAAAAGGCTTTCTTGAGACATTTAAGTTGAAATCTGAAGGATGGTAGACACTATGCCAGCAAAGATAAGCTGACAAAAGTATTACAGGAAGCCAGGCCAAAAGCATGGCAAATTTGAGAAACGAAGCAGTTGAGTATGACTAGAACATGGAATGGAGGGGCTGTAGCAGTGAGATGAGTCTGAAAGGGTCTGCAGCGGCCAGTGTGAGAGTCGTATGCAGTCCTGGGTGGACTTTCCCAGCCATGTTAAACTGGACTTTCCAAGGGCAAACTCAAAGCCATTGATGGGTTGAGTTTGAGGGAATGAGTACTTGATATAAAGCTGGTGGTGGTGTTTGATTGCAAAGAAAAAACTAGCAGAAAGTCCCATGGATCATACGGTCACCCAGTAGATTAAGGGTAGCTTAGTGAGCGTTGGAAACATTTCAGACCTGAGAAGCAAGTACAGGAGGCGTAATGGACAATTTTCCCAGTTTTTCTTACCATGATAAACTGGCTGTATTGCCTTAACACTCCTAAATTTTTACTGGCTTAAAGACTTAACTCTTACTTGCTAAATACCCATCAGTGGTTGACCTAAGCCAGGGGTGGGCAAACTTTTTGACTCGAGGGCTACAATGGGTTCTTAAACTGGACCGGAGGGCCGGAACAAAAGCATGGATGGAGTGTTTGTGTGAACTAATATAAATTCAAAGTAAACATCATTACATAAAAGGGTACGGTCTTTTTTTTCAATGTTTCTCATCAATGTTTCTATCCCTCTCCCTTCGTCTCTGTAAAAAATCAAAATATATATATATATTTTTAATATATTTTATTGATTTTTTACAGAGAGGAAGGGAGAGAGATAGAGAGTTAGAAACATCGATGAGAGAGAAACATTGATCAGCCGCCTCCCGCACATCTCCCACTGGGGATGTGCCCGCAACCCAGGTACATGCCCTTGATCAGAATCGAACCTGGGACCTTTCAGTCTGCAGGCCAACTCTCTATCCACTGAGCCAAACCGGTTTTGGCAATAAAATATATTTTTTTAAAAAACCTGAAATTGACACACATGACTTCTGTTTACATTCTATTGGACTAGAAAGTTACAGGGCTAACTTCACCTGGACAGGGAACTGCAATCCTACCTTTTGCCCAAAAAAGTCAAAATATTTGTGAATAGCTGTAGTGAATATCACAGGCCACTTTTTTTTTTTTTTACCCTTAGGATGTCTGGGGTGGGATCAACTACTCTGTTGTGTTTTGTTTGTTGTTGTTGTTTTTTTGGTTTTTTTAAATTTTAAGACTTTTAATATGCACACCACAGGCCACCCTTTCAATTATTAAATAAGTTTTCCTCAAGAAAATACATTTACCTTGGAAGACAACCTCAAAGTCCCAGCTAGTCAGGCATTGAGCTAAAATTCTAAAATATTGGTTATCTGCCCTCTATACAGCCAGTATACAGTGGTGAAATAGGGACAGGAAAACTGCAGGAAACACTTTCATTCAAAAAGGGAAGGATAAAGTCACTGGTCTAACAAATATGCAATGTCATTGGAGCAACTGTCTGAGGGCCCTCTGCCCTAAGAGAGGGAAGTTTTTTTTGCAAGGCCTATAGGGAGGGGCTATCCAATCCATTGTTTTTCATAACCCTTCACCCCATCTCTGATTTGCTGATGCAGTTACCTTTTATTTCTGCTTTCAAACTGGCTTTTTTTTTTTTTTTTTTTAACCTTGACAAATGCAACCAATAGTAACCATGGTACTAAGATTCTATTTTCGCCGAAACCGGTTTGGCTCAGTGGATAGAGTGTTGGCCTGTGGACTGGGGGGTCCCAGGTTCGATTCTGGTCAAGGGCATGTACCTTGGTTGCAGGCACATCCCTGGTGGGGCATGTGCAGGGGGCAGCTGATCGATGTTTCTGACTCTCTGTCTCTCTCCCTTCCTCTCTGTAAAAAATCAATAAAACATTTTAAGAAAATACTTAAAAAAAAGATTCTATTTTCTAAGCTTTTCACTGAGGGCTTCAAACTGCCTTCTAAGTTATCACAAGGGACAGTTTTAACAGAAGTATTCTAATCCTCCCAGACTGCAACATCAGTTCCCCCAGGCTTTTTCCTATCTGAGTAACAACTTGTGTTTTGATTCTTGACTCCTTTTTCCCCTCAATTCCTATATATCCAATCTGTAGATCCTGCCAATGAATTCCATCAATTCTGTCACTATTAGATTTTTAAAAATTTTGTTACACACAAAGCATTTTGCCTGTAAATGCAGTCCTCCTAACACATCTTTGAGATATTTCACAGGTAAAGAAACAAAGGCATAGAGAAGTGAAACAACTTCCTCAAGGCACAAAACTGTTAAATGACAGAACTGGGATTCAAACTCCTAAACTCCTAGTTCATATATTTAAACCAACTATACTCTGACCTGAACCAGTCCCTGGATTTTTTTTTTTTTGGGCGGGGGGGCGGGCTTGGACTGCCATGATGAATACCTGTACTTCCTGAATACACTCTTATCAGTGCACCAGCAGGCAGTTCAATATCTGTTTTGTAAAATATATATTTTTATTGATTTCAGAAAGGAAGAGAAAGGGAGGGAAAGAGAGAAACATCAATGATGAGACAGAATTATCAGATCAGCTGCCTTCTGCATGCCCCCTACTGGGGATTGAGCCTGCAAACCAGGCATATGCCCTGACCCCTGACCAGGAATTAAACCATGACCCCCTGGTTCATAGGTCTATGCTCAACCATTGGACGACACCAGCCAGGCAACCTTCTAAGTTTTTTTTTTCAGGTCTTAGCATGCCATCTAGGCCAACTGCCCAACTACAGCGGGGCCTTGACTTACGAGTGTCCTGACTAACGAGTTTTTCAAGATACGAGCCAACGGCCAATTTTTTGCTTTGAGTTGCGAGCTAAAATTCGGGTGTCGAGCCAGCTTCAGATACCCCACCGCTAGTTGGTGCAGCGAACGTCACAGTGAACGCCACAACATCAGCCCAGCATCACGTGTCTCACTCGTTTACTTTTTGATTTGACATACGAGTAATTTGAGTTACGAGCTCCGTCACGGAACGAATTAAACTCATAAGTCAAGGCCCCACTGTATTTCTAAACACATCTTGAATGCTTGTCATGCATAGTAAAAGGTAATGTGCCCCTAATCCCTGACCCTGTCATACTCCCAATATTACCGGAAAGGGGACCTGGCACTGAACGGGTCTGCCTAGGGTCAGCTGGTAGTGTGTGGGTTCTTGACTTTGTGCAGGAAAAATTTCACAACGTGAGTCCAGGTGAATTTTAGAGGACGTTTATTAAAGCTGGGGACAGTGAAACAAGAAAGGGCTGAGGAAATGAGCCTAGGCTAGTCTGCTTTGGCTCACCAAGAAGTCAGAGAAAAGGGGGCCTTGGGAACGGATTAGGGGGCGTTTCTGGGATGAACTGCTACTGTTCATTATTGTCCTGGTTACAAGCCTCCTGGGCTCCCTTAGAGTTTAGGAGATGCCTGCCTGTGGGGGAAGAAAGGGAGGGGAGGTGTAGGCATGCTCCTGGGAAGGAGAGCACACTAGACCAGTGATGGCCAACCTTTTGAGCTCGGCGTGTCAAAATTTTGAAAAACCCTAACTTAACTCTGGTACCGTGTCACATATAGAAATATTCATAATTTTTTTACAACCATAGTAAAAAAAGATTTATATTTTTGATATTTATTTTATATATTTAAATGCCATTTAACAAAGAAAAATCAACCAAAAAATATGTATAAAATGAACAAAAACAGAAAAACAATGTACATTTAGGAAAAAATAATAATAAAAACAATCAAATGGTACGAAAACTAGAAATTAGAGACTTTTTTGACTTTGCTGAAGTTTGCTAATTCTTCGATTGCAGGTTCATACTTGCACTTCAAGGCTAAGCAAGCGCCACTAACTTCATCTGTTAGCCGGTTTCTTTTGTTCGTTTTAATATTATTTAATGCTGAGAACAAAGTCTCACAAAAATATGTTGATGAAAAAATTGTTAGCAAAGCCATCGCTAGATTTTTTATGTCGCTAAAAGTGTCAGGTACTCTGTTCCAAGCACTCAAAATTTCTTGTTCGTAGTTGCACTCTTCTTCATTATTCAAACAATTTCGTTCCAGATTTTCAAGTTTCGACCTTAAGTCGACAAACACATGAGTCCAAATGCTACCTTGAAAATCTGCAAGTTGCATCTCTAAATCGTCAATTTGCATCCATTGGAAATCCTTTAATTCCAAAGGACTGTAAACAACTACATCCGGATACTTAATTATTTTAATGCTCTGTTCTAGGCTTCTAAATTGGTTGAATCTTTCGCTGAACTGTTCAAATAACGAGTTTACTATATTCTGGTACATAAGTATGGACTCCATTACACTCATTGTAGTGGCCTTCTCGAAGTACTTTTTTATCCAAGGAAAATACTTATAAGTTTTAGTTTCAATATCTCGCTTGAAAATTTTAAGTTTACTTTCAAAAGATTTGATGTATCCAAACATAACGTCAATACTTTTGCCAAAACTTTGTAATTTTAAGTTCAGTTCATTCATATGAACAGAGAGATCTGTAAAAAACATCAAATTGTTGACCCACTTCTGATCATTAATCTGAGGATGTCTAATAGCTTCCATAAACAATTTCAGGAATCCCACATTTTTTTCCCACCATATTTGGTGCCCCATCTGTCGTGACTGACACAATTTTAGAGATATCAATATTTAGGTCACTGAATGTTTTTATAACAGCCTTACATATTTTGTTTCCTGATGTACTTATTGGCACTGATTCTAACTTTTTCAACTCTTCTCTCATTGTGAGACCATCAGAATATCTAGCAATAATGGCCAACTGAGCATTTGATGTGACATTAGTAGTTTTATCAAGAGAAATTGAAAAATATTTACAACTATTTAAGTCTTTTTTTTAATTGATGTACATTTTTGTTAAGATCTATTATTCTGTCTTTGATAGTATTTCTACTGAGTGGTAACTCAGAAATTCTTTTAATAATATCATCTTTATTTTTCATATCGTGAAATAGTGCTGGTGCACATCTTAGAAATGTTTCCTTAATAAATTCTCCATCACTGAGGGCTTTTCCATGCTGAGCTATGGAATGAGCAATACAGTAACTTGCTGATGTTAAATTTGTAGAGCATCTTACAAATTTAATGATGGAATTTGATTGACTTTTATAGAGGTGTAGCTGCCTAGAAATGTATTCCTTCCTTTCATCAATAGTTTTTTTCAAGAGCTGACAATGATTAGTTTCAAAATGTCTCTTTACATTCCATGTTCTGTTTACTACCGTTTCATTACACAGTATGCAAGATGATCTGTTGTTTCTGTCGACAATCCCGTACATCTCGGTCCATATGTCTTTTTTTTTTGTAATATATTTTATTGATTTTTTACAGAGAGGAAGGGAGAGAGATAGAGAGTTAGAAACATCGATGAGAGAGAAACACCGATCAGCTGCCTCCTGCACATCTCCCACTGGGGATACGCCCGCAACCCAGGCACATGCCCTCGACCGGAATCGAACCCAGGACCCTTCAGTCCGCAGGCTGACGCTCCATCCACTGAGCCAAACCAGTTAGGGCTATAGTGCAATTCTTAAGCTTTTTATATTAATGTCAATATTGGAACAATGTATCTTGGATGTTTTCACTATGTATCTTTGCTACACAACACTGATGTACATGTTTACATCCAGTTTTAGAACTGCATTATTGATCATGAGTAACGTGATTAATAATATTACTCGAGTGATGCCCAACTCTGGCCGTTGCAAGAGACAAATATTTGAATTATGCAATTTTTTGTCTGTCAATGCGTGTCACCCAAAATGAGTTCGTGTGTCACCTCTGACACGCGTGTCATAGGTTCGCCATCACTGTGCTAAGGCCACTCAACCGATAGATCACTATGGCATGCACTGACCACCAGAGGGCAGACGCTCTGACTGGTAGGTTAGCTTGCTGCTGGGGTCAGGCCCATCCAGACTGAGCCAGACAGGCCAGGTGGGCCAGACACACCCTGGAGCCCTCCCAGAGTCCCTCCCCAGCTGGCCAACCTCCCTTGTCCCTCTCTGGCACCAATTGTGTACCACTGGGGTCCCTCGTCCTGGCCTGTGCCCTCTTGCAATCCGGGACCCCTTGGGGGATGTTGGAGAGCCAGTTTTGGCCCGATCCCGCAGACCAGGCCAAGGGACCCCACTGGTGCATGAATTTGTGCAGCAGGCCTCTAGTTTAGTATTAAAAACAATGCAAAAGAAAGAGCTTGGGTTCTGCCACCTAGGACCACAAGATCTCTTTAACTTTTCTGGGCCTCCTTTTTTCACCTGTAAAGTGAGGTACTGTATAAGCTTTCCACTCAGATTGGTCCGTGAGAGTTGCTTCCATAAAGGCCTGCCTCCAGAAGAGACCTGATTGCCGTTTAGTTTTAGAGTGCCTCTGGGCACGGGCCAATAGCTCAGGATGAACAGGTTTGAGAAGCCTCTCACTCGACTTGTAGATGGAGAAACTGAGGCACAAAGAGCACCAGAGGTTTGGTCTAGACCACACAGTGTTGGCAGCAAAGCTAGCTCTAGCTCAAGTCTGAGCTGCAGCCTGCGACCTCCGGGTGGGATCTGGGACTGGGGTGGAGGCGGGAGTGGGGCTGTTGGGAGAGGAACTGCTCACCTCTGGATGTGGTCAGCCCGAAGGCCGGACTAGCTACACACACACACACACACACACACACACACACACACACACACCCCTACACTGGAACTTGAGTACATTCCTCACTTGCTTTGAGTTCCACCTCAGCCCCTGAGCAGCTGGGTGGGGAAGGAGTCATTCCTGGAAACTAGAGGCAGCTGCAGCCGGCGGCAGTCTCGGCCCCAACCGGAGGTGGGAGGGTGCTCGAGGGCCCCAGGGCCCCGCGACTCCGCATCCTCCCTCCCTGCTGGGCCGCAGACTGTGCACCCTCGGAACTCGCTTTTTGCTTTCATTGAATGGGAGTCCTACGCGCGTGTAGATAGCAGATGGGGATTGTATAACCATGTCACATGTATATATTGCGTGGCGTACACATCCTTGTTTAGACGTGTGAAACGTGTGCGGCGCGGCGCGCAGATGTGCGGGTTCACGGAATATGGGCCTCCTCATCCCAGCCCTTCCAGACGGTACTGCCAGGCCTCCAGCCCGTCCCAGGCGCTAATCCGAAGTTTGCGCGTGCGCGACTCCGCCTTAGGCCCCTCCCCTACGATGGAACCCCGCCCTCGCCACACTTTACGGCCCCGCACGCCACTTTTACTGCAGACGCTGCCGCTGTTGCCGCTGCCCCTACTACCGCGGCTGCTGCTGGTGAGGTGAGGTGAGGTGCGGTGTTGGGCCGGTGTCGCCGGCGACCGGGGAGGAGTTGGGGAGCAGGGCCGCCGAGGGACGGCAGGGACGACGGGTTAGCTGCTGCTTTGTCCTCAGCTCCGGTCCCGTCTGCGCTGCCGCAGGGAGGCCGCCCCGGCCCGGCGAGCCGAACCAATGCTGGACCTGGAGGTGGTGCCTGAGCGCTCTCTGGGGAACGAGCAATGGGAATTCACGCTGGGTAAGTGTGGGGTCCTCCCTCAGAACCCTGTCCTCTGGTTCTTACTTCCCTCCGGGCCCTTCCCGCCTCAGGCCTCTGCCCCTGACTCCCCAGTGCCCGCGGCTTGTCGCCTCTTCCGTCCTATTGGCTTTTGGGGCTCCAGGCACTAGATACCCGCTCCAACCGGCCCGACCCGCCCGTCTTTGGCTCGGCTGGGCCCAGACGCCCTCGCCTCAGGCCTTCACCGGCCCCCTCCCGGGACTGGTACGGTAGTAATAATAATAACAATGACGGACACGCCCCAAACACTTGAGGACTAGCCCTGCTTTGTGGTGCGTAATTATCTCTAGTCGGTCTTCTTGGGGTCGAAGGGTCGATACTGTTGTTATTCCTAGTCGCTATTTACTGATGAAATGGTTGAGGAGTGACTGACACTCTGAAACGCCACAAGGGAGTCTCCCTTTGCTTTTCGGGGCTATGAGTTGCCTCTTCGGAAGGGGAAACCTAGCGCCCCCGAACCCCACCCCCCGCCCCATCCCTTACTCTGGTGTTGGGGATCTGGTCAAAGGAGCTGGTTGAGGAGAGTCTGTGCGTTAAAGGAACTTTCTGACTTGTTTCCTTCTCGTTTTTAATTGTGGTCGATGTGGCGAGGTAATCCTAAACCCAGACCTTAGCTGAGAATGAAATAGGAGTTCAGGAAAAGTAACATTTAGTTTGAAGAACGTTCAATTAGGTCGTTTTGTTTTTTTGGGTGGGGTTTTTTTTTTTTTTTGGTTTTTTTTTTGGTCCCGTTTTCCTCATCCCCACTACCTTTATGTGTACAAATATTTGCATTCGGTAACGCCAGTGTGTGTTTACTTTGATGTTCCAGCACTAGGAAAAGGGGGCAGGGAGCAGGTGCTGGTGCTGTTTGTTTGTGCTTGGGCCTGAACTTTTGTCACACTAATTTGAGCGACTGGACTGAGTCAGCTGCTCTGTTGGGCTATAACTTATCCTGGAATCTGGAAGACTCACGTCTATGGAGACAGACAGGGCACAGGAGAAACTGGTAGGGCCCTGCTGGTGCCCAGTTGAACGACAAACCTCCTCTGGATTGTGGGAGCCAGTTTTAGTGAGAGGCCCTCCTCAACTTCTCTCATAACTAACGCCGCTCCCACAGAGTTCTGCCCAGGATTTTCGCTGGTATGGAACACCCCAGCCTCTCGTGAAGCAACCAGAGCTTGATTTGGGGAGGCTAATGATATCTTTGCCTCCAGACACATTCATCATGCTGGTGCAGTTTGGCTTCTAGTTAGGGAATTAACCTCTCCACCCACAGCTTCTGCTCATACCAGGATTTAACAGGACAGAGCGAGAACCACAACCATGGTTCAGATTGTGCTTGATGCTACGGCTAAGTTGTGGATCTCTGTGGTACAGGGTCTTCTTGGCCAAAAGTAATGATTAGGATGTTAGTTGAGAGCAGGGTTTTGAAAAAACTAGGTGGGAGAATTAAGACTTCTTTTGTCAACTGTTTTTTTAAAATATATTTTTATTGATTTTTTTATAGAGAGGAAGGGAGAGGGATAGAGAGTTAGAAACATCGATCAGCTGCCTCCTGCACACCCCCCCACTAGGGATGTGCCCACAACCAAGGTACATGCTCTTGACCAGAATCAAACCTGGGACCCTTCAGCCCTCAGGCCTACGCTCCATCCACTGAGCCAAACTGGTTAGGGCTGTCAACTGTTGTTTTGATACCGGAACTCCCACTTTTTTTTTTTTAATATATATTTTTACTGCTTTCAGAGAGGAAGGGAGAGGAAGAAAAACATAGAAACATCAATGATGAGACAGAATTGATCGGCTGCCTCTTGCAGGCCCCCTACTGGGGATCAAGCCTGCAACCCCAGCTTGTGTCCTTGACCGGAATCGAACCCGGGACCTTTAAGTTTGCAGGCTGACGTTCATCGACTGAGCCAATCCAGCTAGGGCCCACTTCTAACTTCCAGTTTTCAGGAGTCAAGGGTTTGGGCTGTTCTTTCAAACTGTCTATCAACCAGAAACAGTGAAAAGAGCATTTCTGTGCATGGGTCTAGAATTGCTCTTTGGGGAAAAGTTCATAAAGGGGGCCCGAGTCTTGATGTTTTCTTTGTGGGTCTTAAAAGTCACTTTAAAATCCTGTCTGCCTTAGAGATGGTGGTCATTTAACTTCTCCAGACTAAAATAAAAGTTAGTCCTCTCCCCAGCCCTCACACGTCAAAACTGCAATTGGGGCTGAATTACATTCCTAGGCTAGAGAACCAGGCAGTGCTTAATTCAAGTCACCACAGCCTTGAAAGGTAATCTCCATTTGACAGCTGAGGCTCAGAAAGGTAACAGATGATAAAAAGTAGGGGACGGATGTTTTGCTCCCCCTGCTCTACCCTTCTGAGGATAGGCTCAATTTTGTTTTTAGGTTTCTTTTTGGAATCTGTGCTAATGCAAATGTATCTAGACCTTGCCATTATCTGCCTGGCATCATCATGGGGAGCTGCATCCAACTTCCTGGCTGCTTTCCTGGCCTTTGTTTGATGTTGGGAGATTAGAGAAATGCCAACAACACAGGGACAGGAAAACCTGGGCCAAGAGGAATCTCTGAGAATGCCACTGATGGCTTGATCGGTGGTGGACTAAAGGCAGTGCAAATTTGAGATGTTTTTCAATGACATTCACAGAATGCATTGGTATGGAGGCATGTCTGAATTTATTTATTTATTTATTTATTTAAAATATATTTTATTGATTTTTTACAGAGAAGAAGGGAGAGGGATAGAGAGCCAGAAACATTGATGAGAGAGATCGATCAGCTGCCTCCTGCACGCCCCCCAGTGGGGATGTGCCCGCAACCAAGGTACATGCCCTTGACCGGAATCGAACCTGGGACCCCTGAGTCCGCAGGCCGACGCTCTATCCACTGAGCCAAACCGGTTCAGCCTGAATTATTTTTTATTTTTTATTTTTTTATTTTTATTTTTATTTTTTTTAAATTAAATCTTTATTGTTCAGATTATTACATTTGTTCTTCTTTTTTCCCCCCCCATAACTCCCCTCCTCCCAGTTCCCGCCCCACCCTCCGCCCTCACTCCCCACCCACTGTCCTCATCCATAGGTGTACGATTTTTGTCCAGTCTCTTCCCGCATCTCCCACACCCCTTTCCCCCCCAAGAATAGTCAGTCCATTCCCTTTCTATGTCCCTGATTCTATTATAATCACCAGTTCATTCTGTCCATCAGATTATTTATTCACTTGATTCTTAGATTCACTTGTTGATAGATGCATATTTGTTGTTCATAATTTGTATCTTTACCTTTTTCTTCCTCTTCCTCTTCTTAAAGGATACCTTTCAGCATTTCATATAATCCTGGTTTGGTGGTGATGAACTCCTTTAGCTTTTCCTTATCTGTGAAGCTCTTTATCTGACCTTCAATTCTGAATGATAGCTTTGCTGGATAAAGTAATCTTGGTTGTAGATTCTTGGTATTCATCACTTTGAATATTTCTTGCCACTCCCTTCTGGCCTGCAAAGTTTCTGTTGAGAAATCAGCTGACAGTCGTATGGGTATTCCCTTGTAGGTAACTGAGTTTCTTTCTCTTGCTGTTTTTAAGATTCTCTCTTTATCTTTTGCTCTTGGCATTTTCATTATGATGTGTCTTGGTGTGGTCCTCTTTGGATTCCTTTTGTTTGGGGTTCTCCGCGCTTCTTGGACCTGTAAGTCCATTTCTTTCACCAGGTGGGGGAAGTTTTCTGTCATTATTTCTTCAAATAGGTTTTCAATATCTTGCTCTCTCTCATCTTCTGGCACCCCTATAATTCTGATGTTGGTACGCTTGAAGCTGTCCCAGAGGCTCCTTACACTATCCTCGCATTTTTGGATTCTTTTTTCATTTTGCTTTTCCGGTTGGGTGTTTTTTGCTTCCTCACATTTCAAATCATTGACTTGATTCTTGCGCTCCTCTGGTCTGCTGTCGGGAGTCTGTATAATATTCGTTATTTCAGTCCGTGTATGCTTAATTTCTAGTTGGTTCCCCAATATAAGATCGAGGGTCTCATTAGTTTTCTTGTAGATCTCATTAAGTTTATCGGCGGCTTCTAAACAGTTCTTGAGAGACCTTAAAAGTGTGGTTCTGAACTCTATATCTTCCATTGACAATTTTGTCCTGTTTCTTTGTCTCCGCATTTTGCTATGCTTCCTTGGTGCACCCCCTAGTGGTCTTTGTTTGAAGTCTTATAGTTAAATCTTGATTGTTGTAGCTAATTCCAGGGAGGGTTTGACCTCCAGGCCAAGTGGCTATGAGAATCAGCTGTGTCAGCAGTGAGAGAACTTCTGTCCTCTAGGGAGGTGCTAATCTGGCGTTTGCCTGAGGCTATCCGGCAAATGCCTGTGTGTAGGGCTTGGGCTGGGCGGGTCGCACAGGATCAACAGGGTGGGCCAGAGAGAGCAGTTATGGCGGCTCTCAGTCCTGTCCCCAGGGGCTCTGCCTCTCTGAGTCCCAGCACCCGCTGCAAAGCTCGGAGAGAAAGCTGCACTCGCTCTGACCGAAGCCAGACAGTCCCGCTTCTCCCGTTTGAGTCTGGGTCCCTAAAGACTCACCCGGATCTGGAGCTCAGAGTCTGCGACTCCCTCCCGATTGAAAACGCCAACCGCGCCCTCCGCCGCCAGCCCGCTCCGCACCTCAGAATTTGACCTCAGCACTGCGCCTCCTCTGAGTGTCCGTATGCGTTTCTCTTTCCTCCTAGTTGTAGGACTTCCACTCAGCCAGCGTTCCTGTGGTTCTGGGTGATGTCCCTTCCGTTTTTTGGTTTCACTTTTGAAGTAGTTGTTCAAAGCAGCAAACTCCGGCGTTAACCTATGCCGCCATCTTGGTTCTCCCGGAATTATTTTTTAAATTTGTGTTGCAGCCCTGGCCGAGTAGCTCAGTTGGTTAGAGTGTCGTCCCCATAAGACAAAATTGCTGGCTGGGTCTCTGGTTAGGGCATATAAATAAGTTGAACAACAAATCAATGTCAATCTCTCTCTTTTTCTCTCTCTCTCTCTCTCTCTCTCTCTTCTCCTTCCTTTCTCTCAAATCAGTAATTTAAATTTTTTTAAATAAATAAGTGTTGAAAATGCCCAAAGAGGGTAGGTTTAAGGGTCACTAGAGAATAGCCTTCTCTGAGATTATCTTGTTCCAGAGGGACTGAACGCTCACTTTGTTGAAGGCACCATGTACCTCTGGACTCCGCTTACAAACATTGAAAATTGAATAAGCTTAGTCTAGTGCAGTGGTTCTCAACCTGTGGGTCGCGACCTTTCACTGGGGTCGCCTAAGACCATCGGAAAACATATATAATTACATGTTTTTGTGATTAATCACTATGCTTTAATTATGTTCAATTTGTAACAATGAAATTGGGGGCCACCATAACATGAGGAACTGTATTAAAGGGTCGCGGCATTAGGAAGGTTGAGAACCACTGGTCTAGTGGGAAGGAACTTTACAGAAGTAGTGTGTTTTATTGTAATGGGGTAGAAGTTGTGTAGGGTGCTATGGAAGGAGAAAAGAAACTTGATCTGTGGAGTTCAGGGGGGTGGAGGGGGGGAGGCTTCCTGTCAAAAACCTACAGGAGCCTGGCAGGCATGGCTCAGTGGTTGAGCATTGACCTAGGAACCAGGAGGTCACAGTTGGATTCCCGGTCAGGGCACATGCCCGGGTTGCCGGCTCGATCCCCAGTGTTGGGCATGCAGGAGACAGCTGATCAATGATTCTCTCTTATCATTGACTAGAGGCCTAGTGCACGAAATTCGTGCACTTGGGGGGGGGGGGTCCCTCAGCCTGACCTGCGCCCTCCCGCAGTCCTAGAGCCCTCTGGGGATGTCCCACTGCCAGCTTAGGCCTGCTCCCCATGGAGGCAGGAGAGGCTCCCAGCACTGACCACCAGGGGGCAGCTCCTATGTTCAGCATCTGCCCTCTGGTGGTCAGTGTATGTCATGGTGACTGGTTGTTCTGACATTTGGTTGATTTGCATATTAGCCTTTTATTATATAGGATGTTTCTATCTCTTTCTCTCTCCCTTCCTCTCTGAAATCAATACAAATGTATTTAAAAAAAACACTACAGGAGCCATATTCCTGGAGCAGCTAACATCAGGAGGACTCTATTAGAAGGCTACTGCCAGATTTCTTATCCAAACTGTCCATACATATAAATCTTCCAACCAAGTTAAAACAAAACAGTGGGCCCGACTGGTGTGTCTCGGTGGTTGAGCATCAACCTATGAACCAGGAGGTCATACATTTCGATTCTGGTCAGGGCACATGCCAGGACTGTGGGCTCTATCCCCAGTAGGGGGTGTACAGGAGGCACCGATTGATTCTCTATTATCATTGATATTTCTACCTCTCTCTACCTTCCTCTCTAAAGTCAATAACAATATGTTAAAAAAAAAGGGAAAGATAAATGGTATGTAAGGAACTGTAAGCAATTGGATATTATAATTAGAGCATGATGTACTGCTGGAAGAAGAAATAGGTTCCCTAGATTCCCAATTCTCTTTGGTAGTAGCTGCCTGGAACACTATCAAGGAGTCTCTGGGTTCACTGGAAAAGAGGATACCTGGAATAAAGTGTGTTATGGGATGGGTTTAAGAAGAAAGTTTAGAGACTAGATTTTGAAAGATGGGGAAGGATGAGGCATCTAGAGATTCTGGTTTGAATGACTGGGTAGATGTAGAGGTCAGAATACAGAAGAGAAGCCAGATTTCAGAGAGTTGAATAAAACACATACTGTCCTTGTGCTTATAAAGCTATGTCTTTGTTTTTGGATTGTCTGGACTTTGTTTTAAATTGCCTCTCTGTATGTGTCTTGTTTGAAATATAATGTGTCTTTTTGTTTGAAAACATACTTTTTGGTGTTCCCTGTGAGTCCCTGAACTTTTGAGAGGCCATTGGGATTGGGATTTTTTAAATGGGAGCATATATAAGTCTATTTATAATGGGCCATCAGTTCACAAATCAAGTGTTAAGATTTAGAAGATATTTGTGATTAGATAAATAAGGATAAAAATCCTTAGTAAAATAACTTGATTCTGGTAGGTGTGTGAGGAAGGAACTTTCCTAGGGTATACATAGTCCATGGCACAGTGAGAAACAGGCCTCATTCTCCAGAGTCACACAGTCGGTGCTTTCTCACTCTTTTGGTTCATGCTGACTTTGCCTTCTCAAAGCTCTTTGCTTGGGATCAACACAAAAGTTCCCATTTGTATATTAACTCCCTTCCCTTATACAATTCAACTGTTCCCTTAGTGCAGTGGTCGACAAACTGCGGCCCCTTGAGTGTGGCTCTTCCACAAAATACCATGTGTGGGCGCACACGTACAGTGTGATTGAAACTTTGTGGCCACACTCAAGGGGCCAAAGAGCCGCATGTGGCTCTCGAGCCGCAGTTTGCCCACCACTGCCTTAGTGCTTGCTGCTAACTTTATTCTAGCTCTTACTGCTTATTGAACTTTGAACTTGGTCTTGTTTCTGTAAACCTTAGTGACACCCACCCCAAACTTGACTGCAGACACCAATACCTAGCACAGTGGTAGATGTTCGTAAATGGACAACCCACGTAACCCACACAGGTGTCCTTGCTTTATTTCAGGAATGCCTCTGGCTCAGGCAGTAGCCATTCTTCAGAAGCACTGTCGCATCATCAAAAATGTCCAGGTTCTTTACAGTGAACAGGTGAGCTGATTTGTTTGCTGAAATAGCATCCCTAATCAGTGAGTCATCCCCAGAGGTTGGTGATTTGGGGGAGGGGCTGACTGGCAGGGATTGTTGGGTCAGTGTATTTGAATAGGAGACTCTTCAGCACTAGTCAGTTATCAAGCATTTTTTTTTAATTCTAAAACTTTTGGTCTTGATAACCTGTTGCTGCCAGGTTTTGAGGATCTGTAATAACTGAACGTGTGTGTGTGTGTGTGTGTGTGTGTGTGTGTGTGTCCGTCCCTGACACAGGGACTTTTCAGTGGGAGATCACCTCGGACTATCTGGTCTTCTAGAGTACTTGCTTTCCATTTATTATTTCTTGTCCAATTTATGGTAGTCTCTATTAAATGTTGGTCAATTGTGCCAGGAATTAACCCCTATAGTACAATGTTGCGTGTACCTACAAAGACCTTTTTAGTCCAGCTGGCATGGCTCAGTGGTTGAGCCTTGTCCTATGAACCAGGAGGTCACAGTTGCATTCCTGGTCAGGGCACATGCGTGGGTTGTGGGCTTGATCCCCAGTGTGGTATATGCAGGAAGCAGCCGATCACCGATTTTTTCTTATCATTGACTAGAAGCCCAGTTCACAAAAATTGTTGCAGGGCGGGGTTGTCCCAGAAGCCTGCTGTGTTTGACATCCTTAGTGCTGCTGTTGAGGCAGGAGAGGCTCCTCCCACCTCCACTGTGCTCACCAGCCGTGAGCCTGGCTTCTGGCTGAGCGGTGCTCCTCCGTGGGGGCACACTGACCTCCAGGGGGCAGCTCCTGCATTGAGCGTCTGTCCGCTGGTGGTCGGTGCGCATCATAGTGACCGGTTGTTCTGCCACTCGGTCGATTTGCGTATTAGCCTTTTATTATATAGGATAGGAAGTTTTTATTTCTCTCCCTTATTTCCTCTCTGAAATCAATAAAAATATTTTTTTAAAAAACAAACACTTTTTTATTTTTATTTTATTTTTTAAAAAATATATTTTATTGATTTTTTACAGAGAGGAAGGGAGAGAGATAGTTAGAAACATCGATGAGAGAGAAACATCCATCAGCTGCCTCCTGCACATCTCCTACTGGGAATGTGCCCGCAACCAAGGTACATGCTCTTGACCGGAATCGAACCTGGGACCTTTCAGTCCGCAGGCTGACGCTCTATCCACTGAGCCAAACCGTTTTCGGCTAAAAACAAACACTTTTTTAGTTTCCAGTAAGCGTATACTTTAGGTTAGCACCAGAGAAGAACTTTCTGAACATCAGAATTTTTTAAATAATATTTGATTTTTTAAGTATGTAAAGTTAGAAGCTATTTTTCATAGTCCTTTAAAAATAGGGCTTTCCATCTCTCTAAAGATGCAATTTCCCTTCCACTGACTTTTTAAAATATATATATATATATATATATATATATATATATATATATATATATATATGTTTCTTCATTGATTTCAGAGAGGAAGGGAAAGGGAGAGAGAAATAGAAACGTCAATGATGAGAGAGAATCATTGATTGGCTGCCTCCTGCACGCCCCACACTGGGGATCGAGCCCACAATCTGGGCATGTGCCCTTGACCGGAATCGAACCTGGGACCTTTCAGTTCACAGGTCAACGCTCTGTCCACTGAGCCAAACCAGCCAGGGCTCCACTGACTTCTTTGAAATCTGTGATTCTTCTATGACAGACCATGTGCTGTATGTGTCACAAACCTAGGGGAATAGTTTTGCTCCTATACAGGCTGCAGGCTATCCTCAAGTGGCTTTTCTGAGGCCGTTTAAATACCAATTTGATGATTTTAGTTGCATTTTTTTTCAATTAGTTTCAGATCCTAAAACAACTGACAGATTATTTTTGGCATGAAGGATTAGAAGTGGGTTATAAAGTGAAGAATAGTAGCTTTTCCTCTTTGTTACAGGTCATTCATAACCTAGTCTGACTTTCAGTGTTAGACCCAGAGGGAATTATAAGTAGCAGGCATCAAAATGGGAAGCAGCTTAAGAAAATTGGCTTGCCCTAGCTGGTTTGACTCAGTGGATACAGTGTCAGCCTGGAGACTGACGGGTCCCGGGTTCGATTCCGGTCAAGGGCACAGGCCTGGGTTGCGAGCTCCATCCCCAGTGAGGGTTGTGCAGGAGGCAGCCAATCAATGAATGATTCTCTCTCATCATTGATGTTTCTCTCTCTCTCTCTCTCTCTCTCTCTCTCTCTCTCTCTCTCTCTCTCTCTCTCTCTCTCTCTCTTTTCTCTTCCTTCCCCCTTCCTCTCTGAAATCAATAAAAATATATTTAGAAAAAAAATAAAATTGGCTTGCTTCTTGAACTTATAAGTAATTTCCAGATTTAGTTTAATCAGATTTGGGCACCCCAAGATTAGATGCATTTGAAAATAGGCTTTCTTTTTGTTCAAATATTTTTTTTATTATTTCAGAGAGGAAGGTTAGAAAAACATCAATGATGAGAGAGAATCATCGATTGGCTGCATCCTTCATGCCTCCCACTGGGGATTAAGCCCGCAACCTGGGCATATGCCCTGACTGGGAATCAAACCATGACCCCCTGGTTCATATGTTGAGGCTCAACCACTGAGCCACAACAGTGGGGCATGTTTTATTTCTTATATCACTGACTTTGTTGTTAGTCGTCCAGTTTTGGAGTACAAATAGTTTTAGCATTAAACTAATTTTCCCCAATATTGTCTAACCAACTAGAATCAGTTAGAAAACATGGGTTTAATAATTAGTCTGGTTCTCCTGTGAAGTGGATATAGTTTCCTTATAGAATAGTCTTTTGATGTGGATCAAGAGGAGATGGTCTCTCAGAGCTCTGATATAGTGCTTCTTACATGTGGTCCTTTCCTCTTCTGCCCTCCTTCCATTCCTTTCCCATTTGTGTCCTTGTTTCCCATTAAGTGCAGAGAATAGTTTGACCTGTTAAACCTTTCAGAACTATCTTGTTTGTCTCCAGCAAATCACACCTTGGAAATTTAATGCGCATATCAAGTAGCCCCATTTTTCTTAGAGGGAGAGGATGTTAACGACTTGCAACAGACGGCTTTACTGAACTGTTTCATATGGAGGACTGCATAATGCCTAAGCACCACATAGTATGTGTGTATTTTTGTTCTGGAGATAAAAAGTACTAATAAAACATTGTGAAGATTATTTATTTGCTTCCTTTTAAAAATTGCTCAGTTGCACAAAAAATTCTTTTTTAATTTTTATTTATTTTGCTTAGTTATATCCTGCATTGTAATAATGCCAGGAAGAAAATGATCAGTTCTTGGGAGAGTGTAAGAAAATCCAGATCCTCCCAGCATTCTTCCTCTAATCATGGATCTTGAAAGATGCTAAAATGTTGCTTCATCCTGCTTTCCCCTATGGGCTGACCCTCTCAGAAATGGAACTGTGTGTTCTGGGTTCAGAATAAGGTCAGGGTTCATAGTCCATTATCTTGTCTTGCTTGAGACCTAATGGTTTAGGCATTCATACAGCATTCTTCTAATGTTTGTCAGGCATGATGGTGCCACCATGGCCTCTACCTTGTAAAGATCATTGGGGTTTAAGGGAGCAGTCTGTGCCAATCACAGAAGGCTCTTTGGAGAGAATTTTTCTACTGAGACCTACACCAGTAGTGAGTGGCACAGTCTTTCTCTCTCTGACAGCCACTCTTGTTTTTTGTTTGTTTTTTTTTTAATATATTTTCTTGATTTTTTTATAGAGAGGAAGGGAGAGGGATAGAGAGTTAGAAACATCGATGAGAGAGAAACATCGATCAGCTGCCTCCTACACACCTCCTGCTGGGGATGTGCCCACACCCAAGGTACATGCCCTTGACTGGAATCGAACCTGGAACCTTTTAGTCCGAAGGCTGTTACTCTATCCACTGAGCCAAAACAGTTAGAGCTGACAGCCACTCTTCTGTCATTCCCTGCCTGCTTTGAGATGCTTTATAAAGAAACTTCTCTAAATCCTTTTGAGAACTGTGTGCCAGTTTTAAGAAAGGGCAGAGTTTTGGATGGTCCTGTTTTCTTCTGGGCAACCTGGTTAGGGCTATGGTGAGTCTTCACATGTTGAGTCCTTGAATTGATTGCATTGGACTAGAAGCAGGCAGGTGGGGCATACATGAGGAAAGAGTGCAATGTGCTGTGCTTAGTGCTTTCTGACCCAATACCTATGAAACTAGAGCTCAGAGAAGTTCTGAGAGTCATGTAAGGTCACCAGCTCACCTGGACTCAAGGCCAGCTTTGTCCAGTATTCTGTGCTGCTACTCCCCTCCCCCCAGGACTCAGAAGGGGCAAATGTAGAAATATGACTCCTTAGATCTTAGACTTGGGCCTTTCAGAAAGAAGCACATGTGATATGAGATGGTGGGGGGAGGGGAGGAAAGAGGAAGAGTGTCATCTCATACATAATCAGATCACAAAAGTACTTATTTGTCCTGGAATATGGCCTAAAACAGTCAAAAATAAAAAGTGTTCCCTATGGATGGTACAGCCTGGGAGTGAATGGATATAGGTTCAGCCAAAATGCATTGGGCATTACCTGTTGAATTTGGATCCTCATGAGGCTTTTTCACGTGGTCTGCATTCCTCATCAACTGTTCTGTCTGTTTGACAGCAGTAAACCCATGCTACAGATTTGTACCTGGGACCCTCAAAAGAAAGTGGCCTCTATACTCACATAATTTTAGCCCTTTTCCCCAAGTATTATTACTCCAAACCTATAATAATACAGGCTTTGGAAAAGAGACGCTCTTTTCAGCGATATTATAAAGTAGCAGCTGTAGGCTGGAAATAGAGCACACTGCATTCATGCAATAGCTTGTTTCTGGCTTCTAAACCTTGTTAGTTGGGGGAGGGAGTCTGCACTTAGATATTCCCTGTGTATTGCATATATATTGTAATGCTTTCAGTAGGTGCTGGTAAGTAAATTAATTGTTTGGAGTGTGTGTTTTTATTTTGTAGTCTCCTCTAAGCCATGACCTCATCCTTAACCTGACTCAGGACGGGATCAAACTACTGTTTGATGCTTTCAATCAGAGACTTAAGGTAACTAAAGTTTCATGTCAGGCTGATTAATATGTGCTGTTATGAGATGTTTCTTAACTCCTAAGTGGGAGTAAACTTCCTTGGTTCAGAGACCGCCAGGAGGTAGGAGACTGAAGCCTTGCCTGTTTCCCTAAAGAAGAGAAACTGGGTCTGGTAGTGGAAATATTCTGGGAAGGACTCTAGTCCTAGTCTCTGGAGGTGAAAGGGAAAGAGTATTGAGGATTTAGGGAATGTGGTATGGGGAGGGGGCTTTTATATTAAATAGGAAAATGAGAGGAGCTAAGTATATGGCATAGATTCTCCTGAGTCTTTAAAAAGGTACTAAAACTCAGCAATTCCAATCCTAGGTGTCTATTCAAGAAATTAAAACATCCACAAAATAGAAAAAAAAAAAAAAAAACTTGTACACAAATATTCTTAGCATAAGCAGAAATGATTCTAGCAGCTTTATGCATAATAGACACAAGATGAAAAACAACCCAATGTTCGTTAGTGGGTGAGTGGATGAGCAAAGTGAACTATGTTCATGCAGTGAAGTGTAATATGACCAAAAAATGGACAATTTACTCCTGCCTCAACATAGATGGATCTCAAAAACATTATGCAAAAGAATTAAGTGAAATAAAAACAGTCACAAAGGACCGCCTTAAAAAAGGGGGGGGGGGGGTACTAACAATGAGGCTTAATGGCAGAATAGGACCACAAGATTTTAGTCACGTTTATATATCTTATTTTACTTTATTCTTCGGTCAAGTAACATGACTTAGAAGATGAAAATTAGAGTAGTTTTTCCTAAAATGCTGAGATTGGGGCTCAAAAAGTTTGAGGAAATGTAAACAAACAGCTTGCTAGTGTGCAGGGTTGTCTTAATTAGTGCTCAAGTGCAATTTACTAACACCTGCTTCAGTCCAGGATGTTTTTAATACACTATTTACAAATGCCTGGGCTTTACAGGTTAGTCATGTGACATCAGACTCAAGCCCCAGAGTCACAAGGTTGAATGCGGCTCTGGGCAGTGACATGCCAAAGCCATCATCCTGGTTAGGATATGGGGTTGTCTTTCCAAAAGACTTAGATACTCCCTAGTTCTCGACATACTGTCACAGGTGAGCTGCTGAGGAGATAAGATAGAATATGGAAAAAGAATCTTTACATGAAATGAGAATTCCTCATTAATGACTTTTCAAAAACAGCGTTTGATGTCACCATTGTTAGCCCCACATCTCCCTCGCCTCTCCTTGTAAACTTAGTTGTCCTGTCCTCACTGACCCAAAGTTTTACACTGGGAAAAGGGATAGGATGGCCTTCAGTGTGGCTTCATCGCAAATTGGGGAAAATTAATCTGGAAACACCTTCACAAAGAGTCATTTGCCTTTAACTTGGTAAATACACTTTAGGAAACATAACTTAAAAAGGTTATGGGGAGGGTAATGTTGCCAGATATTTATAGCAGGGCTTTTCATAGTAATGAAAAGCTGGAAGTAACCTAAGTGGACAACAAAAGGGGGTGGCTAGACGGCCCATCACAGAATCACAGCGTGGTGAGGACAAAATCATGTATAGGGTGTTTATTAAAATACATTTCATTTTCAGCTGTTAAAAGTGAGCACTTAGAACATATAAGGTCAGGGCTGAGTGATTCCCATGCATTTCCTAATTTAATCCTAATAAACCTGTGAGGTACAGTTTACCAGTCAGACAGCTGAGAAGAGGATAGTGGTTTGCCTGAACAAGTTTCTAACCCTGTATTACCAGTGGCTTAAGCTCTGTTGTTGGGTATGGGAAATAAAAGTGATAAAAGCTGAACAAAACAGTGTGAGTACATTATGCAGAATGTGAGGAATGGCAAGTACATTAGATGGGTAAGGAGGTAAAGTCTTCTGCCTCTGTGTGGTCATTATGAAGAAGGAGGGGCTAGCGACCTGCCTGAGCCACTGGAAACTGAGGAACAATCAGTCAGGTGCCCTTGCTTGGCATCAGGTCTGATCTGACCCATGTGCCTGCCCTTCCATCCGAGGGCTTTAGAATCCACCTCTCCCTTATGTTGTCTCCTGCAGTTTCCCTGTCCCCTCACTTGCGGCCTATGAATGAACTCTGTGGAATGAAGCTTCAAGTCACAACCTTTACAGCCACCTGTCTTTTCCTTTCCTATTTTGGCTGCTGCCATGTCTCCTTTTCTCTCTGGTGAAATCAAGGACTTTTCCAGCCCAGAAGCTAGAAAATGATGAACTTTAGACTTCCTCAGCTGCTTGTTCCTATGGCTCAGCAAACATCATAGACTAAAATCTGCTGGTAGAGTCTCCTGGTGACATGAAGGACTCCCAGATGGTTAGCACTCTGGGTTCCTTGCCACAAGTGCCCCCTGTCATTAACTCTGGTTCACTGGGCAGGCAGGGTTGAACCACCTCCAAGTGTTGGTCTGAGTGCAGCAGGTGGGTGACAGTGACATAGGAGGAACATTCTGGAGGCTTACCCCCATGGTGAGTGATGGGAAGCCCTTGAGGTGCCATTGCCAGCTATTGTAATCAGAGGCAAAGTGCCTGCCTCTACTATATAAGCAGGGCTCTACTATATAACATGGGGCTCTGGCCTCAGTCAAAAGGCATACCAATTTGGCAAGATAGACTGCCATGCCCAGGCTTCTAAAGGGGACACTTCCTGAAGGTGTCTTATGAATCATAGCTATTTCCCTTCCCTTCCTTTCATGACCTTTCTTGGCATCACTTTTCATGCTTTCGAGCTACATGTTGCCCTTAGCTAGCTTCATAGCAGGCCCACTCACCTGACATGTTGAGTACTTCCCCTTTGCAAACTAATAAGCCAGACCTTAGGGGCCTTAACTTAATGGGACCAGTGGACAGCATACACAAATAGTGTAGAAAAGGGTTGATTGAAGTGCTGTGATGGCCAGCAGAGGAAGTGATCCTTAGAAGCAGTTAGGATCAAAATAGCCACATTATAGTTAAGAGATGTCTAAGTTGTAAATTCTGTGTTAAGATCTCTGAAGTTATAGACAAGGTCTGGCCAAGAGTGAATGCCTATTATGTCTCAGTTTCTGTAACAAAGCCAGATGCTCCTATACCTAATGCCCCTTCCAGAGTCAAACCCAGGTTGTCAGGGCAAAAAGACATTGAACCAGCTCTGTTTGGGCCTCTAAAATGAGGCCCAATGTTCGGCTGGCTGGCTCAGTGGCTGAGCGTCAACCTATGAACCAGGAGGTCACAGTTCGATTCCTGGTCAGGGCATATGTCCAAGTTGCTGGCTCAGTCCCCATTGTGGGGTGTGTAGGAGGCAGCCAGTCAATGATTCTCTCATCATTGATGTTTCTATCTCTCTCTCTCTTCCTCTCCCTTCCTCTCTGAAATCAATAAAAATATATTTTAAAAAATAAAACGAGGCCCAAGACCTCCCAGCTGCAGAATGGTAGATGGTTCTGCAGGTCCCAGCCAGCTATCTGCTGGCTGCCAAGCCCTAGACATTATTATCATAGAGGAATTCATAGTGCTTATTACTTGGTACCAATAGTGGCTGTGTGTTCAGTAACTTTTCCTTTGTCTCTGCCCTGAATTCTGGACATTTCCTTTGAGGCCAAGCTCACTGAAGATTCACCAGGGTTCTGAGGTCCTCCAGGTTTAGCCAGATGCCCTTCATTAAGGATATATCTGAATATTGTCACAGTTGTCCTAAATCCGTGGTCAGCAAACTGCGACTCGCAAGCCACATGCCGCTCTTTGGTCCCTTGAGTGTGGCTCTTCCTAAGCCTTAGGAGTACCCTAGTTAAGTTAATAACAATGTACCTACCTATATAATTTAAGTTTAAAAATTTGGCTCTCAAAAGAAATTTCAGAGTGGCGGCGGCGGCCGGGGGCGGGGGGTGCTGGGTCCGCGCGGGCGGCAGGCAAAGGCTGAGGCGGCGGCGGCACCCAGACTCAAAAGAAATTTCAGTCGTTGTACTGTTGATATTTGGCTCTGTTGACTAATGAGTTTGCCGACCACTGTGACCTAAGCTAATGTACTATGACTTATTTTTTAGCAGGATAGACCTCCCCCTCCATCTTTTTGTTCTGTAAACACAGTATTGTGAAGCTATTTTTGAAATTGATTTGGGTTTTTATATGCAGCAAAGTATGGAATGGAAGGAAGGAGGCTCCATATCCAAGGTTCCAACCTTTTTAAATAAAAATATGTTTTTATTAATTTTTTTAGAGAGAGGAAGGGAGGTTATGTGCCCTGACTGGGAATTGAATCAGCAACCTTTCAGTGCATGGATGACACTCAACCAACTAACCTACACTGGCCAGGGCTCTGAGGTTACAACCTTAACAAACACATGTATTTGTTTCTGTGGAGCGTTTCACTGTCCTATAGGGATGGTATGTGCAGTCTTCTCTATGATACAACAGTAGATTAGGTACAGGAACCTTGACCCAGAGCATCCACAAACATCTGTTCAACAATCCGCTGGAAGAGGAGGAAGGAGAGGTTAATGCTGTGTGTCGTATGGGTTTTTCCTCCAGATTTAACAATGAGAACTAAAGACAATGTGCTGTGCTTCCAGGGAATTTCAGCTAGTGATAGATTATTTTTTCTTTGCTATTCTGTAAATGTCTTCTTAATCTTCTTCAACTACAGAGCATTAACAACTCTTAAAATTTTTTTTTTAGGTGATTGAAGTATATGACTTGACCAAAGTAAAGTTAAAATATTGGTGAGTTTTCTCCCTTGCTGGTATATGTCACAGGCTTGGTACAAGTGGGCTTTATGTACTACACTCATTACATTAGTAAAGGAATGCCATCCACAGCAGTTCCGGGATTAGAGCCTGGTGCCATGATTTCCTCAGACAGCTCTCAAGCCTACTTAGTTTCCAGGAAAAAAGGAAACCTTACTAAGAACATGCTGTAAATATATGTCAAATTATTTACTTCTCTTGACAAAGCAGGACCTCAGCTCAGATGTGATTATAACTTTCTTGGGTCACAGCTGTCCTCTGCACGTTGTCTTTTTGGCACCTCTTTATGCTTTCATGAGCAATAGAATTGGGACAGTACAGATAGGTCTGACTCCAAAACCTATGCTAAAGAAAATGCCCAAAGGGCCACTGTTTAGGGACCAAAATCTGCTTTTTAGGATGATAATCTGTATGGTGCACAAATATTTGGCCCCCGTTATGGCAAGGCATTATTCTAGCATCCAGAGTGCTCTGTTCAGTAAGCTTCCAAGGTCTGGCTGTCCTGGGCTTGAGTAATGGCTTCATAATTTTATTAATCTCTGTGACCTTGGGCAAGTCACTTGACCTCTTTGAGCTTGTTTCCTCATCAGAGAAATGAAACCAATAATGTGGCTGCTGGATTAGGAAGATTGCATAAGATAATACTGGAAAATAAAGCACATAGCACAGTGCCTGGTTAACAAAGGTGTTCTATAAATGCTACTAATCTTCCAAAAAATTTTCTTAACTTTTAAACATTCTCCTGAAAGTCATAAATGCCTTATCTTCATGCTCATCATCTGAAATCCTAAGCCCCCCTATACTCCCAAGCCCACCTCCCATGTGGGATCCATCCTTCCCCTACCCATCTGCCAAATCACCCAATTAACCTGCCTTTTAAGAAAATTAGCTGCCTTGCTTGGCTACATCCTTTTAAGATGTTCAACCCTTTTTAAGAAAGTTTTCAAGCCAACTACTAGTAGGCACCCTGGAAAAACACATTAACACTGTTTATTCCTGAGGCCACTCTTTAAGTTTGGATACCTGGAGCTGAGACTGGATTTATTTCCTTCTGAATAGATGTCTTGGGAGGCCCTAGAGGACCAGTTCTGTATATAAGCCTCTGGACTTGTCCTGACCTCTTTAATTGTCTTTTATTTTAAAGTTCTTTAATTAAACTTTTGTTTTGATATAATTATAGACTCACCCGCCTATGTTTTAAGAATAGCTCTTCTAGCCACCATCTCCAGTGATCTGTGAGCCCATCCTGGGAAGTCTGGTATTAAAAAATATCTTTGTTTTTCAGTGGAGTACATTTTAACTCTCAGGCCATAGCTCCCACCATTGAGCAGATTGACCAGTCTTTCGGTGCAACCCATCCTGGAGGTGAGCCAAGTCCATTTGATTCCTCTGGTTCCCTGGCAGCCCATCGTGATAAATCTGGCAAGTGGTACCATCCCCACCACAACCTCCTGAAGCCCAGTTCCTATAGTACGTGGGGGTTGGTACTTAAGTGTAAAGCAAAGTTCCTCCCCCTTGTTTTCAGCCTAGTAGGTCAGTTCAGAAATGAGATACAAGGAAGTGTTGCCAGTCATTACTCCCTGCCAGGCTGGTTTGTGTTTGCAACTTCAGCCATGCCATTTCCTTCTCATTCCTACAGTGTACAACTCTGCTGAGCAGCTCTTCCACCTCAACTTCAGAGGACTGTCTTTCTCTTTTCAGTTAGACTCATGGACAGAGGCTCCCAAGTACGAGGTTAGCCCTTCCTTTCCCTGAGTATCTGTTGCCCAGTCCCCAGGTGACCTAGGTCAGCAGACAGTGCTTTTCAGGCAGACTAGATAGGTATCCTCTAGTTATCTATTGCTTTTAGCAAAATGATTCATTCATCCTTAGGGTTATGAAATGATAGCTTTTCCTGGGGCTTACATTTTATTAAAGGGGGCATTCCTGCATTTCCTCACTGATGAAAGAAAGAGAAGAAAAACAAAGTAAAATTAAAGATGAACTTGCATGGTTGGGGTGAGTTCATTGACCGAGAGCCAGATTTTAACTAGTATGTGCTATGATCTGGCCAGTTCATGAAGACCAGGAGTGCTGGGGAAATGCTAGAGTCTGAGTCACGTGGCCTGCAGTGTGCCCTTAGTAAAACGTTTGTTCTGTGTTTGCAGCCCAATTTTGCCCATGGTCTGGCTTCTCTCCAGATACCCCACGGAGCAACTGTGAAACGAATGTACATCTACAGTGGAAACAGCCTTCAGGACACCAAGTATGTGTCAGGGAGCACAAGCTTCCTGCTAAGGCCTGGTAGGTAAGGCAAAGCCTGTGCTTATTCTGTGCCTGCCCCCAGGGCTCCCGTGATGCCCCTGAGCTGTTTCCTGGGCAATGTGTATGCTGAGAGTGTGGACGTTCTTCGAGATGGAACTGGACCCTCAGGTTTACGACTTCGCCTACTTGCTGCAGGTCAGTTACTGGCTTTGGGGTGGTGGATTCCCTCTTGTGTCCATGTTGTATGTTGTGAGCTCCAGTGTTGTCTGTTCTCCACCCTTTAAGCCCAGTTCTTAGAGAAGGCTGGCAGGAGGGACTTGTTGAATTGTGGTTTGGCCACACCCTGCTGAGATTTTGCTGGCTTTGAACAACAACAAAAAGAGTTGCTGCCTTTAGTAGTTGGTCGCTCTAGGATCCACGCCTCATTTTGTGGTTTCTTAATGCCAGGCCAATCTCAGGTACATTGGACCCTGGATGGGGCTTAGTAGGACAGGGATCTCTAGTGTGGAGCTTGCCTCCATCAAGACATCCTGGAAGCCAACATAGAGATTATACCTTCACAGAACTCATAGTCTAGCTAGTATTTGTTCATAAATTGGGATCTTGCATCAGTCTCTGGGCATTGGTTCTTAACTGTTAAGAATCTTGTATGTAGGGGTATGAGGGTGGGCTAGAAGGGGTCAAGGGGGGACGGGGACATATATAATACTTTCAACAATAGAGATTAAACAAAATAATCTGGTACGTAAACTGAACTACTGCCCTGAACAAATTAGACATTCACAGCCTCCAGGTTAGAAATTTCTTAAAATGTGATTTTCTAGCCAAGGCAGAATAACAGCTACTTAAAGGAATGTTGCACCTGAGCTATAGCTTTTGAGAGAGTTGAAAGAACTGTGATGCGGCAGCATAGTTGAATGATTTGGGGTCTGTCTTCTCCAGAGGATTGCTGCTTGAAACAGCAGGTAGTCAAGGGTGGCTCAGTTATCCCAGGTGACAGTGGGAGGAGCCTGTTGGGAATTTGGGGTGGCTCAGTTAATTCTGACTGCCACCCTGTACAGCATACCCCTAGCAGTCACATCTCAGGGCTTCACTGAGTTACTCTCCAATCCAGTACTCAGTGAAAGTTTTATCTGGCAAGCGGAAGGGTAGCTTGTCTCAACTGACCTATTTCTCCCATCTGTTTCCTTATGGCTACAGTGATGCTTTTTTTTGTTGTTGCCTGTTTGTTTGTTTTAGAGAGGAGAGAGAAACATCAATTTTTGTTTCACTTATTCATGCATTCACTGGTTGAACTTGGCATATGGGAACAACACTAACCAAGTGAGCTACCCGCCAGGGCCTACAGTGATACTTGTAACAGGGAAAATCAGTTCACCTGTTTTGGTCCCCTCAATTTATAGAAAGACTTACTTCGGAATCAAAACTAAAAAGCTCCTAATTACCTTTAGTAATTTCACCTGGGTAGGCTTCAGGCAGAAAAAGAAAGCTTACCTGTCAAGGGTGCCTTCCCTATAGCCCCATCTGGGAATCACAAGATTCTGGTACCTGGAGACTTTGGGCAGACAGTCCAGCTTGACAGCATTTTTGGTGGGTTCCAAATTTCCTAAACAAAGTTTTATTTTGCCATTTAGTGTGTATGTGCTGTGAATAAAGACTCAGGTTAATTGGAAAACTCATCACCTGGTATTTCATATTTTGGATCGCTGAAGTCTTCTGTATGTAACAGATGGATTGTTATCCATGAAAACAGTTTTGTCACCCTGAAGCCCCGTGCTGAGTAAGGTGGTGTTGGTGATTATTATGGTACCAGGAATTGCAGTCCTCCTCAGACTCGTGGCTTTTTTTTTCCCCCCCAAAAAAATACTTTGTCTTCCCATCCACAAAATGGGGGAAATGTTACTAATGGTGTATCTGTTGCTATTCCCCAACTATGTGTGTGTTTAATTGGAGCCATTTCTGAAATGTATTAGACAAAGTTAAGAGTTAAATATTCTTCCCAAAGAAGAAACTTTTGATAAATCAAGATTTTTTTCCATTGTCTCACTTTCTTGGTTTTCTCTTGAAGTACTAGTGTGTGTCAGGTGTTTGTGGAATTGGGGAGTGAGTTAATGTGTGCTTCGCTCTTGGATTTCATAGCGTGATCTTTAGGCCCAGTCTCTTGTTGAGTGTTACCATTGAGAAGTACCTCCTAGCATTAAGTACCCTTTATCTTGTCAGGGCCTGCAAAGTGGCAAGAAATAATAGTACTTTATTATATACTTCATAGCACCTATGCAGCTATTTATTGTCCCTCGGTTGTGTGCTGACCTGATTGGGATCTTTATCATGCCATAAACTCTCTACGTGGGCACCTGTTTTGCTCACCATTGTTTCCTCAATATCTAGCAAAGTATCCCCTAGCCTTTAATGGTCAATAGTAAATACTTGGTGAGTGAGTGAGTGGTGTTTCCAGAGCTCCCTGTCATTTTTGTGGAATTGAATGAGTCTCTGGCATTATTTAGATAAGGTAGTGATCTCTGGTAGTATCTCAAGCCCTGGTAACCTGCTTGCGTGCAGTCTTGCCTCCCAGCCAGACCTGATAATGCAGTGTGCAATCAGAGGCCTCTCTGGAGCCCCCAGGACCCTGGACTGCAGGGTCTCAGGCCCTACCCTGGAACTGACTATACCTCTCCCTTGTTCTCTGCAGGTTGTGGGCCTGGCCTGTTAGCAGATTCCAAGATGCGGGTATTTGAACGTTCAGTGTATTTTGGTGATTCTTGCCAAGACGTTCTTAGCATGCTTGGTTCTCCACACAAAGTCTTCTATAAATCAGAAGATAAGGTGAGGGAAATGTGTTTATAAAGTGAATAGTGGGATAGTGGTCTCTTAATGTTTTAAAATCATTAACTTAATATTGAGTAAATATAAACTTTTTGCTATTTTCTCATAGAACCTATTCTGTTCAAGCAGATGGAGAAGTAAATTGAAAGCTCTTTTCTGACACTTGTTGGTCAGATTGTCCTGCCTTTCCTTGGAGACCAGGGCCCAGTTTATAGTCAACTACAGCTGGCTGGGTTGGTTGGCACCAGCAGCTGGGACTCCTAGACTCTTGCCTACCCAACAGCTTAATGTCAGAGAAAAAATACACAATTTACAGAATCATTTAATCCAAGAACTGTATTAAGGGGGTGGATTTTAATTCATTATTTTTTCCCCAACAGATGAAAATTCATTCTCCTTCCCCCCATAAACAAGTTCCATCCAAGTGCAATGACTACTTTTTTAACTACTTCACTCTCGGAGTGGTAAGTTATGATTCCTTAGAGAAGTGTTTAATTTCTGGGGGCATGGGCAGTGTACCTTGGCACACCTGTGTATACATATACAGCTGAAACTGTGCCTAGCAGCAGGGAAGCTAGCCTCAGCTGGCTTTGCCCGCTATTGTTGTATATGTCAGACTTTCCTGCCACCACGATTGCTGAGACACTGAGTTCCCTGCTATGTCTTCTCTGACAGAAGCATGCTCCACAGGTGGAGCCTGGGAATCATTCAGGTTAAGATGTTTTGGGAACTCCCCTCTTGTAGAGCATAGGAACCTCTTCTGGAGTCACAAAACTGGGAGATTAAAAAGTCTCAAAAACAGTGGGAGTGTGTTTATGTATTTAAGGGATCATCCCAGAGGCATTGTAGCCCTATGCTCTGGACCTCGGGTGCTGATTGGAGCTGGTGGTCACCATCAGTGCTGACAGTCTAGCTGGTAGATGGATTTTGTGTGTAAGCAGTGATTGTGTGGCCTTAACCGGTTTGGCTCAGTGGATAGAGTGTCAGCCTGCAGACTGAAAGGTCCCAGGCTTGATCCAGTCAAGGGCATGTACCTTGGTTTCGGGCACATCTCCAGCAGGAGGCAGCTGATCGATGTTTCTCTCTCATCGATGTTTCTGACTCTATCCCTCTCCCTTCCTTTCTGTAAAAAATCAATAAAATATATTTTAAAAAGAAAATAAATGATTGTGTGAACACTGCACCAGCAGGATACATCTCCGAGGGCAGGGCTAACCTGGACCTTGGGTCTTCTAACCTCTGAGCTCTCAAGGGCCTGCGGTCCTGGGGCAGCAAAGAAAGGGTAGATTCCAGAGAAGGAGAAAAAAGAGATTGGGTTTGCCTATGTGGGAAAGACCAAACAGGAGCCAAGATTCTCCTTGAGAAGAGCAGTGAGATCATAAACTGTTGGGGCTAGGATGGTGTCAGGAGGGCATGACACTGTTCTGAGCTTTTTGAGTTCTAGAGCCAGTGATGACAGGTGGCAGGGAAGATGGAGAGAATGTATTGTCCCTGATAGGACTTGGTGTGGCTATTGATGGGGAGGGGTGGAGACAGGGGTAACCTTGGGGTTACAGGCCTGAGCAGCTGGCAGGGTGTGAAGCTGGGAAAGATGTGATGGATAGTAGGAAGTGCTCAATGGGTAGCATCAAATCTAGGTCTGAATCCTGGCAAGAGGCTGAAACTTCAGTTTCAGGGTTGCTGACACCCATAGAGAGGGCCTAATGGAAACCAGAGAGTCTCTGGCCGGTCATGACATTTCAGAATAACCAGGTGGCTCAGTTAATTTTTTATCCCAGTGCTTGACAGGAAAGATCTGATGTATTTGAGTTCCCAAGCAGTGGGAGCTGTAGCCACCTGTGCTGGCCAGGACTGCTGGCACAAGATTTGGAATGGGGGGGCCTATGGACGGTTGGGTGCCTCCCTCACTGAAAATGTCCAGTTAAGGCTGCTTGGCATCAGCTGTCCCCAGTATTGTTGCTTGGGAGAAAGCTCTTGCCTGCAGGCATCCCCATGGTGAAATAGGTGTCTCTGAGTTGGACATGCCCTGGGAAAGGCTGCTGCCCTGCCTCGGTAACTCTCCTGACTTAGGCATCTTGTTTTCTATCCCAGGACATCCTCTTTGACGCGAACACTCACAAAGTGAAGAAGTTTGTCCTTCACACCAATTACCCTGGGCATTATAATTTCAATATGTAAGTATACCTGTACCTGCCCCTCGGAGCAGTGGGCTTTGGACTAAAAATCCCCAGGAAAGAGAGCTTATGGCTTTAGAGTTCACTAATTTATCTACACCTAAATTCTTGCTGGTTAATGGGACATGAACATTTTCTGAGTGTTTATTCTGTTCCTGGTATAGTGTCCAATAACTTACATCTCTCCATCTTTACCCAGTTTTCAAATAGGGAAATAAATTCAGAAAGCTTGGTGTCTCATCCAAGGTGGTAGTCTTCAGACCCCAGAGCTATACCTTTTCTGTTGAACTCTAATTCCCTAAGCTGGCCTCCCCCAGTGAATTCTGAGTCAGGCCCAGTACCGGGCTTAGGATAGTTGTGCTTAATTCTGTTTTTCCTGGAGTGCAAAGCTAAGATGTGGGGGTGGTTAGGCCTCTCAGGGGGCCTGGCCTTTACACATCTTCCTTTTCTCTCTTAGTTATCACCGTTGTGAGTTCAAGATCCCAATAGCCATAAAGAAAGGTGAGTAGTGAGTGTCCTTGGGATAACAAAAGGCTTTTGTGGTCAGTCACTCATGATGAGAAGGGACAAGTGATCCAAGTAGAGAGGATGGTAGCAGGTGGGTTAATGTAGTCTTGGCCCACCTGATCCTGCCCATAGCCTCGACTCCTCTGGGTTAAGCTCTCTGTTTGGAGGGGGAGCGCAAGGGGAGGCTACGGTGGTTGGTCTGTAGTCTCATGGAGGCCTTCCAGGTCTTTTCCTGTAACTGGAGGGCTGGTCTCTAGAAGGGAGAGTTTTCTCATACAAGTGATGAGGAGGACCTGAGGCCGGGGAAGCCAGAATTAGAGGGGCAGGATGATCTCATACAGATGATCATACAAGTGGTCCCAGCCCAGCCTTGTGATTGTTGTCCACTTCTGGTTGGTGTAGCTCACACCTGACTGACCTCCCTTCAACCCTCCATTTTCTTCCATTCAGGAATAAAACAGTCTGTGTCTCCTCCCTTCATACTCCAGCCCCAGTGCAAAGGGTGGCCAGATCTGGATTCTGCCTAGGGCTGGGGTCACAGGTGGGCTGGGCCAGCTGCCAACCACTCTGTATTCTCTTTTCAGAAAATGCAGATGGTCAGACAGAAACATGCACAACCTATAGCAAGGTGAGCTCCTATTTTCCCGCCTGATGCAGCCTGAAAATGAGGTGGTCATGAACGTGCTAGCAGTCGGGGGCCCATGTTATCTGAGCCTGCCGTTGGTCACAGGTGCGGTCAGGCCCTTCTAACCCCCTGCCGCCTCCATCCCTCTTGCAGTGGGACAACATCCAGGAGCTCCTGGGTCACCCTGTGGAGAAGCCTGTTGTCCTTCACAGGTGAGTGTGGGAGGTTATCATCTCTGGCCACCCTGTCAGAAGGCCTAAGGAAGCCTAGCAGTGGATATTGCTTAGAAATAAGTGATAAACATGTGCATACTTCCTTCCCCAACTCTGTACATTAATACTAGGCCTGCTATTGCGTGTTTGTACCAGAGAGGTTGCCTAATGGGAATAGCTTCTCCCCTCCTCCACCTACCTCCAGATAGGAGAGCCTTTTCACCCCTAGTTATTCAGAAAGGGAGGCAATTATGACCAACTGCCCTAGGATCTTATCATTTCCATCAAAGTGCTACTAGCCGTAGTCCAACCCAGTACCTGGTTTTCATGCTGCCTGAGGCTCTCTGCCTCCTGACTTCTCACAACCCCAGTTCACTTCCATAGTAACTTTTTGTGCCATGTTAGGCTGATTGAGGCCAATTGCTACCTCCAAGACCTCAGGGGCCTGTGTGGGACTTATAGACCACTTGCTAATAGCCCCCATCCCAAAAGAGACTGCTGGCCTGGCCTTGGTCTGCCCTTCTAATTCTGGCTTCCCCGGCCTCAGGTCCTCCTCCCCAAACAACACCAACCCATTTGGCTCCACATTCTGCTTTGGTCTGCAGCGGATGATCTTTGAGGTAAGCCCTGGGGACTGAGGGGCTGGTGTTCTGGCAGGGAGAGGCAAGTCATTGAGAGAGATCAGGGAGGACCTAAAGGCCCTGCTGGGCAGATTAATCCTTCCCCTACCACTCTGCTGAGAACTTGACCTCTCCAATTTAACAGTGAGGGTTCAGAAATTATGTTAGAGAAATTCAGGGTCAGGTAAGCTAAAGCAGTGCTCTGGATCCAATAAGATGAGAGGTAACGGGAATCCCAATACCTAAAACCAGCACATCAGGGAAAGGAACCACAGGGCAAGTAGGACTCAAATGCTATAGAGGGGGACCCACTGGCTTGGGAGAAGAATGGGCTGCCCTGTTTTCTCTTCTGGGTGTCATAACCTTCAGCAGGCCCCTGAAGAGTTCCAGAAGAACTGGACAAATAGGTGTGGTGGAGTATATGTATCCCATGAGGCTCAGGCAGACGCTAGGGCAGAAATGATGCCTAACATGAGATAAGGGATGTTGAGGGATTGGCCCAGTCCTGTGCAGTTGTGTTGTACACACAACCTCCACGCCCATTTACAGGGCCTTCTTTGGGTCCTTTCTCTGCCATCTGAGCCCCAGTGCTAATCCCACTGGTGGTTTTTGTGGGTCTGATTGCTTGCTCTGCTCCGTCCCTTTGACTTGCTGTCCTCTTCTCACATCAGGTTATGCAGAATAACCACATTGCCTCGGTGACCCTGTATGGCCCCCCCAGGCCTGGTGCCCATCTGAAAACAGCAGAGCTCCCCTAGGGACATCACCACCTGTGCCCCTCTCCCCCGTGGAACTGTGCGTCACATCCTCCTCAGCGGGTCTTCATGTGCCACCTGTGGGTTTTCTTGGACACCTTGCCAGTGTTGAAGGGCTGTTGTGATGTTCTGAGATGAGGCTCAGGCTGGGTGCTCTGCCATGAGATGAGAGACCCAGGTATTAGTCTGTCCGTCCTCAGCCTGCTGGTGCCAACAGGGGACACAGACTGCAAAGAGAAGCACAAACTCTGAGCCTTGATACCTGAACCCAGGAGCTTTTGGCTAACACTTAAGGAGGCAGGGTTCTGTCTCCTCTATCCCACACACATCGGAAAACTTGGGACCCTGTGGCTGAGAACGCAGGCACCCAGGACGAGGACATGGTCCTGCATTTGGCCCAGCATTGCCACATGACCCTTAAGGCAAGCAGGTAGCACATCCTTAGGACTTAGTTGCAACTTTTGCACTACATCCACTTTAGTTACTTGATGAGCTGGCTGTTGCCAAGGTGGCCCACCTGCCCTTCCTTGTTCCTTTCTTGCACGCGATCCCTGCCAGGCCCAGTAGGCACACCCAACTGGTTGAAACAGCTTTCTTCCATCCAGGTACGTGCCCAGGCCTGGTTCCCATCTTTCTTAGAGCCAGCCTTCAACGTTGCCTCTGCCCCGCTATGCCCCAACCTGGCTGGCAGGGCTGCATGTTTCCATCCTTTTTGCCTCTTTTATTTAATGCCAAAGTTTTAGCCAAAGACATCTTCCTCCTTTGTTGTGTTTCAGCATTCTGTTCTGCACTGTGGGCTGGCTCCCCTGCCCCAATCCTGGGCAGTGTCCCCTGGCTGGGCCCATTCATGGCTCAGGCTTTGGGGACTCAAGGAGGGCTGAGCTGTTCAGCCTCTTCATGGGTCTTGCTAAGGAAAGTAGCATATGTGCTTTAAAAATATTAACCTTTTGAAAAGAATTGAGAAGAGAAATGTATAATTTTATCCCATTTTTAATATTTTGGTCTAGCAACTTGTGATACATAGATGACAATTTTGTGAGTTTTTCAAATGTGTGTACAGATTTTTGTAAATATGACTTTTGTAATTAACTCATGTACAGCCTCATCCTGTATAGTTTAACGATGAATGTGCAGGGGACCTGCCCCAGGTTCCTATATGATTCCTGGGCCTACATCCAGGCTTGTGTGGCGCTCTTGTGACTTTGTGACTGACTGGTGTCTTCCCATTTGGACTGTGGCCTGGCCAGAGACACCACCCAACCCCCACTCCACACATCCCCATGTTGGGTCAGCCAGGACTGATCTCATCCTCCTGGAATGGGGGAACCTTCCTCATGTCCTGCCCACACCTCTCTCCAATAAAGACCTATGCCCTTAGCAATGGCTCACCACGTGCTGTTGCTGGGATGTTTGTACTAAAATAAGTGCGGGGTCATTGACTTCTTTTTTTAGAATGTGGGAAATGTATAGTGGAGTCATCTTAGAAGAGGTTCCTTGGCTCCTCTGAAGGGGCAATAGATTGCCCTAGTTGTGTGGGTATGGGTTAGTTGGAGGTGGGGAAAGACTTAGTTGCCCTGTGTGTCTCGATCCCTGCTGTTGCAACCAAACCAGGGCCCAGGAAGGGGGTGTCTCCTCAAAAGGAGATCTAAAGGCTTCGACAAGGCTGAAAATACAATTTGGAGAGACAGATGGGAAACAAAATGCCTACTTTCGGATTGAGTTTTAATGGAATGTCTGCCAGTTCCATGAAGGCTGAAGCCAGATCCCCACACCTCCTTGTGGGATGTAGCTGTGAGAAAGGCCTGTATGTGTGCATCCTCGGGGTTTCAAACCAAGTTGTGTGGTCAGAGTCCATGAGTCCCTACCACTTCTCCCGACACACTCCCACACACCCCATCCCCCCTACCCCTCAAAGGTTTGTCATTAGATGGTTCCAGATCAGCTCCCAAGTAGGGGGACAGGAACCAAGCGCAATCTTCATTCCCTGGAACCCTGAGGAAGCAGACATCTGACACCAGCTGGTTCCTGAACTCTTATGCCCCTTTTTGGGGAAGAATCACATACCCTGCAATAATCCACCTGGGAAACTCGTCCATTCTACATCCTGGATCTGAATGAGGGGAGCTTTGGGCTGTGACATGTTACTACGGCCCCCACTGGAAGGGGCCAGCAGCTACAGGCCGTGGATGTGCACAGGCTGGCCCAGGCGAACCATGCAGTAGGTGCCACATTAGCCAGATGTCAGCGGCCGATAGTCCATGCACTACAACTAGCTCACGGTAAAAGCAGGGGTCAAAGGTGCGCAGGTGCGGCGCAGCTGAAGGTTGGGGTATGCCAAAGGTGCGGAAAGCAGGATGAGGCTCAGGTGTGAGCCGAAGGCGCTGCAGACACATCCCCAGAAAGACATCGTCTATAGGGAAGAGCTCAACCTGGGCGCAGGCACCGGCCAGGCGGCGGAGCGTGGCCCCCGAAAGCACGAAGCCGCCTCCGCCAGCGTAGGCCGGGTAGGCCGGCAGGCCATACACAGCCTCGGGAATGTAGTACTTGCTGGCTCGCGCCCGGATTGGCCGTGCCTGTACGATCACGTCACCCACAAGCAGGTCCTGCGCCGGGTCCCGCGCCGCCAGGAACTCCAGCAGGTTTCCCACGTGCATGAACACGTCCGCGTCGCCCTTAAAAACGAAGCGTACGTTGGGGCAGTAGGCTGAGGCCCAGGCCAGAAAGTGGATCTCCTTGAGCGTTAGGTTGAAGAAGGTGTCGTCGAAGGCCCAAAGCAGGATGTCTGTGTAGGTGCGGCTCTCAGCACGCAGTAGGGCGCGCCAGCGCGCTTGCGAGCCTGTCCCCTCCGCCTCCGTTGGGTCTGAGCCTGCGCCCTTGGGCACGCCCAACAAGAACACGCGGCGCACGAGCGCCCCTTGCACGCGACCCTCAGCCCCCCACGTCTGGCGCACAGCTTGGCGCCGCTCAAAGTCGGCCGCCACTGATTTGACCGCGATGAGTAGGTCGGGCCCTGCGCCAGGTGCGCCATCGCCTAGGCACTTGTGCGGCTGGTTAATGAGCAGGGGGAAGCGTCGCTGGTCCTTGGCACGCAGGTATCCGCGAAAGTCAAAGGGACCGGTGGGCGTGGGCGGCTCCGGCGTATCCTCTTCATAGACCTGCAGGGCTGCGCCCGCGTCCGGCGCCTGGAATACACGGAGCCGGGGGGTGGGCCCCCGCGCTGCCCTCCCTTGCGCTCGCGGCGCTCTAGTGGTGGGAGCTCTGCCATCGCGCTGCGCATAGAGCAGGAGGCTGAGGGCGGTGCCCAGGATCAGCGTGAGCAACGCGTCCCCACGTAGGCGCAGCCTCCACCTCATGTCCGCGTGGCCGGCGCCCGCGCCCCCTGCGGAGAAACTCTGTCAGGGTTCCCGGCCCCGCCCTCCCCGAGGGGAGGCGGCTGGAGGCCACCCGCCGGGGTTCCCCAACTACCGGCGGTTCATCCCCCTCCTCTGGGCTCCGTTACTCCCCTCATCCCCCCACCCCGATCCGGATGGCACCCTGAAAGGGCAAGGAGTCTTCCAAGCAGCCAACTCCCGCCCCTCAACTTCAGTCCTGGACGGGGCTCCAAGGCCGGGCAGGGAGAAACGGAGCCTCAGCCCCACCCCCACCCGCCTTCCCTGCCTTGCGGCCGAATCCCTTCTACTCTCTACTCACCACGTCGGTCCTTGTGATGTGGACACTCACACGCTTGGCCCTTGGGAGCGGCAGGGCCCCGGCCGCGGGGGCCTCCGGGGCTCAGCTCAGGGCCCCAAGGGCGGCCATGGACCCGCCTGGGCCAGATGCAGCGTTGGCAGAAAGGGGGGCTGGGGCTGCTACCACGTGACCCTCCAGCTGTGCGCGCGGACAGCTGGAGTTCAGCTCCACCCAGGCGACTCCGGGAGTGCTGTCTCCGAGTGGGGACTAATCTCAGAGAGGGATCCTAACAGGCAGCTCTTTCTGAGAATTCCCGGAGAGGTGGGTTCTGGTCTGGATACAGGCTCAAGCTCCCCAATTCTGCTTTTCGGGGGGCGGGGGCAGGAAAAAGCAGCCTCAGGTCTTTGGGAATTCAGTCCAGGACCCTTTCCTCTGTCCTCCCTTGCCTCTCCCCCATCCATCCACTGGAACACATTGCCTCTGAAGAGACAGACTTAAGTGCTCACCTGTGAAATTAATTTATTAAAAACACAGGCCAACCCTGTGTGTGTGTGTGTGTGTGTGTGTGTGTGTGTGTTTTCACCAATTAATTTCACAGGTAAGCACTTAAGTCTGTCTCTTCAGAGGCAATTCTGAGTCCCCTGCTCCCTAATGCCCCAGGCCAGCATGGCCTCCAGGTAGAAATAACCAAGCCTGGGCCACTGCAGGCCAGATTAGGGAGCTCCGGAAGTAGGCCAGCGAGCAAAGGGTTTAATCTGGGGCCCAGGTGGGCAGAGAGGTACTGTGGAGACTGAGGGCCCAGTCCTTGCCTAGCTCTGCTGCCAGCTCCCTCTTCCTGGAACTCAGTCTGAGAGGAGCCTGGAGTAGACAGTCCTCCCCACCCCACCCGAGTTTGAGGACAGGCTATGGAAACCAGCACCGCTACCCAGCGCCATCCTCCTTCCAGTGGCTATGCCTGCTCCTGACAACTCACCACAACGTTCTCCCTTCAAAAGCAAGCCCTGCCTCCCGAGCCTCACTTTCCTGTTCACAGACCTCTCAGGTGTCTGCTATCGCTTCTTCCACCACCTCACCTCCCAGGCCCCTGTGGCCTGGCTTCAGGCTGAACCCGCCATGTCCTAGAAATACCTCCCACCCAGGAGCCTTTTCCTTGACTGATCTGCAGCCTCCCCACAGCAGGTGGGTATTCCCCTGGCTTCCAACTCTACTTTTTCTTTGCTCTTTGGGGGGCTCCTTTTCTGGTCAGCGTCCTTCAGGACCTCCCCCTGGGCCACCCCACCCACTCCGCTCTGTCCATTGGTGTATCTTTAGCCTTGACCCTCTACTGAACTCAAAACTAAAGATCCAGCTTACACTCTCCCTGGATGTTCTACAGGGAACATCATGCCCAACTTGTTCCAGACAGAGCAAGCACCTCACCTCCTCCAGGCCCGCCTGTAACTCAGCAGAAGCCTCACCTTTAATCCAACTTCAAAGACAGAAACTCTGGGGTCCTCTCTCACCTCACTCCTTATCCAGTGTCACCAGGCCTGTTATCCTTCGTCTAAAACAACTCTCAGTGTTCATCCCTTCCCTCCATCTCTGCTACCACTGTCCCAGCCCGGGCTTCTCGCTCTCTCTCCATCCTCACCAGCCACCCAGCCTCCATCCCTGAAACCCTTGCTTCTCACTGACCTCGGGATAAAACCAAACTCTGTAAAATATGGCTTCCCAGACCCCCTACTATCCACCTCTCCCACTCACCAGCCGGTCTTTACAAATCCAGCCACCCCTAGGTCCAGACACTCAAACTTCCTGTTCTTGGAACATCTTTCCCTCTTTCCTCCCTCAAGACCTCACCTGAGGCTGGCTATGCCCAGGACATTGCCATTCTCTAAACCCCCCGACCCCCATACACCCTCCCTTATTCACACTCATATCGCTCCCAGGAAGCCTAAGCCCTAATCTGGGTTAGGCCCCTGCTTAGTGCTCCCACAATTCCTTGTATTTTTTCACATCAAGAACCAGGTACCATGCCCTGGCTGGGTAGCTCAAATGAGTGTCATCCCGATAAGCCAAGGTTGCAGGCTCCATCCTTAGGGCACATACAAGAAGCAACCAATGAATGCATAAATGGGTGGACCAACAAACTGATGTTTCTCTCTTCCTTCCTCTCTTTCCCTCAAATCAAAAAATTAAATATTAAAAAAGAGAAACAGGTAACATTTTATTACTGTTGCTTAATACTTGGAGTCCCATATTGAGTGTGAATTGGGAGCTGTCTTGTTCACCAAAGTATTTGTAGCACCCAGGATGATGCCTGAAACAACAGCAGGTGCCTAATGAGTGATTGTGCAATGAGAGAAGAGGTAAGGGCTGGCCAAAAGCCCCCCTTCTGGGATAGGTGAGGTGAGGCCGACCTCTGCAGCAGATCACCCCCACACACTGATATCATAGTATCTGGGGCGGAATCCCCAATGGCACCGCAGCAGGCATGGTGGGTGCCGGTCTGACTCCTGGAGAAGGCAGTCAGTTCTGCCCAGCAGCGCCACTAAGTAGGGTTGTAAGTCCTGTGAATGGACAGGGCAGCCGTAGCAGCAAGAAGGGACCCTAGAGTCATCCAGGTGCTCCAAACCCTGGCTGGGCAACTGGCTGACCGTCCCTGTGTCTGGTACCCAGCCTAGGCCAGGGCGCTATCGGGATGCGCCAAGCCCAGCAAGTCCTCTGCCAAGCTGGTGAGCTCATTCTCCTCGAGCGCCTCCACCAGGCGCTGCAGCGTGGCGCGGCGGCCCTCGGCCTGCACGAAGCGCCTCAGTAGCTGGAAGGCTTGCTCGTACAACCCCTCGCGCTCGTACTCATAGGCCAGGGAGTCCAGCACTGGGTCCCTCAGTGCGCGACAGCCACGCTGCAGGGAGCGTCCAACCTTGCGCCATTTGAGGCCCACTGAGCGCGCAAACGTCTGCTGGTCCTGCAGGCTTATTGGCCGGTTCACTGCAAGGGGGGGGGGGGCGGGAGGGAGAAGCGGAGTGAGCTGGGGGCGGGGGCACACCGATACCCTTCCATTCCCGCCCTGCCATTTCCAGGTGACCCTGTCTCTGCCTCTCCAAGGGCGCCTCACCTATGGGCTGGCCCTGGAACATAAAAGTCTGGCCAGATGGTGGCGGTGGCGGTGGCGGTGGCTTCTCCGACGAAGATGGGGCCAGGGACTGCATGGGGGCTGGAGCTACCTCTACGTTGCCACCCTGGCCCCCTGAGCCAAAAGTCAGATTCCGGAGCGCATCCTCCAACTCCGTGAGTTCCTCGTCCCGGAGCCGGTCAGGCTAGGGAGAGGAATGCTGCGTCGGTGGGGGTCTTAGCCACGAATCCCTGCCCCACCTCTGGGCCCAGTCCCGCCGCACCTTCTGGGCAAAGATGCAACTCAAACAACGCTCCTCATCTGCCAGCAAGGCGTCCAGCCGCTCCGCGCCGGCGCGCAGCTCCAGTTGCAACGGCACCGAGTACAGGGTGAGCAATGCGGCCAAGCGGCCCTCCAGCGCGGCGCGCAGCGCCCCCTCGCGGTAGGCGCGGAGGAAGCGGCCGCAGGGCTGGCGTCCGCAGAAACGCAGCTGCACAATCAGCTGCGGATCGCTGCGGTGGATCTTGAGCATCTGCAACTCGTCAGGGCTCCCGCTCTCTGCGGAGGCGGGCAGTCAGGCGCCAGACGGTCCGCCAGGGGACCGTTCTCCAAGCAGTCGGAGGAGGGGTGAAGCCCGTGGTCAGAGCCCCTCCCTAGCCCCCAGACCTAGGAGCGCGGGTTTACCCCAGAGCTCCCAGCCAGAAAACAAAATTGGGATGCCAGAATGAAGGTCGGGACCTATCCCAGGGAGTGGGTACCATCCTAGCCCCATCTCTGGAGCCCCAAATTAAGGTGTGCAGAGGGGACGTGCGGAGAGATTTTGCAGCACAGAGGGGGGCGAATGCCCTGGGCAGCCAAGCCATCTGGGTAGGAGGCCAGCGGGGCAGGGAAGGGGTGGGAGGTCTCGGATTTTAGGCCTCCACCAAGTATGGCTCCTGCTGCCCCAGAGTGGGATCCCCCAACCAGGCTCAGTCTCCTGTCGCCTCTGCCCTGATATGGGAAGGGGACCCAGAAGGTAGTTACTGGGAAGGGGTTTGGGGCAAGGAGTGCTGCAGTGAGAGAGGAAAAGAGGAGAGAGATGTGCGAGATTAGTAGAAAGCAGTGATCCGACTGGTTTGGGGGGTGGAGGACGTTAGTGCACACATAGGTAGACCATACATAGACACGTAGATTAGATATCTACACCCAAGGGCGCATATGGGTAACAAAGAAGACAGCCTAAGCAACCAGTCCAATCCTTGCCATCAGATCTTTTCCCTACTGGTGGTTAGGCACATGCCCACAGAGTTGAACAGATTGGGGGGGGGGGGAGTTTCTCAGCCCCTGGCCCCGCCCACCAAGAGCCTCCCCTTTTACACGTATGACTCAATCACGCACCTGCCAATGCAGCCCGAAGAGCCCTGTACACCGCCACCTTCTGCTGGGGATGAGCGTAAGCTTCTGACAGGGCCACCTTGTCCAGCGAGGACTCCACAAACAGGTATGCGCTGCCCACCCACTCCTCCAGCCCATTTGGCCCAGCTGCCATCTCGCCTCCTGGAGATGCAGATAGGCATCCAGATCACCCCAAACCCAGCCCTGGGGGCAACCCATCCAGTCCCACCTGGCCCAGTTGTCCCCACCCAGTTGGCATACTTGTTCATCATCTCACAGGCAGCCCCCTTGTGTGTCTGGCTCTACAGAGTCCAGCCCAGCTCAGCCCAAACTTGCAGTGAGGACTGTCCCTCCCTCCACTGCCTTCTCAGAAGAAGAGCCCGTGGTCACAGTAGCGCGAGGGGAAAGGTGCTATCCTGCAGTGGAGGCAGAGAAGCTATGCCTTTTCCTCAGACCAATTGTCTCTCTTACCGAAGCTGACCGGAGACGTCATCCTGGAGGTGCCCATGCCACACAGACAACGGGACCCCGGTCCTGGTATGCCCTCAGCTTAGACCTGAGCTCCCAGGATCCCTTAGGACACAGCCCCCCTCTCCCACCACAGCAGTGTTCTCACCTGCATTCCTAACTACACATTCTGACTTCACTTCAAAGGACACCTATAGTTTGTGCCTGCCCAGATTCCCTTCCCCAATCCTGATGGACTTTGGGGGCCTTCTCTCCTCCCTTTAATCCATGTGCCTGTTGGGAGGGCTAACCCCCACTCCCTAGCTCCAGGTGTGGGCATGTGAAACAGGCCTGGCCAACCTGCATATTCCATTCACCTTTCTAAAATGATTAGTTCAGAGTCGGGCAGGTTCAAGACAGACCAAGCAACCTGCAACTCTGGCCGGACCAATAGGAAAGAGGCACTAGTTTCTCTTCCCTTGGGGCTGAGCTGAAGGAAGGGGAGGTCTCCCTCCTTTGTCACTGCTTGGGAAGAGCCTGAATGAAAATGAAACTGACACAAAGGAAACAGAGCCCAGAGATGAGGAGGTGCACTCCCAACCACATACTATGCCCCTGGCTCCAGCTGCACCCTGGACTTCTCAGTTATGTGAGCTAAATCATTCCTTGTTGGTCCAAAGTACTTGGAGCTGGGCTCTTGTCTTATGCAGCTGAAATTGTTCTATTACAGATTCCTTCCCTATTCAGAGAGAGTCAGGGCCCTGTGGTTCTGGCATATCCTCCATCTACTGACAAAATCCTAGCCCTAGACCAGGGGCAAAATTCCCAACCAGGGAACCACACTGCACTGACCTTCAGTTCAGTGGCCTCCTAGTCACAGTGCCAAGAGGCCTGCTCCTTCCTCCTCACCTCACCTGAGGCAACATCCCACCCTTATCTATCCTATAAACATGGGCTCAAGACCCCACCTCCTGCCCCATCAGCCTTCTTTACTCTCTGATCTTTGGCATTTACATATGGTGGGTAGGAGCATGCTGAGCCCCAGTGTGAGCACCCTGGACTGATTCATTGCTCTGGGCAGTACAGATGGGGTGGTCTCAGCTGGCATCTATTTACATGAGGGACAGGGAACCTCGGAGGAGGGATGCCAGAAGGAGCCAGGACCATAGACTTGGATAGTGTTGGGGCAACTGTTTCAGATCTGCCCCAGACCTCAACCTGAGAGCCAAAGCCTGGACAGTAACTGGGCAGGGGCCATGCAGCATCGCCCAGACCTGGCAAGAAAAATACCTGGTGATGGTCCTATCCTGAGTCTGAGCCCAGGGATATGGCTTTTGAGCTCCCCACCCCCATACCAATAACCTTTTGGTAGAAAACATATTAATACTTGTGTGTTTACCCAAAACAATGCTCTATGGGAATGGGGGAGATGGGGGGGGGTGTTCAATTGTCATTGTATTTAGCAATATTCTATTTTATGTAAAATACATGTTCTTTGTATTAAAAAAGCAAAATTAATTTGTTTTCCTTAAAAAGCAAAAAAATAAAAACAAAAACAAAACGGGGTGAATCTCTGTAGGTGCAAATGAGGCCAAGTAGGGAGACAAGGGGGGTAGAAGAGTGAAAACCTACCCTGGAAACGTCTGCTCTTTCAGGTTTTCTTAGTCCCCTGACTTGAAGGTGCAGACCCCACGGATGGATGTGGTCCCGCCCCAAGGGGTGGAGGGAGGTGGTAGGACGAGCCAGAGTCTGCCCAGCAGGCTTTTCGGGGAGGGGGGGCACTGAAACCTGGAGGAGTGGGGAAGCTCCATCACACCCACTAGGGCTGGACAAATGGGGGAAGTCCAACAGGTCTGCCAGGCCCTAGGCTCCTAGTCCCCTTGGGAACTCCTCCTACGCCTCCTTCCACAGAAGCCCCTCCTCGGGAAGCCCCAAGCCTCACCCTCCCGGAGTCTGCCTCTCTGGGCCCGGCCAGGATGCGTCCCGGAAACGCTTGGCCGGGCTGAGACTGAGTGACACGTGGGTACCGACTCAAGAAAATACACCTCTACAGCCAGGGGCCATCGCCCCATTAACACACCCTCACAGTGGGGGAGGGGGAAACAGCCCCACCTCTGGCCCGGTGAGCGGCAACAGCCTGCGGGCGTGGGCCCTAGAGGACTGGAAGCCTGCGACTCCTAGCATCCGGGCGGGCGCGTCCCCTACTCAGCTGCACCCCTTCCGAGCCCTGCAGGGGAGCTCCCAAGCCTCCCACTTGCCCACCCTCACGCTGGGATTTCTCACGCACGACTGGTTGGGACGGGGCAAGAGGTCTTTGCTCACAGATTCATTCAAAACCAGCTCCGCCTTCTCACCTGCGGCCTCTCGAAAGCCCCTAGCTGGGACAGGGAACCCGGGGGGCCAAGGTCGGTACCCCTTTTCCTGCCTCCCACGTAAACAGCCCAATAGGCCACCGCTACCCCCTGGCCGGGCAGCCTCGGATGACAACCTCCCCGCTTCCAGGATCCTGAGCCAGGATCCACCTCTGCTCCCGCCAGCACCGCGAAGCCCACCCACCCTCTGCACTAACCTGGCCCCCAGGCCCGGCCTGGCTTCCCACGCCAGCTCCACTGGGTTCGCGCGGCTTCCGGGTGTGCGCCAAGCGCAGGGGCGGCGCCCCAGCTCGAGCCGCCTCGTCCGCCCCGGCGTCCCGCCCCCGGGGCTCCCCGCGGCTCCTTCTCGCCCATTGCTCTCCACCGCGAGTCCCCAGCCTTTCCACCTAGCAGGTAAGACACTGGCGTCCGAGGTTAGACGGCAGGAAACACTGCCCGCGGCCAGGGACCTCGGGGACTTGTGGCTCTAACGAGACCACAGGGCTCCAGGACGAAAGAGCTGCCCCGCTTCCTCGGGCGGGAAACAGACGGGTCAACAAAGGGACGTCCCCTGGGGACCAGAATTTTCGGATGCTTTCTGGGGGATCGAGCTCGATGATCTCTGATCTCCGATCTCTGCTGCTCCCGGCCACTCAAGACGGGGTGCCGGTGGGTCCCAGGTGGAAGCCTGATCGAGGGTGTCTGAACTTCCAGGACACACGCGCAAATTCCAGCAGGAAGCGTTAGTCTGGAAAATACGGGAAATCGAAAACTGGCAAGTGGTGTGGAACGTTGTGTATGAAAACCTTCAAGCACCTTAAAATAACATTGGCAACTTTTCCAACAACGCCCGCCCGGGAAGGTCCGCGCTCGCTCGGGGGGTGGACCTGCGGAATCCCAGCTGAGTCTGGGAGCCTGGACTGCCCTGGGGTCAAGATCGGGACTTGAACTCAGAGCCCCAAGCTTTCCTCCCACTAGTTTCTCATTGGAAGTACCCGGGACGTCTTCCCGGCGAGGGGAGGACGGGAAAGGGCATTCCCCTCTCTAGGCGGATTCAGCGGTGCCCCACCGCTCCTCCGCTTCCTGATTGGCTCTGGTCCCTGTCAATTAAAAGTCTTCCCTAATGCTCCCGCCCTATTAACCCTACTGTCACTCTCTAGGGACCGGCGAGGCTAGTAGTGGGGTTAATCGCCTTGGGACCTGTGGGGTCCACCGGCCCTTGTTGAAATTCAGAGCCCTGGACCCTCCTCTTTCCAGAGAGTCTGATTTAGTAGATGGGCCCGCGGATTCTGTATTGGGAACAAATGTCGGAGTGGTTCCGGTCCCCTCGCAGTCTGAGAAGCCCTCATTTCAACGGCCCTCCAGGTAGGGCTGGGACCCAGTCCTTCCCTAGTACTGAGGGTCCGAGCTGGGAAGGAAGCAGTTCAGTGACCCCTGAAGACTGGCCTGGGCAGCTCTGAGTGTTATGTAAAGGGAGGCAGGGGGAGGTGAGGTGGGCTCTCTGAGCTGGATGGGGAGGACCAGGTTGTTCAGAGTCAGGGCCTCTATGCAGTCGCCTTCCAACCTCTCTAGGAAAGACTTTAGTTACTGGGAGGAAGATCAGAGAGCACTGTCTACATTTTAGACTCTAAAACCTGGGCACTTGGACTTTATCAACTCGGCGCATAGATCGTGCTTGCTTTCCTTTTAATACTGTATAAAATGGGGATTTTTTCCCCCCAACAAGTGATAACGTAGTGTAAAGGAGAATCAGATGTTCTCTCTTTCCCTTCTAAACGAGAAAATAAATAAATAAATGAGCAAATAAACCAGAAATCCTTCAGCATCCAGGGCCGACTTCATGAGTCTGAGACTTGTGCAGTAGCACAGGGCCCCATGCTTGGTTTGATGACTTGGTTAAATGCTCTGCTTGTCACTGGCTTGAAGTTCTTAAACATGTTTTGAACGAGTACTGCATTTTCATTTTGCACTGGGCTCCACAAATTGTGTATTAGCTCCTGGGCCACAGGTATTTCCATACATGGGCTCTGGTGTTCTCCTCCACACTCTGGCTTTCCGGGGCCCAGGGACACCTTTCTCTCTCCAAGCCAGAGCTGCTGGGAGCCTCACAGCCCCCACCCCACACCAGCAATGGCTGAGCCTGGAGAGCAACTGCCCCAGGAGGTGCTGGCGCTCATCTTCTGCCACCTGCCCCTGTGGGACCGTGCCGCCGCCGCCAGGGTCTGCAGAGCCTGGGCCGCTGCTGCCATCTGCAGCACTGTGTGGCACGACACGACCATCAGGTGAGCCCATTCCTCCCCTCCTTCCTCCTGCCACCTTCCAGTCTTCTCCCTCTCTCCATGGAGTCTGGGGGTTGGGGAGATTCAGTGACTCCCTGTATTAAAAAGAATAATAATTACTAACGTTTATTGACTGCCTACTATGTACCATTGTTATAAGTGCCTTACATATATTAATAGATAGTATTATCTCCATTGCATAGATGGAAAATTGAGGCAGAAAGGGTTAAACACTTCCTGCAAGTCACTCAGCTAGAATGTAGCTGAAGCGAGTGTGAACTTGGCTATGCATGTCTCCTTAGAGACCACTGAGAAAACCCAGTTCCTAAAACCCTGGCTCTCCATGCATAGGGTTTCAACTTGCATCAGATGCATCTGAAGTCTTCTAAAGGGATAGGGTGGGCGTTCCCTCCCAGCATTAGCGGCTAGTTTGGGGTAACCAGACATGGTCGGGTCAGGGGTCAGGGAGGTGTATGGGTAGGAAGCAGAAGGGGATGGTAGTTGGAATCCAGGCCGAGGGATGGGTAGAGGTTTCTTTTCTGCTCTCGGGGACACAGCCCATGCTTTTTCTCCACCGCGCTAACCCCAAGTTGCTACTGTGAGCGAGAAGGCATGCTACTACCATATCTGTCAGCCTGCCTGGACCACATTCGCAACCTGCGTTTGGAATTTGAGCCATCGAAGGAGCCGAGCCGCCGGATGGCCAAGGAGCTGCTGACCGCACTGGCAGGCCGTACCCCAGGACTTCGAGGCCTGCGCCTGGAGTGTCGCGGAGAGAAGCCGCTCTTCGACGCGGGCCGCGATGTCCTGGACGCCGTGTCCGCCATCTGCCGGGCCGCTCGCGAATTGCGTCACCTCGACCTGCGGCGCTTGCCCTTCACTCTAGACGACGCGCTGGTGCTGCGGGCGGCACGCGGCTGCCCCGAGCTCCGCAGCCTTTTCCTGAACAACGGCACGCTGGTGGGCAGCGTGGGGCCGGGCTCCGTGCTCGAGCTGCTAGAGGCCTGCCCGCGCCTGTGCACCCTCGGCCTGCACCTGGCCAGCCTGTCACACGCCGCCCTCGAGGTGCTGGCGGCGCCGGACCGCGCGCCTTTCGCTTTCCTGGCCCTGCGGTGCGCCTGCCCTGAGGACACACGGGCCCCCCCTCTGCCCAACGAAGCCTGGGCCGTGTTGCGCCGCCGCCACCCTGGCCTGGCTGTGGAGGTGGAACTGGAGCCGGCGATGCCTGCTGAGAGCGTGACGCGCCTTCTGCAGCCCGCAGTGCCAGTGGCTGCGCTGCACCTCTGCCTCTCTGGTGACAGCACCGGCCCCGTGCGCTTCGCTGCGCTGCACTACGCCGCAACCCTGCGCGTGCTCGAGGTGCGCGCCGCCGCTTCTGCCGAGCTGGACTCCGCCCTGGAGCTGCTGGCGGAGCGCTGCCCGGGCCTGCGCGAGGTGCACTGCTTCTGCGTGGTGCGACCCTCCGTCCTGCACGCCTTCCTCGCGCACTGCCCGCGCCTGCGCAGCTACACGCTCAAACTAACGCGGGAGCGCCATCCCTGGCGGCCCACGCGTGTGGAGTGATGGGGCAAGCCCTCTCCCGCCCCGGCCCCCAGCAGGCGTGCGGCCCCTCAGATGCCGGGTGGATGTGCCCAAGAGAGCGCCAACTGCTAACCTGCTCCGTCAGGACTCTGTTGCCACTTGTGCCTCTCGAGGATTTGGGGGGAGGGGTGCCCTCCGTCCACTCAGTGCTCTCGACATCTGCAGGCGGCCCCGATGTGCCCGGGTACTGGGATCACCCTCCTCCAACCTCCCACCTCTGCGCCAGCTCCGCAACCCCCTCCGCCCGGGTGGGGTGTGGCAGGGGAGGGCACAAGCGCAGGCCGAGCCTTGCGGGTAAGTGTGGAATAAACAAATCCTGCAGCACTTCTGTGTCTGGTGACAGACCTGGTCGGCTCTGAAGGGGGCGGGCAGGGATCCTGCAGAGGTCGGAGGAGTGGGCGAGATTGAGACCGCAAGGTCCGCTGTACCGAAACAGCTGCGGGAGGCAGGGGTGCGGCGAAGCCCCAGGATTCCGGAGGGGGGTGTCGGCTTCTCCTCCTCCCTCCCTACTCCGCTCCTCTCTGACCGCTCGGAGGCTTCACTGTGCCCATGGCCTTCGCCTTCTAGGACTTTACCAGCGCACACCAGGCTGCGCACAGGCTATTTCTTAAGAAGAAAAATGGAAGACATAGCGGTTCTGAGAAGGGTGGAACTCGAACCCAGGCCACCTCTCCCCCGCACCCCTGCACGCACATCCGATCCCAGACTGCCCTTTCTGTCTGCTGGTGGGGTGGCCCAGGCTGAGCCCCGCCCCGTGGGGGCACGTGGCCCCCACCTGACCCGGCGCGGGGAGGCGGAGTAGGGCAGGGCGGGCGGCAAACACAGCACTTTCCGTGGCTTTGGCCAGACCGCGGCGGACTGGCCGAGCGCTGAGCTGGGCCGAGACTTCACCATGCAGGAGGCACCAGCCGCGCTGCCCACGGAGCCGGGCCCCAGCCCCGTGCCCGCTTTCCTGGGCAAGCTGTGGGCGCTGGTGGGCGACCCGAGCACAGACCACCTGATTCGCTGGAGCCCGGTGAGGGCTGGGGCCCCTGCACTCCTCCCCGGGCACTCGGGATCTCTCCCGGTCAGTGAGCATCCTCTCCCGCCCCACCCCCGCCGGGCCGGCTGTGGGCTCCTCGGTTCAGCGGTCCAGGATGGTTTATCTTGGAGGGGGTGTGCGAGATGGAGGTGAGGTGACCTGTGGGCGAGGAAAGAGAAAGAGCCTTCTGGAAACTTAAAGGTTCTTTATGGTCATTTAGTTCCCACACCAACCCATCAGACAGATCGGAAAACAGAGGCCAGAAGAGAAGGGCTGGGTCTGATTCTAGTTCAGAGTCGCATCACGGGTCTGGCACGCCCCCCTCCCCGCCCTGTGGGGCTGAAACCCAGGTCTGGCCTCTGCAGCTCCTTTCTGAGAACCTGGTACGGAGTCGGGGCCCAGCTGGGCTAGGGATTCATTGTGATCACTCCAGGCTAGGCCTCGGAACTGGTTCTAGCCTGGCCTCATCCCTGGTTCCTGAGGGATAGGGTCCCGGAGTGTGTGTGTGTGTGTGTGTGTGTGTGTGTGCGCCCGCGCGCTGCTGGCCCTGGACCGGCACCACTCACGTTGTCCTCCGGTCTCGGTGGGAGGGCGGCGTTCTCCGCAGAGCGGGACCAGTTTCCTCGTAAACGACCAGAGCCGCTTCGCCAAGGAAGTGCTGCCCCAGTACTTCAAGCACAGCAACATGGCGAGCTTTGTTCGGCAACTCAATATGTGTGAGTCCCTAGGTCCTGGCCGGAATTGGCGGTGGGTGACTTGGTGCGAGGGGATGGGGCCATTTACGGCTCCACGCCGCCCCCCGCAGATGGTTTTCGGAAGGTGGTGAGCATTGAGCAGGGAGGCCTGCTCCGGCCCGAGCGCGACCACGTGGAGTTCCAGCACCCGAGCTTCGTGCGCGGCCGGGAGCAACTACTGGACCGCGTGCGGCGCAAGGTGGGGCAGCCTGCAGGGACCAGCGAACCCGGGTGGAGGTGCTGGGACGGCTGGCCCAGTTTCCTGTGACTCAGGCCCCACCGTGCCTCCCACCTGCAGGCGCCTGCGCTGCGCAGTGACGATGGCCGCTGGCGCCCCGAGGACCTGGGCCGGCTGCTGGGCGAGGTGCAAGCTTTTCGGGGAGCGCAAGAGAGCACTGAGGCGCGGCTGCGGGAGCTCAGGCAGTACGGGGTGGAGCGGGTGGAGGGGAGCTGGGGGAGAGGGAGGTCCGTGGCGCAGAGGAGGGAGGGGGGAAAGGGGTAGGGGAGCGGGGAGTCTGGGTGAGAAGATACTGAAGTTCTGGGCAGCCTTCCTCTCTCGGGTCTTGGCGCCTTCATCCAGACAAAATGGGCCGGGCTGTGGAACTCTGTTCTCTGTGGACGATGATCATCCGGGTGGTTGTGAGCTGGGACTTGCCAGTCTGCGGGGAGTGGTGACTGGGACAACTCTCAGATGCCTCAGCCCCTTCCCACCCCCTCTCCCAGGCAAAACGAGATCTTGTGGAGGGAGGTGGTGACACTGCGGCAGAGCCAGGGCCAGCAGCACCGGGTCGTTGGCAAGGTATCCCTCTCCCCCACCGACTGACTTCCTCTCCCACTCCCCAATACGCCCTCTGCCAGTCCTCTACCCCACCTGAAATTGTCGTTAGGCTGGGGGCAAGGTCCAAAGGGTGAATGAACCCTTTGTTCCTCTTTAGCTGATCCAGTGTCTCTTTGGGCCACTTCAGGCTGGGTCCAGCAGCACAGGAGCTAAGAGAAAGCTGTGAGTGAGAAAGCTAGGGACACCCACCTGCCCCCCACCCCCCATCCACACCTTCCCTGCCTCCTCCTCCAGAAACCCCTTCCTCCGGAATCCTCATCCCTCTCCCTCTATCCCAGTCTTCCTCCCCCCAAGGCCATCTCCCCAAGACCCCCCTTGTAGGACTTTCCCCCTCACCCCCCAACTTCACCACCAAAACCCAACTCTCAGATCCCTCAGTTCTAGGACCTTATCCCTAAATTTCCATCCCAGCAGCCCCTTCTCCTTTCCCTGAAAGCATCCCAACATCAGAGGGTCTGGGGTTCTACCCCCAAAGGGCCCCCATCTCTGGGAGGGAGCCCCTTCTGCCTTCAGCATGTGACTGATGCCCTGGCAACAGGCCTCAGCTCTGCTGACTTGGCTGCTGGGGCCTGTGGGAGGGAGGTGGTGCAGACTGTGGGGCATGAGCTGAAATCTGTATCCTGCAACCTGCACAGGTCCCTGATGCTGGATGAGGGGAGCTCATGCCCAACATCGGCCAAATTCAGTGCCTGCCCCTTACCTGGTGCCCTCCTGCAGGACCCCTACTTTATCCAGTCGGTAGGTTTTGCTTCTCCTTCCCTCCCTAGGGCACAGCTGGGCTTATGGAGAACCTATTCCTCTTCCCTCTGCCTCTTCCCCCAAAAAAGAGAAGATGGAGGTCAGCCTCACCCCCACCCCCAGACCAGACTCCCCAGCATGGGCTGCAAATCTACCCCCTTAGACCTGGTCCATGTGGGTACTAATTGGGTCTGGATTACCCTGTGGCTTGAGGTGAAGGGTTAGGCCTAATCTACTTACAGCCCCTCCCAGAGACCACCTTGGGCCTCAGCATTCCTCACAGGGCCAGGGGACCCACCATCTCTGACATCCCGGAAGATTCTCCAGCCCCTGAAGGGACCAGGCTTCTTCCCTCCAGTGGTGGCAGGAGGTAGGAGAAACAGACAGGGGCTGTCCTCTGGGCAGCCTGTGGGGGGGAGCCTGGCAGTCCAGATGGCTGTGGGTAGGGGAGAGGTCAGTGCCAGGTCTGGTTGAAGCTTTTCTCTGGCACAGGGAGAACAGCCAGGCATTGCTCAAAGAAGAGCCAGCCAGCCCAGGAGTGGACGGCCTGGCTGGGCAGGCTCTGGCCCCAAACGAGTGTGGATTCTGTGTGACAGCCCCACCACCACTGCCTGTGGCTGTGGTGCAGGCCATCCTGGAAGGAAAAGGGAGCTTCCGCCCTGAGGGGCCCAGGAGTGCCCAACAGCCTGAACCAAGAGGGCCCAGGGAGGTACCTGACAGGTGAGCAGAGAACCTATTCTTGACTGTGAGCCCCGTGGGCCACTTTGGCAGGTAGACCAGCACCAACTAGACCCCTGTGACTTCCCAGCCTTGTCTGCCCCCTGGTGGCTGAGGAGGATGTTGGGTACTGTGCGATGACCTGATTTCTCAGAGCTGCTCTAAAGAGTACCAGCATCAGGCCCTAGCGGGTTTGGCTCAGCGGATGGAACGGGCTGTGGACTGAAAGGTCCGGGATTTGATTCCCGTCAAAGGCATGTACCTCGGTTGCAGGCTCCTCCCGGGCCCAGGCCCTGATCAGGGCGATATTTCTCTCTATCTTTCCCTTTCTCTTCCACTGTCTCTAAAAATCAATGGAAAAATATCTTTGGGTGAGGATTAAAATAATAATGATAAGAGCACCAGCATCGGAGGTCCTGGAAAGTGGAAACATCTCTGTGGTAGGGCTCGGGAATCTGCATTTTAACCGAGTCCATTGAGTGGTTGTAAAGATTGTAAAACACACAACAATTTAAAACCACTGGCATTGGCCATTGCATAGGGAGGGGACACGTCCCAAGACCCCAGCTCTACAACCCAGTCCTCAGGCCAAAGGTAGGAGGCAGAGACATCTTATGTGCCCCTCTGTGAGGGGTCCTCTCCTACCACTTTCTAGATATTGTCAGATTTAGACCCCGATGTGTCCAGGTTCCTTTGGAGCCTAACTAGAGGGGGAGTGGTACTGCAGGCCAACAGCAGTTCTCTGTGAACAGGGGGCCTCTGGGCCTGGAAGGCAGGGGCCAGAGCCCAGAGAGTCTGCTGCCTTCAGTGCTACTTCGGGCCCTCCCTGAAAGTGTGGAGCCTGCAGGGCCCCTGGATGTGAGTACGCCTTCAGCAGGACATGGGGCTGTGCAACCTGGGAGGGGCACCATTGACCCAGAGCTCCCCCAGGTGCTGGGCCCCAGCCTCCAAGGGCGGGAATGGACCCTGATGGACTTGGACATGGAGCTGTCCCTGGTAAGATGGGGCAGAGGGCAGGGGTTTGGGAGTTGCTGGGCTAAGCCCTTCAGTCCATGGCTGTTCTCTCAGCCAGAGCCCTAGCTCCTTTCCTCAGCTGCTTCTGTGGGGTTCTCCCATGCAGATGCAGCCCCTGGTTCCAGAGAAGGGTGAGGCTGAACTGGCCGTCAGGGGGTTAAATTCTCCAGGCCCAGGTAATGGTCGTGGTGACCCAGAACCCGGGGGAGGCCCTGGTTGACCAGTACTGCCATGATTGGGTGGGCTGGGCAGTTTGTGTTTGGGGGACACCCCTTGAGAGTTTAGGCTGCCCCCTAGAGAGCTGCTTACATCACCCATCCCCTTACCACTGGGTGAGAGTGGGGAGGTTGAGAATGGAAGTTTCATCCTAGGGGACTAGAGGGCAAGATGGGCGAGGCTCCCCTTCCCTGATGAGCACTGTTCCCCTCCTCCTAGGGACGGACTGCACTCTTGGGACACCACTCCTGCTGGACGTCCCGGCGGCTGTGGGAGGCCCTGAGCTCAGCCTGCCTGGAGCTGTAACCATTCAGAGCCGCCCCACTGCGAGCCGGGCCTCCTACTTGGGTCCCGGGGCTGATCCCTCCCCCTGAGACTCTCTAGTCGGAAGCCAGCCTGGCTGAGGGCTGCAGCCTTACGCCTTTCTCGCCTTCCTGAGGCTGAGCAAAGACCCTGCTGCTCGGAGGACCCCTTCCACTACAGTTCCAAGTTATGCACATAAACCCCATTGTTTTCTGTGTTTCTGGTCTCTTTTCTCTACCGACCAGGGAGCACAGAGGCTTTGGGGAGGAGGGGCGATTTTGCGTTCGTAGAAGCGTCCAGGTCCCAGAGCTTTAATGGAGAAACTCACTCCTGAAGAGGGGAATGCCCGGGCATCCTGCTCCTAGCTCCTCGGCTTGGGCCTGGATCCTCGGGCCCAGACCCACTGCAACCTCCGGGAGTGGGGGCTTTGGGGCCACACCCAGCTCCGCAACGAATCCGCTCTGGGGTCCTGGGTCAGCGGGTCCCCTTCTCTGAGCCTCATCTGTGGTAGGTAGAGAGGGTCCACGAGAAGATGGGGGCGAAGCGCCTGGGAATCGCCAGGCCCACAGTGTGAGCCGGTACGTGGGGACGCGGACCACACTGCGCCCTCACTGACGACCTGCGCGCCCGGAGGAGCGAGAGGGAAGGCGGGCTAAGCGTAGGAAGCCGAGCAAAGCGCTGCTCTGTGCGCCCTGTGCGCCCGAGTGCCCGCTCTCCCCTACCCCTCCCGGTTCCCGGCAGCCCTGCCGCCCCGCCCCCGCCCCCGCGGCAGCTGCTGCTCCCACCCCCGCCCCGCCCAGCCCTTTCTGCCTTGTCATCTACCCCGCCAAGGCTCCACCCGTGAGTGGGGCCGCACGCAGCCCCTGAACCGGGGAGGGAGAAAAACTGAGATCGCGTAGAATCCGAGCCCCCACGGGCAGAGCTCCCAGGTCTGAGCCCCGCCCCTCGGCGAGACCCTAACCCTGGGACCGGGTGGAGGGGAGATAAGGCGAGTCTGTGGTCGCACCTGCCAAAGGCTCCGCAGTTTCCCACAACTCCCGCTCCGGGCAAAAGAGCCCGCGGAGCCAGGTGGGGAGGGGGGCCGAGACCCCCCTCCCGCCCCCTCCAGGCCTGGAATTGGAGCCGCCTGGTGCCCGGGAAGGATCTGGCCCGTGACCCTTGAAGGACTGGCCGCACATAACTTAGGTACAGTATTTACTTCTGAGCTTTGAGTCTCAGAGGGAGGGCCTACCAGGACAGGACTTGGCAATGGGAGGAGGAGGCTAACATAAAAATAACTTGGTTAGGAGCGAGGGTGAATGAGGGGCTAGTCCGATCTGCCTCCTCCCTCTGCGCCTGTACAAGCGTAGGTTCCGTCCACCCCCTCTCCCTTCTTGCACCTGGAGGACAGTCTTTGGAAACCTCAGCTAAAGAGGGTAGGGGTCCGTGTGCAGAGAGCTAGTGGTGTGCTGAGGGCATACACCGTTCACTGGGGTACACAGCAGAAGAGATGAAACCAGTCCGTCTATAACACACTCAGGCATTGGTGTGGACGAGGTGACATTTATTTGAGACTTGGAGGATGGGTCCACAGCTTGGAGGGAGGGGAAGGGTATTTCAGGCTTAAGGAATAGCATCTACTAAGGTTCAGAGATGTCAGGGGCTTAATTCTCCTAACACTGAGGGTTGGGGAAAGTGGGGGCGAAGCCTCGCTGTCCAGGAGGTGGGAGAGTGGCCAGGCCAGATAGTCTGAATTCTCTCTGATGGGCAGTGGGCAGCAGGGGCCAGGTAGTTAGGGCTGACATTCTGCTGGGCAGGAGGCCTCATTGTAATTCAGGTTGGAGCAAGTCAGATGGCAGTTCTGTCCCTTGGTCTCTCTGATCCTGTCTTCTCATCCGTAAAATGGGGACAATAAATCCTGCCCCAGAGAGCTGTTGTCCATCTCTGTGCTGTGGGGGTGATGAGATGGGAGTGAGAGGCACTCAGAGAGACTGTCAAAGGAGATGAGGTGAGGATGGTGGGGTTGAGGGGGGTGCTGATAGAGACTCGCTGAGAGGTGGGATAGCAGCATTTGTTACAGGTGGGGCATGAATGGAGAAGGAGGGGTAAAGGGTAGTGGTCCTAGTCTCTGATCAGTTACCTGGGGGGAAGGGTTGACGCTTCAATATGACCAGGGAGGCATAGCATGACACCAGGTGGTCATGAGAGAGAGACCTGGGAGGCCGGAGGGGGCTGGGACCAAATCTGCTCTCCCAGACCTAGGACCTGGTAAGGAGGTAGAGGAGGGGACCCAAAGGGAGGATGAGACCAGGAGGGTGCTGTGTGGACAAAACTAAGGCAGGAGGAAATAGGCTGAGGGAGTGGTCCAGGGCCTGACCTCTGTGCCTCTTAAGGCCAGGGGCCTGGCTGTTGGGTCAGGCCATCCAAGAGGGATGGGCCATTGTCCTCAGATGTCAATAAGTAGACACAGCAGATTAATTTCTGCCTGACACCTGCTGTTTGGTAGAGACAATCTCTCATGTGATGCATGGAGGAAAACAGTAAAAGTTCAGCAAGCATTTAAAAATAAATGGTTGGTAGCTTTTTTGAGTTTGGCCCTGGGTACTTCAAGATGAAGCAAGAGATGGCTGTGAGTCATTCCCAGCGCAGCAGGGAGACAGCTGGGTTTCGGGTGATGCCGGGAGATCTTGGTCAGAGCTAGGATTGAAAAGAATTCAGATATCTCTGCTCAGGGATTAGGGAACCAGGAAGGGCCATGAGACAACATTGGGGTTGCAACATGGTAGTGGCCTTGGTGAGAGGGTGCAGGGGCAGGCCCTGCCCTGAAAGATGGATCTCGGAGTCAGGAAAAGGGGTGTAGTCATTCTCCGGTGGGTGAGAGGAGCAGGGGAGGATCTCAGTACTGTGCTCTAGGTGAGGAGGGGAGTCAGGGCTCTGAGGGTCTAGGCTGGAGGTGAAACCAGTGGTTCTCAACCTTCCTAATGCCACGACCCTTTAATACAGTTCCTCATGTTGTGGTGACCCCCAACCATAAAATTATTTTCGTTGCTACTTCATCACTGTAATTTTGCTACTGTTATGAATCATAATGTAAATATCTGATATGCAGGATGTATTTTCATTGTTACAAATTGAACATAATTACAGCACAGTGATTAATCACAAAAACAATATGTAATTATATATGTGTTTTCCGACGGTCTTAGGCGACCCCTGTGAAAGGGTCGTTTCACCCCCAAAGGTGTCGCGACCCACAGGTTGAGAACCGCTGGCTATGGGCGTAGCAGATAGACTGGAAAGGACTTGCAAGCTGGGTGTGGGATCTTTGCCTGTTAAGGCGCGGAAGCGGGTTTGTGAAAGAGAAGTTCGTTTGGATAAACTGGGTCTGAACAAACGGCAGTATCTGCAGGCAGCTGGGGCTCAGGAGGGAGGTCCTGATTGGGGAGAGCGGTCAGAAAGTCAAGGTCCTGGGAGAGTTGAGGAGGGGAGGGCCACACCTGATGTTGAGGGACCCAAGGAGAAGCCGGAGGAGGAGACAGGACTGAACCGGCCCGAGAGGCTGGAGTCGGTGCTGCGGCCTGTCCTGCCGCCGGGGTTAAGGTGAACTTCGACCCCAGGCACCAGTGTTCACTGGAGCCCTGGGAGAGAGGTCAAGGGCGGGGAAGCCCTGGCCCCCAGTCCCTCTCTACCCCTCCCCAGGAACCCCCCAGAATGGGCAACTCGCAGGAGAGACCGTCAGAGACGATCGACCGCGAACGGAAACGCCTGGTAGAGACGCTGCAGGCGGACTCGGGGCTGCTGCTGGATGCGCTGCTGGCGCGGGGCGTGCTCACCGGGCCGGAGTACGAGGCGTTGGACGCGCTGCCCGATGCCGAACGCCGGGTGCGCCGCCTGCTGCTGATGGTGCAGAGCAAGGGCGAGGCCGCCTGCCAGGAGCTGCTGCGCTGCGCCCAGCGCACCGTGCGCGCGCCGGACCCCGCCTGGGACTGGCAGCACGTGGGCCCCGGTGAGCGCGCGCGGGGCGGAGCCTAAGGCAGAGCCGGGGCGTGCCGAGGGCGGAGTTCTAGTCTCCCCCAGAGGGGGGCGTGTGCGGAGGAAACCGCGGAGGGGTAAACTGAGCCCGAGACTCTCCCACCTCCACCCCAGGCTACCGGGATCGCAGCTACGACCCTCCTTGCCCAGGCCACTGGACACCGGAGGCAGCCGGCTCAGGGACCCCATGCCCTGGTCTGCCCAGACCTTCACACAGTGAGGAGGCCGGGGGTTCTGAGAGCTCCGAGGCAGTGCAATCCGGAACCATCGAGGGGCCCCAGACAGAGTTAGAAGCTGAGGCCTCTGAAGGGGCTGAACCCGAGTTGGAATCGCAAACGGATCCGGAGCCAGAGGCAGAACCAGAACCTGAACTGGAACCAGAACCCGAGCCGGAGCCGGACCAGGAGCCAGAGCCCGACCCAGAGCCTGAGCCGGAGCCGGAGCCAGACTATGAGGCAGAGGATGCGTCTGAAGGTGTTAGGCTGCCCAAACCCGGTTTCAGGTTTGCGGGAGGTTGTGGCCCCGGGGGCAGTGGGCGGGCCCCACCTGACCAACCACTTTGCCCCTTCATTTCTAGATTCCTGAGGGCCAGCGCCCTGACTGGCCACTCCCCATCCAAGCCCAGTGGAACCTGGGATCCCGGCCTGGCTGGGTTGGATTACCACCCAGGCTCCACCTGGCCCAGGACTCGCTGGAGTGAATAAACTGTGGAGGGTGGGTCTGGGCTCTCGGTGATTCCGGCCCTTTGCCCAGGAATAAAGGTATGGACCTGTGCTCTGAGTCAGTGACCTGAGTAGCCCTGTACCCACCACCCAGTCCTCAGCCTCATTTCATCAATGGCTCGGGCTGCACCCTAGAGATCCCAAATCCAGGGGTCCAGTGACACAAGGGCCAGACTTGGGCCCTTTTATCTTCCTGAACCAGTTGGGCAGGTGTTGTCACCAGCCCTATTCCATGGAAGCCCCTGGGCCTGGGATGGAAAGCCAGGGAAGGGGAACTTCTCTCCACATAGGGAGGGCGAGAGCTGAGGGCCCTGGGATTAAGAGGAAGAGGAAGGGATCTTGGGTAGACAAAGACCACACAGCTTCTTGTCATTGTTGTTTTAATTGTCTGGCTCCTCAGGACTGGGAGCTCAGTGGGGGCTTGACCAGTGACTGGCACACAGACGGCGTTCAGTACATTTCACTGACTAAATGAATAAGGGCTTTCCAGCTGCATTTCCAAATTTTACAGATGAGAAAACTAAGGCCAAGGGTGGGAGTGGGCCTGGGGCAACCTCAGACAGCGAGTCTGCGGTGAAACTGGAAGCAACAACCATCTCTGCACCTCTCCTGGTCCAGGGGGGGCTCAGGATTTGGGACAGGTAGGTGTCTGCCCCTCAGGTTTGATTATGGCTGCTGCCAGGCTATGCCAACCTCTGTCAGAGACCAGCTGTGAGGGTGTGGACAAAGACGAGGACAACAGAGGCCTGAGGAGGGGGTGGGGGTAGGAGCAGGGCCTGGTGAACTCTCGGGCTCAGCTCACAAGGCCTGAAACACTGTGTGTGTGTGTGTGTGTGTGTGTGTGTGTGTGTGTGTGTGCACGTGTGTGTGCGTGTGCTGAGAAGGGGGCTAGGAACAGTGGGTGCCTTCCAGAGGAGCCTGTCCCTGAACCTTCAGAAGCTGCTGCCTCCAGCCCCAGGAAGGAGAGCACATAAATAGGGAATAAATACATGCAGTGGGAGAGGCAAAATGCTGGAAAGCACATCCCAGCCCAGCTGGGTCTCTACCTACTAGGACCCTTGTCCCTTGAGTCTATGTGAAAGCCAGGACCCCAGGCTCAGGTAATCACCCCAGAAGAAGAGAGACCCCCACCAGGGCCCAGTGAGAGGTAGACAGCATGAAAGCTGAAGGAGCACCAAGGGGCCGGGTGGGGGAAGGGACACTGGAGTACGCAGATACCCAAAGTCATCTCATGCAAGAACAAGTTTCTACTCCCAAACCATCCCCCATCCCCATCCATGCTCAGGTTCCCTGCTGCCCCCAGGCTTCCCCTCTGCTCAACAGACAGGTGGGAGGGCACACTGTTTGCTCAACATGCTGCTGCTGGCCACCAGGTCCAGGGAGGCTAGCAGGGAACACACTTCTCCCTCCTGAGATGCTCCTGTCCCCTCAGCTTCCCCAAGAAACACCCAGGCTGTGGAAGCACAGAGCAGCCCTCTTCCTGTTCAGGGGGATGGTCTAGAGCCCTCAGCCAGTATCAGTTAGGCAGCAGGCGGCCCAACTCTGCTTCGTCCAGCCGGTTGGTGGCCATGATGTGCTCCAGCTGCTGCCGGTAGCGCTCCAGGTCCTGCATGAAGTGGGGCACCCGAGCATTGTTCAGCACCCCATAGGGCCGCAGGTAATCTACATCCTCATAGGACACCTGCAGGGAGGAAGCTGGGCTGAGGGGTAGGCAGAGGCCCTGGCTTTCAGGTGGCTGGTCCCAGCTCTCTATCAATGGTTTATTGCCCCGTGCTCCTGGAACTCCTCCCTGCCTCCTCCTGACCCATTCCCAATGTGATGTATCCCCAGGCACAGTCCTGGGTGTTTGCTCTTTTTCTTAACACCTTCTTTTATCATCTATGCCCTACAACCCCACTCCTGTCTCTAGCCTAGCTCCCCCAATTGCCTTTGAACACTTTCTCCTAGACAGCCCACAGGTACCTCAGACTCCCCATGGCCAACACGGAATTCTTAGGTGTCAGATTATGCCAGGAACTCTCCTGACAGCCCACTAGGTCAGATTCCAGGGAGGGGGCTGGGACCTGTCACCCTCCCACTCAGGGTGGCCACTGAGCCCAAGGGACCCCACTCTCTGAAGAGCTCCCAAGCCTGCCCCTCCCTCTCCAACTGCATGGCCACTGCTGGGTTAGGCCAGACACCATCAGTTCTGCAGGAGTGATTAGAAAGGCCTCCCGCCCCCCATTCCCTTTCCTAGGTCTCTCTCTCAATCCACCTCCCATCTGACATCCAGCCACAACTTGCTTAAAGCTCCTCTGAGTCCCTATTGCTTCAGATGCAGTTTACCTTTCTCAGCTTGGCACAGATACCCAGTGCCAGGGACTTGGTCCCTGGCCATTTCTCCGGCCTCCATCTCCAGCCTTCCTGACTGCTCCTTTGGTCTGGAGTGATGCAGTATCTCCACACACACACACCTGCAGGCTGGGTCAAGCACCTGCCAGGCTGTCATTTCACCTCCACCTACCAGAGAGGCCTGGCACCAGTCTTCAGTCAAGCACCCATCAGAGGCTCAGGGAATACTACGATGAGGAGAGCTGGCTGGAACCTCTGAAGGCCTGTGGTCACTCACCTTGCCCAGCGAGGCCAGCAGCGGGAAATCGATGGTCTGGCGGTGTCGCAGAATGCGCACGATGCCATCCAGGTACACCTGGTCTTTGCTGAAGCATCCTGTGGGCATGGGAGGGCCATAAGCCTCTACACCTGAAGCCACTGCCGCCCCTGCCCCAGCTCAGGGTACTCCTCAAATGGGTACCTACCTGGCAGCGAGGTGTCGGTCTGGCCGCGTTTGGCGCGCACGCAGTACTCCCAGCGCACGTCTGTGTCCTGCACGTAGCGCGCCAGGTCCTGGAAGAGCTGGCGGAAAGACAAGTGCGCCGCTCGGTAGATGGTGTAGTAGAGCAGCGCCGCCCGCCACAGGAAGGGCTGCTTGCGGAACAGCACGCTGTGCAGGCTGGCCAGGCCCTCCTCCGTGGGGTTCGCTGGCCGCAACCTGTACTGCAGCCGGCCCTCCGCGCTGTGCCAGGGCTGCCGGGCATTGTTCACGCCTCGCAGGTAGTGGGTGCCTGGGGGAGGGCGAGGGAGGCGGTGCTGGGCGGGTCATCCCGGAACCCTCCTGCCAGGCCTCTTGTACTCATGCGGGTATCCTCATGCCCCTAAACTCAGGCTCTCCCATAGCCTCTCCCTGCCACCCCTGTCCCAACTTACAGACTCATCCAACCTCGGGGGCACCTGCACCCAAGGACCCATAGAGTCTCACATGCAAGAGTCCTCCTCCACCCATCCAGGACTACACACACACACACACACACACACACACACCACTCCCAAACTCACACTGCTTCCCAGCCCCCTGGAGAGGACAGGAACTCACACACCACCCCAGCCCCACATCTTGCATGCCCTATTGTTTGGACAGTCCCGCTGATGTCCCTAGCAAAAACCAACGTTTACCCAGGGCAACAGAATTCTAGATGAGGAGGGACAGGCAGAAAAGAATAGCAGTTTGTGTCCCCCGCTTTCCTTCCAGCCTGGCCTACCCCCTCCTATACCTGGCTCTGTGTGTCCTCAGCCAATTCCATTCCCACCCTGGAGGGCCTGCATGTTGGCTGGGCTAGTGAGACCCTCAGTGTTTTTTCCCTCTGGCCTGTCCAGGCCCCAACAGCCTGTCCCCACTGCCCAGGGAAACCAGAGAGGAAGTGGAGGGAGGAAAAGATACCCAAGAGGAGAGAGAGATGAGGGTGAGCCCAGAGAGGGGCAGGCATGTTCGGGCCTACCTCCCTGAGCCAGAGGGAGGAGGTGACTACTCATGAAAGGAAAGGGCGCTAGCCTCAAAGGTAAGTGGGAGAAAGAGAGGGGTGGGGTTTCTGGGGCCCCTCATTGTCCCCCCACATCCCAGCCCCCTCTCATCCCTACCTGCCCACCCACCTACCCACACCCTGACCTATCTCGTGCCGCAGCATGCCTTCCAGCCAATACTGGCGGGCTCCGGTCAGGTTGATGGCCAGTGTTGGTCTGCTGTTCTCCACCATCATCACTGCCTGGGACAGCAGGTCTTCACTCAGCTGCACCACGACCTGCAGGCAGCAGCAGTGCTCAGAGCCATGGCCACCAGCCCTGGGGCCGGTGTGCAGGTGGTCCCACTAATAACGCCACAGGGCATCCAGGCTGGACACTTGGCCAGGACACCCACTCTTCGCCATCTCTGCTCAGAGCCAGTTCCCACCTTACTAGGGCAGGGACAGGGGCTTGCCAGGGGTCTGTAGCTGGCCAGGTGTGGAGCTGGGTCTGGCACCACCCACCGGTCAGGCCAGTTTGGGTCAGGTAGAAGAGGGTGCTCAAAGGCAGAGCAAGCTCACCTCCCCGACACAGCCCTCCTTCTGCATGTATTTGCGCACAATAGACCAGATCTGGCACTTGGTCAGCAGCTGGCCCCCAGTCGCAGCCTCAAAGTGTTCGTAGGTGCCAAACTTCTCCAGGACAGCCTCAATGATGCCAACTGCCTGCACACAGGGTCCAAGTGGGTGGTCAGGCCAGGCCTCTGGGGTGGTCAGGGCCAGGGTGAGGTGGGCAGGCTGGACTGACCTGATGGATGAACTGTCCAGAGGCCTCACAGTACTTCTCCAGCACAGCCGTAGGCATGGGCTCCTGGTACTCGAACTGTGGGTTGTAGGTGTAACGGGACTGGAAGAACTTGTCCCGCTCACTGTCCATGTTGGTTGGCCGCAGGGCCATCAATAGGCAGGGGCTCCTGCTGGCACCACGGCCTCCGGACTTTTGAGTCTTGGCAATGTGAGGCAGGGAGGAAGCAGACCGCAGGGTGCCCCTGCCTAGATCCCGTCTGCGTCCAGGTGGGGCCTGACTCTGGGTGCCACCCCTGAGTCGGCCAGTATTATTTATGGTGTAGGTGCTCTCACTGCGGCGCATGTGGCCATAGTGGCCCAAGCGCAGCTCTGAGAGGGACTGCAGCTCAGGCCGGGGCCGCAGGGCTGAGGAGACCGACAGAGCCAGGGGCAAGGCCAGGGACCGAGGCCAGGGGTACAGCGGTGTTCCATCTCGGTCTGAGGGCTTCGGCCTACGGCCCAAGGTTGCGCGCCTGGCTGGTGGGCTGGGGGGTGGCTGCCCATACACCTGAGCCCCTGAGTCCAGCACCATTCTGTTCTGGGGGTCACATCCAGCTGGGCCACTCCAACGCCCCACACTGTTGACTTCTGGGGACACAGAAGGGCGTGTGGAGGCCAGCATGAGTGGATGTGGCCTGAGGACCAGCAAGCCCTGTACTCTACACTGCCCTTGCTGGGTTCCCAGGGGTCTGGGTAGCTGCCCCCTCGCCCCACCTACCCCAGTGTCCATTCCCTCCAGCAGGCTCACCAAAGCAAGCTGGCCTGGGAGAAATCCGGGGGAAGAGTCTATGGATGGTCCCTGGAACACCTTCAGCCTGTGAGCTCCTGCAACAGGCCTGAACCCCTACTCGTGATTCTAATCCCTGTGCTCAGCACCCACCTAGGCTGCAAGCTGGTAGAATGTAGCCTCAGCGGCCAGGCTGATGGGTGAGGGGGCCTCACTACCTTCTACCTGCCTCCTATCTGTAGCATTTCTCAGTTCTCCCTCCCCTCCCAACCTCCCCCATCCCCTCCAGCCCATTAGGCCTCGGTTTGATTGCCTGCATGCCCCTTGCTTATGCTAGTCCCTCTACCTGGAATGCTCTCTCTCCACTGAACCATCTGTTCAAATCCAATTTAGAATCAGCTCTTAGGGGTCAAAGAGAAATTTTAGTAAATCCAAGCCAATCCCTGGTCTGTCCCCTATCAGAGGCATCTTCCTAGTTGTCATCCAAGGCCAGTGCTGGGGGCACTCAGCCCTGACTCTGTACCAGGGCTCAATCCAATGCTGTTTTTCTCCAGCCTCTGAACTCCCGTGCCTGCCTGCCTGCTCAGGGACACATTGCCAGCCTTTCTCCTCTCTTCTACATCCTGCATCACCAATATCTTCTTCTCTGCTGGATTCTTTACATCAGCATAAATACATGTGTTATTTATCCATCTTAAAAAAAACAAAACAAAGCCCTAGCCAGTTTGGCTCAGTTGTTAGAGCGTTGGCCCACTCAGACTGAAGGGTCCTGGGTTCAATTCCCATCAGGGGCACATACCTTGGTTGCAGGCTGGATCCCCAGCCCCGGTCAGGTCGTGTGCAGGAGGTAACCAATTGATGTGTCTCTCTCACATCGATGTTTCTCTCTTTCTGTCTCTCCCCCTCCCTTCCTCTTTCTCTAAAAATCAATGGAAAAAATATCCTTGGGTGAGGATTCACAAAACAAAACAAAAAACCCACATACTCCCTCCAGCTGTTCCTCACTGCAGCACATTTCTTTCTTTCCTGTTCTCTCTCTCTAAAATATGTTTTTGTTGATTTTAGAGAGAGGAAGGAAGAGGGAGAGAGAAATATGGTTGAGAGAGAAACATCAATCAGCTGCCTCTTGCCTGCCCCCCACTGGTGATCCGGACCGAAACCAGGGCATGTGCCCTTACCTGCCAGGAATCTAACCTTTTGGAGCATAGGATGACAGTCAGCCACTGAGCCACACCAGCCAGGGCTCCTGTTCTCTCTTAAATTTCACTCCAATTAGGCTTTCCCCCCAATCTCTATTGAAACTTATCTGACCAAGGTCATCAATAATCTTCATATTGATCAGCAGCACTTGACACAGTTAATCACTTCATTCTGGGCACACGTTCTCCACTTGGCTCCCCAAATCTCCTACCTCACTGGCTGTTTGTTCTTTATTTTATTTACTTATTTATTTATTTTCTGGCTGTTTGTTCTTGATCTTCCTTCCTTGCTATCTTCCTGACCTCTTAACACAGTAGTGCACTTGGAAACTTATATGGAAACTTCTCTCCTCCAATTGTGCTCACTCCCTAGGGAATCTCATCCATTCTCATAATTTTAGGATCATCAGCCCAGACTTCTCCCATAAACCTCAGACCAGTGTTGCCAGTTCTCAATTCCACATGTTTTTCCTGGAATGTATAGTAGGCATCTCAAACTGAACATGTCCCCTGTCAGGAATGTCTTTCCCCCATATAACTGCAGTGGTCACTCTCTCCCTTACCTCATATTTTGGCACAAATATGTTATTAGAAAAGCCTCCCTAAAGCACACTCTATAAAACAGTAAATCTCCTCTCCCTATTCCACCACAATTCCCCACCCCCTTCCTTCCGGTCATTGTTCTCTGTAGCAGGTACCTCCATATGAAGTACAGCGTATTTAATTGTTAGTTAATCTGTTTTCTCCTTTTGAGTGTTCACAGTGTGTCCCCAGAGCCCAGAGCAGCTGTTCAATAAATGACTGCACCCAAGAGCCCCTTTCCTTCTCAGAACTGGAATCATTCCTTCCTTGCACTTTGTTTTCCCATCTGGATCTGACCCCCGCTCCCCACCCCCCCCCCCGCCCCGCCCTCCACACACACACATTCCTTCCACCCCGCCCAGAGACCAGCTGCTTAAAAAGATTTCTGGCCTCAGGCTTCACTCCCCTCAACTAACTGTGCACTTTACTGAACTTCTCAGTGGTCTCCGAGCCTCTACCTGGACCAGTCCCCCTTCATCTTTCCTTCCACCCACTTCTTTGCAATGGCCAGAATACGCCTGTGTCTTTTATGTCTCAGGCCCCTCTGCCAAGAATGCTTTCCCAATGTCTCCCTGGAGCAAACTCCTATCTATTTTTTCAGGGCTTGGTTTAGGCCTCACCTCCTCCGGGAAGTCTTCCAGGCGTCTTAGAGGCTCCCAGGGCGCCTAGGCGGCCTCTTTACCGCCCTAGGTTGTCACTGTCGTAGCCTAGGTCCGTGTCCCCTCACCATGTCCTGAACTCCCTGAGGGCAGGGACGGGTCTGACTCACTCCCATGTCTCAAGCATCCAGCACGAGATGCAGAATGAATGAAGGATGGCGAGGGGAGGAACCCAGACTGAAGGTGGAGTCTGGTGACAAATGAGAGGGTGTGGCCTGCGCCAATGGGGAAACTCCCGGAGAGGATAACGTGGAAGAGGAGCCAATGGGAACGGAGATATCTAGGAGGGGCGTGACCTGTAGCCAATAAACGGCGGGGGATGAGGCAAAGGGCGTGCCCAATGGAGGGCGGGGCCAAGAGACAATAGAAGGGGGATTTCTTGGTAGGTGAGGTGGGGGGTCCCGTCGCGCGCCGTCTCAGCCTCTCCGGGTAAAAGGGTTCCATCCTCGGGTCGTACCCCCACCTGTTCGCTGCTCTTCTCTCCGTCACCGTTCCCGCTCCGAGACATCGGTCGCCGGCAGCCCAGCCCTCCGGAGTTGACGCCCGGGACGCACGCACTCGGGTGCGCGCACGCGCACGCGCACGCGCAAGCGCGCGGGCTCGCGTCCATCTCCGCGGCCGGCTCCAGGGAACACAGCTGCGGGGGCGGGGCCGGGCAGGGCCGGGGGGGCGGTGTCAGCCCTCAAGTCACGTCCCTAGGCGGGGCGTTGTCCTGAGCCCGCCCGCTCCCCGCAGGCCAGGCGGGTTTCAAGGCTTCCGGTGGTACCCGAGTCAGGGCTGGGGAGACTCGAAATCACTGCTTCGGCGCGGAGTCGTGGGGGTGCAGTCCGCTCACGGAAGCCGGGTGCTTGGGAACTGATGCCGGGACAGAGAGGGGCAGCCGGAATATCTGGACTGGAGCCAGGATACCGTAGACGTGTCCCTGTCCTGGACCCCCTAACGTTCGCGGACACTTTTATTTCATCCCCCAGCCCTTCCCAACACACACAATTCAGGCGTACGGGGGTGGGGGGAGCGGGCACACAGCTTTATTCTGCGAGCAGTTGAGAGTCAGGCACAGGACCCCGAGAAGAGGCAGGAGGATGGAGAAGGTGTAGGTGCTGGCACAAGGCTGAAGAGTGCGCGGCGACCCGCGCGGGGCGAGGGCTGCGAGCCGTCCTGCAGGGAGCTGAGTGCGGCTTGGCGCTGCTCTCGGGACACGTCCCCGCGCAGGTCCAAGAGGGCAGAGACATGTTCCTCGCTAAGGGGGGACCACAGCGATGCATCAGCCCCCCCCATCCCTCCCAGGTTCCTTCTCCCTTTCCGCCCCCATCCACGTACCTTACGTCGGGAAATTGTTGCCGAAGGCTTGCCACCTCGAGGCCAAGCATCGTGGGGTCGTGGAGGTTCAGCAGCTTCCGCAGGGTGAGCAGCACCGGCGCGCAATGAGCGCTCTCTTCCAGGCCCTGACCACGTTGGGCTAGGTCTTGAGCCCGCCCTTGGCTCCCACTCAACCACGGAGACTCACACCCACCTGCTCGCCCAACAAGCTCTTACCAAATCGAGGAAAAGATCCCGAAGCTGGGTGGCATCCTGTTGCATGCGCTCGGCTGCCTGGTTCCGCTCGTCCGCACCGCGGCACACTAGGCGGCCTTGCATCAGCGCACATAGGTACTGCAGCACCACCGCACGCTCCGTCTCGGCCAGGAGCACCTGCGGGGAGGGCTATCACGTGGGCCCAGGACACCTTTTCCATCGGCGTTCCACCCCCGACAGCCTTTCCCCAACACACCTGGAATGCGGGGTTCCGAACACGCCAGAAGTTCCGGCAGAAGCGCGCTGTCCGCTCGCACACATTGTTCAGCAGCTCCGGGCTCGACAGCCAACGGCGCGAGGGCAGAGTCGCGAACAGGGGCTGGAAGGACGATCCAGACCCGGAATTTCCCCGCAGAGACTCCCAAACATACGCCTTATCTCCTCCTACCCTTATCCCCACCTGAAGTCTCACCTGGAGCTCCAGCAACAGCGCCTCCAACACCAGCCGGCAGATCCTCCTCTGCAACTCGTCCAGCGCTGCCTCCACCGGAGCCAAGGCCCCTGAGACCACCCCTTTGGGCTGCAAGACGGACACGGAGGAGCTGGACCAACCAAAAGTAGGGCTTCAGGACCAAGGCCAAGGCCCTCACAGCCCTCGATGGTCTGGCCACTTGGGCGCCACCTAGTGGCGGAAGTGTGTGTGGCGGGACGGGGCAAGAAGGGCCCTCGCCTTCTGAAGGTCTAGGGCAGTGGTTCTCAAACTTCCTAATGCCGCGACCCTTTAATACAGTTCCTCATGTTATGGTGACCCCCAACCATAAAATTATTTTCGTTGCTACTTCATAACTGTAATTTTGCTACTGTTAAGAATCGTAAAATATCTGATATGCAGGATGTATTTTCATTGTTACAAATTGAACATAATTAAAGCATAGTGATTAGTCACAAAAACAATATGTAATTATATATGTGTTTTCCGATGGTCTTAGGTGACCTCTGTGAAAGGGTCGTTCGACCCCCAAAGGGGTCGCGACCCACAGGTTGGTAACTGCTGGTCTAGGGTGTGCACGGGTGGGCTCAGCAAGCTAGGAAAGACACAACCCAGTCAGACCTGTTTCTAATTCCCAGTGAGACCTTGAGCAAGCCATGTCTTCCTGTTTCTGTTTCCTCATCGGTAAGGGGAGAGAGTTCATCAGTCAAGAGGGAGTAACTTGTTTGTCTGACCTCTCTGTCCCCATCCTATGTAATAAAAGCCTAATATGCAAATTGTCCCCTCAGGTGGTCATTCGACCCATTCAACCAGGAGACCGGGAGTTTGACCACTTGCTATGATGTGCGCTGACCACCAGGGGGCGGCGCGGAACATGGTGGGCATTGGCAATGCGGCACTGGCAGCGGGCAGCAGTGGAGGTGCTGCCAGCCCCGATGAGCCCCGACAACAGCGGGACCGCAGCGGGATGGTGGAGCAGGTGAGTGGGCGGCACTAGGCCAAAGCAGATGCGAGCGAGGCCTGATTGCTCCACCGATCACCCTGCATATGGAGACCAGTGGCAGCGGTGGGGTGCGAGGCTGCTGCCCAGCTCCCAGGTGCAGAAGGAGCGGGGGGGTGGGGGGGTGCTGCAGCCCTGATTGATTGCCCCGCAGGCAGGATGGCAGAGCAGGCAGCACCAGGCCAAGGCAGGGTGCCAGGTGGGGCTGTGAGGCTGGGGGTGTGAACTGGGGCCCAATCTCCACAGGCCACCCTGAAGGACCCCACCTGTGCATGAATTCATGCACTGGCCCTCTAATCCCAAATAATATAAGACCCAAGGGGAAGGAAATACTTTTCTGTTTTGATCACAGCTGTAACCCCAGACACAGAGTAGGCCTTGGTGAGTATACTATGTTGTAGTATGTTGAATTAATGAATACATGAGACTATGTGCTAGGCACTGTGGTAGGTACTTTACATCAAATGTGATCCTCAGAACATCTCATCTATCTATATAAAAGCCTAAGTGACCATCAGAACTGAACAGATGACCAAACAGGCTGTGTGGGGTGACCCGGCCGGCAGGGGGGGCAGTTGGGAGCAACAAGGCCGGCGGGGGGGGGGGGGGGAGTTGGGGGCGATCAGGCTGGCAGGCAGAAGCAGTTAGGGGTGATCAGGCCGGCAGGGGGGCAGTTAGGGGTGACCAGGCCGGCGGGGGGGTAGTGAGGGGCAATCAGGCTGGCAGGCAGAGGCGGTTAGGAGCCAGTAGTCCAGAATTGTGAGAGGGATGTTCGACTGCCGGTTTAGGACCGATCCCCAGGAGTACCTCGGCAGTCGGATATCCCCCAAGGGGTCCTGGATTGGAGAGGGTGCAGGCTGGGCTAAGGGGATCCTCCCCGCTGTGCATGAATTTCGTGCACCAGGCCTCTAGTTTAGTTATATATAAAAGCCTAAGCAACCTTTATGACTGGAGGACCTGCTGGTAGCTATGATGTTCACTGACCACCAGGGGGTAGATGCTCAACATAGGAGCTTCCCCTAGTGGTCAGTGCACTCCCACAGCCAATCTCCAGCTGCTAGCCAGCTTCCCGAAGTCCCTCCCCCGCGGCTGGCCCTGATCGGCCCCCATCAGGGTGGCCAGCCAACCCCCATGGTCCTTCCCCCCTGGCCAGCCGACCCCAAACAGCCCTGATCACCAGCCAGGTCGAGGGACCCCACCTGTGCACAAATTCATGCACCGGGCCTCTAGTTACTCATATAATACTAATAAGAGAGATGAAGTAACTAGCCCAAGGTCACCCAGCTAGTAATTAGTAGTATTAGGATTGGAACCACGGGGCTATGTGACTCCAAAGTTCCTAATAGACCAGTGAAGGCTGGGTCCATACTTAGCAGGTACTCAGCAGTCAGTGGAGGTGGGGTTCTGTGGGGGCCTTATGGTACCTGAGTGCCGATTGGTGGTTGAGGGCAGCCAGTAGGTAGGACACGTAATGAGGGACCACTGCTTCCCCTCTGAGGTGGTCTCGGGAGAATCGGATCAGAGCATCATTAAAGCTGCAAAGGACAGAGGTGGCGCCTGTCCCTGCTGTCACTGGTACCCCAACAATTTCTGTCCCAAGTACTCTGGCCCCCACCTCCAAGATACCCAAGGCACTGTTGCAAGGAGCCTTTCCCACTGCTGTGCCTTATTCACTCAGAGCCCCCCTGGGCTGCCCCAGGAGCAGGGCCGGGGGTGGGGGTGGGCCGGTGCCTTGGCAGACCTCCTCAGGAACGCTCCCAGTTCTGACAGTGCCATGCCGTGCACCCGCCGCTGCAGTGACTCGCTGACCAGGCTGGTCACTCGAATGTTTTCTTCCAGGATCTACAGGCAGGGATGGGCAGCCATCAGCAGCGTCCTAGTTCTGCCCCCCTCTCCCCCGCTTTCTGTATGAGGGCTGTCCACCTGGCTGCCACTTCCCACCCACCTGCAGCACGATGGCTGGCATTGGTGAGTGGTAGAAGCCGGATGGATCTGTGTCAGGCTCCCGCTCCCGGCCCCATTCAGCCACTTCCCCTTCCAGTGCCTTCTGCAGCCACTGCACCACACTTGCCTGGCGGAAGGGACAAGGGGCAGCAGAATGTAGCAGGGCACTGACCCTGCTAGAGACAGGTAGCCATGTGACCCTACAGATACAGTCCCACAGCTGGTGGCAGAGCTGCTCTGGACCTGGGCCCCACTACTCACCCGGACTTTGGATACAAATGTTGCCTCTAGCTGCTCGATATTCTCCAGGGTCAGGAGAGGTTCCAGCTGAGACACATCAGCCTCCGGCCCCAATTCCAGGCTCCCCATCATTTCTGGCCTGGTGATGAGTGGCCTAGCGTCACTCTGAGCCCCCAGCTTCTGATCCACCCACTTCCCATTGCCCCAGGGGCACTGACCCCAGGTACACATGCAGCGCCCAGTGCAGCAAGGTGAAGGCGTCAGAGGCTCCCAGCTCCGGCCCTTCCAGGAACTGCTGCAGGCAGCGCCGCAGGCCGCCGTGCAGGGTGTGGGCCCACAGCCGGACCACCTTGTAGTGTGGTGGGCAGCAGGGTGCTATCAGTGCCTCCGCTGTGGCCAATTCGGCTGGTAGAGCCACCCGCAGAGCCTCCAGCCACCCTGCTAGGGCCCCTGGTCCAGGCAGCAGGGGTGTCCCAAAGTGGGCCCGCTCTAGGCCCTCCTCTAGGGCTCGCAGACAGCGCTGCCGCCAGTCCCGGGGGCCCTGCTCCAGGGGGGTTGTTCTGCCAGCCTCCACCTCCGCCACGCGCACAGCAGCCACCAACAGGGCTGGGTCCTCCCGGGCCAGCTGCCCTGCAGCCCCTACAGCTGCTTCCACAGCCTGGCCCAGTGCCTCAGCCAGAGGGCCCAGCCCCTCAAAGACTGGCAACTCCAGACTCCCCAGAGAGGCCCACGTCTCCTCTTGCAGCTGCTCCAGCTCCCTAAGGCTCACATATGCCTCCAAGAGCCGATGGGCATCAATCAGGGTCTGTGTGTGGACCACTGCAGCCGGCACTGAGGAGGGAGCAGAGGAGACAGCCCTGGGCCTCAGCCTTCCCACCTGTGCAATGGGTACAGGATCAGATGCTGAGGCCCTGCGGCTGGGGTGATGTATAAAGTATTAAATAACCAGTAGAGTAGACTTTTACTGAATGAATTTAATCTTATTAGAGAATAAAATATAACCAGGATAGTAGAGCATTGGCCAATCTGAAAGGACCAGGGAAGGGCAGAGGCCTGTTGGGCCAGGTGTAAACGCTTGAGCTGATGGAACAGAAGGAAGTCAGGGGTCCTGGAGGGAAGGCAGGGAGGAACGGGAGGACATTCTAGTGGCTATTCACCCACGCTGTTAGGGAATATTTCAATGTAACAACCAGGGCGGCCAGAGCCACTTGACTCGGTATCAGTGCTGACGCAGACATCCCCTGCTCGGAAACCTGAGTGAGCTAATTTGCACCCTGCTTTCTGTGCCACCTGAAGCCAGAGTTACTCTCTGGGAGGCCCTTGGGGTGTCCCTCCATGCAACCTCCCGCTGGTACCCCAGCCCCTTGATGAGTGTGTTGACTGACTGTTGGGGGCTGGATCCCAGGGCCCTTGCACACTCACCTGCTCGCAGCCGGGGCAGCAGCTGAGACAGGGCCTGCAGTTGCTTGTGTTGGACAACCTGCTCCCGCAAGGGCTCTAGGGTCTGTACAGCCTTGGCCATGCCCCGGAGCAACCCACGGGCCTGGCCCAGGGCCTCACGGGCTCCTTGCACGGCCTCGAGGGCCTGTGCCAGTTGCCACACACCAGTCTTCACACCCTCCAGGTATGACTGCACCACTGACTGCGGAAGGGAGGGAGACGGTGAGGCCTGGCCAGCTGGCCACCCACCCCCAGCTCTCCTGCCCCTTGCCTGATGCCCACCTTAATGCGTGCTTCCAGGGAGCGGGTGCGCTGTACCTCACGGCTGCGGTACTGGCCCAGCCTGGCCAGCTGCTCCGGCCGGTAGAAGATGCCTGAGGCCCACTTGAGTGCTGCACCCCGGGCCAGCTGCTCCGCCCTCTCCTGCTCCGGCCACTCTGGCCCTGGGCAGGAAGAGCCTGGGTAGCCATGTCAGTTGGGCAGGGCCTGAAGGAAGCAGCTGCCGGACCCTGCTCCCCTTCCTGCTCCTCAGCCTGAAACCCCAGGGCAGTCTACTCCTCTCACTGACCGACAGAACTCCAGCCAGACCTGGCAGGGAGGGCCCAAGCCCACCACTCCCATCTTTCTTGCCACGTCCCTCCCCCAACCCACCCAGAAGGGCTCATACCGGGAGGAAGTGAAGGTTGCATTTCATCCTTGGCTGTGGGGTCCATTTTAGGCCCTGGAGGAGCCAGAGCGGAGGTAGGAGTCAGGGCAAGGGTCTGGGCCAGAGCAGGCAGAGTGGAGGAGCTTTGAGCTGCAGGCTCTGTCTAGGCCTCTCAGAAGGAGGAGGGAGGTTCCTGCCCAGGCTCCTCAGCAAATGGGAGGGAGGCAGGGTGAGATGGGGAGGCACCTGGGAAGCCTCCTTTGCTGGGTTTCTCAGCGTTGCCCCTTCAGATGCCAAGTGAGGCAGGGTGAGCACAGGCCTCCACTGGACCCTGCTCCTGTTCTGCGTTGCAGAGGACAGTTTGGTATGGAACTCACCAGGCTTGACCAGGCGGCCAGTTCTCCCTCCTCCGCAAACAGCGTTGGCCTTGAGGATGGCCCTCTCCCCCAGCCCTCACAGCAGAGCTGGGCACTCCCTCCACTGGCTCCCAGGGCCTAGGTGGCTCTGGGTCACACCTCCGCATGCAGCCGAGTTCCCCTTTCCAAGGAAGCCTCAGTCCCACCTCCCTGTCCAGAAGCCTGCCTCCTCTCTCCCCAAGACCACATGCAGAAAGGAAGGAAGCTGAGTCTCTGGCGTTTTATTCCCAACAGGAAAGAGCATCTGTGTTGTGGGGTGGGGTGGGGTGGGGAGGGCTGGGCTCACTTCCTTGGGGGGAGGCGGCGGTACTCCCTGTGATTATTAAGTCTTGACCAGTCCACCCAGGACCTCTTAGTGCTCAGAACAGAAATGAACTGGATGGCCCCAATTTGGGGTGGAGAGTGAGGTGTGCAAACATGGATGCAGACAACATCACAGTATGAAAACTATGCTGACAGGCCCTTCAGAGGAGGGTGTGTAACCTCTGCAGAGAAGTGAGAGATCACAGGCTATTGTGAAGAATGTGAGCCCTAACCGGTTTGGCTCAGTGGATAGAGTGTCGGCTGTGGAATGAAGGGTTCCAGATTTGATTCTGGTCAAGGGCATGTACCTTGGTTGTGGACACATCCCCAGTTGGGGGTGTGCAGGAGGCAGCTGATTGATGTTTCTCTCTTGTCGATGTTTCTAACTCTCTATCCCTCTCCTTTCCTCTCTGTAAAAAAAAAAAAAAAATCAATAAAAATAAATATATATAAAAGAATGTGTATGGTGGGCTCTGAGAACTGTTTATCTTGAGAGTTAAGGGGCCACAGAAGGGACTATAAGGTAGTAATAATGTAGCGGGCACTAGGGAATCACCCAAATACACCCTCAGGACAAAGGCACTTGTTCCCCTCGCTGCTTGCAGTGTATGCTGCTGAGGTCTCACAGCTGAATCTCGAGGCCAGTGTTGGGCTACAAAGGCCCAGAACCCGTACCCCTGTCTGGATATGGAACGTCTTGGAAGGGCCACCCCAGTTTCAGAGCTCCTAGTAGGATGGGCTGGGGTCTTTATTATAACTGCATTGCAGTTTAATTCCTTCTCTGTCCATTTCTGCTTATCTTACAAGCGTGGATAAACTTCCTGCAGGCAGATCCCTGGGTCAAAGTCTGCTTCCTGGAGAATCTGACTGGGTAGAAATAATAACAAAAACGCTAAAAAAAAAAAAAAAAAATAACAAAATGATACCAGCAAACACAAAATCCTCCCTACATGCTGGGAACTGCTCTAAGTGCTTTACATATATTGACTCATTGGTATACGTGTTTGCATTGGCTGAAAAGTGGCTATAATTCTGTGGCCTCTGAGCACTGCAGGGTGGAGACTAGAGGAAGATGAGGCTGGGACCAGGGAAGGGGAGTGAGGCTGGAGACGAGAGGACAAGCTAGATGTAGTTAGTGCTTATTGTTTGGCAGGAAGTGAGATACGATAATAGGATGGGTGACCCCAAGACAGAGGGGCAGCTTATAGGAGCAGGAATTGGGGACACACATTGGGTTCATCCGGCAGCGCGGTCTCCTCTCCGGAGACGGGTTGGCCACCCGGAAGGTTTTGGTGGCTCCCCCTTCTCTACTGCCTGGGCTGCCACCGACTTCCTCCACCTGGGCTGATTTCGTCCTTTTCGGCGGTTGAAAATTTGCTGACGGCCCCAAAGTTTTGCGGCCGTACCCGCGGAGAGGAATTGCCCCACGTTCCCTAGGAGAGAGCGGAACGGAAGCGGAAGCTGCGACGATGGCGCCGGCGGCTGGGCGGTGAGGAACGGAAGCGGAAGTGGCGGCGGCGCCGGCCTGGCCTGGCCTGGCTGAGGGGAGGCGGCGGGCGGGCGCGATGGCGGAGGCCGGGCCACAGGCGCCGCCGCCCCCGGGCACCCCGAGCCGGCACGAGAAGAGCTTGGGGCTTCTCACTACCAAGTTCGTGTCGCTTCTGCAGGAGGCCAAGGACGGCGTGCTTGACCTCAAGCTGGTGCGGTCCGGCCTGCGGGGCGGCAGAGGGGATGTTGGAATAGGCCTGGGCAGGTAGCGGGAACTCCTGGGGCGACCCAGCGGAGCCCTCGGAGAGCAAGCCGCCATCCGGGTGCTTTCTCCCAAGTGGGAGGTCGGGAGCTGTGTAGTTCGTTCGGCCGAGGCCACTGGGTGTCAGCCCTGTGCCAGGCTCAGGGTTGCAGGTGCTGGTCCTCGTGGCCCTCCCTGCCCGGGGAAAAGAGCATCGGAACGTCCGTGTAGTTTGTGCCGGGCCTCTTTCCACCCTGCGGTCCTGAGCTGCTGTGATGCCTGGGAGGAGGGTTGGGCCTGTCCACCCCCTTTCCAGCCCCCTCCAGGCCAAGTCTCCAGGTAGCTGAGGGTACACCTGAGAGTGGGGCTGAGCATCCTCCTCTCTGTTCTCTCTGCCAGGCAGCTGACACCCTAGCTGTGCGCCAGAAGCGGCGGATCTACGACATTACCAACGTGCTGGAAGGTATTGGGCTGATCGAGAAAAAATCCAAGAATAGCATCCAGTGGAAGTGAGTAGAGGCACCTGGGAGGGCAGTGGGATCTCCCATCCGGAAGTGTTGGGTGGGCGGTGGAGGGTGCAGGAGAGAGCAGGGTCCATGGGACCCAGAGCTCCTGGCAGGCCTCCTCAGCCCCCCTCCCTGGGCTCAGGGGCGTGGGGCCTGGCTGTAACACCCGGGAGATTGCGGACAAGCTGATTGAGCTTAAGGCAGAGATCGAAGAGCTGCAGCAGCGAGAGCAAGAGCTGGATCAACACAAGGTGTGGGTGCAGCAGAGCATCCGGAACGTCACAGAGGACGTGCAGAACAGCTGATATCCTCCTGGCAGCCCCCGCTCCTGGGGTGTGGGCGAGGGGCCCTCTAGTCCAGCTGGGTTTGCATTGTGGTGTCCTGGCTCTGTCCCTCTGGGGAGGATGGTCCTGCAGCTCCTGGCCGGGTCCCAGCCTCCTGCTTCCCTCTCAGAGCCCCTCTCCCACCAATCTTGGTCTGTGATCCTTCCCTTCTAGACCCCAGACCCCAGGACTTTCTCCGAGGGCTTGTAAGTTAGACCTCTGCTGAAGAGCTGGGTCTTCTGTGTGGTCTGCCATCTGTCACCATAGGCAGGGCATCAGTCGTTCTCCTTAACCCCCACACCTTGGCCTACGTGACTCATGAGGACATCTGCAGATGCTTTGCTGGTGAGCAGAGCCTGAGTGGGGGGAGATGGGGTTGGGGTTGGGCTGAGCCACAGCCCTGAGCAGTGGGTTCAGTATCTAAAGAGAGTTCTGTCTCTTAAGAGAGTTGCTGGGGCCTTCCCAAAGAGCAGTCAGGCAGGGTGAGTCCTGGGTGAGAGGATCACTGGGGCTCTATGGAGGCCAACCATACTGAGGGGATACAGGAATTCTGGGCTGGGTCTCTAGGTCAGTCCCCATCTGCATGGTGCCTTGGGTTTGGCTTCTCAGGTGTGAAGAGCAAACATAAGGGGAAAGTGTGTGTGCGTGTGTGTGTGTACCTGTACGTGTACGTGCGCTCATGCGTGCATGCTTGTATGCAGGGGGCCATGATGCCCGCTTCCAACCTGCAGTTCGTTCAGTTGCATTGTGGATACAGGAGCTGTTCCTCCTCTGTCTTTGATCCCCCAGACCCGTCCTGGGGAAGGGATGTTGGCCTTGGCCAGAACACCTATACCTAGGGAGCAGCCCTCAGTTGGGGAATGGGATACTCCTGGCCAGCAATGTTTTGCTCCACATGTTTAAATTCATATTTTCTGGTTATTCACCCTTGGGGTCTTAGAAGGAGAAAAGCTTTAGTTTTCTGTCCCAGCCACTATGGGGATTGGGTGTCTAGCCCCTCAGAGACCGTGGTCTTCCTGCTCCAAGGAACAGGAACCCCCATTCCCAGCTCAGATTGAACCACTGGGCCCTGACCCATCCCCCTTGTTATTCTAGGAGACACTCTTCTAGCCATCCGGGCTCCTTCTGGCACCAGCTTGGAGGTGCCCATCCCAGAGGTGGGTGCTCAGCTCAGGCAGGCGGGGTTGGCTGAGGGCGGGGGCTGGCTGTGGAGCCCGATAAGTCTCGGGTGGGGTGGGTAGGGGAGGCCTGAGGTTTCGGGTTATCTAGGAGAATGGGCAGCCTGGGGTGAGAGAGGGCACTGTGGCTCAGGGTCAGGCAGGAGCCAAGCCTGCTTCCAATTCCACCTGCCCCACACCTGCAGGGCCTCAATGGGCAGAAGAAGTACCAGATTCATTTGAAGAGTGTGAGTGGTCCCATCGAGGTGCTGCTGGTGAACAAGGAGGCATGGAGCTCACCGCCTGTGGCAGTGCCTGTGCCGCCACCTGAAGATCTGCTCCAGAGCCCATCTGCTCTCTCTACTCCTCCACCTCTACCCAAACCTGCTGTGGCCCTGCCCCAGGATGCCTCACACCCAAGCAGTCCCCAGGTCACCAGCACCACCACCATCTGTGCCCCTGCTAGCGTCGAAGCCCAAGGGATGGCCATTCCAGCAGCTGAGATCATAGGTGAGGCATGATGAGCATCTGGTGATGGGGTGATCTCTGGGGCCCAAGAGGCAATACCTCTGTGTTGTGGGATGCTGTACTCAGAGCTGGAAGAGACCTTGCGGAGGTTGTCCTTTTCCTGGCCCTCAGCTGGCCTCCCCTTGCTGTGACAAGGGAGCCTTTTTTCTTTTTTAAAAAAATATGTTTTTATTGATTTCAGAGAGAGGAAGGGAGAGGGAGAGAGTGGTAGAAACAAAGATGATGAGAATCACCGATCGGCTGCCTCCTGCATGCCCCCTACTGGGGATTGAGCCCACAACTCAGGCATGTGCCCTGACTGAGAATCGAACTGTGACCTCCTGGTTCATTGGTTGATGCTCAACCACTGAGCCACACTGGCGGGACAAGGAGAGCCTTTTTTAACAGGGAATCTCTGACTGTGTGAAGGGACATTAGTGGTGGCAGTTTCCCCCCAGATCCACCTGTCTGACTTGCCTTGGCAGCCTCTGTGTTAGAGGCCTCATGCCCCTGTCTCCTGCAGTACCTCATTTCCAGATGACCTCTTCGGGGGTGACTGGCAGTGCCTGACTCTCCTTGGGCCTGGGAACCAGGGCTGTAGTCATCCTGGCTGTGGGTTCTAGCACAGCCATTTTCAATATTCCATTTCCTGCCCCAAGTGATGGGTTTGGGCCATGTGGTTGCAGTGAGTGGCGGCCCTGGATCTGATAACAAGGACAGTGGTGAGCTCAGCTCACTCTCGCTGGGCCCGGCAGCACTGGACACCCGGCCACTGCAGTCGTCTGCCCTGCTGGACAGCAGCAGTAGCAGTAGTAGCAGCAGCAGCAGCAGCAGCAGCAGTTCATCTGGACCCAACCCTTCTACCTCCTTTGAGCCCATCAAAGTGGACCCCACAGGTGGTGAGTACTTGTCCCATCAGGAGCAAGGAGAATCCAGCCTGAGCCAGTTTTGGGTCAGAAACAGAATTTGGGCTAGAAACCCAGCTCTCCTATCTCCTCAGCCAGAGCTGGCCAGCATGAGGGCCAGCCCTTGCTGTCAACCCTGCCTAGACCAGAGCTCTGCCAACGAGAGTGCGGAGCTTGGCCTCCCTCTGGTGCGGTGCCCCTCTGTCCCCCTTATTGGTCTGACCCAGAACTCCCCGGCCCTCTCTCAAGCCCGGCCTGCCACCCTGGACTTAGGTCTCAAGAAGGCAGAGCACTCTCTTGGGGACGGGGCTGTGGTATGACCCTCAGGCTCCAAAGGTCGGCAGCCCCTTCCCTGGAGAGGCGATGTTATCTGCCTGGATTCCATCTCCATCCTGTGCCTGAGTGTTTGCTTTTTCCAGGACTCGTTCTCCTCAGCCCATAAACACCGCTCCCACTAAATGAGCATCCCTCTGAGTATCCCCCTCTCACCTTCCCTGTCTTCTCTCTGTCAGGACTCTGAAAAAGCCATCTCCACTCCACTTCATATGTTGGTCTCCCAGTCACCCTTCGGTTGCAGCAGTTAGGACCCCTGTACCCACCTCACACCCCATGCTCTTGATACCCACCCCCGACTGCCAGCTCCAGCGCGTTTTGAGGCTCATGTGCCCTGCTGCTCTTTTGCTTCGTATTGATGCTTTTTTTCTCCTTTGGCTTTAATGATACCAGCTCTTGGCTCCTCTTACCGGCTTCCCTTCTGGCCTCTCCCTGGCGCTTCTTTAACCATTGACACTCCCGGGCCTCTATCCCATTCCACACCTGCAGAGGGCTAGATGAGCCCCAGCCTCCGTCTTGCCTAGATCTTTTGCCTGAACTCCATGCTTGTGTCCACGTGCCTTCCTCTGCACATCCAATGGGCACTTCATTCCCATGTGTTCTCAACTAAAACTTGCTTTTCCAGTTCCAGCTCCTTCGACTCCTCACCTCACATCACCTAAGTGAGTTCAATTCCAGATATCTCTTATATCCCCAACACTCAGGATCACTGCCAGCCACCTTTCTCGTAAATTCTTCAGCATCCTCCTCTTTACCTCAACCGACAAGGGTCTGTCTGAAACACAACCTGACTGGCATTCCTCTGTTTACAAAAGTACCTTTAATGGCTTCCTAAGGCCTGCTGGGTAAAACCAGAGCTCCTAAACCTCGCCTATGACATCCCTGGTGATCAGCCAGCCGCGGCTCCTCCCAGCTTCATTTTCCTCTGCTTTGCATGCGCATCCTCCCGATGAGACTTTTGTAGCAGGGTTGTCACCCTGTAGCACCAGCCCCTATTGAAGTGTCTGCCTCCTCTGCCAGGTAACCCTGCTCGGGTGTGCTGTCTGAAGCCTGGCACCAAGGAAGTGCTCAGTAAGGGCAAGGATGGATAGGGCATTCTTCAGGCAGGATATCCTGCATCAGAGAGGGTATTCCTCATCAGACAGGGTATCCTGCATCAGACAGGGTATCCTCCATCAGACAGGGTATCCTCCATCAGACAGGGTATCCTCCATCAGACAGGGTATCCTGCATCAGTCAGCATATGCATGCTGGACCCAGAAAGGGAGTGGTGTGCTTGCCCTTCTGCAGCACTTCTGAGTTACAAGGGCGTACCAGTCACCTCCAATGAGCCTTAGGTATCCTGGACTCCACACTGAAGAATTTGTCAGCAAGGGAGACCAACAGATAATGCCAGCCTGGCTTAGGGCAGGGCCTTCCTCTCTTCAGCTATGTGGAACCCCAGGGTGGGTGGTATAGGATCTGAGAAAGTTGGGGGCTAGAGTGGGACCTCTGTGCCCTTGAGCATGGCTTTCTTATCTTTCAGTTCTGGAACTCCCCAAAGAGCTGTCAGAAATTTTTGATCCCACACCAGGTAGGGCTGTGTTCCTCCTTGGGGCTGGGAACGGGGCACAGCTTATTGGGTCTTGCAGCTTCTGAGGAAGCTTGGGGACGGGGTTATGATTGGTACCTGGACATAGTGTAAAAGTTCCTGATGGGAGCAGAGGGAGGTCCTCTTCATGGGCTTGGTGGGTGGAGAGGCAGGAGCCAGAATGTGAGTGAGGTCTCCCTCCTTCCCCAGAGTGCATGAGCTCGGAGCTACTGGAGGAGCTGATGTCCTCAGAAGGTGGGTGGCCCAGGAAGGTGGGCGGTGGGTGTGGGCAAGGGGTTGGGCGGCTGTTGTGGGGGGCCTTGGCCTTGACCTCAGGCCTCAGTCTGGTGCTCTCTGCAGTGTTTGCCCCCCTTCTCCGCCTTTCTCCGCCCCCCGGAGACCACGATTACATCTACAACCTGGATGAGAGTGAAGGCGTCTGTGACCTCTTTGATGTGCCTGTTCTCAACCTCTGACGGGGACATGCCCTATGTGGCTGGGACACAGACTGTCTAACCTGAGGGCTGCTTGGGGACCTCCTACATCTCAGCCGTACACACAGCTTGAGAGCACAGACTCCGGCTTCCCCAGCTTTCCCTCACGGCACAGTTCTGGCCACAGCTCCCACTCCTGCACTGACACCTGCATTGTGCTGGGAGAGCAGAAGGGGCTCAGCTCCCTCCATGGTGGAGCCAAAATATTTGCTTCTCCTTTTCTGGAGCCTTCCCCCACCTGTGTCCTCCCTGTGCCCCCCCTGAGCCCCGGCTCTGCTGCCACCCAGTGTCACAGAGTGAGGAAACACATTCACTCCATAGGGCAGCTTGTCTAACCTCCCCCTTGCCCTGTTCCTGTCAGCTCTCCCCCTCCCAGGAGGGAAGCTGGGGTGGGCTGGGCACTTGCCAGCACCACTCCTTGCCTCCTTCACTTCTCTCCACCCCTTTACCCTAGAGCTCCTCCTGGACCTGTCCTGCCTCCCTTCTGCCTGGCCCTTAGCCCTGACCACCTGTAGGTGGTGTTGGGGGAAGGGGGAGGGTGCTAACAGGAACAGAGGTCTCTAGCTAGGAATCTGGGCAGGTGAGTCCCTGAGGATTGACCCAACCTCCCTCCTCCCAATAGCCCCTCGTTTATTCATTTACCCTCATTTAGAGCCATTTGCAGAGATTTAGAAAGATTTGCAGTAACGAATGGATTCCTATATAAAGATTATTTTTATACTTTTTTTCAACAAAAGGAAAATGTAATATTTGTACAGTGTCCAAGTGAATAAAGATCGTGCCTAAGGCTATCTCTGGTCTGGTTTTTTTTGGCCCTCTCCCTGGGACCGCTGGATTGGTGGTGGGACTGGGTGGGTCACCTTGCTGGGAAGGAGGTGTGGCGGAGCCAGCTGCCCGCCCTCCCTACTCCACCTGCCGCACCTTGGGGCGGGGCGGGGCCGCCTCTTCAGGGCGGGGCAGTCCCGGCGCCGGCCTCCCACCCTCGGACTCCAACCCGGAACTAGCCTCGGCTCCCTCGGGAAAGCCGGCGCCGGGCCTGGAGTGGGCGCCTGGGCAGTGAGTGCGGGCCACGGGCTTCAGGCCTTGGACAGGGGCGCCCTCTTTGTCCCCAGGGGCCCAGACCCAGTGCGCCCTTGGCAGGAGGCGGCAAGGTGGAAGGTACAGGTGTCCCGCCCCGGCTGGACCATGGCGCCCCCTCGGGACGTGGTGAAGATCGCCGTTCAGAAGCGTGACGCCATCCCGCAGCTCATCCAGCTGGACCAGGTCACCCCACTGCCCACCTCTGGGTCGCCCCCTTCCCCTCGAAACAGCCCACCCTCCCCCGTCCCCAGGTTCTTCCCCACTCCTGGCCCCGTGAGTGACGCCTTCACTTGCAGGCAAAGCCCCTGGCCGCTGTGCTGAAGGAGGTGTGCGACGCGTGAGTGCGGGCCTGGCCGGCCAGGGGGTGGGGAAGGGCAGGCGGGAGGGCCGCCCCTTTCCCGCCTCACTAAGCCTCCTCGCCCGCAGGTGGAGTCTGGCTCACTCTGAACGCTATGCCCTGCAGTTTGCTGATGGACACAGGAGATACATCACCGAGAATGTGAGTCCCTTCTCCCCTTTAGCCCCTTCTAACTCCTGATTCCTGACCTGATTCCTCACCCCTCATCCTCAGGGATCTCTCACTGAGTTCCAAATCCTCCCTCATTGACAACCCCAATTAACCAATCCTGAGAGCCCTTCTTGACTTCTCTCCTTCTTTGTCTTCTCCAGAACCGCTCAGAGATCAAGAATGGCAGCATCCTGTGCCTCAGCACCGCCCCAGTAATACCCCTCCTGGCCCCGCCCGCATTCCCTGCCCCGCTGGCTGCTGTGCCTCCTTCTGTTCCCCTGTGCCTCTCCCTGCCCCAGGTCCCCAGGCCCCAGTCACATCCCTGCAGTGCTCCACCTAGTGGACACCCCGGTCTCCACACCTCTAGTTCCCACTTCTTACCTGCACCCAGCCTCCTCACCTGAGCTTCTGCTTCTACCCCTGCCAGGACCTTGAGGCTGAGCAGCTGTTAGGTGTGCTGCAGAGCGGGAGTCGTGAAGGACGCCGGGAAGCCCTGCAGCACCTCGTCCTGCTGGCTCCAGACATGACCTTTGCCCAGGAGGTCATCAGCCGTGAAGGGCTTCAGAAGCTAGGCACCATCATTGAGGACGGGGATGAGTGAGCGTCGGGCTGTGGTGGGTGGTGACATGGGGGGCTGGGGGTCCTGACTGGCCCTGCTCAGCCCCAGATATGCCCCCAGCCTAGGAGAGGAGCTGGCCCTCGCACTGCAGGCCTTCTTGGAGCTCATGGAGCACGGCGTGGTGTCCTGGGAGACGCTCAGTACCCCCTTTGTTAAGAAGGTGGGTGGGCTTTTCTAGGGACAGTGGGGTGGGGTTAGGATCTGGCCATGCATGCTGACAACCCTTACCCCTCTTACAGGTGATACGCTATGTGAACATGAACCTGATGGACGCATCTGTGCAGCCCCTGGCCCTCAGGCTGCTGGAGAGTGTGACCTTGAGCAGCCTTACCCTGGGCCAGGTGGTCAAGAGTGAGGTGCCACTGGACAGGCTGCTGGTACACCTACAGGTGTAAGTGTCTGGGGGTGGGGCACAGATGAAGGGAGTGGCGCCAGATGCTGGACGGCCGATTGAGTCCTCTTTTTGTCCCAGGATGAATCAGCAGCTGCAAACCAAGGCCATGGCACTGCTGACAGCCTTGCTGCAGGGGGCCAGCCCTGTGGACCGTAAGGTGGGTGTCCATCTGGTGGATGTCCATCTTGTGGATGGATGAGGGGCAGGAGCTGGTGAGCACTGAGCTCTACTGCGGGCCTAGGGTGGGTGCTCGTGATGAGGCTACATCATCTAAGCCCCCTTCCCGCCCACTCTCAGCACATGCTTGACTACCTGTGGCAGAGAAACCTTCGCCAGTTCATCTATAAGGTAGGAAGCCCTGGCCAGGCAGGCCCACCCACTCCTCCTCCCCCAGTGAGCCCACGCTTACACCCCTGGACTCGCTGTCCTCCAGAGCATCATCCATAGCGCAGCACCACTGGGCGACGAGATGGCTCACCACTTGTACGTACTGCAGTCCCTTACACTGGGGTTGCTGGAGCAGCGCATGCGGACACCACTGGACCCCTACAGCCAGGTGGGTGCCTTTGGGATACAGAGGCTGGGGGCAGCCGGAGCTTGGCCTTGAATCTGTGATCGTAACCACCCCCAAATAATGACCCTCAGGAGCAGCGGGAGCAGCTGCAGGCCCTGCGCCAGGCTGCCTTTGAGCTGGAAGGGGAGTCTCCCAGTGCCGGGCTGAGTGCCGACCGGCGCCGTTCCCTCTGTGCCCGGGAGTTCCGCAAACTGGGCTTCACCGTGAGTGACCCCTGCCTCAACCCCGGGCTGCCGTTGTTCCAGAGGACGGGGGCCCTTCCTCAGCTGCCTGTCCTCGTCCCCCAGAACAGCAACCCCGCTCAGGACCTGGAGCGCGTGCCCCCCGGCCTGCTGGCCCTGGACAACATGCTCTACTTCTCCAAACACGCACCCAGTGCCTACAGCCGGGTCAGTGGTGGGGTGTGGGCAGAGCGGGATGCCTGCCTGTGATGGGTCCCCAGGGACTTAGCTGTGACTCTCTGCTCCTTTCTCTGCTCCCACCACCCCAGTTTGTGTTGGAGAACAGTAGTCGTGAGGACAAGCATGAGTGCCCCTTTGCCCGGAGCAGCATCCAGCTGACGGTGCTGCTGTGTGAGCTGCTCCGTGTCGGGGAGCCCTGTGAGTGGGATTGGGCAGTGTGTCTGGGAACGGGGGACGGAAGGGCAGAGAGGGCCAGGGGCTTCACATACTTCCTCCCTGAGCCCCTCCTGCCCCCCTGCTCCAGGCTCCGAAACGGCCCAGGACTTTTCACCCATGTTCTTCAGCCAAGACCAGAGCTTCCATGAGCTCTTCTGTGTGAGCATTCAGCTTCTGAATAAGACCTGGAAGGAGATGCGGGCCACACAGGAGGACTTTGACAAGGTGGGTGGGTGGGAGCTGGAGACCTGGGCCAGAGCAGGGGGCTATGCAGGGTAGGGGTCCAGAGCTCAGACCCTGAACTGAGCCTGGGGTGGCCCCAGGTCATGCAAGTGGTCCGGGAGCAGCTGGCCCGAACGCTGGCCCTAAAGCCTAGCTCCCTGGAGCTCTTCCGAACCAAGGTGAACGCACTCACTTACGCGGAGGTGCTGCGACTGCGCCAGACGGAGCGGCTGCATCAGGAGGTCACGCTCGCCCCTCCCATACTGTGAGTGGGTGGGGATGGGTCCCAGTCCTAGCCCCCCTTTCCCTGGTACCCCATGGGCCTGTCCCAGGTCAGTTTCAGTCAGCAAACCCCCTCCCCCCACCCAGGGAGCTTCGGGAGAAGCTGAAGCCAGAGCTCATGGGCCTGATCCGCCAGCAGCGTCTGCTCCGCCTCTGCGAGGGCACACTCTTCCGCAAGATCAGCAGCCGGAGACGCCAGGGTTGTTGAGGGGGCAGCGGGCAGAGAGGGTTTGGCCTGGGTCAGGGCCCCTCTGCTCACTCCTTCCCTCTTCCCCTTGCTGCCCATAGACAAGCTGTGGTTCTGCTGCCTGTCCCCCAACCACAAAGTGCTGCAGTATGGGGACGTGGAGGACGGTGCCAGTCCACCTGCCCCCGAGAGCCTCCCAGAACAGCGTAAGGAGGACAGGGACAGGACACCTGCTCTCCCAGACCTCCCCATGCCCCGGGACGCCTGGGGCCCCGGTGGTCAACCCAGTCTTCTTCCCGCAGTCCCAGTGGCTGACCTCAGGGCACTGCTGACCGGCAAGGACTGCCCCCACGTCCGGGAGAAAGGCTCACTGAAGCAGAACAAGGTGAGGGCAGGGGCCTGGGCTCCTTCCCACTTGCCCTGCCCTGCCCAGTGCTCATGGCTCCCTTCCTCCCAGGACCTCTGTGAGTTGGCTTTCTCAGTCAGCTATGACCACGGGGAGGAGGAGGCGTACCTCAACTTCATCGCCCCCTCCAAACAGGAGGTGAGTGTCTGGGCAGGCTGAGCTGAATTGGGCAGATGGGCCGGGGAAGAGGCTGGCAGGTCCTCATGGAGCCGTCCCCGCCCCCAGTTCCACCTGTGGACAGATGGGCTGAGCACCCTGCTGGGCAGTCCCATGGGCAGTGAGCAGACACGGCTGGACTTGGAGCAGCTGCTGACCATGGAGACCAAGCTGCGCTTGTTGGAGCTGGAGAACGTGCCCATCCCTGAGCAGCCACCCCCCATCCCCCCGCCCCCCACCAATTTCAACTTCTGCTATGACTGCAGTGTCACTGAACCTTGACAGGTTGGCCGAGGGCCACAGCTGCTGCCTCTGTGGTGGCCGTGAAGGGTGGAGTGTGCAGCAGTGCAGACACCCTGGCCAGCAGAGGCTGCAGCAGGAATAAAGTCTGCTTGGCTCCTGGGTATGTGTTGAGCCAGCTGTGAACCCTGTGGGCCAAGCCTGCCTTCAAACTCGGTTGGTGCAGGAGATGTGGGCATCAGGCCAGGGCCACAGCTTGGGGCCACAAACCTGGGCAGCTACAGTTGAGGGGCTTGTCCTTCCTCAGGATGAGTCCTCAGCCTCCCTCAGTGCTGGGCCTGCAGACAGGGATGGCCTGTGTTTGGGAGGCACCAACCAAGAGAGTGCTGGTGCTACCAGCCAGGTGAGGGAGGAGGCACGGCCCCAAGTGGAGGCCTTCCTGGGCAGCATTCACAGGGGCCTAATGTGGGAGCCACGTTTCCAGAGGCCTCTGAGAGTCTGAGCTCAGTCCTGAACCTTGCTTGGCTGCCCCGTGTCCTTTGTGGGACTTGGAGAACCTCTGGTGGGAGCAGGACAGGAGAGATGTGAAGCTGGGCCTGCCTTGTGTTGAAGGGCAGATGTAAGATTCCAAAAGACATCCCCCAGTGGTGGGAGGATATTCTGACAAGAAGGAGTTCAGTGCAGGAAGCCTGCATTCTGATTAAAACCCACTGCAGGAGGGTGGGATGGGCACAGGAAGGCCAGAGCTCCTGGGATCAGAGGTGGCTGGGGGATTGGGCCCAGCTGGAGGTCACGCCCGGAGGCTCTGGTCATGGACCTCCAGCCTCTGAGGCCAAGAGGAGCAGCCCTGCCCACAGGACAGACTGAAAGCGTCACCATCCACTGACCTCCTTTTCCACTCTTCTTGCTACCTCTTCCCCGGCAACTCCTCAAATGTCTTTTTAAACAATGTTAACCGTCAACATGTTGCCTTGAAAAGTGATGAAATGACATCTCCTTTGGAGAATGTACTGAGCTTCCCCTCCCCCAGCTATGCTTCTGACTCAGGCACCCGGAGACTTCCCACCACATTTGGAATAACTGCTGTTTAGTTCAAGGTGGAAGTAGGGGTGGGGATCCCAGATGCTGTTAAGTCTCCCAATACTCCTTGTCTGGTGGTCCTTTGTGCAGGCCACCATCATCTTGACAAGAACCTCCTGGTTTCCTGTCTCCAGTCTTCTCAATACCAGCTACCCGAGCTGTTCTAGCAAACATGAAGCTGATCTGATCACACACACTACCCCACCCTGTATTCGTCGGTGTCTCCCTATTGTCCAGGGGGTAATGGTCATGGTACCATGATGGGCAGAGTAGAGATGGGTTCCAGACATGTATGTGGTTTAGGCCCTGTGCAGGGTTCTCGGTGCTTGGCCCCTGCTGGCACCCTCCCTGCACCCTGTTGGGGCCTAGACACCCCCCACCCCAGTGTCAGCTCTGGCCTGCCATGTGCACCCCCCAGTCCCTTCTGCCTGATTGCCCCTTCTCTCACTTCTCATTTTTTCTGCCTTGAGTCCTTCCTTGACCTCCCAGGCTAAGCTCATGACTCCCCTGGGTCCCCAGTCCCAGGTGCTGTTGCTGTTTGTGCACATGGCTGTCCCCGCCATGTGCTGATTTGCTTCTCCAACTGCCCTGGCGGCTGGGAGAGCTTCACCACCTCTGAATCCCCACAAAAAGCAGGCACTCAGGCAGCCCAGTTGGCTGCTCCTAGAACTGATGGACAGATGGACAAAATGGAGGTGGACGTACGGAGGGCCCGACAGACTTTCTAAGAGCTGCTGTTGAGAATTCCCTGGCAGTTTAAGAGGTTGGACTAGATGATCTCTAAGGACCCTTCCTACCCAGTGAGGCTGTTCGCTATCGTCTTTCTTGCCTCCCTGCCCGCCACCCCCCCCCCCCGAAGACCACCTCATGGACTCTGGCATCGTTGATCAGTATGTTCCTGGGGTCTGGCTGGGCCCAGTGCACACAGATGTGCCTTTGCTACAGGACCTGCCTGGGAGCTCATGCTGGGAGAGGCCTCCAGACGTTTGGAACCTCCCACCATACGGGGAAGCTGGGACCTGCTAGGGGCTCCCATGGGGCGTTGGGCCACACCGAGGAAGTTGTCTGGTGTTTCCTCCCTTGTCCCTGGACAGGGCAGGGCTGCTTCAACTGAGGTGGGGAGGGGAGAGAACTTAAAATAAAGAGGTAGACTCTGGAATTTTTAATCTTGTTTGGGTTTACAACAAAGATAAGGCTTGGCTGCTAAAGTTCAGCGCTGGTAGGGGACTGGGAACTACTAGAATAGGGAACAAGGTAGGGCATAGGCCTTGGATGGAAGTAGGCAGAGCAAGAGGGGGGTCTGCTCCTCTCCAGCATCCGACCCAGCCACCTATGGGCCTGGGGCTTCCAGACCCAGGCCTGGCCAGGAGATCAGGAGCTGGCATTTCCAGGGGCCTCATGTAGCTGGCAAGCCCCCTGCCAGGCTGGGGTAGGAAGCACCCCAGGCTGCCCTGGATTAGCCCCACCTCCAGTCCTTGCAAAGGTGTTTATAGCTTAGGGAAGGAGCCCTGGGGTCTGTAGCAGAGGGAAACAGGAGGCACTGAGTCAGACTCCAGGTTAAGAAGCCAGGGCTAGGGACATGAGGCTGAGCCACAGGGCCGCTTACTGACCTGGCCTCAGAGTGTTAGGGTCAGGTCAGCCCCTCCCACGAAGCGGGACTGGATGCAGATCACCTGGGGCAGTTGGGCTTGGAATCGCCTGACAGCAGCTATGCTAATACCAGGGCACATGGCGACATCTAACATCTGGATCTGCTTGCACGCCTGCCCAATGGTATCCAGCGTTCTGCAGGAAGGCCCGGTGTGAGTGCCTGACCCGAGGCTGGTCCCGTCCCAGCCCAGCCCCTGCACTGGCATTATTGGACACTCACTGCTCTGTGAGCCGACTGCAGCTGGACAGGTTGAGGTGCTGCAGCCTCGGCCAGGAGCTGGCTGCCTGGGCCCAGCCCTCGTCACTGAGGAGGCTGCAGTGACTCAGCGCCAGGCGCTCCAGGCTAGGGCAGCCCCTGGCCACAGCCACCAAGCCGTTATCTGTGAGTGCTGGCAACAGGCTCAGTGACAACTGCCTCAGCTGGGGGAACTGGAGCACCTGCAAGGATGGAGGATGTGGGGCTGGGGTGAAGTATGGCACTGGAGCCAAGGGCCAGGGGCTCTTCTAGGTTCCCCACCCCCAGCAAAAGGAGAAGCCATACACAGCAGAAGCCAACAAGAAAGGAACTTTTTCTAAGCAAAAAGCGGGGGGGGGGGGGGGGGGGGGGAGGGGGGCAGGCCCCTGGCTCCAGCCCCGGATCCTCAGCCTATCCACACCCCCAGTCCCACACCTGTGCCAAACTGGCATCAGTCAGCTTGCTGCAGGCTGTGAGGTCCAACTCCTGCAGGGCCTGCAGCATGAGCAGGGAGGGGCCCTGTGGCTGGGGAGAAGGGTCCATGGGGCCTGAGGCCTGATGCTCCAGCTCTCCGTGTGGCTGTGGGAAGAGACCCCTGCTTCTCAGTTCCTCCTGAGTTTGGCCCTCAAATGCTCCTAGAGAGAGACTCAGGAGGGCAGGTGAGCCCAGGGACCACCCACCCTTCATGACCTTGAGGGTCCCACACCTGGGCTTTCTGTGCTGGCTCCTCACTGGGTTCCCCCAACCCCAGAAGCCCCCAGTCACGAAGCTCCTTGCACCAGGCCAGGCGCAGGACTGAGAGGGGAGTGAGGTAGGTGCAGATGGCCTGCAGGGTCCGGTTGGTGAGGGCCACACAAGAGGATAAGTCTAGCACTCTGAGACTCGGTCCCAGTGCTGGGATCAGGGAGAGCACTGAGGTGTCCTAGGAGGAAAGTGGAGAAGGGAGAGAGTAATGGAAAGATGGCAAGGGTCACTTAGAAGGTTCTGGCCCGACAGGCAATAAGGAGCTACCAGAGGGCCCACGGAGGGAGGCGATGATGTCCCTGTGCTGGTAAAGGTTGGAGTGGACATGGGGAGCCATGGGGCTAGGACACCAGGAGGAGTTTGCTGGAGGATAGCGCTTGGCTGGGGCAGGAAAGATGCTGGTAGAAATGTCTCAGGTATCTGCCCTGACTGTGCTCCCAGTCCCTGCTGAAGGGGTGGGCTGAGGCTGCCCTCTGACCACAGCTTATTGGACTAGTGGTGGACATCTGACCCAATCAGATATGCTCCCTCTAGATTGTGAAGCAGAACTGTGAGGTCACAGTGGGCACAGGGCTGCTACCGGGTAGAAGCAGTCATGGTGGGGGGAGTGGGAGCTAAGGGCGGAGGAGAATAAACTGGTGTGTAGAGAGATACAGAGACACAAGAATGTGAGGCTCCAGTGTCCAGCTAAGAGACAACAGTGGCAAAAGGAAGATGGAGGCGGGCAGGGGAAGAGAGGTGCTGTGGGGAAAAGGTTAAGAGGCGGTTTTCAGGTTGGGAATACCCTGGTCACATGGATAGATTGAAGGAATAGCCCACTAAATAAGACTGCCATTGCCAAGACAGGGACGCCACCCAGAGGGACAGGGCTGAGCCCTATTGAAGAGACCGGCTTCAGATAGAAAGTGACTCTGCTGCCCCCACATCACATTACCCCCCTCAGGCCCTGCCTGAGAAGCCTCTTCTGTGTAACCTCGGTGCCCCTCCCCACAGGGCTCAGTTCTGTCACCTCCTCCTCCAGCCTTCCTAGCCCCTGGAACACCTGCTTTTAGTGCCTCCAACTGCAGTGGTCACTGAGCACTTGGCATGCCCAGTGGGTGCCACCTCCTGGGCTGGGCCTCCCTTTACCTGAGCCCACAGTGGGAGCTGCCAGGAGGGTGCTGGGGGCCGCACAGCCACACTGTCTTGTCTAGGCCCCTTTCCCCTTCCAGAATGTGTTCCAAGTTCAGTTCTAACTACTTGGACACAAACACCGGGCAGTTTCTCCCTCGTGCCACACCTCCACTTCTCCCAGCCCTGGCCCTGGGGAGGGGGGGAGGGGAGGTGGCTCACCTTGAGTGAGGAGCAGTAGGCCAGGCTGAGAGAGGCCAGTGGGGGTGGAGCTCTGCGCACTGAGCCCAGAGCCTGGGCCAATACCCGCCCGCTCACTAGGCAGCACTCAGCCATGTCCAGGCTCTGCAGCTTCCGCAGGCCCCCAAGGGCTGTGCATCCCGCATCCGTCAGCCGCTGCAGCTTCCTTAGGCTCAGACGCCGCAGGTGCCGCAGGCCCCGGCTCACAGCCAACAGTGCCCCGTCAGCCAATTCTGAGCAGCCGCTGAGGTCCAGGGAGGTAAGGCCTGGCTGCTGGCGGCAAAGGGCAGCCACAGCCTCTGTGGAGAGGTCCCGGCAGCTGTGCAGGCTCAGCTCCTGCAGCTGTAGCCCAGCCACCTGGCCCAGGGCCTGCAGGGCCTCGGGTGGCAAGCCAGTGCCACTCAGGTCCAGGGCGCGCAGCCGAGCAGCCCGCTCCTTCACGAACTGCAGCAGGTTGTGGAAGGAAAGTTGGGATGGGGAGGAGTCCTGGGGGTTGATGGAGCCCCAGGCTGGGCCTAGCTCGAAGGTGAGGTGACAGTAGGCCAAGGAGAGGCGCTCTAGGCTGGGGGCGCAGCCGCTTAGCCTGTTGAAGCTGAGGTCTGCCAGGTCTCGCAGGCCAGCCAGGTTGAGCTCGCGGAGACCGCTCAGTGCCTGCCGGACCTGCTGTGCTGTTTCGGGTTGAGCTAGCAGTGTGCCCGATACAAAGAGGCTGTTGCAGCCACTGAGGTCAAGGCTCCGCAGGGCCGGACAGCCCAGGATCAGGGTCACAAAGGAGGCCTCTGTGGGGCTGCCCCCACCGAGGCACAAGCTCTGCAGGTGAGGGCCCAGGTGGTAGGCAATAGACTGCAGCACCTGGTGTGAAGCTGGTGAGCCATCCAGGTTGGTCAGGCCGATGCAGGAGACGCCCCTGAGGCCCAGGCTCTTGATGGTTGGGAGAGAGGCCAAGGACACAGGGATATTGTACCGCACATTTATCTAAAGGGCAGCAGCAGACTTGGGTTAGCCCTCTCACCTCAGAGGGTGCTGGGCATCAGATCTGGTTAGAGGTTCAGGTCAGGGAAGGACCCTTCTACACAGGGGGCCCACTATGGTATGAAATGTCATGTGTGGTTGAGGGGTGCTGGTGGGAAGTGAGAGCTGGAGGACAAGTCACACTGGGGCCCAAGGGGATTGATGACTAAGGGGAGGACAGGAGATTAGTGATGGATGGGTCTAGATGCCTATGGAGTCCTGTGAGGAGTGGGGAGTTGGCATGCAGGGTACAGGAGGGGTAGGGGATGGCCTGGAGGAGGTCCAGGGAGCAGGAGGACCCCAACCTTTGGGACTTGCAGAAGGTGGCCCTGAGACCCATGGGCTCAGCCGCTGGTATTAGCTAAAAAGCAACCAGCCTTCGCTACTTTCTTAAGAGCATATAAATAGCCCTCAGATCAGCTGAAGGCGGGAAGAAGCGAGGCAGGTGTCACTCACCACAACCCGCTGTGGCCCAGATGCCAGAGATCTGGGGCAGGCAGTGAGGCTGAGGCCCCCCGGTGGCTTCAGTGTCTCAGCCACATGTTTGCAAAAATGGGTTTTGTGTGTAAGTGAAAATGTGCGCATGCATGCATGTGTGTACGTGCACACACTAACTCGTGTGAGCTCCACAGGCTCCAGAGTTTGAGAGTGCTTGTGATTCCCGAGAATCTTCTCTGGAGGGTCCGTCTTATCCAGGTAAGGAAGGAGAGCCTCCATTTTTGGGGGCAGGAACCAAGAGAATGAATCTTTGCCCAGCCGGTGTGGCTCAGTGGCTGAGCATCAACGTATGAATTCCCGGTCAGGGCACATGCCCCGGTTGCCGGCTTGGACCCCAGTGCAGGGCGGGCAGGAGGCAGCCAATCAATGAGTCTTTCTCATCATTGATGTTTCTACCTCCCTCTCCCTCTCCCTTCCTCTCTGAAATGAATGAATGAATCTCAGGGGCGCCGAGGCAGTTGAGCTGGCCCTGCCTTGGAGGAACAGGTGAGCGAGAGTGGGGAGCAGACAGCTGAAGCGGGGGAGGCAGAAGGCCAGCTCAGGGCTAAGTCATTGTGGGAATAAGCTGGCTTGTGCAGGAGCTTGGGGAGCCCCCAGCTAATGAGGTGTTTCACAAAACCTTCCCTGACCTTGTGCCAGAGGGAGCTAAAGTGCAGTGGGTACAGGTCTTTGTGGAACAGGTCTGTGGCAGAGGGAGAAGGTTTGGCTTCTAAAATCCTAGCCCTGTTCCTCTACCTGAGGATGCCCAGGTTGCAGGCAAGTGGTACTCAGAGAGGCTCTTGTCTTAATGTATCAACACGATCCTGATGCAGGAAAGCAAGCTCCCTGGAAAACTGCCCTGTCAGCAACTGTAGAACCCACATTCCCTGCGGTGCCCCACAGAACAGCAAAGAGGAGAAAGGTAGACATGGCATGTAACGTGCACTCCTGTAAGATATCCGTCCACAGGCTCCTCCCAGGAAGACACATGGAACTCAGCCCCAGGTGCGGAGAAACCAGCCTGACTTCTGCCAGAGAGAAGCAGTCATCTATGGCTACCGTGGTGTCGTCATGGGGAGGCGTGGGTGGTAAGTGATGGGGACCAGCTCCTGGCTGCTTCCACACGGATTGGGGGGTCAAACCAGGTTTCCTTTCCACACCCCCTCCCCTGAGCGAGGTACAGCAGGCCTCCCGCCATTTCCACGCCCTGCGTGCCAGATGAGCCAGTCTGATGATGCATGGAGTGAACTGTGGCTGGGGGAGTGCAGAGCCTGCTGGTTACCCAGGCAGCACCCGCCCCCTCGGCCACCCCCGCAGGCCCCAGCTCCTTCTGCCTTCAGTCTTCCTTCTTTACCTTCCTTCCTGAGCCCGGGGCTGTGGGGGTGGGGGGGGTGTATGGGGGTGTGTGGTGGGGGTGGGGAGGGGTGGGGGTGGGGAAAGGTGGGGGGAAGGTGTGGAATGTTCTCCTCTCTCCCACTGCCTCCCTATAAACAAGGTAGACAAACAGTGAAGGAAGGCACTGGCAGTCAGCCCGGGGTCCAAGTTCAAGGCTGGTAACAGTGACAGCCACTGGATAAAGGGGCAGGGCCTGGCCTAAAGGACTTCCAGCTCAACTGCCTCCCTGCTTTCCACCATTTTTCTTGGTGGGGAGGGGGCAGCCTCTAAGTCATCACCTGGTGGTGTAGCCTGGATTCCAAGTGCAGGAGCCCAGGAGCAGCCTTTTAGGGACATGTATCACCTGTGGGGGGCAGAGCAGCAGGCTCCAAGGTCCCCGAGTTTGGTCCTGGTATAGCAAAGCCCCCTCCCCAGGCCCTAGAGGAAGATGCTTCTAGAGCAGTGTTCTCAACCTTCCTAATGCTGTGACCCTTTAATACAGTTCCTCATGTTGTGGTGACCCCCAATTTCATTGTTACAAATTGAACATAATTAAAGCATAGTGATTAATCACAAAACAATATGTAATTATATATGTGTTTTCCGATGGTCTTAGGCGACCCCTGTGAAAGGGTCATTCGACCCCCAAAGGGGTCGCGACCCACAGGTTGAGAACCGCTGTTCTAGAGGCTCAAGGGAGGACTATAAGGGTACCTACTCCAGATTTAGCCGCCCTATCCACAGAGGGGCCAGCTAGCCCTTGGTCTCCTCCTTTCCCAATGCTGGTGTCTTCAGAGTAAATGCAAAGTCCTTTGGGAAATGCCCTACACCTGCTAAAAGTGACACATGTCCTTTGACCGTGAGGCCAGGATTTCGTTGTACCTACTGAAGCCGGAGCTGAGGCTCCAGGCCTCTGTGTGCAGACTTGGAGGCCACCTGATGGAGGAACGGCCCTCTCTCTGCTGGTACAGAAGCCCAAAACGAACTCACCTGTTCTCTAGGAGGCCTGGGGGAGACAGGCCCTGGAACTCAGGGGCTTTGGTGTTTAGAGAGGAGTTAGATCTCCAGGTGAAGGCAGAGGAGGGCACAAGCTGAAATGTCCTAAGTTCTTCACAGTGATCAACCCAGCAGCAGGCAACTAGCCTCCAGCCCCCACCCCTGGGAACAGGCAGAGCCTGGGTGTATGTCGGGGGGCTGCTTTGTCTACTTTCTTATTTGAGAAAAATTGGGAGTAAATGGGGCAGGTCAGGGAAAATAAGAAGCCACTGAGTCCAGCATCCTAGCCTGGCCTGGTGAGCCGGAACCTTCCATAGCATCTACTAGCTGGGCACTACCTCCTTATCATCCTGCCCGGAAATCCAACTACCAACTAGATTTTACCATCCAGATGTCTCATACTTCAAGTTTTAAACAGGTCCAAATCAAATTCCTTCAGACAGTAAGCTCAATGACACTGGATAGGTAACTCGGCAACAGGCCCTCCACATTTAATGTGACAAATGCAGATTCCAACCCAGCAGGGAAGGGGAAGGGAGGATTATACATAAATGGTATTTCAATTTGGCAATTGAAAACTAATCAGTTTAGCTTCTATCTCATAGCATAAATCAAAATAATTTCACTGATAGAAACAATATAAAGATTCACGCTGTAAAACAGAAGAAGCAATTTTGCTGTGAGCAAAAAGAAAGTCTAATAAAAAAACAAGAAAACACGAGTGTATATTTACCAAATCTCTGAAGAGGCAAGGGACCCTAAGTTTAAAAAGCAATGGAAGAGCCACCGGTGCGGCTCAGTTGGTTGAGCATTGTTCCATGCACTAAAAGGTTGCCGGTTAACCATTCCCAGTCAGGGCACATACCCTGGTTGTGGGTTTAACAGGAGGCAACAGATCAATGTTTCTCTCTCTCTTTTCCTCCCCTCCCTCCCCTTCTCTCTATAAAAATCACTAAAAACATGTTAAAATAAAAAGCAATGGAAGAAATAAAAAAAGGATGTTCAAAATCAACAACATATTCGTTTAATCTCTGTATCTCATAAATATATACATATCTACAAATAAAATTAAAAGGCAAACATACTAGGAATATATTTCAATAAATATGTAAAAGATTAAGCTCTTTAATATATAAAAATTGTATACAAATAGATAAGAAGAATACCGAGACCCCAATAGTTAAATGGATAAAGAACATGAATAAACAAAAGAGGGAAATATAAATGGTCAACTAATGAGAAAACTATTCAACCTCAATAATATGTAAAAATTAAAACAAGGAGTTACCATTGCTTGCCTTTCAAACTCGGACCGATGTCTGCATTCACCTCCAAGCTGGGCTGTCTCCCTATTCTCTGCCTCCCCCTCTCCAGCCCACTCTGCACTGCAGAATTCTAAGAAACAAATCACCCTGTGTCACTCCCCAGCCTTAACATTCCTTTAAAGGCTCCAGGATGGTAACCAGGAGAAAACCCCAGCAATGCCACCTGGCACATCTACCAGCTTGTAGCCTGACCCCTTTCTAACCTTATCGCTTACCACTTGTCCTACACACAGCTACGCTCGTTACTGGGAACTTGTGCGGTTGTTTCCAGAACTATTTCACACCTTGGTGCCTTCACCTGTGTTGCTACCAGTTCTTGAAGGCCAACCTTCATCCTCACCCTATTCCTTCAGGAAGCCCTCCCCGAAGCTGCTGGTCTCCTTTGGATGTCCTTCCTCATGTTTCCGGTGCACCCTTCATTCCAATGTCACAGCACTGAGCACAGGATGTTATGATCACTTGTCTTTCTCCTCCACTGGACTATGGGCTCCTTGGGGGAGGGGCTATGCCTTATTCATCTGTAGAGTCCCAGAGCCAAGTAGGTACGCACATAATGTATGTATGAATATGTAGGATGAATACATGGATGGACGATGTATGAGCAGGGCCATGAGCAAGCTGATGTGAGAGACAACTGAGAAAGGGCCAGGTGAGGGTGGGCACCTTACCTCCCGAAGGGCATTCTGGGCTGCGTAGTACCAAGCCCGACTCACGAGGGAGGCCTCTTTCTGATCTGACAGAGGCAGGAAGCTCAGAATATATGTGAGCATCTGAGGGGAAAAGAGAGGGCATTGGGGCTGTTAGAGCTGGGGGCCTGGGGAACTTTCTCTGGCTGGTAGCACAGCAGGGCTGAGGGGACGAGATCACTGGCTTCTACTTTATCTTGAATCCTAAGCTTCACAGAGTCCTCATGTCCCATATCTGCCTCCCAAGTATCTTTGCTGTGAATGAACCTTTACTTTGTCTGGATACAGGATTGTACAGACTGATAAAAATCAAACTTCCTGCTCAGTTCTGTCATAAGAGCCTGGGCATTGGAACCAGATCAACCTAATTCAAATCCTTACTCTATCAACTGACCTCTCTGAGCCTTGTTGTTTTTATCTGCAAAATGGCAGTGGTATGAGGTCTAATATATATTGTGAGAATTAAATAACATATCTTGCATAGGATCTACAACATAGCCAGTCAGGTGCTGCTCTGATTTCCAGGAAGGTATACGCCTTCTTCCTGCCCTTGTAGATCAGGCTCTGGGAACCCACTCTTTCCCCGTCTTCTCCACTGCCAACTTGCCTTCTCAGCTGCTAAGAAATGATCCCAGCAAGACCCAGCTGAGGAGGCTCAGGCCCTCGCTACACTTATGCTCTATGAGGCTGGTGGGAGGGGTGGGGGAGGTTGGAAGCCCTATTATAGGGAACTGTAAAGGGAGTCAGCTGTGAGGCCAGGAATGATCTGATGTTAACTCTTCTTGTCTTCTGGAATCTTCCTTCCTTGACTCCTATGACACTGTTTTCTAGGGCTCCACTCTCCACTCCAATTGCCCTGTCTCTGGATCTTCAGTGGTTCCCAGGGCTCAGACCTGGTCTTTCCATCTGTTTACTTTCTAGTAAACACTTGCATGGCTTCGACAGTTACCTCTATAGGAATAACCCACAACTCAATATCCTCATGTTACCTTATTCATGTCCAGTGTTGCCAACTGTCCACAGAAGCCTTCACCCAAATATTTTTACTATCACCTTCATCTCAACCAGAATTCATATTCTGCCCTCAGTCCAAAGCAGTCCCATCTCCCAACTTTCCAGCACCTGAGCTGGAAATGCCAACCATGCAACTCCTCTGAAGATCTTGATAATACTTTGTACTTGTCCTGCTCTTCTATCCCTTGCTCTCAGACACAGGTGTCAAGCATAGGCTTTAGGCCAGGCTAACTTAGACTCATTTAAATCCCAATTCCACTACTTCCTAGAATGGGGATATTAGAAAACATATGTCATAGTCTGCCCTAGCCAGTTTGGCTCAGTGGATAGAGCGTTGGCCTGCAGACTGAGGGGTCCCAGATTCGATTCCGGTCAAGGGCACAAGGCCAAGTTGCGGGCTTGATCCCCAGTAGGGGGGGAGGGGTGCAGGAGGCAGCCAATCAGTGATTCTCTCTCATCATTGATGTTTCTCTCTTTCTCCCTTCCTCTCTGAAATCAATTAAAAAAAAAAATATATCATATGTCATAGTCTTATGGGGATTAAGATATAGTTATATTGGATATGATGTGCTTGACACCTAGTAGGTATTCCATAAATGGTTGCTGGATTGCTGTTACTAATATTTTTACCTTTGAAACTTTACTTAGTAGCCTAGACTTTCATCATTCTAAACCTGGATTCCTTTTACAATCTTCCAACTGACTCTCCTGCCTCCAGGCTCATTCTTGCTAATCATTCTGCACACTACAGCAAGGTTAATTTCCCAAAAAATAGCTTTCGGTCTCAGCACACCCCTGATGAAAACTTCTAGGGTATCCCAGGACCCTCACAACACAATCTCCACTCTTGGGTCAGCACCGCCAGGCCTCCATGACCAACTAGACCCCTGATTCCAGAGCTTCCCCAACCCAGTCTCCCCACCGTCCTACAAACACAGCTCATCTATTTCCTTTGTCCACATGAGCCTCTTTCCTAGAAATGCCCTTCCTTGAGCTTGACCTCATCAGCCCATTCTGATCTCCTCTCATTCCTAGCATACAGAAGGTGCTCAGCCAACACTCACTGGATTGAATTAAGGATGGATAGTCCTCTACCTCTATTTTCACCAAATGTTTGCTCAATTATTGAGAGAATGACTGGGGAGGAGGCTAGATGCGGGAAAGAAAACACTGATGGGGACTGGGAATGACCAAGCCTCCAACCCTCAGGGAAGGCAGATACTTATCTCCGAGCTGAGATAAGATAGTGGCCATTCCACCTTCTGGGGCTCAGCAGCCAACCCAAGGGTCAATGAATAGTAGAGGGCAAAACCCCTGTCCTCACGGAGGGGATTCTTTGAGCTGGGAAGGGGAGTGGCTTTCCTAGAGACCAGAGCAGGCAGTGATAAGCGTGGATGGCCATCCCAGAAACCCCATCCCAGGAGGCATGACTGGTCATTCCTGGGACCTATGTGGGTGAAATGGATTACCTCTGGGGCCAAGGGGAGACAAGAAGCCACGGCAGGGGGCTCAGTGGGGTGGGAGCAGTTCTATTTTTGCTAAGGGGAAGGAGAGCCATTCCAGGGCTGATGGGGAAAAGGTGTCTGGTCTCCCGGAGGCATTGAAAGGGCGGCCAACTCTCAGGGCAAAAAGGATGGAGGAGTCATCCCAGAGTCTCCTGGGGACAAAACCTGTGACCTGCTCTCGATAATGGCGGCAGAGGGGTCTTGCTTCAGGCTAAGGAGGACGGGCAAACATCCCTTGGGGCCCAGGAGGTAGGGGCGGCGGCTATCGCTGGAGGCGGAGGGAAGGGGGAGCAGGCCGGTCTTCGGGGACAGAACTCGGCGACCCTGCCCGGAGTTGATGGGGAAGGCAGTCTCCCGCCGCCAGGGGCAGGGGACAGCCATCTCTCGGGGTGGAGGGAATGAGCCGATCATCCCAAGGGACCAATGGAATGAGATCGGTTACCCTTCGGGGACGATGGGATGGAGCAGATACCTTCCAGAACTGAGGGGGAGGGGCGGCCATCTCAAGAGAAGGTGGGCAGGCAGAGGCCCGTTCTCTCTGAGGTGACAGAACAGCCATCTCCGGGGGCCGATGGGGAAGAAGAGGATGTCCCCCAACTAAGGGGACGGAGTAGCCTAACGGTGGGGCCGTTACCCATCGCTTGCAAGTCCTCTCAGCTACCGGACGGGTCATTTCCGCCCGGCCAGCCGGACCCGGCGAGCGGTCTGACAGCCCCTCCCCACAGCCCGGGACCCTGAGGGCGGGGCCTAGTCCGATCTGGACCTGAGGGCGGCCTCCTCTCACCTCCAGGGGCAGCGACTCCGCCATCGCATCCCCGCCGCCTCCGCCCCCGCGCAAGGCATCTGGGAAGTGTAGTCTCATGGGCCCCGGGGGGCGGGGCTAGGAAAGGAAGTGCTCCACTCACTTCCGTCCCAGTTGTGACGATTTGGGTCTGCACCGGAAGTGCCTGTGCTGCCGATGTGGGACTTGGTGATTGCGGTTTCATTCTCTATTCCTTGTTCCCCCGGCTGGGTATTTGCGTCGCACCATGGCGGTAAGGAGAGCGGGTAGGGCGGGGTCCGCATCGGCAAAGCACTCCCAGGGCCTGGGAGACTGAAAACAGGAGGGACATCAAGAGAAGCGGGTCGGCCAGAGGGGGCGCCATTCGGTGGCCGGGCCGTACTAGATGCACGGGGGTGGAAGGGAGCGGCGCTGGACCGTACCAGAACGGGTGCCGGAGTGGGGGTGGGTGTCAGTATCACATAGTAACCGGAATTGCCTAAAGATCTGAGGGGCCAGAAGGGTGTGGGCGTCAGCCGAGATCTTGCCCACTCCAGCGGAGGCCGGAGAGGGGCGCTATTCAACGCCACTCAGGAATTCCCCGTGACGGGGTCATCAGCCCAAAGCCGTAGCTTACCGGGGAAGCCAGGCGGTGTCAGCCCAGTGGTGTATTGTCCGAGGGTGTGCAGGAGGCGAGCATTGCCGAGGTTGTTGGAAGGATGGTTTCTGCCTTAAGCAGGATTGCCTGGAGGAGGGGTAGGCATCCCGAGGATTGTGCCAGGTTTGAGCACCAACGGGAACTGGCTGAGGTGCAGCTGGGACTCTGCAGCTAACCAGACTGGTGGGGAAGGGGAAGAGGACCCTGCTGAGGAGGGCTCTGACAGGCCTCTCACCATTCTTCTGCAGCCCAAGGGCAAAGTGGGGACAAGAGGGAAGAAGCAGATATTCGAAGAGAACAGAGAGACCCTCAAGTTCTACCTGCGGATCATACTGGGGGCCAATGTGAGTGCCTGGCTCTTATTTCTGTGCCCGCCCAAGGTCCCAGAGCCCTCAGTTCTGGGTGGTGGGGGCTGCGGCAGTGGTATGGTGGTGGTATGTGAGTCAAGGCTTTAGAAGAAAATTCCAGAAATAAATAAGTAAATCGGTCCTGTACAGAGGAAATGTTGAGTAGTCAAAACAAAACAACAAAATGAGATGGACTCAAGAGCCTTTACCACTCCAAGTACAGAGGCTTCTTTCCTAGGCTGATGTGTCAGAGGGTAGTCTGGGTACTCAGACCTCTGTTTCCCCCATCCCTTAAGAAACAACCTGTCTTCTTCCACAGCCTGGCCAAACTCTTGGTCAGAGTCAAGGGAGGTCCATGGTTTAGGGGTAGCTTTGATCCCAGCCTGATCCTGTGTCTGCTTGCAGGCCATTTACTGTCTTGTGACCTTGGTCTTCTTCTACTCATCTGCCTCATTTTGGGCCTGGGTAAGTGTTCCCCATCCTGGGAAGTGGGTACACACATAGGGTTAGTGGCTGGCCTTTGATACTCCCACTCTTGTTCTGCAGATGGCCCTGGGCTTTAGTCTGGCTGTATATGGGGCCAGCTACCACTCAATGAGCTCAATGGCACGGGCGGCCTTCTCTGAGGATGGGGCCCTGATGGATGGTGGAATGGACCTCAACATGGAGCAGGGCATGGCAGAGTGAGTGTCCCCCGCCGCCAGCTCAGGTGAGCGGCCCCAGGGCTGTGGTGCTGGGGCCCAGATAGCCCAAGACCCACAGCTGCCTGCAACTTGAAGGGGTGGGAGGTGAATTGGGGCCCATCTACTATTTTTGGCCCCTGCAGTCTCCCTTCCATCCACAGGCACCTGAAGGATGTGATCCTACTGACAGCCATTGTGCAGGTGCTCAGCTGCTTTTCCCTCTACATCTGGTCCTTCTGGCTCCTGGTGCGTGGGTTGTTCGACTCCCAAGAAGGGGCTGGGGCATCTAACCATTCTCTTCTTTCATTTCCTGAACCTGGCTTCAAGTTACCTTTTCTCTCCTAGGCTCCAGGACGGGCCCTTTACCTCCTGTGGGTGAATGTGCTGGGCCCCTGGTTCACGGCAGACAGTGGTGCCCCAGCGCCGGAGCACAATGAGAAAAGGCAGCGCCGGCAGGAACGGCGGCAGATGAAACGATTGTAGCCACTAACGTTGTGACCACTGGTTGCTGGGCCTTAGGTGGTTCTATCAGGCTGTATGGCCCCATGCTAGGAGTAACGAGGGCCTAGTCCAGGGGCCAAAAGCAGTCTAAGGCATAGGATTGTTGAATAAATGGCTTAGAATGTGGCTAATGGCTGTGTGATGATGAGGCGTGAGGCAGGAAGAACCAATTCTTTGGTATTTCCCTACTGCTATAGACCTTGAAAGCTGGGGTCTATACCTTGAAAGAAAAAGCTCTTGAATTGGCTAAGAAAACTTTATTATGCTCCACGTGTTCAGGGAGCTCATGCATACACACACACACACACACACACACACACACACACACACACACACAAAACACACAAACACAGATAATACTGCTGAAGGCACTGGCCACTGGGTACAGAGTGACCCCAGGGTTGAGAAGATGCCCAGAATTCTGCTCTGGCCCTTCTTCTATATAGTCTTTTGCATGCAGGCTGTGGCCCAGGTAGATATTCTGGAGGCAGTGGCTTCACACCTCCAGGCCAGGTCCCTTGCTCAGTCCCAGTGCCTGCACCAGGTCTTCTCCAAGTCCGCTCTTCAGTGTCCGTCTCACTGCAGGGACAGAGCAGGGTTGGAGGGGATTGATTTCTGGGGATAAAGCGGGCAGCAGGTATGTGGGGAATACTCACAAGATTTGCGGTTGCCACGGGAACGCTTGCGTTCCCGAGCAGCTAAGGCACGAGGACTGCTCTTGGTCACTGACTGCACCAGCAGGTCCATGATCTCATCTGAAGTGTCACTGGGTGAACTGGAGCCTGGGGATTCTTCTGGGGGTGCATTGGAGGCCCCCACTGCTGTGGGCATTGGGGAGCTGCTCTGGACCAGGCCTGAGAGAGACCAGATAGGGAGGTCAGGCCAAGGTGGCCCCAAAGCAAAATCCGTTCCCCTAGCGGCCACAGGTCCCACCTCTGCTGCGGCGGCTGTGTGTGGCCTCTTCAGGCTTACTGGTCAGCAGGCTCTTCATGCTGGCGTGACTGTCTGCATCACCCTGGCCTGGCCCACTACCCACAGCCACTGGGACAGATGGGTTGCTGGGGGCTTCCCCAGCCACTCCTGAGAACTTCTCTGTCTGGAGAGGGGAGAATGATGAGCTGGGAGCCAGGGAAGGAAACCATGGGAACGACAGTCAAAACCTGGAAGGGGCACGCACCTCAGTGATCATGCGTCCCCGGGTCTTGTTGCGCTCACGGTATGTGGCCCGCTTCTGCTGCTGCTGGAGCACCCGATCCCGGCAAGTCCGGTACTCCAGCGAAAACTCCCGCAACGTGTGGCAGAATTGCATGATGCGCACTTCACGGGCTGCCTGTGCGGTGTACCCCAGGTACAGCAGGAAGGCGTGGAACCTAGGCAGGTCAGGATAGGAAGGGATGGTGAGTCCTACTTGGGGGTGAGGGACAGTGGTGGCGGTCCTGCCTCTCGGGCCCACAACCCCACCTGTTGCAGACACGGCGGTGCACTACTCGCAGCATGGTAACGCGTCGGGAACAGTGGGCCAGGAACTGGGTGAGGCGGGTACGCAGGGCCGGGGCCAGCTCATGCTTGGCCAAGCTCCGCAGACTCTCCTCAGCTGCACGGCTCCGATGCTCCAGCTGCCCCAGGTTCTCAGCCAGCTGTTCAAAGTCCACCTGGAAAAGCAGGGGGGTACACAGGTTGTCCCCGCACAAGAAGGTACTGCCTGAGGCTGCCTCTGTGTCAGGCTGGTGAGCCAGGCCAGAGGAACACAGAGGAGATGCAACCATTGCCCTCCAAAAGTTCACCGTTTACCACAGGAAACAGACAAGTCCATTTGGTCCAATGGGGAACAGAGAAGGTTTCTTGGGGAAGCAGCGGCTAAACTGAGACCCAAAGACTGAGTAGGGATAGCCAGGCCAATAGAGGGAAGCATTTCTGGCACAAACATCTGTAGCCGAGCCACCCCTGGCACAGCTGCAGAAATAGGAGGGGAGAAGCCAGCCCCAGGAAGCAGCACTCCCTGATGCCCTGGCCAATTTTATTCAAGCCCCTGGCTGGTGCTAACCTTGGCACAGCGGGTCAGGGCGGGGATTTCTGAGTAGAGGTCGGAGGAATCAGGCCGCATCTGGAGCACCAAGGAGCAGAGATGGTGCAGCAGCGACTGCCTGCGCACGGTGTCCTTCACCTCTGACACTTTCTCCAGGTAGCTCAGCTCAAAGCCACTGCTCTGAAAGGACTTTGTCTGAGCCTGGGCCGGGCTGGCTCCGGAGCCTGGCTCCCAGCCCTCATGCGCTGTCACTCACTTGGGAGCCATTGAGGAAGTTGCCCACAGCCAGAAGGGTGGCCAGAATGCAGCGGAAGGTGGCATTATGCACCAGCTGTTCCATGCCCACTTTCAGGTCAAACAGTGGCTCTGCGATTTCCTGGTGTGGGAGGCCAGGGACTCAGACTACATGGTCATCATACTCATCTGCCCCCACTGACTGTCCCACCCATGACCCAGGTACCCGTTCCATGCTGTCATAGTCCAGCTTGAAGGCCCAGAGTTGTAGGCGGGCAGCCAGGCCCCCGATGGAGGCAAGAGTCATCAGGAAAGTCTCAGCTGGGGCCAAAGGTATGTCAGGGTTGGCCAGTTGGGCCTCCTCGATCTTCTGCCGCTCCTCTTCCGTGGGCATCATGGTCAGTAGTTTCTGAGGACACAACCACCACCCCATACAGGCCAGTAAGTGCTGGCCTGAGGCCTCAGGTGTTGGTCTTGACTCCCCCTAGGCCAGTGGTTCTCAACCTTCTGGCCCTTTAAATACAGTTCCTCATGTTGTGACCCAACCATAAAATTATTTTCGTTGCTACTTCATAACTGTAATGTTGCTACTGTTATAAATTGTAATGTAAATATCTGATATGCAGGATGGTCTGAGGCGACCCCTGTGAAAGGGTCGTTCAACCGCCAAAGGGGTCTCGACCCACAGGTTGAGAACCGCTGCCCTAGGCTATCTGGGGGAGCCCCAGGGTCTGGGGACTGCTATGCCAAGCCCCTTCCCACTACTAGAGGGTCAGGAAATGCCCACTGACCAAAGGAGAGGGCTGGACCTCCCACTCCCTTCCACACCCCCAGCTGGCTATCCCTACCTCAATGCCGTCCTTGCTGACAGCAAACTCATCGAAGTTGACCAGGGCAGCCTTAATGACATGCACCGGTGGCAGTGTGGTTAGACCAATGTTGATAGCGTTGCTGCGCTTGGGGTCCAGCACTGTGGTCATTGTCCGGCGGCCCTCACCAGCTTTCTTTGAGGTTGAGGGAAGGAGAGTGTAAGTTTGGGAAAGGGACTAGCTGGGGCAACAACCTAAGAGGACACTTCAAGGGCCCCCTCCAAATAGTGTGGTCACCCTACAACTGGGGATGGACCTGGGATGTTTAAAGCCTTGGGATGAGCTTAGATACTAGTTAGGGCTGTGCTGATCCCTGTTGAGACCTCAGACAAGTCCCCGCCCCTCTCTTTGCCTCGCTTTCCCTACGAGGGAAATGAGCAGCAGCCCCAATAGTTAGGACCCTTGAGCTCTGATTCCCTCCCCTCGCCACTGGGGTTACCTTGCAGATGAGGGTGCGTTTACCTTGGAAGGTAATACGTCCTTGGCACGGGACTCAAACAGGTGTTCCAGCCGGGCTGTGTCCACGGAGACAGGCTCCAGGGAGGCCCACAGGGTGGAGCCGGGCCCAAAGCGGCTCCCAGAGCTTCCATGGCCCCCAGCCAGCTTTAGCTCCCGCCAGAAGAGTTTGACTGTCTTCCTCTTGGTGGGGAGGGCTAGGCCGTCAGGCGCTGATGGGGGAAGAGGGGCAGCTGGCAGTGGTGGAGGTGGTGGGAAGGGGCCTTTGATGGGTGGGAGAGGTGGGGGTGGAGGAGGTGGGGGGCCTTCGGAGAGCAAGGGCAGTGGGGGTGGTGGGGGCGGGACCCCTTTCCCAGCCTCTACAGTCTCTATGTTCAGTATGTCCTGGTCTTCGTCCTCCCTCAGATCTGAGAAGTCCAGGTCCCCAATGCAGAGCTTGGGTACATGGGTAGAGAACTTCTGGGTGGGCTCAGCCTTGGGGCTTGGTGGAGCCAGTGGCTCCTTGGGCTCTGGCTCAAGGCTCCTCTGGGACCTGAGCAGGACTCGGGGGGCAGGGCTCTGGGGTGTTTTGGGTACAGAAACTGGGACCGGTTCAGGGGAACTCCACAGTTCCCGGGCATCTAAAAAAGAGAAGCAGCTGTCAGTATCATGCCCTCTGTGGGGCAACAAGGAGACATGGGTAGATTCTGCCCACCCACCCGCTCACCTGGGTGTCCATCAGCCTCATCGGGCACTGCCCCAGCCAAGGCCTCTGCCCGGCCCTGGGCCAGCGCAGCCTGCTTCTCTGTTTCTGCCGCTGCCACATTCTCCAGGAACCGGGCTCTGGGGGGAGGCACTTGTCAGTGAGGGTGTCTGACACACCCCAGCCCAGGGTGGTGCTCATGCTGGTCCCCTGGGCACTGCCCCTAATTGCAGGCACACACAGACACACAGGAACAGACCATGCGCCAAGCAGACCCAGGACCCAACCCCCCAAGTCCAGCCCCTGTTCAATCCTCCACATCTGGGGAGGGTCACTTCCAACCCAGCATACCAGGTCAATGTACAGAGAGTTCTACTTAATGTCTAACTTGCAACCTTGCTATTCATGTTAATTGTCCTGATTCTAGACAAGGACCCTTAGAGCAGGGGAAGGGAACAGCTGTGCTAATGGGCACATCCCTCCCTTGGCATGTCTGCAGCTTCTGAGAACTATGACCTATGCCCAGAAAGGGGCCTGGTAGAGATAGGCACTCAGTTTATGTTGAAATAATGAGTGATCCAATGTCTCTTTCTGGGCCCCTCTAGCCTCCAATGGCTCTCAGTCCCGGCCCTTATCTTAGCCCTAGGTTGTTCCTCTACCTCCACACTGCACAGCACCCTAATTCCCCTCCCTGCCCTATTCCTGGGAGAATGGGCTCCAGGTTGGGAGTCCATGTCCTCATCTCTGGTCAAAGCTATCAAGGTATCACTATTGAAGCACAGGATCCACTATGACCTCAGGGAACTAATCCCAATGCTTAGTCCTTAGGTAACCGAGGAGGCAGAAGTCTGGGGGAAAAGGGGCCCGAGATCCCCGAGCTCTGGCTGCATCAGGCGAGTGGGACCCCGCTGGGAGAAGCAATGCTGAAGCCCTGAGCACATGGCAGGCCTGGCGAGCTGGCCTCTACTTACTCCAGCCTGGCCTGCCCAGTAGGGGGCTGGGGAACAGGTGGGCTCTCAGGGGCCCTGGGTGGGGGTGGGGGGGGGGGGGAGATGAGAGAAGAAATAGTAACTGTGGTGTCTGTTCCACCTGGAAGCCCAGTTGCTCACACCTACTCAGACCTGGGCAGTGCTATCAGGGATTCCTTCCCAGCCACAGTGGGAAGAGGAGGGGGTTGGGGAGGACATGACGAGAGGAAACTGTAAGTGGAGGGGAGAGACTGACATGAAGCCAGACAGGGTGCAGTAAGAGACAAAGAGCAGAACAAGAGTCAGAGACAGTGCCAGAGAAACAAAGACAGTAGGGGGCAGGGAGACAGATAACATTGGCCAAGACCAGACGTAATGCCAGAAGGAGATGAAGAGAAGCCCCAGGGGGAGGCAGTCCGGTCAGAGCCGAACCCCACCCCCCAGCAGTCACTTACCAAATAGGAGCAGTTTGGTGAAGTCTGGAAAGAAAGAGAGAAAGCACGCGTTTGGGCAGAGGAGGCCGAGGGTCCATGGAGGGGAGCAGAGCAGGAGGGACAGGTGGGAAGAGGATTCGGGGGGGGGGGGGGGGGCGGGTAGCCTCTATCTCCCTACTTACTTGTAGATGCTCCTCTCACAGGAGCTGTCAGCTGAGGACGCCACGGAGAGGGCAGGAAAGAGGTTCGCAGAGGTACAGAGGCCAGAGGCAGGGCCCATGGGGCTGGGCACTGGGCTTGTGAGTGGGTCAGGGCTGGAGGAGGAGGAGGAGGGCCCTGTGGGGCTGGAGGCGGGTCTGTCAGGAGACAGGTTACTCCTGGTGCATCCATCCCTCCTCCCCATGTGCTGAGGCATGTTCTTACCCAGGCTCCGAGGTGCGCACATGGCAGCCCCCGCCTTCTAGAGATCGGCGGCTCCTCTTGCCTTCCTCTGAAGAGGGCTTTCTACGCTCCCGCCGCCCACCTGCGGCGGCTTCCTCAATGTCTCCATCCTCCATCCGCAGGGCACTCTAGCAGACATGGGTCCAGATGTGAGCAACTGAGGTAGGGTGGGTGCTGGGAAACTGTGCCCCCTCCCTCCCCTCTTCTGACTCCCTGTTGGGCCCTGGCAGCCCAGCCCAGAGCCCACCTCATAGAGCACAAGCTGTGCACGTAAGTCGATGTCAGTGCCCGCAGCGCCCAAGTGCCGCTGGACCAGTGCCTCCATGCCCTGCTGCTCCAGTGCATCCGTCACGTCATAGAAGGAGTCCTGATCTGGGAGCGCTGCCAGCGTCTGGAGGTTGGGGATAGGAGGGTAAGGCTCATGGGAGCCTGAAGGCAGGAGCCTGAGGGGCTCATACCTGGCCTTTGGTTCCCCCTCCACACACACCTTGTTGATGAGGGTGACTGTGTACACCAGCAGCTCAGGGTCTGCACCATTCTTCTCCTCTAGGATGCACACCAGGTTGGCCCATGGCAGAGCACCTGCCACACAGAATGGGGAGCAGTCATGAGGAGGAAGGTAGGAGAAGGCTCTGAGTGGTGGGGAGGGAGGGATAGTCTCTGACCGGTGGTGCTGGCCACAGAGTTGACTGCGTAGATGAACAGCGGTGCATTGCTCTCAGAGTATTCCACAAACACCAGCAGCAGCTTCAGAGCTGTCTTCACCACCAAGCGGGACTAGGGGAGGGATAACCACATATGAGTGGGGCTTGGGCCAGAGCTGGGCCAGCTCCTGGTGCAGTGGGGGAAGGGCTCCCGGGGCTGGACCCAGACAGGAGAGTCTCAACAAAAGGACTCTGGCTGTAGGCCCAGGCATTGAAGTGCTTTTAGGCTTAGAGGGGCCACAGACTCACTCCATTCTTGCCCATTTTACAGGAGAGAAAATTGAGGCCCAGAGAGAGGCAGTGGGAAGGGGTGCATGGCTGGGGGAGGGCCATTTACCAGGCTGGCACACAACATGTACAGCCACTGCACGGTCTCAGTGTGGGCCACCACTCCCAGCATCCCATCCACAAAAAGCATCACCTGGCCCAGTGCTGAGGACACAGAAACAAGAGATCAGTAAGGGGTCATTGAAAGCAAGGGTCCTGGGGGAGGAGTGGGGCTGACCTCGGAGGATGTAGCTCTGGTAGTTGTGGTCAGCAGCAGCACCCACACGGATCAGGCAACTCAGCCCCTCTGAGTGCACAAATTCAGGCACCAGGTCCTTGTCCTCCTGGGGGCACCATGGGGGAGTTTAAGGGGGCTGAGGCTAGGATGCCCACCCCCAGCCCACCTCAGGGCCTCACCTGGAAGATCTGCTTTAGTGAGAAGAGAGAGCGGCGGAGCTCAGGGCCACTGGAGCCATACAATTTTTCTGCAAGGGGTGGATGGACATAGTAACCTCAAGGGGACATAGGCAACCTCAGAGAATATTCTAGTATTCTTGAACCCCCAACTCCTCCTCTACTTACTCCCTGGCTCTGGGCAGCCCCCACTACAGTCTAGCTGCAGCATTAGCCTTGGCCCTAGAAGGACAGGTCAGGATAGGAATGGGGGGGGGGCACCTATTCTATCTCTGATCTGTCCTGTCTACTGTCCAGTACATGCCTGAAAGAAACTGAGCCAGCTGGGCTGGACATTGATGCCCTCACACACTCACCTAAGATGGCATTGACTCTCACGGAGAGCTGGGTCCGCAGGATCAATGTAGGCTTCCGCCCTTTGCTGGAATCAAGCAGCACAGTCAGCACCTCCCAGCTCATTCTGCGGGGTCCCTTCCCCCACACCAAGGCAGCCAAAGACCTCCCCACATGCCAACTGAGGCCCAGCTCCTTCCTCCCCAACTGCTCCTCTAAGTCCAAGGGTTGGCCAGACAGAAGAATTTATGCAAATACGGGTATCTCAGATATGTGGGAGAGCCCCTGCTCCATCCTGGGTAGCAGGTAACACTGGCCAGGCCTTGGGATTCCCCTGGCACAGTTCCCTGGGGCAGCAGGAGGTGACCAGCATGTGTCCTTGGCTAGAGATCAGGTGTCTTGGCTGCTGACACCTGAGCCAGCCTCTGGTGGGGGCAAGGTTGTGGCCAGCCTTATGTTCCTGGTCTCACCAGCTCTGACCTGATCTCTTCATAGAAGCCCTCCAGCATTTCCCGCTGCTCTTCCAGGGACAGCTCAGGGTCCAGGTAGTATCCAGAGGGAGACACTTGCAGGGCACAGTCCTCTAGCTGGGGGCAAAGAGAACAGCTGTCAGGGATGGGGTAGAGGTGGCAGGGGTAGGTACGGAGACCTCATGACCTCCTACCTCCTACTCAGGGTGCTGGCAGAGAGGCACACCACAAGGGCAGCACCATAGCCAAGCATTCCTTTAGCAATCCTTCATGTGCCTACTATGTGCAAAGCCTTTGTATGTACTATGTCTTCTCCTGGCTAGCACTTACCGGTTCTTTAGGTTTCAGATTACATAAGGCTTTTTTGAAAAGACTTCCTGGACTCTTCTGCTGTGCAATGCTATGCAACCCACTCCATGCCATGTGTGTACCCTACTCTGAGGCCTTCCCCAGGGCAGTATAATATCCTAGACACTAGGCTTCTTCCCCTTTAACCGTGTGTTCTCTGGGTTCGGGCACCATGTCAGTCTTGCTGCATGCTATATCCTCAGAGCCTAGCCTAGCATTTGGCACATTGTAAGTTCTCACTAAACATGTATCGAGTTAATGAACATAAATGAGGAACGAGAATGGAGAGAGATGGAAGGAAGTTCCTGCCTTCGAGGAAGTTCACAGCCCCGTGGGGTGATAAGCTGTAGCCACAAGCATTCAAGACCTGGGAGGAAGTGTTAAGGGAAAAAGAAAAAAGAAAAGAAAAAAGAAAAGAATGCTGGTGTTATTGGTGGAAGTGGGGTATCCACTGGTGAAAGTGGGGGATCCCTTTACCCACTGGGTGTTGGGGATCGGGTTCTTACAATATCTTGAGAAAAAGAATTTTCTAAGATTTGCATGGGAGAATGAGTGATTTTTACTTGCGTGGAATATATCCCTGGGTTTCAAAAGTCCCATAGCCCTTAAACCAGTCCAGGAAAAGGTGCAGCCAGGGATTCAGCAGAGCCAAAAGCAAAGCCAGTGTCCTCAGTTTCCGTTCCACGGTGGAGTTAAATCCGGCACAGCATCAGGCTAGTCACAGTCCGTCAGTCCATTGTGTGGGATCCACAGGCTGTGGGCCATGTGGACGAATATAGAGGAGTGTGCCCCTGCAACAACTGGACCAGGAGCCAGCACGCAAGAGAGGGAACCTGCTTGTTTAGGAGCTTATGTATCTCAGATTTTGCGCCCTTGCAGTGGCCACGCCTATTCTGGCCAATGACCTGGCTCCTGGGTGTGACTGACAGATAATTACCTCTCCTATGTCACCCAGACTTCACTGGGCATGCCTAAATACTCCATCTTCCCTTTGTTCCTTTCCAGTTAATTAATAATTGGGTTAAATACAACGATATCACTGGGAGGTGCAAACCCAGCTGGGAGGTGTATGTGTATCCCTGAATTAAGACAGTGAATAGCAGGCGCTAATACACAGGCTCCCAGTCCCTCCAGGCCTGAGGGTCTTTGCCATGTTCTCACGTGGGCTACAGTGACCATAGTCCTACCTGGACCTCAGAGGCCTCCAAGGAGCCTATTGAAAACCAGATTTTAGGGTCTGACTCAGTCAGACTATAGTGGGTCCCTAAAACCTGCATCGTAACAAGAAGGCACATGCTTCCCACGTCTCTCTCCCACTGAGCCTGGCTCCCCTCCACTACTGGGCAGGACACTTGGCTCCTTGAGAAGTACTTGTAGAAGGGCCTAGTAAGGTGATTGTGGAGAGTCTGATGGCAGCACTGTGCCTCTCCTGGACACCTCCCCCATAGCAAAGTCCCCTTGACTTGAGTGGCTCTCCTCCTTGAGGTGCTATGACCCAGAGAGAGCCCCCTCTGCAGAGTCAGGGTGCCTGAGGTCTCCACCTTACTGGGAATAAAAGTCCTGTTGTTCTGTCAGTCCTGCCTTGCTCTGGACCTAGCCCAGGGGCTTCCAGCTGCCCTTGGTCCCTTGAGGGGAAAGGGAGTCCAGCTCCTGCCCCCACCTCTGCCTCTGCGTAGCATCCCTGCTGTGCCTGAGAGCCTGACCCAGCTCCTTCCTGGCAGTTCAGGCTCTTCCTGTGAGGCCCTTGGGTGACCACCTCCCCCCACTGACTGGGGCATGGGACATAGAACAAATACTGCAGCCTGTTCTGTCCCACTTCCTGCCTGGCTGCCTGCCCTTCCCTGGGCGCCTTGGGCGGGCCTGGCCTCTCTCTCCTCCGTAGGAGCAGAGTCATCTTCTCCAGGGCCGACTGGGAATAGGCCTGAGCTGGGAGGGGTAAGGCCCCTGGGCTGGGGTACCTTGTCCAGGGCCAGCTCAGCTGAGGGCAGCCCCACATTCCTCCTGATCCCTCTTCCCACAGATGACTCAGCAGCCTACCCTCCCTACCCCCATCCAGGCACAGCTGCATCTCCTTCTGGGACCCTAGAGAAACATATCTCCCCCAGAGCTGCAACCCCCCTCAGGGATCCCCCAAATCACACACATAGAGAACAGCTCATCCAAACATTCATGAACTGGGCTGGTTTTAGGTTCTGAGGACAGACAGAGAACAAGACACTGCCTCTGCCTTCCCTGCTTTCCAGCTAGTCCTGGAGGCAGGCAGGCTTGACTCAGAGAAAGGCCACAAATAAATGTAGAGGCACAATGGCCAAGGGTGCCAAGCAAGGGGAGAGGAGGAGTTATATAAAGATAAACACTGGAGGGGTGATCGATTATATGCAGTAACTGCTTATAAACCCAGGTATATATGGTCAGGTATATACAAGGTGTCCCCCAAAAATGTATACACACTTGGTATAATTATAAAGCCAGTGTTTATTAAAATATATTTCATTTTCAAAATGTAATAGAAATTAGCTGTTAAAGTGTGTATACATTTTTTGGGGACACCTGTATATACATGCTCGCTGGCCAGGCACAGGCCCAAGAAGCACACCCACGGAAAGCTCGGGCCCAGCACGCTTTCTTCCTCTCCTGCATGAATACTTGCACGCTCTAGTCCCAAGTGTGCAGGGTACCTGGGATGCCTGTATCCCTGTCGGGGACGGGGTCCTCAAGACTAAGTGCTTACCACCCCAGCCTCCTCAGATGAGCAGGTTTAAACCCTGGTGGTTAGTGGCTTTCCTAACCATGTCACCTGTCTAATTCTGCCAGTGCCCCATTTATGGAGAGGAGACTCATGGGTAATTGGCAACCCAAAGCCTATAGGACAATGCCCCCCTCCTCCAGCTGTTTGTCTTGGATGGAGATGGGGAAGGGGGTTCAGGTCAGGCAAGCAGCAAAGAGCAGAGACTTCCACCAGCTGAGTGGTGCTTGTCCCTCACACCCCTGGCCCCTTTCTGGGGTCACCCTTCTGAGAGCCAAACCTCTGGGCCTTGTTTCTCACACCCTGGGGCTGGGCCAGGCCTGAGTAAGCCCAAACTCTGGCCCCTGCTGACAGTGCTTAGGGTCAGCACATGGTCAGTGTAGGTCTACGTCCGTGACTCCCTCCTGGCTCTTGTCTTCAACACTTCTCTGCTGTCTTCTTGGGGTGGTGTCCCTCCTCCATTCTTCCCAGGCTCAGCCCCTCACTTCAACCTCCAGACTACGTTCCTTTGGATTCTCTGGGCTCAGGTTTTGCTGGCAGCCCTAACTAACTTGTTACATATGATTTTATATGCAGGGCCAAGCTTAGGGGACCCTGGTGTCTACTCCCCAGTATTTTTCATAGCATTGTAATCAGGTGAGAATGAATATGCCAGTGGCAGGGTACAAAGAAGACAGAAAAGAGGACAGAATTATATGCTGGAGGACTCTTGTTTTAGGAAATAATTTAACTGCCCTTTTCTTCCCCTTTCCTATACACACAAGACCCTGTGAACTATGAACCTCTTTTCCTGTTATCTCAGATCTCCAAGGAGACCATGACTTCCTGGTTGAGATGACATGGATGGGCTTTGAGGAGGGACACCCACTTGTTTTGCCTCCTCTGTGTAATACACTGGGCTGCCTAGTTTGATTCTGATAATCCTTTGACAGGTGAGGAGACCAAGAAATTCAGTGGATTTGCACCTGCTGCACAACCAGGAACGGGCCTAGGGCTAACTGACCTAGGTCTTAATTACCCAGAAGTTCATTGGAAGTGCGCCAGGGAACCCTGAGGGTAGTGGAATGAGGGTTGGGGCCTATAGGGTTGCCAAGTGCTGAAGACAGCCTCTCAGCTGTCTGGACTCTACAAATACCCCAAACTGGTCCTCCCAGTTCCAGCAAGGGAATGCTAATGAACACACACACACCATACATGTTGGGGTAATAGTGCCTACTTCTGCCAGGATCTAGGTCTGAGTCCTTCACGAGGTTACTTAGCCCAGAATGATCAGTGACATGCCAGCCATAGGGAAAGTGGGGAGGCCATGACTCATGCCCACATCCTAATCTTCTACAATCTCCCAAAGAAACCTCTCTATCAGGGGGCTAAAGGACTCAGTTCATCATCAGAGCATCCCTTCTTACCCTTAAGAATCCTCTGGGACCCCTCCAATTGGTCTCTGTCCCAGTATGTCAGTTTAACACTTAGCCTCCTAGCCTATCCTGCTTCGGAAGGGTAGACTGAGGCTGGAGCAAGGAGGGGGCAAGGTCAGGACACATTCTAGGACAGTGCCACCCCTGTCCTACTCTAATCTTTAGTCACAGCTGGGGAAACAAAGTTGCTGGTAATGGACAGATTTCTAGGGCCATCTCTGCTGCTAGGAGTAGGGGGTTCCTCTAGCCTTTGCATCAGGGTCAGAGCAGCACCAGGTCCCTCTGCTCAGAGCCCAGGGAGAAGTCAGTGCTATCCCAGATGTGGCAGGGCCTTTGGGTGTAAGGGAGAGGCTCCTGAGGCACCACCCCAAGAGCAAAGGTAGTAGGGAGGGTAAGGAGGTGAGCGGCAGGGCCAGAGGGCCTGGTTGCCCCTGGTGCAGGAGCAGGTTCCTGGACTGGGAGTAGGTTCTGGCAATAGAGGGAAGATAGATATTCCTGAGTTTCCCCGGAGACATCAGGCATGGCCGAAGGCACTGCCAGGACCCTGCCTCACCCGCCTCTTAGGGCCAGGAGATGAGTCAGAGGCTGTGGCCAGGAGCTTCCTCCTAGACTGAAAGGAAATGAGCAAGGCCCTCTGTGGTGTGAAAGCTCCAAGTCTTTTAAAAAGGAAGAAGCCCTAGGGGAACTCAATAGGGTGTGTGGTGTGGAGCCCCAGAGGGAAAGTGGGCTGGGTCTCTGCTCCCGCCCCCCCATCCCAGGGAGGGGGCAGGGTCTACAGGGATGATGGGGGTCAGTGCCCAGACTGGGAGGGCAGACTTGGCTATGTCCTGTTCCTTTGCTGGACAACTGTACAGAGGATGAAGCAGGGAGTACAAAACCCCTCCCTCATTTCTGCTGTACAGCCCTGCACAGGGACGCCTGGATTTCTGGGTCACCTCTCCCCTCTAGAGACTATGAAGGCAGGCCTGAGTCATGTCTGTGCCCCTGGGGCACCCACTTATAGGACTAGGGGAGGAACCAGTTGTTGACATTTCTTGCAAAAAAGGGCCCTGCTCCCCCTCTCACAGATCTCTGATGTCCCTGACCCTACCCTATTCTGAGCCCTTCTTCCTCCGGCCTTCTATTCTGGGGCTGTGGTCACAGTTTATATTTGGGATGAGCACATCACAGTGCATCTGACCATTGCTGGCAGAGCTGTCAGCCCCAGGGAGTCCTGCTCTAGGCACTGTGGTAGCCCCATGTGTCCACCCCCATATCCTGCCTGTGGGGGATATGACAGTCCCTCAAGTACACCAGGTGGGAGATCCTGAAAGTGGGGAAGCGAGGAAGGACTGAGTTGGCAGAGATGACACATTCTCTGAGTTCAGTAGTGTCCTCAGCTAGGGAGCAGAGAACAGTGGGCAGAGCCTCTTTCCTGTAGCTGTCCTCCCAAATCTGCCCCTACTTGGAAAGTCCTGTCCTAGAGTAGGGGTGGTGGTGGGTGGAATACTGTGTTCTCGGTAGAGCTCCAGGCGTTTCAGGAACCTGGCCTCAGTTCAGCACCCCTCTCTCCCTAGCGCCCAAGCTGAATAGGAGGTGGCCTCCCGCTGGTGGACACGCACTTCTTCCAGGCCCACCTGTTTGCCCCTTTCAACAGAGCAGGCCGAGGGTGGAGAGGTGGGTAGATGTTGCATCAAAACTCTGGAATGGGCAGCGTGCTGACACTTTCAAGTCATGGCCTTGAATACCGGGCTTTTTCAGGGACACGTGCCATTCCCCAAGCCAATAGTCCCACCACCTCTCCCGCCCATTCTCGGAGGCGGGGCTGGCCCGCAGCGCGAGGAATGCAGGCCGGGGGGCCTGGCGCCCCGGGCACATTCCAAGGGAGACCCCGAGCCCGGGGGGCAAGTTTGCGCAACTCGGCGACCCAGCCAGGAGCAGGGGATTGCACCACCACCAACTCTCTCTCCTCGTCCGCACCGCTCAGTGTGGACTGGCTGGCGGGGCGGCCAGGTCGGTGGTAGTGGCCTCCCAAAGTCCTGGCCCGGAAACCCCGCGCGCCGGAAAGGGCTGCCTGCGGGGGGCTGAGCGCGGCGAGCGGGAGGAGAGGTAGGGCCCGCCATCTGGAAAAGGGCCTTCCCCGGTATTGTGCGCGAGTCGGTTCCGGGGCGCAGGCAAACTAGAGCAGGCCGGCGGTTTAAAATTAGCCCGGCCCGCCGCCTCCCTTCCAGCTGCTGGCCCGCGGCGGCGCGAGTACGGGTGGTGGGGGCGGTGACTCAAAGGGCTTTTCCACCAGCGGAGCCTCCCGCGCTCGGCTAGTCCCGGGCTGGGCTGCTTCTGGAGGACTCCCCGCACCCCGTTAAGTCTCTCCTCCTCCCAAGCCACCTCCCCACCCCCACCTGCAGGGGCAACACTCTACACAGCAGGACCCAATCCAACCTCCAGCAACCGCTCGAAGCCTCTGCCACCTATAGCGGCCCGCCCCGCCTCGTAGTTCCGCCCCCGCTTCAGGTGAGGTGAAGGCTGGTCCACACCTTCCCAGCTCCGCCTCCTGGGTCCGCTACCACTCAAACATCTACCGCCACCCAATCCACAGCAGTTGCCCAGGCAGACGGGCAGCTAGGAGCACCCCCTTCCCCTCGACCACCTCCCCAGGGGGGCCTCACTTTAAGGGGCAGCCTGGGTGGTGCAAACCACAAGCTCCCTTCTCCCTGCTTCAGTTTCCCCTCAGTCTGAGAGGCGTTCCCGCAAGCAGGGCTGCGCGGACCTTGGTCCTCAGCCCCAAAATATCCCGGAGGAGCGTACCCACTCCAGCCTCTCCCCGAGGGGCACCTCCCAAAGACTTTCATGGCACCAACCCTGAACCCTCGATCGCCCCCATACTTTCTCCGGCGCCTCTCACCTTGAGCGGCGCCCCCAGCAAGCGGTGCAGCGCGGGTATCTGTGCGCCCAGGGGCAGCGCCCCGTCCAGGCTGCAGGTGGGGGCCCGGCGCGGCTCCGGGAAGTTGGCACATGCAAAGGGATCGGTGTCCTCCAGGTACTGCACCCGCACGGTCACCACTGAGACCGGCTCCCCGTCCCCGCGGTCTTCCCCGCCAGCCATGGCTCTGCCACTGGCTCGCACCGCGCGTCTCGGACCAGGTCCTGGTCCCGCCGCGACAACTAAACTAGATTTGGGAGGGGCAGGACCGGACGCTGCAGAAGAGGGGCGGAGCCACTAGGGGGCGGGGCCGAGGAAGGAGGTGGAGCCAAGATTAGTCCCGGAAAGCGCGGGGGGGGGGGGCAACCACTGCCGGAGGCGGGGCTTGCGGCGAGCCACTCAGAGGGCGCGATCTTAATCCCGTTAGTTCTCTGGCGAGGCGGGCGGGAAAGCCCGAGCTCGCGCCCCGTCCTCGAGAGCGCGCCGGGGGCCGGAAGGCTTGTTGGGGCGCGGAGCAGTGAGGCTGCGCTCCTTGGAGGGATTACGAGGGCCGGTGGGGCGGAAATCTCCTCAGATAGTGGCTCGCCTGGTCTCCCTCGGTTTAGGGATGAGGTGGTCCTGACTCTTTCCGTTTGGAGCAAGAAGAGAAAATAAATTCCACTCATTTTGAAGGAAGCGGTGGTATCATTTTCCTTTAGTTGCGGGGAGAAGAGGGAGCCGTGCTCCTCAGTTGTGGGGAAAGGGTGGGATGACACAGTTTGAGGAGGAAGGTAGAACATGTTTCCCTCAGTTTTGGAGAAGAAGGGGGATGGGTGCCCCTCAGCTTGAATGAGAAGTGGAGACGGCCCTCCTCAGTTTGGGACGAGATAAGCCCAATGCCCTTCAGATTTGGGGGGGAAAGTTGGGTGGAGCCCTCTTAGTTTGCGGGGAATTGGTTGTCTGTGTTTTCCATAGTTTCGGGGAAGAAGATGTGTCCTCTTGTTTTATGGAAAAGGTGAGAAGGGTTCCCTATAGTTCGAAGGAAATGACGAGGAATGGTGGCCTCGGTTTGGGAGGTGAGGGGACTGGCCTCCTCCTCAGCCTGGAAGGAGCCTGGGGTTTTCTGGGGACGTTGGGGACAGCGCTGTCCATCACGGCTTCCTGGGAGCGCCCAGTGCGCGTGCGCAGCTCTGGTCGGGGCTGGGGACCGAGGGGGGTCCCAGGCGGCGGGGAGGGCGGCGGCTCGCTGCCCCCGGCGGTTCGCACGCGGCTACGCGGCGGCCGCGGCCTCGGTACCAGGGGGCCAGCTGCTCGCCGCCGGGTGGCACTCTCCTTGGAGACGCGCCCCTTTTGTCTGGTTCTCGCCCCCTGGCAGACCCCTGGCCCTCCCGCGGCGGGCTGCCACCCCCGGTGGGTGGGACGCGCAGGTGACTCGGAGCGCTGTGGTCGCTCACAGCGCGAATCCGAGCCGGGAAGGTGTCGGGTAGGCGGATTGCGGGAGCCGGGGGAGGGCTGCGCTGGAGCCTTTCCAGAGCTGAGGCTGGTTTAGACGGGAGGAGCCGGGGAGCCTGAGTACGGAAGGGACGCCCGGGACAGGAACTCAGAGTGCAGACCCGGCTTGGGGGTATCGGATCCGGGATTGGGGGGAGCGCGTCCCACGTGCCTGTGACGCGGGGGCGGCCGGTAGGCGGCGGCGGCGGCGGCGCGGGGCCGGGAGGGCGACTAGGCAGGCAGGCGGCAGGATGCTGCGCGCCGCGCTGCCGCTGCTCGGGCTGCCCCTGGCGGGGGCGGCCACGACTGAAGAACCCACCCAGGAGCCAGGGTCTCCGGGCGAGCCTCTCCCAGGGCTGGTGCTCTTCCGCTGGCAGTGGCACGAAGTGGAGGCCCCCTACCTGGTCGCCCTGTGGATCCTGGTGGCCAGCCTGGCCAAAATCGGTGAGTGCGTAGGTCCGGGTGCCGGCCGGCAGCGGACCCGCCCCCGGCCCCTAGCTCCCAAATCCGGGCGGGCTTCTTGCACGGGGCTGGGGCTGGGGTCGCGATTCCACGATCCGGGCTCTCACGGAGTTCCTGCGTTGCCTCTGGAGGATTTCCCTCCTCGCGTGGGAGCTCTGAGGATTTGCCTTTTCCCGGGGTTGCCCTAGCTCTCTACGTCCCCATCCCTGGACTCCTTTGCCCTCTCTGCGCCCCTCTTTCCCTTGCAGTAAGCCCTCAGGTCTCCCTTCTCCACCAGTCCCCAGCCACCCAGAAACCGCTGGCAGTGGTGAGGACGTGAGGGGACATTGAGGGGATGGTGTTCTTGGGGGAAACCCAGGCATCCTGGTCCCTGGAGACCAGGTCCAAGTGTCCCACTCTTTCGGGAATCTAAACTGTCACTTTCCCTCTAGTCCCCGAAAGATGTCTCCTTGTGCCTAGCTGTGGGACCCCTCCCCAGCCCTTCCAGTTCAGGTCTGCAGTCTCTTCCCACTTCAGGGCATTAGAAACTTCCATTTATTGGGGCCTGACTGTGTGCTGCCAGCACTAGATGCTTCCCTACACCCGACCTCCTTCAGTCTACACAACATTGAAGGTTATGCTTCAGAATCCTTTCCTTGAATAGTGCAGCTTTTCCTAGCCCCTGTCCCCTCCTCCCGGCTTCGGAGCAGCCAGTGGTCCCTCCTCCCACCAGAGACCCTCCTCCCTTTCCCTGTTGTTCAGACTGTGCTGTGGGGGTGACTAATTATAGCTGTGTTGCTACTGGCTCCCCATCTATGCTGGCACAGTCTGTACTCCAATCTCACCAGTACATGTAGGAATCACATAGACTAGAATTTGCCCCCTCCTCCCCCAGGGACATTGCTGAGAGGAGGGAGGCTGAGCAGGAACTGAAGAACTCTCCACTCTGCTGCGGCAGCCCATTGATAATGGAAAATGGGGCCTTAAATGCCGCCTGAGAACAGGCTTTGGTGATAGGTATTGACTTGCTGGGGTTGATGCATGCTCTGGAGATGAGAATGGAATGGGGTTCCTAGAGGAGAAGAGAGGGGGGAACCAAAGGTAGTCTGTGGGAGATCTATGACGGAACTTAGCTTAGGGCCTGGCAGCAAGGTGAGAGGAGCCTCAGATTTGGGAGCCAAGAATGGGGTTTGCTGAGAAGTTTGTGAGCTGTAGGAGAGTTCCAGTCTTACTTAGGCTTATGGCAATGACTGTAGTTTCCCCCATAAATCATAGTGCTTTTCCTAGATTGGATGACACCTCCTCTGGAGGTAGGAGAAGAGAGCCTCCATTGCATCAGTGAGAAAAAAAAAAAGCAAGGAGGAGAAAGATAGGCAGAATGTTCTGGGATACCCCCCTCCAGCTTCATTGCTAGGAGATCCCCTCCGCCCCTTTTATTCAACAAATCTTTTTAAAAAATATGCTTTATTGTTGTTGTTTTTTTGTAAAGAGAGGAAGAGAGAGGGATAGAGAGATAGAAACATCAATGAGAGAGGAACATCATCCATCAGCTGCCTCCTGCACGCCCCCTACTGGGGGTTGAGCTTGCATGTGCCCTGACCAGAATTGAACCAGTGACCTCTTGGTTCCTGGGTTGAAGTTCAACAGCTGAGCCACACTGGCCAGGCTCAACAATCTTTATGTAGATCCCACTATGTGCCAGACACTGCCCTAGGTCCTTTGGGGGAGGGGCTCCCAAAGGGCACTGTCTTGGCATTGAATCTCACACAGGCTAACATGGAGGCCTACCCCACTACCCACCACACCAAGGGATTGCATGGGGAGAGGTGTTCACTCATGGCCTCAGGGACCAACAGAAAGCCGAGAGAACTTATTTTAGAGGCAAAGGTAGAAGTGGAACTTCTCAGCAAACCCCATCCTTGACTCCCATTTCATACTACCTTCTCTTTTCCTAGAGACAGATCTGTTATTATTTTGCCCCAGAGTCATGTTTATTTTCTACTTTTTAAATATATTTTTATTGATTTCAGAGAGGAAGGGAGAGGGAGAGAGAGATAGAAACATCAATGATGAGAGAGAATCATTGATTGGCTGCCTCCTGCACGCCCCCCACTGGGGATCGTGCCCGAAACCTGGGCATATGCCCTGACTGGGAATCGAACCCGTGACCTCTTGGTTCCTGGGGCGATGCTCAACCGCTGAGCTACACCCGGCTGGGCCAGAGTCATATTTAATTAACATTTGAGAACCAGCTGTTTATCCAACATCCTACTAGGCACGTTCCCACTATATCATTTTATCCTCACCCTGTGTAATGGGTATTTCCCCCATATTATAGGAGAAGAAATTGAAGTTCAGATAAATTAAATAATATGCTTGAGATCACACAATTAGGAAGTGATAGAGACAGAAGAATTGGAGATCTTCTGATTGTTAAACCCAATACTTTTTAAACTGCTGAGTCCTTGGTGAGCCTTTTAATGAAAAGCACATTGGACTAGCATAGTACTCCTAGGAGGTATAATATTCATTATGGTCTAGTTAGGGAGACAGGACACAGTAATGCAATAATAAGTAACATTTATTGAGTGCTTACTATAATGAATATAGTAGATTGTCATATTTAAAACTCACAACAGTTCTATGAGATCATTACTGTTTTTATTTCCATTTTATTCTTGAGGAAACTGAAAGTCATAGAAGTGAAGTTATTTGCTCCACCAAAGTCACAGACCTAGTAAATACAGGAGCCAGGCTTTGGACCCAAGCAGCCTGGCTCCAGAGGCCCTGATTTTTAAAAAAATATATGTTTTATTGATTTTTTACAGAAAGGAAGGGAGAGGGATAGAGAGTTGGAAACATCCATGAGAGAGAAACATCGATCAGCTGCCTCCTGCACACCCCCTACTGGGGATGTGCCCGCAACCAAGGTACATGCCCTTGACCGGAATCGAACCTGGGACTCTTCAGTCCAAAGGCCGACGCCCTAGCCACTGAGCCAAACTGGTCAGGGCGAGGCCCTGATTTTTACACCTATGTTATACATAAAAGTATATTGATTAGCATTTGCTGAGGTTCAAATAATGATGATGAATAAGGGAAATCAGAGAAAGGTGAGGTCCCCTGAAAATGAAGTGGCGAGGAGGGGGAATTCTGGAAATGGAAAAATCAAGCAATGGTCTAGGTCAGTGGTCGGCAAACTCATTAGTCAACAGAGTCAAATATCAATAGTACAACGATTGAAATTTCATTTGAGAGCCAAATTTTTAAACTTAAACTATATAGGTAGGTACATTGTTATTAACTTAATTAGGGTACTCCTAAGGCTTAGGAAGAGCCACACTCAAGGGGCCAAAAAGCCGCATGTGGCTCGTGAGCCGAAGTTTGCCGACCATGGGTCTAGGTTACCATGGTAGGAGCAACAAGAAATAGACAACTTTGTAGCCTGGAAGGTTGGAGATCTAACCTGCATTTCTTTTCTCCTTCCTTGGTCCCAGGGTCAGGGGTCCTGACCTTGGATAACCTTCTAAGACTGGGAGGTTATAGGCCAGTATGTGTGTGTGTGTGTGTGTGTGTGTGTGTGTGTCTGTCTGTCCTGTGAGCTGAAACTTCTGGCCCTCTTCTTGCATTGCAGTGTTTCACTTGTCTCGGAAGGTGACGTCCGTGGTCCCTGAGAGCTGCCTGCTGATTTTACTGGGACTGGTGCTTGGAGGCATTGTCTTGGCTGTGGCCAAGAAAGCTGAGTACCAGCTGGAGCCAGGCACCTTCTTCCTTTTCCTTCTGCCTCCTATCGTGCTAGACTCAGGCTATTTCATGCCTAGCCGGCTGCTCTTTGACAACTTAGGTGCCATCCTCACCTATGCCGTGGTGGGCACACTCTGGAATGCCTTCACAACAGGTGCTGCCCTCTGGGGCCTGCAGCAGGCTGGACTTGTGGGTGAGTGACTCTTAAGACCTGAGCTGGCAGAGGGAGGCTTTGCCAGACTCATCACCCAGCTCTTTTCTCCTCCAGCTTTGGAGATCCCATGTTGGCAGGAGCCGTACTGGAGAGCTCCATCTTGGGTCCCTCCCACCTGGAGTGTAAGGCATTGCTCCAGATGGGCCCTCAAGCCTTCATTTAGGTCTTTGCCAGTTGAATCTGGGCTCCTACAACATGACAGATAATCAGGGACCTGACTCCCAGCTGTGTGTGGGCTGCCGTGGATAGGAAGCCTGTGTCACCACTCTGCTGCCTCCTACCCTGTTACCATTCTGCCACTTGCCAGCCCTGTTCCCTGGAGGCACAGTTCACCATTCCTTTGAGGGCTTACCATCCTGACTCACGTTATTATTTTTAATAAATACATAGTATACATTCACAAAATGCAAGATACTACACTGGGTGTTCTCTTTACTTATCCCACTGACTCATTATAGCAGCCCTGTTGAGGTATAATTTATCCCATTTAATGGATGAAGAAATGGAGGCCCTTAAACTTATTTGATATCAGGTCTAAGATTAGCAGGAGAGGTCCATTTTAATGAGGCTCTTTGCATTCAGGCTGCTGTAACCTGCTCCCGTCTTCCTCATTTCCTGCAGTCCCTGCCCCCCCACCCCCACCCCAATTCATTCAACTCTGAATGTTGGTAATTCAGCCTTCTTCCAAGGTGCAAGGAAAAGTTTGCAATTTTCACTTGAGGACTCCAACCTGGTTTTCCTAATGGGTCAGTGAACTCCCTGAGCTGTAAGAAAGGGAGGACATGAGACCGTGATATTAATAATAATCTTAATAATAGGGTACTTTTAATGCATTAGGCACTGGCTAAATGAAGAACTTTGTGGGGAAAATACTGTTATTATTCCCAATAGATACATGAGGAAACAGGCTCCCAGAGACTTGACATGTTCAAGTCTCACCGGTGGTGCCATTCATACTATATTCAGCCCTCATAGATGGATAGCCTCTCTCCCTCCTGCTGAGAATTGGGAGGGTCACATCTCTTCGTCTGAGAACCACAGGTGTGGGAGAAAACACGCTCTTTTGTTCTCCCTAATAAAGCCAGTCAGCAGCCAGTTTCCACCTGCTGGTGGTTATGATTACTGCTGCTGCAGTGTTTATTGTCAGTGCCACTTCAGCTTTTCAGGTTACGTAGAGCTTTCTTAGCCGTCTCTTAGGTTGATTTCTGCAGCAGTCTTGTGAGGTAGGCACAGGAGGAGGCATGACTAAGAGGTCATGTGACAATGACAGTGCCAACATCACAGAGCTGGTGAGTGGCAAAACCAGGCCTTAGGCTTAAGTCTCTTGATTAGCAGGCTGATGCTCTCTCTCATCCCAGGTCCTCTCTGGGTGTCCTTGTTTGAACACTGGGGTGGAGTTTGGGCTTGTCACAGGGAATACAGTAGGAGACTCAGTACATCACCAATTACTGTCCCTCATCTGTCCCTTGAAAGCCCCTAGAGTGCAGGCAGGCTTGCTGGACTTCCTGCTGTTCGGGAGCCTCATCTCAGCAGTGGACCCCGTGGCTGTGCTGGCTGTCTTTGAGGAGGTGCATGTCAACGAGACTCTCTTTATCATCGTCTTTGGCGAGTCCCTGCTCAATGATGCAGTCACCGTGGTGAGAGTGCTCAGCTGGCTGCCATTCCTGATCCCAGGGCCTCCGGCTCTGACTAGTTGGGTGTATGAGCAGGCTCAGACCCTCCCCCCACCACAGGTCCCCTGGGGAAGACATACAGTCTTAGCACTCACCTCCTCCCAGCAGTCCCAGTTGCTGCCTTCCCCTCATTCCTGATTCTCCTTTTCTCATTCAGGTGCTGTACAAGGTCTGCAACTCCTTTGTGGAGATGGGGTCTGCCAACGTGCAGGCCACTGACTACTTGAAGGGAGTCGGTCAGTATCTCCCCACTTTCAGCTAGCACTGCAGGTCTGCCTCCCCTGGGTTGCTGCATTCCTGTCCCCACTGCATCAGGGCAGAGGAGGTTTTTCAGGCCACCTCATTCCCTTCCCTCCTTTAAGGAGAAATGGGCCCTGAGAACCTAAGAAGGAGGGTCTTCCTTGGGATCCTGCTCCCCAGGGAGTGCAGTGGGCATCCTCCTCCACTCCCTGCCAGGCAGAAGTCTTGTCAGCCCAGGTTTGGTCCAGGGGTCATGCTGACAACCCACTCCTCCCCCAGCCTCCCTGTTTGTGGTCAGTCTGGGCGGGGCAGCCGTGGGCTTAGTCTTTGCCTTCCTCCTGGCCCTGACCACACGCTTCACCAAGCGGGTCCGCATCATCGAGCCACTGCTGGTCTTCCTCCTCGCCTATGCAGCCTACCTCACTGCTGAAATGGCCTCCCTCTCCGCCATTCTTGCGTGAGTCCTGGGGAACTTGCAGGCAGGCAGGTGGGAGGGGGCACTGGAGATGGTTGGCCCTTATATGGACAGATGCAGGGCCCTGAGGAGTCCATCGGTTCCCCTCAGCCCTTGTGGTAGTGGGAGCCTCAAACTCCCCTTGGGAGACAATAAACTTCAGGTAATGTTCCAGGATCTGCCTCCAGAACTTCCCTGGGGACCCCAGAACCCAATCTTCCTCGCCTGAAGTGTTCTTTGGGGTGTGGCCTACGGTGGAATTGGCTTCAAGGCCTGGTGCCACTGGCTGGGGTGGCCACAGCAGTCCCAAAGGTGCCTCAGAAAGTGTGCTATTCAGAGCATGTTTCTCCTACCTATCCCTTCAAGAGGCACTGAGCAGGAAGCCTGGAGATATGAACCCTTATCCTAGGACCACCTCTAGCTATTCTTGGACGGTCTCCATGCCTCCTGGCCGGGAGAGTGTGACATCCTGTGATGGGCCACACCCTCTCCTGTAGCATGTTCAGACCCCAGAACTGTGCCTCCTGCGACCCCTTCTCACTTGCCATGTCTCTCCATTCTTCTCCCAGGGTGACTATGTGTGGCCTGGGCTGTAAGAAGTATGTGGAGGCCAACATCTCCCATAAGTCACGCACAACTGTCAAATACACAATGAAGACTCTAGCCAGCTGCGCTGAGACGGTCATCTTCATGCTGCTTGGCATCTCAGCTGTGGACTCTTCTAAGTGGGCCTGGGACTCCGGGCTGGTGCTGGGCACTCTCTTCTTCATCCTGTTCTTCCGAGCCCTCGGTATTGCTTTCCCACTCTCCTTCCTGCCCCTGCCCCAGCTCATCTCCCAATCTGAGTCCACGTCCTTGTCAATTCCTAAGCCTTCCCTTGTTGCTATCCCCTCCCAGCCCCTGTCAGACCTTAGCCCAGATACTTGGTGCCATCCACTGCCAGTGCGCTCCACTCCCAATCCCCTGCTCCTACTGGCCTCCCTCCTGCTGTAGGTGTAGTCCTGCAGACATGGGTGCTGAATCAGTTCCGACTAGTCCCTCTGGACAAGATTGACCAGGTGGTGATGTCCTATGGGGGCCTGCGGGGGGCTGTAGCCTTCGCTCTCGTCATCCTACTGGACAAGACCAAGGTCCCTGCCAAGGACTACTTTGTGGCCACGACTATTGTGGTGGTCTTCTTCACAGTCATCGTGCAGGTGGGAGAGTCCACAAGATTGGTTGGGAGAGGGCGTGGCAGGAGGCTTGGAGCCTTTGGGATAGGGCCTCTTCTTCCTGTTGGGGGTGGGGTGCAAGGGCCTTCCTTCCCAGACCTTGAATGCATTGAGGTCAGGATACAGAAGCTGAAGCCTAATTATGGGGAGGGAAACACATCAGGGAACTAGGTAGGGCAGGGCTCACCTGCTGCCTGTCTGTAGGGCCTGACCATCAAGCCACTGGTCAAGTGGCTGAAAGTGAAGAGGAGTGAGCATCACAAACCTACCCTGAACCAGGAGCTGCATGAACACGTGGGTACCAGAACCCCATCCCTCCACCTGTCCCTCTCTCCCTTTTCCTATTTTGGGCAGAGTCCTGATCCAGTCCCCCTACCAACCCCCCTTCTAGACTTTTGACCACATTCTGGCTGCAGTGGAGGACGTTGTGGGGCACCATGGCTATCACTACTGGAGGGACAGGTGAGGGAGCTGCCCCGAGGCTCCTTCAGCAGCAGCAGCCCCACCAGCCAGGGCAGCATGGGGGATGTGCCACACTCCTGAGAAGGGACACAGCGGGCTCAGGCTGCGTGACCTCTGCCTGAACCCCTTCAGTGGCATCCCAGTACTCTCAGGATAAGACAAGGCTCCCCAGTGAGGCCTGCCTGGCTCTGCATGGTCTGGCACCTGCTGGACTTCACCTCATTGTGCTCTGTTCTGTCTTTGACCATCTGCCTGTTAATTACATGGATCCTGGTTCAGAACCTCAGGACCCACCATGCTTCTCCCACCCTGGCCACTGGGACATTTACACATGCAGTTCTCTGCTAGAACATTTCCTCGCCTCCCTTTCACCTGCTTAATCTCTGCTCATCCTTCAGATCTCACCACAGCCATCAAGTCCTTGGGGAGGCTGTCCCTGGCCTCCCTGCTAGGACAAATCCCTATCACTCTCAGTAATTATTCTTTGTAGTTCTTGTCACGGTTGCAATTTCACAGTTATTTGTACTAACTTCAGTTAGTGGCAGGCTTTCCCATAGCACAATAACTTCCATAAGAGCAATGCCTAGCTTCAAGGTTTTTCCTGACTGAGGCCCATACGAAGAGAGCCAGGCCAGCACTGGTAGTGCCCCTACCCCATTTGAGGAAGGGCCAGCTGGCCGGGCCATGGGAATGGCACTCAGGGCCGGGCCTGGCATCCTCTGTAGGTGGGAGCAGTTTGACAAGAAGTACCTGAGTCAGCTGCTGATGCGGCGGTCAGCCTACCGCATCCGGGACCAGATCTGGGATGTATACTACAGACTCAACATCCGGGATGCCATCAGCTTCGTGGACCAGGTGGGTCTGCAACCTGTGGTGGGTGAGCAGGTGGCCAGGAGGGCAAGGCGGGAAGGGGTGACTGACAGCAGACAGGCCCTGAGCAGGAAGTCAGGCACTCCTAGCAGAGTCAATGGTCTTGTGGAGTGGCCGCTGCAGGAACCAGCCTGGCCTGATGCTGACATTCCGAGTCTGGCCGACAGCAGAGAAAGGTGGGAATCAGCTAAACTCTGGTTGACAGTTCAACCCTATCTCATCTCCAATGTGGCTCAGTGCTTATCACTAGGCTTGGGACCTTGGGTAAGTCGCTTACACTCTCTGAGCCTCAGTTTCCTCAACTGTAAGAAAGTGGAACTAAGAGTGCCCGTGCCACAGAGTTTTGAGGATTCATTAGGTAAAGTTGAACCTTGAGCATCAAAAGGACGGAATGTGTTAACTATTGCTATTTTTTTTTTTTTGTTACCCTCTGAGACGTTCAATCTGATTGCCATCTGACCTTTCTCTTGGTCCCTCCAGGGAGGCCACGTCTTATCTTCCACCGGGCTCACGCTGCCCGCTATGCCCAGCCGAAATTCTGTGGCAGAGACCTCTGTCACCAACCTGCTGTAAGTCCTGAAGCCTGTTTCCCCTTCCTGAAGCTCCTCTCCATTGGGCGCTCTCTCTGAACCACCTCTGGGAAAGTCTGTGAGCACCTCAGCTTCTGCCCTTTCCCTGGTCTGTGCCTCCGGGCCCTTCCCCAGCCTGTACGTGCCCTGCCTCTTGCAGGAGGGAGAGTGGCAGTGGAGCGTGTCTGGATCTGCAGGTGATTGACACAGTACGTAGTGGCCGGGACCGTGAGGATGCTGTGATGCACCATCTACTCTGTGGAGGCCTCTACAAGCCGCGCCGAAGGGTGAGAGCAGCCAGGGAGTAAGAGTTCTGAGGGGGTGAGGGTGATCTGAGGAGGCCATGATCACAGGCTCAAGAGATGGTTGGCACCAGCTGTGGGGAGTTATAGATGCCCAATTGAGGAGTGGGGGCTTCATCTTGTCAGTAATAACTTTCAGCTTTTCTTTTTTGCGTAAGGGTTGGTCTGATACAAGCACTGCTTAAAGATGTCTGCAGAATGCAGATCACATAGGAGGGGGTGAGTTGAAAGGCTGTGTGAGCCAGTTGAGAGGCTGAGTGAGTTAGTCAGGAGGCTGGAGTGCAACACTAGATTAGAGCTGGGTGGTGGGAGGGAGAGGAGCATAGGACTGGGTGATTGGAGAATAGGAGATCGAGAACAGAGGGCTTGATGGGGTCAGACACAGACAGAAGCAGGAGTGCTGAAAAAGCCTGCAGGACCAGCTTAGCACGGGGAAGGCAGACATCCATTTTAGGTAATGTGAGTTAGTCCGGTGCAGGTTGTGAAGTTTGGGGGCTAGAAAGGCCTATCCTCATCCTGGAGGGAACCTGTCACAGCCCCAGAAGGGGGCAGCAAGCCATTACCTTGAACTTTCCTGAAATGGGAAGCCAGCTGTTACCATTTCAGGCAGTTTTAACAGTCAAGGCTGTTTCTACCATTGAGACAGAATTGGCCTCCTTTTAACTTGCTCCCACTGGTCCTGATTTAACTCCCCGCAGCGCTGCAGAATGTTTTCAAAGGTTTCAAGGCAGTTCCCTTCCACAGGCCTTCTGCCCTGAGGCCAGCATTTCTTCTTCCTGCTGTGTCTTCTCTGGTCATAGAAACAGGCCCACAATGGAAGGTGCAATTCTAGCTGCCATTAGCTGTGGCAGGGCATGGAGCCTCTCTTACCTTTCTAGTTCTAGAACTTGCCATTCTTTTCTTGTAGCCCAGAATCCCTCCAGCTTTGGCTCACCACCCTGCAACCCCATATTGTCCTTACAATCAGACAAACCCCAGTGTCTTCTTCAGTGGGTGTTTAACCCTATCTCATCTAACTTATTTTGTTTACTTAAAAATATATATATATATGTGTATATATTGATTTTAGAAAGGAAGGGAGAGGGAGAGACATGGAAACATCAATAATGAGAGAGAATCATTGATTGGCTGCCTCTTGCATACCCCTATCTACTGTGGATCAAGCCTTGACCCGGAATCGAACCATGACCTCCGGGTTCATAGGCCAATGCTCAACCACTGAGACATGCCTGCCGGTCTTGTTTATTTTTTTCTAATGGAAAATTTCATTCATCCACAAAACTAGAGAGAATAAAATCACTCATTTATCTATCACCCAGCTCCACTAATTATCAATGCATTATTTAATCTTATATTCTGGACCCCCACACCCCATCCACACTTTGTCGCAAAGCAAATTCCATAATATCATATCATATAACATATCATATCATATCATATATGTTATCTCTAAATATTTCAGTATGTATCTAGGTGCAAGAACTCTTAAAAAACACACAACATACTACCATTATCACTTATAATAGTTAACAATAATTCCTTCTCACATCAAATATCCAGTGTTCCTAAATATCTTTTTCCAGATGGTTTGTTTAAATCAGGATCCAAATAAAGTCCACACATTACATTTGGTAAATTTGTCTCTTTATTTAAAAAAAATCTATAATATTTCCTTCTTCCTCCTTTTATCCTCTTGTTATTTATTGATTGAAGAAACTAGATACTTTGTCTCAGAGAATTTTCCATTTTACAGATTTTGCTGATTATATTTCAGTGGTGGTTTTTAATTTGTTTCTCCCTCCTCTATGCTTCCTGGTAGTTAAGTCTAGAGGCGTGGTCATATTCCAGGAACATTCAATAAGTGTGCTATGTGTTTCTTACCTATCACATCAGGATGTACATAATGATTGGTTGTCTATGGATGTGTGTGTGTGTAAGATTGGTCAGTGGGGTCTGTCCAACCTGTTCTTGCATAATTTGAAAAAAGAAACTGGAGTAAGATTGTGCTTATCCCTGTTAAATGTCATCTTATTTGATTTAGCCCATCATTCCATCGTTTGGATCCCATGTCTGCCACCAAATATCCGCTCAGATTCACATCTTATGAAAATTTGCTAAGCCTGTTAACTCTGTATTCATCCAAGTCAACATAAAAATGTTGAACAGGATAGAGCTGAGGACAGAGCCCTGTGGCATCCTACTAAAGACTTTCCTCCAAACTGACATGGATCAAGCATTTTTGGGGTATGGTTACTCAACCAGTTCTGAATCCGCTTAGTTATACCATAACATAATACATAATTCCTCATGTTCTCCACAGAAATATCATCAAGGAGAGACAGGAGTGTCTAGTATGCAGTTAAAAATGTAAGATTATAGTTTAAGAGAGAGATAAGGGCTGCAGATAGATTTGGAAGCAGTCTTTATCACAGGTTTCCTCACCTGGCTACATCAGAATTCCCTGGGGAGCTTGCTGGAATACACATTCCTGACTTCACCTCCTGCAGATTCTGATTCTGTAGTATGAAATGCAATGAAGAAGCTGTGTGTTTAAATTAAAAAAAAAAAAAATATATATATATATATATATATATATATATATATAAAATTGATTTTAGAGAGGAAGGGAGAGAGAAATAGAAACATCAGTGATGAAATTCATTGATTGGCTGCCTCTTGCATACCCCTACTGGGGATTGAGCTCACAACCTGGGCATGTGCCCTGACCAGGAATCGAACCATGACCTCCTGGTTCATAGGTCGAACCTTAATCACTGAGCCATACTGGCCAGGCAAGAATCTCTGTGTTTAATACCTCCCCCTGGTGATTCAAATGCAGCTAGTCTGATGGCTGGTGTTAACCACAGATCTCTTTCCCTGGGCTAACTGAAGCTGAAAGAATGGATACGTTTGCTGGGGAGAGTATTTAGAAGGGACAGAGGAAGGCCAAGGACAACACTGTTAGGAATGCACATGGAGGAAGAGAAGCGGGGGGCAGCAAAGGAGGAGAGAGAAGTTAATAGCAGCTGGTGTCCTGGACGCCTTGGAGTAGCAGCTGGTGTCCTGGACGCCTGGGGCAGAAGTGGGATTGGATGCTGCACAGAGGTCAGGCCAGCGCTTAACTAGGGGCCATGGCACTAGTGACCAGGTAGAAGGTAGCACTGGGGAGTTGCAGACCCTGAAGTATTTCTGGTATTTAAGGGAATACTGGGTATGAGGGAAAGTGTCAATCAAAGTATAAAAGTCTGGCAGCAAGTGGGAGGCAGTGGAGTCAATGGAAAAGTTTTTTTCAAGGAGGTAAGGGGGCAGTGGTGAGGGAGGGATTGAAGAAGCAGGAGAGGGAGAAATAGGAGCAGGGAACTGATGGAGGCAGCAAGGAGTGAGCTGAGCAAAGCGGAGGCTGGGTTGGAGAGCAAGGATCCCTCCCTTTACCCCCGAGAGAGGGCCACCTCTGGGTGAGTATGTAGAGGAGGGCAGATGGGAGACTTGCAGGGAGCTCTTAGAATTGGTTCAGGGAAGCAGGAAATGTGAGGTATAGGAAAGGGGACAGACTGGGAGGCAAAGCAAGATGATCTGGAACATGGTGGAAGTACTTGGGAGATTACCACTAGAGAATGAAAAGACTGCCAGAGCCAAGGGCAGAGATGGGGGCAGTCTGAGGCGAGTGTGTAGTGGGTTTTTATGAGAAGGAGTTGGAAGGAGCAGTTGATGGGATTAGCCCTGAGCTGGGCACAGGTGGTTGTTGGACTGAGAGGGTTCGGGGTGTCAGGAGAGAGAGATATAGGAGTTCAAAGTGCTGCCTGAGGTATCATGGAGGTGGTTGTAGGAATGGCCAGCTGGAGAGTTCCACCTGGAGAGAGAATCCTGTGTAGCCAGAAGGGGGCGTGTGAGCCAGGCAAGTGGACAGGTTCATAACTGGAGGTGCAAAGCAAGAAGTGTCCCCCATGGTCTCATAGGAACCCCCTGCTTCTGGTCACTTTAAATCAGAGAGAATTGGGGAAGGGCAGTAATGGAGAGCGGAAACCAGATTTGGGGGAATAGGTTCTGGGGTAAAGGAGAGTTTTCCCCCAGTGAACTGAAGATACAGACTGGCTGGATTCCTATTATATTTTTTTGTTTTGTTCTTGAAAAACTGGGCTGGCAGGGCCTCTGGTGACCATGGGGCTGTGGCCTGGGATTCCTGTGGGAGGCCAAGGCACCCAGCCTCATGGCAGGGCGGGGCTGTCATTGCCAGTACAAAGCCAGCTGCAGCCGCCACTTCATCCTGGACGACGCGCAGGAGCGGCAGGACAAGGAGGTCTTCCAGCAGAACATGAAGCGGCGGCTGGAGTCCTTCAAGTCCACCAAGCACAACATCTGCTTCGCCAAGAGCAAGCCACGACCCCGCAAGGCTGGCTGCAAGAAGGCACGTGCTTTCTTTGGGACCTCTGTTTGGGGCTGGAGGTTGACGGCATGCAGTTTTGAGCCCCCCAAGTGTTGGAGTCCAGCCCAGGGAGACCCTTAGTTGGATAATACTCAGGGACTTAGTGACAGCAGCAGTCTGGGTTCCCTTTTGCATCTTCCTGGAGCCCCCAAAGGGCAGGGTGAGGCCTTCAGAGGGAGATCAACCTCTTGGCCATGCAGTCACCTGCTGGGAGGCAGCAGGACTTCCTACCAGAAATGAAATGAGCAGGAGAAAGGCAGATCCTTGGAGGGGGCAACTCCATAAGCCCCTAATTCAGCCCAGACTGGCGTATGGGTTACTCAGACTCCACATGTGCCTGGGGGACCCAGGGATGGTGGAACCACTGGGATTGACACAGACTCTATCCCCTGCTATGTCAGGAAGACAACAGGGTTGGGGTTGGAGCCAGGACCAGAAGCTTAGGGTTTTTTTTCTTGCTTCTTAGAAGAATGGTGTGGCTAACACTGCAGCTACAAATGGGAAATCTGGAGACCTGGGCTTTCGGGACACAGGCAAGCAGGGAGTGGGGGGAGAGGGAGGCGGAGGATGGGAGGGGTAGGGAAAAGGCAGGGACCCATCAGCCAGAATCCCAGAGGATCTACTCTGTGCTGTATTCAGTGCCAGAGCTGGGGTGCTTCCCTTCAGGCACTAGATGGGCACACTTGATTTTAAAGCTGGATGTGTTCAAAGCAGTTATTAGACTACTAGAAGCCTGGTGCACGGGATTCGTGCACTGGTGGGGTCCCTCGGCCTGGCCTGCGGGGATCAGGCCGAAACCGGCTCTGACATTCCCCGAGGGATCCCAGATTCCAAGAGGGTGCAGGCCAGGCCAAGGGACCCCACTGGTGCATGATCAGGGCCAGGGAAGGACTGTGGGAGGGCTCCAGGGCATGTCCAGCCCTGGCTTGCCCAGTCCCCGATCGGGGTGATTGGGGCAGGGCAGTCTCGCCCAGTCCTGATCAGGCCAATCTGGGCCAGCAGGCTGGGGAGGGACTGCGGGAGGTTGGCCCGCCAGGAAGGGACCTCGGGAGGGCTCCAGAGCGTGTCTGGCCTGTCTCGCCCAGTCCTGATCGGCCAGACCCCAGCAGCAAGCTAACCTACCAGTTGGAGCATCTGCCCCCCTGGTGGTCAGTGCGCATCATAGTGACTGGTCGAATGGTTGAATGAACGGTCGGACACTTAGCATATTAGGCTTTCATTATATAGGACTCATGACAGGTGGTATCTGATAGCTAACCACAGGTTAAAGGCCCTGAGGACTTGGAAAAGGTGTCATGGAGAAGGGGAGAGCTTGGTCTGAGCCTTGAAGGATGGGGGGCCCTGGGGCCCAAGTGTCCCATCTGCAAAACCAGGATGAGCTGAACATTGATGGGCCTTCCAGCTCTTCAAATGCTCATGTTTTTTTTCTTTTAATGTTTTTATTGATTTTTAGATAGAGAGGAAGGGAGAGGGAGAGAAAGATAGGAATCAAACCTGGGACCTCTTGGTACATGGGATGATGCTCAACCCACTAAGTCATACCAGCTGGGCCAAATGCTCATGTTTTCAATTGATGGGATCTGGGGCTGAGAGGAGAAGATGGGAAAGCTAGAAAGTGTGACTTCCCTGACGGCTTCCTCTGAGGGCTCTGCTTGCCCAGTTTGCCTCCTTGGGATCTGTAGCTCCACTTCCCTTTCTTGCAAGCACCCACCCCCTAGACCAGTGCTGAAGCAGCCAGAGGAGAAGCAGGTGCCTCTGCCAGCTGTGGGCTCTGCTTGGGTGGAGAAGGAACTGGCTTGTGCAGTACCAAGAGGCAGGTGCTGGGCTGGCCATCCCGACTCAGCTCTTGTCCCTCTCCAGCTGCTGTGATCTTAACCGTGGAGTCTGAGGAGGAGGAGGAGGAGAGCGACAGTTCTGAGACGGAGAAGGACGACGAGGGGATCATCTTTGTGGCTCGGGCCACCAGTGAGGTTCTGCAAGAGGGCAAGGTCTCAGGTAAGGGCTTCCTCCCTGCTTCTCTCTCCTCTGGAGCTAGCTGAGCTGTGCAGTTGGCCTCTCCCTTTTCACTCACGGTCTCTACTCCAGACAACTCCCTTTCCCCATTCACTCATTTATTCACCAACCAGCATTTAATGAGCATCGCCTTTATATCAGACACCTGACGGACATGATTTGCTTCAACCCTCACAACGACCAAGATGGGGAAACAGCTCAGAGAACCAGAACTTGGGACTTGTCCAGTATCCCACAATAGGTCCAGAATTTGACTCCAAAGCCCACAGCCTTTTCACTGCCAGGCTGCCTCCCTTTATAGTCTGGGGAGGAACATGAGGTGACAAGCTAATACCTGGCTCTGTTGTGACCCATGCTCAGCACACCTGCCCTCAGGTAGAGCCCCTGTTGAGGGTGGCAGCCTTTCTGGAGGTGGGAGCCTGAATTCATAGAAATGGGATTATTGTGGCTAAAAAACACTATTTTCTTGTTTCCGTATGTGGAGAACTAACCCACTCATAAATATCACTGCCAGTTGGCTCAAGCACCCTCAAGTGTCTTTAAAAAATTTTTTATTATAGAAAATTTCAAAATACACATTAGATAAAATGGTAAAGTGAACTCCCATTGATCTGTTACCCAGCTTCAAGAATTACCTACTTCTAACCAATCTTATTTCATCTATATCATCATTATTCACTGGATTCTTTTTAAAAATATATATGTATTTTTTATTGATTTCATAGAGAGGAAGGGAGAGGGGGAGAGAGATAGAAACATCAATGATGAGAGAGAATCATTGATCGGCTGTCTCCTGCATGCCCCACACTGGGGATCAAGCCTGCAACCCAGGCATGTGCCCTGACCAGGAATTGAACTATGACCTCCTGGTTCATGGGTTGACGTTCAGCCATTGAGCCATACTGGATGGGCTCAATGGGTTCTTTTGAAGCAAATCTCCAATATCATATCACTTCGTTAATAAACACTCCAGCATATATCTCTAAAAGATGAGGATTCTTCTTTAAAGATACAACCATAATACAATGATCAAATTTTAAATCATGGTTATCAAATATCCAATCAATGTTCAAAATTCCCTGATTGTCTTAATATTTGTTTTTTACAGATTTCTTCAAATAAAAATCCAGACAAGGCCCACATACTGCATTTAGTCGAAAAGCCTTTTTTAACGTTTAGCAATGGTTCTCAAGGGGGGTGGTGGTGGAGGGATTTTTGCCTTTAGAAGACATTTGGTAATGTCTGGAGAGATTTTGGGTTGTGATGACTGGACGGGTGTACTTGCATTGAGTGGGCAGAGGCCAGGGGTGGTGCTAAACATCCAACAATGCACAGGCCAGCCCCCACAACAGACAAGGATCTGGGCCAGCATGTCAGGGTGTCAAGTTTTTATAGGTTCCCCCAAACTCTGCCACCTATCTTTTCCCCCCTTGCAAAGTATTTATTGAAATAATCTGGTTATTTTGTTCCATAGTCTTTCCTTGTCGGGATTTTGCTAATTGCATCCCAAAAGTGTCATTTAGTATCTTTCACTGTCCCTTATATTTCCTTTACTTATTTTTATTGGTAAAAATCTTTAAAAACAAAAGGAATTATTTCATTCAATGAGTGGTTCCTGGCCACCCTTTGACCCCTTCTTCCTATATGTTCTCCCGCAACTTCTCTAACTTTGTGTATCTAGAGTCTAGACTCTGTCTCATTTTCTCAGCTATCTTATATTTCCTCTAAACTGGTAATTACATCTAGATCAGATTTCAGTTTTAAATTTTTGGTAAAAATATTTTATAGGTGGTATTGGTGTACTTCCTATTGCAACACTTCAGGAACATACCATCCAATCATCTTTTTGTGAAGTGAATATTGACCACTGGGTTCAGATGCTGTTACCCTGAACCCTCCATTATCAAGTTCCCCGTCAGCTTTTCATTGACTGGTCTTAGCAGCCACTGATGATCACGACCAGATCCAACATTTCACTGGGGCTTGCACAATGGTGATATGCTACATTTATTTTTTGGGGGGGTCTGTATTATTAAGCAACTTCCTCTCATCAATTACTTAGTTACTTTGCGATATAGTTCATACAGGAAAGGATGGATAAATGCTTGATTTGTTCCCTTTTGTTTATCAGTTTTCAGACCATGAGTTAGTCCCCTAGTGTCCAAAGGTGAACACTGCGTTTTTGTTGTTTTAATTTCACTGTGGTTGTTAAAGTTTACTATTTCAGGTCTCTCCAGGGAGGCAGTTTTAATTTCAATCACAGCATCAGTACATTTTGTAATATACTCAATCTAGTCTAGTTTATTGGGCTGCTCAGGACTTTATCAATGAGCAGACACATATTGATCTGCAAGGCATTGTACTTGACATTGGCCAGAGAGCTTCTCTTTCCCAGGTTTCCTCTTTCAGAACCTCAGACTTCCTGTCCTACAGGGGCTGAGCCTTCCATCCTGGCTGCCAGCATTCTGGGATTTTCAGCTCATGTCCTCTGTGCTCTGGCACGGCTTTAGTCTGCTATTAGGTTTGTATGAGCTCACACTCCTGGGCTCTGTCCCACCAGAGGGCTGTGGTGGGTGCTCAGACAGGGCTCCCAGCAGCAAAGCCTTTGGCTGGAGCCCTGAGATCTTCCTCACCCTCGCTGCCATCTCACCTTGGGATGGGGCTTGGCAGGAGACTGCTAGTCGGGTGAGAGCTGATTACTGATGGGGCTTTTTTCCTGCCTGGCTCATGCTTGCTCTTGCTTTAGTTACTTTCATTTTTCAAAGGGTATTTGTTGAGCAACTACTATGTGCTCAGCCCTGTGCTAGGTGCTGGGGATACAGTGAAGAGTAAAAACCAGCTGTGGAGCTTCCCTTCAGCAAGGCATTCATCAAATGATCACACAAGTGGATGTAATATGGCAACTGTGGAATGAATTTATTGATGAAAATGTAGAGTTGAGAATTCCATTGTGTTGGTACTGAGTGTGTGTATATTCTCCGTTCCCAGGGAGCCTTGAGGTGTGTCCGAGTCCACGTATCATCCCCCCGTCTCCAACCTGTGCAGAGAAGGAGCTACCCTGGAAGAGTGGGCAGGGGGACCTGGTGGTCTACGTATCCTCGGAAACCACCAAGATTGTGCCCGTGGACATGCAGAAGGGCTGGAACCAGAGCATCTCATCATTGGAGAGCCTGGCATCCCCGTCCTGCACCCAGGCCCCAACTGTGACGCGCCTGCCTCCCTGTCCGCTGGCTGCTGAAGAGCCCCAGGCCCCTCTTGACCCGCGCCCTAGCTTCGCCTTTCCCCCGAGCCTGGCCAAGGCTGGCCGCTCTCGCAGTGAGAGCAGCGCTGACATCCCCCGGCAACAGGAGCTGCAGCCCCTCATGCAACATGAGGACCAATCCCATCTTAGCCCAGGCACTGCCAGCTCTCACTGGTGCATCCAGTTCAACAGAGGAGGCCGGCTGTAGCCCAGGGACTCGAGGGGGAGCAGGAGACTGGAGTCCCTGTGGGAAGTCTCCGCACAAAGGGCAGAGGAGCCCACTCAGCCTGACATTTAGAGGGGCCTGGACTGAAGTAGCAACTGGGCTCCTTAAGGGCAGGTCAGAAGGGTCTCCTGGGCTGGTCCTTAAAGGGGCCCTTTTCACCACCACTGCTGCTTCTAACGCCTGCCACCTCCCCTTTTGGTGAGACCCTAACCCTGGCTCAAGACCAAGTCCAGAGCTAGGGACCGGGCCCAGAGTCTTGGATTGCTGATGTCCCTTCCCGGGAGGGACTTCCTGGGGGCACTTTAGGCAGTTTCCTGCTCCCAGTGCAAGGGCATCATTCCTCAGTGGACACTGGCCATTCCTGCCCTCCATCCCCTCCTTAGCACCAGCTCAAGGACAGTGGCAATGAGGTTCCTCAAGGGGCTGGTCCTCAGAGGGCTTGGGTTGGAGGTGGAGCAGGTCTCAACCTCGGGCTTTGCTGCCCTGTTACATCAGCTACCTATAACCAATTTTTTTTAGGGCATTGGGAATCTGTCTTCACTTCTTGCTTTATCTCCTTCCGTTGGCTGCCAGTTATTGGGGTGATAGCTCCTCCTTTTAAAGGACTAAGGCCACGGAGCTGGGCCAGGCTTCAGGTCAGGGCTGCTGTTTAGCCAGGGTCACTCTGAGGCTCTGCTGCTCTGTGTCCAACTCTGGACCTTTCAGGTCCTTGGGTCTGGTTTTCTAAGGAAGGGAGACACTGACTACTTTGACATTTCCCAAACAGGAATGGAGCCAGGGCCACTGCTCCACTGCTCTGGGGGCTGACAGGATGGCAGGTGACTTTCCTGGGGTTAGCACCTGCCCTGTGTTTTATACCTTGAACTGAAGCTACATTAAACATCCCTCAGATGGATGAGTGTCCCGTGTCTATGTGTCTGGGGATCTAGGGGCATGGGGTGACAACAAGGGCATTTAGTGAGGGAAATGACAACTTCTAGCTGCCTGCCCCAGGGCTTCTAGGCTAGAGACTGGAGGGGGATCCTGGGAAGGACTGTTAGGCCTTCTGGCCTTCCCTCCCTCCTCTCCTATACCTTCCCAGTATTGTCCCCTTTCAGGGGCCTGCAGCGGCAGTCCAAGATCACTATGGGCACAGGATCACAGAACTGGGAGTCCACAAAATGGTGAAGGCCAGCAGGAGAAGAGGCCCCAGAGGTCAGGTGCCATGGTGTCCAAGGATGCAGCCTCCACACGACCAATGAGCCTTCTTTGAAAACGTGAAGGCAGGTGCAGGACAAATGAACAGCAGTGCTCTGCACATGGTGGGTGGGAGGGCAATCTCAAGGGAGCTGGCTACTGTGAGTGTTTTTGATGCAAATCGGGTAGTGTGGGCTCCAGAAACATCTAGGGAGAGACATTCCTGGTAACAGCAGTTCCAGATTCAACTTCCTTAAAGGGGAATTGTGTCTGAAGGACTTTTAAAAATTACATCTATCTTGCTCTGGTCAGTGTGGCTCAGTTGGTTCAGTGTTGTTCTGTGCACCAAAAGGTCCGGTTTGATTCTGGGTCACATACCCAGGTTGCAGGTTCCATTCCCGGTTGGGATGCATGCAGGAGGCAACTGAGTGATGTTTCTCACATTGGTCTTTCTCTCTCTCTCTCTCTCTCTCTCTCTCTCTCTCTCTCTCTCTCTCTCCTTCTCCCTTCCCCTCTCTCTAAAATTAATAAAGAACATTAAACAATACATCTATCTTTACTAAGATATAACATGCATACCTTAAAATTCACCCATTCAGAGGTTTTTAATATATCGAGTTGTGCAACACCACATTCTAAGTTTAGAACATTTTCATCATTCCCAAAAGTTACTCCTTATCCCTGGCTCAGCCTTAGGTAATCACTAACCCACTTTCTGTCTCTAAAGATCTGAAGGACTTGATACACTGCCAAGGTTACAAATAGAGTCACTTTTTCTGTTAGGCATGGGGAAAGTGGGAAGAAAAGAGTGATGCAAGCTTTGCACTCAAGTTGTTTACAGATGGCAGTGATAAAGCCTAGCAGTTAACAGTCCCAGCTGTCATCTTTTTTTTTAAAAATATATTTTATTGATTTTTTACAGAGAGGAAGGGAGAGGGATAGAGAGTTAGAAACATCGATGAAAGAGAAACATCGATCAGCTGCCTCCTGCACACCCAATACTGGGGATGTGCCTGCAACCAAGGTACATGCCCTTGACCGGAATCGAACCTGGGACCTTTCAGTCCGCAGGCCAACGCTCTATCCACTAAGCCAAACTGGTTAGGGCCCAACATGTAAACATGTTACATACTCTCTCTGAGCCTCAGTGTCTTCATCTTTAAAATGGGATAACAATGATATTTATTTCTAAGGTTGCTATCAGGATTCAATGGTAAAATGAGAAGAATCTAGTACAGAACCTGGCCCACGGGGATCACAAATGTTGGTCATTATTGGTCTTATACTATAAGGCAAAGAGCCCTGACGGGGGGAGATCTGAGCAGGCTTTGGGAGTGTGTGTGTGTGTGTGTGTGTGTGTGTGTAGAGGCTCAGATAATAAAGGCAAAGTTGGGTGGGTGCATTCTAGGTAGAAAGAGCAGCATAAACAAAGGATGCCTAGAGCACACCCAGCAAAAATCAAGAAGTAGCGGGTGTTGTGGTTGGGAGAAACCAGCCAGGGACCCAAGGCTTGGGTAGGCAGACTCCGCTGGTGTGTTTGTGGGGTGTTTTATTTTTTGGCAGATGGCTACCTGCTGAGTTTTGGGGGTCTTCCAGAGAGAGCTGGCCTGAGAGAATTTGGATCTGGGAGTGGTGTGGGCACTGATGTGCTTTAGGAAGCACAAATGTAGCTGAGCCAGATGGAAGATATGTGAAATCCCAGGATGGGTTGGTAGGGGAAAGGCTAGAGGAGACCTGTTGGGAGGCAACTCCAGCAGCCCAGGGACGTGAAGGGGCTGGTCCTGGAGAGGAGGCAGCCATTCTCAGACTTTAGTGTCAGCATCACTGAGGACCTTATCAAACATGCAGAGTCCCGGGCTGACCAGAAAGGTTCTATGGCGTAGGGGAGAGGGTACAAGGGGGTCCTGGACCTGGTGCTGGGTAACTAAGAACCGGGACTGCAGGCGGATAGGGTTGGTCAGAGGCAAGGGAGCTGGGGGAAGAAAGCGGGTGAGCACAGGCGGGGGAGACAGGCATCTGGATTCCAGGAGAGTGAGCAAGTCAAGAGCTCATCTATGGGTTACCACCTGACTGGGCAGAACGGCAGAAATGGCCTTCAGTGCCACCTGAGCTGCATCCGGGCCTTGAAAGAGGAAGGATTTTGACCTGGGGAGATGGGTGTGGGCATTCCAGGTAGAGAAGAGGTAACTAAGACGTAATTACATCAGTTTTGCAGGCCAGTATAGGACCTGGACAAGGAAGGCTCGGATGATGCCTCTGGATGGCCTTGAATGCCACACTAAGGAGATTGGAGTTTATTTAGGTGAAAGGTGAGAGAGGTCTAGAAGGTTAGGGGTGTATGTCACCCTCGCTATCTGGGGCAGTATTGAAGAGAGTATGAAAATTTGGGATGGAGTAAGGGTAATGAGTACAGGTCTCTTATCACTAGGTCCACTGAGGCACAGAGCATTTTATTTTTGATTTATTTATATTGGCAAGGAATGGGAGGCTGAGGGAAGGCTGGGAAAAGGGCAGGGGAGGGAAGCCCATTCCCATTTTATGATCTCAGTGGAAAAGGCTGCTGTGAGTACATTCTGCTGCCAGGAGAGCCACAGAGATGGGCCCCATGAGTCACTGCTCAGTCCTGCAATCTCAGCCCACAGAGCCTGCTGTGGTCAGCAGCCCAGGCTGGCTCCGGGCCCAGACCCCAGTATTCCTCACTAGGCCTCAGGCTGTCCCCATTTCTATCTGTATCGTCGCCATCCTGGGGCCGCGCATCCTGTAGCTCTCTGCCTCTTTTATGTCCCTGTCAGATGAAGCCTCTGAATCTCTCTCCATTTGTGAGCCTGGCTTACATCTGGCTCCTGGATGGAGAGCCGCGGGAGGGCCGGGGCAGTGTGACCAGCCTCAGGCATCCCTTAAGCATTCATTATTGCTGGAAGTACAGAGTGGACAGCACATAGTCTCTGTTTTCATGAAGCTTACAAGGCACATTCTATGTGGGGTGAATAAACCAAGCCCTGGCCCAAATCTGTTTGCCTGTGTTCAGTGGTGCTGGGTTTAGCTATGGCCTGTGGCTTGGGGCCTCTTATTTACCTCTGGCATTAAAGGGGTATGTGTGCCTGCCAGCAGGTTCCCCCCTCAGCTCTTAGGGCTCCTAGGGGGCCTGGCTAGTGGGTGGGGATGGGTAGACAGTGGGCAGCAGAAGGGGTGGGAGGGAGCAGGAGGCAGTGACTCAGTGGGGCGGCCCTGGGACAGCTGGGGCGGGAGCCAAGGTTGGACCTGATGCTCACTGAAGCTAGAGGAGGGTGGGACGAGAGGACCCACTTTGGGTTGGGGATGGAGCAGGACAACTCCAAGGCTCCTCTCTTGCAGCCAGATCAGCTCATGAAGGAGGCTCCTTGGTAGCTGAGAGTCTGGGCTCTGGGTGCTGATGGGACAGCTGGGAGGAGGGGGGATTGCTGTTCCCACTATGCCTGCTTCTGATGCTCGGCTTTCCTCCTCTGGCCGCCTCCTGAAGCTCACGAGGGCGGGGTCCCTGCCTTAGAGTCAGGGAAGCCATTGCACCCAGGAACCAAGGGCCTGAGCATGTTGTGGGGCATAGTGCCTTCTTTTGGCCACAATCTTCCCACAAATTTTGGGGAGTGTTAGGCTAGGCCCACTTGTCTCAAAGGGACCTCATACTTCAGAACAGGGAGGGATCTCACAGGCCAACTATCCAAGTGACTTTCACCAGTTGAGGATCCATGATTGAGGGTGAAGTGAGGGGCAGGGCACCAACACAGGCCAAGTGCTGGCAGCAAGTGGACGTTCGACATACGGGGTCTTCCCTAGTCCTCATGGCAATCCCAAGAGAAAGAAATGACTTTTTTTTTTTTTTTTAACAGGTGAGTAAGGTGAGGCTCAAAGAGAACTGAGTTGCTGGAGTTCACCCAGCAGGTAAGTGGAGGAGCAGGCCTGCGGTACTATCTCTCTGCTCTAGGACCAGGCCTCATTCCTAGCCTCCTTGACTGGACTTTGTGGGGAAGGGGTGTTGGCTGAGGAAGGAGTGTATGTGACAGAAGTGCCAGGAATGTCAGGGAGTGGAGGGGCTGGGCCTGGGTCAGCTCCCACCCCAGAGACCTCCCTGCCCCTTCCCTCTTCCCATCATGGGACCATACAACTTGTCTCTTGGGGCCTGGAGGGAACATGGGGGTTGCATTGGCAGGGACCCTCCCTCCCACCCTCCATGAAGATACCCTGACTGGCTCCTAGCAGCCCAAGCAGCTCATCTGGGCTTAGGGAGTCTGTCTTTCTAGGGGCCGCCTGACTAGACCCACACTTTTCTCCTGGTTGAGAGAAATTAGCGCTCCTTGTTTTGCTTAGGGAGGCTGGGGCAGGACTCCCCCCACATTTCGTGCATTCGGGAGCAGAAGCCCCCCCATCCCAAGCCCTTCCCCTTCCACCCCAAGCCCCCCAATTCCATCCCAAGCCCTTCCCCCCACCCCCAGGAGGATCCATATGGTCCCTTGCTTGCAAACTACACCCCCTTCCCTAGCGAACCCACTTTTCACTTTTCAGCGAGTGGGCACAGTGGAATGGCCGTTGGTCTCTGTCCTTAACCAGACTGAGAAGGTGCGTCCAAGTCACTGGGGCCTGGAGGTGCGGGTGGAACCCAGCCGCCTGGGCCGCGGGGAAGGCGGGGTCTGCTGCCAGGGCCCGCGCCTCTGCGCCATCAGGGCGCCCGGGCGTCTGCCGTGGGGTCGGGTCGGGCGCGGTGGGCTGTGGCTCCGTCCTCCGGCCCCCAGGGGGCGGCGCGGCGCCGCGGCCTCGGACGCCCTGCGGACCCTCCCCGCGCGGCCAGGAGGCGGCGCCCGCGGACGCCGGCTGCACGCTGTTCCGGCCGCCGTCGAGGCTCTGCTGCCGACGTCGGGGCTCCGGTGGCGTGGCCTCCCCGGCTTCTTCGCTGGTCCTCGTAGCGTGTTCCGGGGGTGTGAGTGGTGGGACCGGGAGGGGGGAGGCGCACGCGGTCCCGGGGCGAGGCTTGGTTCCCGTTGGGCCCACGAGGGCGAGCACGAGGCAGCGCCGCCAGCACCGGCCTGCAGAGCCGCGAGAGTGCGCTTGGGAGGGCGGAGCCCACGCGAGCGGAAGGGAGACCCCTGCCTTTCCCCCCCTCCTCAGGCCTGAACCGCGGCCACGTCTGCGCCCCCTGTGCCCGGGCACCCACACCGGCCCCTCCTCCGGCCTGGTGCCTTCCGCCTGCGTTGCCACCGCGTGCTACCCTGCCGACCGCTTGGAACCCTTTTCCTGGATGAGCTGAGGCCTCCCTTCACACCGAGGCCCCAGCCCCTCTCCCGCTCGCCATGAGCAGGCCCAACCTTCAGGAGTGGGTGATGGAGGGGTCCCCGGAGGATGGGGATGAGTCTCCGGACTCCCGGGGCCAAGCCACCGACTGGAGGTTTGCTGTGTGCCGTTTCAGGGATGCCTGGGATGAGGAGGAGCCCGCTCCCCAGGTGCAGGTTAAGGACCCCAGTCCTCCGAGACCCCCCGCAGGGGCAGCTCAGGGTGACGGGCTGCAGGGCGGCCCCCTGTGTGGGGAGCTGCCACCAACCCCCGGACAGATGGCTGTGGATGGGTCAGGGGATGGCCAGAGGGTCGCATTAGGAGGTTCCTCAGGCAAGTCAGAGGAACCAGTCCCCTCTGAAGTGAAGAGCCTCCTGTGCCTAATGTCCTCCCACCTCAGCCTGGCACAGGGCAGTAGTGCCAGCCAAGGGGGAGACTTGGCAGGAGACCCAGATTCAGGCAGGGTAATGACCACTGACTTGGACCCTGGGGAGTTGGGCAGCGTTTCTGTGAACCTGGGAGGCCCGTTATCTGAGACATCATCACAGCTGCTGGAGGCAGGTAAGGGCTGGGCAGAGATGCCTGGGAAGGGAGTGGGAGGACCCTACTCAGGCCGAAGCCCCAGGTCAGAGGAGGGGATCTTTGGATAGATGGGCCAATGCAGACCCAAGCCATTTCTGTTTCCAAGACCCTAGTGGATCCAGCCTCCCTAAGCCCGCTGACTACCTTCTGGCCCAAGACCTCGCCTGGGAGCTGCTGGCCAGTGGCATGGCTGCCCTGCCAGGTAGCAGGAGGGACTAGAGGTGGTGGAGGTAGGGTGACTTGATTGGGACGATGTTCACTGCCCTCTCCCCACAGGGACTCGGGATGCAGAAGGCCGGGCAGTGCTGCTTCTGTGTGCTCATAGCCACACCTGGCTTCATCCCTCGTGCCGAAGCCAGGAACTCATCCGCCTCCTGCTCTACCTGCGAAGCATCCCCAGGTTGGGGGGAGGAGCGGGTTGGGGGTAGAGCCTGAGCCCAGAGATGGCAGGGCCTGGGAATTAGGTCCTGAATGAAGCCTGTTCCTTTAGGCTCGAAGTACAGGCCCTGGGACTGACTGTGCTAGTGGATGCCCGAATTTGTCCCCCGAGCTCTTCCCTCTTCTGGGGGCTCAGCCAACTGCAAGTGAGTACTGGACTGTGGCTCCCCACCCCTAACCATTCCATTTGTATAAGGTTGGGGCAGGGATGAGCTCAGATTTCTTTCAGGAGGCAGTCCCAGGGTCGGTGCACCAGGTGCTGCTGGTGGGAAAAATGCCCAAGGAGGTGCCTTCAGGGCTGCAGGTACTGAGCCATGTTGGCCAGGGGTGGAGGTGGGATGCTTACCCCCACGCCTGGGTCACAACACCATTTTTGCCTGCAGGTAGAGCAGTTGTCCTCTCTTCAGAGCTTGCTGACCCACATCTCCACTTCATGGTTACCCGCTTCACTGGGAGGAGGCCTGCCTTACTGCCATCAGGCCTGGCTGCACTTCCGGATGGTCAGTGCACTGGGTGGGGCATCGAGCGGGTATGCAGGCAACCTGGCCAGCAGAGGGGGAGACTTGGCAGGGGATCCAGATCCAGGCAGGGCAGTGACAACTGACTTGAACCCTGGGGAGTTGGACAGCGATTCTGGGTTGGGTGGAACATCCCAGAGCTGGCTGCAGCATCCTGGAACCCAGATGGGACCAGCACTCTGCACCCCGCTGTCATGCCTGCCCCTACTCACAGCGCCTAGAAGCCCTACTGCAGAGCTGCCAAGTGGTTTGTACCCTGCTCCAGGGGGCCATTGAGACTGTGAAGGCTATGCCCCAGCCCATGGAGACGGGGGTGAGTGTCTCCTCCTGACTCCTCCCCAGTGCTTCCTGTCTCCCTCTTTTTCTCCTATGCTCACTTCTACTACCTGTTGCCTTTAATCACAGGAAGTTGATCAGCTGCTACAGCAGGCACAGGTCCTGATGCAGCACGTGCTAGACTCACCACAGCTAGCATGGCTACAATGCCAGGGGAGCTTGGAGCTGGCCTGGCTGAAGCAGGAGGTCCCAGAGGTGACCCAGAGCCCAGACTACAGGTAGGTACAAGCCCAGCTCTCAGATCTTGCACCAGCACACCATATCCCAGCCGTGGGCAAACTACGGCCCGTGGGCCGGATCCGGCCCGTTTGAAATAAAACTAAAAAAAAAAGACCGTACCCTTTTATGTAATGATGTTTACTTTGAATTTATATTAGTTCACACAAACACTCCATCCATGCTTTTGTTCCGGCCCTCCGGTCCAGTTTAAGAACCCATTGTGGCCCTCGAGTCAAAAAGTTTGCCCACCCCTGCCATATCCCATGCCAATGCCTCAGCTGGCTCAGAGCCAGCCAGGATTGTGGTCTCAGGACAGGGTGGAATGGACAAGGCAACTGGCAGGGGCCCTAAGATGGTGTACCTTGCACTAGGCCAGCGGTGGACAAGGTTGATGAGCTTTATGGCTGCGTGGATGGGCTGCTGCACCAACTGACCCTGCATAGTAACCGTCGAATACAGGCACTGGAGTTGATCCAGACATTGAAGGCCCAGGAGGGCGGGCTGCACCAGGTGGGAACTATCCGCCCAGATGGGCCCACCCCTGATCTCAAGCATGACCTCCCAGCCCATAACAGGTGTCCTTGCCCTGTTTGTGTCCCTCCAGATTGAAGTGTGGCTACAGCAGGTGGGCTGGCCAGCACTGGAGGAGCCAGCTGAGCCCTCAATGGACACCCTGCTCCAGGCCCAAGGCCCTTTTCGGGAGCTGGACCGGGTTGCCCAGGTGAGTTTGGCCATTTATTTATTCTGTAGGTCCTGGGGCATTTTGCCAGGGATTGGTAATGTAGGGTCGGTGAAAGCAAATCTGTACTCTCTTAGGATTTTGTAGTACAGCAGAGAAGTTGTATTAAAGGTTCAAAGTCATAAATGTGTGTTTGCAAACTGAAGCAAAAAGCTCTGGAGAGAAGCAATGCAGGTGGTTCTACCTTAGTGTATAAGAAGGACATGACCATCTCTCTCCCAATTTTTTGGGGGGGAGGTAACCAACATTTTTGGTGGCCTTGTTTTAACAAGGCAAGAGAGAGAGAGAGAGGGAGGGGAGGGGAGGGGAGGAGAGGGGAGGAGGGAGGGGAGGGGAGGGGAGGGGAGGGGAGGAGAGGGGAGGGGAGAAGGAAAGAAGGGAAGGAAGGGAAGGAGGGAAGGAGGGAAGGAAGGAGGAATTCCAGGCTGAGGGAACAAACAGCATGTGCAAAGGTCCTGTGGCAGGAGGGAGCATGACTTGCCTGAGGAACTGTAAGGACAGGTTGAATTGCAGAGCAGAAGAGGAAGGGAGAGGTGGGTGGGATGAGGTAAAACAAGGCTGGAAAAGTGCTCAGTGGCCAGATCACTGGGCCCTGTAAAGGTGCACAATTTAGGCAGGAAAGTCACATATTCAGATCGTGTTCTAGAAAGATTACCCTAGTTTCTGAGTAGACAACGATTTGGAGATTTGGAGGATGGATGTGGAGAGTCCATTGAAGAGGCAGTTGCAGTGATTCAGGTGGGAGATGGTTACTCTGGCCAGGATGATAGCGGAGAGCATGGATTAAATGGGATTTGATGGTGGACACATATGAGAGGGTAAGAGGGAGAGGAAGATGATAAGAATGAATGGGTTCTGTTTCCTGAGAGAGATACCAGGAGACAAGGACTTTTTGGGGGAAGGGCATTTGTGAATCCAGTCTTGGGTGTGCTTTGGAGATGGCCATGGGGGAATGAGAGGAAGACCCATAGGATTGGGTCTTCTTAGAGATCTGGCTGCAGAGGGTCACTTGGTGGATATGGGTGACATTTGAAGTGTGGTTACACAAGATTGCCTGGGGAGAGACAGTGGACTGTCTTCAGGAGCCTCAGTGTTCAATGGCCCAGGTAAGGGTCTGGGAGCAGGAGGAGGAACCACCAGAGACAGATGAGGAAAATCAGGAGAGTGAGGAGGGGTCAGGAGCCAGGAGAGGGGGTTGAATGTTGCTGAGCTGCGGAGTCGGACGAGTCCTGAGATACGCTGGGAGTGGGATTGGAGGGGGCTGATGAGGTGAAGACACGGTGATTGTGAGGATAGGTTTGGCTGCAGGGCTAAGAGGAAAAAGGAAATGTGTGGGGAGTGGAGAGAGGGTCTTTGACAGGTGAGACTTGATGATGATGTGTAATGTCAGTGGAGGAGACCTGGGCTTGGGGGCTAGACCACCAGATCTCGGCCGCTGAGTCCAGTCTGTCTCCAGGAGCAGGTCAGGCAAGGGGAGAAGTTTCTGCAGCCGCTGACTGGCTGGGAAGCAGCTGAACTGGGTCCCGTTGGGGCCCGCTTTCTGGCCCTGCAAGCCCAGCTGACTGAATTCTCTAGAGCTTTGGCCCAGCGGCGGCAGTGGCTGGCAGATGCTGAGAGACTGTCGTGCTTCTTCAAGCAGGTGTGTGAGGGTTCTGCCCCTGGCTCCGGGTGATCAGTAGGGCCCAAGGGGTGGCTGCCCAGCTCCTCCACAGCCTGAGCTCTTCCTGGTCTTCACTCTGACCCCTAAATCCAACCACTGGGGATGTGGCCTGGGGCCAGCACCCTGTGTGGGAGAAGGCTCAGCAGTCTTGGTGCGTTCCTCCCTCAGTGCCTGTGTCGCCTTGGTGTTGCAGGCCTCGACATGGGCTGAGGAGGGGCAGCGGGTGTTGGCAGAGTTGGAGCAGGAGCGCCCAGGGGTTGTGCTGCAACGGCTGCAGCTGCACTGGACTAAACACCCTGAATTGCCTCCTGCCCACTTCCGAAAGATGTGGGCTCTGGCCACGGGCCTGGGCTCTGAAGGCATCCGCCAGCAGTGCCGCTGGGCCTGGGCACAGTGCCAGGACACCTGGCTGGCCCTGGACCAGAAGCTAGAGGCTGCACTGAAGCCACTACCAACGGGCAGCACAGCTAGCCCGTGTGTCAGCCAGGTCCCAGTTGTGCCTGCCACCCCTCCGCTGAGGAAGGCATATAGCCTTGATCGGAATCTGGGGCAGAGTCTCAGAGAGTCTGTCTACCACTGCCACCAAGCGGCCAGTGTGGCTGCCTGTCACAGACCAGAGGCTGGTGCCCAGCCTGGGTTATCCCCCACCATGCTTCTGCCAGGCAGCTCTAATCCCAGGAGTCCCAGCAGGTACAGGCATTGGGCAGGGCAGGGAGGGCAGTGGCAGGGCAGATGGCAGGGTCTTGACTTCTCCTACCTGGTAGGCTCCAGTTGGTGTTGGCAGAGATGGTGGCTACGGAGCGGGAGTATGTCCGTGCCCTTGACTATACCATAGAGAACTACTTCCCTGAGCTGGATCGCCCCGATGTGCCCCAGGGCCTCCGTGGCCAGCGTGCCCACCTCTTCGGCAATCTGGAAAAGCTGCGTGACTTCCACTGCCACTTCTTCCTGCGTGAGCTGGAGGCCTGCACGCAGCACCCACCCCGGGTGGCCTATGCCTTCCTGCGCCACGTAAGCCCCCTAAGTCACACTGCCCGCTACTTACCCTGCCACACTCAATAAAAGCTGTTGGGCACCTGCTTGGTGCCAGGCCTTGTGCTGGCTGTATCTGTGAAGGAGACTAATAGGGCGCTGCCCCTCAGGATGCTCACAGTTAGGTAGAGGAGACATAAAAGTGAAAAAGGTAATTCCAGGTTATAGTTGGGGCTTGGAGGAAAATTATCAGGAGAGAAGATTGAGTTACCAGTGGGGCAGGGTTTGGAGCAGTGAGGCCTGTGCGGAGCTGATATTTGAGCTCAGGCCAGAGGGCGGGGCTGGAGTCATGGTGTCCCATCGGAGGAAAGAGCAAGTGCAAAGCCTGTGGCAGGAAAGAGGCCCAGTGGTCCAGGAAGAGACGGGTCAAGGTGGCTGAGTGTAGTGAGCAGAGGAGTAGTCCAAGGTGAGGTAAGACCAGAGTGTTCTCAGAACTGTGGGAGGAGCTGAGCTGGGTACAGGACTCCTTCACTGTGGGCAGTCCCCCTCTGCATAGGGCCTGCTCTTGCCAGATCACCCCTTGTTCAAAGCAAGGGCAGCTTTTGGGAGCTGGCCCCCTTGCACCTGGGGCTGAGTTACGTGTCCTCACAGAGGGTGCAGTTTGGGATGTATGCGCTGTACAGCAAAAATAAACCTCGCTCCGATGCCCTGATGGCTAGCTATGGCCACTCCTTCTTCAAGGTAGGCGAGCCTGAGTGAGGGGGCGGGGGATGGCGGGAGTACCCTGAGGCAGCCTGATGCTCTCCGCCCACCTGGCAGGACAAGCAGCAAGCCCTGGGGGACCACCTGGACTTGGCCTCCTACCTGCTGAAGCCCATCCAGCGCATGAGCAAGTACGCACTGCTGCTCCAGGAGCTGGCGCGGGCCTGCGGGGGGCCCAGGCAGGAGCTGAGTGCTCTGCAGGCTGCCCAGAGCCTGGTGCGCTTCCAGCTGCGACATGGCAACGACCTGCTTGCCATGGACGCCATCCAGGGCTGTGACGTGAGTCATGCCAGGCCGTGGTGGGCAGGTGCAGTGGGTGTCAAGGGAGGGGGCCAAAGAAGCTGGGCACCCACTGGGCCCCAACTTGGCAGGTCAACCTCAAGGAACAGGGGCAGCTGGTGCGACAAGATGAGTTCACGGTGCGTGCTGGGCGCCACAAGTCCCTGCGCCGAGTTTTCCTCTTTGAGGAGCTGCTGCTCTTCAGCAAGCCGCGCCGAGGACCCACAGGCACCGACATGTTTGCCTACAAGCGCTCCTTCAAGGTAGGCCCACCGCCCCACCCTGGGCCCCTGCTTCCCCATGCCTCACCACATCCCTCTCCGCCACACAGATGGCAGACCTTGGTCTCACCGAGTGCTGTGGGGATAGCAACCTGCGCTTCGAGATCTGGTTCCGCCGTCGCAAGGCCAGGGACACTTTTGTGCTGCAAGCTGCCAGCTTGGCCACCAAGCAGGCTTGGACGGCTGACATCTCCCGCCTGCTCTGGAAGCAGGCCGTCCACAACAAGGGTAGGTCCCTGCCCCTACTTCACCCCCCGCCCCCGCCCCCGCCCCCCAAGCTTCTGTTGTCCCACAGGGGCCAGAGAGGGCCTAGGGACCTGGAAGTGCTTGGGAAGTGGGGAGGAGGCCCAGCAGCAGCCAGCGTAGGGGAAAGAACCCCAAAGTCAGCAGTCCTGCTGTCACTGTCTCTGACTGTGGATACAAGCTTTTTTTTTTTTTTTTTTAATATTTTTAAATTGATTTCAGAGAGGATGGGAGGAGGAGAGAGAGAGAGAAACATCAATGATGAGAATCATTGATCGGCTGCCTCATGCATGCCCCACACTGGGGATCGAGCCCACAATCTGGGCATGTGCCCTGACTGGAATTGAACCATGACCTCCTGGTTCATAGATCAACACTCAACCACTGAGCCATGCTGGCCAGGCCATGGACACAGTCTTAATCACTCTGAGTATCAGAGGCCTCATCTCTAAAAGGGGAATTATACCAGACCACAGGATTGTTGGGAGGAGCGAGTCTGGCACCTCCAAGGCTCAGTGCATGGGATGGTTTATCTGCTGGGAATGGGTGTCAAGGAAACGCCTATTTCAGGGGGAGGAATAGTAGAGGCCGAGGGGCAGGCTAATGTCACAAAGGCTCCAGCTATGCCCTCTCTCCACCCAGAGATGCGCATGGCTGAGATGGTGTCCATGGGTGTGGGGAACAAAGCCTTCCGGGACATCGCCCCCAATGAGGAAGCTATCAGCGACCGCACCATCAACTACGTTTTAAAGTGCCGAGGTAGCCTTGTGGGTGGGGTAAGGAAAGCTGCGCGGAAGGCAACGGGGACCTCTGTCAGCCCCAGTCTTCGCTCCCCTCGGGACCTTGGTCCAGGTGGGCTCTCACCTGTCCTAACCTGACCCTCTCTGTTATGCAGAAGTTCGTTCTCGGGCCTCCATTGCTGTGGCCCCGCTTGACTGTGAGAGCTCCTACCTGGGGGTCTCGAGCTCCCTTCCTGCAGACCCTGCCTCTGGCTCAGTACTAGGGTCCCTCAACCTGCACCTGTACAGAGACCCTACTCTTCAGGGCCTCCGCTGGCCCCTGTATTCCACCAGCTTCCCAGAGGAAACAGCGCTGGAGGCTGAAGAGGAGCTGGGCAGCCAGCCATCCTTGAGTAGGTCTGGGCTTAGCCAGAGGCAGGAGGGCATGACTTGGGCTCTGGGCCACCCCTGCTGACAGCTCACCCACTCTCCTGCCCTAGCTCCTGAGGACTCAGAGGTCTCATCCCAGTGCCCATCAGCTAGTGGCTCCAGTGGCTCTGACAGCAGCTGTGTGTCAGGGCAGGCTCTGGGCAGGGGCCTCGAGGACTTGTCCTATGTGAGTATCATTTTGCCTCATAACGCACCAGCCCCTCCCCAACCCAGTCTGGGCCTATGGCTGCCTTTCCTTTAGGTGGGAGTGGGGGTGAGTGGACCCTGAACTGGGGAAATAGGCACTCATGCCTAGGTTGGCACCACAGGTCTGAGCCTAGGCTCGAATGTGAGCAGTGGATCCAGCAGCCCATAACTCCAAACAACATCACCTCTGTCTGGATCTACTGTGACCAGGGCATAGCTGGCACCTGGGCCACTTCCAGCCCACATGCACTGCCCTGTTGACTACCCTTTTTGACATCTGTACCCACTGGACTCCAGGGGACTCTGCTGCAGAGCCTGAATGAGCACCCTGATCCTGGGCTCCTGGCTCCATGTCCCCTTCTGTCTCTCCAGTTCTCACCCAGTTGTGGGTTAGGATTAGGCTAGAGCAGAGGGTGGGTGTTTCCATGCTCTAGGCTGGTGGGCACCAAGTAGCCACAGCAGCTGTGTGTCAGGGCAGGCTCTGGGCAGGGACCTCGAGGACTTGTCCTATGTGAGTGCCATTTTGCCTCATATGCACCAGCCCTCGGGAAGAGCACGGGCAAGTCCCAGCAGCTGCTTCCCAATCTTGGTCTCAAAGCCAAGCTCCTCAAACTAAGGGACAATCCTGTTGGGCCCTTACTGTTGCCTGCCCTGGCTCCCCAGGCCCAGCCCCTTCTTACCTGAGTCAGTTTGGTTCTATTGACTTAGTGCCTTTTGAATAGCTTTCAATTAGATTTGTTGTCTAAACTTATTTCACTGGTTGTTAGGTTTTTGGCATCTCAGAGAGAGATCCTAGGACTTTGACTTGTTATTTACTCTTTTATTTGTTTATAATAAAAAACAGACTGATACATGGATTCTGGGACATCCTTGGTTCAAATGAGTCTTGGAAGCCTGGGACGTGGGGGTAGTGTCTCTGGGTACCCTAGCCCTCTTGTAAGTACTTGCCCAAGATAGAGTAAGAGACAGACCTAGACAGGCCCCTCTGGACGAGCAGGTTCACGCAGCAGCCATATTTCCTGGCGAAAGGCAGTGTGAGCTGGAAAGAAAGGTCATTCTTATCCCTGATTTCCTGTCCAGTTGCCTGCTCTAGCTCTGTGTGGGCAGGTCTTCCTGGCTGGGCAGGGGCAGGAGCGGGGACAGGGTAAGGCCAGTAGTTGGGAAACTTTAATGCTCTTGGGCTCAGTTCTGCCTAAGGACATCTTACAGGGCTGTGGCTAAGAGTGGCTACCAGGGAACTGGCTAGAGGGTCAAAAAATGCCGCTATTGTCCCACTTTCTAGCTGTAGATGCTGATTTCACCTTTCTAATGACACCAGAGGCCTAATGATTTGGCACGAGTGTGTTTGTGGTAAAGGTGTTAGAATAATGTACTTGATTACAGAAGTACCAGATTAAAGCTAAATCTTTTTCACCTACAATGTTAAATATAAATATAGCCTAAAATCATTTTAAGGAAGAAAAAAAAACCAAAACCCTGGGTCATTTTTTTGCCCTTACTGAACATTTTCTTTTTCCATATAAAAATGCTTTAAAGCTGCTTAGCTATAAAAGGAATGTACAAAAGTGGTAACATTATGGTTAAGTAGGTGAAGTTGGTATTACATGTTGAAAAGGTCTGACTCCCAATAGTTTCTCTGATTTCAGTATCCCAAAATCTTGGGCTTGTATGATGGGCTTTCCTGAGAGTGGCCATTGTTAGTGATGAAGGCAAAATTAGTATCATAGGAGGAAAACTACAAAACCAAGTAGCCTGAATACTGCTTTTTGACCACTCTGGACTGGTTAATTTCAGCTCTCCCTCCTCCCCACCCCCGACTGGACCCAGGGATCTGAGGTCTAGCTGTCCAGCTTGCCTTCTGGGAAGCAAGACACAGTGCCCATCTGAGGCATCCTGCATCCCAGTGGGGTGCAGGTGGCTCTCACCTCCACCCAGCTGTGCAGGCGTTCCTGGGTATGCCGGTCATTCTTAAAGCCGGTGATGGCCAGCAAATCCACCACAAACTGCTTGGGACTGATGTGCAAGGTCTGTCAGGAGAGCCCACAGTCAGGCCGGGCCGGGGTAGCTGTCTGACATATTTGCTCTCAGCCCCTCAGAGTGGGATGTACAGCAGGGACTCCCTTGGGCCTGCAGTAGCTGCAGGGACCAGGGGGCACTGTCACCCCACACTGCCTTGGCCAAGGCTTGGTCCAAATGACGTTGCCCTATCTTCCTGTCCCCGTTTCTCTTGCCACCCTTCTGTCCCTGACCTACTCCCCACTTATTGTGGGGTAAGAGGACAGGAGGAGAAGGAACCTGTCGTGTACATACCCACAGTCGGTTGGCCAGGGAGACCACCTTGGCTGTGATGGCTTTGGGGTCCTTTTGTCTGATGGAATCCAAGATGATGTCAGTCAGGAAGCGGTGACATTTCTGTGCATAAAACATCTCTTCCCAGGACAGAGAGAAACTCAGGAAGGTCACCTCTGTAGAGGAGAGAGTGGATGTGGCCACTTCTGCCCACATCTAGGGCCTTAGAGGCAGCCTGTGGTAAGGGCTGCTGAGGGATACTCCCCCTGGAGGACCCTCGGCGGGGCTCAGCCTCCGGCATCCTCACCTCGGTGCAGGGGGCTGGCTGAGGGCAGTGTGTGCCTCAGGATGTCCATCTGTGTGGTGTAGACGATGCTGTCCTCAAAGAACATGCAGGAGCCATCATTGCCCACCACAGGGGGGTGGCTCACCTTGAGGATGACCCCTGCGCTGTCTAGGTCACTGGCCTCAGGCAGAGGCTGCTCAGGATCAGGGCTTTCTGTAAAAATGTAGGGGAAGGGTTCTTAAGCCACCTCAGAGCTCAAGCAGGGAGGGACCTCTGGAACACAGTCAGTCACCCAGCTTCTCAGAAGGGGGCACCCTGGGGTGGCAGGGGGCTGTCCTGGCTCTCCTCTCTCCATTGCCCAGGAATCATGCAAGCCAGATCCTAAATGGCAGGACTCTAAGGAACTCTCCAAATTTCGCTGCTGAACTAAGACTGGTATCAGATAAGGCCGATAATAACCCAGCTGGGGACTGGGAACCTTGGTAAAGTTGTAAAACGAGAGGAGCTTTTGGGGCGAGTCTTTGATGTCTGTCCACTTTGAAAAGTGTGCTTGACAGAGCAGAGGAAGCTGTCCATCGTGGCCATTCTTGGCACATGTGCTCTGCACCTCCCCCCAGACACAGCACACCTCGCTCTCCAGCTCGTTGCCCTGTCCTCCCACCTCAGTAACCATCCACTTCCTTGCAGTCACCCAAACCGGAAACCTGACCCCTCTGACCCAATCCTTACCCCTTCTGCCCCTGTCCTGTCTAGCCTGTTTCATCTAGAAAGACCTCCCCACTCTAACACTTCCCTTCCTGCTGCTGCCTTTCCTCTGCCTCTGGAGCCAGCTTTCTGAATGTACACCTGACTGCTCCCCTGTTTGTTTGTTTTTAAATATATTTTTATTGATTTTAGAGAAGGGAAAGGCCGAGAGAGATAGAAACATTAATGATGAGAGAATCATTGATCGGCTACCTCCTGCTGTCTCCCTACTGGGGATTGAGCCTGCAACCCAAGCATGTGCCCTGAGCAGGAATCGAACCATGACCTCCTGGTTCATAGGTTGACACTCAACCACTGAGCCACACTTGCTGGCTATTTTTAATTTATTTTACTCCCTTGTTTAAAATGCTGCAATGGCTGCCCACTCCCCTTAGAATCAGAGCAGAGTGCCAGGTCCTGAACTTGGGCCACAAGACCTGTTCTGATTACTTTGTCTTCAGTTTTATCTCCCGCTAGGTGAAGCCTGGCCTCCTAGACTGATGACCCGCTTCCACAAGCACCAAGGCTTCTCTTCCTTCCTCTGTGACTCTCCAGCCCCCAGCCTCCTCTGTGCTCCCTTACTTCATAGGCGCCCCCTTTCCATACGCTTTATGTGGTTTCTCTGCCCCTCAAGCCATGCCATTGTGTTGGTCACATATCTGTATCTGCTGCTTGGCACAGAGTGGACTCACCTCTCTCCTTTGACTTCGGCTTGCCCCAGTCCTTCAGGGTGACAGCTCTTTTTGTGGGGAAGTATGGTTTAAACGTTGGCTCTGGCCCTTTGTCTTTGGCTCCAGCTCCAGCCCCTGCCTGCAGACCTGGGTCCTTCTCTGGGGCTGTGGCATGACCTTTCCAGGAAGCTGAGGTACTGGGCTGGGAAGCAGCCTCACTCCCCGAGGGGAGCTGCAGGGTGGCCTCCTCCAAGGCGCTGCTCCGAGGAATCGGCAGAGGCTGGAATTCCCATTGTTTGCAATTGACCATGTCCCATTCCCTCACCAAGGAGATGAGTTTTTGCATGGGTGTGACAGGAGGGTCTTTGGTTTCACATTTCTGTGTGAGGTTGACTGTGGTGGACTTCTTTTTGGGGGGACTTTCAGGGCAGGCCCCCCAGTGTCTGGGGTTGGCACATAGGCTGGAACAGTGGGAGTATGTGCTGGGATTGCCTGCCCGCTTGGCACCTCGGCACAAGGACATCTGGATGGTGCGGGAGTACTGCTCAGTCTCCTCCATTTGGCTGGCCCTGGCGAGGGTCCCCTTGACCTTGTTCCAGGGAGTCCTGTCATTGCAGTCCTGGAAGTCCCCAGGCATGCAGGCTATGGTCTGGGGAGGGAGCATAACAGCTCTGGGCATGTTATGCTTCTACATTGGAGCCTCCCCAGGTCTAATAAGTTGGGCCTCCGAGACTTTACTTGCTCACCCAGAATAATCCCATTCCCGCCCCCCCTCCCATCCCCCCCTCCCACCGTGGTCAACCAAGGAGCTTTGCTTAGTCTGAGTGGGGTGGTGTCAGCCCAAGGGCCTCTCAACTCCAAAGGGACATATCAGCATCCCAGGCCACAGCAGCCAAGGTGCCCTGTGCCTCCATCCAGGTCATAGTTACTATGCTAGCTGCACCCTCTGCTCTACCCGAGTAGCAACGCCGGCCCTGAGCTTTGTGGGCATGTCCTTCGAGGACACCACTAAACAAAGAGGGCTGGGACTTACTTCTTTGGCATCTCTACCAAACTCCACCAGCGACTCGGGCCCTTCCGTCACCACATGCAACCTCCTGATGGGAAAAGCTTCTTCATTTTCAGATTCTTTCTCCTGGGTCCATGACCTGCAGACTCCAAGGAGGATTGGTTAGTGAGCAGAAGCTTCTAGCCCATTACCCTGTTGGGCAGGCTGGCTGAGAGTGAACTCTGGACAGTAGGGGAGAAGGGACGTCTGAAGGGTTTTGGCATAGGTCAATGCCCAATCCTGGCCTGCCCCACCCCCTTAACCCCAAGGAGAACAGGTCTTACTGGGAGGTGGGACTTAAAACAGGATTCCCATGAGGAATATAAAGGAACAAACTCCAGAACGTGGGGCCTGGAGCAAAGTCCCTTACTTGTATGCCTCACACTGGGCAAGGGCTTCTGAGAGGGATGGGATGTGGTATTCCTCCACCTCCTGGCAGAAGAGGGGCCATTCCCTGTGGACGATAAGGAGATGTCGGACTGGGCAGCTGGGTGGGAGTGTGGGTGGGGCACAGGCCTGCAGAGCTGCTGCCTCCCACAGCAGTTCACATGTTGGAACTACTAGACCCTCCTCCCTGAAGGCTGCAGGCCTGTTTCCTTTGATACAGAGGCATGGGGTTTCATCATGCAATGTCCTTCCCTTCGCTTACTTAAATTCAGATGGTAAGAACAGTTTTCCAAGTCTCAGGAAATTGAGAACGTGTCGAAACATTTGGCCATCTCCGTGGATCAGCAGGGTCTGCCCATACGTGATCCAGTACGCTCTCTGAGGGTTGGACAGCAGTTCTGGATACTGCAAGGGATTGGACACCAGATTGTTAATCTGCTAGTCAAAGAGCTAGGTCTTTAGTAAAGCAGATCAGCCTTCTCTCGCTTCATTTTCCCGACCATTCTAGAGCAGAGGCTTTGGGATCTGTTGGCCACAGAGAGCCATACTGGGGAGCAGAGCATCTGGGGAAGAAGCACATGGTCTCTGCTTCAAGTTTTGCTGGTCCCTAGACCACCCTCTTGAGGCATTTGGAACCCCACCCTCCCTCTTTCCTGGCCTCCTCCCTACCCACACTCCTGAGGGCCTTCCCGGCTGTTCCTATGGAAAGAGCAGGCAGAGGTCCTTGCTCTAAGCAGGTGCTGAAGGCTATGTAAGGGTCCGGTGACCGGTTCCAAAGCTGCTCAGCTACAGAAGCCTGGGGCAGCAGTACCTTCAGCAGGGTCTGCAGGGTGGTTGCATACCAGTGGCTTCCAACATAAACCTTGATGATCTGTTGGGGGGAGTACACAGTAATCTCTGCCATCCACTCCTCATCTAAGGAAACCAACAAGAGGGGACACATCACTTGGGCCAGAAGGTAAATTTTGGTCAACAGTGTATTGCATGTTAAGACTCAATACCTTCACCTGCCATACTGTGTTGCATCCTCTGAGAAGCAGCTGGAATCCCTGACACCAACCTTCTCGGCTACTCAGGGCTTCCTGCGGCTCACCCTTTGGTTTCCTGGTTTCCAAGCCAGGGACTTGGGATGGGACGGGTAAGCCCTTTGGAATCCCAACCCCAAGGGCATCGCTCCTCCTCCCCTGACCCACCTCTCTCAAGAAAGCTGAACTGAGGTTCATGTCTACTCACATGCTACCTGCCTCTGGTTTCTGGTTGGGGTGTCCTGGGTAGGAAACTTTTCATGTGGTTACTTTGACTGGAGCTAGGAGTCCCTGGTTATGTTTGCGCTTATGGTTTGGAGAATGTCATAGAGCCAGCTCTCATCAGTTTACTGTCACTTCTTTAGAGAACAGGCCTCTAGACATGTCTGAGAATGGGGCTTTCTTCTGGGGATGACTGGATATTTGGGAACCAGTTTCTAGTGAGCTTTGTAATGAGTGACAGGTATATAACTAGATTATAATTAGGTAAGGGGTAAGAGATACGTAATTAGATTGTGAGCTCTATGAAGATAAGGCCTGCATTTGTTTTGGTCACGTTTGCACACCCAGTGTCTGCTTTTGTCCTGGTATATGGTAGGTGCTCAACAAATGTTGTTTGCTGCAGAATGTCAGTAATACAGACTAAACTTGACCAGAAAAACTAAACTTTTGTTAATAGGAGGTTATAGGCAGATGGTGAAAACAACTGTCTTTGGACTCAGACTTCAACTCCAGCTCAGTCATGATCTGACTCTATGCAGTGGGGCCTTGACTTACAAGTTTAATTCGTTCCGAGACTGAGCTCGTTAACTCAAATTACTCTATCAACTCAATGCAAAAAATCATCTGGTATCTCAAAAAACTCGTTAGGCGGGACACTCCTAAATCAAGGCCCCACTGTAATTTGAGCAAGTTACTCCCCTGAGCCTCTGCCTCATTGGTTAAATAGACTCAGGGACTGTTTCTCCCTGGATGGCAGTGAGGATGGATGAGCACAGCATGTCAGCACCCAGTGCTGGAGCAGGCATGCCTTGGCGACCGTGTAGCCCCACAAGGGTCAGTCTCTACTGCCCAGTCTGTACTGCCTGAGGCTACTTAATGGGCTTGGGGTAAGGAGGGGTCACTTCACATGAAAGTTTCCCTTTAGGCAAACCCCACAAATGTGGGTCTGTCTGGCTTTCCTTTCTTTTTCCATGTACAGTTCCTGGCCCTGGCCAGCCTCATCTTTCCCCTCTGATCCTCCAGACCCTCCGCTGATGCTAAATTCAAAACAAGAAGCTTCTTCATTTACTGAGCACATCCATGGGTGCCAGAGTCCTCGGCTCCAGATGAGTCTTCAGAGCCACTTTCATTGGCTCATAGGTGATGTCCCTCTTGTCCAGGAAGGCACAGAGCTCATACACTTCAGAAATGGTTTCTGTCAGGGGCAGCCGGCAAGTCCCCAGCCAGTTCCTGCCCAGGGGAAAGGCCTGTCACAGAGAGCCCCAGTCCCGCACCACTACTAACATCATTTCCTTGATTTAACTGGGAATCTGGTGTTACCCGTAGGACAGTAAGCTTGGACACACACTCACCCTTTTGGAGCTGAGCTTGACCTATTTCAGCAGAGCCCTCTAAATCGACTAATTGCAAGCCTCCAGGCCTTATCTCAGGTTGAAAAGCCAGGCCAGGACCCAGCCACATCTTTCCTGTCCTCATAATTATCTGCCCAAGACATCCAGTCATGTGGTAACCTGCCACGGACTTGGTAGTTGACTAGTACCCTGTGTGCCCAGGAAAGTCTGAACATCAACCCCCTGCACCCAAAGGCGCTTGTCTTTGTCTTCTGTGGCATTAGGGGTGGGCCCCAAAGGCCCCAAACAACGATATTGGGATAGGACAGCATTGAGGGTTGGCTGGTCTTCTCTCCAGCACTCAGAAAAACCTAGTTCTATCTTTAGTTTTGGTACCAATGTATTTTGTGAACCTAAAAGAATTGTTCACCTTGGCCAGGTGGCTCTGTTGGTTGGAGCGTTGCCCCTTACACCAAATGGCTACGGTTCGATCCCTGTCAGGGCACATACTTAGGTTGCAGGTTCAATCCCCAGTCGGGGCACATACAAAAAGGCAACTGATTGATGTTTCTCTCTTATCTCTCTCTTTCTCTCTTTGTCTCTCTAAAAATCAATAAAAACATATCCTTGGGTAAAGGTTAAAGAAAAAAAGTGTCCCGCTCCGAATCTCAGCTCTCCTTCTATAAAGCAGGATTGGAATCCATGCCCCTGCACTAATGGAGACATTCTGAGCTCATCCCTCAAGGCAAAGGCCAGGTATCACCTCCTCTGTGAAGCCTGCCTTGCCTTCCTTCGGGGAGACTCATCCCTAGCTCTGGCCTCTGTGTGTGTCCAGTGAACCTCTGAAGGGTTGGAGGGGAGGACCTTCGTAGGAGGATCTGCATGGGGGGTCGGTAACACTTAGCATCCTGAGGGCTGTGACTGTGGCTTGGTCACCTCAGACCTAGCTTAGGGCTAGAACCAGAGCAGTGGTTTGCAGAGAACAGAGATATGGGCCAGTTTGGGGAACCTCTGCACCTTGACACCAGCCCTCCCCTCTGAGGCTGGGGTTCAGTGATGGTGGTGGGAGTGGCTAAGATGATGGGTTTGCCCCTCAGGACACTACCTCCCTCTGGCTGGGGGGCCCAGGTGGTTCCTAGGGAAAGGCAAAGCCCACCCTGTGTGGGCCGAGCTGTGCTGAGGAGGCCTTACCTGACGTGCTGGAAGAGAACCCCGTTCCCCGTGATGTACAGTCTACTTCCGTCCAGCGTGCTCTCGATGCGGAGCTGTCCCAGTGCGGAGTCTGGGTATTTGACCAGCACACCCAGGGCCATCATGTACAGCGGCTTCACAGCCTCCAGGCCGGCTGCGCGGCCCCCCTTCCCCGGGCTTGGGGGAGGACAGGACGTCCGGGAACAGCCACCTGTGCAGGGAGAAAGGGTGACTCCTAGACCCCCTCACAGTCATACCTGTATTGGGACCTTTGGGTCTCCTTCCTGCTGCTTTGAATTAGTACTGAAGAGGTTTAGAGACAGCTTACTTCCTTGCACAGCCCAGGTCTGGATCTTCTCAAAATGAGTACTATTTTTCTCTTCTGAGTCAGGTTTAGAGGTCAGAACTATTAGCTGGGAGAAGGGAAAAATCTGCTGCATCACTAATATTTGGAGTTCAGAATTTTCGGCGCAGCAGCCACCTGGCCCTGCCTCTGCAGGAACCTCTAAGTTTCAGGCCCTGCTGTAACCGGCCATGGGAAAGTTCAGCAGCCATCGCACAGAACCCAAGGTGTGCCACAGTTTCCCGGATTCAGTGCCTCCCTCCTGGGCAGAATTTCCCCCAAAGACACAGTAGGTGGTGTTACTAGCAGGTGGGCATTTGGGTTGCTGGCTCACAGGCAGGGCCTTGTGCTCCTGCTGTGGGCACAATGCACAGTCTACAGTGGCCACACTGGGCTACTGGGCAAGCTGCTGGGTGATTTTCATGCATCATCTCCAATCCCAACAGCAATCCCACAAGACGGGTAGTGCCAGCCTCACATCACAGCCGAGGATACTAATTAAGTCCCACTGGGCTGAGAGACTAGTTCAGCACCTTGTCCGAAACTGCAAAGCAAGACGGGAGCAGAGCCTGTCTCCAGGGCTACTGGAGCCGTTTCCCTTAGGTGTGGTGCTTTATAAAAGGCAAAGCCCGCACTGTGTTGGGGGACTGCCCGCGGCCTACAGAGCCTACCTTCACATACCTCTTGTGGAGTAGGCACCTCTCCACCCATCTCTCAGTGACCGAGTTCTCTGAGGAACAGAAGCCCTTGGGGGAGGGGTTTGAAGTCACACCCCCTTCAGTGGATTGTTAGAGCCTGGGCCAGGCCCCCCGAGACCTGCTGCAGGATTGCCATGGCCCCCAAATAGGATAGGACTTCATCTGCCAGGAGGGAGGCTGGGAGAGCTGGCCCTGAAGACAAGGAAAGGCCTATTCCCATGGGATGAATGTCTGGTGGTGTGCAGCCCTCACTTCACACGTGCTCTACATGCTCGGTTCCATACATTCTCAGAAGGCCTGCTGAGGCCACATTGAAGCAGCTAGCTGCTGAAACATGCACAGAAGCTCCCGTGGATGTGCAGGAATTGAAGAATGGGAGGAAAAGTAAATCAAAACTGAGGGGCGGAGCAAGCTGGAATGAGGGAGCACGGAGAGCATGAAGGCCTGGACTGGGTCAGGGTCAGGGTCAGGGTCAGGAAGTGTCAGGTCAGGGCAGAAACAGACACAGCAGCCAGGGGTTTCGAAATAGGGGACAAGGGAATTTGGAGGTGGGTGGGAACACTGAAGCACTAGTGAGGAATTTGCTCAAGCATTTCCCACCCCCCACCGTGCCTGGAAAACAAAATTCCGGGAGTGGCAGGTGGGTGCTCTAAGTTTCCAGTGTCTCCCCACTTCCACAAGCAGAGCAGACCTGCCTGGCCCCTGGGAAGTCTGGCATCAGGCCCAGCCTCCCTTCCTAGCACATTCTGGCTTGGTTTCCCCATGTAGGCCGAGCTGGGCTACCTCCAGCCCCTGCTGGCTGTAAGCCATCCACCCTCAGTGGGCAGGCTGAACAGAGACCACACGGGGCTTCAGATTGACATTTCCCCTCTTGATTCTAAGCCCAAATGCCTGCTTCTTGCACAACCAGCCAAAGCCCAAAGTAGTTGTGGGAGGGGAGATGTTTGTTCTTGGCTTTTCCAGCTCAAGCCTGACCACCCCGAAGGTGAAGGGGAGGGCACGTTTCCCCGGGTGACATACCCATGTTCATCCGGTACAACCTCACAGCTTCAGTGAGTGCAGGGATTTCTAGAATTTCCACTTCTGCTTCTAACACATCGATATTGGAGAAATTATCTGGTAGTAAAATCTTCTGTGAGCGAAGAAAATTCACTTGAAAAGCAAAGGAAAACCAAATGAGTTAATGAAGCAATTTCTAATATCACTGAAGGTCCAGGTTTTGACAGGTGTTTGGTGCTGCAACTTATCCTAGGTTCTCCTTGTTCTGAAATGTTTTTTGAACATACCTGGTTAGATTAGCTTTAATTCTGTGGTTTTCAAGGTGAAAGACCACAAATTACTTTGTCTTCCCGTATTTGAGGCCATGGGTGTGGTCTCCCATGGCCTGGCCTGGGGCTCCCACGCCAGGACCTCCTGGTGAGCACATTGTCACTGAGACTTACCCTGTGAGTCTTGACCCAAGAGCAGGTCATTCCAAAAGAGGGAGTTGTCTTGCTGCTTAGAGAGGAAGGGCCCATCTGAGCCTGGGCTGGCAGGTGCACTTGCAGTCTGTCCCTGCCTGGACTGCAGTATAGGAGGCAGAGATGCAGCCCACGCTAATGCCCTGTGTGAATCAACTTGGAGACTCAGAAGCACATCAAACAACTTTCCAGGTAACTATGAATATGAATGGCTGGGGTTCCAGGCATTTGGGCCCCTAGATCAACTTGGGTGTTTCCTGCCCTATTCATCTAGGCGGCAGCAGCATCTTAGAATCAAAGGGGTCATTCAGTTCACACCCGCACCAGAGCTTGTCCTGGGGCAGTGGGGGGAGGGAGGCTCTCTTCTGTCCAGGGCTGAAGATCTCACCCCTCCTTGGGTCACTGATTCAGGTGGATAATTCCACAAGGACTGGGGAAACTCTCACCATCCACCTTCCTTCCCTTTTATTCTGATTTAATGGAAGTGAGAGCAGGTAGGGACCATCCTTTGAAATACCCCTATTTTCTCATTTGATGAACCTAGGGTTCCTTGGTGAGGGGAACCAAGGCCTAAGCCCACTTGGATACGTAAGGACAGAACAAGATGAGTAGCTGACCTTGGAGTCCAGCTCAGGGCCTTGCCCTTCACACCAACTCCTGTGGCCCTGACACTGCAGGTAGTTTCCAGTGCCCCCTTACACCCAGGCCACTCCCAAATGAACAAGGAACAAAATAGCCCTGAGGAAAATAGGAGTCTAAAGCTGGGCTTCTGGTTGCCTCCCCACAGACTTTGTCATGCCCCCTCCACCTCTGCCCAGGGAAGCCCCTGAGGTCCTAAGCACCAAGCTGGGCCTCTCCATGGGGAGGAGTGGATGCTCTCAGTCCACCCCCCTCCTCCCACCCCTACCCCCAATGTTGCCCTCTTCCTGCCACAGAGCAATCACCAATGAACCGGAACTCGCTGCACTCGCACTCGATCAGGGCCACAGTCTCAGCCAGCCACAGCAGGTTGTCCTCAGTCACCAGGCTTGGATATTTGGCCACTAGGTCTAAGGGCAGGAAGCAGTAGTGCACTTCCTCTTCCGTGTCTAGCAGTGGTGTGTCCATGAGCCCCAAAGGTGCCTTATCATGTAGGCCTGGAGGAGAATGGGCAAAGGGTGTCACCACCTCAAAGAGGCCAAGGCTCTTAGAGGCCACCAGGACTCACTGATCCAGGAGTCCCAGAGGAAGCTAAAAAGATTCACCCAGGAGATGGTCCCTGCCTGGTGCCTCTTTCCTCTGTATTTAGATGTAACCCTAAGGTTTGGCAGGAGTGTGGTGGGGAGCAGGGCATGGACATCTAGTCTTTCTCTAGTGAAGGGCAGTGGAACATGTTATAAAATTTTGGCTTATGTATCCAAAGTTATTAAATTCACATTGGTTATCTATTTGGTTCATTCTAATTGATCAAACCAACCATTGTGACCTACAGGTAAAAATAGATCCTTTTGACTCTCCTGGAAGCCCCAAACCCATCCATAATCATGAATGGTTGTTTGGTGTCTCAGATTGGCTAATCCATACTGCAAGGCACACAACAGACAGTGACCATTTGGGGACATTGCTTGTGTGGTGGTGAGAGTGACTTGAAAGGATGCCGGAGTTACCAGGCGACTAGGAAGCATGGAATTCAGCCCAGCTCTGCCCAATATGCAGAGGAATGAATGTGGAGGAGGATGTTTGCTGCCTGTGGGTGAGCAGCCATGGAGAGGGCATGTGACAGGGTACAAGATCAAAGGAGATGACAGTGAGATAGAGCAGTCATTCAGAACTAGTTCAGAAATCAGGGTACTCTCTGGATGGAAGCCACTCCTGTTAGGATGAGAAGTAAAGTGGGGGCTTCGGGAGGGTCAGCCTGTGCTTATACCTGTGAAGGCTGGGCTTTTTATAGGAAATTCCGAGGGTTTGCTGATACACTTCCACGTTCGCCAGTAGTTGAGAGATGCTCTCTCGGCAACAGGTATGTCTGCAGGCCGCACGCGGAGATGGTGTTTTCCTTCCTTCAGATTATCTAGAGTCTTGGATAAAGAAGATGGCTGCGTTGAAAATTCTAAACCAAATAACTATCTACCAGCTCTAGGGTAAAATACCAGAAAAAATAATAGATGACTTTCTTTGATAAATGTTTCGGAATAGAGTCAATCACACAAATATGTAAAAATTTAGGTCTGTAAGATGACATGCTGATATTAAAAATCTCAATGATGATTTGTCTCCTGACTTTTGAAATACTTTTTGGATTATAATTTACATGGATTAATAGACATTTATTTTACACAATCTTTAGGGTAATTTCTACTTAACTATCAAAAACTCGTGATTTTCTGTTATCATTTCCCCTCAAGAGTTCAAAAACCCCTTTGACCTGTTATAATTGTTTTCTGCTTGTTTGTGCTCCTCCTAACCATGGAACCTGGTCTAACTAGGGAAATGGAGGTGGCACGGGGTACGTTTTTCCAAGTGCTCGCACTCATTCGCTCATTTATCCCAACACAGCTCTGGCAGGCAGATGTGGTGTTTGCATTCCAGTTTTGCTGATGTGTCAGTTGTGGTCAAAGGATTTGTGACTTGCCCAAGCAGTCTTCCAAGTCCAGAGCCTCTCCGCTTCAAGGATCAGGTGACCAGGGGTGGGCTGAGGCGGGAGTGGAGCACCCCAGCTAGGCAGAGCTGAGGCCCAGGCAGGTGGGCTGGGTGTCTTCATGCCGCCTGAACTCAGGAACCCATTCTCCCTCAGAAGTCCTGCTTAGGGGGCAGGTTATCATAACATCAAGCCCATTTTTTTTCTGTCCCCAGCTTAGAAGAAAAATTTCTTAAGGCATTTTTGGATATAGCTGGAAAAGTAATCCTGTAAAGGCATCACATGGCCAATTTTTTCTCTAAGGGCTTCATAATGGATAGAAAACCTCAGATTCAGTATGAAACTAATAAAAGAACCTGCTCTTAATTCCTATCTACCCAGGTGAGGCTTGTGAAATGATTCATGGAAATCCTGAGATTTGAGAAGAGCCCTCTGGTGGCTATGGCTATAAACTGCACCCACATAACTAAAGATCTGCAAAGGTGGGGACCAGAGTGAGGCTTCCCCATTTAGAGTGGCTGGTGGAGTTGTGGAAGGACTGGGGTTTGAGTCTTGACTCTGTCCCTTAAAAGCTAACATTTATTGTCCGGGCACTTTTAAACTAAATCCTCCTAATGTACCCCCGACCCACAAAGTAGGCTCTAGCACTCTCAGTCCCATTTGGCAAATGGGAAACAAGGCCCAGGAAAGGAAGAGTATTTAGTGCTCCAAGTAAGTGGAGATGCTGGGAATGCAACCCAAGATTCTAGAGCCCATGTTCTTAACCACTGCTCTTAACTAGCTGCCTCCCACTTGTCACTTAACCTTTCCAAGCCTCAGGCTCCTCACATGCAAACTGGAAATAGTAAAATCTGGGAGGTAGTGTTAAAGGATATAATGTTAAATTTAATTTCATTTCTCTTAGTGGTCAGAATCCAAGCTACCTTTCCACCTTCATCTTCCACCATTATTTCATCCCTACCCCATCATCAGTGACATAAACGCCACAAAACTCTAAATGGAGGAAGGAGGTAGGGAGGTAGGGAGGTAGGGAAGGAAGGAAGGAAGGAAGGAAGGAAGGAAGGAAGGAAGGAAGGAAGGAAGGAAGGAAGGAAGGAAGGAAGGAAGGAAGGAAGGAAGGGAAGGAGAGAGGGAGTGAGGGAGGGGGGAGGAAAGAAAGAAAGAAGGAAGGGAGGGTACTTCAGAGAGCTAGACTCCCAGCTGTCCTTTGCCTTTGCTAACTAAAGTTGCCATAGTGTGTGTGGCTGGTCTTCTATGGACTTCAATTCCACTTCTATCTGCCTGAATATTACTTCTAGAATTTTTATTCTTCATATGATCCAGAAAGTTATTAGAAGGAAGATTTCTTTAAGGAAAATACAGATTTGAATTCAGATGGATAATTGCTAGCACAAGGATAATTAGTGTTGTTTTTGGCTTAGATAGTAATGAAAAACAAGTCAATCAGAAGCAGCATAAGACTGATGGCACAGGAGCAGTGTGTATGTGTGTGGGGGGGATTGCTAAAAGATAGCTGACAAATGCGCTGCTGGCAGAGCTTTGGGACTTAATGGAGGTTTTCCAAAGGAGCAACAGTGCTCAGAGATGCCCGATGCTCTGATGTGGGCTGTTGCTCTACTCTGTTTTTTTTTTTTTTAAATATATTTTTATTGATTTCAGAGAGGAAGGGAGAGGGAAAGAGGGAAACATCAATGAAGAGAATCTTTGGTCACCTGCCTCTTGTACGCCTCACACTGGGGATTGAGCCTGCAACCCGGGCATGTGCCCTGACCAGGAATTGAACTATGACCTCCTGGTTCACAGTCGACACTTGACCATTGAGCCATGCCGGCCGGGTGCACTGCTCTATTCTTCATGGCATTTACTTCTGCCATTGTATCACTATATGATTCATTGTTATATCTCTAGTGCTTGATCTGTGATTGCTGCTCAATTCACAATAAATGTTACATTTAGAGTCAAAGCAATAATAGGTACCAAGTGTGCCCTTCGGAGGCCAAAGCTACAGACTGGGGGGAGATGGGACAGGCAGGTGAGTGGGGATTGGTAGAGAGATAAGGGTTGCAGATATGCAGAGGTGAGGAGGAGTGGAGAGCAGAGCAATGTAAACCCAGGTGCCTGTCTTCTAGAAGCTTCTTATCTCATTCTGTTTGTTGGCTCTTTCTCATGGCTTCCCAACAAAGCCTACCATGTTACAGATAATCGCGAGTTGGATACTCCACCTGTTGAGTGCATGGGAACTTCAGTGGGAGGCAAGGTCCCATTTTTATTGCTAGGGGCTAAATCTGAAGGACTTTACAGTGAAGAGCACTAACTGTTTAGGACAGTTTAGTTATGTGTTGTCCAATCTGGTAGCCATTAGCCACATGAGGCTAATGTGACCGTCTGAGATATGTCATAAGTATAAAACACATCAGATTTTAAAGACTTAGTACAAAAACAGAATGTAAAATATATCAATTTTAATATTTTGATTACATGTTGATATGATAGTATCTCTATATATAAAAGCCTAAGTGACCAAATGACCGAACGACTGAATGACCGGTCGCTATGACATGCACTGACCACTAGGGGGCAGGTGCTCAATGCAGGACCTGGTGGTCAGTGTGCTCAGCCAACCTCCCATGGTCCCTCCCACCGGCTGGCCGGCCCAGATTGGCCTTGATCGGGACTGGGCGAGATGGCCCCGACCGGCCCTATTTGCTGGCTAGGCCAAGGGACCCCACCCATGCACAAATTCCTGCACCGGGCCTCTAGTTTTAAATATATTGGGTTAAATTTAAAAAATTGTTAAAATTAATGTCACCTGCTTTTTTATTTTTTTAAATGTGGCTACTAGAAAATTTAAAATTACATGTGTAGCTCACATTATATATATATTTAAATATATTTTATTGATTTTTTACAGAGGAAGGGCGAGGGGATAGAGAGTTAGAAACATCGATCACCTGCCTCTTGTACAACTCCTACTGGGGATGTGCCCGCAACCAAGGTACATGCCCTTGGCCGGAATTGAACCTGTGACCCTTCAGTCCGCAGGCCAACGCTCTATCCACTGAGCCAAACCGGTTAGGGCTCACATTATATTTTTATTGTATCCTCTCCTTTTATCCTTAAAGCTCATAGGAATAATCAGCTGCCTCCCACTTGTCACGTAACGGCTCAAAGCCTCAGGCTCCTCACATGCAAAGTGGAGACAGTAAAATCTGGGAGGTAGTGTGGTAGAATGCTTTCAGTAAATACTGGCTGAATGCATTAAGTTGTGCTGCCTGAGAAGAGTCTTTAGACCAAGAATTGGCAAGCTCCATTTTCTCCAAGCAATTGTTTGTACATTTAGGCAAGAATCTGAGTCTCTGAACAGGCCTTAGTGAGGAAAGTGATGGAAATGTGTGAGGCTGTTGATTTGCTTGATGGCTGTTCATTCTCCAGCTGTATTTACACTCCGCTTCAGTGAATAAATACAGCTTCAGTTGTGCCAACCTAAATGTTTATTATTTTTGAAAACACCATTTCCAAAACATAAGCACTTGTTTTACGGTCTGTTTTAGAAAGGCCAATCCACATGATTCTTCGAATACTCTACCACACACAATTTAGAATTTTGGAATTGGACCAAACTCATTGGCCTCTGAATGGTTATCTCCCGTTTAGAAGTTGTTTTCAGTTATATTTTGTCTCAATTTGGGAAATGAAGACAGCAAAGGAGTTAGTTTGATAAATGTTTGTATTACAGGCTTATGTAATTTAGAAATGGTTCTTCAAAAAAATTGCCTTTGTCTCTTTGGTTTTCTGTAATGAACAAGTGGCTCCTTCCTTTTCCCACAAAACGGTGCTTGTTAGAGTCATCAGCAATCTTGACATGCCAGGCCATTTACGTGATTTTGAAGCCACTTGTAAGCAATTCTAGTAGTCCATTCTCGGGGTAGTTGAAAATTTTTAAAATGCAGGTGGGTAGCTTGAAAAGGATACTACAACCACTTGCACTGGAGTATGGTAAGCATTTTGATTTCTAAATATATAATAACTTTTAAAAGAAAACATTTAATTATTTAGTAAGGAGTTTCTATAAAAACATACATTATTAATGTTCTCATCCCTACATGACCCAGACATGCATGGTCTACCTCAATTTTCTTCTAAGAGGTGTTGGGGAGGCACAGTTGGTAGTGCACTGAGCTGCAGTGTGGCTTGTTGGGTCAGTGAATGTGGAGATAAAATAAGTAACACCTTGTCCAGACGGTGGGATTAATCTGAAGACTAGCTAAGGGTCCTTCCCAGTCATCTTCCAGGATAAAAAAAAAAGTGATTGCAGCCTAGCCGGTGTGGCTCAGTGGTTGAGTGTCAACCCATGAAACAAGAGGTCACTGGTTTGATTCACAGTCAAGACACATGCCTAGGTTTCAGGCTTGATCCCCAGTAGGGGGTGTGCAAGCGGCAGCCGATCAATGTTTCTCTCTCATTGATGTTTCTATCTCTCTATCCTTCTCCCTTCCTCTTGCTCTAAGAATCAATAAAAACATATTTTTTTTCAAAAATGTCATTATTCAATAATTAAAAATATACTAAAGATAAACCACAGAAATGATTTCTATAATTTGGAGAAAATTTAAGAAAAAGGGCAATGGTCTTTGGTGCTACTTTAATGGTTATAAGTAAAGGCATTTAAAGCTGTTACTTACAGCCAAAACCGGTTTGGCTCAGTGGATAGAGCATCGGCCTGCGGACTGAAAGGTCCCGGGTTCGATTCCGGTCAAGGGCATGTACCTGGGTTGCGGGCACATCCCCACTGGGAGATGTGCAGGAGGTGGCTGATCGATGTTTCTCTCTCATCGATGTTTCTGACTCTCTATCTCTCTCCCTTCCTCTCTGTGAAAAATCAATAAAATATATTTTAAAAAAAAATAAAGCTGTTACTTACAATGAGAAACAAGGAGTCTTGGAAAACAGAGAAGTGAAGGCAAAGGAAAGATTATGCAGTTTGGAGGACTTTTTGCTTTGCTGTAAATGTTGTGGACTTAACAGGCAAAATGAGAAGTAATACTCTTTTTTTTAAAAAATATATTTTATTGATTTTTTACAGAGAGGAAGGGAGAGAGATAGAGAGTTAGAAACATCGATGAGAGAGAAACATCGATCAGCTGCCTCTTGCACATCCCCCACTGGGGAAGTGCCCGCAACCCAGGTACATGCCCTTGACCGGAATCGAACCCGGGACCTTTCAGTCCGCAGGCCGATGCTCTATCCACTGAGCCAAACCGGTTTCGGCAAGAGAAGTAATACTCTTGATCAATCTTTTGATTTTAAATCTCAGACACAGTGCATATAACAAACCCTATAATTTATAAAGTTTTCACCTTTTAAAATTCAACAACAAAACAGTATAAGTTTAAAATAGGATTTTCAAGAGTCAAGAGCATACTCTCAGGAGATGGTAAGTCTCATTCTGGGTCTATGTTGGCTGCTAGTATAGATTAGGCAGAATCAGGATGAATCCTTTATTCAGAACATGCATTCTCAGTGTATTCGTACTTTAACTTACTCATCACACTTTTCCATTAAGAGGGTCATCTTAGCAACCAATATACAAAACAACATTTAGTGATGTAAGGCCTATGTTTACTGATCACCACTCCTAGAAGATAAGAGTTTCTTACCTGTAGCAAAGGCATCAGCTGCAAACCCAGTGCTTGCTCATAGAGCAAGTTCAGTTCTGCACAACTGGAGAAGGAGAGTTTGGAGGTGTAGAGGTAATAGTGCACGTGCCTAAATGTGGAACCATCTCTGTCAATAAACAGCCTCTGGTTTTCCAAAGAAGTCAAAGCTGAAGCCTCTTTCCACAACAGGGAGTCTGGGAATTGAGCGAGTTTGCTTCTGGGAACTGAGAAATGCCAGCCCCCAACGTTGAAATGGAACAAATCCTCTGCTGACTCGTGAGGCATGCCAGGCTCCTCCTAAAGGGGAATGAAAAGAGAGCTATGCAGGAAAAGAAATAAAAAGCATCCATATTGGAAAGGGGAAAGTAAAACTACCTCAATTTATAGATGACATGTTTTTTTCATACAGAAAAGCCTAAAAAATTCACTAAGAAATGGTTAGAATGAGTTCAACAGGTTAATCAACATAAAAAGAAATCAACTGTATACTAGCAATGAACAATCCAAAAATGAAATTAAGAAAAAACAATTCTATTCACAATAGTATTAAAAGGTGTTACTTTATCTCCACAATCACTGACCCAACAAGCCACACTACAGGTCAGTGCACATCCAACTGTACCTACCCAACACCTCTTAGAAGTACAAAATATTTAGGAATATGTTTAACAAAAGAAGTATAATACTTACACTCTGAAAACTTTAAAACATTGTTAAAAGAAATTTTAAAAGACCCAAATAAATGTAAAAAAAATAATCCCATGTTTATGGATTGGATGACTTAATATTGTTAAGATGGTAATATTCCCCAAATTGATCTACAGATTGAATACAATCCCTATGAAAATTCCAGCTGTCTTTTTTTTGGTAAAAATTGACAAGCTGATGTTAAAATTCATATGGAAATACAAAGGGCCCAGAGTAGTCAAAACAATCTTGAAAAAGGAGAACAAAATTTGAGGATTCATACTTTCCACTTTCAAAACTTACTACAAACTTACAATAATCAAGATGGTTTGCTATTGGTATAAGGATAGACATATGAAAAAGTGGAATAGAATTAAGAGTCCAGAAATAAACTCACGTTTAAGGTTAATTGAATTTTGAAAAGGGAGCCAAGACAATTCAAAGAATAGCCTTTTCAAAAAATGGTACTGTGCCCTAGCTGGTTTGGTTCAGTGGATAGAGCGTTGGCCTGTGGACTGAAGCAGCGGTTGCCAACCGGTGGTCTGCAGACCACTGGTGGTCCGTGACATCCTAAAGGTTGGCAACCGCTGGACTGAAAGGTCCTGGGTTTGATTCTGGTCAAGGGCACTTGCCCAGGTTGTGAGCTCGATCCCCAGTGTGGGATCGAGCAGCCGATCAATGATTCTCTCTCATCACTGATGTTTCTATCTCTCCCTCTCCCTTCCTCTCTGAAATCAATAAAAATATATTTAAAAAGAACTCTTACAACTGAATAACAAATAGATGAATAACTAAATTTAAAAGTTGGTAAAGAATCTAAATAGATATTTCTCCAAAGATACGTAAATGGCCAACATCATGTGTAAAGGTACTTAACATTAGCCTTCAGGAAAATGCACAAAATTCACGACGAGATAGCACCTCACACTCACTAGGATGGCCTGAATCAAAACAATAGATGATAACAAGTGTTAATAAAGATTGCAGAAATTGAAACTCTCATATACTAGTGGGAGTATAAAATGGTGCAGCTGGCTCTGGAAAAGTTTGCTGGTTCCTCAAAATGTTAAACATGGAGTTACTATAGGACCCAACAATTCCACTTCTTAAGTATAAACTCAAGAGAAATGAAAACCTATGTATGTCCACACAAAAACTCGCAGACAAATGTTCATAGAAGTGGTAAATAGTGTATAAAATTTTACCTAAGAAAGAACCATAAAACAATATTAAATTCTAGGTAAAAAAAATTATGCATGCTGAAGTGATTAGGATACAATGTACTGATATTACAACTTATTTTGAAATGCATAAAAAATAAAATGGATTAATGGAGGAATAGATAGATGAACATGGACTAAAACAAATACAGCAAAATGTTCATTGTAGAATCCAGATGGTGGGTGTAAAACGTTCACTGTACAATTCATTCAACCTTTCTGAATGTTTCAAAATTTGCATTAAAATGTTGGTGGGAATAAAGAGTGTTAAAGTAAGAGGTGCTTGCCTAAGAGAGGAAAAGTCCATTTCTCCAACAAAACCCTGAATCTCCAATTTTGACAACTGAGGAAGGAAAAGAAACGCTTGCAGCAAAGAAGGGTGTGGGGTTCTTTCCTCTCATAAGCAGCCTGGTCTCAATATTCAGATATAAAGAAGAGCAATTCTGGATGTCACATTTGAGGCTGGAAGAGTGAAAGGGGACTTAAAGGGAATTACAAATTGTAAAATGGTGTCATGACTCAGAAGCAGAGCTGGAAAAGCCAAGCTAATGAGTTAATCTAGGCTTTTGAGTCCTGACCCTTCTAAATATGGGTAATATGATCAGCTGAGAGTAACTAGACCAGAAATCATAAATATGCAAGGACTCTTGACTTTGCTTTCTGTTCTCCTTAAAGGCGACTGGATGGTTGAGAGCTCGGTGAACAGTGCTGTGAGCGTGCAAATTTTAGATGCTAAAGAAAACCTGCTCCTGAAGGTGAGCCACAGTTCTGGTCTCCCTTCCTCTTTTCTTACTAAGGACAGAGTTTGACAAGAGGGTCTCGGCTTAAGCGTTTGTGCCTCCTTCTTACATATGCATGCCCCATTCGAGGCTGGGGTCTCAGAGGTGCCTGCTGTAGTGAGGGTGGGGTTAAGGATGTGGTTGTTCTTTCCAGTTTTCTTCCCCAAGACTGCTCAGGGGCTGGTTAGTGCTGAACCATCCCAGCTTGGGGAGAGCCCTTAATCACTGGCAAACTTTGGGGCCTGTAAGTCCTTAAAGGGCAAAAGGCCTCTTGCCAGACCGACTTCAGGAAATGGACTAGCTCTAGTATAGCCATCTCCACCCCCTCCCAAAGAGCATCTTTCTTTTCCACACTGATCCCTCTCCCCCAAATCAATTTCTAGAGCTAGAACCACCTCATGCTCTAACTTCTCAGAGCCAAGTTCCCCAACGTTTCCCATTATGACTCTGAGGGCTGCTTCCCCATACTTCAGATCTGGATCCCCTCCTCTCCCCCCAACCCCCTTTACAGTCTATCCTAGCAGCACAGTCAACATCCACAAGCGCTGAAATGTAAAGACCTTCCCCGTCAAGGAGCACACCCCCACTCATCAGACCTGGAGTCCCCCAAATCCTCAAAGCTAGAACACTTGAGCATCCTTCCAATGTTCCAGACCCAGCACCCAGAGCCTTCAAAGCTGGGGCCATATCCCCCCAGCATGTCCCAGAGCCAGTAACCAACCCTATTTCCGAGGGGAAATACTGCCCCCAAATTCGCTGTTTCAATGGGTTTGGTGCCCCAAAAGAGTGGGCTCCATACCATGGTTCGGACTCCTGCAGCAGGCGGGTGGGCGGGCGCGTGACCCTGGCAATAACGGCCCCCTGACGAGCCGGGAGGGGCAGACCAGGGGCGGGGCCTGGCGGCCAGGGGCGGGGCCTGGCGGCCAGGGGCGGGGCCTGGCGGCCAGGGGCGGGGCCTGGCGGCCAGGGGCGGGGCCTGGCGCGCGCCGGGCAAGCGCGCGGGCGTCGACAGGTGAGCGGAGAGGACCGGAACGGCCTGGCGGGCGGGCGGGGATGGCGGAGCAGTGGGATCTGGACGAGGAGGGCATCTGCCGCCTGGGGGCGCTGAACCTGGAGCACCCGGGTAGGGCCAGGCCGGGAGCCTGGGGTCTGAGTCTGAGGGGAGAAAACAGGCGGAGGCAGGGAACCTGAGGTAGACTCGGGGGTGGGGGGTGGGGGTGGGGGCGGGGGAGGCGAGGGCCCAGAGCCGGAGGAGGGGGTTATTGGAGGAACTGAAGTAACCAGGGAGTCCGGGCCGCAGGGCGAGGAATTGAGAGAGGGGAGCAGAGACACAGGATGAACTCGACATTGCGGCCGGAACGCAGAACTGGACTGTCTGGTCTAGTGGAAGGAAACGGAGTCTCAAGAAGGGTGTTGGCGGGAAAAGGAAGGTGCTGAGGAGGGCGTTTGAGGTCGGGGTGCTATGGAGGAGGCACGAAGGGCGGGCCGGTTGGGGTGAAATGCTCGTCGTCCACTCTCTGCCTTAAGAACTTGGCCATTTCTCGGACCCACCTGGTGCGTAGCTTCCTTTTAAGAGAGACTCGGAAAGGGACCGGAAGCGAAAGGAATAGCGTTGGGTTTCCCAGCACCTGGGTCAAGGCCCCAGCCCTGACTTGGTCCAGAAGGTAACGCTGGCTGAGCGACTCCGGACCCAGCCTTTGCCCTGGGGTCTGACCCACACAGGTTGCTTTCTGAGTGTCTAAGGGATGGAAATGTTGGGAAAGTTATCAGCATTTCTAATTCACCTTTTACCCTTTCTAAATATATGGTTAGTGCCAAGCCCTGTGTTAGTATCTTCCTTGCATTATTCAATCCCCCAAAGAGCTTCTGAAGCGGACGCTGGCGTTGTTCCCATTTTACAGAATTAGGTTTAGACCCTGGGCGCATACTCCAGAGTCGCAGAGCCCCAAGGGATGCAGCCAGGGTTTATTAACCCCGGACTCTGATCCCAGAGCCTGGGCTCTAATCGGAACACAAAGTTGCCCTTTTTGCTTCTAGTACTTTTTATTTGTGGGATATGAAATAACTCGGTTTTATTTTATTTAAAAGTTACTATTTTAAAAAATTGATATCAGAGAGGAAGGGAGGGAGAGAGAGAGAGAGAGAGAAACATCAATGATGAGAGAGAACCTGGGCATGTGCCCTGACTGGGAATCTAACCGTGACCTCCTGGTTCATAGATCAATGCGCAACCACTGAGCCACGCCCATCAGGATAAACATTACTATTTAAAATTTATCAAAATTAGCCCATGTTAGTAACAGTCAAACATTACATGAGTGAATAAAGAGGATATTGCCCCGGTTTGGCTCAGTGAATAGAGCGTCAGCCTGGGGACTGAAGGGTCCCAGGTTCGATCTGGCCAAGGGCAACTGCCTGACTCCATCCCCAGTAGGGGGCGTGCAGGAGGCAGCCAATCAATGATTCTCTCTCATCATTGATGTTTCTGTCTCTCTCCTCCCTTCCTCTCTGAAATCAATAAAGAAATATATTTTAAAAAAATAAAGAGGATATTAATTTTTCCTTCCTCTTGAAATCTTCCTCCCACCCCCACCCAAAGATAATGGTTTGTTGTATGGAAAAATAGATGCAGATATTTCAGATTTTTTTATTTTCGATACTACTTTGAACTTTCTTATTTTACAAGTTAGCTGAGAAAAGCTTGGCTTACACAGTTTTACACCTTTCTTGCCTTTAAAAAATAATAATCAATTTGATTGGGGGGGGGCGCGCATACCCCTTCTATACTCCAGCTAGAGCAATATATGGCAGATTTTTTTTTGTTTGCTTGCTTATTTTTATAACAGACATTTGAATAACAAAATTGTACTCATTCTAACATTTCAAACAATACAAAAGTGTTTAAAACAAAAGAATGTTCTAAACATAAAATTTAGTGTTGGGCAAAAGCAGCTAACTAGTCAAATACCTGAACATACTCTCCCTCCTTCCATACTGTTCCAGTTGCTTATAGAAACATATACACATAGGTATCCTTTTTTTAAAAAAAGGAATGAGAGTGTAAGTATTATTTGGCAATTCACTTTTTTATTTACCAATAAAACACGGATGTTTTTCAGTTAAGTGAATGTGCTGTTATATGCATCATACAATTCTTCTGTAAAAAAAAAATCACAGAGGTTATCTTTGGGGAGAAAGATTTTCACTTTTTTTTTTTTTTAACATTTTATTTTATTTTTTAAATATATTTTATTGATTTTTTTACAGAGAGGGAGGGAGAGAGATAGAGAGCTAGAAACATCGATCAGCTGCCTCCTGCACATCTCCTACTGGGGATATGCCCGCAACCCAGGTACATGCCCTTGACCGGAATCGAACCTGGGACCTTTCAGTCCGCAGGCCGACGCTCTATCCACTGAGCCAAACTGGTTTCGGCTTCACTTTTATTCTGTACTTTACTGTTGAAATTTTCTGGGTGCATAGTAAGTGTTACTTTATTTTTAATGTCCAAAGAGATAATCTTGATAGTGAAATTACAGGCCTTTTTGTTGGCTTGTTTTCTTTGTTATATTTCTCTGTACTAAAAAATTCCAGTAAACATTTACATTAATCTTTGTCATGCAGAAAATTTTCACTTTAAGATAGTCAAGTTTATTTTTCTTTATGACTTTTGCTTTTTGGGTCTTATTTATGAAGTTTTTCCCTATACTGGTGTAATAGGCTCCTGTATTTTTTATAAAAATTATGCAGCTTTGTTTTTTCACATTAAGCCTAATCTATATAGTTTGTTTTTATATGTGATGTATGATATATGATATAATTATATATTTTTATGCTGATAGCCAGTTGCCACCCTATTGTCTGTGTCCATGGGTTATACATATATGCATATAAATTCTTTGGTTGATCTCTTCCCACCCACCCAGCTCTGCCTTCCCTCTGAGATTCGACAGTCTGTTCCATGCTTCTATGTCTCTGGATCTATTTTGTCCATCAGTTTATTTTGTTCATTAGATTCCACATATAAGTGAGGTCATGTGATATGATCTGATGGCTTATTTCGCTTAGCATAATACTCTCCAGGTCACTCCATGCTGTCTCAAAGGGTAAGAGATCCTTTTTTACAGCTGCATAGTATTCCACTGTGTAAATGTACCACATCTTTTTTACCCACTCATCTACTGATGGGCACTTGGGCTATTTCCAGATCTTAGCTATTGTAAACAGCACTGCTATGAACATAGGGATGCATATATTCTTTCTGATTGGTAGTTCAGGTTTCTTAGGATATATTCCTACATGTAGGATCACTGGGTCAATTGGCAGTTCCATTTTTAATTTTTTTTTTTCTTATTTTCCATTTTTAATTTTTTGAGGAAACTCCATACTGGTTTCCATAATGACTGCACCAGTCTGCATTCTCACCAGCAGTGTACTAGGGTTCCCTTTTCTCCACAACCTCACCAGCACTTGTCATTTGTTGATTTGTTGATGGGTAGCCATTCTGACAGGTGTGAGGTGATACCTCATTGTCATCTTAATTTGCATCTTTCTGCATTTTTGAGCATTTTTCTATATGCATTTAAGCAGATCTTTGACCCAGGCATGATTCTCTAACATCATGCATTGGTCATTTGAAAAATATTAACTGGCTGAGATACAATATCTTCCAAATATTGATAAATTTCATTATATAACATTAAAATCATGTTAATATAATCCCCAATCTCATTTTAAAAGTCTTTAAGTGTTGGGAAACTGTTAAGTTCATGGTGGCAAATACAAGTTTTCCAAAATTCTAATTTTTGCTTGGAAGCTCAAATGTTATAATTAACAATAATTACTATTGGTTGTTTTACTGAAATGACAGGCTCACTCACTTTGTTTATTTCCAAGAAAATTTCTGTCAGATATTAGGTCTGAATAACCATAAATTATCAGGTTTTGTTTTTTCAAGTGAAAATGGTGCTCCATAAAAAAAGTGACTGGTTCAGCTGGCATCTCAAAATTCACACAAGTGTTTTTCCTCAAGGTATCCACCATATATTATTACGAGGCAGAAGTACTTCATGCATACTTCCCATTTAGTCACACAATACAAAAAAGACATGTACTCAGGATTCAAGATATAATAAAACTAACCATTTTTACTGCTTTTTCAAGGGCATTCTTTTAAAATATATATATCAATAATATTGATTTCAGAGAGGAAGGGAGAGGGAGAGGGAGAGAGAGAGGGCATTGTTAAGTGTATAACTGGCTTCTTAAAAAAACTGCAAGCATATGATAGTGAAGAATACAGTGACTCACCTTGTCATGGTATACTCTAAGAATATTTCAGTTCTTTTTAATCTATTTATAATATTAATAGGTCAAGTGAGAAAAATCAGAATCATCTTAATAGACACTAACAAGACATTTGATAAAATTTAAAATTTACTCCAGATTTAAAAATTAAGCAACAATAGAAACACTTAGCAAAATACATACATATGTTCACATATATTTATATATTGTATATATTAACTATGATGGTTCTAGAAACAAAGCATTTATGACTAAAAAAGAGAATACAAAGACTATGAATGACGTTTGATGCTACTGCTTTGATATAAGGCCCCCAAAGTTTTTTAAAAATATATATTTTTATTGATTTCAGGGAGGGAGAGAGAAATATAAACATCAATAGTGAGAAAGAACCACACTTCGAGAACGCCTATATTTTGTCACAATATCTTTTAGCTTGTTTTGAAATATTAACTTACAGTTTTCATTTGTTTTGTGGGTGTTACTTTCTGGAGTGCTTTCATTCTTTAGGGATGTTATTATGTTCTTTTTTTTCTTTTAATAACCTCATATAAAACTTGACGTCATTCTTTTCTGTGGCTCTTTGTTTAAGTGCAGTAAGTTTTCGTATACATTTGGATGAGAATAGCTTTTCTAGTTTCAAGGTTTTGGAGATAACTTCTGCTGTGTTCACAAAGTACTAAAAAAAGCGCTTTATGCTTCCTGAGATCTTCCATCTTTGCTTCCTTCCCACACTTGTATCTAGCCTTTCTCTTTCCTTTGAACTTGTTTCTCTGTCCCATTCAATGTGAATTCTACTCCCATTAATTTCTCCCTGGTATAGGTATTGTCTTGAAAGGGAGCTTCAGTTTATTACTTTCTAGAATTTATAGGTCCCAGCCTGCTCCAGCACCTTTAGACCTTTAAAATGCAGTTACACACACACGTACACACACAAACACACACAAGCACACTTTTCCTTCACTTAATGTCTTGGAGATATTTCCATATGAGCATCTATAAATACATCTCATTCTTTTTAACAACTGCATAACAGTAATTAACACACATATGTATTCACCATGTGTCTGGTACTGTTCTAATCCTACAACACCTTATGAACAAGTACTGTTAGTATTTTATTTTACAGATGTGTAAACTAATGCACAGAGAAGTTAAATGACTTGCACAAGATCACAGATCCAGTCCATTGTCCATTGTATCAATGTACTGTTTAGGACATCTAGTTATACTCTTCTGCTGTTAGACCCTTTGACAATTTTCATTTTCTTTTGTGTTCCAATTACCCTAATTTTTCTGCAGTTGACATCCTTGTGGTATGTTCACAAGGATGAATCCTAGCAATGGGATTTCTGAATTTCTTTTAAATTGTATTTTCAGAACTTTTAGAGACTTTTATTATATCCTTCAGGGTAATTAGAAAAAAAACAAGGGTTTTGTAAAAACAAGTTTTATAATGACTGTATTATACTGCATTGCTGCTTTTAAAAGAAAGATCTAATCTTCTTATGAGCCTTGGATGTAGGGCCCTTCACAGATGGGATATGGGAAGAAGGAAGTCCTATTTTCACTGACTCTACTATTGATCCAAGCAGAGAGCATAATATATCTACTGATGATCTCTTTTCAGAATTGGTGGAGTCTCTTTCATTGCAGGGATCTTATGCTGGAAAAATCCACTCCATTGGTGATGCCTTCAGAAATTTTAAAAACCTCCGATCCTTAGATTTATCAAGAAATTTGATCACTAGCTTGAAGGTAAGTTCTGTATTCTCTGCTCAGCCAGTTCAGCCCAATATATTAATTTTTTATGGGAAGAATAGATCGATAATGTCAGCTAGAAAAATATTTGATCTTCCTTTTAAATGTTTCCCAACTAAATTTTATTATTCACTGTAACATTCTTTCAACATTGTTCTATGTTTGAAAAATTTTTTATTACAAAATAGGGGAAAATTTTCTTCTATACTCAGGGAAAACCATATTAAATTATTATATTCTAGAGCAATAGTACACATTTTAAAGTGTATACAAAATTTATGAGGAGCTCTTATAAAATTACAGATTCTTTTTTTAAACAGCTGCCTCCTGCACGCCCCCTACTGGGGATGTGCCCGCAGCCAAGGTACATGCCCTTGACCAGAATTGAACCTGGGACCCTTGAGTCCGCAGCTCTATCCACTGAGCAAATCGGTCAGGGCAAAATTACAGATTCTTAATCCCTCCTTCAAGAGAGATTCTGAGTTAGTAGGTCTGGCCTGGGCTCAGGACATACCCCAGGGGTTTCTGATGATGTTGTACATGGAACACACATGTGAGTTTCTCTAAGGAGGAAGAGGAAATGGTGGTCTTGAAAACAAAAATTTCCAGGTCAGGGAATGGTGGAGCAGAGGGCAGTGCAGGAAAGTGCGTGTGTAGGGGAGGCGTGTGAAGGTTAGTAAACACCCAAAAAGACTTCTACGGACATAAGCATGCACACACAGAGATGGAAGTTTTGTTTCCTTTGAGGTAGACCTCCAAGTGGTGTTTCTTCCACATGTTCCCATTTTGCCCAGCTGTGTACCTGTATTGATAAAGCCCTTCTCTGTAAGACTAAAGAAGATGAAAGACTCTCAGATGCTAGATAGGACTAGTTCACAATCTCCTGGATTATTCTGTCAGTTTGTCACTTCGTAGGGGATATTTGTTCAATAACAGAAGCCAGACCCAATGTCAAGGTCTACAACTAAGGGCCCTAAAAAGAGAAAGCCCAAGGAAGATCAGATTTCCAGCTAGGACCGTAAAAGCAGAAACTCCAAGTTGACCTGGGGCTTTAGACTATTTGGTAGCAGCCATTTATATTTGGCCCATCAGATTCAGAAAGTATTAGTACAGAGTTACTTAGGTCTTCACTTTTCACATGTATTTTTTTTTCTTTTTTAGGCTAAAAAAATGAGTGAACATTGCCGTAATTTGTTTTTATAATCCCTTTTTTCACTTCTATAAATAGACATAAAACTATTTTGAAGATTGATTAAATTAGCTTATGTAATAATATATAGCATATATAAGACTGTTGGTACAGCGCTTCAAATGGAAGCACTTAGTAAATGTTAGTTTTCTATATTCTTTTGTATCTGATTTATTTTCATATATTAATTTCTATTAACTATGAATCATTTTACTTAGTTTTCCCAGGGGAGATACGTTTTGTGATTATTTCTATTGTAACTTTGGAGAATATATGAATACATACCAACTAGTAAAAGTGAGAGGCGGTTAGAAGTAATTTCCTTGACTTTTATGCTGAGAGACATTAAAAGATTACTTGAGCTAGGGCATTAGACACACTTAAAGACAGTCCTAATGGTGTATTCCCTCAGTGTGGGGCCAAAGGCATCAGTAACTTTTCTAACCACTGACCCTTTCACAGTATAAAAGTTAATGGAATTGAAAAAGCCAGAAAAAATGCTTCAAAGTGTAAACAGGCTTCTGTTTGGAAATGTTTTACACATATCTTTGAGTTTTCTGTATTTCCTGCAATGAGAAAAAGGTAATTTTAAAGTGAGAGAAGAACAAAAACATTATTTTATAAATACATAATTGAAAATAATTTTACCTTTTTGAAATAACTCTCAATGACAGACTTTCTTTTATGGTAAGCATTTTTATTACTAAGAGTATGTGATTATGCATATATGCACATGTTTTGAAGTATTATCCTGAAATTTAGTGTTGGGAAAAAGCAGCTAACTAGTCAAATACCTGAACATTAAACAGATATTTTCAGTAATAGGTTTCAGCAAAGGAGGAAGATTGTGGCTTTTCCTCTAAGTTTCCCATCCGGATTCTGTTGTTGCCAGATAAATGGAAAGGTGGGGTTGTTAATTCCATGGGAAGAGAACGGAAGAAGGAAGAATTTGCTTGTGTGGGGCAGTAATTCTGAAAGGGGAAACAAGGACAAGAGGGGTTCCAGACTAGTCTAGAGCTGTAGATAGCATTGTTTTCTTTACCAGCTGACCTTCTCTTCTAGAACCATCTCTTTTGCCTACTTCCCTTCCTCTTGTAAATTGAGGTGTTTCTGGGGTCAGGAGTGTGGTTGTGGCAAGGGTGAGAGAAGTACAAAGGTCACTTGGCCTGTCTGCCACTGGGAAGGATTGGATTGGGAGAGTGATCAGGGAGCAACAGGAGTAGAGAATTGATTGCAACTATTTAAATGTCAGATTTTGTAAAGGAGATGTATGAGATCTGTGAATTACTTAATGTACAGAACATCCATTGCCATGGGCTGCAGTAGTCTTTTGTAAAAAAATATGTCTTTATTAATTTTAGAGAGAGCAAGGGAGAGGTGTAGAGAGATAGAAACATCTATGAGAGAGAAACATTGATCAGCTGCCTCCTACCGGGGATCGAGCCCACAACCTGGGCATGTGCCCTGACTGGCAATCAAACCTGTGACCTCTTGGTACATGGGTGGACGCTCAACCACTGAACTACATCAGCTGGGTACAGTATTCTTATCCTCAGGTAACTAACTGGGAGTTTTTCTCATTGGTGATTCAGGTTACATGTTTAAGGATGGAAAATAATAGATATATTTCCACCTTTATTTGTGAGATTCCAAGTCCTTACCAATGTGCAGTTTCATAATGTGACCTTTTCCTTGCAGGGCATCCAGTATTTATGTTCACTCCAAGACCTGAATTTATATTATAACAACGTTCCTTCATTAGTGGAGGTGTCCCGCCTACAGCCTTTACCCTTCCTCAAAGAACTAGATTTGAGACTCAATCCTGTTGTCAGGAAAGATACAGATTATAGGCTCTTTGCTGTGTATACGCTACAAACTCTGGAGAAATTGGGTGAGACCCTCCTCCCCTGTTCTTTGCCCCAGAATCTTATTTAAACCAGCTGCCTCTTAACTTTCTGGATGTTAGCCCAGAGTGTGCACTGGAAGGATATATTTGTTTATTAGTCAATATTTATGCAACTCTTTTGTTGGCAGGATGTATAACAAGTCCTTTTATTGTTTATTGAATGACAATCTATGATTTTATCAGTTACTTCCAGCTTTAGTTTTCTCCAGTTGATGGTTTCACCACTACTTCCTCCCCAACAAAAAGTTTCCAGATTGAGATTTATTTTTCCAGGTTCTCCAAGTTTACAACTGTATTAGCAATAGAAAATGAATATAACTCTTTGGGGCTTAGATGGCAAGGAATAATAAATATTCCTTTCAAATGAGCTAGTCTGTATTTCTTTATAATGTTACTGCTGAGTATATGTTTATTGATATAAAATTTGATTCCACATGTTCCTGGGAAAGTTATTATAGGGAAACTAAGTGAAGTCTTTCATAAATGGTGTAACTTTCAGCTTCAAGATTGGGCCATTTGGGCTGTTTGTGTCCCAAGCTCTACTTTCCTGCAGGGCTAGTTACACCTATGTGGCAGTTGTTGCTATGGTATCCATGCAGTCTCCCTGAGTTACTACTTGCCCCAGTGACAACATAATACCATTATTTTGTGACCTGTCTCTAACAAAAGGAGACTGGTCTTTAGTTTTTACTTTTTGAATAGGATTTTCTGACTCATTACTATATATTACAAAAAAAGAAACATGCTTAGATCACGGTTTTTGCCTCTAGATGACCGAGTCGTACGAGAAAGTGAGAGAAAAGCTGCCAAGCTACATTTTAGTCAGCTGGGCAACAGTGAAAACTTTCTTTTAGAGGTGGAAAAAAGGTAAGAAGAATCTTTAAAAAAATTTTTTTTAGTTTAGTTCTGGACATAGGGAATAGTGAATTCCTGTTTAACTTTCATTTTCTAGCAGAAATCTTCTTACGTTGTAAGTATCCTCAGATCAAGAATAAAAGTATCTATTAACATAATGAGATTTATCTGAAATGAGAATCTGACCCTCAGTGGGAACATTTCTGCTTTCTTAAACTATTGGGTCTGCTTTGAATATAATTGTAAATTCTCTGAAGTTGTTTTCAAAGCTTATAGATAGAGATACTATGAGATAACTTACCATCCCCACAAATGCTTGCAAACCCTTTCTTGGTAGAGTAATGATCATTACATGGTATTTTTCTATTGAATTAGGAGCATTACATTACCATGGGCAGGGTTGTTAGAGATAAATTTGTTAAAGGATAATAAGGGAAGCATTTCTCATCAAAACCAAAAGGAAAAGAGACTTTGAAGCTCTAAAGTAGCCGAATGGTTGAATTTCTACTCTTTGTTACTAAAAGCCTATCAAAATAAAGTACCATATCTTCTGCCCCAAAGCCCATGCTTTTTTATAAAGTGGCTTGTCAATTATTTTTATTTTTTTGTAAGTAGTCATCTGAGGATATTCCTCCCCCCCCCACCCCCATTGAATTTTAGGGAGAGACAGAGAGAAAAAAAATATTGATGTGAGAGAGACAAATCAATTGGTTGCCTCCCACATGTGCCCTGGCCGGGGCTGGGAATTGAGCCTGCAACCAAGGTATGATGTACTTGCCCTTGACTGGAATTGAACCCTCAACCCCTCAGTCCGTGGGCCAACGCTGTAACCTCTGAGCCAAACAGGGTAGGGCAGGCTTTACAATTTTTGAGAAATAGAAGTTAATTACAAACAATTTAAATAATACAGAAAAGTACAATAAGAAAGGTCAAAATCACCCCATGTTCTGCTACCAAGAGTTAACTACTAGCATTGTTTGATATATATCCTTCTAGACATCTGTGTGTCTATAAATAACGTGTAGAACATGTAGATGTATCTATTAGTATTTTTTTGAAGATAAAAGTAATGCATGCATATTATTGAAAATTTGGAAAGTACACAAAAAACACAAAGAATAAAATGGTAACTCATAATCCCACTACTCAGAAATAAACACTAATTATATTATGATAAATATCCTTTTAGTTTTAGGTGTATGTATGTGTGTGTGTTTTTATAAAATAATAATATATAATAGTATATGTTACATAATAATAAAATTAATAAGATATATATAATTTATAGTATTTCCCTTTTTAAAAAAATTTCCTATTTTTATTTTAATCCTCACTGAGGATATGTTTTTATTGATTTTGAGAGAGAGAGAAACATCAATATGGGTTGCCTCCCATACATTCCCCAATCCAGAATTGAACCTGCCACCAAGGTATGTGCCCTGACCAGAAATAAAACCTGTGACCCTTTTGTGTATAGGATGACCCTCCAACCAACTGAGCCACACTGGCCAGGGCTAGTTCCTTATTTTTAAAATCAGGTTTATTGAGGTTAATTTATATCAAGTAAAATTTACCCTCTAGTAGAAAGCAATGGAATGTTTCTTTTAAAATTATTTGTACACTAGAGGCCCAGTGCACAAAATTCATGCACAGTTAGGGCCCCTAGGTCTGGCCGGCGATCAAGGCCAATTGGGGCCTTCTGGCTGCTTGCTGGGGCCTCCCTTCCCCGGCTGCCGGCCTTCCTTCATTCTGTGACGCCCCCTGGTGGTCAGCACACATCATAGCAAGCAATCTGTCTCCTAGTTGAACTCCCGAGGGAACACTTTGCGTATTAGCCTTTTATATATATACTAGAAGCCCGGTGCACAAGAATTTGTGCACTTGGGGTGGGGGTGGGGGGTGTCCCTCAGCCCGGCCTGTGCCCTCTCACAGTCTGGGACCCCTCGGGGGATGACCATCAGCTGGCTGAGGCCTGCTCCCCAGGGGATTGGGCCTAAGCTGGCAATCAGACATTCCTCTGGCAGCCGGCAGCCCTCGGGGGATGTCCACTTGCCAGTGGGGAGCAGACCTAAGCTGCAGTCGGACATTCTTAACACTGCTGAGGAGGCAGGAGAGGCTCTCACCACCACTGCTGTACTGGCAGCCATCAGCCTGGCTTGTGGCTGAGCAGAGCTCCTCCATGTGGGAGCTCACTGACCACCAGAGGGCAGGTCCTGCATTGAGCGTCTGCCCCCTGGTGGTCAGTGTGTGTCATAGTGACCAGTCATTCCCAGTCTTTCTGCTGTTAGGGTCAGTTTGCATATTACTCTTTTACTATATAGGATAGAGGCCTGGTGCACGGGTCGGGGCTGGCCTGTTTGCCCTGAAGGGTGTCCCGGATCAGGGTGGGGATCCCGCTTGGGTGCCTGGCCAGCCTGGATGAGGGGCTGAGAGCTATTTTCAGACTGCCCACACCCCCTTCAGGGTGGGTGTCCCCACTGGGGTGCCTGGCCAGCCTGGATGAGGGGCTGAGGGCTGTTTTCAGGCTTCCCGCACCCCCTTCAGGGTGGGGGTCCCCACTGGGGTGCCTGGCCAGTCTGGATGAGGGGCTGAGGGCTGTTTTCAGGCTGCCTGCACCCGCTTCAGGGTGGGCATTCCCAATGGGGTGCCTGGCCAGCCTGGATGAGGGGCTGAGGGCTGTTTTCAGGCGGGCCAAGCCTACAACTGAAGCTCTCAGTCTCTCCTTTTTTTATTTTATTCTAGGATTTATTTACCTTCTGTAATTGAAACTTTGTTGCGGCTCCAGCTCCGAGGCCGGCTGGCTGAAAGCAGGTTTCTGGGGTTTGTTTAGCTTCTATAATTAAAACATAGTTGCATTTCGGAGCTGTTGCTTTCAGGCTCAGAGCCGGGCTGTGGCATGGGGGGAACCTTGGCTTCCTCCATCGCCGGGGCAACCAAGCCTCATGTTCACTTCAGCTATGTGGCTGCCGGCCGCCATCTTGGTTGGCAGTTAATTTACATATCACCCTGATTAGCCAATGGGAAGCGTAGCGGAGGTATGGTTAATTATCATGTTTGTCTATTATTAGATAGGATAGACTAGAGGCCCGGTGCATGAATTCATGCACCAGTGGGGCCTGGCCTCCAGGACTGGGCCGAAACTGGCTCTCTGACATCCCCTGAGGGGTCCCGGATTGCGAGAGGGTGCAGGCCAGGCCGAGGGACCCCACTGGTGCACGATCGGGGCTGGAGAAGGATGCAGGAGGTTGGCCAGCTGGGGAGGGACCGCAGGAGGGCTCCAGGGCATATCCAGCCTGTCTCGCTCAGTCCTGATTGGCCAGACCCCAGCATCAAGCTAACCTGCCGGTTGGAGCTCTGCCCCCTAGTGGTCAGTGCACATCATAGACAGCGGTTGAGCAGCCTTAGCATATCATTAGCATATTATGCTTTGATTGGTTGAACGGATGACCAGACAACTGGACACTTAGCATATTAGGCTTTTATTATATAGGATATGTATTTTATAAAGTAATTCCTATTTTAAAGGCCTTGGGGTACCCTGCTTCCTATAGAAATACAGAGATGAATTAATGTATAACTGAATAAACTTTCTAGTAAGGCAAATAATTAGTGCCATCATATTTCTTTTTAGTTACCATATAATGATTGCAAAACCAGGGGTAAAATATTACTAAGTATTATCTTACAAGCTTTCCAACCTTGGGTGAAAAAAAATTTTTTTAAGCCTTTCTTAGTCCCAGTTCCCTGAACCCATAATGGGGATAGCATATCATAGGAGAGCTTTTATGATTAAATGAAATGTTGGGTATAAAGTGCTTGGCTCATAGTCTAGGTCAGTGGTCGGCAAACTGCGGCTCGTGAGCCAGATGCAGCTCTTTGGCCCCTTGAGTGTGGCTCTTCCACAAAATACCGGCTTTTCCACAAAATACCAACTTCTGCGCATGGGCCACAAAGTTTCAATCACACTGTACATGCACGCCCACACATGGTATTTTGTGGAAGAGCCACACTCAAGGGGCCAAAGAGCCGCATGTGGCTCACGAGCCGCAGTTTGCAGACCACGGGCTTTAGGTTGTTTGCTTACTGTACTTCACAATTTAATTTAGTACATCAGTAAAGTGCTAATACTTACTTGCCTTTCATGTCTGTTTTTCTAATTAATGGCTGTTTGTCTCTATTATAATTCTTGGCAGCAAAACCTTCCTTTCTGTGTTTTGAGTTTTTAATTCCAAAGAAAATATCTTATTTCCTCAAAAGCATTCAGACCTAAGTCTGTATCAAGAAGACAGAATGCCTAAGTTCTGAATTTTCTGGCTTTAATACTTTAAAGGCTCAGCTATAAGTGCCCTTCTCTATCATGTTCCCAGTAAAAATATGACTTTTAAAAAATGGCTTTGCCGAAACTGGTTTGGCTCAGTGGATAGAGCGTCGGCCTGCGGACCGAAAGGTCCCGGGTTCGATTCCGGTCAAGGGCATGTACCTGGGTTGCGGGCACATCCCCAGTGGGGGGTGTGCAGGAGGCAGCTGATCGATATTTCTCTCTCATCGATGTTTCTAACTATCTATCTCTCTCCCTTCCTCTCTGTAAAAAATCAATAAAATATATTTTTTTAAAAAATAAAAATAAATAAATAAAAAATAAATAAAATAAATAAATAAATGGCTTTAACTGAAATTTTGTGAAATTAATATGTTCTACAGCATTTAAAAATGAGATCACATTGATTCTCGGCCTTGTGGCTAAGATCAAGTGTAGTATCTGTTCTTATCAGTTTAAAAATGAGATCGCTGGCTCAGTGGATAGTGTTTTGGCCCACAGACTGAAGGGTCCCGGGTTCAATTCTGGTCAAGGGCACATGCCTGGGTTGCAGGCTCAATCCCTCGCCCTGGTCAGGGCGCATATGGGAGGCGGCCAATTGATGTTTCTCTCTGTCTCTCCCCCTCCCTTCCACTCTCTCTAAAAATTAATAGAAAAACATCCTCGGGTGAGGATTAACAACAACAAAAATTTTTTTTAAATTAGCTCACCATGAATAAGTATTTTCTAAATAGCATTTATTGGTGATCTCAGAAACCTTTTGAGTTTTAAATAAATTATTCTACACGGCAGCTCTAGGGAGAAGACCATGAAAAACTGTGTGACAGATGAGAGCTCTGCATCAAAAGTCAGTGCTGATGTTGATAACAGGATTGAAACTGGTAAGCTTTCTCTCTCTCTCATCACAAATGATTAAAACATTAGTTGTTTCGGCATTTGTGGCCAATCTTGGGTAGAATGAAGACAAAACAGTTGAGAAATAACATAGATTTGAAGCAAACACAAGATTTACTGGCTGTTTTTCCTTCTTCCTCTCCCTGCCAGAAGGACCCTATTTATTGAGCAGGCCTAAGCTAGAAGCCATCAAAGCACAAGCTGCACTCAGAGTTCAATTTCATTTATATCACTTTACATCATTAGTACATCCTAAAAATTGCATTGCCAGACCCCATGGGCCCTTGGCATTGCCAAGGTGATTGATTCATTAGCCAGAGACTTGTGACTCATCTGTATCAATGCAGCTCACACTCTGGGCCTTCTGGGCTTTTCCACCTTGAACCTTTGCAGCTGCAGAAGCTCCTGTGTTTTGTGCTGGGAGTGTTCCCTGTAAGCACTGTTGGTAATCTAATATGACTAAAGTGGTTATGCCACATTAATGATAGTGCCACAGGATAGGAGAAAGCTTTCCACTGGAGAAATTGCATGCAATGGATCCTTGTGGATTAACCTGGCACTTATCAGATGACCTTTTACTTGAGAAAGCTTTCTTCTGTGTTGAGGCCTCTCTCCCTCTGAAGGATCTATTGAATTATATACAAACTCTAAAAATCAATCCTAAAGTTCCAGCAATAACTTTAGTAGATTGACTGTGTAGTTTAGGTATTAAGGGTTTATAACATATAGTCTTTTGTTTTCCTGACTTATCTATTCATGTTGACATTTACTGATGAGTCATTTTTATAGTATTTAATGGTAAAATAAGTCATAGGTATGATTTTTATTTTCCTTTCTTGGAAGTCTCAATGCATGTAGCTCATGGACCATGCATTTCTTTATTTCATTTTAAATAGCATTTTAAATATTTCAGAATTGATTATATTGTAATAATTTTGAAAAATATTGAAAAGCATGAAGTATAATATTATAATCACTTAAAAACCTTTTCCCTAAAGAGAATCCCAGTTAATTTGGTATACTACCTTCCTGTCATTTTTTTAGGTGAAAGTGTTTATATATCCATTTCCAGAAAGACAAAGATACATTGAAGCATAATTGGTCTTTTCATATGAGCTGAATTAAATTTCACCTATGTCATATTACATCAGCACACACAAAGATTCACTCCATGAATTAAAATGTTTTATAGTGTACAATCTCTGCTGAGAACAAACTGCTTTACTAGACACAGGGCCCATTTCTAAAGGTTCTTAGAAACTCCAGCTGTTGCCTGGATTTTTTAAAAAAATAAAATTAATTTTGTTATTTTGAAGCAGTAGGAGCTTTGCTTCCACTGAAAATTATGTTTGTACTAGATCCCGGGAGAGTTTTGCCTGTAAGCACTGTTGGTAATTCAATATGACTAATGTGGTTATGCCATGTTAATGGTCCTGCCACAGGCTAGGAGAAAACTTTTTGAAGAATAGCTCTCACTAGCTCAGTTGTTCAAAACAGTCCTTTCCCATCAACCATTTAGACAAGGGAGGGAAACTCCACTATCTTGGATCCTCATCTGACTCTTCTAACCACATAACCTTTGTCTCTTTCGAAGGTTCCTCTCCCTTTCCCCATACTTCTAAAATAAGCATATCTAGACTGCCTTTAAACTCTCTTCTTTCTCTGTTTTTTGCCCTTATAGATCTGATCTATTCCCACAGTTTGCTTTATTTCCTCCCTGTAGATGACTCTTAAATATATTGGTCTAATTTTGACAAACTGTATCAGTCTCTCTGTGCACCAGTCCCCCATTTCTGTTGACCAAATAGTAATATATACTTAGAATCACCATTGGATAACTTTCCAGTCCCTCAATTTAAACATGTTAAAAACAAACCCACACAAATGAACCCCTTTCCTCCAACTGTTACCACCACTTTCCCATTACTCGGGCTCAGCACCTTAGCAGTTGATGTTGCTTTCTTCCCTAAAGCCCAGCTGAATGTCCATACTCATGATCCACCATTGACAATCCTTCCTTTCCTTTTTTTAATAGTTTCTTAGCAAGTAAGCTTAGTAGCTGTCATTTACTGAGTGCAAATGCTGGGCCAGGCCCTGTGCATTATCTCATTTAATCCTCACAATAACCTTGAAGATGGTTATAATTATCCTTGTTTTACAGATGAGGAAACTGAGAACCAAAGAGGTGCAATAACTTGCTCTAGTTTTACACTAAGTGGCAGAGCTGAGATGCAAACTCTGGTTGATCTGTCATCAAAGTCCCCTTAACCATTACACCGTGCTGCCTCCCTGTCTCTTCTTCCTTCAGTGTATTTTGTACAATCCTGTCAGATTAATTCTCTTAAAACTCAGCTGTGATACTCATACTTCCTGCTCAAAAACTTCCATGGCTCCCACTCACCTACTAAATTAAGACTCATTAGTCTGACATACAAGCCTTCCCCTAAACTCTGGCTGCAGTTTGTCTCTTTGGCCTAACCTGTAAACTTATCTATTTCTCAATTGCAATGTCCAATCCTTCAATCAAACCAAACCACTCCCTCTTCCTCAAATAGTTCTTCCTTTCTCCCTCCTCTGCCCCTGAACTAATGCTGTCCCTTCTGCTTGGAATGTTTTAATCAAAATCCTACCCTTTCACCCAGCTGGCATGGTTTGGTGGTTGAGCGTCACAGTTTGATTCCTGGTCAGGGCACATGCCCTGGCTACAGGCTCTATCCCCAGTGTGGGACATGCAGGAGGCAGCCAATCAATGGTCTCTCTCATCATTGATGTTTCTATCTCTTTCTCCCTTTCCCTTCCTCTCTGAAATCAATAAAAAATATTTTTAAAAAAATCCTACTCTTTCTTTATGACCCAACTCAAAGTCCATCCCTTGAGTGAAACTTTTAAAATTGCTCAACCAAAAAAAAAAATTTTTTTTTCCTTTTTTCATAAATCCACATAACTTATCTTCTGGAAATAGAAAATAACTTTTTACTCTGTGGATATTGTTTTTAGATGTATAACATTTTTAATGAAGTCCAATTTGTTTATTTATTCACTAGGAAATGTGTATAACATTTGCCTTCTTAATTTCTATTGAGCCTTTCATAATTTATGAAGCTATTTCATACCCATTATCTTGTTTTAGCTTCACCTCACCCTAAGACAGTGGTTCTCACCTTCTGGCCCTTTAAATACAGTTCCTCATGTTGTGACCCAACCATAAAATTATTTTCATTGCTACTTCATAACTGTAATGTTGCTACTGTTATGAATCTGATATGCAGGATGGTCTTAGGCGACCCCTGTGAAAGGGTTGTTCGACCGCCAAAGGGGTCGAGACCCACAGGTTGAGAACTGCTGCTCTAAGAGATAGGCAGGTTAGGTTTTTATCATAATGTTTTATAAGTGAGGTGACAGATTCAGAGAGGTTAAGCAATTTGCCCATTTACACATGGTTTCCAAGTAGTGTCACCAGAACTAGCTCTCAATCTTGTGACTTCCCTCCTAGTATCTTTCCACAGATATGTTGCCTTTGACATCTGGTCAGTGCTCCATTGTATGCCTTTTCTTTTAACACAGACTCAAACAAAGGACTGTTTATTCCCTTCCCCAACCGGGAAATAAAGGATTCCCTCACAAGCACTTCTGCAACCCAAAGCAACAGTATCCCAGATCAGAAATCAGACACTTTCCCACTGGGGACACAGGTAACGTATTCACTTTCCTGCTGATGCATTGACTAGTCAGTGATAAGTACTAGTAATTCAGTGGATTCTCAATTATTTCTGAAGATCTAATAAGACTTGTTTGATCAGGGCATTTTAGACCCTTAAACAGGAAAAGCCAGGACAGGATACAGAGGACCTTCTGCATTAATTTTAATTTCCCCTTTCCCAGTCCCCGGGTTGTGGGCTCAGCCCCCAGTGGGGGGCTTGCAGGCCAATCAGCGATTCTCATCATTGATGTTTCTATCTCTCCTTCTCCCTTCCTTTCTAAAATCAATAAAAAAAATATTTAAAAAAATATGGCATAGAAGTTGTGGGCAACGGAAAGGTAGAGATCATACAAGATGGGGGAAATTTTTAAAATAAGTTTGTAGTGAAAAACATTGGTGGGAGAGAGAATACAACCATTATGTAAGACTTATTTATAAGAGTCAATATAATGCAGAATTGACTTCCTTACATTCAACTTCTCCTTTTGTCTATATTTTTTAAATATATTATGAGCAATGAAATTGCTGCAAGTAGCCAGAAGGAGGGGGAAAAAGAAGCAAAGGCTCTGATTAATCCACAATTTGGGTAATCAGTACTGAACTAGTAAAAAGTTAGTAATATTTTTTTAGTTTGAGTATATAACTTCATCTTATAAAAAGACAGATTAGCATTTAGTTGGTTTCTTTGTTTTGGGGAATTCCACTTGGGTGACTTAGGAACTATCTCAGTTACCATTTTTAGTATCTTAGTATTGATTTAAAGGAAATGGAAACAATGGATACTCCAATCTACAGTTGAAGTTAAATAGCTCTTTTTAGGTTAACATACCCAATTTTAAAAAAATTACTTCTTGAAGTGAAAGAAAAAAGGAAATTGAATAGCTTGCTGTGTATCCTTTTTCATTTAAGAAATAGGAAGTGGGATTTCTTTCTTTGCATAACTACCAAATATATACTAAATACTTTAAGATGAGTTTTGAAAAAGCAAACCCCAGATGGCTTCCTATTTTGTATCATCCTTGCTTAATTATGCTTCAGTTTAATGTTCAGCCTATTAAAACTCCCAGTAGCTCCTGTGGTCAATACTCAGCTTTACCAGAAGGTAAAAATAAGTGTGGGAGTTCCTCAAAAAGAAAAAAATAAAGGTGGAAAGGGTGGCACCATCTAACTTCTACGCTGTGTTATCTAAGAAGGAAAATAAATAGTATTTCACGGGTATGGCTTTTACTATATAAAGATATTTTGTATTTTCAAGGAGTCTCCTTACCTACTCCAAAGCAACTCTGGAACATCTTTGTATTGTGGCATTTTTATTTATTTTTTAAAATATATATTTGTATTGATATCAGAGAGGAAGGGAGAGGGAGAGAGAGGTAGAAACATCAATGATGAGAGAGAATCATGGACTGGCTGCCTCCTGCATGCCCCCCACTGGGGATCCAGCCCACATCCTGGGCCTGCGTCCTGACCAGGAATCGAACTGTGATCTCCTGGTTCATAGGTCAACACTCAACCCCTGAGCCACACCAGCAGGGCATTGTGGCAGTTTTAAAATAGGCTTAAACCTGGACCTTTGCTTGAAGGCCTCTTTCCCTAGTCTGCGAGGATGGTCTTGATCACTAATAGAAAAATATTCTGAATGCCTGGTGTAGTAAACTCACCTTCTCTTAAACTTTCAAACTTTTTAGATGCAAGAAGTGGGAAGAAGGGAGATGCCAACTGATAATCATCAGGAAGATGGTAAATATTTTGCTCACTGAGTATTTTTCGCCATACTAATCAGAGAGATCTAGATGTGATGGGATTTGGGAGAAGGAGATGTCTCAGCCCTGGGGCCCTTTGTGGTCAACAGACTGTTTTCTGCTTTTGTGAGAGGCTGCCCTGTAAAGCATTTCTGGTTGAAAAATGGGTATTTTGACTTCCTTTGTTCTTGACTTTTTGTATTAGTTGACTATTTGTTTCTTTTTCTTACCTTTCTTGCCATCTTTTGGATTTATTATGTTTTTATTCGTCTATTTTACCCCTCTACTAGTTTGTAAGTTATACACTGTTTCTATACTTATAGCATTATTTCCAAAACTACAATATGTGTTCTTAACTTACACAATTTTAAAATGAATCAATACTTAATTTTTCTCTCGGATAATTTGAATACCTTAAAGTACTTTACTCCTTTTAATCCCTCCTGATTTATATATACTATTATAGATTTTAATTCTATTTTTTAAAACCCACAAGATATTTTTTATACAATGTTCATTTAAATTTATCCACTTTATTTGCCATTCATTTCTTTTTTTTTTAATTAAATCTTTATTGTTCAGGTTATTACATTTGTTCCTCTTTTTCCCCTCCATAACTCCCCTCCTCCCAGTTCCCGCCCCACCCTCCGCCCTCACTCCCCACCCACTGTCCTCATCCATAGGTGCACGATTTTTGTCCAGTCTCTTCCTGCATCTCCCACACCCCTTTCCCCCCCAAGAATAGTCAGTCCATTCCCTTTCTATGTCCCTGATTCTATTATGATCACCAGATTATTTATTCACTTGATTCTTAGATTCACTTGTTGATAGATGCATATTTGTTGTTCATAATATGTATCTTTACCTTTTTCTTCTTCTTCCTCTTCTTAAAGGATACCTTTCAGCATTTCATATAATACTGGTTTGGTGGTGATGAACTCCTTTAGCTTTTCCTTATCTGTGAAGCTCTTTATCTGACCTTCAGTTCTGAATGATAGCTTTGCTGGATAAAGTAATCTTGGCTGAAGGTTCTTGGTATTCATCACTTTGAATATTTCTTGCCACTCCCTCCTGGCCTGCAAAGTTTCTGTTGAGAAATCAGCTGACAGTCGTATGGGTATTCCCTTGTAGGTAACTGGGTTTCTTTCTCTTGCTGCTTTTAGGATTCTCTCTTTGTCTTTTGCTCTTGGCATTTTAATTATGATGTGTCTTGATGTGGTCCTCTTTGGATTCCTTTTGTTTGGGGTTCTCTGCGCTTCCTGGACCTGTAAGTCTATTTCTTTCACCAGGTGGGGGAAATTTTCTGTCATTATTTCTTCAAATAGGTTTTCAATATCTTGCTCTCTCTCTTCTTCTGGCACCCCTATAATTCTGATGTTGGTACGCTTGAAGTTGTCCCAGAGGCTCCTTACACTATCTTCGTATTTTCGGATTCTTTTTTCATTTTGGTTTTCCGGTTGGGTGTTTTCTGCTTCTTCGCATTTCAAATCTTTGACTTGATTCTTGCGCTCCTCTGGTCTGCTGTTGGGTGTCTGTATAATATTCTTTATTTCAGTCAGTGTATGCTTAATTTCTAGTTGGTTCTTTATCACAACATCGAGTGTCTCATTAGATTTCTTGAGGATCTCACTACATTTATCAGCGGTCTCACCAGTCTTTTCGAGGGCCTTACTACGTTTATCGGCAGCTTCTAGACAGTTCTTGAGAGACCTTAAAAGTGTGGTTTTGAGCTCTATATCTTCCATTTCTGACATTTGCGTCCTGTTTCTTTGTCTCCGCATTTTTTTATCTTTTCTTGGTGCACCCCCTAGTGGTCTTTGTGGGCAGTCTTGTTGTAGTTAAGCCTTGATTGTCGGCAATACCAGGGGTGATTTGACCTCCAGGCTAACTGGCTATGAGAGTCAGCTGTGTCTGCAGTGGGAGAGCTTCTGTGCTGGATCTCTAGGGCGGTGCTAATCTAGCCTTTGCCTGAGGCTATCTGGCAAATAGCTCTGTGCAGGGCATGGGCGGGCCAGGTCCCTGGGGATCTACAAGGCGGGCGGAACAAGCAGTTATGGCTGCTCTCAGTGCAGTCCGCAGAGGCTCTGCCTCTCAGAGTCCCAGCAACCGCTGCAAACCTCGGAGAGAAAGCTGCCTTCGAGTTCCTACCGAAGCCAGACAGTCCCGCTTCTCCCGTTTGAGTCTGGGTCCCTAAAGACTCGCCCGGATCTGGAGCTCAGAGTCTGAAACTCCCTCCCGATTGAAAACAACAACCTCGCCCTCCGCCGCCAGCCCGCTCCGCGCGCACACTCTGCACCTGAGTATTTCACTTCAGCACTGCGCCTCCTCTGAGTCTGGGTATGATATTCTCTTTCCTCCTAGTTGTAGAATTTCCACTCAGCCAGCCTTCCTGTGGTTCTGGATGATGTCCGTTCTGTCCTTTAGTTATATCTCTGAAGTGGTTTTTCGAGGCAGCAATCTCCGGCGTTAACCTATGCCGCCATCTTGGTTTCTCCCCATTTCTTTTTTTATCTCAGATTTCTCTTCCCCAAGACCATTTTCTTCTAGCTTATAGTACATCTTTTAGAATTTCCTTTGGGTCTACTAATGATGAACTCTTTCAGTTTTTGTCTGAAATTGCCTCTATTTCATCATCATTATTTTTAAAAATAAGTTTTTATTTATTTTTTAGAGAGAGAAGAAGGGAGAGAGAGAAACATTGATATGATAAACATTAATTGGCCTCCTCCTACACGCACCCCAACTGAGGATCAAACCCACAACTTGGAATCAAACCAGTGCATGGGATGATGCTCAACCAACTGAGCCACACTGGTTAGGGCTTCATCATCAGTATTATCTTTTAAATATTTTTTTTTTATTTCAGAGAGAGGAAGGGAGAAGGAGAAAGGAAGAAAAACATTAATGATGAGAAAGAATCATTGATCAGCTGCCTTCTGCATGCCCCATACTAGGGATCAAGCCTGCAGCCCAGGCATGTGCCCTGACCAGGAATCAAATCGTGACCTCCTGGTTCATAGGATTTCTCTCAACCACTGAGCCACGTAAGCCAGGCTCATCATCATCATCATTATTAAAGAGTATTTTTGCGGGGTATAAATTTCTAGGTTGGCAGAATATGGATGGTTCGACTATATTCCATCTTTTGTGGTTGCTTTTGAGGAGTCAGCTGGAAGTCTGTAACTCCTGCAAAGATAATCTCTTTTTTTTCCTTTGGCTGCTTTTAAGATTTTCTGTTTGTCTTTGGTTTTCTGTAGTTTTACTATGTCATGTGGATTTCTTATTATCCTGTTCTATATTTATTACACTTGAATCAGTGAATTGTGTCTTATTAGTTCTGGAAAATGTTTCAAATATTCTGTGTCCAATATTTTCTAATCTTTCTGGGACTCTTGATTAAATAAATATATGTCAGAAATTATTGACTTTGTCTTCTTTGTTTCTTACTCTTTCATCATTTTTTGTCTGGTTTCTTAATTCTGGATAACTCCTGAGCTATCTTTAAGTTCACTAACATTCTCTTCATCTATGTCTAATCTGCTGTTTGATACATTCTTAATTTCAGTTGTTTTAGTTTTCAGTTCTATAAATTTGATTTGGTTCTTTTTCAAATCGGCTGGGTCACAGATTGCGAGAGGGTGCAGGCCAGGCCAAGGGACCCCACTGGTGCATGATCGGGGCCGGGGAAGAATGCGGGAGGTTGGCCAGCTGGGGAGGGACCGCAGGGGAGGGACTGCGGGAGGGCCCCAAGGCGTGTCCAGCCTGTCTTGCTCAGTCCCGATCAGCATCTGCCCCCTGATGATCAGTGCATGTCATAGCGAGTGGTTGAGTGGCCTTAGCATATCATTAGCATATTACGCTTTGATTGGTTGAATGGCCGACCAGTTGACTGGACACTTAGCATATTAGGCTTTTATAGGATAGTGTCTAGAAAATTGACACTACAGTTTCAGGAGGAAATTCCTAGGCGATTAAGTTGACATGAAATTTCTCTTCCTGAGAAATTTTTCTGGTAGAGAGAGATATGTCCAGTGTAGTGAGGTATCCTAACTGGGCCAAGAAGAGTTCTCATTGTATTTTGTTCCTTTTATTTTCCTTGGTGGTGGTTAGAATTCAGACACTACTCACCTCGCCAGTCCACAGTCCGATCCCCAGAGAAGATGGCTAAAGAAGGGTACCGAATATCTTTTGTGGACAATAAATCTTCAGGTTCTTCTCCAGAAAAGGACATGCTACCAAAACCTGATGCTTATCAGCTTACCCATGATGCCTTATTGGGTAAACGCTTGGATGTCGGTGATTCTAGCCAGATCCATCCCTATCAGTTACCTTCAGATATTGGTCTAGACAATTATGATAGTCATTATTCTCACACTCTATCCCTGCATGGAAGTCTTGGTAAAAGGCCTCAGAGAAGCAAGAACTACCGTGAATATAACATAAAGCCTTCAAATGACATGAAGGCTACCACATCCCATTCCTGTGGAGACTTACTGACTCCTCTGTCAAACCCTGACTCCAGCACTGGAAGGCTTTTGAAGCTTAGTTCAGGTAATAGCTTCCTGTCAGTTTTTAGGCCTTTTCATGGACATGAAAATGAAGGGTTTAACTGGAAATTTTGGAATTCACATTTCTTAAATTGCATTAGCATTACTTAAATTGTGTTCGGAGTTGCCAGTGGTCCATGGAACCTCCAGAAATCTGTAGAGTATGAGTTTAATGTGGTAGATATATTAGAGAAATGTGAGATATATTATAGAAATATATGTAGACATATGAGTTTCATATATGTTATTTTAGTTAAATAGCAACCCAAGACATATTTCTAGTAGTATCTAGTCTTCTCTGGCCACAGATCACTTCTATTCTGGTAACTTTTTCAGAAAAATCTAGTTTTTGGTAAGTGACAGAGGTACCCTCTTTAGTTATTTATTAAGTATACAAAAATTATTAAATACCTACTATATGCCAGATAATGTTATAGCTCTGCAGATAAAGTAGCAAATAAAAATAAAGTTCTATGTATATTTTACCATAATAATAAAAAAGTCTCTACTTTCATGGACCTTCTATTCTAAAGAGGGTAAGACAGATGATAAACAAGTTAGCATATAAATGTATGTCAGGTTATGATAAGTGCTATGAAGAAAAATAAGATAAGGGTATAGAGTGTAATAAGGGGGAGATGATGTTTTAGACAGAACGATCAGGGGAAGTTTCTCCAATGAAATATAATAAAAGCAGAGACTTGAATGAAATGAGAGTATAAGCCATGAGGATAATTGGGGAAGAACTTTCTAGACAGTGGAAATAGTAAGTGCAAAGTCTCTGAGGCTGGAACATGCTTAGTATGTTTAAGGAACCACAAGGAGGCCAGTATGGCTGCAGCAATGTTAGCGAGGTGAAGTGTAAAGAGGAAACAAGCAGTCTGACCGTTATTCTGGGTGAGATGAGACGACATTGGAGAGTTTGTAGTAAAGGAGTGACATGATCTAACTTAACACTTACTGTGGCTTCTGGGTTAAGAATAGAAAATGGGAGCAATGGTAGAAACTTAGAAAAACATTTAAGAGGTTATCTAGTGGTCGACGTGGTATTGATTCTGAATATATTTTGAAGACAACATCCCATTATTTGTTGATGGATTGAGAGAAATGAGGTCAAGGATGACTCCCTCTTTTGAGTCTGAATAACTGGAAGAATGAAGTTATCATTTGCTAAGATGGAAAAGAGTGGGACAAATAGGTTTTAGGGTAGATATCAAGAATGCTATCTTAGACATCTTAAATCTGAGGTGCCTGTTAAAACTTTTCAGAGATGCCAGTTAGATAATTAGACATTAGTTTTGTGTTCAGGGAACCAAAAGTGTATGGATGGCATTAAAACTGAGACTGGATAGGATCTCACCTAAGGAGTGAATGTAGACAAGAGATCTGAGGACAAACCCTGAGCCCTCTAACAATTAGAAATCCAGCAGATGGAGAGACACCAGCACAGAGAGCAAGAAAGAAGCAGCCAATGAGGTAGGAGAAAAAAGCTGAGAGGGAGTGGTCTCCGGGAAGCCAAGTGAAGAATATATTTCAAGGAGGAGGGAGGGAGTGATCAACATATTGTGTCAGATGTTTTTAATAGGGAGTGAGAAGTGACTATAGCATTTGGCAATGCATTAGTGAGCAGCTTCAGGAGACTCGTGGTTAATAAAAGC